>NC_140441.1:42748736-44187381 GCF_963576455.1 Neolamprologus multifasciatus
AGATTTTCACTGGCAGTCTTTCCCAACAAATTGTGATATGTAATACAGCTGAGCTGAGTATTCATAGTGTCTTGACAATCTAAATACATGTAAAATGTAAAGCAGCACTAGAAGACACATTTGAAGAGTTCTGTTCCCCTTCTTAAGCAAGTTATTAAACAAAGACATTTCAGAAAAGAGGCTGAAGCAAAAGAGAAAAACCCAACAATCATATGACCCCCTATGAACAACAGTGGGAAGGAAAAACTCCCTTTTAACAGGAAGAAACCTCTGGCAGAACCAGGCTCAGGGAGGGGCGGGGCCATCTGCTGCGACTATTTGGGGTGATTGTTGGCGTGATTTGATTGTATGAAGATTAAAAACAAAAAGTTTCTCTGAGAGTTATCATAAATAATGTTGTTTTTTTTAAATATATATTTTATTTTATTTTAGGACATGCCTATTCATTTTGTGTTTAAAAATGAAAAATCCTGTTTGGACATTTTACCATTCGTAAGTGGTAAAATAATGATTTTAGTTTGTATTTATTAATTTTTAAAGTGGTTTTTTTTATTTTCTCAAATCACATTTTTCTGAGCGTCACAAATAATTAAACTCCAGATTTCCAGGTAGTGTGTTTTCTTTTGCTGTTGTTATTTAAATATGTTGCGTTATACTCAATAAATGAAAAGGTGGTTGGTTAAGTTTTCCCATAAAATGTAATTGTTTTTAATTCATGACTTGCATCTAATTCATGTAATTTTCCCAGTGAGCCCCCCCCTTAAAAAACAGTCTTATTATCCTTCTAATTTCACATGTGTAATAATAAGCTGTCCGCCAAGCCTTTTTGCATGTCATATCGCTGTCCTCATATTAAATCCCTCTCCTTTCCTCCCACTCCTCTATTTTGCTATTATCTCCACTCACTCAACTCTGCTCTGTCTTCCTAGCTTTGCAAAGATAAGATTTGCCCTCCCTTGTGAGTTCTTGGTGTCGATACTAATGTGCTGCTGCTATCGATAAACTGTCAGACCACCTCCTCCCTTTCTGCACCACTCCTCTACTGACCTTCCTGTAGCAATCATACAAAATAATTAATGTGCTACGCTACGTCCCAACTACTGCGTTCATGCTTTTACCCTCTAATTCAGTTACTGTATATGGAAAGCAAACGTCCAATTGAAAATTCTGTCTGTCAAGAAAAAAAAAGATATCTGTCAAGTTTAATTTTTTTTTAAATTTTCCTCTGGATGAAATGTAGAACATTGGGATTGCCAGACAATGTGCTCTCTGAAATCCCTTTTACAGTTTTTCTTTGGTTTAGCAGTTTGTTTGCACATGACTTTATATTTGCTCTTATTTATGAACTGTGAGAGGCTAAGTGGTGTATTTCTCCATATATTTAGCACAAATATCAATATATTTAACGTAAGTCATTGCAGACAATGCAGCGACCTCATGTCTATGAGTTTGGTAGTTACTGGGCACCGATAAATGTAAAAATCAAATGTTGGGTTGGAAATTTAGACACGAGCAGGTGCAAAAGATGAACAAGCTTTTATTGTGTTTACCAGATTTGTTGTTTCACACCCAGACTGCTGTGTAAAGATTAGCGTACTTTGAAATAGTTGGTAATAATGTGAAAAATGCTTGAGTTTGCTTCTAAGATTCGTTACTTAGAGCCAGTTAGCACATTTGGCTAAAAATCGCACTTTAATGCAGATTTAAAAACCGAAGCTTTGATATGACCTGTGTGGATAAGTGTATTTTTAAAACAGAGTATCTGATCTGGCGTAACATCTGTTTTGAGAAGGAGGTAAAAATAGTTTCTGTGTAGATGAGCTGTTGGCATCAACATGCTATGAGCTGTGGTCTTTTCAGGCCATTCAAATAATAAAAGTTTGTTTCGATCCCTCAATTCCACAGTTCCTCATAAAATAAACAAACCTGGTCTGCTTTGTTTTGCCAGGGGTTTTATTGAGATTTTTGTAATCATCATCATCATCGATGCCATTGTATTTTAAATGTCAACACACAATACTTTTAAATTGGCTGCTTTATATATTTTTTATGGCTGGCAGCGTTGCCCAGAAACGATTGTTGCTGAAATGATTTTCTGATGCCCTTAATTACCATAGCTGTTTTGATTGTGGTCAATTTTGGATGAGATACAAGAAAATTCTTCATTGTAGACCGCTAACTCATTTAGAACATTCAGCAGATGATTCATTGCCATTTTTACGTTTTATTATAACACTGCCTGGGTTTGGTTTGAAACAAGATTGCTGGATGACATTAATATAGAAATATTTCTTATGCAAACATCTAGAGGATGATTTTCAACTGAGTGCTGTCATTAATCCAGGAAGTGACTCATTCCCCCTGACAGCAACATGAAAGATATCCAAATTAAAGTAACATTTAAGTTAGCACCACATCACCTGATGCTACATCTTTATAAATGTCAAGTCCTGCCTGCCTGTTCCCAGTTTATCTCACATTCTGTTGCATCTCCTTCTGTAGTTTTTGGTGTTATCTGTGGGCAGCCTTGATTTTTGTTTGATTCACTTTCTTTTTATTTATTTTTCCAATCAGGAGCAAGTGGAGGCAGACTCAAGGATTAAAACTTAATTTAAGTCTAAGCTTAGTCTACAGGTTGTACAAATAAGTGCTTTCATCAAGATCATAATGTTATAGAATTGTTTACAGACAGCAAGAAATTAAATCAAGGAATAAAGTTGTCTAATAATTTGTGTCTATTAATAATTTTCATCAGGTAAGGGAGAACAAGTTTACACTATTAAATAAAACTATAGTGATTCTTACTCTCAGCACAAAGGTCTGAGGGATCTGCCAGGAAAGGTGACGCGAGAGTTGATCAGCAGCTACATTTCATACCTGTTGATCTGCAATCTGGAACATACTCTGCTTGGAGCAGGTTAGGTCCACAGCAGGAGTAATCATGGCAATGTAACCCAGTAAGAGGTGAACCACCTTCATAGTACATAAAATCCAGCGTTAAACTTAATGGTCCCTAGATAAGATGAAATCCTGCTTCATAGTCCAGGGCTGTTGAACGTGACATCCTACAGATGGTACGGATTACTGAATAATACTGTAATCAGTTCATTTGTGCATTCAGTTTTTAAAAAAATATTACTATTTACTTACATTGCTAAATTTTGATCTAAATTCTAAGCTGAGGTTGCAAAGATTTGAAAATCTTATACATAGAAAACATATCCAGTGTTTAAAGTAAAAATAAGTAAAAAATTTAAGAAAAAGAAATCACCTAACTCAATCACATCTTTTTTGAGATGTACTGCTGCCATCAAATTCCAAATCACCTAATAATTTTCTTTAAATAGTACATTTCCAAGCTTTAAACATTTGATTATATGACTATATGTTCTATTGTGACAAAAATGTAGTTTTATGAGATTTGCAAACCATTGAATTCTGTTGTTATTTACATTTTAGTCCCAACTATTAGGGTTATAGAGGAGTTCCAATTAGTCCAGAATTGTTTTTTCCTCTCTATTGATGTAATTAACAAAAGGCATTATATAGAAACAAATCATTAGATCACACACACACACAAACAGATAGGCACAAAAAACATGGTAGGAGCAACATTAGGGCATCAGCTCACTCAGTCAGGGGTATGGTAGATGGTAGAGAAATGGAGCATCAAGCATATCACTTAATGTGTGTTGATGCAGCTTTGCTCACAGTTGCTGGGCTCAGGGGGAAGTTGAGTGGCTGCCAGCTAACAGCATGTGACATCAATGAAGTGGATCTCCAACTGCTGATTGAACCTAACTGAAAGTGTCACCCTGGTGAACTGTGTTACCACCTTATAGCATTACAAATGTGCATAGTTTTAGCTCTGGGAATCCTGGTGGAAACCAAATCTTGAACAGTGATACCATTACACTTGATAGAGCCCCAAATAAATAAAACATTGCTGGTGTTGTCTTTATGGGGATACAGATTTAAGATGCTGAGTCAAAAGTTTGAAATGTCACTTGTTTTTCTTTGGACAGCCTGGAATCATATTGGGCACAATAAACTTAAACAATATAAGTTTGGGCTTTATCTCATGTGCTATAAAGTAACTATGTAGAAGAAAATAGCTCATATTTAACTAGTACCTACTTCTGTGCTTCGTAGCACTTTCATGATGGTTCACATTGAATTTTACTACAGCCATTGTTTCCTTGCATCAGTTGTCAACATGTCATAACATGTTGGACTGGATTAGTTCAACAAGTGGCTTTTGATTGATACCAATGTGTAGAAAGGTATGCACTGAGGCGAGCAGTATGAAGTAAAGGGGGAGTATAAAGTCCTGAGTAGATCAAATGCTGATGGAACTGCTCTTCAGCAATCGGAACAAAACCCTGTGTGTTTTTATATTATGTATATTTTATATTTTCATAATCATACAACCCATGTTGTAGTGATTTGGAAGATGTAATCTGACAGAGGATTTGATAGCGAGGTAGGAAAAGAAACATGATCTTTCTCTATGTTATTAGATGAGTTTGTGATCATGGAGATTTAAGGAACAATGGACACAAATTTCTTTTGGGTCACCTAGAACAAAAATTACAAGAACTCATTTTAGAAATCTCTATACAATCCGGCCATCTATTTCAGAGACATTAGTCTATAATCATACATGAATGCACTTATACAAAATCTTTGGTTTAATTCATATATGTGTAAATGTATATCTGTACATACAATTAAATAAATAAATTTATAGGCTGAGAAAAAAAAATCTTTCTGATACAACACCAGTGAATGTCAGGTTTTAGCTTTAGTCCCCTCTGAAGAAAGTGTAATAGCTTGCTAGTGCTTACTAGAGGTGCCATTTTACATCATTGTTGAGCAGTCATTCAGGGAGAAAGTCACTGTAGTGTAGAAGAGGCAGAAATACCCCACTGACAGGAGCCTTATCAGATGAGAATGCCAAGCAGCCACAGGATATGTTGTGTTTGGATCGCGTGGTGCCATGCTCACTTTTAGTTCATCGGATAAAACTTTGTATGCTGAAAGGTTATTGTTTCCATATACACAGCGTACCACCTGCTCTACTGTTTGGAGCTTGGTAGATGGAATTCTGAGAAGTAGAATCGCTTACTGTGTAACAATAAAAGAAAAGAAGAAGAGAAGACCTGGATTGCTTTGCATGTAAAATGATTTCCTGCAAATGTTCCTACCACAAAGTGGTTTGATTAGCTAACGTGTCCATAGCTCATAGTGTAGCCAGTAACAATATTGTAACACTGAATGACAGTTCGCTAGGGCTGTGCAATATGACCAAAATGTCATATCCCGATATTAAGACATCTATTGTCCGATAACGATATAAATCACAAAAATGTAACATTTTCTGTAAATTCTGTGAATCTCGGGCAGCTCGACTTGCGTTAAGTGTTTCCAGCTGGGCGTCATGTAGCTGGAGTCGAGTGTTTTAACCGATGCATGAAACGATACATTTTTAGACATAAGTTGTAACGGCCGCACACACAGTATTTATTACACGGCGTGCTGCGGGGAAAAGCCTGTTCTAACATTTGAGTCTAAGGTTTATTTTTTAGCACCTGGCGGCTCTTTTTTGCTTCTCATCTGTAAATAACCTGCTCTTTCACGTGATTCAGTTTATTTTGAAAAGTCTCAGCAGGATCTTGAGCTTTATTGTGAAAGGTTTATGTGGAACAAATGGACATGCGGTGGTTTTGCCGTCATTGTTGCTAACAACAACGCATAAAAACAAACGCTTGTCTGTCTGTAGTGTGGTTATATTAAATATAAGAGAAAGAGAGAACTTTAATAAATTAATATAGCCACTACAGTGACCATCAAAACGGTGAAAAAATATTGCCGTAAACAGTTTATTTTGCGACACCACGAAACAAACGATTGCGTAAAATGAAACGATAGACGTTTTTATATCGTCATCCGATATATATCGTTATATTGAACAACCCTACAGTTCACCACTAAAAATGGAACCACGTACTGTTAGAAAGAGTGGATTTGGGAGTTTTATGTGGTTGCCAGTAGCTAACATAACAACAGCCATTGTTGCAGTGACTCCAGTCATGCTCACAAAAGTATGAGACAACTTTGACTATTGCATGGACATGTGCCATGTGACCGGAGGGAATTATATTGGAAGTTTTAGAAGTAAAACTTTTAAAATTTAATGCAAGCCTCTATGTCCATTACTGTAAAATATTTTGAAATAAGACAATAAGATTCTTTTTGATACTCTGCATGAACAGTGATGTGAAAAAGTGTTTGCCCCCTTTCTGATTTCCTTTTGTTTGTATGTTTGTCGCACTTAAATATTTCAGATCACCAAACAAATTCTAATATTAGATAAAGATAACACAAACACGAAATAAAGGTGTTTATTATTAAGAATTGTTGTCATTCAGCCACATTAGAAGATTTTCGAGCATGAGCCACCTTTTTAAGGTCATGCCACAGCATCTTATTTGGATTCAGGTCAGGACTTTGACTAGCCTTTGTTTGCTTAAGCCATTCAGAGGTGGACTTGATGGTGTGTTCTGGATCATTGTCCTGCTGCAGAACCCAATGTGCTTCATCTTAAGGTCAGTAAAGGAAGACTGGACATGCTCCTTCTGTTCTGGTAAATAAAAAAAGCAAAAAGCCCCAGACCATTGCACCACCACCACCAGATTTTACTGTTGGTATGATTCCTTTTCTAAAATGCTGTTTTAGTTCTATTCCAGATGTAATGGGACTCAAACCTTGCAGTTTTTGTCTCGTCAGTCTACAGAATATTTTCTCAAAAGTCTTGTGGATTGTCGTGATCGCAAATGTGTGAAATGTGCAAAGAGCCTTTGTGCTCTTTGTGGTCAGCAGTAGTTTTCTCTCCCATGGATGCTATTTTTACACAGTCTCTTTCTTATTGTTGAGTCACGAACACTGACCTTAGCTGAGACATGTGACGCCTGTAATGTTGTTCTGGGTTCTTTTGTGACCCCCTGGATGAGTCGTCAGTGTGATCTTGGAGTAATTTTAGGCCATTCACGTCAGGGAAGCTTCACCACTGGTCCATGTTTTTGCCACTTTTTTTTTTGTCAGTTTGCATCATCTTTGCTAATTTGGCTGAATTCATTCTTCCCTGACTTCTGCCCACCCTCCCCCTACCCGTGGCTGAGAAACACACCATAGTGTGATTCTGTACGTCCCTACTTCATTGTAGGAAACATATTAACATGTGATGACAGTGAATTGTGTTTGCCACAGTTGAATTTTCTTCCTTCAGAAGCCAGTCTTTATTCCCAGTCACATTATTTCAATTCAATTCAATTGTATTTATACAGCACCAAATCACAACAACAGTAGCCTATATTGTAAGGTAGACCCTACAATAATACCTACAGAGAAAAACCCAACAATCATATGACCCCCTATGAGAAGGCATTTTGGTGACAGTGGAAAGGAAAAACTCTCTTTTAACAGGAAGAAACCTCCAGCAGAACTAGGCTCAGGGAGGGGCGGGGCCATCTGCGCGACTGGTTGTCGCAATTACTGACCAGCAACCTAATTGCTCCATTAATAGGTTCAAGGAGTCTTCATGCTTCTAAACTTCTTCTGTCTTCTGGTTATTTGGACTGTTCTGCTCTGTGAAATGCTCAAAGCTTTAACATTCATTTTGTACTTTTACTCCACTTTCTTAAAAACTCGCTTAGAATGTTCTTCCTTCTATAATCAGCTTTTTTGCTCCATCCTAACTTTTCATTCTGAGAAACAAACAATGAATCTAGATAGTCCAAACATAAAGTCTTCATTTAGTCAAGTTGCATTTTTTCATTTTAGATGAGTTTTGTGTTTTCACGTGAGTCATATTGCATATTGATTTGCTAAAATCCATTCCTCTTACAGACTTGCAGGTTTTTATGTTGATCTATTTGAACATCAACAAATATTCTCTCATTCTTCTTTCTCTCAACAGTTTACTTTAATGTAACATATGTATCATTTGAACTTCTGGAAATCAAGTCTGTCTTGTTTTCCAAGTTACAATAGCTAATTATTTTTCCCTAACAAATTCATAAAAATATTAAATGCTAAAATTACTGTAGTATTATCCACTGACGTGAGTCACATCACAAACTCAGCTTTACTTGTATGTTGCACACTGCAGTATACAAGTAATGATATTTATTTGCATTTTCAGTGTATGTTTTATTCCTGTCTGACCCCGTCCTTATTAGACATTACTTAGAGTCTCTGATATCTTACTCGTCCTCTGACTTTAACCCTCAGCACTGTAATGACATTGGCAGGAGAGGTAGTGCACCTCTCCTCATTTTAAGTTATTACCTTTTCCTGACCTCCCTCTGAAATCTGCTTTTGCTTTATGACTCAGCAGTGTATCAGGTTACACTTTCTGTTTTATACTACAACAGAGGACCTGTGGGTGGGTATGACTTATCTATAGGGCATATATATATAGCTGAAGAATCATCTTAATGTGGAACATTTTTTGGAATCAGATTCATTTTTTACTCTTGAATTGGCGATCTAGACGTGAATCAGAATAGACAGAGGTAAACAGTTGATAATATAATATGTGAAAGCATAAAAACTACATATAAAATAACTACAATGACACCGATTTCTGACCACTCGAGCCAATATTTGCGGTTTTTTCTTCTCTGTTTGGCCTGTTGTTATTCGACGTGGCTCTGTGGGTTATGTTAACTTGGATCCTTCCATACACACACACATGCACTGTATTAAATGCAGATTGCTGTATATGTTGTGTTGTTGGATAAATCAGTCAGTTTCTGTATTTATTCATTTTTTTTTAATCCGGATAAGGAAGATTCACTTATACAATATTTGCACATTTATAAGGTGACTGCTTTGTGTTTTGCTGTCGAGATTTAGTGTGAAATCTGCCAAGGCTGTGACTTGTGGATTACCTTGTCACTTGGATAGAAAGTTTCTGAAAATGTGGAAAAGTTGAGGACAGAGCTTTCCTTTGATAAAAAAAGAAGACAAACAAAAAAAAAAACCACTTTCCTATTCATCTGCCTATCTTCCCTATATACTCTTGTTTCTGTTTTTCACCAATGCTGTCATTTTCTTTCCTCTATCTTAACTCATGTCAGCCTTAGGTGAAAAGGACTTTTGCTTTTCTCCTTTGGCTTTTAACACTTTACTTACATGTGGCATAGTGCTGGCAACAATAATGGAGTTTTAACTAGAGTTACTCATGCGTTTGAAGAAAAAGCTGACAACAAAACAGAAAGACATTTAAAGTCAACAACTATTTTATGTACAGCTCAATACAAGGTATACTAAATGTGGTACTGTGCAGTAGAGCTGCCATCCAAAGTATTGTAAGAGCTCTTAGCCGTTATTACCTAAAAAGCAAAGCAGCCTCACATAAGCATTGTGCATCGCAGCACTAGTCCGCTCTCCTCTTGCTGTTTTATGACACATTTTATACAGAGTGAACTGGAAATAAATGGACACATTAGCTAATCAAACCACTTTGTGGTTGGAACATTTGCAAGTGTATATTTTTAGTAGCCAGATGTAATTTGACATTTCTCATACTTGCACTGGAAAAACAGCCCATTTTGATATTTAAATATACAAAGTAACTATTATCTTACTGTAAAGATGTTTTTTTTTTGTGTGTTCACAAGAATTTAGTCAGTACCGTGCTCTTGTTATCACTATAATTATTTTATTCCTTCATACATCAAGATTCCACTCCCCTGTAATAATTCATAATTGCTTTCTTTTATGCATCTTAGTTATTTTAATTTGCAGTGACAGATGGTTTTGTAATTAGGTTGAAAAAATACTAAAAACAAAAATTGTGCATACTGCACAGAGATTCTCAGTTTCAAACGTTGGTTTTTAATGTGAATAACTGCATCTCGGTGTGGAATGTCAGCCAGAGTGTCCCCGATACCCGATACCAGTATCGGTATCGGTGCATCCCTAATATGTTTATTTATTTTAGATCAGCTTTTTATTTCATCTATTCCTCCAGCCATTCTCTTCCACTTATCCAATTATATTTAGAGTTGAAGTTGAATTATGTACAGTGTGTGTGTGTGTGTGTGTGTGTGTTTTAACATAAAGATTAACAAAGAACTCACTGAATGCTGCTCTGTGAACAAACACAAAAAGCATCCTTACTGCGAATTCTCTGTAATACAGTTTGTGCAGTTTATGTTGTACACGTGTCAAGTTTGTGTGGGCACATGCGTCACTCAATGTCTGTATGAATTTTAATTAGACTTTCTGCATGCAAGTGTGACAAAGATTTACAAGCTTAACATCTTGTTGCCATAGATGTTAAGCTTGAACTCCCTCTGTGATAACTTCTCGATGTGCCTCAGCCCTTTATCTGTAATGAGAATGTTGTTCTGGAAATTTTGATAATTGGTTTTGAAACAAAGTCAGCAGTCACAATAGACTGTTTTTCTCAGGATATGCACAGTTTGATTTCCAAGGCCATATTTCTTATTAACTCACTGAATGTTTGCTTTCAGAATAATGCTGAAAGTCATTCAGAAATCATGCAACGTGTTTATTTTGTTTGTTTTGGGGTTTTGTTTTTGTTTGTTCTTCTGTTCGTCCAGATCAAAATAATTATATACGGTAAATCTTTTAAGCATTTTGGATTTTGAATTATTTAACATGGAGATAAATTTGTATGTTTGTAACTGTAACTGTGTTTGAACTATGATGTACAGTACCTTGTGTACTTATATCAAACCAGCAGTTATGTAGCTTCCTCCATGTGCAGGGAAATAGGAAGATAGAAAGAGAGAGAGGCTGTTTTTCATTGCAGGCATGCTTTTCTCCCCTCGGTAAATTCTTTAGTTAGCTTGGTAAGGATTAGGTCTGAAAAGTCTCTCATTTGCCGCCAAAGCCCTCAGGGATTCATTGGTGAAGACATTCAGCTTCTCTACTGCTTCCCTCTGAATTTAACTTTGCCATTTATTTATTTTTATTGCAGCCCACGTCTGATTTGCGCTCTCTTTTGCATGTTGCGACTGTCTTTATGATACATTTAAACTTTTTTCAGCTCTTTGTTGCTTGAGGTACTGTACACTAATTTAGAGATATTGGACTGTAAATTTGAATGCAAGTGTACATTTCAGCATTTGATATTTCTTTCAGTTTTGTATCAGGTTTAATGAGAGTTAGTATAAAGAATTGCTCTCTTTGTTGTAGATTTTTATCCTACATCTTATCCTGTAAGCTCTGCCTTTGCACATGGACAAAATATGCCTAGAAAAGATTTGATCTGAAAATTGTTCACATATCCTTGTGAATTACAAGCACTTTGGAAACACTTTGGAAATACCAGCTGAGTTGAAAGCCTGAGGCTATGTGGGATACACCCTAATGGAAAACAGCTCGGGGATAAAGGTAATGGTTGGTACAGACTGCAGGAAACTGTAAATGGGATAAAAGACACTAGCTCAAAAGAAAGAGGTACATTCCACCAAGTGTCTGACTGAAACCATTTTTCTTCCCCAAGGCTACATTTTGAAATATTTCGACTTGCAGCAAAATAAATGTCAGGCACATTAGAATGAAACATTAAATGATATGTGGATAATCACCATTTCCTTTAGCATTACCTCTTAAGGCATCCTTCTTAATTATGACGAGAGATAAGAAGAATATCAAATGTTGGAAAATATTTTATATTGATTCTTTGTGACCAACTGATGTTAATTAGAAGAAGTGCTGGAGCTTTTTGACTCATATAAGCTGTTGTCAACACCAGAGTTAGCACCCAATAAAGGTAACTGCTCGTCCTTGTAATTGCTCGAATACAAAGCTATGGCTTAACTTTGAAACAATTGAGATTTTATATATTTATATATGCTATTCCAAGTTAATTCAGTTCCAGTGTTGAATTTTGACTATATACAAATCTTTCTCATGTTTTTGAAAAAAATACAGTTTCTCCTTCCCTCCCTTCTCCCACTATGTCGGTGGAATGGAGTTATAACTTTAAGCAGCTGAGCTTAACAGAGAGAAACTCTTTCTCTCTTTGACAGAGAGAAACAGGGATGACATGACAATGGAGGGTGAGGGACTGTGTTCAGAGATGAGTGGAGGGTAAAGGCAGAGTCATGACCAATGATGGTTTAAATGACCTCTACTGTACATCAAACATCATTTTACTTCAGCTCAGAAGATAGACAGGAACACATGAGGATAACTTGTGAAAGACAGGATGATGGGCTATGATCAGAGATGAGAGAGAGAGGAAACGCAGGGTCATGGCCAGTGATTATATAAACAACTGCTACTCTGTTTCAGACAAACGCGGTCCCAGTGCTTAAGCTTGGCAGATGCTCTGTCATTCAAGAACAGTTTTCGGTTGCTTTGTTGGTGTGTTTATGGAAAGTGGCTATTCTTGCTCAATCCAGTGAACTAAACTCAGGTTAATTTAGCAACAGGGATGCAAAGGGAGATGTACATGAGCGTTAGTGTTAAGTAGTTGGTATCCAACCTGTTATGGAAGGTGGCATTCAAAGGAACCTTGTAATTGAACTCTAATACTAGAAGTTGTATAAATGACGTGGACTTCCATACTCATGGGTAGTGCAGAAAATAGATTTGTCCTTTGCAGTTGCGAAATTAAGCATATTTTCAGATTCTTGACCTTTTTGGTTTTTATAAGTTGTGATAGAAATCCCTTTGAAGATACTGCATGCTGCTTCTGCAACAGCTGCACATTGCTTCTGCCACCCTCAAAAAAAAGTGCCAGAAAACACACTGAACCACTACGTTGTTGAGTCACATTAAAATATTATGAACCAAGCTACAAGTTAATGCAGCAATGTCACATAAAGGCCCAAGCTCACAAGCCACAACAGCAGATCAAAATGCCAAGCTCTCCACAGGGATGCTATGGTATTAGGGGTGGGCGATATAAACGATATACGATAGAAACAATATAAATTTGGCCAACGATAGAGATTTTGACTATACCGCTCTATCGCGATAGCGCATGTTGATGATGTCACCTGTTTTGGTCGAAAGCATCGCAGTGGCTAAAACCATTATCATCTGCAAATTATGCCGACAGTCATAGCAAAGACATGAAGCACTTTTGAAATATGGGGAAAGCCAAAAACTTCGCTTCCTCCACTTCCGTAACATTGATTCATTAATGTTGAATTCTCTCGCAGTTGTTCTATTCCCATGTTGTTGCAGTATATTAATAACTAACCTCGTATTGTGGATGAATAATCTCAGTGGTTCTCCTGACTGAAGTTTGGCCCGTGTATAGCATCCTGCTATGCGATTGCATTTGTCCCTGACCACCAGAATCCGTCACATTAACTTTTATTGAGTAATGTTATGCTAACATAGCTGTGTCGCTAGCAATCACGTAGCACAACATTATATACCAGGTAGTCCAACTTCAGTAACCCTGCAAACGCCACTGCTGTTTAGTTTTCTGTCTTCATTTATGTTGGAAGTGATAGCAGAGCTGTACGTTTTAATTAGTTTCAAAAATCTCTCAGTCAGAACATGGTATGAAATGTTTAGGAGTAAACTAGCGAGCTAACTTCCTGCTAACTGCTAACTCTGTTAAATTTAAGAACTTCTGTTTTCATGAATGCCTGGATGTTAAATTTAATTGGTAATCTGGTAAAGCGGCAACGCTGATGATTTAATTAAAGATGAAAGAATTTAAACCGTTTTTAACTCTCAGTATTCGTTTGACTTTGGGACCTGAAGTGGCCGGAGTTTTGGACCCAGATTACTCCGCGAAGCTCCTCACTACGGCAGCCGTAATGCTCTGACAATCCATCAAGCAGTGCGGCTTAACAAAGTTGTACTAAAACATTTTTTAACAGATTTCTGCACGCAGAAATCAGTTCAAGGTCAGTAAGCACAACCAGAATTCATACATAAGGCACACTCTCGATTTTTCAGAAAATTAAAGGATTTTAAGTGTGCTTTATAGTGTGGAAAATATGTTATACAGAAGAAAAGAATATATGGCGATATATATCGTTACCGCACATGCTTCAAATTATATCACAATATGAATTTTAGGCCATATCGCCCAGCCCTATATCGTATGCTTTTTTTTTTTCTTTTTGGGTAGCTTCTCTTCTTCTAACTCAAGAATTGCAGTTTTATTTTCTTGTTTTACAGACTGACCTCTTCTGCTCCTGAACAGTGGTTTAGTAGAACAGTCTGAGAAGCCATTGGCTGCTTTTCATTGTGTCACTGTGTTTGCCTATTTTCCTCAGTCACATATGTACGGGAGAACCAAAAGAACAGATGGCTCCAAGCAGCCAAATAGGAAATACTTTGTTCCATACTGTTAATCTTAAGTATGTCAGCTACTTATAACATGTGAAGATGCAAGCTGGTAAGATCTACCTTTAAGGTACACCTATGTCTCCTGCTCTAAGCTCCTACAAAAGCCTCCTCTCTCCTCGAGGGGCATTTAAAGTATTAGAAGATCCTTGATGGTGGGGGAACGCGTGAAATTTCTGGATCACAGGAAGAAAAAAGACACGAGCAAGCATAAATTAGCATAATGAAAAGGACCTACTGTTTTTCATTTCTGAAAGCCACTGATATGAGAGGAACTGTAGGTACAGTGGACTGGTTGAAAATATTTCTGTTGGACATTTCTTGAAAAAATCAGTGTGCAGCAGTGGAATTATTGGGGCATCCACAGCCTTCTAAGAAAGTCAGTAGATTAAAGACTTAACCTTACATTTTCTGGGAAAGAGAGTAATACATTTTGCTGTCAAGTCTTCAAAACTGGACGTCTTTATGTTTGATCCATGTTTGATGAAATTATGGAAAAGCACGTGCTTGGAAATATAATATTGACTTCTTTCTGTTCTATTTCCCTTTTCCATGCAATCCGTGTTCACCCTGAAGCTGAAGAGTATGCTGTTGAAGGTAAGACTGATTTTTCTCTCCTAAGGTCCTCTGATGGCTTCTCTTGATGTTCTCATGGATGCTGATTCAGGTTGCTTCTAAATGCTTTATGCCATCCCTCTGTGGAGGGGCATTGTCAGTTTGGACTGCGGTTATAAGTGACTTCCAGGGGCCGTAATGAATTTTTTTCTGTTTAAAATACACGTGATAGATGCGCACCTGAAACTATTCCTTATTTTTCTATTATTATTATTTTATCTTGTCTTTCTTCATTTGTTTTCTTTTTTTATAGTTTATCTCTAGAGAATATGAACATACTTGTATATGAAATTGTCAAGACAGCTGTTCTAACCTTGAACCAGTCTACCCATTAACAAGTTATTGTTCAAGTTCACATGCCATGACAAGGTGATGACAAGCTGCTGTCTTCACATCCTTTCCTGTCCCCTACAAAGGTGAACAAAACCTGCTGGTTTAGGCCCCAAAGGCACCACATTAGCCCTTGGGCCATTAAGGTGCGAAGCCAGTGCTGAATGTAAAAGACATTACGGATACATCAGTGTCTGCTGATCTTTCTGCAAAATGTTGCCGTCCAGAGGTTCACCCACTGGGTGACTGGATCTGTTTTTCAGTTCAATCAGACACTGAAACTGACATAAACAGGCTTTTGTTTGAATATGCATCCAGATATTGGCATCTAGGTGTGTGTGTGTGTAAGTGTGTGTGTGTGTGCTTGCGTGTATTCTTGTTGCATTTCCTCTGTACTGAGTTTGAGGTGATGGATTACCTATCACAGAGCTTGATCCAGCAGGGGAAATCACTATGACAAACACCCTCTAGCTTCAAGTTTTCTTTAAGCTGAAAAAAGTTATGCTGCAGTTATTTCTCAATCTTTATTCTGAATCTGAGTTGTTTATCTTGTGGCATATTGGAAATATAGAAACTCACATCATAGAGCCACTTCAGTGTTATTAGCTATCGAGTGGGTTATGTTTGAAATCTGGTTCTGCATGATATGCACTTGATGTGTGCACTTGTGAACAGCGTGAAGCTGACATTTTCTGTTTGTTCCCATATAATGCCAGCTTCTTGTTTTTCTGTGGGTACATGTCTATGTATGAGTGAATCTTGTCACCAGGTGATGGGTAAATGTCAGGAGGAAGGTTGCAAACAGCAGTAAATGATGGCAATCCTACATTTGAAGCACTGTCAACACATCCTACATCAATCGACAGGTTCATGTAGGATGTGTTGAGGGACACACGAGGTTTGATTGAATGTCTTCATATGATATGAATATGTCATTTATGTTTGTATGTGTGTAAATGTAACAATGTGATGTCATTTCAGAAGCCTAAATAAGCCCAGGGTAACAAAGCTAAATATTTGTCTAGGATATTTAAAGAAGATGCAAAGATTTTTGCACATCTTACCCAGGCTTCTGAATGCTACTACCTGCACCTGAGAAATAACCTGATGTAATAGCAGAACATTTGAAGTTGGAGGAAATCGAGTTTTGCCTTGAGGTTATGAATGAGAGAAATGTAATTGGTAACTCTGATGGCAGAGAGCTTGAATATGCTGACCTATTTAAGTATGTAGACAGCTTACAGGACTCTGGGTTCTCTGCGCTGTACAAGTCAGGTCAGCAGCCAGTCAAATTAATTTCAGGTTAACAGTTGATGTCAAATTAACCCTTTCAGCACTGTTAGTTTGGATTTGTAAATGTCACAAGTGCTAACATAATTTGGAGTAACTGGTATACCAGTCTACACAATCATATGAATAATAATTTTTTTGTCTTTTGGAGACTTCATAACCAGAAAAATCACATTGATGTAAACACTCTATATGATGGAAAGAGGGGTGTAATGGAGGGAAGCTGGGAAAGAGGAGATGCAGAGGGTGCTGAGAGGATGCTGAAGAAAGTGACTGGTTCAAGGAAAGGTTGACTCCTGTGAAGGGCCTGTGGGAACTTGTGTTAACTGTCAAAAAGTTAAGCAAGTGAAACCTGACTCTCACAAATATGTAGCTATAAGTTAAAGTGCTGCCTAGTGCACAAAAGAAGCAAATAATCTGGAATCCTGTCACAGCAATGTAACATAGCCCTAGCAAGCATCTGTAGTTTCACAACTCATTTCAAGTATGTGTGTGATATTTCTTTGCACAGTCGGTTAAGCATCCTTTTATTATGTTTGCTTCCAATGATTTGTGATGGAAACATCCGTGTGCAGAGTTCTGAATGTTTTCTGTAGCACTGTGACCCTAATATGACCCATTCTTTCAGTTTTGAAGAATATAAAAAGCCTTGGAGTTTAATTTCCACTCATAAATATATCCGGGGTCAGAATACATAGTTTGTTTAGATCGTTGTTAAACTGAGACATTTTAAGTTAAATCTTAATCAAATTGTCTGTCTCAGTCACTTTAATTTAAAAAACAAGGAGCCCGGGGTATTGTGTAGTAACAAGACTGCCTGATAAATTCATTGAAAATAGTCTATTGTCTGAATTTATTTCTGCTATTTTAGGGCTTCCCTGTGACTGCCCTTGGTATAATTAGTGTTGGTGACCATGGGTTAAAAGGTTGGTTGAGATGGATGATACAAAGAGACATTCAAAGCCCGGTGGGAGGCCAGTATCCCTGGAAAGGTGGATGGTGGCCCTCGCTCTTACACTATAGGTCCTCGATTGATGATGTGTCAGCAACACTGACCTGTTTTACTGGAAAAAAGGCCATCAGTGTACTCATATCCTAGCATGCCCTCCCATAGAGGACTGCATGTATGATATATTGTTTCATTATGTAAGGGCAATGTTAGCTCATCATCTGGTGCGGAGGTTTTCAATAGAAAGTAATAAAGAAATGGAAATGAAGTTGAAAGCTGTGGTGGTGTAATTTAGATTATGACATAGAGTTTGTCAGGGGGAAGCCAACATTTTCAAAACACAACCTATAGTGTGTCTTATTTGAATGAAATAAGCATTTGATTCCCTATAACCCAGCCAGAATTCTGGTTCCTACAGATTGGCTATGTTCCCATGTGGTACACAGATTATAATCAATCACTTACAAATACTCTTGATCTCAACTAGTTATGATTATAAAGCACTCACATCCACAGAATCAGTTTCTTCCATTCCAACCTGTTCACCACCATGGACGGGACCAATTAACCGTCAAACGACGTCAGTGACAAGATTGTAGACCTGCGCAAGATTGGACTGGACTACAAGACCATCAACATGAAGCTTGGTTTGAAGGCGACTACTTCTGGAAGAAATTCAAAATAAGCACCAGTCACCTTTTTTTTGGTGCTCTATGCAAAATCTTGGCTTACGGGATAAAGATGACCATGAGGTACCTGATCGATCAGCCCAGAACTACATAGGATGAGCTTGTTGGAATACAATCACCAAGAATATCATTGGTAACACATTGTAATGTATTCAAATATTGCAGCACCTATAAGATCCCTCCTGCTTATGAAAGACACATGCACAGGCCCGTGTTCAGTTTGTCAGTGAACATGTAAATGATTCACAGAAGGCTTGGGAGAAAGTGCTGTGGAAACCAAAATGAAACTTATTGGTATTAGCTTCATCTTGTTTGGAGAAAAAGAAATGAGTATGAGTATGACCCAAAGAACATCATCCCCACAGTTAAGTACCAACATAGAAAGATTATGGTTTGGGGCTGTTTTCCTGCTAAGATTACAGGACAAGTTTACTGCACTGAGAAATTCTTTTACCAGATCACTGAAGATGGGTCATGGATGGTTCTTCCTACATGACATTGACCCAAAACATACTGCCAAGAGGCTAATTAAGGACATTAAGATCATGGTGGGGTCTAGACAGTCTCTAGACCTCTGTCCTATAGAAAATGTGTAGAAGGAGCTGATTTTTTGTGTCACCAAGTCTCATCCATTTAACATGAACATGGCTAAGAGACAAAATAGCTCATCTACAAATGGACAGTAGCAGATCAAATGTATAGCTGACCTCTATGTATGACCTCAGACACGCTTTCTTTTCAATGCTGATATTAGACAATCTGATCATGAAAAATGATCATTTCTCCCCAGGTCATGTGGCCCTTCACCTTAATCTGACCCCTGGGGAAGGGGAATAACTACTTTTCCTCAACATAATGAATGGTTTGACGTTGGCTGGAGATACAGGATTACAGATTTAAGTTGTCCCTGTAGTTATAGGAGATTACTTTGGATCATCCAAACCAGATTATGGATTTTGTTCTTGTTTGCTCAGAACTTCTCTAAACGTGTGTGTGTGCGTGTGCGTGTGTGTGTGTGTGTGTATATATCCCAGGGGCAAAGGGACAAAAAACACAAAGTGAAGCAAATATTACATGTACCGATGTCATTGTGGTATTAACCTAGATTCATTTTATTCTCTGGAACAAATAGTGTTTCTTCTACATAATTTATATTCAAATTCCAGTTAGTAATGTTGTGCCAAGTATGACTGGCTAACTGCCTGACTAATTTTGCTATTTAAAACCCCCACAAAAAGTCACACGCCACATCTTGTGATTTTTATCAGTCAAGTTGCGTTTTACTTCAATTAAAGTCAGTACAATAGCATGAATAAATTCTTGCCTATTTCCTTTTAATTTGTTTAAAATTAAATTCAATTTATATTGTCTTGCTGGTTGTCCATGCCACAGTTGCAGTGCTTGTGCACACCGCAGTTTAAGATATAAATTGGGACATGGCAAAACAGCAGGATTGCCGTATATGCAGATGTACACAAATATCTTCATACTTATCTTCATTCAGTGGTTAAACAAGGCTGTTGACTTTGGAAGAATGCTATCTAGCTTATTCCTCATAATCAATCAAAAAGAAGAGACAGAAAACAAGCAAACACAGACCCACAAAGTCAGAGTGGAAGATGACCAGTGACAGTGAGGATGAAATGGAACTAAACGGTGTCTGTCTGCTGTTGAGAAATTGCTTGGAAGCCTTAAGACAGTGGGATGCCTTGATGTTCTCTCTGCCTGCCCAGCCTCTACCAGATGTTGCAGTAAGATTAAGCCTTCTCAGGTCCTGGAGGAGACAGAGTCCAGCCATGCCTGTTCTCAAGACACATTAATTTCACCCCACACACAGCTGCCTTTTTTCCCTCTCTTTCTATTTTGCGCTTTGTGATAACAAAGTCTAAAGCGATGGAGTGGGCATCCCCTTGTGAACAACTCCAGATGCTTCAGTGTCAGCATGCATTGCCTTAGGCAGTACTGTTTGCCAAGATAGAGAGAAATGGATTGGACAATGCATGGCCTGCTGCGCTGGTGCCGCACTGTGTTTATGCGTATACATGTGTGTTGGTGAGGATTTTTCTCCTCTGCTTGAGGTTATTTTGCTTCCCAGTCTTATACAGAAATGTGAAACATTTACATAACGGGTCAAATGATGATTTTTCTGTGTCAAGATATTCTGTAAATCATTACTCTGAAAAGTCCATCACCAATTCAGTACCTGACCATATGGTGATGGTCAAAATGCCCAAAATGTGAACTCACCGCCATCACATTTTAATTTAGCTTGGATTTCACTTATATAGCATCATATAGCATCTGTGTTCTTTTGAAACCTCTTAATGATTGTAATCATCATAAGAGGTCATAGAAATTAAAAGTCAATCATTTAAAGTCAAATGATTCACCAGAACTGCACTGGTTGGAATCTGCACATTAAGCACACTGGGGGGAGCTATTAAGATAGGTAATACAATAAAACATAAGCACCCTAGTTATTTCTGTATGTAGAGGTACTTCAAAGCATGCATTTATGCTGTGTGTCTGCTTGTGTATGTAGACTGGAATATATGCAGAAGCTGACACATTCTTACTTTCCGCCTGACACTGTTGTCACATTCGTAAACAGATTGTTCCACAGCTGAAGTCAAAAGTCACTGCCTCATATGTATTTTTTTCATTCTCTCTACACAAAACTTATTATTTCCAGGGTGTTAGAACATTCCTGTTGTACCTGTATCCCTTTCTGAATTCAATTAGGCCATGAAATGCCACAGACTGCAAAGCTACAAGTCCGTGCTGAGCAGGTGACACAGTGAGAGATTGCATTTTAGCAGAGCCCGGTGAAAAAGTCCATCTCCCACCCTTCCCCCAGTTGACAGAGAGTGCTATGAAAATAAAAGCACTTTAACTTCCATCTGGCTACTAAACCAAAATGGTGAGGAAATTGGTAACCGCCACATTTTTCTCCTTTCTCACAGGGGTGTGCCAGCCCTTTTTTTTTTTTATGTGAAAATGTATTTCCTCCAGCACAGGCTTAGCAGTACTTTTGCATGTGTATGAGATGATATACTTGTATACTGTATATTATCCCACTTACACTCATACAGGTGTTTTTCCAACACCGGGACATGACTTAAGGCCTTAGGCAAGTTTGTATCCCAGCCTACTGGAAACAACAAAGCAACCAGGTCCTTACTGTAACACTAATGCATTTGCTCTGTGAAAGTTCAGATGTATTGTTGGGGGGATCCACCTTGTATTTGTTGTTTAACATTAATTTAATAGGCCTTGCGATAAATAGATGTTGGAGGAATGAGGGCACAGTAGAGGAAAATGTCTTTTGAAGTCAGGATCAATACGCTGGTGAAATAAATGAGAGTGAGCAATAAATGAAAGGAAATGGAGAATAGAGACATTTTCTCCTCATCCCGCTCTCTCTTTTATAATGAGAAAATAGTAATGCTTGAATGGGCTTTGCTTCCGAAAACCTCCTTCTACTTGAATATGAAGCAATTTTCCTTTTTTGTGTTTATCCCTTTCTCATCTTCTGTTTTTCTTTTCTTATCTTCTCCCTTTGTAGGCTCTGCAGTACAGTGCAAAAGTCTGAAGTTGCCCATCATTTCTTTATCCTTTACCTCCACACAGACGTGCTTTTAATTGTTTTTGTTTGTTTGTTTATTGTTTTTTTGTGGTTCTAAGCAATTTTCTTTGGACATGGACTACTTTTTCACTCATTTTCAATCGAATCCTTATAACTGATTTTTATCAGAAGAATATATAATTTATTTGGTTGTCTGTATAAAAAAGGCACCATAAGTCAACCACACAACACTGGTTCATCCAGTGTTGTGTCTAACAGACAACTTAGCAAAGAACCTATTTTTAATTGTAGCTTTGGGTAGATATCTAGAGCTAATGACCAGTATCTGAAATTGTCTGTGAAAGTTCTCAGTCATCCAGGTCATTGTAGTCTAAGGAGCTTGGAAAGAAAAGGACTTTAAGTTCCTTGAAGATGTTTCTCCTCTCATCCGAGAAGCTTCTTCAGTTCGAAGGTCAAATGGTGGGGAGTCCCAGATTAAAGCCCTGTGAGACTGTCCCCCCAAGAGGGATATGGACCCCCTCTCCACCATTTGACCGTGGAACTGAAGAAGCTTCTTGGATGAGAGGTGAAACGTCTTCAAGCAACTTAAAGAAGAGCAGGGCTTTTCTTTCCAAGCTTCTTAGGCTACGTTCACACTGCAGATCTTAATGCTCAATTCCGATTTTTTGATCAAATCCGATTTCTTTGTCTGCTCGTTCACACTACAAATAAAATGCAACAGCAAACACTCTCTAGTGTGAACGCTCAAAGCGGCCCGCATGCGCAAAAGAAGATGTCACACACAACGTGCTCTGTTTGGACCCAGACCAAACAATATTGTTTGACTGATGGCCCTTAATATAAAGACTTTGGACTTCACGTTTCCCAATTTTTGCTTTAAGTTATTTTGTTATTTACATAATAGTGTAGATAACCTAATAATTATCCTTATTGCTGCTTTAGAGAGGAGCGGTGCTTCAAAGGATAGTTGCAGATTTCTGTCAGAATCTGCAGATTATACAGTACAAATAAAATGTTCACGTTTCTCCAACGTTGTCTTCCCAACAGTTTCACCGGATGGCCAGGATGCATTCGCGATGTCTTATCAGGCGCTTCTCCGGAGCTGATAATTGGTGTCTGTCTTGTGTCAGTTATGTAAAAGACAGATTTAATGCGACTTGACCGTTCAAACAGCGGTCGCTTTCTGAAACATCGGATATGTATCGGATTCAGTACCACATACGAAAGTGACCCAGATCGGATTTGAAAATATCGGATTTGTGCCATTCACACTGTCATACCATGATCGGATATGGGTCGCATAGGGTCAAAAAAATTGGATTTGATGCGCTTTCGCCTGCAGTGTGAACGTAGCCTTAGACTATCCGAAAGGTATGTTCCTAAGAAATAGGAAACCTGAGGGATTCAATGAAGTCTGAGATGGTCTCAGTGGAAGGCAGGAATTACACAAAATCAGTCATAGATCTTGTGGAGTGGTGAATCCAAATTTCCTTCAACATTATTGAAATAGTTTGGGCCCAATTTGACAAAGAATTGAACAAAAGGCAACCAACATCCAAACGAGAGCTCTGGAGTAGCCTGGAGAACTTTTTGAAGGTTACTTAAAGAACAGCAGCTTGCCTTAGAGATTCAGGCAGTGTTGAAGAATACCAGTGGTCATATGAACTTTCCAGCTCATTAGGGCTGTGCAAACTGTAAATGTAAGTATATTATGTATGTTTACATGGGTGGCTCAGGACTTCTGCACAGTACTGTTCTGTTTTTCCTTGACTCAAGCAGACCTTGGGCATTATCATGGTGTTATGGTACAACACTAACAAAGAATATTTTAGTAAAGAGTTTTTATTGCAAAATGCTAGTCTTGACTAAAGCAGCTGGTAGAACAGGTCAAGGACGGTCGCTGGTGGTAAAGGAGTAACCATAGCTGTAAATGTTTCAATTACAGCTATGGTGTTTGTCTTGTTGCTGGCTTTAATGTCCCTCAGTTAGCCAGTCTAAAAATGTATGGCAGTCCAGTTTAAACTCAAGGAGCGTTTGAAGGATTGTGCAAGATGTTACTGTGCCAAGCAGCAAAGAATTAAGACTGTCATGATGATTTAAGTAGGACAGACTGGAAAATAGTGTCAGAGATTAGATATTGACTGCTTTAAGAGCCTGACTGGAGACTCTGTGTGAGTATTTGACTGACAGACAAGATACAAGCCAGTGTGGAGTTCTTATTTTTCTTATTGCTGGATTATATGTTTCAATTATTAACGAAAAAGGCTTCACTGGTTAGTGCAATCTCAGGAAAAGTTTTTTTCAGCAGCGTGAGCGTATAACTGTCAAACCTTCAGAAAGTCTTCTTATACTTGGCCCATTATAGCTGCTGTGTCTTCACAGAAAGCCTGGTTTATTAAATCTGCTACACATCGCACTCAATCAAAGGCCACTCGATGGCTTTTTGATCGACTTTTAGGTTAAGAGTTAAAGTGGGATGAATGGTTGATTTTTTTCTTTTTTGTGTTTTTTATGTATAGTCCTGTTTCTTGATTTTCAACATTGTTCTCCCAGTGACATCTTATTTCATCACTTATACAACACAGACAAGGCAACAGAATAAAAGTGGCTATTCATCTTCAGTACTTGTACTCATGTTTTAATTCATACAGCTTTTAAAGAAAAGCATATGCATATAGAGACGTTTATTCTCACTGTTGAAATTGACTATTAGTAGGATTAAAGTGGACATGACAGCCATCATGACACTGAGAAACCAACTAAGGAAGTTAATTCCATTCGTGTTTGAAATTTGTTTGCTACAGTTTCGTTTTTTTTGTTCTTTTTTTGTCAACAGTAGTTGTAGTTGCCCTATTAGGGCTGTTCAGTATAACGGATGACGATATAAAAACATCTATCGTTTCATTTTACGCTATCGTTTGTTTCGTGGTGTCGCAAAATAAACTGTTTACGGCAATATTTTTTCACCGTTTTGATGGTCACTGTAGCGGCTATTTTAATTTCTTAAAGTTCTCTCTTTCTCTTATATTTACTATAACCACACTACAGACGGACAACCGCTTGTTTTTTTTATGCGTTGTCGTTAGCAAAACGACGGTAAAACCCTCGCGTGTCCGCTAATTTATCTTCCACATAAACCTTTCACAATAAAGCTCAAGATCCTGTTGAGACTTTTCAAAATAAACTGAATCACGTGAAAGAGCAGATTATTTACGGATGAGAATTACAACAGAGCTGCCAGGTGCTAAAAAATAAACCTTAGACTCAAACGTTAGAACAGGCTTTTCCCCGCAGCACGCAGTGTAATAAATACTCACAAAGAAAACGGCGGCAGATGCAACTTATGTCTAAAACTGTATCGTTTCATGCATCTTCTAAAACATTTGACACCAGGTACACGACGCCCAGCTGGAAACACTTCAAGCTGCCCGAGATTCACAGAATTTTCAGAAAATGTAAATTTTTCTGATTTATATCGTTATCGGGACAATAGATGTCTTATATCAGGATATGAGATTTTGGTCATATCGCACAGCCCTATGCCCTATAGTATACAATTTACACATTTGCCTGACGAGTCCAATCCCAGGAGGGGGCACAAATCCCCGTGGTGTTCAAACATGCAGATACCTGCTGTGGCGACCCGTTGTGAATAAGGGAGTCACCGAATGTAGCTTTTAATTATAGAATATTTCTGTTACTCTAGGCACCTCATGAAGCCAAAATTTAACTAAACACTTTTTTTTTTAAAATTATCACAGTCTGGCCTGTGCTATGTTCAGGATACGTACGTGTCTTCCATAAGGTCAAATTGAATATGTTTGCAAAATCACACCTGTTTTTTTTGTTTGTTTGTTTTTTTCTGTGACGCTGTATACCAGTAAGAACTCAAGTATGCATTTTAAAGGTTCATAACAGGAGTGAGTTTATGAAAACAAAAACCAAAGAATTTCAGTATCTTTCACTGTACTGGTTTATCTTAACTTCCTGTGGCCTCCTTTGCGCAGTTACAGACTAGTTTGTGATAAACTAAACAGACATCTTAGAGATAAATAAATTGTTGATCTGTCCCTTTTATAATATCCCTGCAGACAGGGCTTCCTTTTTTTCTCTCTCAGCTGTCAGTGTGGCCTAACCAGTATGATGAGTTGTTATCAGAAACGCCACAAATTTGCTCAGCAGCTGCCACAAAGCCCCGCTCCCTACAGCTCTTATTTATTTATCTGTCGCCTCTCCAGTTCTCTGAGGGCCACAGAGGAGGAATTTTAATGCCACAGACCATCAGTGCTAAGGCCTGGGCGGCTAGATTTCTCATGTGATCGCTTGAAAGAAGAGAAGTCGAAATGAAGGGTGTAAAGGGAGGACAGGGGTTACAGGGGGGTGAGGGGCAAGGAGCAAAGAGGAGGAAATATATAGGCTGGGATGTGAAAAAATGGAGATGACTGAGAAGAAAAGGGGTTGAGGGGAAGAGTTGAAGTGTCAAACCAGCAGGCTGTTTTAGTGGAAAGAGACATGGCCTAGATACTTCACTAGGATTCACTGTTAATGACTGGTCAGTGAGGCCATGGTTTCATTTTGTCTCCATAGCCCCTGTCATACACAAAATGTTTTAATATAGTATGTGGCCATGTAGGTCTGTGTGTGCATGACTGGCTTTAAGGAGGGGAGGCCCTGCTTTTATTTGTGTTAATACTTTATTAAGATCAACATTTTAATAATTTAGTTTTGTTGTGAATTTGTTGGTTCTTATCATCAGGTTTAGTCCATGCTGTGTGTTCTTGTGGGGGGGAACCAATAGTTACTATGAAATCCTTTTTTTTGGCAGCCCATATGCATAATTAATTCTGAAAGGTAAAGAAATTATATCTCGAGCCATGACACCAACACAAGGAATGTTCTTCAGTACTTCACTTGAAAGTCACTGCTGTGTCTTGCCAGTGTAGTGGTTCTACACCCTCTGTTGTAATTGTCACTCTTGTAGTCTTAACCCTATTAGAGCACTTCGCTCTCGCTCTGCAGGCCTACTTGTTGTTCCTAGAGTATTTAAAAGTAGAATGGGAGGGAGAGCCTTCAGTTTTCAGGCCCCTCTTCTGTGGAACCAGCTTCCAGTTTGGATTCGGGAGACAGACACTATCTCTACTTTTAAGATTAGGCTTAAAACTTTCCTTTTTGCTAAAGCATATAGTTAGGGCTGGACCAGGTGACCCTGAATCCTCCCTTAGTTATGCTGCAATAGACGTAGGCTGCCGGGGATTCCCATGATGCATTGAGTTTTTCCTTTCCAGTCACCTTTCTCACTCACTATGTGTTAATAGACTTCTCTGCATTGAATCATATCTGTTATTAACCTCTGTCTCTCTTCCACAGCATGTCTTTATCCTGTCTTCCTTCTCCCACCCCAACCAGTCGCAGCAGATGGCCGCCCCTCCCTGAGCCTGGTTCTGCCGGAGGTTTCTTCCTGTTAAAAGGGAGTTTTTCCTTCCCACTGTCGCCAAAGTGCTTGCTCATAGGGGGTCATATGATTGTTGGGTTTTTCTCTGTATCTATGAAGCGCCTTGAGGTGACTTTTGTTGTGATTTGGCGCTATATAAATAAAATTGAATTGAATTGAATTGAATTGACATTGGTCTCAAAAGCCTCAATTTGCCACAATCTAATTGGTCAATCTAACATATACATTATGCCAGAAATTGTTTTGTGTGTTTAAGGCTGGTTAAACCTAAAGAACTCTGTTTTCTTCTTTTTAACCGACTGTTAATCCGTATATGTATTTTTCCTATTTAAAATTCAGACCATGCTTTCTTGTGTAAACAAGTCCAGCAGTTTTATTTTCAGGATCGTTTGAGTCATCAGTCCTGGAAAATGAAAATGGAGAAAACAAGTTACACCAATCCGTGGTACCACAGATGGTCAGTAAGCTCGGGCTCCAGATTGGGCCTTCGAATCAGCAGTTTGATTTCTGCAGGAAAAGTTTTACCAGGAAACTGAAAGACAGGCGAGTGTTTGTTTTCATGGCTTGACAATCACATATAAATGGATCCAGTCCATTCCCCAGAACCTCTTCCTTTTGGTGACTTGAGACAGACGTGCACAGAATTTGAACGATAGCCATATTACTCAGTAATAGATTGCTAGTTTGTGTTTGTCAGTGAGTGTGTGAGTGAAAGACAGTGTTTGTGCAAGTACAGGGCCCAGATTAAGCTGTTACACAGGCTGCGAGTGGTCCCGGACAGGCTGATCAATGTGGGGCCAGCTTGCAGATAATAAAGTGGTTAGGTCTCCCCTGATGCCTTTAATTGAACAAGTGTCGCTGGCCTAGCCCATCTGGACAGAAAGTATCCTGGGAATTGGGTGTGTTTTTGTGTGCGCTGTGCTTTTAGTGGCTGGTAAAGAAAAGTTACTTTGGAGCTATGTGATATTGTGAGATGCGCCATATATTTGGACAGTATTAGTCTCACGTGCTTCTTCTTAACATAACTAGGTGCCACTAAATATTATGTAATGTTTGCTTAATTAATCATGGAGGTTTATTTTCCACACTTTGTTCTTTGTTCAGTAATCTCACTTCGACATAGACAGGGGGTCTCATTTTGTATTTTTCACCTAAGTTTTATCCAGTGTTAGCCTTTGATGGTGTGTGTGTTGCAAGAGTTTATGCCCATGCCATATCTCTGACTCTCAGGACCAGTGTAGGTGGATTGTACTGCTGGCTGTTTAAATTGAGTCCAGCTGCTGCCTCTTGAATTGGAAGTGCTATTCCTCTTCTGTAAGAGACTCAACTTCGGGCTTAAGGAAGTCTCTAAATATGCTGTGGCCTTAGTTCCTTAAGATATAAAAATAGAGCACTAGAGAAAATGCGTAAAAGAACATTTATTTCCATCTTGGAGGACCAAAGGCATAACCATAAACCTCCTGAGGGTGTTCCTTCTGCTTGTAGGGAGATTTCACTACAATCATGCAATTCTTTTATGTGTGCATGTTTGTGTGTGTATGCATGTGTGTGTGTGGGTTTTTTTTTACCATTTAATTCTTTACCTCTGTCAAAGGTCCTGTTCTACAATTTGGCGGCACTAGAGAGTGCAAACTGAAAAATTCAGTGCCTTGAGCGAGTGGCCTAGTTGGATAAGATAAGGTCAGGACTTCACTCCTGATCTAGAGGATACAGAGCAGTTCCCATCTGGACACTGACAACAGCAGCCTTCCTCTTCTTTCTAAGCTAAGTCAATGAAGAGACCTTCTACCTGTCTTGTTCACTGTTTCTCTTTTCTGTCAGCCAGGGCCCCTATATTCATAAACTTGGACAGAGTGTTGTCTGACCTTTTTGCTGAAATGTTAGGGCAAATTAGTTGTCAGAGCAATGGACGTGGCAGCCATGCTAAGCCCAAGCTCTAGTCCCATAGAGCTCCACCTCCCTACTTTATTCGGCCTTTTCACTGGATACCAACGCTTTGTACTTCTGTGCCACCAGTCCCACCACTGGCATCTTCATGGAAAAGGTTTTGTTTGTCTTACCAGGCTTCTGATTGCAGACTAAGATGGGCAGACGTTAGGCTAACGGTTCAGTATGTATTCTGTATTCCCAGAAACTTTGAATAGTTCAGTCAAATACACACTTGCATTTCCCCACTCTCACAAAAATGTCATTCAAAAGCTTATCAAATGCAATCCAAAAAGCAGCTATATGGTCCACTTGTGCTGAAAGCTTCCTCCCAGGTAAGCTGCAGGTCAGTCCTTTCAATCAAAAATGAATTTGAAAAGTTCTCTACAGGACTCCACAGCGTAGCCTTTGTAAATCGCTTCTCTAATTCAGCCTATACATCACAAATCCATGAATTACTATCACCCACTTTTCTCCTGAATATAGATCAGCTTATAATGAGCCCAAATGCAAGCAGCACCCTTTTTAAAGCTGCGTAAACACCAAGCTCGCTGAGCTGCTGGCCCCTGAGTCTACGCATATTCATTACCTTACGTAATGGCTTTTTAAAATAAACACCACTGCATTCAACAAGCATTAGTTATTCCTGCATAGTAATTAGCTACCCAGGATGGGTTTTAGTATCTTACTGCTAGTGCACTTTTTCACAAAAGTAAACGTGAGTATAATCTTGTTCTTTAATCAAGAGCAAGCACATTTGTACTTATTTATACTACTTAGATTTGAATGGTCTCATACTCTTTTATATTTTTATGCTTCTGGATATAATTTCCTTGAGAAAACTTTATAAACCTGGCATTGGTGTCACCCTGTCACCTTTTCTTTAGCCATAGAAATTTATCAGGCCAGATAAAGGAGAGTTTTCCTTTCATGTTTAGTCTCGATCAAAAGTACTTCTCGTTTCCTGTATTCACTTTTACTTGCCAGTTTGCCCTCTGGCTGAACTTGATCTTATCTTGTGGTTTAGTGCTAAAACGGATCCTCTTTCCCAGTAGGCCCCTTGCCTTTACTTTCTGACCTTAGCCTGACACTGATCCTGCCTTTTGAAGACAAGTGAAGATCAAGTGCGAATCAAGGGGTTAGTCTCTCCAGTGATCCACTTTTTTTCTTGTTTTCCATCCCTGTCTGTGGTTTGTTTGTCTGTGCTCTATGGGTTGATGAGGCCTGCATGCTAAACGTGTGCAGTAATTGGTGTGTGCCTGTTTGGAGCCTGCCCCAGCTCCACATTGAGAGGAAATCTATGGCAGGGTAATAAACATATTGCTAAGTAAGGGAACTGCAGACCCGTGAGTGTCATTGCACCAAGTACCGTGTACACAAGATGACAGTGATGTATGCAAACGAATGCATGGAGTGCTGTCATGTGAGGTCAGCTTATTCCACTGGCATGGTAACAGACTTATTACATGTGCAAAAACATTTTTTCCCTTGTTCTTATTTTTACATTTCATATTTGCCTATTCAACCGTGGACCGTCTTAACCCAATGCCAACGCTCTCACGAACAATGTATTCCAGTCTACCATGTCCAGATCTACCTTAGAGCTGCTAAGCTTGAAGGTAGTCATCACTTCTCACCTTCACATAGGCAGCGAGAAAAGCAGGGAGTGCTTACATATCAGCGGCTACAGTCACCACATCACATCCCGCCTGCCCTTGCATTTTACCGAAGGCCATGATTAAGTGCCGTGATGGAAAGCATCAACATCCATTTCATCCATATTTGATGAGTGAATGTCTCTCTCCCATTACACACAACAGGGGGAAGCTGTAATCAATGTTCACACACACTGTGAATAATTATTTACCCAGATAATGGCTATGTTTATGTAAGCACAGAAAAGGGTTGATTTTTATTTCCGAACAGGTTTTTTTTTTGATAAAGAGAATTCTGATTAGGTAATAGCACGACTGATTTCCTGTCGTTCGTATTATTTGCTTTGTTTCCTTTGTCTCTCGATCTGTTAAGTAATGTTATTACCCCATTGGCAGAAAAACCTTTGTCATCTCCAGGACAACAGAACCACAATAAATGAAGAGCCTTGTCTGCTGTCATTTTATCATAATAATAATATTGCATACTAACTAAATGTCTATTATTCACTCTGCTCACATATAGACTCGACAGATGTGTACATTATGGCTGCACTGAACAGTATTACATTGAGTTTCAGAGTCACCCTCTAAGCGTTAGATTTTTATGAGCTAGACCCCATTCCTGCAGGGTAGCACCACATTAAAGGGAATGTGAATCCACAAATGAGGTCAGCAGAAAGGGCTGTTGTATTAAGGGGCAGAAGACTCATACTGTCTGACTGCTACCTATTACTAATAACATGCAAAGATTAGCATATAGACACCGAGGTTCATTTTTAAATATTATATCAGGACAGGGTCACGGTAATAGTGTAACATATACCCTTTTGCAAGGTTATTAGGTACACCTAGCTAAAATATATGCAGCCCACAGTTTTGTAGTAATTCCTATCTTCATGAAGGTTAAACTGTTCAGTTTGTCTTAAAGCTGTGCTTGAAACTTGCTGCTTTATCTGTGGAGTCAGTCTGTATGGGTGTAGCGTCTTTATGCTATTTAGCCAAGACTAAATCAGTTTGTTAAAGTGATGGCCTGTGTGTATAAAGTGTGACAGTTTTCTTTTTTTTCAACCTGTTAGGAGTGGAGCCTGTGGTGGCAGATTTCTTTTCTCATATATTAATCCAGCCCGTTCTCACTCCCGAGGCGTAACATGCCGACGTTTTGTCACGTCCCGCGGCGTTCCTGAGAAACGCGAAAGGAGACCTTCGGCGATCTTATGGTACGCGGCGGGTTATGGGCGAAATCCAGTGCAATGACGCTCCCGCGGTAATAGACGTTCCAGCCCTGTATTGCAGCCCTAAACCTAACCTTATCCCTAGCCCTAACCATAACCTTTTTCCTGATCTTTACCAGGACTTTAATGATGTTAAATAGCGTGTTTCTAAGCGATTTGAAGAAAAAGAGCGAACATGTGTAGATTGAGTCCATACGGTTCTCATATTTTCTCATATTTCCTCATTTTTCCAAGGTCGTCATTTAGGAACGTGGTGGGTAGCCGAAAACGTAATATGTTGACGATTTGTCACCTAGCGTAAAATGTTACGCTTTGGGAGTGAGAACGTGTTGATTAATCACATATTTAATCTCTCACTGTACCATAGTAAGAGCACTCCTGTCACTAGTTTACATGCATGTGGAAAGTTAACACAGTGAGGCCATTGTAATGGGAGACGTTAAACAGATAGTGAGGCTCCTTCTGCTTATCAGGGATGTGTTTATTAAACCCACTTCAAATGAAGCTCACTGGGTGTGTTGCAGGATATTGTTAAATTTTCCACGACAAGCCCTTTTATAAACTGGGGAGTGTCTGTCATATTTCAGGCCTGGGTGTGCATCAGAAGTTAGTGAAGGTGGTCTCCACCTATGCAGCTACCCTTGGTAAAATCTGGACACTATTCAAATGGTTGTCAAATCACACCTTTCTGAGGTGTCAAAACTGGTCATTAAGAGCACTGGCGAGGTCGACAAATTCCTTTATGGAGGGAAGTCTTCATATTAAGGTTGTGCTAGTCAAGTTTACGCCTTTTGCAAAGAGACAGAAAGGGCATCCGTCTTTACTCTGCACTCTTTAGTAGACACTATGACAGTACTGACTGATGCAGGTCCTACAGTACTAACTTATAACAAGCAGACATACTCCCACTTCCTCTTCAGGCCCACAACTCGCCGTCCTGTTTTCATTTTCAGCAGCGAGGCTGCTATTGTTTGGTGGCAATTTCACAATTTTCACCACCAAACAAAAGGTTCTCCAACAGCATGCCACAATTCCTGCGTATGGGGATTCATGTTGTTAGAATCATATTTCAGGGACATCATTTCGCTTATTTTTCCAACCCTCACGCTGAGTTTTAGCTCGGGGGATGTATCAGCAAAGTTAACATGTCAACTTTTTGATTTAATTTGAAATTCTTTAAAATGATATTATTCAAGTGCAGTGACTTCAAACCCTTCATTAAAAATGACCTGATATTGGAAATAAAAAAACACAGTATGGACATTATTTATGTCGTATGGGGGAAAAAAGAGCCTCTGAAATGCTGACAATTTTTTTTGACACATAACCTCTGCTCATCTTTGAACAACAGTCTGTTTTGCTACCAAGAAACAGGGAAAATAAGCTCTCATAGGCTCTCATATTAAAATATTTTTACCGTCTTTGTTGGTTTGACCCCTTCATGGCATCGTGGCCCTTTAAGTAATCGTGCGGACCGGATGACAAGTCCTTGTTTTTCTCGACTGAAGCTATAATTCACTAAATTCTTACTGATTCTTGTTCTCTGTAGCATTGATCCCGGATTTTAAAAGGAACACGATACAGCTCTTCGTACTACACTTAAAAGTGCTGTGCCATTTTCTTGTCCTTGCTCTTTGCTGTCTATCCATTTCTTTTGACTCGGGGTAATGTCTGTAATGTGCAATGAAAGAACTGTAGTGACAATATTTCAATGCTTAATACTTCTCTTAATTCATATCTTGGTAGCATTTTTCTCTTGGCTTTTATATTCAAAATCACATTTACTGCTTTAAGGTAAAGACAACTGTTGACTCTTAGCAGAGCCAGGAATAAGAGGGCAGCTCTCAGTATTTGTCTACGTGTATCAGACCATCACAATAACCATTAGTTTGATGTAAGCGATTCCAAAGAACCCAAATTATCCAATTTATCGGATATTTACAGGCAAAACAATATTTAATGGGAAACGGGGGACAGCTAAAAGGCCATAACTTGGTGGTGTTCCTCTGTAATTATTGTCATTATTTGACATGCCCACACATCCCTAGAAGAGTGTCCTGTTTGTTATGTTTTCTGTAATAAATTGGTTGATTATACCTAAATTCTTACTTTGCTTAAGCAGAGATGAACAAGTAATCTATCCAAAAGTATGTCTAATATATGTGACTTTTCTCAGATGAAAAAACTTTTGCTGCAAGTTCGTATATTATCTCAGTTGATGCTCTTCATACAAAACAGACCGATTAGCAGTTTTCACTGAGGCAGTTCTCTGTTACAGCATAACATTGTTACTCCATAAATGAAAACTATGCATGTGAGTGAAGTACTTTGCTCATACTCGTTCTCTTTCTATCACGGGTGCTCGATCACGGCTGAAACAATGAGGTAAATAAGTAACATCATGCTGTATTTGTTCACTGGACCATGATCAGCTTGTGTACAGCTGCTGTTGACAAAATGCACAGTGAGTAGATTTGCTTCGGTGCAGGTTCACACTGTGTTCTGACAGACCAAAAGAGCTCTGAGCTGCCCCATTAAATCTGAAGCTGCTTTTAGATGACCTGAGCTGCTGTAGCCTCACAAGGAAAGATCCTCTATTGTATATTTTTTGCAAGACTTTCTATGAGCGGGTGCTTGGTCGTGTCATTTTCATTATGGTGTAAATTTTCTAAAATGTTGTCATATTAGAAACCCTCAAAAACAGGCATGAGCATGTGATTCAGGATTAGTTGGTTTTCCCATTACTGACAAATACTGTATAAAATATAGTCATCATTGTGTTGCAGCTGTTGAAAAGGTTTAGTGAATTCTAATAATTATTCCTAATTCATTGATAACCTGATATCCAGGCACCTTAGTTTCCTGGAAGTATTTATTAAATAGAAAATAAATATTTTTTTTTATATGCAGACTTTGTTATTTTCCAATATTAAGGTGAGAAATGTGCAAAAACTTGTGAGATCAAAATTGTATTTTGTATGAATAAAGTTATGAATACCTACAGCAAGTGACATGACAAATTACACGATGTAGCTTTTAACATATTTTTATTATTTATATAAATTTGAAAAGAAAATCAGTTGCACTGAAAAAGTAAACGACATTCAAAATTGTCAAGATGAACTGAAGAAATGTGGATGACAAGAGATTTGATATCAACGTTTTTTGCTATAACACAGAAATCAGCTGGAAGAGCAGTTTTTTTCATTTTTCACATGACTATATTTCCTTAAAACCATACTGCTATAATTTCAGGACTTATCATCAAAACTTTCTAAAGCTATTAATGCAACATTTCCTACCTTAGACTGATGATTTATATTTAAATACCTTTAGGACATCCATCATCATGCCACGTGTCCTTCATGTTCTTTACCCTTCCAGCTGAAGGACAAGGTTTTCCACTGGAATTAATGTTTCTGAGACCCTCTAGCTCTGCTAGTCAGAGTTTATATCCTGGAAAACTATGCACTTATAGGAGAATGATTTATGATAACCAAAAGCAGAACAAACAAAAACAGCAAAATAAACCCCTCCGATATTGAAGAAAATGCTCCTTTTAAATTATGACGTTAAATCTTAGACATAGTCATCATGGAACCCGGTCCTAATAAATGGACATAGACAAGATTGTTCCTTTTAGTAAGTAAATATGAATAATATGCATATCATATCCTGTTTTTTCCTGCAGAACCCAATATCCTTTTGTGACAAACAACACCATAAAAAGTCATGTTGCATTTCTTTTTCGTGTGTTTGCCCTGCCAGCATGGTAGCCCCGAACCCCGAGTGAATTAAAAAGTGTAAAAGCTGACGTCAAAGACGGGGGGAAGCCGTAATGAGATGAAAGCCGTATGTGAACGAAGAGGGAAGCGGCAGAACACAAAAAATGGGAAGTTACCTTCTTCCTTGCTTATTCATCCTGAGCTCTGCATGGGAATCCCACTGGTGTTTTTAGTGAAAAGAGGCATCACTCTATCACTCACAAGTCAGGATTGACATCTTCTACCTTGTGTTTTTTTTATTTTTTATTTTATTTTGTTTGCTTGTTCTTTGCTTCCATTATTCCTTTTTGTCTTCCTGCATCTCCACCTTCTCTTTCTGTTGCAAATGACATCAGAACACTAATAAATATTTCATGACGCTACCTTAACTCTGTGCAAATAATAGATGCAGGGAAAAAAAACATAAATATGTCTCCAACCAGGAGCACTGTGCAGTCTCCCACGTCTTGTGTTCCATTTCTTTTAACATGCTTCTTGCTTGGGAGCCCCAAGCTTGCAAATTAAGAAATAAATAGGGGTGCACTTACAGGATGCATAATACATTAAACTAAAATATCACATAATAAATACACTGAAAACTGTTGTGTAGCAGGAGGTCCAAGATTTCATCTCCTTGAGGTTTTTATGGGCGACCGTGGCTCAGGGGGTTGGGAAGCACATCTGTAACCGGAAGGTCGCCGGTTCGATCCCTGGGCTCTCTGTCCTGGTCGTTGTGTCCTTGGGCAAGACACCAGAGGGGCCGATAGCGCGATATGGCAGCCTCACCTCTGTCAGTCTGCCCCAGGGCAGCTGTGGCTACAACTGTAGCTTGCCTCCACCAGTGTGTGAATGTGAGAGTGAATGAATAGTGGAATTGTAAAGCGCTTTGGGTGCCTTGATAAATTCAATCCATTATTATCATTATTATTATTATTGCTTAATGTGTCATGGGCTGACCCTAATAAAAAACTTAAAACATGCCGAGTCCATATACAAGATTTACTAAAGCTCTACAAACGGCAAGTTTCAAATAGCATTTTTATTGATTAGTATACCTTGCAGCAAACTATGCATTTGGTTGCCCTGTACCTAATTTTTAATATATTACATATCTGTGGCTGTAAGGCATTTATTTTTCCTCATATTATTACACTAAATCATGGAAGCATAACCCTGGTTCAAAAATAAATGTCAATTTACTTATTTGACGTTTGTTTATCTGAAAGGGAATAGTATCATCTTGATTAATTTCTTTAATGTTTAGGTGTTTGGTGTGGTAGTTCTGCTCGTAAAATATCCAGGAAATTGGGGCTCAGATGTGCGTCATTAGATAATAAAGCATCTCAGGGTATAGGTTCCCAAATTAGCTTGGCCTTTGTTCAAGAGTGATGCGGGCCAGCTTGAAAATGTCCTTTTTTTCTTTGTTTCCTTGAGCTTGTGGAAGGCAACATTGAGATACTAATAATTATTATAAGTGACTTATCAAATTTCTTATTAAACATACTTTTATCTTTCATCCCTTGTTCTTTGCTATGACAGCATCTCACAGTGAGTGTCCTTTTGTTGTTTTATTGTCTCAGTGCATTGCAGCCTTCTAAGGGGGTGTTTCTCGAGATTTCTCAAAATTTGTCAAAACTCAGAGACTCTTATAGCATTTAAAGTTCACTGACATTTCAGTCTCACTTGATTCATGATTATCATAAGTCTCTTCGAATGACTAATACGTGATAGCTGGTGGTGTATTTTAGTTGAATATGGACATTTATCTTATCTGAAGTAACCTAGTTACCAGGAGAAAATATTTTAATACACCTTAGTTGTTTGCAGCATGAAACAGTGGTTTATTTCATTGTTGTCATTCAACAATATATGAGAGTCATGTGGGACCTTTTAAACATAAAAAAGAGACTGAACAAGAATTGTAAGTATTGGGTTTATTTGATTCATAATTCATTCTTATACTTATATTGCGTGAGAAAAGACAACAAAAGACTCACAAAAGGATTATTGCTGCATATTTTTTCCCTTTCTTTTTCGAGAGCAGCAGATCAATGAGCAGACTGAGTACAGTTTTTCCCCAAAGCATACACATATTTGTATGTAACAACTGGTTTGACGTGAGTAATGAAAACTAACCTATTTATGCTGCTAGAGGTTACTTTGTCTTTTGTTGGTTTGATTCGATTTGGTTGTAAGGTTTGCAAACCCAGGGTCATTACGGGACATTTGTATTGCAATGTTTGGCTTATTATATCTAAAGATAGACATAAACTGAAATGTACCCAAGACAGTGCTGTCAGCATTATCATACAGTGGCTTGCCTGTTTGCATCCATCCTTTACATTACTACCATCTGGTGGCTGCAGTCAACTGTTGCTGCTGAAACCTCAGCTTGTTTTCTACTCATAGGAAACTGTAGCTGTCTCCATTTTAAATGGTAAATAGACTGATTCTTGTATAGCGCTTTTCTACTCTCCTGGAGCTCTCAGAGAACTTTATACATGTACAACAGGTTTTTCTATGATTAAGCACTTTCTGTCTAACATTCACACTCAACTTGGGGGTAGTATAACCCACAGATAACCTGCTCTACAGCCACCCCTATTTTATATGCATGTCCAGCTCCCATTTCCCATTAACAGTGACTGGGACTGGGCAAACTGAGGCACCAGCAGCTTTTTTCTGGTGGTTTGTGCATGTGTGTTGTGAATAAACCTCTGGTCTTTAACAGTAAACGGATGTGAGGCCAGCGTGTGAGGCAAGCTGCTTCTGGCTCTGCTTTTGCCATCGCAACCGAGTTTATTGTTTACTGTAGAGAAAATGGAATGTGAAAAATGTATTAAAAACTCATTCAGTATGTTACAAAGTGAAGCCTTGATGATGATCAGGGGATGGCAGCTCTTGCCATGTCTGGTCTAATAAAACATGCAAGATGACCATGTGCAGGTTAGTTTACTGAATGTCTGTTTAACCAGCTGTTTTTTGTTTTTTCATTAATATTTTTATTCCACTTGCAGTTATTGACAGTTAACCATTTCACTCACTGCTCATCGCTGTGTGGTGGACAGCACTGTTGCTTCACAACAAGAAGGTCCTGGGTTTGAATCTGGCCAGTGCCTTTCTGTGTGGAGGTTGTCTATTCTCCTCGTATCTCTGTTGGTTCTCTCTGGGCCTCCCACGGTCCAAATACACAGGGTTGATTGGAGATTCTGAATTGGCCATAGGTATGAATGTTAGACAGGTGACAAACTGGTGACCTGGGCAATTGGGATAAGCTCAACCTGTGACCCTGTGAATATATTTCAATATACTTTTTTATGTCTTTGTTTCTCAGCTCATCAACAACTTTTTCTAAATGAAATATGGTCTTTTTTTTGAGACTGCACAATTTTCCAGTAATACAGTTTTATGTATAACTGAGGTGTTAGTATAGTATATCATAGCATCATAGTATTGTATAGTATATTGTTGCTACTTTTGCTAAGGTAAAACTTGTCAGCACAAACGCTATGTTTTAGTCTGATCGACCTTATATTGTTAAATTCTTAAATATTGGAGGAAAATGATTTTTGTTTGTGTGTCTGTCTCGTCTCTGGTTGTCCTACTGTAAAGGGAATCGCATGCCACTGGTGCATATGATCATAACATGAAAGAGAGAAAATAACTGCAGTTTTAATGCATTGCTAAATGGTATTTAAATAGTATTTTTCTATTCTTTCTGAGCACTCAAAGCACTTTTTACACTACAGATGCCACATCGACCCATTCAGTCACATTCATGCCGTTTTTTATTCTATTCACTTTAAGAGCATTTTACCTAGAGTGCATCCGGAAAGTATTCACAGCACTTCACTTGTTCCATATTTTCTCATGTCACACCCTAACCTCAAATTGAATTAAATTCATTTTCTAGCTCAAAGAGAACCTTCCATTAGGACAAATATATCTGCAGCACTCCACCAGGCCTGGTAGAGTGGCCAGACAGAAGTCACTCCTCAGTAAAAGGCACATGAGCGTTCACCTGGAGTTTGCCAAAAGGTACATGAAAGATTCTCAGATCACAAGAAACAAAATTCACTGATGGTCTGATAAAATAAACATTAAACTTTGAAGCATGGTGGTGGCGGCATCATGCTGTGGGGATGTTTTTTGACAGCACGAACTGGGAGATTTGTCAGGGTAGAGACAAAGATTAATGCAGCAATGTACAGAGACATTTCTAAAGATAACCTGCTCCAAAACGGCCAGAGCTAAGACGTGAGATCTGAAAGTGGGTGTGCACCATTGATGGAGCTTGAGAGCTTCTGCAAAGAAGAATGCCCAATAGCAGGGTTGCTAAGATAGCAGCATCATAATCAAAAAGACTTGAGACTCTAATAGCTTCCATAAGTTTTTCAACAAACGCTGTTTTGTACATTTCATTTTTTAATTTTACATAAATTTACGAGAATTAACATGTATTTACTGTGAGTGGATTTTGAGGTGAAAATGAACTTAATCCATTTTGGAATAAGGTTGTACAAAATGTGGAAAAAAGTGAAGCTCAGTGGATACTTTCCAGATGAACTCATACATGCATGCATCAAGGAGAAATTTCAGGTTTAGTATCGCAACCCAGTATCATGGTAAAACATGCAATAGACATAAATATATTATCTCCCCCTGCTGGTAATGCAGCTTCTGCATATGAATCTATTTAATACTCTGTGGAAAATGAAATTCCTCAGATATAGTATCTTTGAAACAAACTTCTCGGACTATTAGAACATTTTTACAAATGTCTCTCTTTTTTTCTCCTTTCCACTGGCTAATCAATAGCTAATGGACACTAATACAGCGAACAGACCAAATCTCACATGCAATGAGTGCCCAATTAGCCAGTGCTTTTAAAATCAAGCCCACTTCAGTCCTTGCTGATTTAGGTCTGTGGCTTGATTATGGCAGTTATTGCCCGGTGCTCCTTCACCTAACCTCTACATGTCAAAAATCTCTTACGCTCACAAAAAGTAATGTCATATGTGCACAAACCTATAGGTCAGAACAGAGAAGAGATCCTCCTGAAAGCCCCAAAATTGCAATTGATTTAAATGATGTGAATATTCATTATGCGGCTGTGATCAGCCCACACTTAGTCTTTGAATCAAATTGTTAGAAAATGAATTCATGTATTCTCTTTTGTGTCTTTAAAGCGTTTATTGTTGAAGTGGCTTCCTCTAATGTTTCCATGTCTGTAAGAGTAAGAGACACCCACAGTGTCTGCACCAAGTCTGACTGATTCCAATTTTCAAATTGACATATGCAGTGCTGTATCCTTTTGATTGCAACGCAAAGGCAAAAACTCATCCATATTCGTATGGTTATTCAACAGCCTTCCTGAGTGAATGTAGCTACATTTTTTTAGATCTATTAAGGGCATGTCGATTGCAATGAGGCCAGACATTTTCTTCAATGTACCCACACATTTGCAACCTTGACATGTAACCCAGTTTTCTCTTTTATCTGACCAAGACTCTTAAAGCATTGAAATACAGAATAGAGCGGGGCTGGCAGAACATTGGAGAGGTTTTTTCCACAGACGTACAGGTAAGGACACCCCTTAACATGCTTGCTATGAAAGGGATGGGAACAGAAGAGGATAAGCCTTGATGAGAGAGGCTGTATTTGGTTTGTGGGGTGAACTGCAACCCACAGCAGGGTAATAACACTCCCACACCTTGACAAAAATCAGACCATCTTGGCAGTCTGACACACAGGGCCACAGTAAGGTCCTTACTTTGGGATTTATTCTGCCTTTGCTGTATAAACAGTTTCTTATCTTATCGCTTCCCTGCCTGCTTCAAGCCTGCCCTGACAGCATGTAGCTTGAGAGGAACCATCATTAGGGAAAACTATGCTTTGTTCACACAGTGGCTAAAAGTGTCTGACCACTGATTTTGTTTGCCTTACCCTTGTATCATCGATGGGATATCTGACAGTCCGATAAGAGAAGAGCTGGGACATGAGAATACAGTGTGTGCTTCTAAAAAAAAAGGCATGTTATTCATATTACACATGATGCTCTGGACATATCTGAATGGAAAACAGTAAGATTAAGATTTCACTGTCATATATAATGGCATTTACTAAAAAAAATAAATAAATAAAGTTATACATGCATGGCACAGTTGTAGCCCTCAGTGTAGTCCCATACCAAGTACTTGGACACAACTTGCTAGGGTTAAATGGTTTTGACCTGTATTAAATTGTAATACTATGAATACAAAATTAAGTGTCAGTGCAAAATGACTGAAATGCCAATCATTTCTACCTCTACATAATTCTCTGTTGGCCAGATTCCCTGGTGTAACTGATTTAATTTTCAGTTTTCTTTCCCATCAACAAACAATTACTTAAAACTTGTCTAAGAAAATGTCATTTGAGAAAGTTGCGCAGAAGCATTCACTGTGTTAAATAAAATTTAGGGACTGAACAGGTAGGCTGCTGTCAGCAGGAACGTGTCAGTCATTTGATGTTGAAAAAATCTTTCATTTAGATGCGTATAAAAATAAATGCCGGATGACTAATTCCAACACTGGAGCTTCTAGATACTAAAGACTTTGTGCCAGATTTACTACAAGGGGAAAACATAAAAAAGGTGATTTATAAATGTTGAGCTGTCTGTGAAGGTTGTCAGTCAGAGCGTCCTTTTATCCCTCAGTGGGGGGATACTCCCACTAGGGTTATATCTGGGACTCTTCACCATTTGACCTTAGAACTGAAGAAGCTTCTCGGATGAGAGGTGAAACGTCTTCAAGTAACTTAAAGAAGTCCAGACGCTTTTCTTTGCAAGCTCCTTTGACATAAATGTTGAGCTGTTTTCTAAAAACACGTACAGTCAGTTCATTTCACTATCAAAAAGTAAGTCACCTTTTTTTAATCGTTACATATCAGTTTGCAGTAAATTGCATCTTTATTCAAATATTTTCCTCCCTATATCTTGGACCTTGAGAAAGGAACTTCATATGCAACAGGGTCAGTTGCAAAACTCTCTGAGTTCCCAGCTCTTACATGCAATCTTGTTCATTCATTCTTTCTGAGAGGATGAACTCTAAAATAGGCAACTTTGAGTTTTCAGGTCCAGAGAGAATAATTAGACTTAATATAGTCAGATTCATTGAGTGAGTTATGATACCAGTATTCAGCAAAGTTATGGGTAAATGAAGAGGAGAGACCCCATTTTATTCCAATGGACCATGGGATGTCAGTGTTACCATTATTTTAAAAAAAGGAGAGGAGAAGAGAGTAATTTTATTCAGTCAGCCAGTTGTCATTTACCCAACTTAGATTTTCATTAATAGGTTGAATTTGATCTTTAAACCTAATCTAATGTAATCTCAGTCATAACCTGGAAGAAAAAAAAATGTAGACGACTAAAACTGAGCATAAAAATATGTTTCAAGCAGATAAGACACAGTGTACTTCTGGGCCTGTGATATTATTCAGACCCATTAAAGTCAGTTAGGTGGTCTTCAGTGTTAACAATTTTCAGGTTCAAGCTACATTCTGTTGCACATCTAAAATGTTCATCAGCAACTTTTAAAAAAACGAATTCAACATGTGAACGTTTTTCAGCATGAAATACCAAAATCCAGGCTGTCTGCAGCCTTAATTTAAAACTCACTTTAGAATTCATTCAGTCCAGTTTTAGAGTCGTAGTCATTTCAGGCTCATATTCACACAGATATTCACATCATGTACAACATGATCCCGACTGTGACAGACATTTTTAGTTCATCCAGCTGAAGGGCTGATGAGCTTATGTCATGGGGAGGCATACATTCATCTATCTGTCCACAATTCACATCTACGTCACTAATGTTTTGGTTCCGTCAATTACACCACTAAAAATGATTGATCATTGTTTATGTGGCTAAAGATTTATATAGATATGATTTATTTAAACAGTCAGTATTACAGTAATGTAATCTAAATGTGTCAGTGCAGGAGAGCTGATTATTGACAGTAAGCTTTAAAAGGATGTAGCGTATACGTTTTATTCTGCGCTGATAAAAATATGCAAAGTAATGACTGTGCCTGTCCTTGCATTAATGGGCGACTATAAAAGTGGTACAAAAACAATGATATTAAGTCCCCCTGGGATTTCAGTATTTGTAAAAACACAAAACTTCACATTAATGCCCCATGATGTGAGCTTTGAGAGCAATTTTATGAATGAAGAAACTGAGTGTCAGCTGGTTCAGGTGTAGCTGTGATGTGCAGTGAGGAGTTCAGAAAATGATCCTGAATGGTGTTGTTTGGGCCTACAATTATACTGAAGTGACCAAAAATACAAAACAATGATAACATTTGAACATTCTTTGTACAAGAACTACAAATGTCTGTACACTAAGGCTGTTCCAGGTCAAAATCAGTTAAATTCAGACTGACTGTGTGGGTCAAATGATGGAAAATGTGGTGTTAGGTAGGGGTGTTTGATATAACGATATATATCGGATGACGATATAAAAACGTCTATCGTTTCATTTTACGCTATCGTTTGTTTCGTGGTGTCGCAAAATAAACTGTTTACGGCAATATTTTTTCACCGTTTTGATGGTCGCTGTAGTGGCTATATTAATTTCTTAAAGTTCTCTCTTTCTCTTATATTTTATATAACAACACTACGGACAGACAAGCGCCTGTGTTGCGTTGTGGTTAGCAACAACGACGGTAACACCATCGCGTGCCTGCTTGTTTATGTACCACATAAACCTTTCACAATAAAGCTCAAGATCCTGTTGAGACTTTTCAAAATAAACTGAATCACGTGAAAGAGCAGATTATTTACGGATGTGAAGCAAAAAAGACCCGCCAGGTGCTAAAAAATAAACCTTAGACTCAAACGTTAGAACAGGCTTTTCCCCGCAGCACGCTGTGTAATAAATGCTCACAAAGAAAACGGCGGCCGTTACAACTTCTGTCTAAAAATGTATCGTTTCATGCATCGGTTAAAACACTCGACTCCAGCTACATGATGCACAGCTGGAAACACTTCCCACAAGTCGAGCTGCCCGAGATTCACAGAATTTACAGGAAATGTTACATTTTTGTGATTTATATTGTTATCGGGACGATAGAATTCTTATATCGGGATATGAGATTTTGGTCATTTCGCACAGTCCTAGTGTTAGGGAATCTTGAAACTGTACCTGCCATGCCTGCGTCTAATTTAATCTACACTGGTGTGAGGTCAAGGGGGACTTGACACTGTTTATTCCAGGTTAATTTGCCGAGGTTCCAGGAAGCCTGGAGTGGGCTTCCTCTGGGTACTTCAGCTTCTTCTCTTCTTGCAGTCCAAAGACTGTTGATTCTAAAGGTGGATTAAATGCTTCCACTGCATAGTGCTTGTGCTTTTCACCTGCAAAAAGCCACAATATAAGAAAAATAATCTAACAATGAAAAAATTTGAATCCGTTTAATCTAACCTAACTGAGATAAGAGTGATCATAAGTGTGGTTGGGGGATCATAACCTTATAAAAGCACCCGTGCTGCCATTTCAGTGAGTTTAGGAAACACATCCAATTTCTCCACACACAAGTTTTCCTCCCAGTGATTTGGATTCACAGTTTAAAATAATCAAGATTAGTGAAGTGATAGTGTTAATTAAAATCTAGTCAATATTGATCACTATAATGTTTGGTAGTCAAGCGGATTTGTTCTAGATACTAAAGTGATCATAGCGTTTAACACTTTTAATGGCTATACATGATTAAATATTTCTAGACTAGTAGTTCTAGAATGTTCTTGCATTTCATTTTGACACACAAACACATACCAGGGACTTTATTTTTACTTTGAGCAGAAGAAAAAATGGCTATACCAGCAGCCCATATCAGAATCTTCTTCACATATGGCGATTAATGATTTAGCATTCTGTAATTACTGGACGTAAGTGGATGAATGCAAGCTGAACAGCCAAACACACAGACAATCTGGTTAAAAAAGTTGAGAGGAGTTAAACTAGCTTTCTCTAAATGCCTAATATGTTAGAAAAATCATACAAATAGACAGAACTACACGTTGAACCATTGTAGCTGCTTCCCATATGTAAAGCCACAGTCAACGAGAGAAGAGGTACACGGATAAACATGTGTATCTATGCAAGTGTACGCCCACGCATGTCCCTATTGCAGTTGTTGGTTATGTGATGAGATGGAACTATAGGAAGGCAGCTTAACTGTAATATGAATCTAATATTAATTCTACGGATCACAGCCGAAAAAATTAGCCTTGTTTGGTGAGCTGCTGCCAGTCACGCTGATCATCGCTAGTCTCCAAGATGAGTGTCATTCATGCTATTTTGGCACCACTTAATTATTTTGAGATTACTCACTACTTTAATCACATAAAACAAAAAAAGGTGTAAGCATTATCCACGTGTAAACTGGAACTAATGTGCAAGTATAATCGATGACTAGATGATAACTGTACAAAGGGCAAAAAACTTTTTGTGGTACAAATAGTTTGGACAACTGTACAGTTGCCACACAACACAAAAATACAGTACATACGGATGTATGGTACCCCTTAGAGCATCATTCTAACAAAGCCTCTTTTTCGCATCTTGGCATTTCGAAATACTGTTATATTCCTGAAAACTCCTCATAAACCTATCACAGGGTTTCAAATCATTATCTTGGTGCTTTCTCGGCTCTTTCTGTTGTGTCATTAAGACTTAAATTGTTCATTTAATTTTAAATCAAAGACTTTGCTCATTTAAATCAACCCCCAGAAATACAATTACAAAAATGCAAGCAATAATTGCTGCAGTTAGTGGAATTTTAATATGCATGAAAGCACTTCGTTTTAAGTGAAATTCTTACTATAGTATCCTATAAGCATGTGCTTGCAGCAGTTACATTTGTTGAGTGCACGTACATGCTCACATGTGGGACAGTGTTTGAGACAACTAGTTAGAAAAGGACAATCAATTGAAGTGTATCGATGGATGATGGTTATTTTGCGATGTGCATTTTGCAGAAAAGTGCTACCATTAAACTGTCTTTACCTATATGAGTGAAACTCCTTATTAACGACTGCTTGAGCAAACAGATGGTAGGTTACTGTCACACATCCAGAGATGTACTAGCATTCATCAGGGATTATGATGGATTCTAATGGAACTGTCCATCAAGTGAAATCAGTGATAAACATGGGATGTTTCAATCTATTCCAGCAGCTGAAGGGCTTTCAAGGAGCCATGATAAAAGTAATGAAATGTGTTCAAAATATACATTCACAAATAATGATGTGCAAATGTGCATTTCAGGTTTTTTTTTTAGTTCTTCTAAAACCAAACATAGCAATTATTTTACTCTTTATTTTACTCCAACCCTTCCAGCACCACTTAAATCAGTTGCTGCAAAACGCAGCAACTCTTGAAAAGACGTTTTACTGAATATTTCTTGACAAGAAAAATGATGAAATGACAGCTGTGTGATGAGCTAAAAAGATAAAGCCTATAGTCTTATGCAGGTGTGCGTTTTTTTCTGTGTGGTTTTCAATATTTGTTTATTATTTATGTGATCTGCACTGTAGAAGTGTGTGCCTGCATAGGTGTGTGTGTGTGTCTGTCTTGTGTGAGTGTGTTTCTATTGGTCTTTGCCCATATACCTGCATGTGGAAGGTAAAAGGGTTATAAATCACTGCCATTGTGTGCGAGCATATGTTTGTGTTCTTTGTGCCTTCTCGTCCTGTTATGAGAGGCTGCTCGTCCTGACAGTTAGAATGGATGGCACTCGTTATTTATGATGCCGTCCACACATCACTGTGTGTTGTCACAAAACGAGCTGTCAGCCGCCACAAGATGGTAATCACACAAATGCTATTTGGCTTGAATCTCGTAGATAAATACGTGGTAAATATCAATATGGTACGCTATACTACTTTTGTATTTGTCTCACAGAAATGTAAAGAGGCAAACCCTGGAACGAGTCTTCTCAGCTCTGATCATATACATATGCTAGATTCAAGTTTAAATCTGAGTTGGCTGAGTAAGCGTCAGCCTGAGGGTGATGCTCAGCAGACTGCGGTAATGTCTCAGATAGCATTTTTCATGCTTTTTTTTTTTTTTTTTAAGAAACACTGTGTGAAACCAGTGTAAATTGTGGCTAACGTTGCAGATACCTGCTTTTATATTGCAGTAAGCCTGTTGAAAGTGTGTGAGTATCATCCATCTGTGGTGAAAACATGTAGGGATGTGCACTACTTAAAAGTCACCAACAACCGCTTAGTTAATTGAGGCATCGTGAGGGGCCAAAGGCAAGGTACAGCCTGGACAGCTCAGCAGTCCCACAGGTAACACAGAGAGATAAGCGACCATTCATGCTTTTATTCAGAACCAATTTAGAACCATCAATTGACCTAACAAATATGTCTTTGGACTATGGGAGGAAGCCGGAGTACCTGGAGGGAATCTGCACAGGCATGGAAGAGCATGCAAATTCAGTGCATAAAGGCTAATGGAGTCAAACCCAAGTTCTTCTTGCTTTGACGCAACAGTGCAAATCATTGCACCACTGTGCCAACACAGTCACAAACAGCAGTGAGTAGTTCACACTGGGAAGAAAATATGCTTCTAAACCTGGCGGTCCTAGATCTGAGAAATTGGTTCCGAGAGCTTCATCCTGAGGGCAATGGTAAAAATAGCTCTTTGGAGGGATTAGAGGCAATTTTTTTTTTAGATATTTAGTCTCCTAGTCAGCCTGCGTTTGTCATAAATATCATGTACTGCTGAAAGCTTAATGATGCACTGAGCAGTCCTGACCACCAATTGGAATACTTTCCTGTCTCAGACTGTAAAATTGATCCTCATCAAAAACTCAGTATTTAAGGATTATAATTCAGCATTTTGAGGAAGTATAATTTATGAGCGTTCCTCTGGTGGTCTCAACGGGAAGATGGAAATATAGCAGCGCACTGGAGACTTTCTAAAATTAAATAAGTTATTCGATTTAGGGTTGTGGAGGGGCTGGAGCCTATGCTGGTTGTCACAGGGAAAGAGGCAGGGTACGACCTGCACACATTTCCAACCCATCACAGGGCTAACGTATATTAACTAATGACCATTCACACTCAAATTCACATCAACAACTAAAACCTCATCACCCTTACAGAGCACCTTGAGGGAACCCACACAGACAGATGACACTGGTGCAGTACCATCATGGAGGGTACTGGAAGCTTCCCTGTAATCAGTTCCATCATAGCTTGTCACATGTGATGTCACCTACACACTAAATTATGTTGTTTGTGTTGTGGATTGGCACACAGTCGATTCTGAGCCAGTGCCTATGCCACAACCTGAATTTTACTTCTCTCGAATTGTAAGTGGTTACACAATCAGCAGTGGTTGTCATTTTGTCATTTACTATCAATCAATACGAAGTTCTTGTGGGGTTTTTTTTCTTCATCTAAATAGTGGCCCATTTTCAGAAGTTAAAAAAAAAAACCCAACAATCATATGATTCCCTGTGTCGCACTTTGGCGACAGTGGGAAGGAAAAACTCCCTTTTAAAAGGAAGAAACCTCTGTGGAAGAGAGCCAGAGGTTAATAACAAGTAAGATTCAGTGCAGAGAGGTCTAAGGCATACTGAGTAAGAAATACTCAGTGCATCATGGGAATCCCCCAGCAGCCTACACCTATTGCAGCATAACTAAGGGAGGATTCAGGGTCACCTGATCCAGCCCTAACTATATGATGTTTAGACTAGATGAAGTTTTAAGCCTAATCTTAAAAGTAGAGATAGTGTCTGTCTCCCAGTATATGCTTGAAAATTCACAAGCACACAAACACTCATCTTGGTAATACAGCAGCTGGTTCAAAAATTTTGGTCTGTACTGACATAACAGCATCACAGTTGCTGCAGATCTGTCAGCTGCACAAGATTTTCTATTGGATTGAGACCCGGTGATTCATGAACGAATAGATATGGCCAGCAACAATAAATGTGGCATTTAAGCAATGTTCACTTGGTACATCTATCTTTGTAAAACCACCACCACCCTAATCCATTGATATAAGACGGGATGGATACTTTCATGGTGCTTACAACAAATTCTGACCCTGCTATCCAAATGTCACAGCAGACCAGGCAACACTTTTCTAATCTTCTGTTGTCCAGTTTTGGTGAGCCCATGTGAATTGTTCTTGTTTTCTGAAAGGAGTGCCATCCACTGTGATCTTCTTCCGCTATAATGCATCTGCTTCGACATATTCAACATGTTTTCCATTCAAAGACACTCATCTGCAGACCTTGGTTGGAAGTGGTTATTTCATTTACTGTTGCCTTCCAAACAGCTGAAAGCAGTCTGGCTGTCTGACCTCTGACATCAAGGTGTTTTTGCCCAAAGATCTGCTATTAACTGGATTTTTTTTTTCAAACCACTGTCTGATATGATTCTACAGAAATAGACTAGCTGTTTCCAAAATATTCCATATGGCACCAATAGTCACTCAAGTCACCTTTCTTGTCAGTTCTGATGCTCAGTTTGAGCTTCAGCAGGTCATCTAGATCATGTACCTAAATGCATTGAGTTGCTGTCATGTGATTTCCTGATTGCACATTTGTGTTAACAAGGAGTTGAAGAGGTGTAACTAATAAAGTGGCCACTACTGGTACACTGTGCAGAATGCTTTTTAATTTTTAGTCTTTCAGAAAGAAACATAATTGGCAAGCATTATGAATTTAAATCCCTCCACAGAACTACTGAAAGACCAAAAACCTTTCATTCTCTTTACTGTTTGTAGCTGATCAATAATCTATCAGGTAGAGATCAAAAAGCAGCCTCTGGGCTAGGGGATGGTTCTGTGTGTTAAAGGTTATCTTCATGGTTGAAAAATCGCTATAGAACAGAAGCAGTTATCTCTTTGTCTTTTTTTCCAAGGTTTTGTGTGCGCTACATCTTTAATTTGCTCTATTTAGGGAAAATGTTATTGTTTAAAGTACATTTCCTACTGTTGCAATAAATGAACCTCACTCCTCAGATATTATTACTATGTGTGCAATTGATTGCTGTAAAATATTCTTTGACCTTTCATATTTGGTAATTGTGTTTTCATGCATTCTCAATATGTCCAAAAAGTTTTTGTTTTTTAATCCAGTGTCCCGTAATTACAAGGAGGGAGAGTTCCTGCCTTTACAACTTTACTAAGAGCCTTAGACTAAGCATTATTTCACTGTTGGTTGCTATAGCACTGTATTTAGAAATCCTTTTTCGTGTTCTAAGTGCTGTTTCACACACCACATAACCCTAAAGTAATGCATATGTGTGTATGCAGGGGGTGCTGCAGGGAGGATGAGGTATAGCAGAAAAGATAATGGAACCCCACCAAGGTAGCGTGGCTGTTTGTTGGGCTTCAGACCCTCGCCACTTGCCGCTTTCTCTCTGCGTGTATTTCTCTCGCTTTGTCTCTCACCTTCCCCTCATGGTGACATTTTTCCAGGCTGTGTGTTGCCATGAATGACAACTAGGGGCTCTTTGGAGTGTATGTCGGCAGAGTGGCCTGGTAGAAAGAGATAAGAAGAGGAAGCCACACACATGCACACATTCCCAGACACACATGCATATTGTCCATTCCTTATTTTAAAAAAAAGGACACAGAGACCTCCATGTCTAGAATCTAAAGTGAGTCTCGGTATCATTCACAAGTTTCTTTGTAGCTTGTGCAATACTTACTGTATATAGAAATGTAAACCTTGTAGTGTTTACTGACATTGTTGCCAACAGTTATGCAATACCTTTGAAAGTTTAAATTAAAGTTCATTCAATTTTTTTTTACATTGAGATGCTACAGCCCAAACTGCATATAAAGCAGTTTCCATGACACCCATTACTAAGTTGCTGACTGTTGGTGGTTAGAGGACATTTCCGGCTCAGGAAATGGTTGGTTGCATAGGGCACACCTTGTACATTTTCCACCATGTCATTTGTCAGTCAACAGGACCTTTTGCTGCTATTGGTAGCCACTTTAGCTGTTTGCCTCAAAGTTGAAATGGGTTTGTCTCTGTTATTCTGCGTGTCATTGCTGAACTTCATTGACATTGGCTGGTCTCTGGTTACCACACTGATGCTAGTCTCCTCGTTGTAAATGCTTAAGTATGAGTAGATCTGTTTAAATACTGGTTTTAGTATCAGTGTAAAACTGATTTAATGCTGGTTCAAACGGCAACACTCACGCATGTAAGAGCAGCATGGGGCTCCTTAGTTTCTATCATATTATAGTATAAATTGTAGCACATGTGCTCAAGGTACAACGCAAATATACATACACACATACAGAAACGTGCTACTCGAGAACTGTGTGAAAACATAAAAGCATTTTAATATGTGTGCTTCCCGTAAGCCACAGATGCTCATTAACATGTAAAACCATACCTAGTAACTCAAGCTGATATGCTCACGAACATGCAGTCATATACCACAGCAGCAACGTTGAGCTGCTGCTTGCCGCCCTGCCTCGGGGATGGTAGCGGCAGATGGTGCCTGTTCTGAAGTGCCGAGTACCCAGATTTGTTGGTTGGAGCCCCAAGAGGCAACGTTGATCATAGCAATGAAGTGGAGATGATACTGATCACTCTTCACCTCCTCCCCAGAGGTTCTGTGCTTTCAATAAACGTACAGGTGCTGAGAGATACTTGAGGTGCAGAAAGAGTAAGGAGAACGGACGCAGTATAGGAGACGAATGCAAACAAACCACAGTCTTTGCATGGATGTCATATCCGGGGGGAATTTGAATGCAGGGAAGGCACCAATACTACCTTGTTAACTAGAAACAACAGAGAAAAAGGTTGAATTGTCAGTGATAAGCCTGAGCAAAAAAAGGGGGAAAAAACACTCCTTGATTGATTTTGGTATTTCTGAGGCAGCTCTAATTATATGCTTTTGTTACTCACACTGATGAAATACTCAAACAGTTATTGATTTGGCTGCCTGACTCTTTTCCCAAAGCAGATCCATGCCACAATAGCTGGTATCAATCTTTAACCCAGTTTCAGGTGCCTTCTTTAACTGTGCAATTAGTTTTAATTATAAGAGCTAATATGGAAATTGATTCATATCAATGAGTCTAATATGGGTTATTTTTGAGACACCTTTTTCTTTGTAGTCTATATTAAAATTCATATATCCCATCAAATGTTTAACTTGCCTTTAAATAAACACATTACATTAACAACAGTATTGTATTTTTACTCAGTTTATTGAAAACACTAAACATTTTGTAAAAACTTGTTTTGATTATATTTACATGTACTTTTTCTTTTGAAACTGTCTTTGAATGCATTTATTTTGCTGAATTTAACGAATTAATGCATAAGAAAAAATATTGCAATGTTTAAACTACTGAGAATATTCTACACATATATAGGTCACGCAGGTTTTCTAAAGAAGTTCATGGCCAGAGGAACGTCTCATTGAGGAAACTGCTTGCTTTTCCAGTTTTCCTTCACCTCTGGCCAGATAAAGGTCTTTCCTTTAGTCCACACTGGATAATTGCATATGATTGGATTTAGTCGTTTTGTGACATTGTGGTCAGATTGTCATCCTTGTCTGATAGAGAGAGCATGTGTTTTGCATTTTGTGAGAGTTTATGTTGTGATCATCAGTGAGTTTGGGTCAAGCTTTTGAGAGACAGCATGATCCAAACAAGCCATGACCTCTGGTGACCTAATGTCAGGTATTCATCAGTGGCTTTTAGGTTGTCCTACCACAGCAATGTGCACTGCCCTGACTATTTAACATATGCTAATGTTATTGCTTGTGGCTCTCATACATTCCTTTTTTTATCCTGCCACAAAGGCTTTTAATAAATGGTAGCCTGCAAGGAATTCTAGTTCTTTGTGCCTCAAGCTGACACATTAGCATTCGCAGAGAATACTTGGATTAGAAGTAATCCTTGGGAAGCTTGTTCTTTCTGATTTTCACAATATCTTTAGTGCTAACCAGACCAGCTTTGGTGTTTTTGACACTACGCAGGAGTTCCGTGTCAAAGAATAGATCTGTGACAACTCCATGTCATGTTTTTTTTTAACCTAGGTAGCCCTGTGTTTTACCTTTCGGTTTCATTCACAGTGACTCACATTTGCTGTGCTGACTTTCTTTTTATTTTCAAATAAAGTTTTAGTTGGCTAGCATGCTTTGGGAGAACGCAAGCTAGAATTTTGTTTTCAGAAAATGGCGATGATTTCCTTTTAAACAAGGCTTTTGACCATTTATGGCATGCTGTTGCCTTCAGGCAGCAAACCAATTTTTTCAGTATTAGACTGCCACTTAACATTTTTATTTATTTATTTAAAATTAATAACACACAACATGACACTGTTAATTAAAATGACGAGTAGATGGATGTCTGAATCTCTTCATGAACCGGCATTGGATGGGAGGCTAGCAACTGCAAAGACTAATATCATTTTTATTCATGTTTAAATTGAAATAACTGACAGAAATATATAGGCCTGCAACTGCGCATACTGACTAATCCATTCATGAATACACATTTAATTGGCTGTTGGATAAAATCCTTATATGAAAATGAACTTGATGTTTGTATAATAAATAAATAAACTGGTAGTTTCCCCCTTAATCTGCTACATGATAAAAAAAAACAAACATCAAATATGTTTTATCTTAAAAATAAAATAGGGGGCTAACATTTTCCTTCTGTACTGCCATATCTGCCATCTTCAACTTGTTAACTAGTGACCCCTGTGCCACTGCATACGGGTATATTTAGGTTCTCTCTCTTTCATTTGCTTTCTGAGCTTCTTATCCAGTTTTATTTGGCCCACTGGGGATGAGTGGATCAAGGATAGACTGGTATTGAGCCACTGAGACACTGTTAGGAGCAGTTGGCATCACAAGGATAAGAGCCCACAAGTGCCAAGTAAATGGTGACTCGGACAACACCAAACCCCTCTGATCTACTGCCAGATCCATCTATGGAGGTGGAGGTAGCGGACGTAGGACACAGGAGGGTGGGATCACAAATCAGTGAGGTCAGGCTGCCCATTTCCCAAATCTAAGTGAAAATATTGCTTTATGTTTGGAAACCTTTTCTTTGTGCTTCCTTTTCCACATTTTCTTCCTAGGAAAAAATAGCTCAGAGAACAGATTGAGTGGTTTTCTTAAAGAGCTGTTGTGGGGCTTGAAACAGCATGGTGGATCCAAGTATGAATTCGTGACAGATGGGATCAGTGGAGCCTAGCATAACAGCCTGATCTGATTAAGCAATCCTACATTTTTAGAGTGCCAGCCAAAATGATGGTGGTCTTGGTTGTGGTTTTGGCAGGAGCAGTGATGACAATATTTACACTGATTCCTAGGGGCATTGGCAAAAGGTACGTTTTACACACACACATCTTGTATCTCTTGTACCTGAGGTCTCAAGAACGTTGGGAGTAGTTGGGATTATAGACTGCTTCATTGTGTTTATCTTGTAATTTACATTATTTAAATGAGCAGAGATCATTTGGAAGAGCTGAACATGCTTTATTGAGACAGAGAAATGAATCAATGTATTTGGCAATTACATTCCGATGACCCATCATGGCGGAACGGAAATCCAGTGGTGACAGGATTTAGGACAGAGCATCCCAGAGTCTAGATGCTGGTAGCAGTGAAGATGAAGATTAAGACTAAAGAGGATCTCCGAGATTTACCGATGCTCTTTTTACGGACTGGGATAATACTAAACACATTAAACTTGCACACTTTTAACCATCTCGATTAGGTAATTCCAGTTACACCTGGGTCAAGTCAGTAGTCTACTGGTAAAATTTCTAGTCTTCTCAACATTTTCGAGACAGTTAACTGTAATGCACCAAGGTTGGTGCACAGCAACAACTCAACTACTTGAACAAGGCTTGCTGCCACTACCAGCGTCTAAACTCCAGAGTGTAATATTTTGACAAGAGCAAGTGAACTCTCGCTGGATTTTTAAGACATAACACAACATTCTGGACCAGATATTAGTCCAATACTGACCCTAAAAGGTGGATTGGATATTGGTAACCTTTAGCCAATCTAAGGAGCTTTAAAAGAAAGTGACTGGACTTCATCTCTCATCCAAGAGGCTTCTTCAGTTCTAAAATCAAATGGTGGAGAGTTCCAGGTATTTAAGAGTTGCCCCATGAGAGGGTCGTTGACCCACTATTAATCATGTGTCTCAGAACATGAGCCAAGGTGTGAAAAAAGGCATGGGTCATTATCACCAATGGTCTTGGATGAAACCACTCTGGGACCTTGCCTCACCCAATTATATGACCTACCGAGATCACTCGATGCAAGGTGTAAGTCGGGGTTTGAGGTTCCTGGGAAGGGATCTCAAGACAGCATTGTAGGTGGAAGACAGTTGGTGTCATTAGCCACCCCCTCTGTTAAACGATGGTCATTCACAGTGGAAATAGCTGCTTTCACTCTTCTTCCAAACCATCTGTCTTCTCTGTACAAAATGTGAACATTGGCATCCTCGAAAGAGTGACCTTTGTGCTTTAGATGGAGATGTAGAGCTGAGTCTTGTTCTGTTGAGGTGACTCTATTATGTTGTGCCATGCGTTCATGAACTGGCTCCAGTCCTGCACTGGAGCTGCAGCTGCACTGTACAGCATGCACTATGTTGTTTGTCTGTGAAGGTTTTCAGTCATCCAGGTCATCGTAGTCAAAGGAGCTTGCAAAGAAAAGCGTGAAAAGCTTGAAGACGTTTCACCTCTCATCCGAGAAGCTTCTTCAGTTATAAGGTCAAATGGTGGGGAGTCCCAGATTTAAACCTTTAAACTCCAATGTGTGACACTGAAGAGCCATAGCACATGCATGTTTTTATCTGTAGAAACCCTTGTACTTGTATCTGGACTTTCCTTTTCCACGCTTACCCGTTTATTTCCACAGTTTGTGTAGTCAGAGACACATAAGGTAGAAGCTAGAAGGAAGTTGGTCTGTGTAACAGTTGTTCAAAAACTTTTATTATACTTGCACAGTTAGAAATTATTTCACTCCAGCTGTCTCTTATCAACTCCACATGGAACATGTCTATGTGTGAGAAAAAAGAAGAAGCTGCCACAACAGTAAATGAGAGCAGTTTGAATCAGCCTGATGACTCTTACTGAGCTGAAAAGAGACAAGAGCACAAAATTAGCCAAATAAAAGCAGTACATTTTTTCTAGTGATATTATTGTATCTATCCTGAGCTTGTGGTCATTTATTATCATTTATTTATATGTCATTTATTCCAATCATTCTGCAGTGGCACATCTTATCTGGATTGAGCTTATTCAGATTCTAATTTGTTCTTTAACAAGCAAGTGATTCAAAGTGATACCTTTTGGGTATGTGTGGCCAAGAAGGACAGAGAAGGATGGCACATGTAATGAACTGGCCTCCACGGTCATCTTATCTCATATCAGCTGTTTTGGCATCCATCAAATGCTTAGTATATCCAGAAACCCCTTAATGACTCATTCTAGCTGAGAATCGGATCAAACTGGTTGAGAAAGTCTGCAAAACCGTAACAAAACATACGCTAATATTAAGAAATTAAAATGCAAATTTAAAATTTTGATTTTAATACATTCTTCTTTACTTTAAGGATCAAAATGTGCTCATGTGTTCAGTGCTGTTTCTTTTATTTTTTCATTATGGAAATTTTTTGTAATCAATAGCGTTGGCTATAATTGTCCACTTTCATTGTTTCTTTCTGTCCTTTGTTACTTTATTCAACTTGCTTTAGTAGATAGTAAATGCAATTTATTATTCTTTGCTTATTTCAAGTACAATTCGATTTAGGCAATTAACGGGCACAATTTTGTGAATAGCATGCTGATTTTACTGCATACTTAATTTAACTACAGAATTCTTCGTTATATAGCTTTTTCATATGTATAAGCCCCCCTTAACTTGATATTTGACTGGGTAATGTAATAAAATACACATGGAGGAACTGAAAGATAAAAGCAGGGTAGAGGTAAAGTGCATGCTACAGTGTTAAGGCCAAATTTGCAAAAGAAGAGGAGATGAAGTAGGTTTGGGAACATAAAGGAAACAGAGGAGTGCGAAGCAGAATGAGAATACACAAACGTGGCCATCATCATGTCAAGATACAAGTCTGTTGCTATGCCAACAAGGGTCAGCTTGCTACAGCATCTCATGCATTTGCTCACACAAAGCCTAAAAAGTGATAAATGACTTTAAAGAGAACCAGACTTTGGAAGAAAATTAAATCTATGTTATTAAGGGGAAAGTGATTGTTAGTGTCTTTTTTCTTCTTCTTTAACCTCAACATAGTTCAGGGAAATATACAGTACAGTAGTTGACAGCTCAAGGCGGAACACATCAGTAAAGGACAAATTATTAATAAGGGCAATACTGGACTCTCCAAGCAGGCGGAAATATGGATTCTGTTTTAATTCATAAGTAGAAGAAGTCTCACCTTGCTCCACTGGTCACATTTATGAGAAAGTCTTTCTATTAAACCCCTTTGTATTAACATTAACTGATACCAATTACAGATCCATGTGAGGCTTTTTGTTTTTGTTTGTTTTTATTTATTTATTTGTTTTAAGTTTTGTGTCCATCATACGTGAAACCCCATTCCAAACAGAGCAAGGCTATTTCACACCACAGCGGCACCAGACATCTCCTACATTGTGTTTAACATTGTTGAAATATTTGTTTACAAGGTTCAGTGCCATTTAATTTTCTTGTGATCAGCTCACTCTCTTCTCTCTCCCTCCCTTCAGCTCCTTCTGGTTACTCAAACTCAGGAGCCCTTTTGTTTGAATATGCAGAGGACTTCTGTCTCACTGTTATTTGTTCAGTTTGCCTAATTAGACTTTGGCAACATGAAAGCAAGCAGCAGGGCTTTTTGCTCAGCTGCTGAAACTAAACAAGATACTGTTGTATCTCAATGAAAAAGCAACTTTGGATTTGTTGTTAACTTCATTTAGACATTTTAAGATATAACACTGGAATTAGGGCTGTGCGATATGACCAAAATCTCATATCCCGATATAAGAATTCTATCGTCCGACAACGATATAAATCACAAAAATGTAATATTTTCTGTAAATTCTGTGAATCTCGGGCAGCTCGACTTGCAGGAAGTGTTTCCAGCTGCGCGTCATGTAGCTGGAGTCGAGTGTTTTAACCGATGCATGAAACTATACATTTTTAGACATAAGTTGTAACAGCTGCCGTTTTCTTTGTGAGTATTTATTACGCGGCGTGCTGCGGGGAAAAGCCTGTTCGAGTTTGAGTATAAGGTTTATTTTTTATCACCTGGCGGCTCTTTTTTTTACTTCTCATCCATAAATAATCTGCTCTTTCACGTGATTCAGTTTATTTTGAAAAGTCTCAACAGGATCTTGAGCTTTATTGTGAAAGGTTTATGTGGAACATAAACACGCTGTCATGTTTCGGCTGTGTACAGGCAGGAGAAGGACCCAAACGCAAGACTCACGACAACGAAATTAAACTCAAAAAGCTGCTTTATTGCAGGACGGCATGGAAAACTAAACTGGGACATGGGTAAACTAAAACGCAAGGAAACACAGCCATGAGGGAGACTACGACACTGACAAAGAGAAACACAGGGCTTAAATACACAGAGGGATAACGAGGGAATGAGACAAAGAAGGAGAGCACAGCTGGGAGTAATCAGGCTGGACGAGACAAGGGAAGCAAAACTAGAAACACTCACATGAGACGTGGACCTTCGAAGTAAAACAGGAAACACACTGACTGAACTCAAAACATGTAAACTTAACAGCAACTGAGACAGACATAGGGAGCTGAAACATGGGACAGAAAGGCAAAGTAGACACAACATAAACATAACGACGCCCACAGGGAAAGAGCAAAACAGACCACCAAAGCACAGGACCTCTTTCAAAATAAAACAGGAAACATGAGAGGCAGACATGACAACATAAGACACACAGACATGAAACACACGAAGGGCAAGGGAGACGTCACAGGTGTTGAAAACACAAGAGGGAGCTAATAAGAAAATGAACATAAGAAACCTAATAAGCTTAAACAAACACTATAAACATCAAAAGAACTAAAACTCAAAACACTGGGTCATAAGACCCAGGATCGTGACACACGCGATGGTGTTACCATCATTGTTGCTAATGACAACGCATAAAAACAGTCGCTTGTCCGTCCGTAGTGTGGTTATATTAAATAAAAGAGAAAGAGAGAACTTTAAGAAATTAATATAGCCACTACAGTGACCATCAAAATAATGAAAAATATTGCCGTAAACAGTTTATTTTGCGACACCACGAAACAAACGATAGCGTAAAATGAAACGATAGACGTTTTTATATCGTCATCCGATATATATCGTTATATCGAACAGCCCTAACTGGAATCACAATATGGGGAAAAAAATAACATATTTTCTTTTTCTTGCACATGTTTTATGGTATTTTTCAGATTTCTTCTTTCTAATATTTGATATTTCCTGTGTTTTGAGCTAACAAAAAGTTTTTGTTCAAGGTGTTTTTAAGGATGCGTTGAAATCTTCAATTTTAGGACAGTAGCTAGTGTAAAGGCACATTTTTAAAAATAATTTACCAACAATCTACTGTAAACTGTTATAAGGCATAGAGATTCTGAGATTTAGACTAATTATTAGAATAAACTATTTAACACTCTTTGAATAATTCAGTTTGCTAAAAAGACTGTTTAAGTACCTTTTCAGTTACCATTGTGAGACAAAGAAACACATCATTATCCTGTAGTGAGTAGGGAGGATAGACCATTTGGGACTTTCCAATCTCAGTTAAATCAAGCTGCTTATCGTTCCCCACAAAGAGGATTCCAGCCTTACAAAATAGGCGCATGAATAATGAATACATTTGTTACAAAAATTCCCATGAATTTTGCGATAATTACGCTCGCGCAAATGACTGAACTTCCAGGAGCACTACAAATTTGGTGGTCTAATAGTGTTTACCCGACCCAGTGAGTGAAGTTAGTGTGTTGTCTCAGTTGGAAGACATTAATTTTCCATTATGGGTTGTTGTTGTAGTTACCTGCTGAGACCCACCCCCTGACACAAGACAGGAAGTCGCTCTGACAAAAACTCACGGGCAGCTACATATTCAGGCAAAATCATTATAACAGTTTTTTTCCCTTTCCCTAACACAAATCTACACAACACAGTGAGGGGCTGTTAGTGAAGAGAAACAGGATTGAGCTTCTAAACAGAGCCTGAAGGGAGAACATTGTCAAAATGAAACATTAAACATCAACAAATGCTCAAGGCAAGGTGTTATTTTGCGCTAACGTCCCTGTAGATCACTTTGCTTCTGACTTGAGCTTCTATAGCTCAGAGGTCCAGGAGATTTTCGGCTTGTTTTTACTGTGTGTCACTAATGTTGGATTGCTTTGCAGTAGAAATCGGACTGATATTAACAATCTCTATGAGAAACAACTTCATATACTTTTTTTTATAGATTATACTTATACTATCTATTACTGATAATGATTGTATATTCTTTTCTATCCTTGTCTGATGATGAAGATGTCTTTTACTTTTAGAGGATTCTAATTGTTGTGCTATTAGCTTTTTGTAATCTTCATGTGTGTGTTAGGGTTGGGTTTTGGGCTTTTAAGAAAGGTGCTGTGGTTCCATGGCTATAATCTTCCACTTAAGGACTGGCTTCCTGCCTTCCTTTCAATACTTCTTGGCTGCTTGTTTCCCTGTCACATCTGATGTTGTAATTATAGCTTCCAAAATCCTGTGAGGAAAAGAAATGTTCAGGACAGCATGCATTTTGTGGTCCACTCTCCACTTTCAGCTTCTCTAATGTGTAGAGTCCATAAGTGGCAATCAGAGGACACTTATTCATTCTATGAATAAGTCATTCTATGATGCTGGCTGTTTAAAAAGAGGATGGCTGGACTGGAGAAATGGTGCAAGGAACATCTGCAGAGTGAAAGAGGAAGGGTATATAGAAGTTTTGAGATATCCATGGGGGGCTGGTGTTGGGTTTTGACCTCAGGAGACCTTATCTAGGACATAAGGACAGTATGTTTGCTGTATAGCGTCATATCGGTGATGGTACAGCTACTTCTTTCAAATAAATGCAGTGGGGTTTCATATTAGAGCTGCTGAAATACTGAAGCGCCTCTGACCTTGCACTGTATAATTAGGCATAAGTGAAGAAATCACCAACATCCCTTCTGCATGCTAGTTTTGATGGCTAAAACATGAAATTAGTTATGAAGTTCTCCAGCTTGACATATGGAGCTCCAATTTATTTATGAACTGTTTAATTAAGGCAGATCAGTGACTGTAAGATCGTTACCCCTCACCGATCTCCGAGATGCTCTGATGTATTCTATGACATAGTTGTGTTTTAATGAACAAGAAGTGGGAGTCAAAATGATTTACCGAGTGTCACGGAGCTGATTAGGAGATCTTGGGGAGCACGATATCTTGAAATGAAGTATTTTCCATTGTGATCCTTCATTATCTTCCCACACCCAGAGTAAACTGTTATTAAGACAATAAACAACACTCAATGTATTTGTAATATGTGTAGGCCTATGCTGAATAAAAATACACGTATTGCACTGATAGGTTTATAGTTATGAAAAGTTGACACCTATAAATGTTGGTTATTTGGCAGTGCGTGTTCACAACCCAAAGCAATAGCACTGCAATCAAATCATATTGTTTTACTTTACCTGTCATGGTGGTGTTGGTTTGAATATTGTGTATCTGCAACCTTGGCATTTGCAGTCTTCATTACTTATCGTGCCACTGCCTTATTGTAACTTTTATAGTACGTCAAGTTATTCAGCAGACTTCCAAATGACTTTGTGCATCGCTGCTGATAGCAGCTGCTGCTGTGGAAAGTGGAAACTGACCATAAAGATTTGATGCTTCACTCGCTTAGTTAACTTCTTTGCCTGGGGTCAACAGTTTCCTGTGGTATTTCTACAATCAGATGTCTACAGAGACACACAGAAGAAATCTGTAAAATGCTGTAAAGAGTTTTTGTTGATAAAATTAAAATATATGAAATTTATGAGATGTCTACACATCAAAGCACTTTAACTGCATGAAAAGATCAATTTAATGCCATGTCTACTGCATCATATAATCATTAAGTGAGTCACAGCCACAGCCAGATAGTAGTGCAGTAAAGATAACAACAACAGACCACCTTTATTTGTCACATACACAATAGCATACAACATACAGTGAACTGCGTGTGTCCAAGCTGCAGACATAACCGCACCAGGGCTTGGTTAAAACATGGGGGGGTTCACTAGAATCCATACCGAACACCGGGTGGGATTCAAACTCATTGAGTTTTTCCTTTCCAGTCACCTTTCTCACTCACTATGAGACTAATAGACCTCTCTGCATTGAATCATATCTGTTATTAACCTCTGTCTCTCTTCCACAGCATGTCTTTATCCTGTCTTCCTTCTCTCACCCCAACCCCAGCAGATGGCCCCGCCCCTCCCTGAGCCTGATTCTGCTGGAGGTTTCTTCCCGTTAAAAGGGAGTTTTTCCTTCCCACTGTTGCCAAAGTGCTTGCTCATAGGGGGTCATATGATTGTTGGGTTTTTCTCTGTACCTATGAAGCGCCTTGAGGCGACTTTTGTTGTGATTTGGCGCTATATAAATAAAATTGAATTGAATTGAAACTCGTGACTCCTGCACCAAAGGTGTGTAGTCTTACCACTACACTATCTAGCTGCTCGAAGAGCAGGAGCAGCCAAGAGCTCCCACGGTCTCTTCTTCTCTTTCCAGTCAGTATTTGGTCATAAAAACAGGTAGTTTCATCTTTAATAGATGAACAAAAAAAAGGTTTGGCCACCCCCAGAGTCAATGTCAAAGGTGGTACTGAGGTGTGAAGTCTACAGTATGTAATAAATTACCTCGACAAATCCCAAAGCCAAGTTAGAGCCTTATTCCCCCTCTGTTTTTCACTTGTTTTGTATGTTTTGGTTTGAATGCTAGTAATTGTATCATGAGGGCTTACCAAAGGAAATGATTTGATTATGTTTGCTTGACTGCTTTGACAGCTTATCAAACTCAGGAATGTAAAATACTCCATGCTCATGATTTCTACCCAGCCTTCTCAACAGTTCTTAAATTTATACAGTTGCTCCGATTAGACGAAAACACCATCATATGCTACTTACAAATACAATCTTGAAAACATCTGTTTAGAATCGTTGGGTGATGTTGCTGGTCCAGAAAAAACCTTTGACCTTTGAAGGTACACTAGCTTAATCTACGTGCTAACAAAAGTTGAACCTATTGACCATATTTGAATGAATCAAAGCTTTTCAGGTGTTCATGCAGCTATTTGATTGAGGGTCACTGCAAACTAGGGCTGCCACAAACGATTATTTTGATAGTCGACTAGTCACCGATTATTTTTGCAATTAGTCGACTAATCAGATCATGCATCCATTGGACGTAAAACGTACAGCTTATTGGACCAGCATGCGTCTGCTCTTATATAACTATCATTAGCTTACAGCTTGAAGTGTTTAAGGTATGTGCTAACTAAAAATAAAGACAAGATGATAGTTTATTAAACTTTTAATAAAATTTGCAGATTGTCTCTGTGGAGTTTAATAAACTCAGCCGTCTGCTCCTTGCTATCTAAAATAGAGTATAACAGAATCTCACACTTCCGTTTAATTAGTCTTCTGTTTGACGTTTATTCAGCTGTGCGAAAACTAACTTTAATCTCAGCCAAACCGATTTACTCAGGAACAAATAAAACACTAAAAAAAGCCAAACAATAACAGTTTTAAGTTATTTAACTGACTTATATATCATGTTTAACCTGAGTAGTGAAAGTCCGCGGGGGGTTTGAAAACGATTTGCCGGGAGTCCGCAGTTCTCGCCGGCTCGAGTGACCATTGAACCCCCCGGCTAGCTATCAAGCTGGTGGGTAACAGATGTCTCCGAAAACATTGGAGCACTTTTGCAAATATGTGATGTCTTGATAAACCAAGCAGATATTTGAAGTTTACACAGTTTATTTTGTGACCCAGAAAGAGTAAGATTAAAACTAAGTAGCTGCCGCCATTGTTGGAAACTGGTATTGGCTGGGCCGCGCTATGAATCCTGGGATAGGTTGGGCCATGCTGGAGAAATGAAGGACGCATTTGTCGACCACATTTGGAGGTGTCTTCAAATTTGGAAAGCCTTCGTCACGTCGCTGTGACGTAATCGGCCTTCAAATGCAGCCTCCGAATGATGCGGCCTGAATTTGGACACAGCTACGATACTGGAGTTACTTCTTCTTCTTCGGGGTTTAACGGCAGCTGGCATCCTTGTACATGCAGTGCTGCCATCTTCTGCTTCAGTCCGTTATTACACTCCTAAATCCTACTACTTATTCCTGCGTCTTTCAGGATCTTACAACGCTTTAAACAACGCTTTGACTATTACATTTGTCGTCAACGATTTTGATAGTCAACGTAATGGTGACTAGTCGACTAATCGTGGCAGCCCTATTGCAAACATTAGGGAAATACACAAGGATCCCTCTCAGCATGTTTTGCCATCTCTTTTTCCACATTGAGCCAAATTTGTCTGATGTGGTCTCAAGACAACCTAATGTTAAAGAACATGCCTTTAACATATGTTTCTTCCTATTTTAAATAGAGCATTGAAAGAAATCAAAGCAGGACTGTAGAGGTGTTCTTCGCCCCTTAGCTCTTACTATCTCCATCTTTCTCTCATTGAATAGATATCCATGATTAATTATTAAAACACTTTAAATCAGCCACAGTTTAATATTACTTTAGCTGCTCTAAGATACTGCATTATACATCTGACTACTGGGAGGAACATTGTTCACGTTCAATCAGAACCATTTTCCAACATCTTTCAGCAGATGTTTTTACAAATTGCCCTAGTTTGTTTCTGAGTACTCCAGAGACATGCCTGCACTTTTCAGAGATATAAAGTAATAATCATACTGTGAAACTTTATCTTAGCCCAGGTCTAGTAAAAGCCATTGATTTGCGGACGTGTCAAATGTTTTGGATAGTGTGCACTTTTATATCGTGTGCCAAGGGTGCACTAAGCAATAAGCTGCATATAAAAGAATTTATTGTTTTCATTTTATTTTTCAATACGTTTATACACTTTGGCATTTTGGTTTTTGGTAATGCTTATGAAGTCACTAATGTTATCACAGGCAGTGTCCCTGAAAATATAAAGAATACTTAACTTGGGATCAGCAGGTAAAGAAAAGGGGTTGTGTCAGTATGGCGTGTGCTTCCAGGAAGCACATAAACTGTGGTGGCCGTACGTGAGTGACAGTACTCAGCGGAGGATGCTGTTTAGCATGCCATTCAAACACCACAGAGGTGGCTGGAAAGTGAACACTTCCATCTGATGAGAGTATGGATCTCCGTTTAATGAACAAGGAATAGCGTGAGGGAAGGAAATTGGTAGAAAAAAACAATGAGGATGACACACATTTTTCTATCTACTCTCCAAATGTGGTTAATGTGTTAATGCTGGTGCCCTGAGATGATTGATGATTGATGACTGATGATTGATGACTGATGACGCTTCAAATGTTTTCAGTTGCTGAAGAAAGGTCTGGACTGCAGGCAGGCTATGAAGTCATGTTGTTTTAATAGCTGCAGTGTGTGAATTTAGAATTGTCTTGCTGAAATATGCGTGGCCTTTCCCGGTGCTCCACTGCACTGCTGCTTTGCACATGTGCAAGCTGCCAATTCCATAGGCACTGATGCACCGCCATACCATCAGGATTCAGAACTGAGTGCTGATAACAAGCTGGGTGACCTCTCTCTTCCTGAGCATCCATATTTTCCAAAACGAATTTCAAATTTAATCCTTTTTAGATAACTGAACAGTTTTCCACTTTGCCTCAGTCCATTTTAAATGACCTTTGGCCCAAAGACAATACTACCATTTCTTCATTATTTTCATATATTTTCTCTTTTTCATATTTTTACATTCAGGAAAATTATTCTGAAATCGTCAAGATTTTGTAGATGCTGTTTTTTAATCTCTTTTTAAACTTAGTCATGTTTCTGTCTAGTTGCTAGTTCACCTTAATAGTGGCCCAATGTTCTCCAGCTTACTTTTCCAGCAACTTTTTGCCCAGTCCAAACTTTTTTGAGGCATGTTGCTGCTGTCAAATTCAAAATCAGCTAATATATCGCCTGAAACTGTGAACTCTCTCAATTTAAACATTTGATATTTTTTCACATTTTTTTGTTGTGACTAAACCACAAGTTTGTGAGATTTGGAAAACATTGCTTTCTGTTTTTATTGTTTACATTACCGAGTGTCACGGAGCTGATTAGGAGATTACATTCTGCTTACATTTTATTTGGGGTTATTTGTTCACATGGTTCAATTGCATTAAAGTTCCATTAAAGTCTTTATTTGTTTTTAACATGATCTCTGTCCAAATTGTGTGGTGTAGTGTATTGTAGTATAGAGTAGTGTAGTGTTGGTCAGACTTTGCATCATCCAGTCACCTTCAACTGCTGCAAGCTTATTTTCTGGCCTTCACAGTGCCAGATCTTACACTCTGCAACTACTGTCAGTTAGTCTTGTTCCAGCCCTTAGCAGCCCTGAGATTCTGATAACCCTGTATAACCCTGCTTTTCCTCCTTCCAGTTCCACCTCCAGCCACATCCTTGCCCCTCTGCCACTGACTAGCATAGCCAGTGGCAGAGGGTAAAGTTAGCCTGAGTTAGCCTTTTAGCCTAACTTCAGCCATAACCAATAAATTGTCTTGCTGCAGCAAATCAGTCTTGGTCTCTGTTCTACATTTGGGCTGTTTTCGTTTGGTCCCGATAAGAGCAAAAAAAATTACGAGGTAGAAGAGAGCAGGAGGTGACAGCAGCTGGCTCATGCAGGGCTCCGCATGGAGAAGGGGAATGAGAAGAGGTCAAAAAAACAACAAACGGGAACAAGAGCATTTGGGATAAGATGCAAACGTGACTCCTCCTAATGACAGAATTATTACCCTGCTCCATCTGCCATTCAATCAAAACCACCAGCCATTCTCCAAACTATGCCCGTTCCGTTAGGCACTCCCATCTGTACTCACCAAAACTAAGGATGCAATCAAATGCTCAAGGATAAAAACTCGTAGTTTGGACTGAGATGTTGTCACGTTCACAGTGTGTGTGGAGCAATGCTGCTTTTGGTTGTGGTAAATTTGTTTTGTGCTTCAATATTAATGTGAGATGGAGCGTTTTTCTTGTGTCTGTTGTTTCTGGATATCTTAAAGTGATCAGTAATTTATTTTTCTGCCATGCTGCTGCCTCTCTTTCAACAACTTGCTAGTGAAAGTCATTAAAACCCCAGTCGGGATCTGGCATGTTGGGAGTCTGACATCGAAGACTTGTGCTGATTTAACATGATGTGTGTATGTGGCTTTTGTGTCCTGCAATTTGGAAGACATCTTTTACATTTTTCTATTTTACTTTTTAATACAGTACCTTGGAATCACTGTGTCCTTTTGATTATCTTTTGGCTACATTTTGTTATCTGCACACCTGTCTCTTAATCTTTCATTTGCACAGGCTGTGAGGATGCCAATGACACCTTGTTTTCATTTTTTTTTTTTGTCTTTTTCTGTCTGTTTTACCTCTTCTTTGCCTTCTTTTGTGTTCCTTTTCCATAAAATTGTACCACTGCTTTTTGCTCGGCTAAGCTGGATGAGGTCGGGGTGGGAGGTGGGGGGATGTATTTGAATGATTTGGTATGCAGCGACAGCACCATTCTGTTTCATTGCAGGAGCCTTCGCCTTATCTCCTTAATGGATTATGAGCAAGGGAACAAAAACAGAAGGAGGCAGAGTGAGAATGATTGAACTCCCTGCAAAAGGCCGGCAGGAAACGGACTGAAGCCAGATAAATAAAACACTCTGCCTGTATATTTCTTCTTCCCCTGAATCACAGATGTTATTAAGAAAGAGGACAATAGGAACAGCTTGTAGTGAAGAGTCATTTGAGCTTCTGTAGGCTTTGCCTTCTGATTTGTCTGCCTGCTGGTTGGTAGTGTAGATGTGTTTGTGCATAGACTAACAGCTAGCCACTTTTGACTATAAACACTTTTTTGTTGTCCGGTTTGTCTTCAAGAAAAAGCAGAAACCAAACGTTTAGAAAACTTTAGCTGTCAAGCGCTTCAGTTAGTCACTCTTTGTGCTTAAAATTGTTACAACATTTGCTGTTCGTGCAAGCTGTCGCGGCTGAGATTAGTTCTGCTTTAATGGTTGCTGCTCTTATTTGGTACTGCTAGAGTTCTAAATCTGTGTTTTAGCACATTATTTATTTGGGCGGTTAGGTGAAAAATTGTACTGAGACTGAATGATTGCTATTTAAATGTATTCTGAGTATGATCTGCAATAACAGACACTTTTAGGAAATCATTCAATGTGCAGAATACCAGCATGTCACAGAATGCATGGATCAGATCACTGCTGCTAACTGGGACTTGAACTTTTGTTTGTTTGCCAGAGGCTGATATTAAAACCAGAAAGAAAGAAAGTGTACTTTATTGATCCCCGTGGGGAAATTCCTCTCTGCATTTAACCCATTCACTCAGTGAAGCAGTGGGCAGCAGTGTGTAGGGACGATACCTTGCTCAGGGGTACCTCAGGGTAGCTGTTCAGGGGAATCGAACCCCCGACCTTCTGATCATGGGGCCACCACTCTACCTACTGAGCTATCCCTGCTCAAGAAGTAATGTTTAACAGTTAAAAGCTGTTGCTCTTTGTTCCCTCGATCATAAATTGTTATTTATATTAAGCTGTTTGCTGATAACACCAAAAGTCTTATGCTTGAAGTGGTATTGATCAAGAAAAGACGAAGATGAAATGATTCGACCTTCTGGATCTTCTAGTTCAACAGACATAGTGCTGTTTGTATTCCGTGCAGCCTGGGGTTAAATCCAATTTGCTGTAGCTGTTTAGTGTATGTGGGAATAAACTCTGCTTGAGGCCATAGCGCTTCAGTCTTTTCAGTTTTATTTATCTGACTGACATGGTTTACTTCCAAGAATTCTATTGAAAAACCTGCTGCTCTATGTGTGCAGCTGATGACCACTGTCAGCTTTTCCTGTTTTTCCTTTTTTGTCACACTTTTTCCCTTATAACCACCAGTACGATAGCTTTCCCCAAACAGGAACTATATAGTAGCTAAAAAGAGTAGGGATGTTAAAATGATTGGTCACTATCTGTCCACCACTGTACAATTACTAATAATAATGCATACGCTCTATACTGTGTCCATATACATTTATATTTCTCGTCTATAGTCTTTATTTCGCCTGCGAGGTTCGAGTCAATAACTAAAAAATGCAAGCAACTGCTTCCTGAATGACACTCTTGTGCTGTTCATAAACACCAACTCCATCCATAGAGTCTTTGACTCTAGCTGACAGCGATATTTCTTGGTCTTCTCTGCAGCCTCGGTAAGGTTAGTGTACACATGAACTGCTTGCTGGAGGTAGTAGTAGAAGAAGAACTACTGACATTAGCTGTAGTCCAAGATTATGGAGTTGGAGTACATCCTGCTGTGGAAGTAAAGTCTACGTATGGAAAAGTTTGAAGTTCACTAAATATGTTGATCCAGTTGTGAAAACCATGAATTGTAAAACTGCTTTTCTGTGTTTGTAACTTCATTTAGTTTAGGCAACAACCTTTGACAGGTGGACACTGTTCATGTTGTTGCTTATTTTAAAGACAGCTGGAAGCACGTTGTTGTCTTTATGTGGGGGGGTACTCTTTCTGGGATTGTATTCTCAACAGTTTTCTGTGTGTGTGTTCATGGCGTTGAATAATAATAGGGTATCTGGAACTGATCTCTGTGACTATGGCTTTTTGAAAGTTGCATAATGTAAGATTTATATTAGCTACTAGCACCAACAGGAGCTCATTGTCTCTGTTGAATCTATTGAAATGCGTGTTTGGCTAGACGTTTGCTTGGTAGCCTACAGCCAGCTTAATAACTGCTTCCAAATGGTGTTCTGATAATATCTACCCACATTAGGGTGCAGAGAACGTTTGATCCTGTAGCATGTTTCCAGATTTATCTTTGACCTCTTCTGTGTGAACCTTGCAAAGCTCTTTATGTGTGTGTGTGTGTGTGTGTGTCTGGTTTGAGTACAGTTGGATATGAGATACCAGGTTCAAGCCTTTTCTGCCAAACAGTTCTCTGTGTGTTCCATAAGTACTCCAAAGGAAAAAAAAGCATTTGTGAGAGCAATAGCCTTCGGGGGTTGCGCCAAATAAAAATGCTTTTTTTTCTAACCCCCCCACCCCCCCACACACCTCACTCAAGAAGTGTTTGCTCGTTTTCCGTTACTATTCGCTCTTTCTCTCTATCTTTCTCTCTCTTTCTCGTTTTTTACCTTTGATTTGAACTCTGACATCCAAGTCTGCCCCAGGATGTCTGTCACAAACTGCAGTCCAACGTTGTGACAATGCTTTTTTTCTTCCCGTGCCTTTTATGACCTTCTTTTCTTCCTCTTTCTGTTCTTTTTTTCTGTTTTTTCCCTTTCAAGGTCTGGCGCACCTGACGTTAAACGACCAAGGTATGGGTTCATTCCTTTTTTATTTTGGTTCTGTTTTTAGAGGAACTGACTCAGCCCTTTGCCCCAAAACTACTGCTTTCTCTCACAGTTTCCTCCTCTGCTTTTTACCTTCCCTCTGTACCATATCCCTCCATTTCCCCCCAAATCCTCCTCTTTGGCTTTTAATCTTTTGCATCATTCTCCCCTGTTGCTGCCCCTTCTTTGTCACATTTTACTTTTTCTTTTTTGACTTTTGGTTATGCCTCCTGCTTCTCCTTCCTCTCCCTGCTGCCATATCTTTGTGCTTTTTCGTGACCGCCACCAATACGTGTCCCACCCTTTTGTCCTGTCCTATGGCTCACGTCCTGGACCTTCACCTCTGACCACCTTTGACCCCGACGACCTGACCCCGGGGCTGAAGGTAACACTTTTCTGCTATCCCTTTTCTTTGGGTTTAAACAAGAATAATTTAACAAAACAAAAGGAAGAAAAAAATCCTGCTGATTCTATTGGAAATGTGTTTGTTGGTCAAAATTACAACAGCAAAATGTGTCCACACTCTCATTCACTAACACTTCAAGGTGAAAGTGTTGTCGAATGTGCAGAGTTTCTCTTCACCACTCTGCTGACATTCCCATTGTTTGGCACTCAGATGTTTTAAAGGGCAAACAGTTCAAGTTCTGATGATTCTTGAATTGTCATTGTTATTCTGTTTTGAGCCAATGTGTTTGTAATTGTTTTGACACTGCTATGAACACTGGATGTTATTGATGTTATTGACTGCAATGTATACACTGACCTGCATATGTCACACACCAGCTGTTTAACCTCTGCACACCACACTTTTCTCCCTCAGTGTCTGCAAATTTTCCAGAAAGGTGTTTAATTCATGATCAAAGGTTAAATCGGAATATTTGATTGCAATTTGTGCAGCCAACATCCCTTTTAAACTACACTTAGCGGATGTTCATTAGTTCCTCAATTGTATTCATCTGACCTCCAATCTTCATAAAAAAGTGTTAAGCAAAGCCCGCAAGAAAGAAAAAATGAACAAGTGCAATGCATGTTCTGACCATTTCTGGGGTAGAGACATTGCTTTCTTCTATTGTGGAAGTCCATGTTTCAAGCAGGCCTGAACTCCTTCCCTTTCTTTTTACTGTCCTGTATTGATACAGAAGAAATGAGAGACATGATCAAGGTTATTAAAAATGTCAAATAGGCTTTAGATTTCATCTTACCTAATATAACATTGTTTGATGATTTGAACCAAAGTCATAGCGTTCATCATTTCTGGATTTTTGCTTCACAAAGCTGAGATTAGGCCTTATATAATAATGATGTGAAAAGATTACATAACTGTACCAGCTGTATTAAAGATTGATGCTGAAAATCAAAACACACTTTAAACAGACATTTAGTTTGCATTAGATGTGCGCAGATTGATTCACTATGGAGGGCAAAAGACAAATGCTTTTTTTGATCACTGCTCATCATCAATCAGAAGAAGTGGATCTGCTTGTTATTCAGCCCACGTGTTTCCTTTTCCATGTGCTGATTCTGACAAAACTTAAAAAAACAAAACAAAACAAAGAACTCCATTCCGTTGCTCGGCCATCTCTACATGCTGCTTCTATTTTGCAGACCTTGCATCTCCAAAGTGTCAATAAATGTTTTGAATGGAATTATTCCTCATCTTAACTTAACTGCATAGTAAATATGTGGTGGTGTTTCACATTACAATGTTAAATGAACCGTGTTAACCCCACAAGACCACCCAGTAATACATTGTGCCTTATTTAGTAGCAGGGACATACCTTTGAAGAGATATACTGGGCCAAAGTTTGTGGGTCGGGAAGAGCAATGGAGATGCAAGGATATTGTTGGTGACAACATGCATACTTTGTGCTGGCATGGCCCCGTTTGTTAACTAAAAGGGATGCACCAATGAACTTCTGTTCTGATTAGATGCACATACCTTTTCTTAAGGTATCTTCCAGTACTCAGAGCCAAGTGTGAAGTTTGAGGCAACAGTGCTAACCAGTGCACCATTGTTCCATAGAATTTGAAGGATTTTAATGATTACTCAGACACATGTGGTAGATTCTATAACAACCAAACATCAGGGCTAAAAAATGCACAAAAACCCATTTCTATTTAATTCTGTGTTAATAACTATAACTGATTATTAATCAAATTGATAGTAATATTATCTACAATTGATAATGAAGAACCATAAAAAGTGTAGTATGTGTAGTATCTGATGTTATGTTACTGTTATTTCACCCTTAAAATACATGAATGATGGTCTAACTCAGCGGTCTCCAACCTTTTTTGCGCCACGGACCGGTTTATGCCCGACAATATTTTCACGGACCGGCCTTTAAGGTGTCGCGGATAAATACAACAAAATAAAACTAGTACTGGTACCGAAAAAAAGAAGATTTATTCATAACACACGTGAAAAGACCCAGGAAAAACCGAGTTAACGATAAAAACTATAACAAAATAACGCTGAAAACCGATAAAAACCCTGAAAACCATACATTTCACACCTGAGCCTCAACTTTCGCGGCCCGGTGCCAAACGACTCACGGACCAGTACCGGTCCGAGGCCCGGGGGTTGGGGACCGCTGGTCTAACTCACACAAGATTTATTGATAACCAAATACTCCACTGTGTCTCCTTAAATAGATTATGATCATCCTGTGAAAGACAACAAGACCTGTGGAAAACAATCAAACAAAAAAATCATACTTTAGGATCTTACTTTGTGGAAGTCTAGTCTTAGTTATGTAAAGAAACAACTGCTCTGAAAATAAATTGATGTTTACATTAATATTTGTATTCTACTTTCAGTAATTCTTTAATTAACAAATTAATAACAACAACAAACTTTGGTTGAGCGCTATCAGTAAATCCATTCAACATAACAGGCAATAATAAAACAATCTGAGTATTGTAGAATTCCCCTTAATCACATGTGAAATGCAGATTTAGCCCAGCAAATTTAGACTTAAATGTAATTCCTGCAGAATAAACTTAAAAAGACTGACTTGCTTCTAGTTTACAAGAATAATGCAACCACAGAATGCTAAACACATCTTAAGCTAGAAAGACCTGTTGTGTATTTGGTCTGAAACAGCAACTCCTTTATGCACTTAAATGACAGAAAGTCCACAAGTGTTCACAATGAAGTGAAATAATAACCGACCTTGCTCTCCCGTGTGCCACGTGCTAATGAGATCCAAAAAATAAATGTTCACTCTTTTGGAAGAAGCTTTTTCATGTATCATTCTTCCTTCAGACAAACTCTCTTCCTGCTACTGCTTGTGCTCTATCTGGTCGTTAAGTCCGACATCACTAGCCGTGTCTGGGCCTAAACTCTGCTGCAGGTCCATATATCAAACGATCACTATGGCATTACTGAGAGTTTAAAAACTGTCTAAAGTCTTTCATCTTTAATAAAATGATCAGCGTTCTGCTCTACCAGGTGTAACAATTGAGTTTAACATCCAGGCATCCATGAAAATGGAATTTATGACATTTAACAGAGTTAGAAGTTAGCAGGAAGTTAGCTCGCTAGCTTCTATCTAAATACAATATAGCATGTCCTGACTGCGGGGTTTTGGAAACAAATTCAAACGTACAGCTCTGTTATCACTTCCAAGACAGACAGAAAACTAAACAGCAGTGACGTTTGTAGGGTTACTGAAGTTTGGCTAGCTGGTATATAATGATGTGCTACGTGACCGCTAGCGACACAGCTATGTTAGCATAATATAAACAAGCTAACTTTTTTTCCACTCGATAAAAGTTAACGTGAGTGTTCTCGGTGGTCAGGAACAAATGTAATCGCATGGCAGGATGCTGTAAAAGGACCAAACTTCAGCCAGGAGAACAACTGAGATAATCCATCCACAATACGAGGTTAGTCATTCATATACTGCTGCATGGGCTGGACTGTAGTTACATCCTAAGGTTTTAAAAACTGAGCTTAAATAAATGATTAGCGGTAGTAAAAGCCGAGGGAGGTCAACAGTGATCACTGACTGTTTTAGGAGCTTTTTGAGATTAAATAGAAGAAAATACAAAACATTAAACATGTTAACAACACAAAAGCCATATCAAACGCAGACTACTTTAGGCCCGGAAGTAGGATTCGTCACGTCATCACTTAACGACCGGATTGGAATTAAAAGCATCAGACTTAATGAAGAGTTAACAGGGTAAGCAATAAATCATGCTAATACATACAACATAATTTGTTGTTGTTTTTTTAGGGGAAATGTATATGTTAATTTGTTTTTTTATGTTTCTTCATTTGAATTGTAAGTGAATACTACAGTGATAGTACATAAATTATCTTTACCATGGTTTTTTGTTTTTCTTGAAATCATCATACTTTTTGTGGAGTCTGATGCTTTTATTTTGAAAGGGAGATGGTAGTAGGAAAAAAAGGTTTGTTATCACAAGCAATAGCAAGTAACATTGTTAGGCTTTCTCACAGGTCTTCTGTGTTTTTAAGTGAGTGTTTGAAAGTCTGTGCTTCCTATTATGCAAATGAAAGCTGCTGCTGCTGCAGCTAGAATGAAATTCTTCCAAACTGCTACTCAGTCCTGCCAATATCTAATGTAGTAAGTCCATTCAACTGAACTGAGTGGACTGCCTTAGATCAGCCTGATCCAGCTTTTAGAGTCTGGGTCTCAAATGCAACACTGAACATTCAATCTCCAGTCAACCACTTCAGAGGAAAACTGGGCACACCCAAAGGCGCTGGATCTTATTCATTGTTTTAGAAAAGCAGGGGTTTGGAAATGTTGAATTTCAACTTTGAAAAAAAAAAGATCTACGTAAATAATCTGGGAAACAAATACAATTGACTGATACAGAGATCCTAATGCACACACTAAAAACATCTTAAAATGAAAACACATATGCCCGTAAACACATTTTGTATAAGTGTGTTTGTATGTGCACATGCACATGTACCCTAACCATGCAGATCTGGATTTTTTAAATTTTATTTCTTTCAAGAAAAAATTTGGTCAGTTCTTAAGATCAGAGGCAAGTGCCACAGTGGTCATATAACCAGGCCAAGAAAATCAATGTCCATCTTCTCTCAAACCCAAGGCTGTCCTTCACAGCTGCTGGAAGGACAAACCCCAGCTTTTAGTCAGTGCCGATCTTTATCTGCCTGCCTGCCTGTAAGGCTGCTGTCAGCTCCACACATTGGGCTGCATATTTGTAAACCAAAACATAACATTTCATTTTGATTTAATGATTTAAATAAGAACAGAAGACGCGCACTTACTTTCCTGAACGAATTATCTAAAGCATTTAGTTTTTCCGCTGGAAACTTTATTTGCTTTGTGACACTTCACTCAGTAGTAAATCCTCTGCTGTCCAATTAATGAACTATCACATTACTGCCACATGAAACAGCTGATGCCGTGCCCCCTGCGACCCTAAGGCTTACAGCAGATCTCTAAAGCAATAGAAAGACTACTAACAACAGCTATAGTCCAAGATAGTGGTGAAATCAAAATTGATACAACAGAAACTTGACCGGTTAAACACAAGATTGGAAGCTCCTGGAAAACCGATTAACAGCAACTAAACTCAAGGGAACAATGTCCACTAGCAACTTTATCATAAATGGCTTCTCTCAAAACAAACAAAACAATTGCTGAAATGAGTGACTCGACATGCCTGGGTGGCTGTTTGTCTCCTCATGAAGAGAAGACGTTTGTAATCGCTCTGTCTGTTTGACAGCAGTCTAGCATCAATAGTTTTCCAGATCTCATCTGTCTGTTGGTAGATACCAATAACAGCTCAAGCTGATTTAATCTGAGGGAAAATCAGGTCAAGGTTACACTAAATGTCAACATCAGTAAAAACCTTATATTAAAATTTTTTGACCATCTTCAAACTTCACAACAATTATACTAGGCATGTGGGGATAGGTTGGCCAAGCGTTTGACCTTGACCTTCATAATTCAAATTCAATCATATGGATAAAAACATTAAATACACCATTTTAGTCAGACACAAATGTGTTGGTAAAAGCAGCCCAAACTGCTAAAAAGTTAAATAAAATAAAATAAAGCATAAAAGTTTTAGTGTGGCGCTTTGGGGGTGTCAACCTCTGAGTGCAAAAAAAGCATCTCTTCCATTATTACAAGACCTCCTCAAGGTAAAAGATTGTTTCTTATGAACTCTTTTAATTGCCACTGTTGTTTTATTGTGTCATTGGGCTCCCCAAATTTCATTAACCCTTTAAAGCCGGTCGGAGCGGGCACACTCCATTTTGCGTAACTATTTTTAAATCCCGGTAGCACTGCAACCACATAAGCTAGCGCAATAATTTATTTTGCATATGAAAACGGAGGAGTTGTACTTACAGTTTCCTTCCACATAAAGCTTTGCAAAAACTGCATAAAAAGCGCTTGCAGCAACAAAAACATAATATTCCAGAAACACGCTTTGCCGATCCGATCAGCTGTTTGTAACACTTCCTAGTCTATCAGCGCAAACTATCGCATTTCCGCCATGACCTGCCCGAAACCGGAAGTGACGTCATTTTGCGGAAATGTAGTTTTTTGCCATCAGGGCCTTATGAGCCTATACTGGTATTTTTAAAAGTTATGTTTGACTTTATGATTTTCTGTGTCATTTCTGGGATGCTTAGGACTCCAATTGCACTGCTGGAAATAGTTTATTTTGATGCACATGCTGCTTTTTTTGCAAATTTGCATTATAATATTTATTTTCGTTTTTCCTGCAGTATATAAAAATTGGTGTATTTCAAAAATAAAACTATGAAGACACTCAAAATAAATTTCCTGTGGTGGGAAACTATTTTGTATATTTTGTAAATATATGTTAAAAAAAACAAAAATGATTTAAATTTTTTTGTAGTTTATTGCACTTTTTTGCAATTTATGTAATTACTATGCACTTAATGCAGACATATTATTAAAATTTGGGCTGTAATGGTTGTATTGATGTATATCAACTTGAAATCCTCCCAAAAATGGCTCTACAGCATGTAAAAATATAATATAAGCTCTGGTGGACTTGGTTCTATGGTAGGTCTTAAAGGGTTAACAAGTTTCACAAGTACATGTATTGCCTAAATCTAACTAAATTTGGGCCAATTTTTTGATCTTTCAATTTTGTGGTCCAGGCGATGTCCTTCATCTCCACATTTGAATCTGTCTCCTGTGCTTCTACCTTTAATGAAGCAGCTAATTGTTCTCTTTAATAGCTTTGTTTCTTGCCACGATTAAAATTAATAACAAAATTATATTTCACCATCCTATGTGATGATGGAGCTGGACAAAAGTATATTATAGAGCTATGTGATTTATTTGCAGTGAGTTTTGTTTTGTCACATAAAGGTACTTATGAAAATAAATGAAAAAAAAAATCATTTAATCTGTTTTGGTGAAACTGAGTTATTATTATTGTTCATTATGATACATGGTTCATAATGAAATTCTGATTTTTAAAAATAGGGAGGAAGCCCAAACAAATTAATCATGAAAACTTTTAAAAACTTTTTTTATTTCAAGCTCACTGTGGTCTGACGTGATCCAGATATTTATATTACATTACCTTGAAATAATTTCTTCACAAATGCAGAAATCTAACCGTGTTTGGGACCAAAACATTCACAGCTGATCCTTTGGGTTGTGCAGATAGCGGAGTGGGGTTCCCGTGGATCAGCCTTGTTCCAGGGCATCCCACCAATACATGACTGGATTGAGATCTGGGGAATTTAAAAGGGCCTAGTCAGTCCCATAAGCTGGTTAAATGTTAGAAATGTCCTTTTATTTTATTTGAATTAATACATTCCACTCTAGCAACAAAATTAACTTATTCTATGAGTATATTCTCACTTTTGATATCCACAACTTAATAATTTCACGTAAAAATAAACAACAATGATTCGTTATATGCATGGTTAGATTTGTCTCATGAAAGTTCATTTATGACAATATAAACAGTCCAATTCAGTGAGCAGTTTATCCTAACTAGCATTTAAATTTAGATGTACCCAATTTTCTTGGTCCAGAAGTCTCCAAGGTGTTCGCGTTTCACTCTAAACAACAACCCTGAAGCTATTTAAGCTTTAGCAAACTAATTAAAAGGCCCTAAATAAACTGCTGCTTTCAATAATAGAAAATGATGTGCAAGTTAATGGCTCTAAATTGTCAACATTTCCAGGCCTTTGGCTTGGGAATTGCAGATGCTTTTACCCACGGACCATTTGATTTCTGTGTGAATGAAGTCCCCTGCTGCCACCACCATCTTGCCTTTTGGAGAGGCCAGCATGATGCATACTGGGAATCGAATTAACCAGGTCTCTTGGCAGGTTTAATGTAGATCTCTGTGGGGATATTGAACAAAAATAATGAAGGGAATATACAGCATGATCTGTATCTAACCTCCAATGTAATTGAGTCCCAGCCAAGATAGCCATCTCTGAGCTTGCAGGGCAATTTATACAGTCTGCACCATTTAAGCTATGTAGAACTATTGAATAGTGCAATGAAGCTCATAACAATTGTGAAATCTGCAGGAGATCATTTTTATACAGTATGCTTTTTAAAAACAGATTCTATTATTTTATTATGACATCAAATACTGGCTCTTAATCAGTGGTTATGACAATTTTATTTCATGTGAAAAACAGGATAAGCTCTGTTTAAGTTTATAAATGTTTAATCACAACATTTTTTGTCTTCACATGTATGATACTGAAATTGCATAACTTTACCAATGCTTTTTACACAAAGTGTGCAGTTGACTGTTTTGGCTCTTTATTCAAAATCCGTTGCATACTCTTCTTAACTGTGGAAGCACATTGATTAAATATGAATCATACATTCATACATTTTTAAAGGTTGTTATATATTCTACTAATACAGGTTAACCTTCAAGACAGTGAAGTTTATGACCGTTAAGGGGCTTAACTTTTACCTTTAATACAAATGTTCTTTGTTTGTTATTTATGGCACATGTTTTTCACATTTTATTACTGTTTGCCTAGTATTTGTTGAGTTATTTCAAACAATCTTACATGCTAAGGGTAACCAAAGAGATGACCAAAGAGATTAAAAGGAAATATTTGGTGCAGAAACCTCTTTGTGACCAAATTCACCTACGCACTGCCAGCACACTCTTGCCAATGATCGCTTCAAAGTTGCTGAGCAAACAATTATTGTTTTTTTGCACTACAAATGTTCATATTATTTGCAAAACTTGCACAAACTGCTTTTTGCATATAAAGCGAAATAAAATCAAATATTTGCCATGGATACAGGACGCTGTAGGGCAAAGGTAAACACATATAGACCCTTTGCAAAAAAAAAGAAAAAAAAGATACCTGTATGAAATATAACAGGATTATAAATGCGTGAATGAAGCTGCTTATTCAGATCACTATAAAAACAGAAAAATCCTCTTTGAACAGAAAGCACTTTTTTAAATACTCTACTGAGCTGAATGAAGTACGGTATAAAGTACAGAAAAAATATATATTTATCCCTGGAGAAACCATGGGGTCAAATTTGACCCCATGGTTTCTCCAGGGGTCAAATGGAACCATGGGCTCCATTTGACCCCATGGTTTCTCCATGGGGTCAAATTTGACCCCATGGTTTCTCCAGGTTTCTCCACCATGGTTTTCTCCAGTCAAACAAACAAACAAACAAAAAAAACCCTTTGCCCACTGCCCTTTATAATCAAACTAGATTTAAAGTCTCTGTGGTCTCTGTCATTTGAGAAACAGAAATAAGTCCTTAACTCGAAAAAGAACAGTAAAAGTGTATGTATGCAAGCAATATACGCCAAATTATGCACAAATGAAAATACACTGTCACAATGTGTGCAGATGCTACTAATTAGAGATTAGATTAGATTAGATGAAACTTTATTAATCCCTCGGTTGGGTTCCTCTGGGAAATTCAGTTTCCAGTAGCAAAGCACCGAAAAAGTTGCATGTTACAGATACATTAAGGGGAATGAGAGTAAGGATAAGGATGCATTATTAGTAGCATCTGCAGTGAATTACTTACTAAATTATCATTAGCTTGACATTCTGCCAGACGTTAAACAAAGATACCTGCAGTTTGCAAAACAATCTGTTAATGTTTTATGTTCATATTGCTTCATGTACCTTATCTCCTCTGTAATGGGTTGGCCAGTCTCAACAAAACTTTGCATGAACATCATCACACATACAGTGATTGTTAACCTCTACACCAATCAGGCATAATTTTATGACCTGCAATGAAAGAAGATGGTCTGGTCTGATGAATCATGTTTTACATTATGTGGATTGCTGGGACCTGTGCAGTGGTTCCCTGGGGACCACCAAGATCCACAATAGGAAGAACGCTAGCCAGCCAATGCTTTGGTTAGTGCTCTGCTGGGATAACTTGGGCCCTTCTATGGACTGGACTGGTTCTTATATAGCGCTTTTCTACTCTTCTGAGCACTCAAAGCGCTTTATACAACTTGTGCATTCACCCATTCAGACCCATTCGCACAAGCACATTTTTCCTAGGTGCTTTCTAACTGACATTCACACACATTCATACTCCGACGGATGCATCGGAGAGCAATTTGGGGTTAGTATCTTGCCCAAGGATATTTGGCATGCAGACTAGGGGAAGCCAGGAATCGAACCACCAACCTTCCGATCAGTAGATGACCTGCTCTACCACCTGAGCTACAGCCACCCCGTATCTATCCACCTGTATTTTACTTTGACACCTACCTAAGCATTGTTGCAGACTATGTACATCCTGTCATGGAAACTGTATTTCCTGATGGCACTATAAAAGCCCAGCCACACAATAAAAATGGTTCAGGAGTGGTTTGAGGACAACGACAATGAGTTTGAGTTGAGTTGAATAGGTGTAAACTTGGCCTTCAAATCCAATCAAGCATCTATGGGATGTTCTGGACAAACAAATGCGATCCATGGAGGCCCAACCTCAAAACTTAAAGGATCTGTTGCTCTCCCTTAGAGATCATATACAGCTATAAAAAAAAAAATGAAAGTAGGCTGCAATTTAAAAAATGCTCCTCTCATATTAGAAGTAGTATCAGTAGTATCAGTCAATACAATATCACTAGCAATAAAATTTACTTCATGATGTTAACACTGCAAAAATGTAATATTCTATATAATATTATATGTCCCCCTAAACCTTTGATGCTCTTAGTTTACTTACTTTACTTACCTGATTGGACTAATGGTGCCAATGTTGAGCTACATGAAACAGTATCTATACACCTGTTGCTGAGTGAACCAGCTAGCTAGACAACTAACATTACTTCCAGTCATTCAATGTCAGATGTGAAGAGAGGCGGTGATGACGATAAGAACAGAAGAATAGGAAGAGAAAAAAACTCTGATGTGATAACACATTTCAGTAGTGTTGGTCATATCACTAATGGTTGCTTTTAAACGTATAAATGTATATACTGAGTTTGACAATAACACAGACGGCATAATTATAGTACCATAATGTATCATAGTTATCCAAGTATATTACTGTATAAAATAGAGAATTCACACACAGATTTTACTGAATCATGTTTGATATGCCTTGGCATAAAAAACAGTGACTAGTGAAACAGGCAATGAGTACAGTGAGAGAGACAACAAAGAGTGGAAGAGGCGAGGGAGAGAGAAATGAAAGAGAACACAGGTGAGGTAAAAAATGCAACACGAAGAAAAGGAGGCTGAATGAGCCCATTAGATAAAGGGAAGAGATTCAGAGGTCATCAAGCAGAACAATACTGGAGATTGTACATTGTACTGTGAATCGCTCACTGCAACATTTAACCTGATTTTCAAGTTTTACTGCTTACATCTTAAAATTGTCACATTTAGATCAAACAAAAAGAAATGAAAACTTTGTAACAAGTTCATGGACCATACAAAACTAACAAGTTCAGTTGTTTAACCTCAGCATTTCCAAATCCTTAAATAAGGCCGGCCATAGGAATAGGAAGTGAGAATTTTATTTTAGACAGTTAAGTGGTTACCATTATATTACTCGCCATGGTTTTCTGTTTTTCTGGTTTGTTGTTGTCTTTGGTTTTTCATCTGAGGAAGCAAGAAGAAACAATATTTTAGTTTAAATTCTTTCTCCCAGAAGATGGTTTTGTTCAGTTCTACATTTCATCGTTAAAATTCATTGCACAGAATGATACGGGTGTAAAGACGACTGTTTTCATTCTAAGCTGCTGGAAGTGGAAAGTGTCTCTGTCCATCCATCTCCTTAAAAGCGCCACCAACTTAAAGCTGCAGGGAAGTCTGTCCCAACTGATTAAGCGTACATCTTAGGCAGACAGTGAGACCATCACAGGGCGAATAAAGAGGACAGCTCAGAATCATCAATAAATCTAACATGCGTGTCTTTGGGAGGAAACTGATGCAGACATAAGGAGAACATGCAAACATGCTCTGAACCTAGAACTTTTTGGTGTGAATCACAGGCGCTAACAGCTGAGAACCACACCAACCCTGAACCTGAGTTTATATGAAGTAGTTTAAAAAAAAACAGTGATGTGACATTTTCAAGCTATCATTTTAAACAATAATTCCAGTATAAAGATGAATATTTCCATTTAGGTTCAATTTCTTTTGTTTAGAGCCAAATCACAACAACAGTTGCCTCATTAATTCAATAGAAGCAAAATTGACATTAGAAGAAGGTTTAAAGTAGCATTCTTTGATCTTGGATTAAGATGCTACAACATTTACAAAGCATGACTTCTTTCACTTAGAGTTTTTATCCTCATTGTACATCCCAAGGGATCATTTAAAATTTAGCAGTGACCTCTTTCACCCTCTTCCAAAGCCTGGGAATGGGGGGCTAGCTGGCTTGAAGCCTACAGGGTTACTGCAGAGACATTAGGCCAGGATGACAGAAGTCCTCACACAGGCAGAAATTTCTCCTGACACAGCAGCAGGCGAAAATGGATGGAGCTCTACAGCAGCTGGAATCTGCTTCATACAGTCCCCACCGTAAAGCCTGGGATGAGTAGCATGCTTGCGTCATAAGCGTTTTCTTTTTTGTATCTTCAAATAAAAAGCTGTGATAGCCGTCACAAATGGACTCTAAATAGAATCTAATTAAAACTATTCATTAACATATTAGAATCCATAATATTCAACTGGTTAATTTGTGTTCTCTCGGTCATAAGTCATAATCACTTTCATGATGCTAATGCTAATTGACAGGGCTGGACTGAGGCTACCTTGCATGACCTTCACCATGTCCCTTGGGTAAAGCAAATGGCAGAGTGTGAGGTGTGTGACAGTCCCAGTCGCTGTCTCCTCCCTTCAGAGATTGATTTGAGGCCTGCATTGAGTTTCCCAGGCTAATCATGCCTCATTATTGGCAGCTTCACTTAGAGAAACTGACAGGTCACATCATATGCCCAGACAACTCCCACTGTACCATGCAGTGGAAATGCTGCATTTCATAAAATTATGTACATGAAAAATTATTTTATTATAAGTAATTCTTTTGTGACTATGAAATGGATGATACATTGTTACTTGGCCAACAGCAAAATTCATAATTTTCCATGCAAAATTTGGTAAATAATATCAATATCGATAAATAATATCTTTTCAGGAAAAACAGTTGCTAAAACCAACCCTACCGCAGACATGCACAAGAGCTTCATAAAATTAAAAAGGTCTGCATCCGGTATAGAGGAACCAGGACACCCTGACGAAAAGTGGGCTACTAGAACAAGACTGCATCGGTGGGCAAGAGTTGAAAATAGGGCGCTGCTGGAATGCTACTCCTTTCCAACAGGGTTACTTGCGGATCAGGGACCTATGGAATTTTTGATACCGAGCATCCAGATTGACAGTGAAACAACTAGTAGCTCAGTGTTCCAACATTCAGGAGAATCTCACAGCTAAAGATTATCAATGTACAACACAAATGCTACAGCAAGGGGAGCTTGAACAAGTCAGGGGGGAGACACCAGGAACAACATCCGAGATCCAAGAGTGCAGTCCTAGGAACAGCTAAGATACTGTGGAGGACCCTCAAGCCCCCAGGCCTCTGGTAGAGGACCCAAGCTTGAAGGACAGACTACCTGCATGGGCGAGAGGGGAATTTATTAATACATATTGTGAGCCTATAAAAATGGCACATATGAAATGGTTTTAGGTTACTTTACAGATAATGCAAAACTAAAATGTAGTTTGAAAAAGGACAAAATTATATCAGAACATATAAAATAAGAACATGAAATAAACTTGACATTAGAGCTTGACAAAGCAGTACAACAGAGAGAATCTGTTAAATGTATTTTAACAATGCAAGTGTAGGTGTTAAAGAATAACGAATGACTTTTGTGCAACAAAAACCCCTGAAAGTAAAATATAGTAATTTAAATAAAACTTTCTCTGTTCTCTTTTTTTCTCTCTGTCTCTTCCAAGTTGAACAGTTGACCTTGACTTAAATATATCTGTCTGTAGGCAGTATTCACAAGCAGGACGTTAACAGTGTGGGTTGGCTCAGGAATTCCCTCCTGTGACTTTGTAATGAAAACACAGATCAGTGCCGTATGGCAGTGCACAGTATGACACAACATGTGCCATATCTTTGTAGATGACAAAATGCAACACAATAATAGGCACAACAATAAACAGCTTTATGTAAAATAAATACGCCTGAATTTGATGGTAACTTTTCTGTCTTTTAACCAATATTTTTTTTTAGTAGGCTAGAGTATGCGACTTACTCCCTTATCTTATTCATAATATCATTCCAACCATCTTTTTTATTTCATCTAAAAGAATAATTGAGAGAGATCTGTCATTTCAGATCTGGTTGGCTAATTTAATGTCAAGGCTTAGCTTCACTTATAGGACAAACAAAAGCCCATCCTAGGTCATTTAATTAAAACTGCACAACAGACAACAATTGTAATATATTTTGAAACTGTTGGATTTCATGATGCATCACAGAAAATAATAATAATAATACTTTATCTTTAGACTTGATTAAAAAAAATATGTGTATACAGGTTGTACATATATCCAATCCAATCCAACTTTATTTATAGAGCACAAACTGCTTTCCAGTAATAAAAACAGCGATAAAAGTTAAAAACTATACATTAAACAGACAAAGAAAATTAAATAACAATAAAATAAATAAATAAATGAAAAAAAGATAAAAAATTAATCAGTAAATATTAACCCTTGGATGCACAACCTACCAATACCTACACTCTTCCACAAGTGGGGTCAAAAATGACCCCAAATAAAATCAATGCATTTTGCTATAAGCTCGGTTGTTATTCTTCAATAAGAGTTGTAACGAAGAGTTGTAATATTTTCATATTTGTGGTATTCCTCATAAAACATGTTTGTGACATGAGGCCCTTTGTATTTTTATTTATTTTTTCATTAATTTTAAGAAATTGGAGTTTTTGTATCACTTTTATCACTTTTGTATGCTTGCTCTGCATATACTGCAGAAGCTGGGTTTTCCCTCTGAAAGGCACAAGTTGTTCATCTACTGTAACACAATCACTGAGCATGAATTTCTGCCTGCAGTTGACCAGGAAAAGACCCCATATGTAGCGGAAAGCTGCCACGTGGTTTGTTTTCAGTCGGTAGGCTCTGGTCCTCTTGTCATCAAAGTGCAAGACGGGCGAATATCTTCAAATCTTTGAATTGACATAGTGGCCTTGTACAATGGGTTATGCAGAGGACTCCCAAAAAGCACACCGACTGGTACATCCCAGTTCTTCTCACTTCCTGCAAGATTGGTCAATCAAATGAAGGCCAGGAGCTTATTACATTTTCCCACTCTTTTCCCCTGTCTGTGGCTACTCTTCACGCCTCCATGTTTGTGCATGTCAGCACCTCTTCTATTATATTATCAGACATGAACATCTTACATGCATCTATTGGGGAGACAGTACTAAACCCAGGTGCAAGCCCTGGCCGACTAATTCAGAATATTGTGGCTAGAGCAGTAAGAGGGGCTCATTCTGTTGGACTTAATATCCATTTCCTCTTCAGAGGACTCATCAGAGGACTCCTCTGTGTCTGACTGGCCTTGTTTAGTGGGGGGGACAATAGTCTGGGTCCTCTATATCTGAGATGTCCGATGTCCGAGTCAATGCCTCTGATGGGCTCTTCATCCCATCCATCCTGGATCATTTGTAGGTCCACAGGGATCCTAGCTGGCCTCATAGCAGCCATGTTACTTTAGATATTTAAAAAAAAAACACCAGAAAGGACAATGTTTGAAATGCACAGAAAACTATAAAAAGGGCTGCACATAAATGGTCCTCAGGTGCGCATTTGCTGTCAAGATAAAAGACACGCACCAGATAAGAAGTTGGATTGCACGTTTGCGTACATAAGATGTTCTGGAGGAGGACAGACATTTGTTCAGAACTCTTAAAGATGTTGAAGAAGCAAGCTCTGTAAGCAATTACTTTGGTGTTCCTCCACCGCAAAAGAAGCGCATATTCTCAGAATTTCGGGGAATTTATTTTTTTTTGACAGCCATTGTGCACCTGCAGACCACTTATGTGCAGCCCTGGCTATAAATCATGTATGTTACTGTGTAAAAATTAATTCCTGATCCTTTAGAAGTGTAAGTGGGACAGTCAGAGTTGCTAAGAATGAAAGTTTCATAGAAGATTCCATAGGAACTGCTTGGGGTCATTTTTGACCCCACTTGTGGAAGAGTGGGGTAGTGATACAAAAACAGCATTTTCTTTAAATTAATAAAAAAATAAATAAAAATGCAAATAGCATCATGTTACAAACATATTTTATGAGGAATACCTGGAATATGAATATATTACAACTTTTCATTTTAAAGATTTTGAAGAAAAACAACCCGTGGGGTCATTATTGACCCCACGTGTGCATCTAAGGGTTAAAACATGAATAAAATAGATAATAATAATATACAATAAATAAAAATTAAATATACAATAAATGAAATTAACAAAGTAAAGAAGATTAAGAGCGACTAAAAACTGACTAAAACTACAAGCTGATTCTGGTACTATTCCTAAAATGTCTTGGAAAAAAGGTCTGTTTTTTAAAAGTGATTAGAAAATTTCAAAAATTTCAAAATTTCAAAAAAATATGTGTATACATGTTGTACATATATCCAATCCTATCCAACTTTATTTATAGAGCACTTTAAAAACAACATGGGTGGCCAAAGTGCTTTCCAGTAAAAAAACAGCGATAAAAGTTAAAAACTATACATTAAACAGACAAAGAAAATTAAATAACAATAAAATAAATAAATAAATGAAAAAAAGATAAAAATGAATCAGTAAATATTAAAACATGAATAAAATAGACAATAATAATATACAATAAATAAATAAAAATAAAATATACAATTAATAAAATTAATAAAGTAAAGAAGATTAAGAGCGACTAAAAACTGACTTGGAAAAAAGGTGTTTTTAGAAGTGATTTGAAAATTTCAAGTGTTGGGGCCAGCCTAATATGGGGGCAACTTATTCCATAATTTTGGTGCCACAACAGCGAAAGCTCAGTCCCTCCGGTATATTATATATACCGGTATATCCGGTATAAAATCCCCCTCCAAAAGTCTTTTCAGGAAGGAACTGCTGTAGAAGAATTACAAGATCACAAGGTTTCTAATTGGTACAGTGCAAACGGTGGATGCAGTAATGCAAATTCCTTATTTCAGTATGCCTGCTGACTTAATTAAATCACAGGGACAGATACAGTATGCACTGTTTATACTGCTTTGAAATAACAGGTCAAAGCTAAAAAAAAAAAAAGCTGGTTATCATCAAATACTGTTTCAAATACTATTTTGTATTCTTTACAGTTACATGAACTTTTCTTAAAACAGTTAATTGGCATATATTGTTAAATGATGTGTACAGATAATTGTGTAAATTAAAAATTTCTTATTACAATCATTTTAAAAAGCTCGTTATATGTAATTATAGTAAACAGCAAAACAAAGAGATGAGCAGCAGAGAGACAAACACAGAGAGACACGACTACATTGTCAAGGAAATTTTTAAAAATGAGCATCCCGCCTCTACATTTCATTCCTGTATTGAATGCTCATAGATATTACATGCAACCTTTGTATGAATTAATTTTAATTCAATTGAGTCAAACAGTTGGGATGTGTGCAAACTTTGATACTAAGGCACTGAGAAATGAGCTGTGGTTTGAGGACACCAAAGGTGGCTGTTTATCAAAAGGTCACTTAAGTAGTACATAAGATTTGCTATTATATCAAGAACCTCGGTATAATCTCTCGTATTAGGGAATGAAGGAGACAAAATATATAGTCACATTACCAATGCACGTGCGTTGGCTTATTTCTACAGTCCAAAGGAATTCTCATTGGATGAGAAAGTCAATGTTTTCCAATGACAGACTGTCAGCCTATTCAGGGTGTACCCTGTCCCTCACCCTGCTGCTTATGTTGGATATTATGTTAATAAAAAAAAAGATGGACAGAGAAGCTTTACATGTCATCCAGTTTGAAATTGGTGTGTGGATCTGAAAAACAATGAATAAATTAAATTTGTTTGTTTTTTTCTTTTCAACTCAAAGCGAGCTTCTCATGGTAGCACAGCTGCACCTCTGCTGCTGCCCATTCAAATTACAGAAACCGGTTCTGGCCTGACAGGTTGTGCAGTGGTAACCACTCATCTGTCGGATTCTTACTTCTGAGCATAACTAACAAGGCAGCATAAAACTAACCCTCAACAACACATTTGGACTGTGAAGTGTTGTAGATAGATGTGTGTTAGCTCTGTGATAGACTGCCAACCTGTCTGGGGTGTATCTTGCTCTTTCCTCTGTGGCAGCAGGGATTGGATCCTACCCCATCACCCATTAACTAGTTAAAAATAAGATGCATTTATGGGCTGTAAAACACAGAAGAAGGTATTTGACATTCTCATTTTCAACAGTGATTGTATCATAGTTACAAAAACACCAAATATGTCCATGAGCTGACCTGTAATAAATGGATGCCATTAATGTTGAGTGTGGTTGCGTGAACTTGGTAATGATTTATATGTTGGTATTAGCCTCACTTTCCCCCCTTTTTTCCTTTACTTGCATGAATCTTTGGTGTGCTTGTTATTTCCTCCAGTGGTGTGAACCTGTTGTCCCACCATCCTCTGCTGCCCGGGACTAAATTTGTTGTTCTTATTTAGAAGGAATTTTAATTGAATTTGGACCATTGGGTATTAATCTTGGGTCACTGTGGTCAGGGGCTGAAAATTGGATGCAGGTCAGGTTTTTACATGTTGTAATTAAGGTCACCAGGGGTAAGCGAAAGGAGGAGTAAATAGGGCAGGAGGAAGGGTGCAGCGGCTAACTGAGTAGCAAAGTACTGAGTACCCTGTAAAATACTCTAAAAGGCAATAGAAAAATGATTATGAAATTCAATAATATAGGGGCAAAACAAAACAAAAAAACCCAAAAGCAAACAAGAAAAATTATGTGGATTAACAGTGATTTTTAGGAGAATCAGTTGCTGGCACAAGGCGGGGAAACTGGCAAAGTGAGCGGTATCATCGCTCTGATCGATTTTGAAAAGGTTTAGGTTTAAAATCATCAGCAAAGCAAAACAGGTGACCACAAAGGTGGGAAACAAACCTGCTATTAAAACTAGGCTACATCCACACGTACCCGGGTATTTTTGAAAACGCAGATTTTTCTATGCGTTTGCACCTTTCGTACGTAAACGGCGTTTTCGGTCACTGAAAACTGAGACTTTTAAAAACTCCGGCCAGGGTGGATATTTCTGAAAACTTTTGAAAACGGAGAAAACACAGCGTCAAAGGTGTGCGCCTTTTCTGACGTCACACTGTGCGCCACGTTATTGTTTCGGTGAAATGAATTTCTACAATACTGTTACTGTTAATTGTTCTCTCTGCAGTGTTTAAATGCTTACATATATACACACAGTTACTGTCCCTCCACACATACGACTCGGTTCTGCTTCTATGCTCCAGCTTTGTTTACTTTTTCCCACCGAGGCTTCTAGACTTCTGATTGGCCAACATTTCTGCACGGTTAGAAATAGATCGCCACCTGTTGCTTTGGCATGTTCCTAGCAGCGTTTTCCTTCATTTCTGTGTTTACGTGTGGACGGGATTATTTTTTAAAACGAAAACGGAAAATCTCCGTTTTCAAAAATACCCGTGTATGTGTGGACGTAGCCCTCGTTACCAAATACAGAGACAGCTAAAGACTGTCTCAAAACTGCCAGCACTAGTTTTAGCAGTCTAGCTTATCTAATTTTGTCAAACGATGTGTTAAATCAGCTTAAACTCTAGCAGCAGTCTTCTTCTCTGCATTTTTATCAGTTACCTATGCTGTGAAAACATCAGACTTGTCAATATGCGATGAATAAAACTGTTATATTTTTGTTGTGTTGTTTAACTATTTAATATAAGCCCTGACACCTACCCTGTTATATCACTGAGAACTTCAAATGTGGAGCTTCTCTCACCTTTTTGTCTTTCCATCTGTTTTCGCTATACTCATCTGCACTCAGTCAGTGAGGGAGTTGATAATGATGAGGCTATGATGGAGGCGGGGGTGGGGTTTTATGGGGAAGGAGGGGGGCAATGAGACAATCAGGTGATGAGTGTAACAGAGGCAGAATGATAATGACCAGTGAGCCGTTGCTCTTCACTGCTCTTCGTTACTACAGGTGCTGTGCTTTCATAGGAAAAATCTGCAGAGCATGCATGTACTGTAACATCTCATCTAGTCCCTGCCTACACATGGCCTCAATACTCTCAGTTCAACAATACAGATACCACTAAGGAACCCTCAAGGGACCAGGAATTACCACACGAAATATCAAAGGAATCCTACAGTCATAGAATTAATAATTTCTTCCTGTGACACACGCATACGCGCTTATTGAGATGAAACAGTCTTGCTTCGTATCTTATTTCTAGACTCTTGCCATTGTTCTGCTGTAAAACGCTCATGAACACTCACTCTGTGATGAAAAGAAGTGAAGCTGAGGAGTTCAGAGAGCAAAGAGTTAAAACCATGGTCTTGTTCCAGAGTTTCTCTAATGTTCTTGAAGCATTTAAATGTAAACTGCAGCATATATTTAATAGTCTGCTCAGCAAAGAAAGAAAAAAAAAAGCTCCATCTGGCTGACCAAAATGAAATGTAATGAACAAAAACAATCATTTCCTCTTTCCTGGTTCTCACTCTGTCCTGGGGAAAATGATATTTCAGCATTTAGTAAATAAAAGAAAAAAAAGTGAAAGCTAATCTCTTTGGTGGGAGAGGAGGACTGACTAATGAAACATGTTGACACATGTATTAGAAGCTGCCATAATTGAATAAGGGGATTTGGAGAAGAGAGAACATTATTAAGATACATGGGGATTTAAAAGTGCGGAGAACAGAGGCAAGGCCAGCTGAGTCAAACCAGTGCCCACAAGCATCTCCATCAAGCTGTCTTGAATGAAATATGCCAGATGTGTTTTGCTTTTGTGTGTTCATGTGTAACTGTTATGCTTAACTGATCTAGAATAAATCTAATAGAATAAATTATAAAAAAAAAACAAAACAAAAAAACATTTGAATACTGGTGGCAAAAACACACACATTCATTACTTAGGTAGAAGTATAGATACATGTACTAAAAAAAAATACTGCCTCCATATCAACAGGAAAATGAGTATTTCAGCAATACATCAAGTATACATTCAATATCCTTTCAAAAATAAACAAGGACTTTACATGTTAGCTTTAAATTTCCAGTTGAACAAATGTCACTGATCAGCTGTTATCTTAAAAAAATAATCTCTGCTAATCTCCGGTCCTGTATTTCCTGCATTTTCATTTTCTTCTCTCTCCGGGGAATCCAGCAGCTGTACCTTTAGCTACCCGACACACTGTGTGACAAAGTGCCCAGAAACAGCTTGTTTGGTGATATTTGTCGAGCTGTTAGAACATTGCATTTTCTTTATGCTCGCTCCTCTTCTATAGTTAGATGCTGAAAGTACACACAACTCAAGATGATTGGTATATGTTCAGAGTCAATCAACTAAATTTAAGTTGAACAGACACCGTTAAATTTAGCGTTTCACGTTTTATGTGTAAATCATTTTCTGATTTTAATTTTAATTGAATTTGGACCATTGGGTATTAATCTTGGGTCACTGTGGTCAGGGGCTGGAAATTGGATGCAGGTCAGGTTTTTACATGTAATTAAGGTCACCAGGGGTAAGCGAAAGGAGGAGTAAATAGGGCAGGAGGAAGGGCGCAGCGGCTAACTGAGTAGCAAAGTACTGAGTACCCTGTAAAATACCAGAAAAGGCAATAGAAAAATGATTATGTAATTAAATAATATAGAGGCAAAACAAAAAAAAAAACCAAAGGCAAATAAGAAAAATTATGTGGCAAAGTGAGCAGTATCATCGCTCTGATCGATTTTGAAAAGGTTTAGGTTTAAAATCATCAGCAAAGTACTGCAGGTGACCACAAAGGTGGGAAACAAACTTGCTATTAAAACTAGTTACCAAATACAGAGACAGCTGTATTTGGTGGCTGTAGCTCAGGTGGTAGAGCGGGTCATCTACTAATCGGAAGGTTGGTGGTTCGATTCCTGGCTTCCCCTAGTCTGCATGCCAAATATCCTTGGGCAAGATACTAACCCCAAATTGCTCTCCGATGCATCCATCGGAGTATGAGTGTGTGTGTGAATGTTACTTAGAAAGCACCTAGAAAGATGTGCTTGTGCGAATGGGTGTGAATGGGTGAATGCACAAGTTGTATAGAGCGCTTTGAGTGCTCAGAAGAGTAGAAAAGCGCTATATAAGAACCAGTCCATTTACCATTTACCATTTAAAGACTGTCTCAAAACTGCCAGCACTAGTTTTAGCAGTCTAGCTTACCTAATTTTGTCAAACAATGTGTTAAATCAGTTTAAGCTCTAGCAGCAGTCTTCTTCTCTGCATTTTTATCAGATACCTATGCTGTGAAAACTGTATTTATGGTAGTAGTAGCCATAAAAATAAATCCTTCTGTAAGTACAGATACCTGAAGATTTTACGTATTGGTACTTTGTCCCACCTCTGTTTCTATACAGGTTTGTTCAAATATGTTCCAAGATATATATACCCAACAACAACAACAACAAAAAGTTAATCAAATACTCTTTTATTAAATATTACTGTGATATTAAAGATGAATTATTAGCAAAGAGAAAGAGCAAAGCTGTGTCACAAACCTCAAACAAAAACATTGCTGTAATGTTTCAAATGGTGTGCAGTGCAGGACCTCCACAATGGACTTTGTTGTCTCAATTCCTGTTTACCTTGTGCAGATTCTGAGTCATGCCACCTGAAGAGCTAGACAGACAACTCTGCAATGATTTGATGTGTTAGTGATGGACAGGAGGAGGAATACAGAGCACTAATGGATGATCTGGTGCAGTGGTCAGGGAAGACTCATATGCTTCTGAATATGAATAAGACCAGAGCGTTGCTGATAGACTTCAGACAACTACATGTCTCTTGTCTGTCTTAGGACATGACTTTGATATAGTGCAAGTACCAGGACATCCACACTGACAACAGGTTGAACTGGAAGATCTAAACACTCGCTGCACATAAAAAGGTTATGAGCAGGCTTCATTCCCTGAGGAAGCAGAGGTTCTTACAGCAAAATTACAGCGCAGCGGAGCTAGTGTCGCTAGTGACACCATCAGATTGAATCAAAACACTGAAGCTGTTAAAACTTTAGATGTGTAGCATGGGGTCATATTAACAATCCATTAAAATTTCCCTGACACCTTCCAAGGTTTTCAAAGTCAACTTAATGTTCATTGGTTGAAAATTAACAAAAAGCCTTATAACTTAAACTTGATTCTTACAACTATGGTGTGTATTGTCAACATACTGAAAGTATAAAGATTTAAAATATCATGATACATTTGTTATCTTTAAAACCCTGATTAAAATTCTACTGCCTTTGTTTATATTGGCAGCATTTAAAAAATGACACTGGACTATGGTGACTGTAAATATCATGTCACATTTGACCTCTGACCTCACTTTTACATTTTACATCTGCCTGTCCTTCAAGTTGATCCCAAAATTTGTTGTCTTTAAAGAAAGTATTGCCAGGAGACAGACAGTGAGCTGCGTAGTTAGAAATATATACTATGGTAATAAAAATAATAATAATATTAATAATATTTAATGAGCTCAAGTTATTCGTGTCCAGTTATTTACAAATTCATCATTCATTTTGTACTCTGACATAATGTTTGTTTAATCAAAGTAAACATCTGTCATGCTAGCTTACGTGATTTAACCCTTTAAAACCGGTCAGAGCTGGCATACTCCGTTTTGCGCAACTACTTTTAAATCCCTATAAAACTGCAACCACATAAGCTAGCGCAATAATTTTTTTTGCATATGAAACCGGAGGAGTTGTACTTACATCTTATGCCATCAGCTTGTCCTCGGTCACAGTTTCCTTCCACATATAGCTTTGCAAAAACTACATAAAAAGCGCTTGCAGCAACAAAAACATAATATTCCAGAAACACGCTTTGCCAATCCGATTAGCTGTTTGTAACACTTCCTACTTGGACTAGACTCAGCGCGAATTAGTCATTACCTGCCTGAAACCGGAAGTGACGTCATTTTCGCGGAAATGTAGTTTTTTACCATCGGGGCCTCATGAGCCTATACTGGTGTTTTTAAAAGTTATGTTTGACTTTATGACCTTCTGTGTCGTTTCTGGGATGCTTAGGACTCATATTGCACTGCTGGAAATTGTTTATTTTGATGCATATGCTGCTTTTTTGCAAATTTGCATTATAATATTTATTTTCGTTTTTTCTGCAGTATATAAAAATTGGTGTATTTCAAAAATAAAACTGTGAAGACACTCAAAATAAATTTCCTGTGGTGGGAAACTATTTTGTGCAACTTTTTTGTATTTACAGTTTTGAGGGATAAGGCTCTTGAATTTCTCTAACTAGAAATATATGTTAAAAAACAAAAACGATTTTCAATTTCTTTGTAATTTATTGCACTTTTTTGCAATTTATGTAATTACTATGCACTTAATGCAGACATATTATTAAAATTTAGGCTGTAATGGTTGTATTGATGTATAGCAACTTGAACTCCCAAAAATGGCTCCACAGCATGTAAAAATATAATATAAGCTCTGGCGGACTTGGTTCTATGGTAGGTCTTAAAGGGTTAAACTGCACACAAAAATTAACATATGCAAAATACAATGCTATTCCATTAAACATAAATACTGAGTAAGCTGCTTTGGCAGACGTTTGAACTCTTTGAATGCTTCTCATTAATACTGTTGTTTTTTCAACTTTTGTAACAAAGAACTTCCCAAAAAGAAGATAAATGAATTATTTCACATCTCATCTTCATTAAATGAAGAGGGCAGATCTTATCACAGTCTAAATCGTTTTTTATAAGACGTTTTATATTGAGTTCTGGTCATTCTTTCAGCCTGTCTCATTTAACTAGAATTTCAAAACATGTATGTAATGACTCATATTCTTGCACAGTGTGCTGTGTTCAGCCTCTGCTGTAGGAGAGTTGTATGACTGCTTTAGAGTACAGTCCAATATTCAAGTAAAAAAACACGTTTGATAAAATGAAATGTAAAGTCGGGAGGAAAATAATTAGAAAGCTTCTTTTTCAAAGTAGGTGAAAATTCAAATTCAAAATAGAAAAAAAATGTTTAGTCTTTCTTTGTGTTTTATTTATTTTTTATTTTATTTTAAGTGCTTCAGCTCGGGAACCTGGCCCCAGCAATGCTGGATGCTTTTTCTGAATCATTTGCTTGGCATGTAATAAAAATCTTTAGAGCTTTGTGTGCAGGTAATTGATTTCACATCAGAGAAGAGTTGCATAATTAACTCTCACAGTTTCCAGCTGAAGCTTCACACATGGTATGAAGGTATGGTTCCTGATGTGGTATCACGCAAGTGTAATAACACATAGTGACAAAAGATGAAAGAGCACAGTTCTGGATACTGACGTGTTCCTCCCACACATGAGGTGAGATCACAGAATATTTTACTCAAGTCTTCAGCTTTGTAATGAAGCCCCACCTGGCCTAACATGTACAGTTCTCTGACTGCTCTCTCCTTCCCCCTAAGACTATTTCAGTCATGGATAATCAGTATATATTCACACTCTTTTCCAAACTTTTCCTCCCACTCACCTCCTGTTAACCCTGCACTGCATGACAGTTTAATAGTAAAATATAGCGAAGGTGAGATAATTCACCTTGATGAATTACACTGTTCACTTTAGGATTGTTCTCTTAATGGCTAATGAATTTTCCATTTCCGAACCAAAGTACTAAACTGATTTACAATAGAATTCACTTGCAAGTTAGAGATGTTTTCTTATATTTCTCATATTAAATTTTTTTAAAAGATAATGCATTTCTCAAAGCAATGCAGCTGAAAAAGTGTGGCTTTTAAGCAGCACAAAAATGCTTTTTTCAGCACACAGAGGGTAACATGGGGGAGTCTTTTGTGTTCTCTGCCTCAGTACTCAGTGCAGTAGTAGGTGGTAGTGACTTGGAGCATGTTTCATCATTGTGAATTTTTTTTTGTGAGCATTTTGCACAAACATGAGCCTTACGTGATCTCAAGTCCACTGCTTTCCTGACAGGAAGCAGAACTGAGCTTTCATGCTTGGGTGCATTTTGTGCAGGTGGAACAAAAGGACTTCACTGCCGCATCTGTCATGAGACAACGTATGCAATACTCGTTTTAGACAGAAGGATTACATTCCTGGATATATGATGGAGTTCAGGACAGGGTTTTGAATATCTGTTACTGATAGCATTCCCTTGTGTGCCAGCAGCTGCTTCAGTTTCAATACTGTATTTCACTCAGCTTGACCAGTACCTTCACTCGTCTAATATTTAAACTCTGGAATCAAGAAACATTGCTTGATGAGTCATTATGCCATTTCCCACACTAGCACCTATCAAACTCTCTGTTCTTGCGTATAATCACAGTAAAGACATGTAGATATGCTGTCTGACAATACCTTATAATTAATACTAACATTAATTTTACATAAACATCAATACCTCAGTACTAACCACATGATTTTCTTAAATCCAAATCAAATATGTGTGCATTATCAAGTAAAATATAATCTAACATTAGCTAGCATTGTTTACTTACCAAGACACTTGGCCAGCTGTTAGCTACAAGAGATATGTAGCTAGCAAGTCCATCCAACCATTCATTCTCTTCTGCTTATCCTTTTAAGGCACAAGTGGGGGCTAGAGCCAGTTGTAGCTGTCATGGGGCAAAAGATGGGCTAAAGTCTGGACAGGTTGCCAGTCTTATGAAATTCACTTTGTTAATTTGTATAAAAATATAACCATTAATTACCGTTGTGCACATAATAGCACAGATCAGGTTCTGCAGAAAGAGAATCCTTTTGCTGGTCATTATCTTTCCTATTGACGGCTACACGGTTTTAAATTTCTCTTCAAGCATTTGAGAAATTACTCACAGTGACCTTGTCCTCTGAATAACCTCTTTACATAGCAATGATCAAAGCTACCCGTCTTATGTCCAAATCGGCTTAATTGGGCAGATGATTTGTGTAGTTAAAGGTTTTTAGCATATTACTGATGCTTGGGGAACCAAAATAATTCTCTCTAGTTAAGAGTGCCAATGGTCTGGAGTGCATTTGGTGCATTTTCTCTTTACTTTCTGCAAAAAAGTCATTACTTACTTACTTGCCTTTTCACACAGTCTGGTATTTGGTATAATCTCATAATGCATGTTGAATAAAAAAGCAAGATTTAGCTGATGAATAAAAAAAATGACTTGATTTTTACATATATTCCACTATATTCCCCTGAGAGAATCCAAAGACTTTTTTTCCTTGCAGATGAAATGGAAACCCAGTGGGAGAGAGGTGGTCAGAGTCTTTTTAAATTAAATATTTTACACTGGGCAATATGTGCCACCTCAAATTTGCCCCTTGCTAATTTTCAGAACTCACAGGGCAGTGGGTAGTTTTGTGCTCGCCGGAGCGTACAAGCAGAGGCAATGAGGCAAGTGGAATAACATTAGAGCCCCTTATTTGAAACTGCAATCCACGGAGCAGGTAGACGGGGTGAAGAGCAGGGTGAGTGCGAGCTGGAGTTTCTGTTCACGCCTCTAATCAACAGCGAAACTAATAACTGCAGCTCTAAATGTCATCATAGATATTGGGCTACTTTGGCAAACACCTTCTGAGTTTGCACAAGAAATATCAAATTACAGAATCAAAACAAAAATGACCCTTTACAAGCACCAGGGGATTGAGATAATATAAGGACAAAGGAGCAGTGGGACTCAGGAGGGGATTTGGATGAGGGCTGTGTTTCAAAAAAGACAGAAAATAAAAGAGAACATCAAATGAAGCTGTTTGGCAGAGGACTAGGCCTTCATGTTGTCTGTGCATTTATGTCAGCGGAGAACAAAAGAGGTGCTGTGTAAGTTATATACTCGCTCAAACATTTCCATGAATAAGATATTATAGCTATTTCTCTATGTGCATAATTTGCACTCTCAATTCCCAGTTTACAATCATTTTTCATTCCACTGATGAATCAAAAGCATTTGCTTTTGGAGGAAAAAAAATAACCATTTAAAAATTACATGTGCACATTGGTATGCCTGTGACATTAAATGTGCAAACAGAATAGGCTATGAGCTGTGAGAGCTTCCCTTTCAGCTCTGATGGGGCTGTCAAAACTGATATGCACTTTTAATTTAATTTTACACTCATTCCTTTTACAAAAACAAAAACAACTTTCACTGATCATGCAACAGGCCTTCTTCAGCTTCCACAAGTAGTTATGCTTATTTCACCTGCACCACACAAAGCGTCTCTGTGTGAGTGTAGATTTTTACAACAATGCCCTCCTGAGGAAATTCAGAGTAAAACAGTATAAGAACAGGAAGTGCTCATGCAAATTCTGTATGTATATAGTCATCAGTTATTCTTTATATTATATTATTGTGGCTTTGATTCCACATTGCTTAATTATTATTATTATTCTTACTAGTATTCCAGCATTTACATGCACAGACACAAGTGTTTAATAGAGAAAGCATCAGTGTTCAGGCTTGGACCCATTTTATGTTGTTGCTTGAATTTAGGGCTTATATGCATAATATATAAATAGAATCCATCTTGATTCTCAAGTGTCAAGAAAACGCATCTTATTCCAATCTGGGTCATCAGTGTTTTTACTGTCTTTTTGATAAAGCATGTATTGAGAAGTCTGATGATGTTCACAAGTAGCATAAGGCTTTGCAGTAGAAGTATAATCACCAGTCGGTGACCTTTTTTGCCCTTCCTTAAAATAAATAGAGCAAAAATTCAAATTACTGACATGACATTTATTCTGGCCCTTTTTAACTCTATTTTGAAATTAGAAAATCATCCCTTGCCCTACTCCTACTTGTTCTTTATAATTAATCATTTTTCCACAGTAAGCCAGTTCAGATGATAAATGAGAGATGGGTTGACTGTACTGTAAAGGATTCCTACCAAGGAGATGTGGTAAAATGAAAAACGTGATCATTCTCAAGAAGCCAGGTTGTGTGACTTTTTGAAGGTAGTTAAGGGTAGATGCATTCACATAATTAGAATTTTTATAGAAAATAAAATGACTTGATTTTTACTTACTGCACATTTTCTCTTAAAACTGAGGTTATATATTAATAGAAAGAAGAACTTGGATTTATCCTTGAGGAACACAAGGACTAATGAGAATACATTAACATGGGATACTCATTGAAAAATTAGCATTTAATAAGCATTTAATTCAGTTAATTAGGAGAATAAGTAGAATGCCCAAAATGACAGATAAGACAGGTGTTATATTGTTATTTAGAATTCTCGGGAGTTCTACAAATCATGTAACAGAACAGTTCAAGTGGCACTTAAATGCAGCACGAAGGGATTATCATATTATGTCTTGTCTTTTGTCCGAAAACACTGAAAGAGAACACATTGGGTCTCCTTGAAAGAAAAATATTCACTTGGATATAAATGAAATGCAACATGGATGACAAATTAACAGACATACATGTGAACCTTTTTTTTTAGCTGTTACAGTGAGGAGAGGGTTTGCTTTTTTCTGCTGTGGGCAGCTTTAGCAGATTTGGGTGGATCTTCTCTACTCCACTTATCCTATAATTCCTGCCCTGCATCCACTTATTAATTATTCAGATACCACCCTGCACCCCTTACCCCCACCTGACCCCACTGTACTAACATCTTTTTTTGGCTTCAGGATGAGCTTATCAGGCTTAAATAACTCCAGCTTTTTCTAAATCTCAGTATATAAATGAGGTTTATATACTTTATATACTAGGTTTATATACATATATATATATATATATATATATATATATATATATATATATATATATATATATATATTACAGGTGCAACGATACTCGTATCGATATTGAACCGTTCGGTACAGTGCTTTCGGTTCGGTACGCATATGTATTGAACAATACAAAATTTATTTTAATTTAATTTATTTTATCAACTTTCCTTCTGACGGTGCTGTCTGTGTTGAGCGCTCAGTGGATCTGCATTCTACAGTGCAGCCTAGGCGGAGTAGTCGAACGCAGATTCACTGAACGCAGGGCAAGCTAGCATTGCAACATGGCAAATTGAACCTCCCCCACCCTCATTCAGATCTGGCGTTTGGAACTATTTTGGTTTTCATGTGACGTATGACCCTGAAGGTAAGCGCGTCATGGACAAAAGTAAAACAGTATGTCGGATGTGCCACGCAATGCTCAATTACATTGATGGGAACTACTGCGTTAGCGGAGTTAGCTCGTTAACATGTTGGCTGTCCAGCCCCACGCACGGGGCGATCCGCGGTAGCTCGTTAACGGAGATTTGCCATATTATGGCGTTAACGTCATTTCAGATTAACGCTGACAGCACTAGTGGGAACACAACGAATATGACTGCACATTTACGGCGACATCATCCTAGTGCAAAGACAAGTGGAAGCAGACAAAAACAACAAGCACGCATGCTACAAACTTTACCCGAGTCATTTAGACAGCCGTTAGCACGTGATTCTCCTTATGGGGACCTGATATGTTTAATATGCTGCTGAGAATATAGCCCAGAAGAAGCGTATAGTATAGCTTTTATTTTGGAAAGAGACATTTCTCTGTAATAAACTCTCTTTTCCAAAGATGAGTGATTTCTCGATCAGATAGATTTATTTTTTTTTATCACTTTGTTGTTTCAGCAACATTAAATTTAAAAACAGTACTTTTGAGTTAAAATATATATTTATAATCTTAATAAATGACAAACTAAAAAGGCATGAACATTTTTTTTGTATCGAAAAAATATCGAACCGTGACACCAAAGTATCGAACCGAATATATATATATATATATATATATATATATATATATATATATATATATATATATATACGTGTGTGTGTGTATATATATATATAAATACTTTTGCACACTTCTACTTCTACTTTTAAAACATTTTCTAATCGTTCAGTGGTTCTTGCAGAAACTGAAGGCGAACCATTCAGGAGTCTCAGATGCCTTACGCTGAAACATTTATTTGCAGCAAGCTCAGTCAAGGACAATAGAGTTCAGGTTGACACATGTAAAGCCACCCTCCACTGTGGAACTCATTGTGACAGCAGCACTAACCTGTTTATATGTATTACACATTTCTCTCCTTCTAAATGTCAGAGATTACATGTGACAGGTCTTAAAAAAGAGAGAAACCATGCAGCTATGCAAGGTCTGACCGGAAAAAAAGGCAACTCTGTCAGTCAGCGGCCTCTCCAGAGATTTGCTGAATCATTACATTCTTGAATGTAGGGACCCACAATACGAAAACACTCTGGGTAAACTTGGTAAACTGACTCATTCATTTTTGCATTTTTTACATTTTTGTTTTATTTTGCTCAACTTTCTATGAAATTTTGGCTTCAAACTAACTTTTAATGGAGCTTAAAATGAGTAGGGAAATAAAGAAAACATCACTATAAAATATAAATAAATAAAGAGTTTCTGTCTAAAAATTTATTGCTTTACATTTAAATTGTAGCATTCATTTTTGAAGCAACTTGGCAGGTTCAGTTATTAAGACTGCAAACTATAATATGAACTTTTGATGCGTATGAATGCATATTACCAAATGAGATAAATACTTAAAATACTTAAGACACTGTTTAAAATGTAGATGATTTGCAAGTCTCATAAGCTTATACTTAGTTTGCAGTAGAACACAGAAAATGTATCGAATGTTTAAACTGAGCCATGTTACTGTTTCATGAAAAATATCATTCATTTTGAATTTGATGGCACCAACACATCTCAGGAAAGTTGAGATGAGGTCAACAAAAGGGCTTGGAACATAAGTGGCACTGAAAAGAAAGAGCTGGCGCAATGTTTTGTGGCTAATTAGGTAAACCGACAACAGGTCAGGAACATGATTGGGCATAAAAAGATCATCATAGAGAGCTTCTCAGAAATAAAGATGGGGAATGTGCCAAAACCTGCATCTAGAAATTGTGAGAAATAATGTTGAAAATGTTGAACATGAAGATTTAGAATCTCTCATCCTCTACAGTTCATAATATCATCAAAAGATTTAGAGAATTTGAAGAAATCTCTCTGTACAAGAGACAAGGCAGAAAATCAGTACATGCCTGTTTTTGAATACCGGCATGATTCTGTCATGGAGCCGCGTGGGCTCAGGAACAAAGCAGCAAAGAAGAAGGTATTCTCTTGGTCAAAGCTCAATTAAAGTGGATGGTGGCAAAGTAGAAAACTGTTTACATGTTTTATGTCTGTGAAGGTTCTCACTCATTCAGGTCATCATAGTCAAAGGAGCTTGGAAAGAAAAGCGTCTGGACTTCTTTGAGTTGCTTGAAGACGTTTCACCTCTCATCCGAGAAGCTTCTTCAGTTCTAAGGTCAAATGGTGGAGAGTCCCAGATTTAAACCCAGTGGGAGTGTCCCCCCAAAGAGGGACAAAGGACCCCCTGATGATCCTCTACCTAATCACATGAGCCAAGGTGTGAAAGCGGGTGTGGGTCAATATCAGCTAGGGTTTCGGGTGAGCTCATTGTGAAACCTGGCCCCACCCTATCATGTGATTTCCTGAGGTCAGATGGCCCAGGATGTGAGTGGGCGTTAAGGCGTGTGGGAAGGGATCTCAAAACTGGATTATAGATGGCAGACAGGTGGTGTTGTAAACCACCGCCTCTGTTCAAAGATGGTCGCTTTCACAGCTCCCTAGACTACATGTTTTATGGTTTAAATCAGGATTTGAAAAGATTTTTGTAGATGTAAACTCCACATTCTCCAGATTGAAGAGGAGATGAACCAAACAGTATCCCACATTTGTGATTTTTAGTTCACAAACACTTGTTATAATAACTAACTACTCCTGACATTTTGGAGATGTTAGCTCTTTATACAGTAAAGTTACAGTGGGATAAAAATAACATCAGGCTGATCCTGCTACAATTTGTTCCCCTCTTCAAATCACAGACAAACAGTATCCCACAGTTGTTTATGTTTTTAAACCCATTTTGCACAGAGAGGCATTTTTTGAAAAATGTATTGATAGCAATGTTGAATATTATTACACAGAAAAAAAAACTACACGTAAAATAATCACACCGTAACACCTCTGCCTTTGTAAATGGAGCGACAGTAACTGCATGTAAAACCTGCAGATAGTCAGATTAACAGTATTTCGTCTCTATCTGCCATTCTGCAATTCAACTCATGTAAACAATAACATGCGCACAGCGTGACGTGAAAAAAGGCACATACCTTTGACGTTGAGTGACGAACTCTGTATTCCTCCACAGGTAAACGCAAAAAAGGAGTTTTTAAAAAATCTCAGTTTTTGTAAACGCCATTTACATGAGGACGAAACAGCTGCGTTTTCAAAAATACCCGTGTAGGTGTGGACGTAGCGTAAAAATTACGCTACCTGTAATTTATTGCATATTACTTGAGGTGTGAAATAAACTGCAATGGAGCAAAATATGAGTGCGTGTGGTTGGAGGATGTGTTAGTGCGCACTAACACATTTTTCTTGTAAAACAAAGGGGGGCCCAGCAAAAAAAGCTTGGGAACCACTGTATTATAGCATGGATCCATTCATCCATCTTCCACTTATCCAAATCAGGGTCACAGTTGGACTGGACCCCTTTGCTGCTGTGATAAGGCGAGAGGCAAGGTACACCATTGAACGGTCACTAGTTTCTGGAGGGCTGACACAGAAAAACCATTCACACTCACATTCATGCCTATGACCAAATTAGACTCACCAAGTAACCTAACATACATGTCTTTGGACTGTGGGAGGAAGTTGGAGTACCTGGACAAAACCCACAACGACATGGGAACATACGCACAGAAACACACCATCCATCCAGTGGTAATAACTGAAGTGTTCTTCTATTCAAACCAAACTTGTTTTTGCATACATCACTGAAACATTCTTGTAGTAGGCCATAAAAGTGTATAATTTTAAAATGAAATAGATCTAAAAAACATTTTACTCCCTCCTGTACAAAAAGCTCCAGTTAAGCTTCTTCATTGGTACTAGAGCCCAATCAATATAACTAATATTTTTAAGACCAAAAAACAATAATTGGTGATTTAAAAATCTGATATATCAGCCAGTACTGTTTTCTTTTAAACAGAAAACATAAACAGATTTCCCTGGCATTTGTTATGTGCAGTTATTTGCAAATTCTTGCTAAGATATGTTAATGCCGTTTAAAAATATTCTTGCATTATTGTCACAAGTTGTGGATTACTTGTTTCCACCTGACTCTGCACAGTTAAGATGGCTGGTGTGTTTGTGGCGCTTCAAGTACATGTCCTCTGGTAGAAACTATGCAACATGAACACTCGTGGTATGGTTGAAGGGGGTTCCTCCCATTTCTGATGCTGTTATATCACTAAGGTTGTTCCAAAAGTCGGAGACTGCATTGAAAATCTGTCATGTTTTTAAAGAAACGTAGACAATTCCATATAGAATGAAGAAATACTTTATTTATAACATTAACCATAAGGTCTTTACAAGGAGTCTGTCATATCCACAATGAAACATGAGGGTGCTAGACTGGATCCACAGTTCTATACACTACGTCTGTAGATTCCTTCATTTTATTCTAATGCATTATTCATAGGCAAAGGTATGGAAGCGTATTGAGAGTTCAGTATCAAGTCTTCTTTGGGTGAATACCAAATATTTCCAGCATCAGTTGGCATTAGTAAATCAGCTGTTGCAAAAAGTCTCAGTTAGAATCACTTTGACCCTACCAATTAATTGGTAGATTAATCATATAATACTAATATTAAGTGAATAATTTAATCAAGCAGCAGGGCTTGGCAACAGTAACCACAGACCATTAACTTGGGTAGAACATTACAGTATTAGTCTAATCACATCTAACAGAACAAGCACACTAATCATAAAGGAACAGAAAGGAGGCCTTGATAGCAGGCCACTCTAGCATTTACAAAGTACTCTTCTTAACCCCTTACAAAGCAGCAAAGCACACTGAAATGTTGCTGCTTTGTTGGACACAGGAGAGCCTTCAAAGTGTCCTTCATATTGTTATTTTACTCTTATGCACAGACAAGTCTCAATGTGCCAAATCCGTTCCCTTTTAAATACATCCTCTTCATACTATTCCATTCCTCTTTATCTGTGTTCTCGCTTCCAGACTTTCATGGCCTTTGTGGAATTGGCTGGAGAGTTTAATAAGTCTGCAGCAGGCCTTTCTTAAAAAAAATGACTTTCATTGCTCCTATCAGGTGTCTTCCCTAACTATTTTGAAATGAACACAAAGACTATAGGATATATCCAACCAAGCAACTAATTGAATGTGTTAATCATACGCATATTACACATCTTACAAACCCACTGGAAATAAAACCTGCACACATTACACTGACCAGGGTTAGTCTCAAAGAAGGTGTTACACGATATTGTTAAAATATATTTTAAGCTGCGCACAATGCATCCGGTTAATAATATCTGCTTATGAATGTTTTGTTTGTGTGGTAAATATAAAACATAAAAATGCCCTAATTAGATGTTATTTTCCTTACGTTTGTCCACTTGGATAAAAACATTTTAGACATTTTAACACCGAAGCTTAGATGATGTTTGAATATCTCTTGGGTTTGCCCATTTATCGTCTATCAGCGTATGTAATCTAAATTTTCTAAGAAAGGAAAACATTTCAATTCCTAGCGTTTAGCGTCAATGCTTTGCTCTTGAGTGACACCTCCGACAGTTTTAGTGGCAGACTAAAATTACACATTGTTCTTGCAGGAGCTCTCTAATGGCAAATCGGGGAGCACTCTAGTGTTTTGCAAGGAGAAAACAAAGCATTTAATGAAATCAACGATCAAATGCGGATGTTTTTCAGTGACAGTTTTGAGAATGGAGATATAAAATGGAACTTATTACAGAAAAAATAGACAGAAAGCAGACCTAAGCCATACCAGCTCAAAATGCCAATACTTCATTAACTGAAAACCTTGGAGAAAGAAATAATCCTTTACTGCAAGCCAAGAAAATGGTGTTCGGTCTGACAGCTGATAAAATAAAATCTGAATGTTGAGGCATTTTGGATTGGTTTTATTTGCATGCACGTAGGGATATGTCTATTTGTATTACAAGCACGTGTCTGTCTGCATGTGTACTGTCAAGGAGCACTTGACATCATAGGAGAGGTATGGGTTGGAGGTAGCAGAAGGGGATTTGGTCAATTACCAGCCTGCAGCCTCAGCATCGAGTCCAGGGGATTAGAGCGAGGACTGGGGTCCAGGAAAGAGATGTGCAGGCACACCAAGAGAAGGGGATCAGTGTGTGTGTGTGTGTGTGTGTGTGTGTGTGTGTGTGTGTGTGTGTGTGTGCGTGTGTGTGTGTGTGTGTAAAGCACTGGTCAAACAGCAAAATCCAACAACGAAGAGGTATCTTGTCATATCACAGGGGAACACCCTCAAGGTCACTGAATTTCACAGAACAGGTGATGGGTTGGCACTATAGGACACTGAAAAATACACTTTTAAAGAAAACATTAGTTAATAAAAAAAGTGTGCAAGTTTACTAGACTAGCTGAAATCCTTAAACTAAATGAAGAATAGATGTTGAAGATATTGGTTGATATTGGTTTTGTCTGACATATTTTGCCTCCTGTCCTTGCCTAAGATAAGAGAAATAATATTTGTGGAAATAAGCTGTAAAAGTACAACTGAACAATGTCAGAAGCATGATTCATTAAGCAGCATGCCACTACCTGTGTGCATTTCGCTGCATTACATGGAACTTGAAACCCATTTATTACATATCTTTCTACTGAACCCCAATTTATTATTCTATTTCTTTCTCTTCACATAGAAATCAAGTAAGGATATGATGACAGTTGTGGCAGTAAATCAGATTTTCTGGTGGGTAAGCCTTTCAAGCTGGCTGGCCTCTGAGGGTCCAAAGGACTGGTGCCTCCTCAGAAAACAACACTGGCTATCAACCCAATCCAGTTGCTCAACTGTAGCACTGTTACCTGGCAACAGCTTTCTCTTGTCTCCTTTGGAGGTAGCAGGATAATATGAGATAAAGAAGAATGAATTATTTCATTATTAATAATAATTAATTATTGTACTAATTACATTTATAATAGAAAATAATTTCTTGGAGATTTTGAAATCTTTTGTAAAATGTTTTGCTTGATTTATCCTTAGAGACTATATGATTATATTTGATCATACTCTTGCTATAGGGTCATTCTTATTCAAAACAAAGGACTATCCTAATGTGTTCATCGTAGTAGCACCTGTCACATTATGCTAAAAATATCCTTTTTTAATTTTAATTTTTTTTGCAATTTAATACACACTTCAGTTTTTATTTATTTATTTATTATCGATCTGTTTTTGGTTGGTGCTTGCCATTTTTGCTGTATGTCAGGCTTCCTCTTCAGAGCCCTGAAAGTTCCAATTAAAAAGTTTATTTTTTCTTCTTCTTCTTTTTTTTCACAAAATTGTGGAGTCATGGGACCTTGCAATAGTTCCAAAAGGTAGCAACATAAGATAAGATAAGATAAGATAAGATAAGATAAGATAAGATAAGATAAAACTTTATTAATCCCTCGGGTAGGTTCCTCTGGGAAATTCGGTTTCCAAAAGCACAGCACCGACAGAAGTTACAGAGCGTGAGCAGAATATTATATATATACACACACACACACATATATAAATACAGAGACATATATAAATAATAATACGCTAGTTTCTTAAAGTCCTATGTTTAAGAAAACAAGTCTGTATGGTATTAGCACACAGTCTAGGAGCTTGGAAAGAAAAGCATCTGGACTTCCTGGAAGACGTTTCACCTCTCATCCAAGAAGCTCCTTCAGTCCTAAGAGCAACTGGTGGAGAGTCAGATTTTAAGCCCTAAGGGAGTGTCCCCAAGAGGGTCATAGACTCCCTATTGATTCTTTACCTAATCACGTGAACCAAGGTGTGAAAACAGGTGTGGGTCACAATCAGCCAAAGTTTCGGGTGAACCCATTGTGAAGCCTAGCCCCACCCTATCATGTGATTTACTGAGGTCAAATGGTCCAGGATGTGAGTGGGCATCTGGAAAGGGATCTCAAAACTGGATTATAGATGGCAGACAGTTGGTGTCGTAAGCCACCACCTTTGTTCAAAGATGGTCGTTTACAGTGGACATAGATGGCTTCTTTCACTCCTCTTTCAATCTGGGACTCTCCACCAATTGCTCTTAGAACTGAAGAAGCTTTTCGGATAAGAGGTGAAACATCTTCAAGGAAACTTAAAGAAATCCAGATGCTTTTATTTTCAAATTTCATAGACTATGATGACCTGGATGACTGAGAACCTTCACAGACTTATTAGCACATGCTTCATTGCATTAGCTACTTGCAGAAACTATTTGAAGGCTACATGATCCACGTGACAAACTGAAATCTGAACCCCTGCTGATATGATAACTACTAATCTAATTCTACAGCCACAATTAATCATGTGTAATAAACCAAATTTTAGGCTTCAAAGAATGGACGTTTGGATGAAATTGACAGAGGGATGAAAATATTTATTGGGTCTATATTATTTATTTGCTCTTTGATTTAATTTGTACTGAGACGCTGATGGCTAAAGCAAAACGATCGAACAGACGGGAGCTAAAGATTACTATAGTTGTGCTATCCAAACTTTTAGAGTTTAGAGCCGACTTATTGTTATCTCAGTTTTGAAATCCAGTCCAGTTGGGTACAGTAGGTGCCTGCAGTTCAGGTGTTTGTGAGGTATTTGTAGTTTTTTTTTTTTTGTGGAGTCACCCTGAAGAAACAGAAAAAAAGCCTAACACCTACAGTATATTCCTGCCATGTCATGCCCACAACATTCTCAGTTACTGCCTCCTGGTTGCAGTATTCATGCAGCCTTTACCTAAAGCCCTATCTCCAGTGAGTCAGGTATGTTGGCTCCTTCATCAAATTACCTCAGCAGCAGACTCGATGTGTAGATAAAGTCAGAAACCAAAGAAGTAAGGACTCCACCCTAATCACATCATTGAGATCTGCTGCTGCTTCCCGTGGCAGACGTTTTAACTGGTTTTGCTTCAAGGCTGACAGCACCCTCTTTCACTCTGAAGAACAATAATCCACCTCTGAGGCCAAATATCACAGCCCACACACAGCCTGAGGGTTTGTTTTATACCTTTTCTCCTTTCAATGTTCTCCTGAAATTTCTTTGTCTGTTGCAGTACTGCAATTCTATTGAAACCTAGATACCATTGTATATATTGATTTTATTTTAGTTATAGCAGTGATGGTTATTGATCTAGTTTATGTGGATATTTTATTTTATACATTAGTATGGATTTAAGGTTATTATCAAGCCACTTATAATGTGTTAGTTGTAAATACTGAGTAAGTTGTGTGAATGGCCTGCCTGTCATTTAAAAACCCCATACCACTGCTGGGGAATTACGTTTTTTTTTTTTGCTAATTACTTTTTAAATTGTCCATCCATACATTTTCTGCCATTTATCCAGGACTTATCTGACTTATGTCAGGGCAGCAGCCTAAGGAGAGAAGCCCAAACCTCCCTCTACCCAGCCAACTCCTTCATTGCAGCTGGAGGTATTCCCTGGCCAGCTAAGAGACGTATTCTGTATCCCGGGCCTATCACAGGGCTTTCTCCATGTAGGACTTGTCCAGAACACCTTATCCATCCTATTCTAATCTGATACACAAACCACCTCAGCTGGCACTTTTTGATATGGAGAAGTAGTGGCTATACCCTGTCTCTATGATAGCCACAGTTCAAATAAAACAGATTTCCACTAATTGTATCCACAATGTTATTCTTTTGGTCAAAACCCATGCTCAGCTCTTTCATTTCCACAATGGACTGGTACAGTGTGCCCATCACTTCAGACATGGTACCAATCCGTCTCTCAATCCTCCCATAACTCGTGAATAGTCTGATACCATGGTTATGGCTGGATCATAATCGGAGGTGCTAATTCTCATTCCTGCTGCTTTACACTTTAACCACTACAGTGTGAGCTTGACACCACCACCCCAGGAAACCAGCAGAACCACATTATCAAAAAGCAGAGGAGAGATTCCCTCGACTGGCTCAACCTAGAATATCTATCCATAGGATTTATGTCAAAGGTTACAAAGAGCAGCTATAGACACTATACACAATGTGAATGTTAAAGACTCCAGTATGCAGTCACAATGGAGTCATCAGGTGGAGTACCCTCCAGCACTGCATCCAGAGATTCAAAGAAGGTCGGGTACTGTGGACTGTCATTTGGCATATAAGCCCAAATGAGAGCCAATCCGAATACACAGGAAAGCAATCCTGTCATCCACTGGGAAAAATACCAATGTACAGGCGTGTGATACCCACGATACCCACCCCTACCTACAGCCTCTTGCTGAGGGAAACTCCAGACTGGATCAGTTTAGCAAACTGGTTCCAAAGCTAGAGCCATGTGTTGAGGTGAGCCTAAATATATCTAGCCAGTAGCTAGACTACATGTCCCAGTAGCTCTTTGTATTAACCCTCACCCATGATGTATTTGGTGTGGGAGAGTTTACCAGGGGCAACCCCCCCCCCCCCCCCACCCTAACAAGATAGCCCCTGGGATCAGTTGGACAAATAAACCCCTCCACCATGATAAGGTGGTAGCTCACAGAATTTTTTAATTGTGTTTTTGTCAACTGTCGACTGCAATATGGGTGAAGGGCTCACACTGATAAGTGTAGAAAAGCTGAAGAGGCAGATTGATAAGAAGGGCTCATGAATGTATCTTCATTCTTCTTTTCACTGATTCAGAAAGTGGTATTTATGCACACAACTGAAATTCTGTTTGCACTTACTCGTTTAAATGTCAAGCGTAATATTTAGGTAACATTTTACTATTAATACTGACGGAGATATATATTACATACAGTTCTTCAGCATTATTTGATTAAAATAAGTTGTTGTGAGCGGTAGCATGGCCATGCGCATTCCCACAAGCAGAATTCGTGTTTCCAAATTAAAATTTTGTGCCTCAGAAATCTGTGAAAGACACCTGTCACACCTCTCAGATGTCGCTGTGGTGACGCAAATGGAATTTCATAACAGTATGAGCTGTGTCACATTAGTGTTTATTTTTTGCCTCCAAGCACAGAAATAAATATAGATTGTGCCGAGTTTAACTCGCATACTTTTACTCAGTCTCCAGTGCACCCACATTCAAACACAGACAAGTCATAAAGTTAAAGGGAGGATGCTATTTAAAGGCCAAACACTGAATTATTTCTTGTCAGTGACATTTTTTCTCTGTGAATGAATAAAAGTACCATTTCAAATAATTTACCCGAGGCAAATCGTGTTCTTAGCACCGAGCTGTATGAACGTTTTACCTCATGTCAAAAGCTGTGAAGCCTAAGTAAATGTAGCTTGTTAATAATTTATATTTTGCTTCTCTGAGTGGAAACCGGCGATCTCACCTTGTTCAGTCTGATATCTCTCACTGGATAGTGAACAAGTCTATGAAGCAGTAATGAAAAAATGGAAAAAATAAAAAATATGCTAAAAATTAATGGTCTTTTGAATACGGTATAGAGAGAGATCCTTTGATATTCTACTTTTAAGACAGTAATAGGATGATTTTATAATTGTCTGCATGTAGCTCTTAAAATAATGGATAAACTATTTCAGTCTGAGTACAGCTGCAGGAGGTTTTGGCACATCCACTGGCTAATTTGTTTAGTGCAGTTTACAAGTGATTAAAGGGGACCGAAAATCCTGAGCTTAAATAGATATGTTCAGTGTGTCATCTGCATAATCACAATAGGAAATAATCAAATGGTCTTCACTGTCTGCAGTGAACCTCCTCTGTGGGAATACAGGAGGTTTTATTCCTTACAGTTGGATATATAGCCAACTATGTATATCTATTTTCCTTAATAAATGAAAATTCTTCACTAATTCTATAAGATTTCATCAAAATAGATTGGATGCTTTTTCCCTCTCTCTTACTTTTGAGGTAAACACCAACAAATTGCAATAATTTTCCTGCAGTCTCTAAGCAGTCACTAAATTCAAAGCCATTTGACCCATTTTAATACATTTTCCACCAAAGCCAAAGATTACTGCTCCATGTATAGCACTGACTGACATTGTCAAACTTTTCTAGTTGTACTTTCATTGCAGGAGACCACACTAAGAAGCATTTAGTTGGTGTTTTTGTCAGTAGACAGAAGTGTGCTGGTGAGATGAAATGAATGCTGTGAAACAGTTCAACTAGGAGTCATGCTGAGTTAGTGTTTTACTGAAATCATTTATTTCTGACGGGTTGTTTATGTTGTTGTCTAACACATACCATCTCTGTCTTTTACCTCACATGCTTTTTGAAAAGTAGCAACTCTGAAAACATAAATGATCTTTGTGCGTGTAAGTATAAAAATAGCAGGGGCTTAAAGAAAGGTATAACTTTAAAACTTATTAAGTTGTTTTGTTTTTACTTGTATTTTCTAATGTAGCCAACTATTAAGATTTGTCCAATTTAATTACAGCACAGAGTGAATGCATTGCATGTTTGTGTAATCATAACATCTGTGTCAGAGTAGTTTGACTTGTCAAGTGCAACTAACTCAATTTGAACTAAAAGGTTAATTGCTCAATCGCTCAGATTTTTATCTTCCATTGTGTAGAGGTTAACACACTTGCTTAGCAAGCAAAATATCACTGGTTCAATTCCAGATGATAACACAAAGCTCCTTTTGGACTGGACCGGATAATCAATTCGGCATTATATAAATAATATTTATAATTTTTTTTAAATATATCTGTGGTGGAATTAAGGCACGAAGGGACCACAGATCCATGTTTTGAGCCATCTTTATTTAATATTTGCATCACACCACCACAACCCCACACCAACCCCCGAGTCCCCGTGTTTTAACACGGCGGGCGTGATTGCGGTGCCGTGCAGGTGCGTCCGCAAGGCACCGCAGACCACGCCCCACCACACACCCCCATCGCCCGATTGAGGCCGGGGAGCAATCTGGCCGAACCTACTCCCCCCTGCGAACTGGGCGAGACTCGGCCCAAAACATCGGCGCCCCCAGCCCCTGGCCAAGTGACGGGGGAAGTCCATTCTGGTGGCCGCCCGCGCATCCAGCGGCGACGACGAAGCTGGTCTGGAGGTCGGCCGCGTAGCAAGCGGACACGGCCCCACAGGCATGGCCGTGAGCTCCTACGTACAGGCGGCTGGGCAGACGTCAGGCGCGCAGAATCGCGCAGCGAGGCTGCCACCAGTCGAGGCTCCTCTGCCTCCAGCTCCGGCTCCGGCTGGTCCCTGGTCCAGGCCGTCTCCTCGCACAGCTGCTCCACCACCGCCTCCGCCGCTCCCGTTTGTAGCGGCTCCCTGCGCTGCGCCTCCGCCTCCAGCAGGCACAGCCTCTCTCGCCCCTCGTCCACCCCTGGGTGGAGCGGCTCCTCTTCCTCCGGCAGGTGTAGACCCTCGCGTACCTCGTCCGCTGCCTTCAGCTGGAGCAGCTTCTCCACCGCTCCCGACAGAAGCAGACCCTCGCGCGGCTCCTCTTCCTCCGGCCGGCGCAGACCCTCGCGCGCCTCGTCCGCCGCCTCCGGTTGGAGCGCCGCTCCCGGCTGAAGCAGCCCTTCCCGCAGCGGCTCCTCTACCTCCGGCAGGTGTAGACCCTCGCGTGCCTCGTCCGCCGCCTCCGACTGGAGCGGCTTCTCCACCGCTCCCGAAAGAAGCAGCCCTTCACCCGGCTGCTCTTCCTCCTCCGGCCAGAGCGGACCGCTGCGCCCCTCGTCTACCACCTCCGGTTGCTGAAGTGCCTCCACTGCTTCACCACCGTGGGGACACCCCTGTGGGGGTGGCGCCCAGGCCCAGAGCAGCGCCGCCAGATCCCCAATCCTTTTCAGGTGGCGCTCGGTCTGGTCCCGCAGCTCTTCCTGCTGGCGACGTACCTCCGCCGCCTGCTCCCGCTGGATAGCCGCAGTCTCGGCCATCATCTGGGACAGCTCCTCCCTTCCCTGGCTCTGTTGTGGGCCCGTCTTGCCGCCTCCTGGGTTTCGGCACCAATGTGGTGGAATTAAGGCACGAAGGGACCACAGATCCATGTTTTGAGCCATCTTTATTTAATATTTGCATCACACCACCACAACCCCACACCAACCCCTGAGTCCCCGTGTTTTAACACGGCGGGCGTGATTGCGGATGCCGTGCAGGTGCGTCCGCACGGCACCGCAGACCACGCCCCACCACAATATCATTAGAGGTTAGCGGCACACAGTCACAATAGATAACAGATATATATATATCACCTTAAGGTTAGACTGGATCTAAATGAAAGAGCCAGTCTGCCTTATGGCCAGCTGCAAGTCGCAACCAAAGAAGCGAGTATCCAGAAAAATGGTTTTGTTTTACCTGAATTATCATTTTATTTATTTAATTTTTGTTTTTGAGAAACAAAAAAGTTTATTCTTCTTCTAAGTGGACACATCCCAAAAGTGCTTTTCCAGATAAAAGCTCTCTGGGCTCTTTATCCAGGAGCAGGACTATGGTACTGTAAAGAGGTGCTACAAGGAAAAAGAAGAGAAGCTGCAGGATAACAGACAGAGAGAAAGGGATGAAGATGAGAGAGGAAGAAGGCAACTTCCTGTGTGTGTGTGTGTGTGTGTGTGTGTGTGTAAAACTGTAAAAACAAACTAATGAAAACGTCTGACAGCTTCATTTTCCAAATAAAAAAAACAAAGTACATTAGACTTAGAGCTTTTTATTGTCATTGTGCAGTTTCTTGCACAGCGAAATTGGGTAGCTGGACCACAAAGGTGCTAAAGTAAGAAGAAGAAGAGAAACCAATATACAACGAAGGTGGAAAATAAATAAATAAATAGAATAAAATAAAAAGCAGTGTATATGTATACATATGTGAGTGGAACTATATACTTGGTGTATGTGTAGGAAACATTGAAACAGACTGGGACCAACATAATTGCACATGAGCCAAAAATATTGCACAGAACATGGAAAGACTGAGATTTTGCACATAGATGATCAACAGCAGTGTCAGGGTGGATGTGTTGGGGAAGTCTTTACACACTCTTAGTTTGCATTAAGAGTTCTGACAGCACACGGGAAGAAGCTGTTCTTTAGTCTGTTGGTTTTGCACCTGATGGATCTTAGCCTTTTTCCAGAGGGCAGGATGTTGAAGAGGTGGTGGTTAGGATGGAGGTGGTCCTTTATAATTGCCCTGGCTCTGGAGAGACATCTTGAGCTGGCAATTAAGTCCAGGGAGGGGAGTGGACAGCCGATCACCTTCTCTGCAGTTCTGGTGACCCTCTGTAGTCTCTTCTTGTCAGCTGTTGTGCAACCAGCGTACCACACAGGGATGGCGTGCACCAGCACACTCTCGATAGTGGCACGGTAGAAGGACACTAGGAGTTCAGTCTGCAGCCTGTTCCATCTCAGGACCCTCAAGAAATGGAGGCGCTGCTGGGCTTTCTTTAATGGGCTGATGTGTTAGTGGACCAGGATAGGTCCTCGGATATGTGGGTGCCGAAGAACTTAAAGGAGGACACCCTCTCCACATAGTCACCTTTCATGGATAGGGGAGGGGGATCAGTTCTTGTTTTGCTGAAGTCCATGACCACTTCCTTGGTTTTCTTGGTGTTTAGGGTGAGGTTATTGTAGTTACACCATTCTGACAGTCGCTGGACCTCATCCCTGTAGGCGGTGTCATCATCGTTGGTGATGAGCCCCATCAGAGTGGTGTCGTCTGCAAATTTGATGATGATGATGTTGCAGAGGTGCGTAGGGGTGCAGTCACTGGTGTAGATGGTGTATAATAGTGGACTCAGTCAAAGGAGCTTGCAAAGAAAAGCGTCTGGACTTCTTTAAGTTACTTGAAGACGTTTCACCTCTCATCTGAGAAGCTTCTTCAGTTCTAAGGTCAAATGGTCGGGAGTCCCAGATATAAACCTGGTGTGGAGTGTCCCCCCACAGAGGGACAAAAGGACCCCCTGATGATCCTCTAATCGCCTGAGCCAAGGTGTGGAACTGGGTGTGGGTCCCAATCAGCCAGAGTTTCGGGTGAGTTCATTGTGAAACCTGGCCCCACCTTATCATGCGAATTCCTGAGGTCAGATGGCCCAGGGTGTGAGTGGGCGTTAAGGCGTCTGGGAAGGGATCTCAAAACTGGATTATAGTCCAAGTTTACCAGCTTGTCTATAAGAATGTCTGGGATGATAGTATTGAAGGCCGAGTTGAAATCAATAAAGAGCATCCTTACTGATGTCCCAGGGTTATGGTGGGACCATAACATTTGAGGTTATGGTGAACCTCTTGTATTGTGATGGTTACTTTTCTTTTTTTCTTTCTTTTTTTTTATTAAGGTACAATGTAAAAAAGAGAACATTTGAGCCAGCGGTCTTTAACCCACTGATCTGGGTGCATCTTTGGGGTTGTATCAGAAAAAGCATCTGGTGTTAAAATCTGTCCTGAATCAAACATTTAGAGCATGGGTCTCAAACTTAAATGAGCTGTGGGCCACTGTTGGCACTGTCATCTCATGTGAGGGCCACTTTAGTACAAAGACAAACAAACAAGAAAACAACCACAAATATTTCCAAAATTTTTTTTAAATTTCCACTATTGTATAACAAGACAAAACTGCAAACATGAACGCATTTTTTTCTCGCTCTTAATCAACTGAACCCGTTCATTAACCTACCAAATAAACAAATTGGTCCTCTCGTTCTTGCCAGACACGTGGGAGCACTTCTGCTATAATTTTGCTCGTATTTAACAAAATAAATGCAGACATTCGTTTTTGAGTGCTAGTGCAAATTGTCTCCTTTACAAATAAGTCTCTCACTGAACTAGCACAGCCAGTACCTCAACACGTTTCTGCTCTCTGCTCATATCGCCTTCATATTAACTCATTTTTGGCTTTTTAAGGAACTTATTTTACCATTACAGTCAACAACAACAAATCCTCCCTAACAAAAAAGTAACTTCAAGGGCCAAATTGCGTTATATTTCGTCTCTTCAATATACGAGTAGGGGTGACGTGGGCTGCAAGCGGCACCCATTAATTCTATTAGACTTCATCAAAATAGAATTCATGCTTTTTCCCTCTCTCTTACTTTTAAGGTAAACACCAACTAATTGTAATAGTTGAAGAATTTTCCCAGCAACTCACTAAATTCAAAGCCATTTGACCCATTTTAATACATTTTCCACCAAAGCCAAAGATTACTGCTCTGTGTATAGCACTGACTGACATTGTCAAACTGCAAGCAGCACCCGGGCTGCGAGTTTGAGACGCCTGATGTATAGAGGTATCTGAAGTGGTCATTAGTTACAACTAGGGATGGGTATCGTTTAGGTTTTATCCGATACCGGTGCCAAACCGGTACTTTTGAAACGGTGCCGGTGCTTAAACGGTGCTCAAACCGGTGCTTAAAGAATGGAGAACACAAAATTGGTCCAAAAACCTCTCATGTTCAGCTGTTTTTTTGTAAAAAGATAACAATGTTAGCCTTTTCTGCAGCTATGGGGCATATATGGTATCACTCTTGGCTGGAAGCAGCTTAAACAATGGAAAAAACACAAACTTTGTCCAAAAACCTCTCATGTTTAACTGTTTTCCACTTTTTCTTTGGTCATTTTAGCCTTTTTGGCCAGGGTGAAGGGAGTATCTGCCATCAAACAAGAAGACAGCCGCATGTAGCTATGACGGTGTTTGCTAGTTCACCTTACATGCATTAATGTAATAACGTGGTTAAACTACTCAACGTAAATTACACACGAACAACATTAAGCTACTCACGCAGAGAAGAACGGCTGCTGCTGCATCATCATCCGTCATCATTTCTGCTACACTGGCAGGGCTAGGGGCCAGGACTCTACTCTTTGGGTTTTTGGGGGATGTTGCTACTTCGGGTCCGATAACAGGCAACCCACCCGCAGTAGATGTGCTCGGTGTGAGGTCTCGCAGCAAGCTATCAAATACGGCGCATTTTTCGGCTTTAAAAAAAAAAACGCTATGCGTCGCCAGGTGTTTCATCGGATTTGAGGAGTTACCTCCTTTGACAGTATCACAGTATCACCTTAAAGCACTTGTTGCAGCTGCTGAGTTTGCTTATTTTGCTGTGAAGTACAGCCAGACTTTTGACCGCTTCGCCTTGGGCATTTTTAATCTGTAGCTCTGCCCTAAAAGAACGTACGTACCTGGACCCGCCTACTATCCTCGGAAACGTAAAATGATTGGCTAGAATTCAAAGTGTGTGACAGCTCAGGAAAAAAAAAAAGCACCGAAATAAAGCACCGAAATGTGCGCTGCTTTTCGGTCTGGTTACTACCGTTTATGTCAGAACCGGTGCCATCATGGCACCGGATACCGGTACCCATCCCTAGTTACAACCTAATTAAAGAATTCCTACGTACAAAAATACTATGAAGATTCTCCTTGGATGATAAAAATGTATTTATGATTGAAAACAGAGCCTAACATGAGAAGTTTTGTCCATAAGGTTCAAAGGTTAGAGATAACACACAATTACATCACAACATGAGGAAATACACCGTGCTCCTTTCATCATTGGACAGTAACGCAAACGACAAGAAATAAAAGCTTCGCTGCTTCCGTACAGTCATTCAAATATTTAACTTTATGGTTTTTAGATGATAACATTTCACATTACCAAACTGTCATGGATGTAGTGATCTAGTTCAACACGTATAGATTTGCAGGTACATTAATTTATTAAGTGGTTACAGTAGCGTTCGGTTAGGAGGGTTTAAAGCTTTAGCGAAAATGCTTGAAATATCGAGTTTACTTGCACACATACAATCTGTAGAGGTCAGTTCAAGTTGGTCCCATCTTGGTGGGGGTTTTTTTATATTTGTTTCTTAAAAATGAGAACAAACAGTATCTTTTACATTATATAAAGTCAGTACACAGTTGGTGGTGTACGTTTATCTGTGTGCAGGCATGAGCACTGTTTCAATCTTTTGTGTGTGCCATAGACAAGAATGGTTAACAGCTAAGCAGTGCAGAGCAGGAGGCGCCGAGAGTGACATGCAGTGTAGAAAACTTGGCTATGGTTACAAAAACCAACTCAGCTCTGGAGCTTGCTCGTACACTTTGGAGCATCAGCCTAAATCCCAGTATGTTTCCTTTATGAAATATCTTCATGAGTGCTTTACTCTTACTGGAATCCAGCTGGGGTTATTTACCGTACTACAGGGGTCACTTCTGACTTTATGGCTCTGCCCCTGGGTCCTATCACCTCTCCAGAATGATATATCTTCACTAAAACATGATTACCCCAGCTCAGTGTCCCACACTGTTAAGAGGGCTTCCATAACTTTATATTTGTACACAGCTGCCATAACATGGTATTACATAGGAGCAAGTTTGCCACTTTGTACATCTTTATTTTTCTCACTTGTGTGCTCACTTTGGCTTGGGAAAAGTGGAAAGGCATGATAGATGAGCTGTCTCATTTGCCCACTGTCTTTGCCTTCTTGTCTCGAACACACACACACGCACACAATTCCTACTTGTGCTTGTCATTGGCTACACTGCTTGTTTGAAAGCACGTTTGGCGATTGCAGAGTGAGCAGGGCAGCTGATAACACTCAGGAGCAGGAGATACCCTTGTCAGAATCCAGGATATTAACAAACAAACCTTGGGCGACTGAGCCCTATTGATTGTGTTTATTCCTCTGGCACCTTTTTGCCCGTCGCCTTCATCCGCTAGTCTGGACATTTAAGCTCTGTTCCAGATCTTGTGCTGGGACCTAAAATAAAGAAAAAGGCAAAGGCCCCCACAGTCCAACTGTTCTGGCCAGGATTCCTGCTCTGCTCCATGTGTTGAGACTGAGGAAGCTTCTTTTCACCACACACATCTAATGACAGCAATCTTGCCAATATGGATGAGAGCCTATTCTGGGACGCTTTGTTTATAGTTGGCACCAATATACGAGAACTCTGACCAACAGCTTGTTGGACTGAGGTATAAATTGTCCTCTCTTGACTTTTTGCATTTGAGTAAGCTCGCAAAATGTATATTTTCATGATTTTAAGGAGGCATTTTTAAAAAAAAAAGAGAGCCTATAAGGAGGACAAGACAGCTTCATTTCACCCAAATAAATCTTAAAACATTTTCAAATCCTGTATGTCACAGTGTTACATATGGGTGTTAGCTTCCATAATGTTTACATTAATGTTTAGCTTTCCATTTAACGCCCCTCCCCATTGATCTTAGCAACTACTGTATACTTTCTTTAATACTTTAATACTTTTCTTTAATACTTCTCACCTACAAGCTAATGTAGTAGCTCCAATCTTTTAATTGGAGCTTTGCCCCCACAGCACAGATCAATATTTCAGATGGAAATTATGTTTGTTTTTCTCCCCTCTCTCTCTCATTTATTTTGAATCACCTATTGATTGGATCAGATCCAAAGCAGTGTGGTGATTGGTGGGTCTAATGTGCATTAGTTAGTCTGTGTATAATGTACAGTAGTTAGCATCATAGGTTGGAGCGCTATGTCATTCTTTTAGCAGGTAACAAAAAGCACAAGCAAGCTTTAACTTGCTGTGATGTTGCATTTACTAAATCTTTATTCAGATTGAATTGTACGTGTATGTGTCGTGTGTATGTTAGTGAACTGTTAAATACAACTATCTTTCTTTATTGTACCCATAGTTGTTTTTTTGTTACCTCTTTGCAAGATTGCTTTTATTTAATAAAAATAGTCTTAATTGGATAATCGGGTGTTTTGAGAGTCACGGATGCATAATAAATGCAGCCATGGAGAATCTTTTTTTTTTTAATTAACTCGTTTTTTAAATGAGTTTGAATTATTTGCACAGGAGAGATGAAAGTGAATGTCAAGAAGTTAGCTGTTGCATGAAAGAGTCTCTTTTGACCTTTAAGACCTTCTTTATAACACAATATTAATGCTGACTTTTATGCAGCCTTGATAGTTGTTTTCTTCCGTCTCAATTAGCAGCCCTGTGTTAAGGCTTATGTGTGAAACGGTGCTCTGGTAGACCTCAAATGCTAATTGCATTCTGACTTTTCTTGTGTGCTATTATATGTCATTTTGTCTTGACTGTTTTTTATGCGAGCAGGAGTGACATTTGGCTTTGCTGTTTAAACTGATCCATCTTTTTCCTTTTGTCTTTTCTTGCTCCTCGCTTACAGGTGATTCATCGCAAGTTGGTAAGTCAACATCTTTCTTTGTTTTTGCCACATGCACGCTCACCTCAATTCTGCGACAGTCCATTGGTTGCAGATGATCTTTATCACAGTGTAGTCGGCTGTGTGTGAATGTTTACATCCACGCAAACCAGCCGCTAATTATCCTTTTGAATTCTGCACTGCTAGTGTACACTGAGCAATGAAACGGTTGAATAGAAACACATTCCTCTTCCTGCCTTTCACCCTCTCATTTATATTCTTTACACATCACACTTATTTGATTTTGTGTACTATATTACCTTCTATAGTTGTTTGCACTGTATATTGAATGGGGATTTCTAACAGTTTACTGTGAAAAGATCAAACTCTAAATTCCTGCTTTGGGAGTCTGATAAATTGCACCGCCTTGTAATGTAGATGCAAATTTTAAAGCTCCCATTGAGTGACTAGCCAGTTTGGGAACCCAGACATAATTCTGTTTGAATAATGTATGTTACTGCACTGGCTTTCTTATCGTGATATAAAATTCAAGGAGTTGTTCCTTTTTTAGTTTCAACCTCATAAAATGATTCATGCAGGGGCTCAGAGTCTGATGTATGGATTTTAGTAAAAGATTCCTGTTACTTTGGTCATGAGCTTTCCTTTTTATAATGGGCCATTAATGGCTGCCCTTCTCTTTGCTACCTACTGCCCAAAATTTAAAAAAAAAAAAAAAAGGTTTCCTTTCAAAGTGAAGCTCTGAGAGGAAATTCAGAGTTATGGTCAAATTCTATTTGTTGTCTTGTTCTTTGCTTGGCCTGAGGTGCTCTGAGGGGTGTGCTGTGAAGCAGGGTGAATGGGTTAGCGAGATATGCTGATTTGTTGCCAAGTCTCTTTTAAACTGATTGTTTTGAGCATGCAGAACAGATTAGAAAACTGCTTGGTGTGCATTGCATTTCTTTCATTGAAACACGGTGTCAGACTCCAATGCACTTCTTCAGCTGCATTTCGCTTACACCAGGTTTTATATCCTTCGTGTTTCTCCGCAACTTGTTACTCCTGACTGAAGAGTCAAATGACGCATTAAATATCCCCTTTTACGTGAGCATGCATGGCGCCTTAAGAAGAACGCGTGAGTTACATAGTCTCTGATAAGGGTTTTAGGTTCTGTCCAGGAAATGCCAAGAAAAGCTGTCTTCATTGAACTCGTTTAGTTCTACAGCTCTCAATAGTGTCAAATAATTGATTTTAACATAGATGGACGCTTTGTCTATAAATATGTCTTTAAATATGCTGACATGTCACAGTACGCTAGATTTCTGTAAACACTTAATTTTAAATCAATGGGCGTAAAAAAGATGAAGGATTGGGATAGGGGTACGACAGCAGCCGCGGTCAGACTAATGAGATGTATCAACACCTCGCTGAAACAGTTAGAAAATGAGATGTGTGAATTTAAAAACTCTAGCTCGCAGCACTTTGTAGCAGTAAACTATTGCTTTAGTGATGTGTCAGTGTTATCACTTCCCTGCTAATAATTAGCTTTGTCTCGCTGCAGTACCCACTATGCATTATGAACCTGCAATAGTAATCTACAGCACAGCAAAATGTGTAGCATGTAATGAGAAAAATAATGTGCAGTTATTCTCACACAGCGATGATAAAGAGGTTTTTAACCCATTCTCTGGGGTGTATTTTCCCCTGTGAGTTCTGCACTGTGGTAATGGAAGCATGTCTCCTGATCCTCATACATAAATGGTTAATGTGTGTGTGCACGCGCATGTGTCAAGGTTTGTCCAGCGAGTGTTTGGCCCAGAGATCTGATGCTGTCTGAATACTAATTCGAAATTTTGTCTGACTGCGGCAGCTTGGAAACTGGGTGGGGACTAGAGGTTTAGTTAGGGACAAGTTCATCCCAAGGGTTACTGTGCAGAGTGGAGAGCACATCAGGTCCTTACCACCCACCAAGAATCAAGATTCAAAGTGGGGGAAGAAATTAAAACTGATTCAAATTTGATGTAGAAAGCTGGTGCAATTTCAGTTTTGTCGTTATTTAAACCACTGGGCAAAGAACAACGCTATACTTTGTTTTGATTTGTGATATAAGCTATTTCTGCACCAGTCTGCAAAGTCAACATGACTTTGGTCCTGTAGATATTGGAGGATTCACTAAAATGTAGCTACTCATCAGCTCATCTGGTTCTGCAGACTCTGTTTCATGCAATATTTAATTAGTGAAAAGGTTGCACTGTAGCCCATATGCCCAACCTAAATCAGTCAGGCTTTCTTTAAACATAAGCTGTATGTAAAATAATACTTCATTAATTACTTGACACAGTCACACGGTCTTGAAAGGCAATAACAACAATTGCAGCACTTCACATTGCAGCTTTCTAAAAGTCAGTTGATTGGTCCAAACGTATAGTGCTTGTTTTCTTCAAGTTTGTTTCAAACTTGAAGCTGTCAAAATACTAGTGGGGTGTACAGATTTGCACATACGCTGACATCTTCCCCATGGGATTTTGTCAGAATTCATTAAGTACAGTTAAACCCATATAGGAAAGAATGTCACATCTATCTCCACAGCCATTTGCCAGTGTTGAAATGTGCATTATTGCCACTAGTTAATGTTGTATTTTTCTAGAGGATCCAGTTTTTTGTTTTTTGTGTTTTGTTTTTCTTTTCCCTGTCAGGCTTATGAGGCAGGTTGTGGCAGAGATAATTGTTGTCCCTTAGATGTGGAGGCAGGGAGGCTGACTATAAGCAGAGATCCTTATCCTATTGCTGTATTTCATTCTGACTCAAAAAAAAAAATGGCTTTGGCAGAAGCACAGACATCTTTCTGTGTACCTCTCTCTGTCTCGCTCTCTCTCTCAAGCCTTGTTCACCAGAGATCAGATGATTAGCATCTCTTCCCCTTTTTCTCTCTCCTCCCTTTGAATGCCAACCTCAGGCGAGTCAGAGCCAGCAAAAGCCTCTTCATGCTTGCCGATGCTGCAATGGGATTGGCCTGCTCACCACACATGGTACAAAGAATGCTCAGTTAACCACACATCCACAGTTTGGAATAGAAAATGAGGGATTCAAGCTGGTGGATGGCGCCACTTAGAAAGTGGATTTTTTTGTTTGTTTGTTTCTCGGTTTTATACAACTAAAATGTTTTATACACAAGTTCATTGAAAACTTGTGTATATTTTATTTTTTTTCCTAAAAACATAAAAACTCAAAGCTTTAACATTTGATTGTGCCAACAATCAAATGTATTCAGATGTTGCACCTTTAAAACTGAAAGTAATTTATTGTGGAATAAATTGCATGGCAGCCTAAAACTGCGTTTCTGGCAATAACTAATATTCTGATGGACCTTTTGGATCCAGATATTCAAATGAAGCATTAATTCTATTTTGACAATGAAAAACCATCATTGCATCAAAATAATGTTAGAGTCTGCACGAAACTAGGTATCTCCACCAAGGAAGTGCCTAATATATGTGGATATTCTAAAAACTACATCATGTTATTATGACCTTATGTACATTACAATAACAGGCTGTAAATGTCTAAATAGCTAACAATTTGAATTTATTGCTAACATTAAAAAAAAAACATTTAATGGAACAATAAAATTAAAAAATATATATAACTTTTTAACCAAACTTAAACGTAGCATAATTAGCATAACGTTTGATGTGCGTCTGGCCTGTACAGGCTGAGTCCTCATAATAAAAGCCACATTAACTGCATAATTTGTTAAGAATGCCCCTTGTGGTTTTAATCCACTGGGGCTTCAGTTTCTCAGATGATGGAAACACTTGGGGATTTATGCTTTTGAACATTTGAACATTTTGTAAACCATTTACTTAGTTGATACCTTGAAAGAAAGATGTGTATTTTGCACATTTCTGTTACATTTGTTTTAAAAAGCATGGCGAACAGGACAAAAAAAACCATTCCATTATACCTGGAAATGTAACCAATACTTAAGGTATTCCCTGCCTCCTAATAAATAACACAGCATAGGAAGAGCACAACAAAATGGGCAATCCACGATAAAAACTCAAGCCTGTGGCCAAATTTACATACTAAAGGAGAATGGTAATGAGATAGCTACCTGAGATAATTACTACTCAAGGCGTCCGGCTCTTATACTTTACCACAGGGAACCAGTTTAACTCACTACAATTAAATGGGCACTCATTTGCTCCATTTGAGGCACCATTTATGCCATTTTATGCCCCACTGTGTCTTAATTGAGTGTTGACTTAAATATGAAAATTTCGAGCCAACAGAAGTTTAAGGATGCAGAGATTTGGATATCTAATGGATGAATATTCTTCTATTTAAGATTATTAGAAAAAAAAATACTAGATTTAAACACAATCACTTTCCAGTGGCGTTTTTATGGATGCACATTTGAACTAAGATTTACAGCTGTTTGTAAAATGGCTATTGACCTTATCAAAATTCTTCTTGTGTACTACACTCTTTAGCTCTCGTCGAATACCTTTTTTTGGGTGATTCCTACTGAGAATTATTCTTGCAGGCTAATTTTGAGAAGGTTATTGTTTTTTAACCGACCTGCCTAAGCTAATATTTATCCTGCCACTGCATAATACCTAATGTGGGGTATGGCAGGGACTGTGTTATAGAACTTAAGTTTTTTGACACTCACATATTCAGGCCTTTATCAATAAGTAATCAGGACAAATAAGAGTCAGCATGTATATTTAGTTTGACTGCAGTGTGTCCTAGAAATACTATTATTAACATTAATGACTTCTATAATATTCCTCTTCCTATTGGCGACTTTGTAACGGCTCTGCTGACATCCAGCCTTTGTTCGGAGGCTGGAGAGATCTCTGACATGGCAATCAGTCAAACTTACTGCCATTATATTTCATCTCTGTCCTGCCTCAAACAAATAAATTAAACTGTAATATCTTGACTGCTGAGAAATTGCCTTGGATTGTTATAAATGATGGCGGGTTGATAGTGTGTGATCGTTGAACTTGCTGTATTCTGCTTAACAGTGTGAGACTACATGTTAGAAATAAGAGATGTAGAGCTCCGCGAGATGCACATTGATGCCAGCATGTGAAGATTTATGATGTCCACTTCTATTAGCCTCAGAGTAATTGTTAAGACAGCAACGAACAGTCCATAGCTCTAATCCTCAAATCAAAGTGAAGTTGCGCAGACCACCAGCCCTCAGATGTGATTTCCTTCACTCCAAAGCTTTTTTCATTTTTCCATCTTGTTGAAAGATCTCGGTATAGAGGCGACTTACTCCCTGTAATTTCTAATGAGCTAGGATTTGATCAGTATTCTTGAAAGACTTTTTTCATCAGTGGAAGCTTTGCTGAAGCAAAGATAATGAATTTATGACAGATGTTTTGATGTTTTTTGTTTTAATGTGAGGCTGAAGGTATGTTTAACTTTTAGTGAGGGCTAATGTGCAGCATATTGTAAGAAAAAAAACAACTGCAGTGTCTCCTGGGCTTACAAGAGCAGGTAGAAGAAAATCCTAGAAAGACAAGGATACAGAGATGAAAGGTTCAAATAAAACAATGCATTTTAAGGAGAGGGCGCTAGTCTGGAAGACTCTTGAATTTTTAGTGCATGCGGTGTGAAAACACGTCCAATTTATACCCCCATCATTTGTGTCAAGTCCAGGTTGATCACACATCTATTCTGTTGACCTAACTCCATGTGTGTTTAAGCAACATCTAGCATTTGAGGAGAGAAAATAAGAGTAATTTGATTATATTATGGGAGCAGCAGGGGTGTTTGCTAAGTTTGGATCAGACCATTTCTGTGGATGAGCCTCTTCGCCCTGAAGCTCCACAGCTTAGAGGGTGTGTTCATTACCAGCCACAGCTTATTACAAACAGCTGGTGCTGGTTACTACCCCGGGGCCAATCGCATACATTATTACACACCATCACACATTCACATCCACGCACCTTTACTCATATGACTTTAATTTGGCAACAACACTTCCCTGTTTTTTTAAACAAATGTTCCATTCTGTATAGTGTGTGGTATTATGAGTGAGCTCAGTCAGTGGTTTGTCGCTGCTCATTTTCCTTACATCAGATTTTTCTGCTTTTGGTGATTTTTTTATTTTATTTTATTGTATGTTATTTTTTAATACTGAAAGCAGTTTAATTGAAAGGGGGCTTTAAATCAAGGATCATGACATTTTTGCTAAGAGTAGTAAAGCTTTAAAGCCTGAGTGGGTTTGAAGTGGAATAACAGATTTGATGATATCCATTCCCATAGTAAATAGAAGGAAATAAAATGAACTTTTCAACTTACCTTTTCTCATACTTGGACATGAATTTAATACCAAATGTAATTTTACTATGAAGTACTCCATTTAGGGTTAAGAGGTTCGCTTCTTTAAGCGTATTTCCCCAAATCTCAGCCTCTAAATGTCAGTCCTGTTTTATTTTTCAGGCACACAAACAGGCAGACTTTCCTGTGTTTCCTCAAGGTCATGACACTACAACCGTGGGTCTGAGGAAGCGATGACAGACAGAGTTGGTGGCTAACAGTCCACTCCTGCCAACTGTAATCGACTGTGAGCGCAGTCATCTCTACACAGCAGTACTGTGTAGAGATTTTCTGAGAAGGAGGAGAGGGAAACATGAAGCCTGATTTAATAAAAGCATGAGACAATCAACACACAAACACACAATAGCAATTCACAACAGTTTCATTCAATTTTACATACATTCAATTATATATATATATATATATATATATATATATATATATATATATACATATAAATATATATACAGTGTTGGGGAGTAACGGAATACATGTACCGCCGTTACGTATTTAAAATACAAAATATGAGTAACTGTATTCTGTTACAGTTACCGTTTAAAAAGGTGGTATTTAGAATACAGTTACTTTGTTGAAATAAATGGATTACACGGCGGTACTTCCCTGTTTCATATTGTGGCGGGTCAGGACTGTTTGGGTTTTGTTTGACAGCTACGTTCTGTTGTTCCAGGCGGCAGCGTTGCTGTTGCCATGGTTACAGGGTGACGCTCTCACTCTGCGTGTTTCCTGGGTGAGAGAGTGCTTTTTTGTTGTTGTTGTTGTGCTAAGCTAATAGGCAGAATGCTACAGGTATAGCTCTAAAGAATGTAGCATCTTAGGCAGTGTAGTCCGTGCTGCAGGGAGAATGGACTGCCATACACGTTATGTGTCTGTGAGCGCGAGGAGGGAGAAAAAGGAGAGTCGAAAAGTACGAGCTGTCATTGAGCAAAAACGGGAGCTGGAAGCATGTAAATATAATAATAACCACTGCAGCCAAGAAGAGTGCCTGACGAGCCCAGTTGTAAGTAAGCTATTAAGACTCGACTGTACACCGTGTTCGTGTTTTCCTCCAAAACAATAAGTTCCGTTGGAGCAGCCTTTCAACGCCTCTCTCTGTCTCTCGCAAGCAGAGTTGACCCAGACAACAAAGTAGCTATTTTTCGGCTACGAGCCCGACACAGAACCCACCGTATTAGCCAGAGGTCCCTTTACTACGGTTCGGAGCCGCGGACCTTCAGTAACAGTAATAAATCACAGCAATAGAACATTCATGTAGTTGTAAACAGCATTATAATATATTAAGTAATCCAAAGTATTCAGAATACGTTACTCTCATTGAGTAACGTAACGGAATACATTACAGAATACAATTTAGGGGCATGTACTCTGTAATCTGTAATGGAATACATTTTAAAAGTAACCTTCCCAACACTGTATATATATATATATATATATATATATATACATATATGCTGTCACAAAGTAGAACAAGCAACATTTGGTAAAGGCTGTAATCAGGATCAGTTTCTTTAGAGTATAGTTTTAAATGTAAACTTATCATTTATCTTTTTTTTTTCTTTTGCCTGTCCCGTTTGGTTCTTTTGCCATCAGAATTATTGTCTAAAGGCGAAGAAAGCTGCCCAACGGATTTACTTTACCAAATGGACCATCCCAACCTTGCCGAAATGGTCACCTTTGATTCACCTTTTATTGTTTATTTTATTTTTTATTTTCACGTGCTAGATATGGGACAGATTTGAATGAGGAAAAGAGAAGGGAGAAAGAAGGAGGGAAAGAAAAACAGCAGAGAAGAGGGACAGGCAAGGGCAAAAAACAAAAACCAACAAAATAAGCAGACAAAAAATACATATATCAATCACCTGGATCACCTGTTGAGAAAGAAAAAAGAAAACAAGCAGAAGAAAACGAGAGCGATAGAATAAACAACATCACGATGATATATGGGAATATGACAGTAAATACTAAATGTTAAACATTATTGTGCAGCACATAAGATCGACAGCGCACAGTGTGCTTTGAGGTAGGAGCCAAAAAGGGTGTAGCTTGTGTGTGTGATCACCCGTGTGTACACCTGTGAGCATGAGCGCGCTTGTTTTTTAAAAGGTTCCTTCATGTAATGATCTGCTAGAGGGTGTGGGGGGCCACTGCCCCGTCCACCAGGGCATGAAGCAGCTATGGAGGAGATCAAAACTCCAGACATCCAGAGGCCCCAAGAGCAAAGGAGACCAAGGAAGACCAACAGAGGGGCAGCTGCGCCACTGTCCCAGAAAGAGCTGAGGAGAGTCCCAGATGAGGGGCCACTTAGCAGCCGCAGAGCAGAAGCCAGGGGGGGTTGCAGTGACGTGCCCGTGAGCTCCGCCGGCAGCCAGCTGCGCCAGAGTGACCAAGCCCCAGGCCAAGAAGCCGAGGGCACCCCACCCCCGAAGTGGCCCGAGCAAGCCCCAGGCTCCAGGCCCCGATAAGCAGCCACCAAGGAGTGAGCCGGTGTGTACCTGGGCGCCCATCCCCGGACACAAAGAACCACCAACGCACCGATGTCTGAGGGCGTCTGCCACTGGCAGGGGAAGTGGTGTGGGCCTCCTTACCTTAGAGGGCCTGAGATGTCCCCAGAGAGGTGGCGTCTGATACCCGACCTGACATATAGACACAGACATACAGGCACACACAGATACAGACATCCATTCCCACCCTCATGCTCTCATATGCAATTACTCAACACTCACCCAACGTGGAGACAGACATAGAGAAACACTGTAAACACAATCACACTCCCCAAGCGTACTCTAAGCCCCGGGTCTAGGTACCCTTGCCCCTGGAGGGGGAAACTGCACCCATACCCAGGTGGTGTTACCCTTTTCCCTGGGGTGGGGAAAAGCAGACCGCCCTGACTCCGCAGCAGCAGGGAGGCCCCACATTCCAGACCCCAGTCGGACGGCCAACTCCTCCTCCTAGCAACCTCCGCTCCAGCAGGTCGCAGAGAACGGAGGTGTGTGAAGACTCCAAACCTCCCTCCGCCCGCTCATTGTAGTGTTGATGCATGTGATACAGAAGACAATAGACGCCCAGGCTGAGATCTTCCCCCACCTCTCTTGTATCTCCCCCTCCTGCAGCGTGAGTTCCTGAAGAGAGGAGAGCTCCTGCAAGATGTAACAACCTCCCCCACCAGTTGAAGAGCCCCCAGTTGGCTCGATGCACTGGCCGACTTATCATTTATCAAATAGGTGAAACCTTTGTGTCAGTAAAACAGACTACGGTGCTAGTCTTTTGCCTTTAATTAATCCTCATTTTCATTTAACTAACTGCAGCCAACCCCATGTGGTCTCGCTCTTGCTCCTCATCGCTGTGTATTTTCATATTGTTTCATATGTAAGTGTGGCATCAACACACCCCTTTCTCCCCCACTTGCCGTGTGACGTCTTCAGAGGCCCCACAGATCCCCATACACCCCGGGCACTGTGTATCTGTTAACGGTAACTGTTCTGAGGTTTTCAGGCTCCGGTCAGCAGCAAGCCACCGCCGACCTAATCGATAGGGAACCCAATAGGAGGAATGAGTCTCATGAATCAACCTGTCTGGATATAAACCAATGCACATGCACACTTATAGCAGGATACATGCAGTAGACACTGAGCTACACACATATGTGAAAGGCACGTATACTGTACACATGAAAGAAAAATTATTGTTCCTTATTAAAGTCTTAGTGGTCTACTTTTAATTGTTTAGAATAATTTCATTAGGTTAGTACTGTGCATTTAGTGCACTAAATAAAGCACCTCATTTTCTCCACTGCTTCAACAAAACCCTGAATTTCAATTAAGGTGAAGTCACATTGCTTTTGTTTTTCTTGTTTGTTTTTTGGGGGTTTTTTTTTTGCTTTTCATGGCCTTGTCTAATCATTTCTAGTGCAAACAAGCTTCTAGATGAGTTCATGGTTCATCATCCATGCATAAACATATATGTATGTTTCTGCCTTCATGTACATGCAGGTTTTACTGGGAATCCAAGTGTGACTGAGGCTGCAGCTTCTTAAAATCTCATTATCTGTAAACACATCAAATTCTGTGTTTATCAAAGCACACCAGTCACATCACTGATTCCCTGGTATAATCTGTAGAGTCAGTGCAGTGTGTCTTGCTGTAGTTTTATGGAGTACGCATATACACTTAAATTTTGGGATATTTGAGATGTTGCTTTTTGACTTTAATTAAGCCCATTTCAAACTGAGTTCATTTAAAAGTACTTGGCAACTAGCAATGTACTGTAGGTTGATGTGGGATGCCAGTACAGAGGACTTTCAGTGACTTCCAAGGAAAGAAGTTGAACAGTTCACTTTGAAACTGTAGTAGAAAGTTTCCATACTTTTTATATACTGCACAACTCATCTCTATTACCCTGCATGATAAGACACAGAAGATTTTAAATATCTATATGCCACCATCTCAGCAGCCAGGTTTGTTATATTCCACCTCATAAAGCTACAGGAAAGAACTCCACAGCCACCGGTACAAGAGCCAGGAGTCTAGTTGGTGGTGGGACTGAGGCTGCTGCAGTGCTGCTCTGCAGTTTTATGATGGACTAGCTAGCATTGATAGCACCCTGGTCCCCGCTTGTGATCTCACACGGAGTGTGAATGTTTGCTGTGTGGATGTTTGGATGCGAGTGGATGGCAAAGGATTTCATCACATCTGCTCTTTTCTCTGCATTGACCTGTCTATATCTCTCTTGATGGTTGACAACAGGATGTTTTCCAGTGAAAGTTCATAAACCTGTGAAGGGGACGGGGCCACAACAGTGGCAAATTTACTCATTCCTCAGTTGTTGCATTTTTCTACTCTAAAATAGACTTTAATTATGAGCAAGAAACCTGGAAATATGAGGTCGGTCGTTTCTTAATTTCTGCATCCATTTTTTTTAAATTGAAGCTGAATAAAGTTTCTTACCATATGTAGCAAGCTGTTTCAGTAAGAAATGTAAAAACTGACAAGTGATGGTAGCTACTAAGATTATCTAAAACCTACATAAAAAACTAGAATCTGTGGAGTCAATTTTTAAAACTAGATGATGTATTTGTAAGCTCACTTTAGATTGTTACTTGCAAAATCACCCAAGTCTTATAGCAAATATAACACTGATACGAATTTTAGCTTTGGAATTCAGCTAGACTCTTTTAACCTCCGAAAATGGAGAAACTGATGAAACAGAGCCCAATTATTTTTGTTTCTTTTACTCATAACTACAAGGCTAACTTTAAACAATTATTAGAAAGAATCTGTGCTTAGTACTACATAGTAAAGTGTCCTGTAAACTGGTACTTGTGGGTGATAAATGGGGAGGCCGAGTAGACTCACAGTGTTATCAGTGCTACTAAGGCCTGCAAACTAGGAAGAACACAATATTTTCTCAGGGGTAAGACAAAGCCAGGCCACAAGGCTAACATTGATCTATCGTTGTACAGTCAGATTCATGCTGTAAGGGCCTCGGTAAACAATGTTAGAACAAGAGGGCCAGTACAGGTAGCTGCGAATGTGTATGTACATGAGGACTGGTAGGAACTGTAATTTATGTCTCTGTCTATGCACTAAGTGTCCTCATACAGTTTGATAAGAATCGCTCAGACAAAATTTTATGTAGTTCATTGAGTGTAATATTACGTAAATACTGCTCTGCAGCCGAGATGATTGAGAATTACTAGAACCGTGTGTGTGTGTGTGTGTGTGTGATTGATAGATGTGCTTGTAAAACAAAAAGAGAGACATGTGGCTGTGAAAACGACCAACCAATTAAATCCAATCTGCTCCAGAGGACAGATGACACAAAAACATGCATCATCCTGCCAGTGTGTACACAATACACATGCACAGTGTAATATGTGTAATCTTAGATAGATCATGGTTTCCATGAACTGCCTCTTGCCAAGCTAAAACTATGTTACAGTCCTTAGAGTACTTTGGCCAGTTTTACATTGTCTTTTGTCTAACATAAAAATATTTTACAATTGCGTAATATGCAGTGTGTCATATTAAAGTCTTTTGATAACATAACAAATTTATCAGTATTTTTTTTAAGATATTGATTTTTTCTTTTTTGCTGAGTCAGTGTCATGCTAGTAGCATGTCTTTTTAGCTTGAGTATAGTTTGCACTTTACCATCATATTCATATTCATATTCATATTCATATTCATATTCATATTATTATTATTATTATTATTATTATTATTATTATTAATAATAATAATAATAATAATAATAACAATAATAATAATATGTCATAATAAATGCACACTAATAAGCATTAGTAAGGTATTACAGGTATTATATTTACAATCCATTACTCCCCCTCGGTATGTCATTTATAAATTAATATAAATGGTTTATTCTTACATGTTACAAAAGCTCATATGTAGATTGCTTAATAATAGTATTTTCAGGCATTATAAAGTATGGATTCATTATTATAAAAACAGTATTATATTAGTATTATATTAATTACAAAAAAGGTATTCATGTTCGTTAATGAGTCATCATGTCATTTAAACAGTTTTAGTAAATAACAACAATTTAGAATGTATACACATTAATACAGATACACATTATGAAATGAACTGTTTGTTTGGGAGTGTGCTATTAGAGGATTTATAAAAACTTATTTCATGTTGTAATTCATGGCTAGTTAAGTATTTTCTATGATCTCATCTAAAGTTTGGACGATCTGTATTTATAAATCAAACTAGAAGGTCAACAGCAAGAACCTTGAGACTTTGTTCAAGATCTTCAATTTTTTTTAAAAAAAACAGGCAAAGCACAAAGTGGCACAGAACATACAAATATTTATTGCAAGATGCGAAAATATCTCATATCTCAATATTTGCAGAACACTGAAATGTAAGTAGGACAGACTAGGACAGAAAGAGACATACTGAGCAGCTACTCTAACTTATATATATATATTGAAACTTTTTCATTTAAAACATGAATGAGGTCATCACAAAGCAAAGGAAATATTTTACAGAGCTTCACACACAAGTGTAAACACCACAAATTATCAATCATATTAAACTGCGTGTGAAAAATGTCTCTGTGATGTTTAAGTACTTGGGATTTCTTTAATCACTGTCCACTCTGGTTCAGGTCCAAAGCACTCCTGAATACAAGTTGGGTCAAGTTTTCTGAAAGTCTTGTAAATGCCATAACTTGAGAAGCAGATGATTTAGGATTTTGAAATTCATACCACAGATGCATCTACCGGGAGGCTGAGGGCTAGCACCGGGTGCTGCCAGGCTTTTTTCTGTATTATGTCGCTTCTTATAAATTGTGCTATGTTTGAAAAACAGAATGCACTTTTTAAAACTGTCTTTATAAGCCAGGTTTATTTCTCTTTATTTGCAGGTAGCAATCACACTGCACTGCAATTTTAGGACAGTGAATAGAATACTTAAAAGCTGAGCTTTGCCAGCCGTTCCAGGTTTATTTCATAAACTTTGATTCTCCTTTCTGCCATTTTATCCAGCGCCGATGTAAAGTCACAGCAAAGATGTTTGGCTATATGTAGAGTTTTGCACACACACACACCTTCACCACCACAATCTGCGGGTCTGGGATAATTGTATTCTCTCAATGAAAGAAATTGACAGAAGGTGAAGGAGAAATATAATTAGTGTGCAAAAAGTTCGCAGTGACAGCATCTTAAAGTAGACATGCACACACACACACACTATATTGCCTCTATATTTATCCAATTACTTCCTACTTCTCACCAGTTATTTTTTCTTTCACATGCAACCCACTTAGCACTAGCTCTCGGAGAGCGAGACAATCAACCAGACTAGAAACACATTTGGCACCTCCAAGGTGGGAGTGACAGAGTTGGAAACAGAATGTCAATAGCTTCAGGTGTAGGTAAAACTGTGCCTCCAGCTTAGTATTTCCCTAAAATGAATGAAATGCCTTTAATTGTAATTGGGGTTGTACTCCTACCTTAACACGGCCCATCGCTAAGGGTGAATGCAGGTGCATTGCGTGTAGTGGTGCTTGAAGAAAGGCCATTGCCGACAGTGGCAGGACAGAGTCCAATATAAATTAATGGTAAGCAACTCTATCCCTAAGAATGGTGGCTAGCACCTTATTTTTTCCATCACCAGTCAAAGAAACAAACATGAATGGCTTAAAATAATAATGATAATAACTTTATTTATAAAGCGCTTTCAAACAAAGTGCTGTACAACTATTTGAAACTAAAAAGATTTAAAAAAATAAAAGCGATACATAGCAATACAGGTAAAAGACACAATACAAGTTAAAAACAGTAAAAATTTAAAAACTAAAAGCCATAGAATTAAGACTTGTAAGATAAGGTGAATAAATGATGATTTAGAGGATCATCATTTAGCCTGGAGAAATAGTTTGTTGCTTTATAAGAAAGCCCTCCGCAAAGCCAGAACAGCTTACTACTCATCACTGATTGAAGAAAATAAGAACAACCCCAGGTTTCTCTTCAGCACTGTAGCCAGGCTGACAAAAAGTCAGAGCTCTGTTGAGCCAACCATCCCTTTAACGTTAACTAGTGATGACTTCATGAACTTCTTCACAAATAAAATTTTTATCATTAGAGAAAAAATTACCAATAATCATCCCACAGATGTAACATTATCTACAGCTACTCTTAGTACCATTGATGTTAAGTTAGACTCTTTTTTTCCAATCGATCTTTCTGAGTTAACTTCAATAATTACTTCCTCCAAACCATCAACGTGTCTTTTAGACCCCATTCCTACAAAACTGCTCAAAGAAGTCCTGCCATTGATTAATTCTTCGATCTTATATATGATCAACCTATCTCTAATAATCGGCTATGTACCACAGGCCTTCAAGGTGGCTGCAGTTAAACCTTTACTCAAAAAGCCATCTCTAGACCCAGCAGTCTTAGCTAATTATAGGCCAATCTCCAACCTTCCTTTCATATCAAAAATCCTTGAAAGAGTAGTTGTCAAACAGCTAACAGATCATCTGCAGAGGAATGGTTTATTTGAAGAGTTTCAGTCAGGTTTCAGAGTTCATCACAGCACAGAAACAGCTTTATTGAAGGTTACAAATGATCTTCTTATGGCCTCTGACAGTGGACTCATCTCTGTGCTTGTCCTTCTTGACCTTAGTGCAGCATTCGATACTGTTGACCATAATATTCTATTAGAGCGATTAGAACATGCTGTAGGTATTACAGGTATTGCACTGCAGTGGTTTGTATCATATCTATCTAATAGACTCCAATTTGTGCATGTAAATGGAGAGTCCTCTTCACACACTGAGGTTAATTATGGAGTTCCACAGGGTTCAGTGCTAGGACCAATTCTGTTTACATTATACATGCTTCCCCTAGGCAGCATCATTAGAAGACATAGCATACATTTTCACTGCTATGCAGATGACACCCAGCTCTATCTGTCCATGAAGCCAGATAACACACACCAATTAGTTAAACTGCAGGAATGTCTTAAAGACATAAAGACTTGGATGGCCACTAACTTTCTGCTTCTTAACTCAGATAAAACTGAGGTCATTGTACTCGGCGCTGAAAAGCTTAGAAATATGGTATCTAACCAGATTCTTACTCTGGATGGCATTACCTTGGCCTCCAGTAACACTGTGAGGAACCTTGGAGTCATTTTTGACCAGGATATGTCCTTCAACGCACATATTAAACAAATATGTAAGACTGCGTTCTTCCATTTGCGCAACATCTCTAAAATTAGAAATATCCTGTCTCAGAGTGACGCTGAAAAACTAGTTCATGCATTTATTACTTCCAGGCTGGACTACTGCAATTCATTATTATCAGGATGTCCAAAAAACTCACTGAAAAGCCTTCAGTTAAACCAAAATGCTGCAGCAAGAGTACTGACAGGGACTAGAAGGAGAGAGCATATTTCTCCTGTTTTGGCTTCCCTTCATTGGCTTCCTGTTAAATCCAGAATTGAATTCAAAATCCTGCTCCTCACATACAAGGTCTTAAATAATCAGGCCCCATCTTATCTTAATGACCTTGTAGTACCATATCACCCTATTAGAGCACTTCGCTCCTGCTCTGCAGGCCTACTTGTTGTTCCTAGAGTATTTAAAAGTAGAATGGGAGGGAGAGCCTTCAGTTTTCAGGCCCCTCTTCTGTGGAACCAGCTTCCAGTTTGGATTCAGGAGACAGACACTATCTCTACTTTTAAGATTAGGCTTAAAACTTTCCTTTTTGCTAAAGCATATAGTTAGGGCTGGACCAGGTGACCCTGAATCCTCCCTTAGTTATGCTGCAATAGATGTAGGCTGCCGGGGGATTCCCATGATGCATTGAGTTTTTCCTTTCCAGTCACCTTTCTCACTCACTATGTATTAATAGACCTCTCTGTATTGAATCGTATCTGTTATTAATCTCTGTCTCTCTTCCACAGCATGTCTTTATCCTGTCTTCCTTCTCTCACCCCAACCGGTCGCAGCAGATGGCCGCCCCTCCCTGAGCCTGGTTCTGCCGGAGGTTTCTTCCTGTTAAAAGGGAGTTTTTCCTTCCCACTGTCGCCAAAGTGCTTGCTCATAGGGGGTCATATGATTGTTGGGCTTTTCTCTGTATCTATGAAGCGCCTTGAGGCGACATTTGTTGTGATTTGGCGCTATATAAATAAAATTGAATTGAATTGAATTAAATGTGTCCTCAGCTTAGTTTTAAAAACCTCCACAGAGCATGCCTGCCTAACATCTTGAGGGAGGTTGTTCCACAGAAACGGGGCACGAAAAGAAAAAGCACGCTCTCCAATTGTCTTTTTTCTGGCTCTAGGAACCTTTAGAAGGCCAGAGTCCTGAGATCGGAGAGCACGGGATGGAACGTAAAGATGTAAAAGGTCGGAGAGGTATGAAGGTGCCAGTCCGTTTAAAGCCTTGTAGGTGAGCAGCAGGACCTTAAAATCTGCTCGAACCTGACAAGGTAGCCAATGAAGAGAGTTCAGTACAGGGCTAATGTGCTCAAATTTCCCAGTTCTTGTTAAAATGCGAGCAGCTGCATTTTGCACCATCCGTAGACCTCTAAAACATTTCTTTGGTAGGCCAGAAAGAAGAGCATTACAATAATCAATACGTGAGGACACAAATGCATGGACAAGAACCTCTGCAGTGTCGCTTGACAAAACTTGTCTGATTCTGGCTATGTTCCTCAAATTATAAAAGGCGGTCTTTAAAATGAGAATCTACCTCAGTATCAGGATTCTTGTCAGGCTTAAAGAGCATTTCAGATGGAGAGGCAGTTTTATTAAGGCCAGTTTCTTTTCTTTCTTTTTTTATTTGCTTTGTTTTTTCTTTGGATTGCTGTACAAACAGCAATTAAATGCCCCAGCTCATGGCAATAAAAAACAGTCACGGTTTCTGCTGACCTCATGCACTTTCTTCCAACCCAGTTATGTTGATTTTGTTTTCCTTTCCTGAACTACTTTCACCTACAGAGAACATGGTATTATGGGTTAAAGTAAACAGATCTGCTTCTCTGATGAATGATGTCACCTTCTGCTCATTTAGGCAGAAAATTACCTGCTTTGGGAAATATTTTTTAAACTCTTCAAGCAAAATAAGCTCTCAGGGTTTTGACTTTATTGGCCTGACATCAAATGTTTACCAAACCACAAATATCTGGTTTGGAGATTTCCCACAATTCTTAAATGTGTGCTGATAAGCCTCAGGGACAAGTTCATAAGTATGCACCACAGTTTTCTTCACAATTTCACAGTTGAGACTGTCTTTTGCTGACAAGCTTGTACATACTTCCTCACATTTGCCCTCACAGTTTAGTGAACCTGCTGTGCACTCAGAAGCACAGAAATATAAATCAGCTTCACTTTCAGGAAATAGTTGAACTAATTTTAGGTGCTGCATGTTATCAGAGCCCATAGCAGTAGTGGTCTGTGCACATGGAAGAACAGAAGCAGGTGTAAACGTGGCATATGGAGATTTGTAGCTTACACATCAACTTGCTTAGTGTGCTCCTCCACCTTCTTAAGCGGTGGTTCTTGATAGATCACCGCCTTCTGAGGGTCCAAGACTTTGCCGGACCCAACACCACCGATCACCTCAGCAACCTCAGACACTTTCATATCTGCTACGCCTCTGGTGTAGCCTCGGCCATGGCTTCCTCAGGCGACTCTACAGGAAGCATGTTTTTTAACCAGCTTTGCACACAGACGAGACTTCAGCTCTGTTTCAGAGGCACTGTAGGGAATCTGAATATCATCAAAATTGCCTACATTAAGCAAATCTACATTTTAGCAATTCTCTATTTTCTCCCAAGAAGGGGAAGTCACAAAACTATCCAAAGGAAAAAAAAACAGCCAACCAAACAAAAAGTACTTACTAAATGACCGTGAAGCAAGAAATCTGAGTGCAGCCCATCTAGGGGGCCAGGACACAACATAGAAACGGCAGCTATTTCCTCAAGCACCAATGGAAAACTATTGAAGCACAATGTTCTATTTATTGTTTAGTAGATCCAATAACACAGAAGAACAAAATATCATCAGGATGAGCTAAAGCCAAACAACGAACAAACAGAACCATTCACCAAGACAAACTCAGATGACCTACCTGAAAAAAACAAAGCGAAAGTACAAAAAAAAAGGGGTTTACCTCAGGAGGAAATAATTACCACAAAAAAAGGATCTATTTATCTATCCGCTCTATTTGTTCCTCCTCTCCTTCTAGACATAAAACATCTACAAATTACAGCGATCACTGATGTGGCTGGCTGGGTGAAAGGGGAAGCAAATGATCCTCTGTAGATGGCAGCCATCTACATGTGATGTGAATGACATAGTAAATATAAACATAATAAATTAAAATGTGCTTGTGGTTTTTCACAGACAGCTAAAAACCAGCAACACCTCATATCACTGGCTGTGAGAGTTTCTCTTGTGTAAATATACAGACTTAAATAATCAGGATACGACCTAATTTTGTGCATTAAGGATGGAGATCTCCCTTTAAGACATAATCTATATTTTCAAGGAATCACTCATACTCATGACATATTTATTAGTACCGATCGATGCTATGAGACAGCACAGGTGGTGGGTTTGTGTGTGGCTCAAGTGTGTGAGAGCTGAATGGTACTGAAGCCTTGGCCTTGAATACATATAACACCCAATGAAACCTCAGCGCAGCACTGAGGAGTTGGAATTAAAGTGGATTTAAGGGAGGCAGGAGTTGGAAGAGAGTAAGGGTTTATAAGTCTGATTGCCTTGCCCACAACTCATAATGAGACGCATTACAGGGCTGATGTTGTAAGATTAGAGTGACTTAAGAGACGCGAGCTGTCTTATAGATTAGAATAGAGCTAGAGAGAAAATGGGAGGGGGGAGTGGCATGGAGGGAGAAGAGGAAGGATTGGCCAGTGATGTGAGGAAGAGGCAGAGACAGAAGTGGAGAAATGTAAATGAAGGGAAGAAGGGAGCCAACAATGTTTTGCAGATGTTGACATGTGGGGGAGGAAAGGCATTGAGAGTGGACAATGAAACAGGCAATTTATGAAAACTGCAGAGAAGCTCTCAGTTATTAAAACGCTGACAGCCAGTGACAAATATATAGCTCGATATAGTCCATCTCCACCTTGACTGGAATTCAAAACAGGCCATGTAGAACTTAGACAGGTGTTTATGTTGTCTTACAAAACTGCCAGCGGTCCAGAGAAACCGTTTCCTGCAGCCCACTTGTCTGATTTGATAGGCTCTCATATTTGGACGGTGATCAAAAGGTGACATTCTGATTCAACTCTTAAAAAAATCAATAAATAAAAAGTGTGAAGTAAAACAAAAACAAATAAATCAACCAATCAATAACAAAGTGACATGAAAGTTTCACAATGTTCATGCCACTTTGGTGTTCCTTTATTGATTCCTTGCAGGTCTCTTGCTTGCTAGTTTAAAAGCTTTTGGATTGATTATAATCTATGATACTGTCTCTTTAAGCAATTTTTGCAGTTATTATTATTCACTGTTATTGTTTGATTGCATTATTGTTAACTGACTTGTATTTAACTAATTGACACATTCATTGTCCTGCATGAAGACACAACTAAAACAGCAGAGCCCCAATCCAAAAAAGTTGGGCTATGTTAAATGTAATTAAAAGCACAAAGAAATGACTTCCATATACTTCATAAACATATCAGGAATCAGGAACAGAGTTACTGTACTTTTGTATTTCCGATATACGTTTTAATTTTATTTCATTTTGATGTTTTCTTTTTACTTCAGTTTACTTCAGTTAGTTTCCAGAGTGGATTTTATTATTTCATTTGACTTTTTATTGTTGACAAATGTTTAGTTTATGTTTAGTTTTTATCAATTTCAGTGTCCGCTTTGATCTTTTTTTAATTATTATTGTATGGAGGCCATATTTCAGAGGCAAGATTCTGGCAAATAATTAGAGGTATAAAAATAAGACGACTGTAGAAAATCCAGTTACCAAAGTCTAAATTTTTTTACTAAAATGTTACTATTTTTAGACTACAGACTACAGTTTTAAGTTTAAGGATATCATATCTTTATTTTATTTTAGTTAGTTTTCCAAGTTCAAGAAATTGTTTGAGTTATTTTAGTTAGTCTAGTTTTTATTTGTATTTTAAGTAACTAAAATCTTCCAGTTTAAAAATTAGAACATTTTTTGTTTAGTTTTAGTTAACTACACCTAACTAATATATAAATATTATAGTTAACTATAATAATCTTTATTGGAAATTAGTGGAAGGTGCTGATCAGTGGACCTAAGGGAGCAGCATAGCCAATGCGAGCTGTTATATGAGAGCAACAATATTTTGAAATTGATCCTATTTCACAGGGAGCCGGTGCAACAATTTAAGAATATGATGAAATCACGCTTCCATGTACCTGTGAGGAATCTGTGATTGCAGTGTTTTGCTCAGTCCAACAAAACAAACATTCTCTGTGGCATCAATAGAAAGAAATGTTTAACTTTAGTTAAGCATTAATTAAAGAAGTGGATTTTCTGGCTTCTGGCTTTTAAAAACTGATTTGATCCATGAGTCAAATCTAAGAAAGGAATCAAAAACAACACCAAGATTTTTTTATACCTGAGGTTTACAATATGCTGCCAAGAACTCAAGATCTCAAGGGGTAACAGGAGACATCACTGTTACATTTTTTTTTTAAATGGCTTAAAAGAAACAGCATCTTTCAACTGTTCAGTTAATGTTAATGTTCTGTTAATCGGAAGGTTGCTGGTTCGAGCCCCGGCTTGGACAGTCTCGGTCGTTGTGTCCTTGGGCAAGACACTTCACCCGTTGCCTACTGGTGGTGGTCAGAGTCAGTGCCAGTGTCTGGCAGCCTCGCCTCTGTCAGTGCGCCCCAGGGTGGCTGTGGCTACAATGTAGCTGCCATCACCAGTGTGTGAATGGGTGGATGACTGGATGCGTAAAGTGCTTTGGAGTCCTTAGGGACTAGTAAAGCACTATACAAATACAGGCCATTTACCATGACTGAGCATAAAAATAGCATCTTAGAGATAGAAAGTTCCTCAGAAATAAAGATGGGCATGGGTTCACCAATCCTGGAAAAACTGCATCTACAAATTGTGAAACAATTTCAGAATGATATTTCTTTGAAAGTCTCATTATCTACAGAACATAACACCATCAGAAGATTTGTACTGCATGAGCTCAGGAACACTTCCAGAAATCACTGTCTGTGAACACAGTTCACAGTGCCATCAGCAAATCCAGGTTAAAGCTCTATTGTGCAAAGAAGAAGCCATATGTGAACACGATTCCTTCGTGGAAAATGAGTTTTTTGTTTTTTAAAAACTGCAACACAGCCCAAATGTCATTTGAAAATCCCATATAGATGTGAGTTATGGTGCAGTTTATCCTTTTCACCACAAATAAATTCTACTTGTCCAAAACATTCTTTGTAATTTCTCATGTTTCCAGCTATACATTGCGCAGACATTATTACAGCTGACCTCTACCATGCATTTAAGAATGAGCTCTCTCTCAAGGACAATGTGCTATCAATGAGCAACCTTTGATAAATGGGCCGCGGACTGCTGTGATTCACTGGGGGCTCTGAGAAAAACAGCCTTTACTGTGTAACATGGTTTAAAATCCATAAGAGTGGCCGACCTTCTGCATGACATACACGGCGTCTTCATCATTGCAGCACCGTGTGGGTTGGGTGTTATATGGTTATGAATCCTAGTGCCGTTGGTGTCTTTTTGTCTGCAGCTCAGTGTTACAGAGTTAGTCGCAATAGCTCCTGATAAAGTTCATTTCATTTCAGTTTACTGACATATACTGGACAAATCTACGCAAAGTCCAAATATACAAAACTTTATATTGTGTCGCACATTAAATTGATAATAAAACAAAGGTAAAAAGCAGTGGCATGTTCCCTCTGTGAGATATTGTAAGTGAAGCATGAATGTGATCTAATATTTTGAATGACACAGTTATAGGACAATGCACTCCCAATTCTGCACCATCAAATGAGGTCATCAGGCTAGGTGTACAAAAATATCGCACCATTCCTGAGCATATTAAGCTAAGTGACAAATTACAGGAGCTTTTGCAGGTGACAGCAGAAACTCTCCTCAGAAGACAGGTTGCAACATTGCCTGAAGCAGGATTTATGGAAATGCAGTGTGACAGAAGTCTGCTGCCAAATATAAAGAGGAAAATAACTGAAGTATTTGGCTTTTCGTTACAATATTGCAGCGAGTATGTTAGATGATCCTTATAGTTTTGTGATTGAAGTTTTATATCTTGCTTCATCTAATTTGTTTTTTCGGCAAAATGCTAAAGCACCATAGCCACCATTAGTGTCAGATGGTATCACTGCTGAAGCTAATCAGGCTACACTGAGCAATATTTGACAGTTAGCTGTTCCCTGTAGTGGCAGGCAGCATTTTCATTATTCACTAGGACAACATGCTCCTGCAGAGTGGGTGGTATCGCTGTTTTTTATACTGCTGCTGGCTTGCTGTCTATCTTTCCCACTGACAGCACATTTATATTAGAATACAACCACACTGCTGTGTGCAAAGCATCCGGTACTAATGATGAGGAAATGTGAGTTTTAAATATATTTTTTAATAATAATGGATTATGTTTTCCTGGATGGTTTGTTTCACGAGTTTTCAGTCCATGCCTCAAGTAATGGTTTGCATTGTTGGCATGAAAGTGAATGAAAGAGTACTTTCCCTTTTTTGGCTTTGGTTTGTTGTTTATGAAGGCAAAATAAAGCTACACAGGTTTTATGTTGTTATCTTCTGTGTTAAGTGAATTCCGTTTACGTATAATGACATATTCAGTAAAAATAAAATTGCTTTTGCCAAAGACAGGATGTGAGTATAGCCTCAAAACAACAAAATCAAACAGACAAATTAGCATCATTGCAAATTATTTGGTGCTGACTAGAATGTCTAAAAAATCCCCTTTTGAGGAGGTATGGACAGTTTTTTGCTATTTAGATGCCTTCTGTTTACTTTTTTTTTAGTCAACGGTACAGTCTGCGTCTTACTTTAAATTATATTTAGCATGCTTGGATATTTTTATGGTGCTTGAAAATGGTGTTTGTGTTTGCTCTAATCCCTGTTTTTAACAGGTTGTAATCAGACTGACTGGGAAAGGCTGGATTTGAATCGTGTGATTGAGAATAACAACATGTCAGCCTCGGAGCTGCTGATTGCAGGGTCACCTATGGAGTCCTGTTTGTATTCGCAGAAACAGGGCATTTGAGAGTTTTATGCCAGAAATTCAATGTCGAAGGACACTTTGAAAAGCAAAAGAAAAGCAGGTATTCTTTTCTTTCAGTAAATGTTAGACATCAAAAGCAGCAAAGAATGGAAATAATAGGCAGGAGTGTTGAACAACAATGCGCGGCTGGTTGTAATCTTACTCATTCTCAGAGAAAACCTCAGCAGCACACTGATTTACCTTTGTTTTATTTGTTAACAGCACTTTGACAGAAACCTCAAAGCATATACAAATATTATTTACTGATACATTAAAACACCAAAGAGAAGTTTGTCTCCACTGCTTTAATGTTGAGACTGCTGCAGATTTTTGTATTTGCTCTTTCTTAGAAATCTATAAAGATACATACGCATGTGTGGACTAAGATTGTCGCTGTTTACCTGTTTTTATGACCCATGTCAAGTGGCACTACAACCACCAGAGGTGACAGACATGTGTTTTATGACCAGCTGTTAGATATATTACTCACAAGCTATCAAACAAGTTGAGGTTTACAGTACTCAGAATGATCAAAATGCTGAAGTGACAGGCAACATGCTAGTCTAGTATATTCTGTATTCAAATGTAGAACAAATCACAGTATTATTATCACTGTATTTATATAGCGCTTTTACTAGTCCCTAAGGACCCCAAAGTGCTTTACATATCCAGTCATCCACCCATTCACGCACACATTCACACACTGGTGATGGCATCTAGTCTAAAAAAAAAAGAATCATCCAAATCAAACATGCAGAGCTACCTCCTGTGGTGACTCCATGTGAATAAAGGAGCAAGCCACATTTAAAATACTTCAAATTGCTCTGCAATACCCTCGGACTACACCAGTCAACATATGGAATATACCTACTTTTAATACTTTGTCTTAAAAACAGCCAAACACACACAGAGTATTCACTAGTTTTTTTTTTTTTTACTGTTCCCTCCCTTGAAGTTGTTCGCAGCAAGACCACCTCACGTGGTATCTGTCACCTAGGTACACATAAAACTCCCCCTGTGTTTGAAGCACTATTACAAGAGCCAGAGCTCACTGCCCAAAGGCTTTTAATTGTGTTAGGAAACCGTGGGCCTTTTTTTGTACAACAGGGCTTCTGACAATACAGCTCTGATTGTGGTTTTGGACAAACAATAGTGCTGTGATTTGAGCCACTTGGCCTGTGATTGCTGCCACAAGACTTTCTGACTTCTGGCAGCGGGCGGTGTCAACATCCTCCTCATGTACCACTCTATACTAAGGCTGGTAGTGTTTATCTTTGGGTGGGTGGGTGTTTAGGTTTTTGTTATTCTCTCAAACTCTTTCCTTCTTCCTACCAAATATATTTGTTGCCCCTCTCGTTTTTGATCCAAACAGGGTCTGAAAATCCAAAGTTCTCAAGTTCTGTTTGCTTCTTTATTGGTTTTTATCTTCAGGGAACACTTTGGGACAACTTTCGTATTCAGAACTGCGTTATTCTTATCATGGCAAGATCCTCATTAGTCATATTGACATGATAGCATCACATACTTCATGCATGTCCATTAAGAAAAGCACCAAACACCAATGGTAATCTACTGGATTGAGATCTGGCAACTGTGGAGGCCATTTGAGTATTGTCACATTCAAGAAACCAGTTTGAGATGATGAGAGCATTGTAACATGCTGTGGGGACACTGTGCTCACAAAGGGATGGACATGATTTGCAACAATGCTCAAGTAGGCTATGGCATTTAAACAATACTCAGTTGGTGTTATGGGATCCAAAGTCTGCCAAAAAAAATATCCGCCGCGCCATTACACCCAGATCCAGCCTGAACCGCTGATACAGTACAGCAGTGGTTCCCAAATGTTTATCGCTGGGCCCCTGATTACACACGCACGCACTAACACATCCTCCAACCACACACACCCATATTTTGCTCAATTGCGGTTTATTTCACACCTCAAAGATTTAGTAAGCAATTAAGCAAACATAAGTAATCTGCAGGTAGTAAGAAAATAAACTGCTAACTCTTTTACACTACGTCCGCACCTACACGGGTGTTTTTGAAAATGCAGCTGTTTCGTCTTCAGGTTTTACAGGCTTACATATAAACACGCAGTTACTGTCCCTCTATTTAGAAAGGCAGAGGCATCACGGTGTAATCATTTTACATGTAGTTGTTTTTTTTCCTGTGTAATAATATTCAACATTGCTATCAATACATTTTTCAAAAAATGCCTCTCTGTGCAAAATGGGTTTAAAAACATAAACGGCTGTGGGATACTGTTTGTCCGTGATTTAGACAGGGGAAACAAACAGTGGCAGGATCAGCCTGATGTTATTTGTATCCTACTGTAACTTTACTGTATAAAGAGCTAACATCTCCAAAATGTCAGGAGTAGTTTAGTCATTACAACAAGTGTTTGTGAACTACAAATCAAGAATGTGGGATACTGTTTGTCTGTGATTTGAAGAGCCCAGCGCTGCTCCCAACGAAGGGAAAACCAATTCTGCAGGGAGACCTACCTCGGCACTTGTGCAGGTGAAGCCAAAGGGAAGATTTGCTTCACCATATTTTCAAGTCTTTGGCTTAGAATGAAGTTGGTTTGGAAACATATTCAGCTATGCTTCATCTCCTGCTTTGCGTTTGTGTAGGCGCTCCATGCTAGCAGTGTCCAAGCATTGGTTTTTTTTTGTTTGTTTTTTTTCCCTTTTCATGCCGCGCCCCCCCTGCAATGGCTCTGCGCCCCCCCTAGGGGGCGGGTCCCACACTTTGGGAAGGTCTGCAGTACAGGATGGATCCATGCTTACATGTTTTGTACAAATAGCAGAGATTATTCAGACAGCATTATTTCTCCAATCTTCTATTGTCAAGTTTCCTGTTCCTAGCTGTCCAGAGCAACACCTGGTGCGGTCTTCACCTGCCATAACTCATCCGCTTCAATGTTATATTTTACACGGTGTTCTTCTGCATACCTCGGTTGTTATGTGTGGTGAGTGCTGCTGTTGCCTTCTTATCAGCTCAAAGCAGGCCATTCTCTTCTGACATCTGGCTTCAGCAAGGCATTTTCATTCAGAGAACTGTTGCACTGGATCACTGGATATTTTCCCCTTTTCACACCATACTACATTCTCAACCCTAGAGATGGTTGTGAGGGAAGGTCCCAGCAGATCAGCAGTCTCTGAAATACTCAAACTAGCAATCATATCATGTCAAGTCAGTTTAGCAGGTCAGACATACATACAGGTCATGTGTTGATGGATCATACAAGCTACTTTGGGAAGACTGCAACATTTCATTAAAGAAAATGCACAGATTAAAAATGGTGTTTTAAAAGAAAGCACACTCAGCAGTTGGCTCACTAAGTACTGAGTTACTGGAATTTGATCAACAACCATATTAACCTCCTACGGATCCTATTAAACTCCATTTGCAATCCAAAGCTTTGTAACTTTTGAGGAAATTGAACTCTCAAATCACCACTTTAACTACAGTAATGTACAGGAAATGCATTCTGTGAGGTCACAGTATACACTGGTTGATATGTTTGGTGTTGACGTTTTGGGTCAGAAGCCGAGAAATGAGACACAGCTAAGAGTGAGCGCTCGCTGTGTGGTCATCACCGGCTGCTCTACACTGACCCGAACACTTGATACACACTCAGTCAGACAGATTGAAAAATGACCATTGGCTTTCTTTGTCACTATGAGAACAGGCCAGTATGAAAACACACACACACAGGCACACTATCTCACACCTAACAACTGCCCCTTTTGCTCTCTCTCTCCCTGTTCAGCACCTTTTTCCAGCCATTATAATCTGTTAAACACGATGAGTGGAGGTTGGAGTACAAAGTTCAAACTGTTGAGTCCATAATGGCGGCTTTTTAAAAAAAAAAAAAAAGTAACCCACTTGATCTTAGCTGCAGCTATAATATGTTTACTAGCATCTGCCTTCTCATGGCACAAGTAGAAATCTGATCAGTTTAAATTCTGTCTTTCAGAAAAATAAATTGTAAAAGAGGAGGACGGTGCCTCTTTGTTCAGAAAAAGTGATTATTAAAGATATTTTAATTAAAGTTGGACATTTTAAGCATTTAGAAAAAAAAAGACAGATTTATCATCAGTCAATTATCTGGCAGTGGGAGCTCAGGCATGGAGCAGACCGAGCATGTGAATCTTCCATCTCATTTGTTTTACAGAATTTCCTGCACCTCAGCAATCTGGCAAAATGAATTGTAACTCATGTCCGCTTTCATTTTTAACATATTTTTTTATTATACAGGGTGTATCAAAAAGAATCATTTACTTTCAAAAGGGTAAAAATTTGAAAGTTATAGGCAGAGAAGCTTGCAGTGAATTTTAAAATACAGGGTCGAATAAAAAGTTTTACAAAAAAAACAGTGTCAAATGTTTCCAAGTGCGTGAAACTCATGAATATCCTCTTTCTAACAGTATGTGTGTCAGTCATTACAATCTGCATACATTTTCACAGTAATGAATATTTCTAAACCTGCATGCACTTAACAGCGACAACAGGTACAGTGCAATCAACGTGGGGTGGCTGTCGCTGTAGCTCAGGTGGTACAGCAGATCACCTCCTAATTGGGAGGTTGGTGGTTTGATCCCAGTCTGCATGCCAAGCGTCCTTGGGCAAGATACTAACCCCATGTTGCTCTGTGATGCATCCATCGGAGTGCGCATGCATGTGAATGTTAAATAGGAATCATTTAGAAACAGTGTTGTGTGAATGTACAAGTTGTGTAAAGCTCATCTAGAGTAGAAAAGCACTAAATAAGAACCAGTCCATTTGCCATGTTCAACTGCTAATTAACCCAAATATGTAATCCACCAATCTCATGGTAGCAACTAGGGCTGCCACAAACGATTATTTTGATAGTCGACTAGTCACCGATTATTTTTGCGATTAGTCGACTAATCAGATCATCATCCATTCAACGTAAAACGTACAACTTATTGAACTAGCATGCATCTGCTCTTATATAACTATCATTAGCTTACAGCTTTAAGTGTTTAAGGTATGTGCTAACTAAAAATAAAGACAAGATGATAGTTTATAAAATTTTAATGAAATTTGCAGATTGTTTCGGTGGAGTTTAATAAACTCAGCCGTCTGCTCCTTGCTATCTAAAATATAACGGGACACCGGAGTATATTCTCACACTTCTGATAATCAGTTGTCTGCTTGACGTTTATTCAGCTGTGTAAAAACTATAACTTTAATCTCATCCTAACCGATTTACTCAGGAACAAATAAAACACTGAAAAAAGCCAAACAACATTTTTAAGTTATCTAAGTGACTTATATATCATGTTTAACCTGAGTAGCGAAAGACGGCGGTGGGTTTGAAAACGATTTGCGGGAGTCCGCTGTTCTCACCGGCTCTAGTGAGCCTTGCCCCCGGCTAGCTATCGTGCTGGTGGGTAACAGACGCCTCCGAAAACGTTGGAGCGCTTTTGAAAATATGTGGTGTCTTGATAAACTGAGCAGATATTTGAGGTTTACACAGCTACATTCTCGCCTGAAAATATGTAAAACGTTTATTTTGTGACCCAGAAAGAATAATAAGAGTAATATTAAAACTAACTAGCTGCCGCCATTGTTGGAAACTGAGCTTGGCTGTGCTATAAATTCTGGGACAGAGCTACTTCTTCTTCGGGGTTTAACGGCAGCTGGCATCCTTGTACATGCAGTGCTGCCATCTTCTGTTTCAGTCCGTTATTACACTCTTAAATCCTACTACTTATTCCTGTGTCTTTTGAGATCTTACAAAGCTTCAAACGATGCTTCGACTATTAAATTAGTCGTCGACGATTTTGATAGTCGACTAATCGTGGCAGCCCTAGTAGCAACTCATGTACAGTAGCCCTGGTCAAGAGTACCATGCTGATGTTCAAAACAAGCATCAAAATACAGATCAGTCATTCTCTAAAATACCTTATTGAAGTCAGAGGAGACAGACAGCCTTTAAACTCATAGGAAGATAAAAACTAATCACTTGTCACACTTCGGGGCCCTTAGTACTGAGTATAAAATGTTTAAATCCCACAGGCTACCTGGTTATTATTGATGACCATGTTCATCATTTAAGACGACAGTCTGCCCTTCTTGTTCCAGCAGGATAATGTGCCGTGTCACAAAGCTCAAATCATCTGGTTTCTTGAACATAACGATGAGTTCACTGAACTCAAAAGACGCAGGAATAATCACAAGACCTAAATCCACTGCTTTTAGAGTTTCTTTAGGATGTGGTGGAACAGGATGTATCATGGATCATGGATGTACAGCCAAGAAATCTGCAGCAACTACTGTATACGATAATATCATGTCACTATGGACCAGAATCTGTAAGGAATGTTTCCAACCTTGTTGAATCTATGCCAAGATGACCTATAATAATAATTCTAATAGTAATAATGTGAAGCTTTGATGTGTTTTGCTAATAAGCTTTTCTTTTTATCTTCTATTTCAAGGAAAAACTGGAAATCAACCTTGCAAGCTTTAGGAATTCATCAAACAAAAATGACAATATGAACAATGTATTATACACAGGGTTAAGTGAATGATAAAACTGCATGTAGGAAGCTTGCGTGGGTGTTCGGATGGATAAGGACAGAGAAGTGGTGGAGAGAGAGGGGAGTTAAGGTAGCAACATTGCACTGGAGGAGGAGGAGGAGGTGATGGCAGAAAGGTGAAGTGGCCTTCTTCTGTTGGCAAGGTTGAAGAGGGGAGTGGAGGAGCAGGAAGGGGCTAGATGTGGGAAGGAGAGCATGCTCACTACCTGATTCAATTAACAACACACGCAGTAAACAAAGACTGTTGACTGGCCATAGATTTAGCAACATATCACTTTTGGCATTTATTTTTTTAAGTTCTGACAATAGATTTAAGACATTGTGAATGAGGACAGATGCAGGAGGGAAGTAACTGACGAGGCGTTTAATTATCATATATTTGCTGTTACATTGCTAAAGTAATATGTAAGTCCTCGATTATTGTAGATCAGTTAAATATCTTGCAGGAAATGTGAAAATACTTTTTGTATGCTTACATTTAACACACTGCATTGAATTTTTTTGTTGCCTATGGAAATTGCAATACTCTCCACCATGATTTATCACTTAATGGCCAAATATGCTGGAGTTGAGCTGTTGTTGGTAATAACTACAGTAAATTTCAAATCTTTGAACGTACCAATAATACGTCAGTGATTTGCCAAACAAAACAGTCTGGAGAAACACGGGACATACTGCAAATTTTTGTATGAATATGTTCATCATTATCCAGCCTGAAACAGAAAACAGTTCCTGAATATTATGTTTTCATCTCTTTACAAGTGTAATGAAAGCCGAAATAAGGCTGCCTCACAAGAAAGGGGGGCCCAATGCTGCCTAATGCAGGATGTATAATGGACCTAACCATAGCTCTTATTGTGTATCTGCATGCTGGAGTCTGCATTACTTTGGTGATAGTGACAGAAAAATATAGCTTTACTATGCAACATAGACTAGGGAATAAGATTTTGATAGGAGTGGTGAGAACGCAACGTCGACAACTCTCTTCATCTTCAGATTTTCATATTACCTCAAGCCAGGCTCATTCAGCTCATCAAAACAGAAAAGAGGGAGAATGTTTACAGTCTCTCTTTCTTCATTTGATTAGGTTGTTCTCGACGACTAAATTTATCCGTAGTGTTTTGGATACTCGTCGTGGATAACTGCGTTGATTGCACTGATGATGTTCTTTTATTCATAAACATTTGGCCAATGATAGTTGTTATTATTATCCTGAGAAGGGAATGGAGGACCGTGCTGATCTTTCTATGTAATTCTATAGAATTTAAGTTTGCAGAGGGTGGAGGAAAGGCATGTTGATATCAAAATTGAGCCACTGCTTTACTTTATGTTGTTGTCCTCAGTAACAGTCAGAGAAATATTACGCTCCATAGGCAAGGGAAACTTGCAACAATTATTTGGTCAGTTAACTCTGATTAGACTGGGCTAGAATAATAAATGGACGCAACTGCTATCAGCAACGACCTTTGTTGTTACAAGTAAGTATTGGATCCTTGTATAAAAGGTTTAAAAAAACAAATCTCTATTTGCTTTGTCCACCTGTTGTGAATGAATGGAATAACTGATTACTGATCCTTTAGAAGGAAATGGTAAATGGCCTGTATTTGTATAGCGCTTTTACTAGTCCCCCCTAGGGACCCCAAACCACTTTACACACCCAGTCATCCACCCATTCACACACACATTCACACACTGGTGGAGGCAAGCTACAATTGTAGCCACAGCTGCCCTGGGACTGACAGAAGTGAGGCTGCCATATCGCGCCATCGGCCCTTCTGGCCAACACCAGTAGGCGGTAGGTGAAGTGTCTTGCCCAAGGACACAACGACCGACCCAACCAGAAAGAAAGTGTGTGTTACATTTGGAAAAAGTTTGTTTCTAGCATGTGGTTTATGCATGTCATCAACATCGAAGGGACTACAGATCAGAATCACTCTGGCCCATTTACATGATGAACCCTGCAATCATGTTAATACGTATTGTCCTTCTAAAATTAAATATGTGAGAGGATTCTGTTTTAACTAAACAGTTCTCTAATGTAGTTTTGGTGTGTCCACCTAACTAAAAAAAGAGAGTGCAAGTAATCATTAAAAAAATTAGAATTATGGGCAAAAATAATTACGTCTTAACACAACCTCGGAAGAACAAAAACACATACACCCATTATTTATTTATTTAGTTACCAAAAAACAAAGCCAAAATGCAGAAGCAGTGTGCAAAAAACTAAGTAAACACTAATTGCTTCCAAAGGAATCAAGAAGGCAAGTAGCAGCTAGGTGCTGAAAATCAAATGCATTTGATTAATTGATCATCAGAAATTTCATCAGGTTTCTGACTGGCCTGGTTCATTAATGATTGTAATGCCACAATTCCCAAGCAGGAGACACACAGGATATGATCTACATTTGGTCTGGTAAGGATTTTAATGCTGTTTCCAATCAATTTGATCATTTTAGAGTATGAACATTTTTTGCACATGGAAAACCAACCAAATTCACCCTAAGAAAAAACACACAATGCTTAGAGAAACTGCAGAAAACCCAAGGGCTACATATCAGACTTTGCAGGCCTTGGTTAATATTTTATGTTAAAGCTGAAAAAAAAATTGACTGAACATGTGTGGCTTGTCTGAATAAAGGGTATTTTCTCTATAAGGAACACTGCTGTACAGTTTAGGTTTTTCAAAGTTGCATCTAAATTTTGTTTCATCTGTCTTAAGGCCAGGTTGAGGGGTTTTTGGGATTGTTTCGCAGCCATGGCACCTGGGCACCTTGCAGTAATTAAGTTAGCACAAGCTCCTTTGTAAATCAAATGTCAATCAAATAAGGATCAAATGTGAGCTGGTTGTCTAACAGCAAAACCCATCTAGGAATTTGGAGGAAGCTGAAGAATTTGAAGGTAGTTCTCCTTCATTATTCCATCTACTACGTACAATCTACCATAACCACTTGCAGCAAAACAACCAGATGCATGATGCTACCACCACCATGCTTGACATTGTATAGGTTTTAAAAGCCTCACCTTTACTCATTATTCTGTCTCTCGGGTTATGACGGGTCATAGTCATTCATTCTATAAGTAATATAGCAACGTGTCAGTAAATATGTTTATTCCTGATCTTCCTATGGCAAAGCCTGCCATTTAGTGGGTCAACAGGGGAAGCACCATGTAATAGCTCGAGCAGTGGTTTTCCCCCAGCACTCGACAGGGAAGGTCCATTTCTCTGCGTCTCTGTCAATTCCTGCGTCTGTTGCTCTTGAAAAGGCATAATCTGTAAGTGTGGCAAAACGATTGATTGTTCTCACTTATTAGTGTCTTGTTCAGTGAACTGATGAGTTTCTTGTGTGTTTAGCGAGTTTGTTACATTACTAGCATAAGCTAGCTTTTTGTGCTTTGTTTAACCTGCTAGCATGAAACATACCAGCATGGTGTTAGCTGTATTTCTTGAGATGCTATGCAGGCGTATTGTCGATGTTGAGATTGTGTAGTGACTGCTTACTCATGGCAACAATATTGAATGTAATCTTTGTGTATTTGTATGGAGACTAAATACACAGTATTCTGATTCTGTTATTACACTTTTACAAAGAAAAATAAGGATCAGTAAAGCTCTGAAGAATGCGACACGGTCTCCTGAGTGTTCACTGAAGCCATTTAACGTTTAGCTCTCTGCATAAGCCGAATAGAGACATTCAGCTGAGGGCAGAAGACTCATACAAGCCTACCTCTTGTCATAATAGCCAAACAAGTCAATCTTTAAATCATCTGTCCATAAAACCTTTCCTTGTGCTGTCATTGCTTGTCCATGTAGGCAGCTACAAATTTCAGTCAAGCTTCAAGATGTCAGTTTTTAGTTTGAGTTTCCTGAGTAGTAGTCAATCCAGTCAAACAAATCCTTTGTTTCTGAGAAACTACCGATTGTAGTTAATCATGATCACTATTAAGAAGTTCATAGACCTTGGCCTTGTAGTTAAGTAGAGTTAAAATACATACAAAACTTCAATATGTCTTATAGAGATTATTGTAGAATAACACAGTTTATTTGACAGAGGAGGATCTGGTCATGGATCACAAGTTAGTTGAGTCTTAAGCACTGCTAAAACTTGAGCAGCAATCACATTATATTAATTTAGCATAATAAAGGCGAGACTCTGAAGCTCCTCCTATTGTGTAATTTCCTTTTTTTCCATGAGTATGTGAGTATGCATGCACGGTTGAGCATGTTATTAATTACATTCACCACAACAACAAAAAAAGCCCCAGCGCTTCCAGAGAGCGTGAGCACAGTTGGTAGTTGGGCAAAGTATGTGTTTTCAACATGTTACAGTGCTTCATTAAAGTAAGGGTTTGGAAGGGGTGCCATTTGTTGCTTCAGGACAAACACTGTGGAAGGAAGATCCTTTTGGTGTTTGAGTTTGTGCGCGTATGTGCACGCGTGTTCAGTTGTCATTTTGAGTTCATTTGTATGCTGTCTTGCTTCTTGTACATGCAGCTACTTTTGCAAACCTCCTCATTGCCCTCTGTGTCTGCCCATTCAGCTCATTAGGGCTAAGGGCACATCTTGACTCTGTCATCGTCATGGCAACACTGGAATTAAACTACTCAGGGTGTGTTTGGCTATTCCGGTGCCTTCGTCTCGCAGGTACTTATAAAATCATGTGGAATATGCATTTGTACCTATTGGTGCTCAGCAGAAAAAGATTTGCATCTGTATATATGCAAGGCTATGTTTGCATGGCCATATATATCTGCACAAAGAAGCACATGTGGAAAGAGGGTCTCTAACGGTGGCAATCCAAATTGATGTGACCTGTGTCTGGCCCCCTAGCTAGTTTTTTTTTTTTTTTTGCCTTGAAAGCCTAATAAAAGTCTGTCTACAGCAGTAGCTAAGCTACTTTTCACATGATGGGATGAGAGCAAAGTGGAGCACTAATTTGTATGCACAGAAACACTCTAGCTGTCACAGGGTGGTTTTACCCAGGAGATTAAGAACCCGTAGAGACTCTAGTGTCAGAAAGAGATCATGTTTTGGTCTTAGTGATCAGCACTAGCTGCCACATGACAGGGTGATAAACAGGAGACTCAGATGGCACACCGTGGCTGATTTAAATGCCCCCACACATTCACCTCACTATTAACAGGGCTGTAGCTTTAAAGGATGCACTTTCAATGCATGATGAAATATCTGTTAGAAAAGGCAGAGGGAGTGAGATTAGCAACATTCAGCTATTTATAAAGGAGTGAAGGCTAATTTAGTGTTGTGACCAAGAAATGTACATAAGAAGCAAAAATTTGTACATAGATATGCTGAGTACACCTGTATATGTGTAATGTATATGCTCCAAAAAAATGAAACTCACCCAACGTATTCGCCAATGTCGCTTTGTGGCAGTTATATATGTGTAAAATGGGATTGTGTGCGCCCTGTTTGCCCCTTCTAGTATTTAGTTTAGCTCTATGATTTGTTTGCTTGTCAGTACACCGGCCCTGCTGTAAAAGACAATATTCTCAGTGTGGATGTTTTCAGCCAAGTTGGCTTTTACTACATTATTGGTGGTATTATTCAACCTGGTTTGCCAACCTTCCTTTAGGCTTCTCATGGGGAGAGATTATATTGGTTTTAAAACAGTAGCTTTGTTTTTACAGCCAGAGGGCAATGCACACAATAATTCTAATCTGCTTTTTGAACTGAATAAAAATCATTAGCTTGAGAATAGATTTGCCTTCGTATGAAGACAGTCTTTTGTGTTAACAAGTAGCTGATATTCTTTAACTTGGCTCTGTGCGATGCTTTTAAGTAGCTCTTATCCATATAAGATAACTCCTCACAGACACTGTTTTGTTTTCACAAATAGGATTCATTGTCCACTGAGTTTTTTTTTTTAAATCTCCATTTCTGTTAGTTGGGGAGGAACAACAAACAGCCAGTAAACTAGGACTTCAAGGCTATTAGAATTATTGGATCTGGCAATGCCTGCAAGGAAAATGTATGCAGTTTATTTTGAGTAGAACATTTGCTAACTGCTTTGCACCTGATGCTAACTGGCACACAAACTAAGAGTCCTGGCACATGACTTCACAGATATTTAAGATGTAGATAAATAAAATGAGACAGAGGCATATCAGAAAAATGGAGGGGGCATCTCAGTTGGGGGGAACATAATGGATCTGAACTTAATCAACAATCAACATTAATGTTAACGCTGCTCTGTTTATTCAAATTAATCATCAAGGACAGGGCACCCCCCCTCCATGCCAGAAGAGCGGAGAATTTGTCTCTGCAGCATCTTGCCAGGGAAATTGATGATGAATTACTTTGTTTATCAAGTCACCCCTATTAACAAGCCTTCTGACAGCCCCGTCTCCATCCCAGAGATATTTTCTTTGGCTTCAGTGGATCGTCATTTGGATCCTGAAGATTTTTTTTCTTGTTTGTCATCTGACTGAAAAGTGAAACTGCAACAAGCACCAGTAGTAATGGCTCGGTGTGATGCATTTCACTTAACATCTCACTAGTTAGATAAGTGGATGAGTAGCAGCGGAAGAAGCGGTTATGTTGAAGTGAGGAAGGAAGAGTGTGCATAAATCCCAGGGTATCTTCACTAGCAGCTCAGGATAAACACAGATTAATGCCGTTCGACCGACACATCACAGAGGATGTGTGCTTAGATAAACAAGATGCACCGAGGATATTGAAGCCCCGCTTAGATAGATTCCTATCAAACGTTCTCTCCTGTAATTTGGAATCAGTGCAATCTTTTACTGAAGAAAAACAAAAACAATAATAATAATAAAACTAATAGGAAAGACGTCTCTCCCAGTACTAAAAGCTTGAGCAAGAGAAGCTCTAAAGCACCAACAAATACAAGTTAAAAGCTCAGCAAAAGCAACAAGGGCAAGGGTTTCTTTAAACTACCTTTAATTCAACCGAGCAAAGGTAAAGTAATTTGGCTTAGTTCAGCAAAGATGGGTCTAACTTTTCAGGCTATAGATTGAAGCTAAATGAAAAACACTGGAGATTCATTAACCACCACCCTTCCATGAGAGATGGATGGCTGAGAATGGCAAAAAAGGTAAAGAAAATAAAAGAAGCAATCAGATGAAAGGGTGAACCAAGGCTCGTGGCAGAGGGGGGAAAAAAATAGAGCACATTTCTTGTGTAGGCCATTCATCATATGCAGCTGGAATAGGAGGGGGAGAATGAATGGCGGTGCGAAGGGGAGAGACGAGAGATCGGTAGGGGCTGGGGACTGATGAACAGTTGGCCTATCCCATCAAGGATGCCTTCTAACCTGTGCTACAAAAAGGGGCATCCATCACACAGGCAGGCGGTAGTGCTTTACACAAGTGCACGGGCATAGAAACACACTGCTCACGTGCTGGGCTCACACTCGCAAAGGGCACAGTGATCACAGCTAGAGGCTACTGCGCATCGCCTGGCAAGCTCTATTACACTGTGAAGTGTGGAGATGTTCCATGCACCATTTTTTTAATGTGCAGGTGCAGGATTGTATTGCTTTTCATTAACGTTTTATCAATCAGCGTGTTTTGTTTAAGTACTAAAAACAATGATATAGTCTCAGACCTTTTAGCTCCTTTGTTAGTAGAACATGAAGTGGAAATACTGATTCTCCTGTCTTTTGCTGCATGCTTTCTAAAGTCAAATCTTATACACCTTTGAGTCACAATCAAAATGCGGTTCTCCCATAATGATATCAAAACCAGCACAGCAAACATTTGTGCCACTGCAAAGTAGGCGATGCTTAAATCCTGGCAACGTGGTGATTACCACTCCTGAATGTGAAGTTCAATTACAGTTGCTGCCACTGTTTTTCAGTCAGCAGTGGTTAAGACAGTTTATACAACACTAATTTGAGGTGACCTAGACCTCATTTAAATTGAACACAATAGCATGGTTTGTTTGGCTTGATGAGCTAATCATTGACTGGAGTGATTGCATTAAAACACGTTGTTTTTTGTTCATACTTTTTTTTATAAATGCTGCTGTGACTGAGTGTTAATATGTCCACGAGGACAAACAACACAGGTTGTGTTTGTTTCCTAATTTGTGTATATTTGCATGTGATTACTGTGAGAAGTGGTTGGAAGGCAGTATACTAGCAAACCCTCACGCTTCCTGGGTGTGTTAATATGTCCTTGTGTCCACATGCACACGCACACACACTCATACATATAAACAATCATACATAACAGCTTATATATCTGCACTTTCTGTTTCAGTGCAAGATTCACATCCTCTGAAGAGATACCGTTGTTTTCTCCATACTGCAGGGCAAGCATCTATCAGTGCAGTCCTGACAGCCAGCTTTGTGTCAAATGAGTCTCGTGTGTGAATTTTGCACATGAAATACACACGCAACACTGTGTGTATGTGCGTGGAGCTTGTTTGTGACATGAGGCCACAAGTGTCGCTCCCGACCGCCAGATGTTGGTGCTCATGCCACATGACTGTTCACTCTTAATCGCAGGTGTCTCAGGTCACATACTCTGCGGCTGCTCCAGTTATGGATTAGTCTCTTCCAGCTATTGACTGCTGGTGAAGCTGGAGGCTGGGGCTGATAAAAGACACCTGAGTGTGTGTGTGGCATACTAGGATTCTGGCTGTGGTTTGTATTGACTACCTGGCCTAATCAACAGTCAGAGCTGAAGCAAGAGCTTGTTAGCAGCCATGTACTGCTTAGATGTGTGCATGATGTAAGATTCTAGGTTGAGGTAGAATGGGTTTGTGGGTGTGTTTCTGTAAATGTCAATGTGAGTCAAAGGGCATACAGTAAAGCAGGGGGAAGGGTGGAAGGAATGACTTTCATCTCTTAGTTTCATCTTTCCCTGCACACACACACATAAAAAAATCATATATTGAGGAGTCTTGATTTTTAAAATAACAGAATAACATCGCCTTAGTTTTTTTGTTTCATTTTTTTTTTTCTTGGGACTTTGGACTTGGTTAGACTGGTGGTAGCATTTTTGGAAGACAAAAATTTGGAAACAAAAACCCACTTTGAGCTTAAAAAAAAAAAATCAGTAATAAATGAATCATGAGATTTGTTCAACGGTTTTTGCACAATACTGTCCTTCCACAGGGACTCTGTACCAAGGAAGGTTTCATTTTTTTTTGTTTTTCAGGAGAAGTTTTACCTCTACAGAGATATGAATGTAAAAGTAATTCTCTAAACTTTCTTCTCTTCCTCCCCGGTGGAATTTCCAAACTGTTCAAATCAAAGTATAATCCTAAGTGTGGTTGACACACTTCACAGGTCTGGATTTTATTTGTAAAGACAAAGGCAAGAGAAGTAAGAAAACAGGAGACTTTCGTGGGTAGACAGAAAGCGACGAGCGTTATTAAAAATGGATGAAAGCATTACTTGCTTTTTTCGGTTTCTGAGTTAGAGTTAATGAGGAAAATTAGAGTGAGGGATGGGGGGGTGGGGGGAAGACTGATTGTACAAGGGAATGGGGAGGAAACTTGGCTGTGGTGCTTGGAGACTTTGTTGCCATGGAGATCAGTGGGGAGGCAATTAGAAATGTGCAGATCGTGTTTGAATAGTGTATGCATAATTGATTAAAATCATAGAGTGTGGTTGCGGTGGTGATGGAGATGATGATGGAGATAAAAAATCAATACCTTCTTTTGTGAAGCTAATGTGAGCAGGATGTTTCCACATAGACCCAAAGTTCTTGTGTGTTTGTGAAAGAGAAGTATTCTTAGTTTAACACAAACCAACATGATAATAATAACCAATGTTAATATAATTCAGTGTATTGTATTTAACATAAACACAGATAATCATTGTATTGAAGCATTAAAAAATGAAAATATAATGAAGGACTCGTTTGTCTTTACACAATTAAGTAGAGAACAGTGTTACAATAATGATTTAATATTATTTTGAAAGCATGCACAAACTTATAGTCCCTTGGACCTTCTTTAAACCGAACAATGTAGGTTTTTTAATATTACAGTTTAAGTTAAATATTTTTCTCCCCGTTTAGCCTTAACTTACATCCTGTGCTGTCTGCTCTATTTTAATGGTACAGGAGTGATTAGACTGTAAGTAGTGCTTCTAGTTTTGTTTTAGAAATTGTTTGTACCCTGTTGATCATAACTTTTTATGCGGCATCCTGATCTGAGGAAGAGTTTCATACTATTGTCATGATTAGGAAGAGCTAGGCAGACTAGAAAACTTAAAAAAAAATTTTATTTGAAGGCGTGTATCGTCCATAAAACACAGGGACCAAGAAAACTAACACAGGTGACTAAGATCATGGCAACAGGCAAACAATATGACATAACTGGGGCTAGTGGGAGACACTATCAGACACACCAAGGAGCACAGCTGTAACTCACGAGGAAGAGCAAGACTGGGGAAAGTAAAACTGGAGACTAAACACATAGAACAGGGATTAAATGCTAAAACAAGGACTCAAACATATGAACTCTACAGACGGACAACCGTGGAGAGTGAGGGCACAGAAAGGAAGCACTAGGATGACTAGAAAAACAATATATCAGTAACTAAAGATTAAAGGCACAAATAGCAAAACCAGAGAAAACCAATTTTAGAGGAGCGTGCTAATTATAAAACTTACAAATATAAGGAAACACATCTAACTATTTTGGGAAAATAACAGTCAAAACCAGAAGTGTTGTATAAAAAAACAAATGTGTATATTCTGTAAAATTCATCTCTCAGTGTTCTGGTCTCTTTTTTTTAATTGAAGCAAAGTAATTCTGAATATTTTACATCCTTGTGGAGTAATATTTCACTCAACTTTAATAATAACACAATGACAGATTAGTTTCCTGAAACCTCTCACACACACAGCAGCACTTGATGACTGCTATCTCATAAAAAACATTTGTCTTTCAAAAGTCACTTACCAATCAGGTGTAAAGCTGTTGAGCAAATAATTATAAAAAAGGAATATTTGGAAATAATCGTGAATATAAAAACTGGTAAATCACATACTTTAGGCCAATCGAGAGATAAAAATATATAACGTAGTACGATGTCTATTATTGCCTTGTCTTCTCCTAGTCAGGTGCCGGTCTCCATGGTGATGGGGTGTCCATGCCACTGTCTGGCATCAGCACTCCAGAGATTTGCTATTTGCTGGGCTTCCTGCCAAGCCTTTCTCTGTGCAGGTGCCAAAGGGTCTGCAAAAACTGTTAAATCCATGACTGACAGATTGTAGTGTTTGAAACTTTGTGGTGAATTTGACTGGCGACTTACGTATTTTATGAGAAACTATGAGATCGTTTGGACGCAATGATTATAATTCATATTTTAGGTGTCCTGCTAAAGATTTGCAATATGACACTGTGATTTTTTTATGTTAGTTCGCAGCAATATAAATGCCTCTCTTTGCAGGCTAAATTGCACAGGACACCATTCGGTGAATTCCAGACATACTCGCTGGGTGGCGTGTAATAAATCAGCGGTCCCCAACCCCCGGGCCTCGGACCGGTACCGGTCCGTGAGTCGTTTGGTACCGGGCCGCGAGAGTTGAGGCTCAGGTGTGAAATGTATAGTTTTCAGGGTTTTTATCGGTTTTCACCGTTATTTTGTTATCGTTTTTATCGTTAACTCGGTTTTCCTGGGTCTTTTCACGTGTGTTATGAATAAATCTTCTTGTTTTCGGTACCGGTACTAGTTTTATTTTGTTGTATTTATCCGCGACACCTTAAAGGCCGGTCCGTGAAAATATTGTCGGGCATAAACCGGTCCGTGGTGCAAAAAAGGTTGGGGACCGCTGTAATAAATCTTACAAGACACATGGTGAGCTCAAACCTATACGTATCAAACCTGAGAAAGTCCACTTAGCAAACTGTATACTGATAAACATGACATACTGTATATGTTATATTTAATAACAAAGTTGTGACATATTAAATGTTTTGCACAAAGCCTGGGGAGTCTAGCAAAACAGCTTTCTTCAGTTGGGGTCTTCAGCTGCATTCAGCTTACAGTGTACTGTTGTTGCTTAGTTTTCATCTGATAAAATTGTTGCCTTGGACTTCTCTGCTACATTTGCATAGCTTCTTCGTATCCCTTTATTGAATATAGTGTATACCTTTGTTTTCTGGTTACCAAACAGTATGCTTATGTACTGAATGCAGATAGATGCACTTCGCTCGCATACGAGCGTGTGTGGGAGGCTACTTTTTGTAGTTTTCCTTGTAACAAGGGGAGCTGTGCTTTGGCTTGTAGCAAAGTAACTTAATAATAGGGTTATGGCACAAAGAGGTATACACTTAATGACTACGTGCATGAAAATGTGTGTGTGAGTAGAATACACAAGAGTATTGCATTTAGTTTTGCTGCATGTTTATGTATTTTGTAACTTAGCGAATTTAGAAAGAGGCTTTTGATGAAAACCCGTCGGATATAATTAAACTGTCACGTCCTCGTAAGCTAGTGTTTTAGTTATTCATTTTCATTTAGTTAATAAATTAAAATGTTGCTGTCCTCGCTGGAGCTGTAGCAGAGATTGTGATCAACGGTTTGAAATGCCTACAGCCAATAAAGCTGTGACAATATTTCATCAAACATGGAGAGCACTTGTATTATAACGAATGCAGTGTGAAGTCCAAGCCTTGTGTTTGGCCTTTGTCTACTGAGTTTATTCTTGATAAGGGAATAACGACATCTTAACACACTGGCTGCAATGACACAGATTTCCACCACACGGTAGATAAAAGGGTGTGCTTGATATTGACTCTGTGACAGTCCTATACACATTCTCATTAACAAACAAAGAATCTCTGTCTGTGTTAAAACAAATGTGTCTTCGTCGCTCTGTCTTTGACTGAAAGCGAGGCCCTTTGAATTATTCGGTAATTTATATTTTCTGCCCATCAGTCCGTGTTCAGGGTCTGCTCTGTCTCGTTTTTATTCTCTTTCCAAACAGACGCATTTGTGGATGATATATCATTTGCATCACTTCCCGTAGGTTAGACAGGGAGATAAAAGAATAGACAGAATTCCTCTCATTATAATCATGTTTTCACTTCTGACACGAGTGAAGATGACCTCAGTCTCTGTTCCATCTCTTACTTGTCTTCCTTCGTTCATTGTCTTCTTCCTCCCTCACTCCCTTTTTTCTTTTGCTCTTCTTTCCCTCCATTTGAACTTTTGCTCTGTGCCTGTAACTGGTTGTACACATATTACACATATCAATATTTTTGATTATAAGCCCAATGTTTAGGGCCATGCCGATGTAAATCAAATCATATGCAATTTGTTTGCTTGTTTGTCTGGTAAGAATTTTTATAACCAGTGGAGAACTGAAGAGGTAGCTATTGATATAAAGTTGATTAATTACTTAATGTTGCTTGCACTTTACTGGTTTAACATCTTTGCACTCTGAGCATGTGTGTACACTGTATGGTTTTGCTCAGCCATACATTAGCTAATAATTAGCCTGGAGATAACTAGATGGACCTCTACACTATTTTCTGCTTTAATAATGAACTCTGTTTCATAAATAAATAAATAACATATGTCTATATCTCGTCTGTACTCTTTAGCCCCCTCACAACAACATGCACCAGACATGGATGTTGAGAGCAGTTACTTTGGCTGTTGTATATGTATATGTCTGTTGTGACAGTTTGTTGAATGATGCAGGACGATACTCTTGACATGAAAATTGGATTTGATCCTTTAATAGCATATTGTCATGTTCAATTGGATGCAATGGCTAAATGCAGTTTTAGTCACAAAACAGCAGCTGAAATGGCTTTAAATTCTCCATCATATTCGATTCTCATTCTTAATGCAGTCAGAGCAGAGCTCAAACCTAAATGTACCTGTAGGTCAAGGTCATGGATTCAGTTGCCGTATATCTATAATAAACAAACTCGGTATCTTCTGGTACATGTTTGGGAGAAGAAAAATGGCTATGATGTTACTTACACGAGATGTAAAGACAGGTTATAAATATCTACAGCAATCATTTAACAATACTTTTATAATTAAAATCCTGTCATGAACTGGCTGTGTGCAGCAGGCAGGATAGGACCCTAAAGCAGACTCACAGGCAGGGCTTAAACTCAAAAACACAGCTTTATTGGTGGCGTACAGGTGATACAAAATGAAACTAAACTAAACTGCAATTCTAGAACCTGAACATACAGTGAAACACATGAGGAAATACACAGCCATGAACGAGGGAGAACGTGACACTGGACTGAGGGAAACAGAGGCTTAAATACAAAATACTATGACAAAGGACCTGGAAACACGTGGGGAACACAGCTGAGACAAATGTACACAATGAGACAGAGGAAGCAAAACTAAACACACTGAACATGGAACACAAGACTGTCAAAAATAAAACAGAAACACAAAGACGCAGGCTCACAACATGACACGGGGGACAGGCAAGAGGGACAACACACCGACACCACAAAGAGGGCAAGGGGGAGTGAGTGGGGAACGCGAGGGAGACATGACGGGCTGGGGAAACATTGGAATGAAACACAAGGAAGGGAAACAAAGACTCACACACAAACCCACATAAACCCAGACACACAGAGAGGGACACAGAGGACAAAGACACAAGGGGAACCTAATAATAAAACAGGACGACCTAGGCAATATAGAAATAAACTCAAGACTTACTAAATGAACTTAACCATAAACCATAATACAAAATGACATGAAAATACAAGAAAATAACACGCTGGGTCAAATGACTCATGAGAAATTTTCACCTTCTGTCACCTTTTTCATTATTGCTAACAGTCTGGCTGTTAGTCATCGCCATCTTTCTCATTATTCAAATACCAGCACTACTAACATCATCATCATCACTGGAATTAACATAATCAATAGTTCCTTCACAGTCATTATCTTTGCTGCAGTTGTCATCATCAGGGATAAGTGAAGTGGCTGCATGTAAAAAATGTATGACAGTGAATACAGAGGGTTCACTGCAAGTTGCAAATCACTCATCAACCTCAAGAATAGAAAGGCTGGATTGGACTTTGCAGAAAAAGGCCAGGTCTTTGGACAGATGAAACCAAGATCAGCCGCTACAAGAAAAAAGTATGGAGAAGACGTGGAACGGCTCATGATCCAAAGCGTCTGTAAAATACGTTGGAGGCAGGGTGTGCGTGTCTGCCAGTGGCACTGGGACACTTTTTATTGATGATGTGGCACAGGACTGAAGCAGCCAAATGAATTCTGAGGTGTTCAGATTAGGGGTGGGTTTTTATAATCGATTTATCGATTAAAATCGATTCTGGCTTGGATAACGTGAAATCGATTCATTAAAATCCTGAATCGATTTTTTAATATAAATTTATTTTTCCCGAAATGCCAGAATCTCTGGTGAAATCTCACAAAATTTCAACAACCACCAAACAGTTAAGACAGTAAATGAGAGCAGAAACACGGATTCTGCACAAAGACATAAACACACAGCGCAGACGGATCAGAATCGGTGAGATGTCGCCTTTCTCACCTGACGGCACGGACACGGTCGGGGCTGAAAGCCGACAGCTCGCTGATTCTGATGTTTCGGCAGGTCCGCGCTTTGTGTTTACGTCCTTTTTGCGCTGATTCTAAAGCTGTTAGTTTTATCTCTCTCCAAACAATATTGACTGAACCGGCAGCAAAAGAAGATCCAAACTACGCTTCACATAAACATCGTCATGAATTCCCTCTGACTTTTGCTGTTTTGCTTTCACCACGATAAAATCACACTTCATGCACAGCTCTCTCTCTCTCTCTCTCTCTCTCTCTGTACTTCAAGAACAGTTTCCCGTCTAAAAATCTGTTTTCTGCATTATTCGCTTGCTTGTTATGCACAAGTCTACTGTTTTACAGCCTGTCGGCTGCTGTTTGTTCCTTTTACATACTTCCGAAAAGAAAACCTAATTTCTGCCGTTCAATACTGAACAAATTTAAACTTTTTAAAATTATGCAAAATGCAAAACGCTTAGCTGTGTCTCTAATAAAACCGCTGTAACTTCACATGTAACGTTTATATGTTGATTAATGGTTTTCTTTCGTTTTTGATGTACTGCAGAATATTTTTATAAAATCCCACACCAGGAAAATCACCTTCATGTTTTTCTGTGTTTTATCTTCAGCTGCTTTGACACAAAGGCATCTGCTGTGATGCTCACACCTTTGATAAAGTCTTGCGTGTGTCAGCTTCCTTTTTATAGATACAAAAATATGTAAATGTACTGATCTGAATTATAATATTTCTGACTGTCAAAATTTCCCAGATTTAAATGGAATCGAATCGAATTGAATCGAATTGAATCGAATTGTGGATCGAATCGATACGGGACCTTGTGAATCGGAATCGAATCGATTCTAGAAATCAGTGACGATACCCAGCCCTAGTTCAGATACATACTCTCTTCTCAAATCCAGCTAAATGCAGTCAAATTGATTGGGCAGCGTTTCATAATACAGATGGACAATGACCCAACACATAGAGCCAAAGCAACCCAGGAGCTTATTAAAGAAAAGAAGTGGAATATTCTTCAATGGCCAAATCCGTCACCTGATCTTAACCCAACTGAGCAAGCATTTCACTTGTTGACAGAAAGGCCCACAAACAAAGAGCAACTGAAAGCTGCTGCAGCAAAGACCTGTCAGAGTGTTAAAAAGGAGGAAATACAGCATGTGGTGATGTCCATGAGTTCAAGACTTCAGGCTGTGATTGCCATCAAAGGGTTTTTACAGCAAGTATTAGAAATGAACATGTCATTTTAGGTTATTTAATTCGTCAAATTAGTTTGGAGCTCATGAAATGAAGTGATTGTGTTAAAAATGCTTTAGTTCCTCAGATTTTTATGCAATCTTTTTGTTCAACAAACTGAAGCTTGAGAGAGGGATTTAAATCATTTGTTATCATTCATGTGTCAGCAAACACATTTGATATTTGTCTGTGGGCACAGTAGAATCTTGCAGTGGAACATAAAGCATATTGTGTACATGTCCAGCTGACATGCTTCTTATCAGCAGATGTTGTGATGAGGATTTGTAAGGTTGGGGATTTATTTCATACTCATCCCAAATAACATTTGTAAACTACGTGCCATGTGTGTATAATTGTGCACACCTATGTACGTGCGGCATTCTTGCATGCTGGAAACATCAGCTGTCGGTCACCTTAAAATTGTCTGCGCTTTGACAGCTCCAACTGCGATTTGTTCTTTCTGCCGTTCCCTCTTGCATCATCTCAGTGTGAGATAAGCAAGTCATTATGCACGTCTCAAACTGTGACATGCTCAGATTGTTAATGGTAAAAGATAGTTTGTGTGGAGGGCGGTGAATTGAGGGTAGAAAGTGATGGCGGCGTTTGGGGTGGGGGGTCCTCCTCCGTAAATCAAGTGTGTCAAATTACAAGATTGTGTTACATGATTAGCATCTACATAATGAGAGGAGTTCATTAGCCTCCTTTATTAGCTGTGATTGGGTGTTCCGGACGCCATGTCGGAAAAGCTTACAGACTTTGGGTGCATATATGTTTATTAAGATGATGGTTTTGACATCTGCATCTCAAGGGTGCAGAAGTTTGTATGTCTGTTTTGTGATTCCTGGTATTTATTCAGCGAGTTATTTAAAGTTTAATCAATAGAAATGACAAGACACACAAATGCCTGCTTGAAGAGATGAAGTACCAAATACAAACTTGCTGAATTATGCAGTTAATTGCAAGTTGTTCATAAACACGAAACCGTTGGCATCAACCTCTTGGTGAGGTTGAGCATAAATAACGTGTTTAAGGTCATGCCAAAGCATCTTGATCAGATTTAACTCCACAATATGACTAGGCCATTTTAAAGCCTTCTTTTTCTCTTTTTCTAAATTTTTATCTTTTTGAGCCATTCAGAGGTGGGATTGCTGGTATTCATTCATTCATTCATTCATTTATTTGTTCATTTCAGGCACAACAAAAATACATATATTGAACATAAAGTGCACAAAACAAAAAACAAAAATTACCTGAAAAGGAGTGGGACGAAGAAAACTTATTAAATCCCACCCCTATACTCACTCATCAACAAAAAACAATAAGCTTCCCACAGCTACGCCCATCGTTGCAACCAAACAAACCATCAACAGCCCCGGGCACATGCAAGCATCTCAACGGCAGCTCGCAAACAACAAATAGAACCTTCATAACTGAATACAGAATATATATTAATTATAAATTGCGTTACCACAGGTAACAGGCAATAATATATTTTGGATCATTGTCCAGTTCGCTTGAGCTTCACAGCAAAAACTGATGGCTGGACATTTTCCCCCTTATGATTTTCCAACAATTACAGCAACTCATCCAGGTCCTGAAGGAGCAAAGCAGCCCCAACATCACACTACCACCACCATGTTTGACTGTTGGTATGATGTTTAATGCCAGATGTAACAGGATGTAAACTTTCTAAAAGTTTTAGCTTTTATCTCACAGAATTATTTCCCTAAGTCTTGGGGATCAGTTGGTTTTTATGCAAATGTAAAATGATCCTTAGATTTCTCTGGATGCTCTTTTTGCCCAGTTTCTTTCTTGTTGTTGAATCATAAACACTGAGCTTAAATGAGGCAAGTGAGGCCTGCAGTTCTTCTAATGTTGTTCCGGTTTCTTTTGCAACCTCTTGAATGAGTCATTGATGCACTCTTGGAATCATTTTGGAAGACCAGCCACTCCTGGGAAGGTTCACCACTGTTCAACACCGAGTTGTCTCTAATTGTGAAAAATGAGTCACAAAGTCTTCGAAACAGCTTTGCTACACTTTTCAGACTCATAGACGTCAGTGATTTTGTTTCTCATCTGTTCTTAAGTTTCTTTAGTTAGTAGCATGATGTGTTGCTCTTTGAGGTTATCTAGTCTAGTTCACTTTATCTGACAGGTTCTATTAAAGTGAATTCTTAATTTTGCAGGGCTAGCAATTGACTGCATGTGGGGAATTAAATATGGTTAATCACAGTTAACTTGTGATTTAACATTGGGTGGAGGGGTGGGCAAAGCAGGGGGTAGTCAAAGGAGCTTGCAAAGAAAAGCGTCTGGACTTCTTTAAGTTACTTGAAGACGTTTCACCTCTCATCCGAGAGGCTTCTTCAGTTCTAAGGTCAAATGGTGGAGAGTCCCAGATTTAAACCTGGTGTGGAGTGTCCCCCCACAGAGGGACAAAATGACCCCCTGATGATCCTCTAATCGCCTGAGCCAAGGTGTGAAACTGGGTGTGGGTCCCAATCAGCCAGGGTTTTGGGTGAGCTCGTTGTGAAACCTGGCCCCGCCTTATCATGCGAATTCCTGAGGTCAAATGGCCCAGGATGTGAGTGGGCATTAAGGCGTCTGGGGAGGGAACTCAAAACTGGATTACAGGGGGTACAATTACTTTTTGGCCAGGTAGGAAAACTTTTTTTATATGAAAGAACACAGGAGAACTCTAATTTCCTTATTTGATTCATCTAGTATTTGATGTTTTGAGTACAACTGCTCTTCATCAGACAGTAAACAAACAGTGTGTCATCTTCTTAAGTTACCTGCCCATGACCAACTGTGATAATATCCAATCAGAGCCATGTCTTATATACTGTAGGACAAACAGCTGATGTATAATCTAGAGGTAAAGTATACCGCCTTGGCATGAGCCAGAAAAATCAGAGCCCAGAAAGACGAAAAGGAAACAAAAACAAATAAATTAAGATTATCGCCACACAAAATATGCACAATGTCTTCAGCAAATAATAATAATCATTAATCAATAATCTAATATTAAACTTTCAAAAGATTTCGATGATCTGAAAGATGTAAGCGTGACAAATATGGAAAAAGAACAAACAAATGAGAATGAGGGCAGATACTTTTTTCACAGCAGTCACATGTTCCTACCTTCAACGCGCGCACACACACACACACACACACACACCTCCACCTGTGAAGCATCTGCTCAGTTAGGAATGTATACTCACCTGCTCAGCATGCCAGCATAATCCACTGTTTCTAAACCCATTTAGTCCATATGGCTCCAGCACAACTCTTCTTCAGTGCGTGCTGTGCTCATGTGTGCATGTATAGTCTGTGTGGGTGTGTGTCTGGAGTTCCTTGTACCTGATGTTGTTTTCAAATCCTTTTCACAGGGTCATTCTCTATAAAATCTCTCCTGAGATATGTTTCAGATTCTTTCTGCTTCTTGTGCCTAATTGTTGCAACACTGTGTACTAATTAAATGTGTACAGTTGGAGCAGAATCGTTTTGAAATGCTCAAACACCTTTTTTCTTAGTTATTTTGTTACATGTTGTGCATTTGACTCCAGGTTTCCTACTGTACAGAAATTAAAGGATGTAATGTGTAATATCTCCAGCTGGTAATTCTGTGTATTTGTTTGATGCATCTTCAAAAATGACATTGTTCATACTGAATCTAATCACAGTTAGTGTAGTTCACAGTCACGCTGCGTGAAGAAATAGATAAATAGATCTATCACAGGTACACACACCTACAGTAGGCATATTCCTTGAGTGTTATTTGACACCTTTGTTTTTGTCGCTCTGTTTTTCTGTTAACATACCCTAAGGATGAGATGAGGATGTGAAGTCGTAGGTGGCAAGACATGACCCTTCCTTCCCCTTGCACACATGCACACAGGCACACAAATCCAGGGCGTGTGTCTGCTTGTATCTTGCGCATCCTATCCCAGTGGTATTGAGGTGCTATCTCTCTCTAACCTGTCAAGGTTGTCAGGTGCTGATAGATGGCAAACAGATAGAGCGGAGGGAGAGACAGGACGTAAACAATGCTTCCTTCTGCATCCTGCCCTTGCTCTGTCTCAGCCTCCACACACATCTCCCAGCGACAGTGCACGGCTCACCCATACCCTGTCTTTAAGAACAATATCACTTTATCAGATGTCTTCGCTGTTTCGCTAGGTGTGCCTCGCTGTGCTTTTCAGACAGTGAGAGCAGCTCTGCAAGTTCATATTTAGCAGGGCTTCAGCTCATTAATCGGTTTTGTTGCACTTGTGTTGACGATAGATTGCCAATATACAACATTTGTGCCTATATTTCCATGCAAAATATAAAATGTGCTCACAGTGTTCCTCTCATTTATAGCTAAAGTGAAACACAAATGGCGACTCATACTTTTAAAATGACAGAGGCTACATGATTCATTGTTGATTAATGGGAGCTTCTCTTTTCTGTCATCAGCGACCCTGAGATATGACGATGTCATATGATATGACAAAAAATAGAGAAAGTTAAAAACTTAATACGTAAAGATGTGTGATGTTATATTTATACATGCTCATAAACATATAGAGACATGTGATCAGAATATTCTACAATCTCATAGTGAGAATTCAAGGTGTAAACCCTTTTTTGTGCATCTGCCTGTGTGCGCATGCAGGATCATCATGAAGCTGTCAGGGAATGGAACATGGAGACTTAGCATGCCTGTTATTTATGACATCTTGGTCTTCTCCGAGGTCAATCCACACAGCGTCTTTGAAATGTAATTATGTGGCAACTGGTGAAGTATGTATGCCGGTGTAGTAATTTATGGCTGAGTTAATACTAATGGTTGGCAACCCATTCATTCAACACACACACACAAACAAAAGCACACACAGACACACAATTCCCAAGGCCCAGGTACAGGCTAGAATAAACAAATCATAGTGACATGGATCCTGAGGTGTTGGGTACACGGCCCAGTACAAGGAGAGGGCAGCAGAGGTTCTCTGATCTCCTGAATCAGATAGCCTTGTGGCTATCAGGGTTAATGTCTTAGAAGCTTAGAAGCTAATCAAAGTTTTACAGGTTTCTGTCAATAGGTAAGAAAGTAATTCAAGCCGATAGTGGGGCACTGAGTAAGTAGTTATGTCTTATTTGTTAAAGCTGAAAACAACCTACAAAATAGCTATCCTAATGCTTAGAGCAGTATGTAGCTTGAGAGCTTGAAGGTCACTTGCAGGGTATCATGTGAGGACCAATTCAGCATGCTGAAAGGGTGCCAGCCTAGTTTGGATTGTTTTCCTGTGGTCATAATTAACTGCGAATAGAGATTAGGATTATTTCATTTACGTAATCTGGCCCAGGAGCCGCAGCCTGTAGTGGTCGGGAAAGATAGAGGGGGATAAATTGGTAATGTCTTATAATGAGCAGCTACATCAGGCGTGCGTTGGCCTCAACCAAATAAATAAGCATGCAGTCACCCCATTGCCTTCTCCCTCCTTTGTGACAGGGCCCGGGATGGGAAATCATTTTTCCATTTATTTTTTAATCATTTCCTCAATTTTCCCCCTCCCTACTGTCCATGCCGAAAGTAATTTAATCTGTGGGCCACTTCAAAAGGCGTATTTTGTGCACATGCTCACACTTGGCCAAGTAACACACATGGCACGTCTGTAAACTTAGGTGGATGTACAGAACCATTCGCTCCACTGGGGTATGGTGTCATTTAGGGGAGACTTCTCTGGCATTGTGCTACTTAGTAAATATTATTACAGTAAATAGGTTTTATGCTTAAAGAGGGTTATCTGCTGTACAGCTACTAATGCAGTGAGAAAGCATGAACTATAGTCAAAACAAGGCTACTTTTAGTTATGTAATGTATCTTGGATTCATCATCTTTGAGCATGTTCCACCTTAACTTTGGCATATATGTTTGCTTCTTTGGTTTATTTTGTTTTTTAAATCCTAACCTTACAACTGTGCTTTATTATGGCCTCCAGACCACCTGTCAGTGCACACAGGCTTAACAGTTTGCCTGCATTCAATAGACGGCTACAAATCCCAACCAAAAGTATATATTTTCTCTCAGCAATCACAGTTGAGAGGTGTCTGTCAGTCTGCGTCGCAACGCTGGTCTGCTTCCCTTCCATAGACTGTGAAGATTTTTGTTTACCCTATTTAGACTGCTGGTAGCAGTATAAAGACTGCAATAACCATTGCTGAGCAGTGGCCCTGTAATTTTCTGAATGCATGTATCTATGTAGCAGTCTTCCAGAGGCTAAATCATTTCTGCTGACAAATAATAAAGGAGATGTGGGGGATTGTAGGCACTGGTCCATAAATATTTAAGGACTGGGGGATTATTACAGGGTTGGGTTTTATGGGAAGCTTCAACTCTAATTGTAGTGGCCTGGAGGGATTCTGAATGTGTGCCTGCGAATGTATTTTTCAGCTGCCCTCGGTGCCATGCCTCATCCATTTTGCCGGCGTATTTGTGTTGATACATTTGTTTGTTTTTATGATCTCTTCAGATAGCAAACAACTGTGCGTCATAACTTCAGTTGCATTCATCTGTGTGAAGTGTTTCCCTTTTAAATCTCTTTACCCCAGGAAGTATCAGAGACAGATTAGCAAAGGTCAACTGGAGAAGTGTGTGTCAAATGTTTTGTTTTCATAGTTGTACAATGGGGGCTTTTGTTCAGTATTTAGATATTTTTCAGACTGCTGTAAGCTTTTAAGCACAAGCATTGACGCACTAAATAACTGGGGCAGAATATTATCATTAACTCCCAGAAAGACTTTGTTTTACTGTGTGTTAAGGTGTGTCTTAGCTATCAATTGCCTTGGGAAGTATCAAGAGCTATCATTAAGACTGGTACGGGTAGGACGGCCTCTGTGGCCTCACTTTTCTTTCAGCCCACTGACCCTCGGCCACGCCCCAGCAGTGCAGACCACCTCGTGCCTTCCTCTGTTTGTTGGTGGATGAGGAAAAATGACTGTGACATTAGCTATCGATTCCACATTAACTCATCTGGCTCCATCGGTGCCCCAGACACATTGATTTCTATTACGGTTGTCACTGGAGAACACAAAAAAGGTGAGCCTTGCTAAGCTTTGAAAAATGGATAGGGGTGTCCTTTTTTAAATATCTGCCAGCTCTCAACTAGGTGTTTTCCCAGAGCCAGTGACATCCCGCATGGCTGAGCTTTATATGAGCATGCATGTGGGGACGTACAAGGATTTTTTTCCCCCTCTCATTCAGCTTCAGGTCTAATTCTTCCTTGGCATGCTCAGTTCCCTAAAGAGAAAAATTGGTGCAGGCTTTTTTCAATTTCAGATATGTTTGTTATAGCTGTTTGTCCTTACTGTCTTCATTTGCTGAAAATTCACAACAACACAACCGGTTATTATTAATACACGCTAGGCTCAGGAATACCCGAGAATTTCAGCCAAATTTTGAATAGCGCTGCATAATGTGCCAGCTTTCAGCTGTGGAAGACCCTTTTGCATGTGTTGACATAATTAGCCAACACTATACAAATTAGTTATGTCACTGCTGAGCTGGTATCATGATCTTTGTTCAGCATCTGGCTAGTTGTGCACAGGGATGCCTGCATGATGGCAGCTGGCAATTTGTGCCCCGCATCTAAAAACCTTTCTCTGTGCAAGTTGGCAGGAAAATGTTCGTACCAGGGTGGTATGGAAGAATACACCAAGTAGTGATTGCCAGTTCTTTCAGCCACTCACTTGTGTTGGTGTGCTGGTAACGTGGCAAAGTACACCTTATTGCAAACAGTGGTGCACATAACAAACTACATTTGGAGATTTTTACTTCAGTGTTTAAGGAATTGTCTCATTTACTGCAATTGAAATTCTGTTAAAGTGCACAGCTGTTTTTTATTTGATTGTCCATTTCTTGTTTACTTGTTTTATTACAGTATTGTTTAAGATTTTGCAATGATAATGAAAAATGCATTGCTAATGGCATACCCTATAAACTCAAAGGCCATTCAGAGGGACACTGAATTCTCACTCAGTATTTGGAATCTCCAAAGGGTATCAAAGGCTTGTTATTAGCAAAATGAGTTTAAAACTTGTTTAGTGTTTGCTTTATTTTTATCTTCCACTGAGCGTCGTTGACACGTTTTCACCCCTGTTAAATCATCGTGTTCGAGCGGCATGTGTTTTTTTCTTTTTCATGAATATTTATAAAGACAGTCATAACACTTTGCTGAAAACCACATCATTCTGCCAAAGTGGTAGAAGTACAGGTATTTAAATTGATCACTGCTCGTTTTTTTTTTCTCTGAGCAGCACTAAATAATAGTGACTAGAAAGCACACTTGTATCCTTTTCTTCCTCACCACTGCTTCTTTTAAGCATCCCTCCATGTCATCCTTTACATTTTGGCTTCTGTCAGTTATCCACTGTCAGCTGTTCCGTCACATTATTGCGTCTCCAAAAATGTTTCCTTGGTGGTTTATTCAACTTTCATTGGTTGTCATTGTTGTTTTTTCTATCTCCGTTGTGTTTCGTGTGCTTTTGCAGCACCTTTCCACTTTTCCACTTGCATGTGTTTTCTTAAGATGCACTGCATTAGACTACTCAGGGCCACCGTAGAAGCTGTAAAAAATAAATAACTCCAAAAATCGATGTATTTGCACAAAAACAAACTTCCGTGCTTATGTGCTTCTTTTTACTTTGACTACAGTCTGTCACTTGCATATTTGTAGATCTTACTTCTTCTCAATCCTGTAAAAGATGTTCTACATCTTTGTCCACGAGGATCCAGGCTGTCTTCTTAAATAAAGTCAGAAAATAATTAAATTTCACTATTGAGGGATATACACACTTTTGTTTTACTCTAGGGTATATTTTCAGAGTGGTCTAGCCTTCTGTTAAATAAGCATATGATTAAATGCCCTGGTCTCAAACTTTGGAATACTGTTCCTACATTTTAGTGATATTGGAGAAGAGTGTTGTTGGGTCTGTGTTTCCACAAGCCCCGCTAATTCTAGAGACTTATTCATCATGAAGAAAACAAGACAGTCGATCGATCGATTATTTGCGCAAGGGAGGCCTCGTCTGTGTCCACCACGAAAATGACCTCCAGATCTGACCTCCTCCTGCTGCCTTTTATTGAGAGACAGTTCACACAAAACACGTCAGAACAAAGCCACGCCCCCTTGGTTTTAAGACAAGGCATTGTATGTATATGTGTGAACTTCTGTATCTAAGTAAGAATATGTGTGTGTGTGTGTGTCAGACCTCTTGCTGACCAAAGGGTCGTAAACGCAGGAAGCTTACATCAAAAGCACAAGGATGTGTCTTTGATAAAAGACTACAGCCCCCCACCTAGAAGGACAGTGGAATTTCTTTCATCTGAGTTAAAACAAATGGTACAAATGGTAAACATAAAAATGACAAACATTTAACAAATCACTCTAAAAAGTGTACTGAATGCAGTCTACAGTTCTTAAACTCCAATGCCAAGATGACATTGAATTTGGCACATAGGATTTACATATATGTATATATGTGTGTGTAATTATAAAGGAAAGACAGTGCAGAGATTGATGACTAAAGCCTCCCTCAATCATCTCCGGTTCCTGAAGCTTCCCTTCGAGTCGACCACGTCAGGTCCACTCAGCATCAAATGTTTGTTTAGCAGTTATGAATGACATTTACAGTATATATCATTCTGATACAGGAAGGAAGACAATGAATTTGTCATTAAACAAGATCTAAAATATGTGCTAATAAATGTTTAGTCAAGGAAAATGCGTTACCCATGTTCTCATATGTTGGCTTCTCTTCTTTGGCTTCCTAATAAACACAGAAACAAGTTTAAAATCCTTCTCAGACTGCTGTGTTACTTGTGGTTCCTAGGATATTTAAAAGTAGAATGGGAGACAGAACCTTCAGCTTTCATTAGTTATTCATTTCTGTCCCTCTGCAGCAGTGTGTCTGTTGTCCTGTCTTTTTCCCGCTCACCCACATCCTGTCACGGCAGATGCCCCGCCCTGCTTCTGCCAGAGGTTTCTTCCTGTTAAAAGGGAGTTTTTCCTTCACTCTGTCACCAAGTGCTTGCTCAAAGAACTGATTGATGTTGTCTTTACTATTATAGTGTCATTACCTTACAATATAAAGCACCTTGAGGCAACTGTTGTTGTGATGTTGTGCTATATAAATAAAACTGAACTGAAAATGACTTTGAAAAAAAGAAAAACCACACAAAAAGTATTTTTAAAACACACAAACACACACATAGAGATACACACACACACACACACACACACACGCGCGCACACTAGTTTCCTAAGAAATGCTGTGTACTCCAAATGATTTCTAGCTTTTTCCACAAACTCCAGGCATCACTGGACTTAACTTATAAATCTTTAAAAAAAATGTCAAAATATCTAACTTGTTGCTCTTATATGTTATGTCAGATGTTTTCCTTAATGAAACATCATCGCAACATATGTTGCAGATTAAACTAAGGGTTGATGACTGCCATTGACCTGCAGTGAAAGGAAAAGAACACATTAGTGACAGCAATTACTCCCCTAGTAAAAGAAAACCTCGGATACAGGAGGAACAATGCAGTTTTCGTCCTGGTCGTGGAACACTGGACCAGCTCTTTATCCTCTCGAGGATACTCGAGGGCACATGGGAGTTTGTCCAACCAGTCTACATGTGTTTTGTGGACTTGGAGAAGGCATTCGACCGTGTCCCTCGGGGTGTCCTGTGGGAGGTGCTACGGGAGTATGGGGTGTCTGGCCCATTGCTACGGGCCATTCAGTCCCTATACAACCTTTGCAAGAGCTTGGTTCGCATTGCCGGCAATAAGTGGGACTCGTTCCCAGTGGGTGATGGGCTCCGCCAGGGACAGGATTTCTAGGCGAAGCCAAGTGGGGGAGGGCTTTCACTTCGGTGGCCTCAGAATCTCATCTCTGCTTTTTGCAGATGATGTGGTTCTGTTGGCTTCATCGGGTGATGGCCTCCAGCTCGCACTGGAACGGTTTGCAGCCGAGTGTGAAGCAGCGGGAATGAGGATCAGCACCTCCAAATCTGAGGCTATGGTTCACAGCCGGAAAAGGGTGGAGTGCCCACTCTGGGTCGGGAATGAGTTCCTGCCCCAAGTGGAGGAGTTCGAGTATCTCGGGGTCTTGTTCGTGAGTGATGGGAGAAGGGAGCCGGAGATCGACAGACGGATTGGTGCTGCGGCCACAGTGATGCGGACGCTGCACCGGTCCGTCGTGGTGAAGAGGGAGCTGAGTGTAAAAGCGAAGCTCTCAATTTACTGGTCGATCTACGTCCCTACCCTCACCTATGGACACCACCTGTGGGTAGTGACAGAAAGAACGAGATCGCGGATACAAGCGGCAGAAATGAGCTTCCTCCGAAGGGTGGCTGGCCTCTCCCTTAGAGATAGGGTGAGAAGTTCAGCCATCCCGTAGAGCCGCTCTTCCTCCACATCGAAAGGAGCCAGCTGAGGTGGTTCGGGCATCTGACAAGGATGCCTCCTGGGCGCCTCCTACGTGAGGTGTTCCGGGCATGTCCCACCGGGAGGAGGCTAGGGGGCAGACCGAGGACACGCTGGAGAGATTATATCTCTCGCCTTGCCTGGGAACGCCTTGGTGTTCCCCTGGATAGGCTAGAGGAGGTGGCTGGGGAGAGGGAGGTCTGGGCTTCTCTGCTTAGGCTGCTGCCCCCGCGACCAGGCCTCGGATAAAGTGGAAGAAGATGGATGGTAAAAAATAATGTAGGAACAAATGAACCCACTGGGTGCTGATGGATTTAGTTTCTCTCTGCCTTGCAGGAACTTTCAGGTCTCTCAAATGAGATCCTTTTCCCTGAAATGCCAAAAGCATTTTTTTTTAACCCCTCACTCATGTATGGACATCTTTCTGTAATCGTTTCCACAGTTGCTAGCTTAAGTGCAGTGAATGTTTCTGTGATCTCTGGCATGAAATTTCCGTTCAAAGGTTCCCCTCATGGTTTTAATTTTAACAGTTGCACATCTGTACGCCAGTCTTCTGAAACTTATGCTTCCCTGCAGGGACAACAGAATAGCTGCAGGACAAAACATGACAGAGCCTCACAAACTGAACATGAGAAAAACAGATTTTATCAGATTTGGTAAGGTAATTTATGTTTCCGAGCATGTCTCTCTGTGACAGTATCTAAGTGTTTTAGATGAGACAACACAATCAACCGTTGTGCAGTTTATAACATTCTTTTGTTACTAGGGTAGTATGTGCCACAGTCATTACCAACGAAACAAACAAATGGCGACACTGTAGAGTTTTCATTAAAGAAAAAACTAGCTAGTGTTTGTACCCATAAATATTAGCTCTAACCAACCGATTTTAACCCCCCCCCCCCCCCCCCACCAACTTTTATTTTCCTCTTTTTTGTACTGTGACTTCCTTTGCAATTACCCAAGCTCACAATTCATTTTGCTGTATATACAGGGCTAAGTGATCAGGTGCTGAATTCGTTTACTCATTTGCCTCTTGTTATCTTATCTGGAGAATGAATGAAGTCGGCCCTTTTAAACTCAGATGTGACAGTACGATCACGTAGGAAAGAATAAGGAGCAAAGAAATAGGAAGATGGAGGAGGAGACGAAGAGAAACAAATACAAAATTGTCAGAGAAATAGAATGAATAAACTTTGTTTTCTGGCTTAGAGGAAGGGAGATGTGGGAAGAAACAAGCTGTCATGGGGGGGATGTGCGAGATATGCAAGAAGAGAAGGGGGAAACATGAGGGAGGGAATGCAGCAAGAGATGTATACCAAGAAGTATGATCATTTTGATGATGATGATGGTGATGCATCTCCAGCACAGTTATAAAAAAGAGAGAGATAACATGAGGTGAAGAAGGAAGAGAGGAAATGTCCATGCAATTACTGCTGCTGCCAAAAAGAGGCTAATCGAATGGCACTTGGCACAGCAGGCCTCTGTTCCACGCAGCTGGTGGAAGAAGGAGAGAATGGGCTCTGACAGAGGGGAGAAAAGATGGAACAGAGGGAGTGAAGGTTGCAGAGATGTAGGAGATGTAAAAAGAACTGTCTTTGAGGGATTTGAAACATGAGGAATTGCATCCACAACGAGGGAAAGAACACATAATCAGAGGTTTCAAATGTGAATACACACAGATGGAGGAAAGAGGGACTGAAAGATACTGGCATGGGAAGCAAATGGAGGGAAATTTGATGTGCCAGAGAGGGGGAGTGGGTGAAGGTGGTGGTGGGAAGCAGGAGATGTCATGCCGGATGATGCATATAGTTAGCATTAGCATTTACACTCATAAATGTTAAGTTATTGATCAAGTAATCGGGGTGTGATTGAAGTGCACTTTCAAAGGGTATAACTGCATTAACTCTTTAGTAATTATGAGGAGTTTTAACGTAATCCACAATTGTTAGGGATTCTAAAGTATTTGGATAATTTCTTAAAATTAAGAATGGCTGTTAATATTTGGATAAAAATCTTTTGTAATCAGTGACAGCCTGGCGTCTAGAACCCACTGACCTCCCCAAAGGTTTCCTGCCTTGAGATGTTTTGTAGGCTCTTACTGCAGCCACCTACAGTTGCTGCTTGTTTCCCTTTCCTTTGTTTTTTGTCTTCAGTAACTTAAAAGCATGCTCTGTTGAGCTTAGATCAGGTGGGTGACTTTGCCACTGAATTCTCTGAATTGAGAAACTATTGTGTTGTTGTCACAGCATGTGATTCTTAAACACCGGACGGCTAGTTTTGCAGCATTTGGCTGAATCGGAGCGGAGAGTAAAGCTCTGCATGCTCCAGAATTCAACCTCCTACTTCTATCAACATCGTCAATAAACACTAAAGGCTCAGTTCCACTGGCAGCCATTCATGCCCATGCCATAACATTGCCTCCTCCATGTTTGACACACGATGTGGTATCCATCAGATCATAAGCTGTTTCTTTCTTTCTCCATATTTTTCTCTTCCTCCAAAATAACGTTTTTGTCTTTTTGAAGAATAAAGATGTTTGCTGTGCAGTCACTGCACCCAGAAAAAGAATAGTTCAAGGAAATCTTCTGATCTTCTGATCACAACTCTATATCGTTCTTTCAGTACAGACACACTATGTAAAAAAAAAACAACTTGTGGCAGTATTTGTATTTAGACAGGGATTATGTCTCTGCAAAAAAGCCATTAACAATTCCTTACTTCTAACCTTTAATTGCAAAGGTGCACCATGAAATGGGTGTGCTTCAATGATAGAGCAGAGTTTAATAGAATGAAGTGAAAGCTTAGGCGATCAAAGCCGAAAGAGAATCTTTGCTGGCACTCAGTAGCAACAAGGTGGCCAGTCAATGCTAATTTCAATAACTCTTTAATTATTGGTGTCACAGCTCCTTTGGATCATTTTCCGCTGTGTGCAAGCGAGGTAGAGAAGAGACAGCTGAAGGGAGCCAGTGAGGGAGGGCTTCTCAACACTAAAATACTAATGAAATATGAATGACTGGAGACGCAGGTATGGCGCTGGAGTAGAGACGAAGGGAGTGAGAAAACAGCGATAAAGACATCACTTCTGTAATATTGATGCTGAGAGTGTAACGGGAACTTTTTATGGCAGTTAGGAAAGGGAGATGGAAGGTTAAGATCTTTCTCACTTAACCATGAAGTTAAGTGTGTATCTCATCACAACTCCCATCTATTTTCCTGTTGTTATTTTCTACCTGTCTGAGATTATATAACATAACATTCTTTCCTTGATTTCTCTGTTGCATTTGTTTAAACTCAAGAACAGTGTAAACTTGGGATTCTTGACATGGCACATTACTATTCATTTATACTGCATACATTATAATCAAAGATGGTTAAATAATTAGGAGGCAGGAGGCTCATCAACCGCGATAGACTTTTATTGCTGCTTTGAGTACAGCTGGCATCAGGGTTTGGAGAGATCCCAGAGAAGAGCGAAGCCTCAAACAAGCTGCTTTCATTTCATTCGGAATGTGCGCTGTGTGTCTTTTCTAAGGTAAAACCACAGCTAGACAAGGAGAACTGAAGTTGAGGGAAATTGGCCATGTTTGACCCCATGCATACACTTCTCAGACAAAACTTGTTCCCGATTTTCCTGCTAAGCAGCATGTTGGGGCAGTTTTGATGTTCTGATGTCACACTCAGACAAACTTCAACTCTTCTACCAGTCATAATTTTTTGCTCCGGACTTCTTTCTGCAAGCTGAAGGGCCACTAGAAGCAGAACCTGAAGCAAGTGGTGAGCTGTTGATGCTATGATATGGGTCACTGAGGCTGCGGAGCAGAACAAGGAATACCACTGTCAGTCCAAGACAGTGGAGACAGTTTCTCATTCATCCATGAGTAAGAAACAGATTGGAGAAGCAGCTCTATTGTGGTTTGATTATTCCTTGTCACAAAAATGTATATATAGTAGGCTCGTCACAATACTAGGATTTCAAACTTGATACCAATACCCAGGAAAATACTTGATATTCGATATCGTTTTCAATACTACAGGGACGATTTTGACCCCTTCAAGTAACAGTGAAGTCCTATCTCAAAAAAGGTGCCTTGTTAATTTCCAAGTTAGATTCAACAAAGTAAATATTTAAATTACATTTGGAGGAAAAATTAAGCCATATTTTAGAACCTAGTAATCAAATACAACATAATACATCCCATAATAATTTAATTATTGTAGAAGAAGAGCATTATGAATAAAGAAGATATAAAAAACAAAGCACTCAGTGTAAAAGATTGAACTGGTCACTGCTTTTATACTGAAACTGAACTTAGAAAGTTTTGTAATGGTAGAAAAGTTTATCATCTTCTATCATCTGCCACCTGCTTACCAGACCTGTAACCTCTCTCTCGTCCACCGCGAGTCTGTTGCTCTTGACATCCTCTGGCTCCCCTGCTGTTCTCCATGTGTCGGTACTCCAGTCTGCCATGTCTCAATATCCCATCCATGATCCACTAACGACTGACTAACTACAATCCACTACTGATGATAACATGTGGCTAATTTGTCATTGTCATATTTTGAGTTTTTTTCCCCAACAATATCTTTATTATTTTTTACATTTCAATGACTTACAAACAGTCCAACATTCTAAATACTACATGAACATACACTCCTCTCAGACAGCAAAAAGAAAACAAAAAAGTCGTCAGATTTATCACTCCATTAAAGGCCTAAATTTGTCCTTATCCCAAATCAAATGTCATTGCCCTCAGTCCTCGTCCTCCTCAGATAATACAAATCCTTCTACAAAATTCACAAATGGTCTCCACACCAAGCCACCATCATTTGTTTTATCCACTGTGTGATACTCGGTTCCCTTGTTTTTTTCCATTTTAGTGCAATTAATCTTTTTGCTTGTAACAAACCCATATCAATAAACATTCTGTCACTTTTTGTGTACCTCATGTTTTCTGGGTACAATCCCAGAATAAGGAAGCCAGGATCCAAAACAACCTCCTTGGATAATATTTGTTTCATAGTTTGTGTTACTGCAACCCAAAAGGAGCCAATCTTCCTGCAATCCAAAATACAATGCCAAAAGTTACCTTTATCTTCATTACATTTATTACAAGTGTCTGGAATATTAGAGTTGTACTTATTTAATTTTTCCGGAGTAACATATATTCGCATTAACCATTTGTACTGCAACAACCTTAGTCTAGAATTAATAGTTTGTTTATGAGCTTTTGCGCAAACCAATGCCCATTGTTCCATGGATGTCCTTCTTTAAATCATTTTTCCAGGCGTTCAACCTTCCCAACGAATTGTCAGATGTTTTAGATCTAATCAATTTATATATTTCTGATATTGCCCCTTTTTTTGAACTGTGTTCCAATTCTGATTTTGGTATATTTTGAGTTTTACTGTGTTTTTAGGACTCTTTGCATTTTTTTTTAGTTGTGTTTGCTTTCCGGTCCACACCACCACCTCCACATAGTGGCAAACGTGTGTCAGCCAGGTTACATTTATGGTAACTGTTTAATACTTCAGGCTTGTTGAAACGGGAGCTTTGCAGACCACTGAAATTCCTCCTAAAGTGTTGTTCAGTGTTAGAAACAGTAACTACGTCAGCTCTTTCGGAGGAAAGGAGCTTTGTGTCTGACTGTCTGCAGCAGTGCTGTGCAAAATTGCTTGGCAGCTAGAGGAAGCAAAAACAACACTATTGACAATTATTCGATATTGAGTTAAGTAGATATTATTATTTGAGTATCTTTTCATAACAACCCAAATATGTAGTGGGCCTATTATTTATTTATTCATTTTTTGTGCCGTAATTGTTTAAACAATTATTGCACACTTTCTGTAAATCCAATAAACTTCATTTCACTTCTCAAATATCACTGTGTGTGTCTCCTATATGATATATTTAACTGACATTTTTTATTGTAACAACCAACGATTTATAAAGGAAAATAACGACTATTAACAAGGTTTCCCAAACTTTTGCATCCCACTGTAAATGAGCCACTGAACTGGCCGAAGAAAGTGAAATAGCATGCTTTAATTACAGGTTCCTAAAACTTTCTTCTAACAAGATAATTATAATTTGTTATTATTCATCTTGGCTTGGCTGGAAGTGCGTTATTTTTGTAACCTGTAGCAGCGAATAATGCCGTTATAATATGTGTCCCAAAAACACGTTTGTTTGTCTAAATTCTGTAAAGTCTGATAGGTAATAACTTAACTTAACCCTTTAAAACCGGAGCAGGCACGCTCTATTTTGCGTAACTATTTTTAAATCCCGGTAGCTCTGCAACCACGTAAGCTAGCGCAATAATGTTTTTTGCATATGAAACCAGAGGAGTTGTACTTACATCTTATGCCATCAGCTTGTCCTAGGTCACAGTTTCCTTCCACATATTGCTTTGCAAAAATTGCATAAAAAGCACTTGCAGCAACAAAAACATAATATTCCAGAAACACGCTTTGCCGATCCAATCAGCTGTTCATTACACTTCCTACGTCCATCAGCTCGAACTATCGCATGTCCGCCATGACCAGCCCGAAACCGGAAGTGGCGTAATTTTCGTGGAAATGTAGTTGTTTTGTTTTTTTACCATCAAGGCCTCATGAGCTTATACTGGTGTTTTTAAAAGTTATGTTTGACTTTATGACTTTCTGTGTCATTTCTGGGATGCTTAGGGCTCATATTGCACTGCTGGAAATAGTTTATTTTGATGCATATTATAATGCAATTTTGCATTATAATATTTATTTTCGTTTTTCCTGCAGTGTATAGAAATTGGTGTATTTCAAAAATAAAACTATGAAGACACTCAAAATAAATTTCCTGTGGTGGGAAACTATTTTGTGCAACTTTTTTGTATTTACAGTTTTGAGGGATAAGCCTCTTAAATTTCTCTAACTAGAAATATATGTTAAAAAACAAAAACGATTTTAAATTTTTTTGTAGTTTATTGCACTTTTTTGCAATTTATGTAATTACTATGCACTTAATGCATGCATATTATTAAAATTTAGGCTGTAATGGTTGTATTGATGTATAGCAACTTGAAATGCTCCCAAAAATGGCACTACAACATGTAAAAATATAATATAAGCTCTGGCGGACTTGGTTCTATGGTAGGTTTTAAAGGGTTAAACAATCTACACTGTTATGAAATGTAACTGTAGTAAATGTATCCAGATAATGTATTTGTCTTATATTAAATTTAGCATATTTCACAGTACTGGACTTTCACTGTCTCTGACTTGTGAACAATAGCTGCAGAGGTCACGGTAAGCCCCGTGGTGTCAAACATACCTTTTTAATTCTTGTTACCTAACAGAGTCTCAGAGAGCACTTCAGATGTCTCCTGCATTAAAGGTTGTGACACTGACACAGGAGTCACAGCGTAGTCATGTCTCATACATCTGACAAGACTGTGATGAGGCTGCCGTCATATTAAAGAGAAACACAGAAAGTGCAGCATAGCTGTCAGCGCAAAGCAAACTTGGGCAAACGGAGGGCTTCTGTTTGTGGATTATACGCTACAAAAGAAACCCAGCAATCTCTCTAAATATCCACGGGGCTGCGAAATACACACACACAGTACAGAACACACATCATAAAACACCCACATACGCTCAGTGACTGCCCACATCACTGTGCCGAGGAAGTGTTTGTGTGGTTTCACTGAAGCTGCAATACTCTTCTGAGCATATAGATAGTGAGGGAGGGACAGGGGATGAGTGGGACAGATATGTCCTGATGTCTAATTAACTCTCTGCCTTCAGAGAAAGTGCGTGTCCTTACATCTAAGGCAAATGATGACCACTGAGGGCAACAAAGGGAGGGGGAGAGGCATCCAGACATGGCGGTGCAGTTACTGTACGCAGAGACAGAGAGTGTTGTGACATAGAGTAGAAAGTAGCATTAGATGGGCATTAGCTGCAACATTAAAGATGAAATATTGTATCAAAACATGATGCAACTGTAGTTTGTCCATACAAACTGGAGCAACTTGGGGACTGAACATGGGGAACCCATCAAGAACTGATTTATGAATTAATATGATCTGTGATGTCACATCTTGTCACACATTTCCTCTTTTTTTTTTTTTTTTTTTTTTTTGGGGGGGGGGGGGGGGGGGCAAGTGAAGGCAAGCACTGACTGCTCTTATGATTAAAAAAAAAAAAACGCACACTGTGACATATTTAAAACAAACACACCAAGACAGAAAAGATAGACAGGAAGCAATGCAGAAGCACGGACAGAGGGAGGCAGTGAATTAGAGTCTTTAATTAGACCAGACATAGAGTGCTCTCTGTGTGTGTGACACAAGCTAGGCCTGAAGGGAGAAGCATAAAGGGAAAGTCACTTTCAAGCTCCACTAATATAATGGGGCCTCTCGGGACTGAACAGGGGGTAGATTTTTTTTCTTTCTCATTTCTGTGTTTGCAAGTGTGTGTTCATCTTGAAGTCTCTCGTTGTCCAACCTGTTTCAAGGTTGGCTCCAACAGCTGAAGTCATCAGTGTAGACCGTGAGGTCAATGTGTGGCTGTTTTTTTTTTTTTTTGCCACTATCATCCTCAGCAGCAGTACAGCCACGCACAAATAGAGCCTATTGCTTAGTCTGGTGTCATATCAGTCTTGTGTGGCTAAACAGGCTGTTCAGTGAGTTGTGAAATTGAAATGCAGCCTTGGTTATTAGACAAACAGCCTATCACCCATACTGCTAGTTCACTGTCAATATCCACTGTAGCGTCAACTAACAACACAACTCATTTGTTGATTAAGAAGAGCTGCGCATGTTGTGTATGCCTATATGTGCATAAGCGCTGATGCACGTTTATGGGCTTGAGCGTAGGTTTACATTCGGGAGGGTTTGACTGCATTGAGGAGCCTTTGGTGTATACATCACTGAGACTACTTTAGTGCCACATATTAATCCTCAGCAGCACTACAAATGAAAACATGACTTCTGGGTAAAATATTCAATTTGGATCTATTAACCCAGTGGCAGAGATAAACAAACCTGAACATGAGCGTATACATACTCTGTAGAACAGTGCTAGAGGGTTAAAAGACTGCTTTACTTATGGAAACGGAGCAATTATTTATTCTTCTGCTATGCCATATTTCATACAGATTCGAGCTCTATTGCAAAAACCTTGGGTGAATAGTCACTGTTTTCATTTCTTTGTTTAAGTTTAGGCTGACGGGCTGTGCACTGGCATTGTTGGTCAAACTAAATGAGGTTTTTCTTCTGTTCAGCAAAGATGACACTTGGAAAAAGAGAAAAAAAATCGAAGGAAAAAGAATTAACTAGCTTATAGTGTCTGAATTTGATCATGTTTATTTTTATATATAGATGCATTCAGCCAGTGTGGCAGGATGAGGTCATCTACCTGAAATGAAGCGGGGGAACAACCAAGGGCAGAGTGATAATCATGAGGATTGGGAGAAATCCCATTGGGCTGGTAACATTTCAGAGTGATTACTCTGGTCTAACAATCTGGAGCCTTGCTGCAGGCTAAGCTGGATGGGTTCTGTGCTTGCAGAGGTAGTATTCACATACAAATAAACACACTAAGAGCCTAAACCAAATTAACAGTGACTGTGTTTGTAGTCTCTTAATTAATGAGGTTAAGGTTGACCTTCTCTGGTTTACTGATTTCTTAACTGGCATATAAATAAGAAACCTTGTCTCAGTTGTGTCAGAGTATCAGAGAAACCTGACTATCCAGCTTCTTGTTTATATATATGTGTGTGTGTGTGTGTGTGTGTGTGTGTGTGCTTGCTACTCCCTAAAATACCTAACTCCGTCTTTAGTGCTCGACCCAAAATGACTAAAGGAGAGCCTTAAGTCAACAAGATCTAGAGGAAGACACGCTGACAAGCTTTCTCCAGGTGAACTGGATTACTAACAACTGCCTGCAGCTGAAATTGCCTCTGAATTGCTAACGGTTTCTCATCCACTCCGCTTTCTGTGACGCATGACAGATGCCTGTTGGCTTCAGCTCTCTGTCACTTACCCACTGGCTACTATGCAGGTCTCCTGAGGCACATGAGTCTGCTGCTGCCCAGGGCTTTCTCAGCCCTCCAAAACCAAACACTATTAGGCATTAGTAAGACATCAATTTAGACTTAATTTATCAATTATACGCATTACTCCTCCTTAGCATATAAGCTCATATATAGCGTGCTTAATGACAAAACTATTTCTTTATAAAGCATTACATCAAGTACAAACAAGCTATTTAAGAGCTGTTAATAGTTCACGGTATCACAGATTTTCCAGCTGGAAGTTGATGCACACTTTTTTGTAGTGTTTACACCTGTTTGTTTCTGATGAAAAATTAAAACTTTATAACTTTAGCTAGCTACCTATATGATGTTGGGCTAAATTCTGCAGCTATAACAGCGTCAGCTCTTCTGGGAAGGCTTTTCACAAGGTTTAGGTGTGTTTTTATGAATTTGTTGATCATTCATGGAGAAGTGCATTTGTTAGGTGAGATACTCACTCATCTATGTCTTTATAGACCTTGCTTTGTGCCCTGGTGGACAGTCATGTTGAAACAGGAAGGAGCCATCCCCAGACCGTTCCCACTAAGTTGGGAGCATGAAATTTTCCAAAGTTTCTTGGTATGCTGTCCAGTCGTGACGTGACTTACACCACTGTATCCCTCACTTTCCATTGTGCTTGGTGATGAGTGGCTGTGGAAACTAATCTGAAGGTCACATGAAGTTTTGAAGTGTGTTGAGATTGACTCCACTTAGTGGAGTTGCTGTTGTTCCCAGTCATTTCCACTGTATTATAATATTTTTTTAATATGGTATTTATGTTTTATTTGTATTATGTCCTTAATGTTAAGTATTTTGGCACTTGCTGTTTTTGCCTTGGCTATCACTAACAGTTGGCTGTGGAATATTTACAATTGTGGAAATGTCACAACTGGACTTACATTTCAGTATTCTGTACACATTAAGTGAGTTATGTTTGCATCGTGCATGCATGTCTTACTAATGCTTAACAGTGTGTAGTTCCATCAAGATCAAAGTCTGCACTTCACTTTCATCTTCATTGTTGGTGTGGGTTCCTTCCGGGTACTCCGGCTTCCTCCCACCGTCTACAGACATGCAGCTTGTGGGGATAGGTTAATTGGATAATCCAAATTGCCACTAGGTGTGAATGTGCGAGTGAATGTGAGTGTGAATGGTTGTCTGTCCCTGTGTGTTGGCCCTGCGACAGACTGGCGAGCTGTCCAGGGTGTACCCCGCTTCTCGCCCTATGACAGCTGGGATAGGCTCCAGCGCCCCCCGAAACCCTGAAAAGGATAAGCGGAAGCGAATGGATGGATGGATGGACAAAAAATGTGCTACTATCCTCAACCTTTACAGTGACCAATTTTTTTTTGTTATAGTGCAAGTTTGTTTGGTTCTAATTTCACGTTTCATTTTCTCTTTTCTGAAAGCTGAAATTAAGCTACAAGTTGCCATCTTTTTTTCAAAGACTCAAGGTCTTCTAGTGTGCTTTCTTCTCATTATAGATTTAATTGTCTTTCAAAAAAAAAAACTGTTTTTTTCTTCCATCATAGCATGACAGAAACAATAATGGGCAGGACAGGTTTGTTAGATGAATTCCAACTTTGTTGGAATTGTTTGTCAGGTACGCATTGCCAGTCCCTACTTTTCCTTGTTTCACAGCAGAGTCTGTGTTTGTCTGCAAAAAGCCACGTCTTCCCGCTCCTCTGGGCAGTTACACCATTTTTTGATACAGGGATCACGAGGTCAAGCGCCTTTAGCAACAAGTTTCGCTCATTAAAACTGTTTCTCAGCTGACTGAAAGCATTATGCTTCAACATGCTGACATTACTTATTGCCTCTCTCAACACTGGCATTTACTGTAATTTGACCCTGCAGTAAGGCTGTTTCTTTGTGTGTCTTTTCTCCCCTAAGCTGTCATTCTTACCCTTTGCAACTTCGTCCTCTACATTTATTATTTTCCAGCGTGCACAAAGGTTCAAAGCAGACCCTTATAAGTAGACAAAATAAGCCAAAATTGTACTGCAGCAAAAGTACTGTACTTTACGAAAAATAAATAAATACCACGATATAAAGATGCGCACTGAAATAAATGTCTATAGTAATACAAAAAAATACTGGCACAGCGCTGCAGCACACTTTCACTTTAATATAACGTTGGGCACACGTATCCTAAACTCTTTCACTCTGCTGCTGTTGATGGCATTAACATATTAAGTAAAGCAATTAACAATGAATAATTTTTCAGGCAATTTGCCAAGGATTCTCATACAATTAAAAGAACCCACATAAAACAACACCAGGCACCATTCCAAGTGAACACCACATTGTTTTTCATTTATTCTCTCCTTTATCGACAGTAATTTGTGATATAATATGCCACAGTGCAGTTCATTAAAGTTGATGTATGTTTATCTTTAGGCAGTCAGTTTATATGTTAATAAAACAGAGAGCGACTTGAGTTATGTGGTACTTGTTGACCTGTCTTTTAATATGCAGTCAAGGACCTGAGCTTAGCCAGTGTTCACTGGAGCCACTGGAGGAAGAAACGTATAAAAAATATATATTTAAAATAATAAGAAAAACTATTAAAAGTTCACATGGCTGGTTACGTGTTTGCTGTGGCAAAATAATGTGGTCAGTAGAGAATGGTGAGTCATCTTTCTCCACTGGGAAAAGCGTACAGCTAATTTAACTTGGAAATAAGTCATATGTACGGTGGCACTGAGGTGCAAAACACAAGAAAAGACGACAAAACCGAAAACATTTAGTTACATTTCAATTGTTTTTGAATGCACAGACACCAAGTCATCCAAATCATTCCCTGTTTCTTTTGTACTATTTTCAGCATATATTTCACAAGATGTGCGGTTAGCGCAACATGACAATGAGGGGGCTGAGACAGCTCAAGTTGAGTGTATTTTGTGGCTCCAGCTAATAGGGCTTATTATGCACTTAGCCAGTCTTGCAGGCCCCTTAGCCATCTCCCTGTTGGCTAAGGGCCCTGCCATTCAGGACCACACAAGCCTGTTGTTAGTGTCATTTTACTTGACATTTTCTTTCTTTCTACTTTGAGCCCAGAGACTAAGCAGCTTTCCACTGTGATAATGGTCACCTGCCACATACCCACAGTGGGAAAATGAATATGCAGAAAGAAGGGAAAAAGTGCACATCAGAAGGAGCGTAGGGGCGTCTTGAGCTTGCTGCCACTGTGTCTGATGTTGTAGTTACAAAATAGGTTGTTTCCAAGGTGACAGCCAATCAAAGTCAACCATTTTACCCCCATTACTTTCTCTATCTTCAATTAGCATCAAGACAAATAGAGGGCAGGCAGAACTGTCTCATGGAAAGGTTCAATAAAAACTTGCAGCAGTGACAGTGACAGTACTTAACAGACAATTCTGACCCAACGCACAGAAGCAGTTTAGAAGTGAAGGTGAGAGTTAGTATGCAAATAATTCTTTATTGTATTCTTACAACAGCCCTTTAGTGCCCTTCAAATGCCACCAAAGTAATGACATGAAGAAATTAAATTACAATGAACCTTGCCTGCTCCAAATCTGACCTGAAGCTTTATTAAAATTAAAGAAAATCCAGTGCAGTGTTTTTATGCCAGTGTGTGCTGACGAGGTGCTAAATCATGGGCTGAATAATTTAATGAATGTCTTGTAGAAAAACAAAACAAAAAAACAAGACAAAAAGAGTGACATCATGATCATGAAAGTACAGAACATAACAAAAATACGCCACCTGAATGACTGCATTTGGGGATTACACTTTCTTTCAGCTGGACAGTCTTATTTTCAGATATATTTACTATAACTTCTCTGGAGGAATTCTTACCACGGCCGATGATTTAAAGACTAGATAAATACATGCTATCTCCAACTCCTGTAGCTCTTTATCCACCTGTGTTATCTCCACCAATTTTGTGGCACTATCACTGACAGCTGGATAAATATTTTGTGTTTGTAGAGCTCAAGAGGTAAACACAAAAGCTAAGAATAACTTAAATGCCTTTTTGTTCTCTTTTATTACCTCAGTGTACACAATTCAATAGTGACACTCGCGGGTTTTTTTAGCGGCATCCATCTGAGCAAAAGGAACACTGTGAATGACATAATAGCACATTCACTACGGCTCAATGAGCATCTTGCGGGAAGGGAAGGACCAAACAAAGGGCCTTGGCCTGCAGCCAACAGGCTGCAAAGACACCAAATTATAGTCCCTTCATTACAGGATTGCAATCAGCTCATGGATCGATACATACAGTAATCACTATCTCTGCAGAGAAGGTAGAGTGAAAAGGATTGGTGGAGGGAACAATGTCTCCGTATTTCAGCCTCAGCAAGAGACTGGAGAGATCCATAACTGCATTCATAAATTGCCAATTTGGCTTACTAACCACAGGGTGTATCACGACCACACAAGAAGTAGGCTTCTAGCACAGGGCTCATCCTTAAATGCTACAATTTAAGGAAGAAAGTGTTGTGCATCGTCAAGTGTGCAAAAACAAGAGAGTCTGCAAATACATACCCATATCTAACCAAAAATGCACACATTTCTGTTGACATGCTGCTATTTTCGTTATCCCACGAGGCACAACAAAGTGCCAGTACATGGCTGGTTTTAGAAACGTGCTTTTAAACAGTCAGAGTAATTCATTAGCTTTGGTCTGGGCTTAGAATGCTGATAGTTTTATTTGAGGACAGCTGTTCAAATGAAAGCGTGAGGAAGACGAAGGAAACCTAAAGCGTGTAGGGATCACAGAGATTTGAGCAATCAATCCTCTTGTAACCGTTTCCCTGCACCTGACCTTCTGACCCTGGAACTCACCGCTCTTTTCAAAATCAGCATAATCCTCCTTCTCCTGTCAGTGTACTCTATCTTTTAGCTCTATAAAATTCCAATTTTAATTTGTGGAATACGTGTTATGAGTATAAGAGTGATGATGTGCACTGCTTCTTTATCGCTGCCTTGGGAATTGGTGTGCTCATATGTGTGTTTGCTTATGAGGTGCGGATTTCATGAGCATTTGAGCATAAGCAGGTTCTTTAAACCTGGCTAAATGTTTAATAGCCAAACAAATGTTTTCTTCAGCACTTCACAGGCCTTGTCTGCCTTACAGCTAGCTTAGGAGACTAGCCGCTGTCTGTGGACACAGCAGGCCTATTGGATTCATGAAGCAGCATCAAAGCTTTCATATGCCCCTTACATTTCCCACCGCTCTCTCTCATCTTGCTGCCGAATCGTTTCTCCAAAGCTGTCGGATACTCTCTCTGCAGGGTGGATGGCACTCATCGAAAACTAATAGAGGGTGACTTCATATGCACATGGCGTGTGCGTATGTGCAAGAGCAGTGAGGTAATGTGATGTGACGAGCAGATTTGCCAGCGTGTGGTCATCGAGATTTTGAATGGTTTTGCATGCACACATGCGCGGGCGTTTATTTTTATTTTTTTGTCTCGTCTTATTCCGTTCTCTCTTTGCTAATTCCCCTAAAACTACGTAATCACTTCCGATATGTAATCCAATCGGCCAAAAAAGCAGTATGTTATGGTTCATTATGCATTGACTAATGCTCCACACAAGTTTGGATGGAGCTAGTCATGCAGCTCATCTTATTAAACCTGCTCTCTCTCTGTCTGAGCTGAATCCAATTTAAAAACACATGCTGCTCTGTGCTTTTATTACTGTAAAAGCCAGCAATGGTTAGCTTAAAACGACGCTTTTGGGTCCAGCACTGACAAACGCAGATTGTATTTGCGTATGACATTTTATCACAATTTAGGATACCCTATTTTTCCAGCATGGACAAATTTTTGAAACACTTTGGTATGACAGGCGGGCATATTCATTTAATCATACCCTGATGCTTATAAAGTAGCACTTAAGTGACACAGTAGCTACTGTTAAGACTGCATGTGTGGTACTGAATGTGGGTGTGTAGGTTGAAGTGTGCGATAGGCTAAGACAATGCCATTGATTCCTCTCTGGCTGGGTTTCCATCGTCTTCCTGTTTCCCTCTTCACCCTTCAGTTCACATAAATAAAGCGCACACCCTCAAAGAACACAGAAGGCCACATAGCGCAGTAAACAAACTGCTTGACACAGTGTCTGCTGCAAAGTGCTTAACTGCTGCTGAGTTGATGGTGGTTTGATTGTGACAGAGCTAGTAAGTGGGAGTTGAGGTTAGCGTGTCCATTTTTCTGCGAGGTGTAAAGTTATGTGGGAAAAAAGTTATTTTTTAATGTGTTTTAATACTTTTTTAAATACTATTTTCAGGAGAGCTTGGGGAAAAAGAGGTGGTATGATACTTTTAAAAACTGGAAGGGTTCAGCACTTCTAAACGTCATATTTTTATCAAGTTTGAATTTGCTTTGCACATCTTTTTTACTTGCATTATTTAATGTTTGAAACCATCAAGCTTCCAGTGGTGCTTCTTTCCATTGGATATAACAACCTGAACACCAGGAGAGGCCACTGAAGTTGCATTTGTACATAAAGACAGATGATTAGGGCTGCCACAAACGATTATTTTGATAGTCGACTAGTCACCGATTATTTTTGCGATTAGTCGACTAATCAGATCATGCATCCATTGGACGTAAAACATGTATATAACTATCATTAGCTTACAGCTTTAAGTGTTTAAGGTATGTGCTAACTAAAAATAAAGACAAGATGATAGTTTATTAAATTTTAATGAAATTTGCAGATTGTTTCGGTGAAGTTTAATAAACTCCTTGCTGTCTAAAATATAACAGGACATTGGAGTATATTCTCCAGCATCTCACACTTCTGATAATCAGTTGTCTGCTTGACGTTTATTCAGCTGTGTAAAAACTGTAACTTTAATCTCAGCCAAACCGATTTACTCAGGAACAAATAAAATACTGAAAAAAGCCAAACAATAACATTTTAAGTTATGTATATATCATGTTTAACCTGAGTAGCGAAAGACGGCGGTGGGTTTGAAAACGATTTGCTGGAAATCCGGTGTTCTCACGGCTCTAGTTAGCCTTGCTCCCGGCTAGCTATCAAGCTGGTGGGTAACAGACGTCTCTGAAAACGTCGGAGCGCTTTTGAAAATATGTGGTGTCTTGATAAACTGAGCAGATATTTGAGGTTTCCACAATTACATTCTCGCCTGAAAATATGTTAAAAGTTTATTATGTGACCCAGAAAGAATAATAAGAGTAATATTAAAACTAACTAGCTGCCGCCATTGTTGGAAACTGAGCTGGGCTGCGCTATGAATTCTGGGACAGAGCTACTTCTTCTTCTTCTTCTGGGTTTAACGGCAGCTGGCATCCTTGTACATGCAGTGCTGTCATCTTCTGTTTCAGTCCGTTATTACACTCTTAAATCCTACTACTTATTCCTGCGTCTTTTGTGATCTTACAAAGCTTCAAATGACGCGTCGACTATTTAATCAGTCGTCGACGATTTTGATATTCGACGTAATCGTGACTAGTCGACTAATCGTGGCAGCCCTACTGATGATACGCACCAGCTTGCCTCAATAAATCAGTGTATCACTTTGGCCCCTAAAAAAAACTAGCACCAAAGGTGTATTTAAAACATGTTATAGAATCAAATATCAGAGGAACTCAACATTTAATTGATTAAAAAAAAAGAAGATGTTATTACGGGTTAATTGAGACCTTGACAGCACTTTTGTCTCTTCTGCATGCTTGTGCGTCTCCTCTTTCCTCTGGCTAGAGTCTACTCTTGGGCTTTACTGCAAAAGATTTGATCAGAGTGAAAAGCGTACACTTCAAGTGTGTATGTGCGCAAGAGCGCTACCATGGGAACTGGAGGATGAGATAGAGATGTAGATGTAAAGTGAAAAACAGATGCATAGGAACAAGCTCATATTCACAAGAGCTTGAGTGGTCTCAGAGAAAAGTCATTCTTTATATTAGGTTTTGCGCCTAGATTGAAGCGATCGTGTCACTCCTGGGAACCGGCAGGAGAGCTTTTCCAGTGCTCCGCAGTGTGTAGGGAGATCACCCAGTGTATACAAAGGATGCTGGAAATGACTTAAGCTGGCTAACATGAGAAGGATCAGTGGATCCCTGATAGCACTGCAGTGTGTTACTGACTTGCTAATGATGCTGTTTTCTTTCTTCTTTTTTTGCTTCTACTTCTGGCTCCAAATTCTTATCCAAAAATCATATGACTGTGTTAACCTTTACATAATTTGCTGAAGGGCATCATGACCAAACTGTCTGGTGTTACAGTGAAAATCCACCCACCCATTTGTCCTCTCCTGTCACTCTCCAGCCTTATCTCCTCCTCTCAGCCTTCTGTTCATTAAACAGACATAAACAAAAGAAAGTTTTTTTGTTGTTTGTCTCTGCATTGCATGGAGCTCAGTCTCACTGAGCTCATGGAAGCACGGACAAGCTGTTTGTTGCTTACCGTTAACAGCCCATAGTATGGGAGGTGGTCCAACTTAGTACATAATTGAAAATGGCTGCTGTGGTCCATTTGCTACGCTTTTGTTCCTCCTACATCAGCAACACAGGCACCGCTAGGATGCTGCTCTTGGGGGGATTTGCTTTTGTGTGTCATTTGTCCCCTCCATCTCTTTCTCTCCACTCTTGATGCCTTTTTTTATGACAATTCACACTTCAGTTGAGATTGCTCTAAATTTCGATTTCAGCCAAAATGCTCTTTTAAGTAGCTGTCTCTGTCTGGATGCTATTTGTCCCTCACTTCCTCTTTTTTTTTTGTCACCCCTGAAATGTTTTCTTTTATGTGAGTGCATCCACCCATATTATGTGGCTGTGTTTTGTCTCAAAGTGAGCGCTATCATCTTCTTTAATGTTCCCGAAGTATAGCTGTTAGTATGTCACTTAACACGGCACTCTTTAAACCTCTCCAAAGATCTCCTTTCCTTTGCTCGTGTTATCCATCCATCACTTGTTTCTCATCCACGTGATGTAATGTGCTTTTTTCCTTACGTGTGCTGCCTGACACTGAAAAATCTTTGGTGATATAGGGCACTTGAGCATCAAATGGACATGCTATTATTCCCCGGCCCACCCTTCCACCACTCGCTTTTCCTCTCTCACCTGCTCATGTGATCTGGCCTTTCAATCTGTCCGCCAATGGGTTGGCCACCCCTTCTGGCCAGCCCATCCCTTCTCCTCAGGGAAATGCACCAAGGTCTTGAAGTGATTCTTTATTTCTTTTTCCGTGTGTAATGGAACTTCAGGATAAACTAGATTTGATGATCCACCCATACAGGGTCCTCTTGGCAGTTTGACTTTGCCCTCTCCCCCTCCCTAAACCTCATTACTCAAGGCTGATTCTTCAGACCGGCCTCCTCGGGGAAACAGAAGTGCAGAAGGGCAAATGAACATAGGAAGTAGAGTGTCACCTCAGATCACAGCTCATGTCAGGAAACTAGTTGATTTGTGTAAGTGCAGAGTGAGCAAGAGTTCTTTTAAACTTGAGCTCATGCTGTTGTCGGTGATGTTGTCTGTTTGTACTCTTTTCTTTCTTTTGCTAAGCAGCTGAATTGCTATTATTCCCAAATTAAAATGACACAGAGTTGATCCAGCCAGGAAATGAGGTTATTGCTCTTTACAAGAGTAACGAGATTTGGGGCGACAGAAAGAGGTTCAATTAAAATATTAGATATAAAATGTAAAAGGAGTAAATAAGTAGATTGCAAGTCAGAAGAAACAGTACGGCGAGCCAGATGTTACTATTTCTCCTGCTCAGTGAATCCAGCGTCCACGTCATGACTCAAGTGACGGAGGTGTCACTGTTCTCTGTGTTCTTGCTGCGTTTTTTCTGTTGTGACAGCTGCAAGTGTTTGTTCATTTCTTGACAGATGCACACAGTGTCCTCCCTGGCTGCTGTTAGGCTGCTGTTTGACATATGTCCATTGTACAAACTGTCTGTTTTGACTGGTAGTGTGTGAATAAAGCTCAATGTAGTGGAAGGAGGCCATGTGCTACAGACAGACTGGCAGGCGTTAGCAAAGTTGTCAACACCTTCTTTTCCCCTCTTCCTTCTCTCTTTAAAAAAGTGTTCTTCAATTTCACTTTGTCTAGTCTCTGCTTTCATGTTTCTCAGTTTTGCTGTAATTCAAACACATCTTTGTATCTAATTCTAACCCAGATGTTCGCTTTGCTCTGATGAAAGGAATTCTATTTTACACAAGATGCTGTCGTGCCGCTGTGTTGTAGTGCAGAAGCATCGGTCTGCACTGACGTTACTTGTTTGTAGGATTCAATTTATGAGCAAATATTGTTTTTGATCTGCAAAGCTTCCATGTTTAAAACGTTTGTTGAGGGTATAAGAGTGACAGCAACTATTAATGTTCTACTAAAATTAGTAACCTTATCAAATCAGTTGCATCTCCAAATGGGCTATATCAGAGGTCCCCAACCCCCGGGCCTCGGACCGGTACCGGTCCGTGACTCGTTTGGTGCCGGGCCGCGAGAGTTCAGGTGTGGCTCAGGTGTGAAATGTATAGTTTTCAGGGTTTTTATCGGTTTTCAGCGTTATTTTGTTATCATTTTTATCGATTACTCGGTTTTCCTTGGTCTTTTCACGTGTGTTATGAATAAATCTTCTTTTTTTCGGTACCGGTACTAGTTTTATTTTGTTGTATTTATCCGCGACACCTTAAAGGCCGGTCCGTGAAAATATTGTCGGGCATAAACCGGTCCGTGGCGCAAAAAAGGTTGGGGATCGCTGGGCTATATGAACTCACAATGCTGGAGTAAATGAACACACCGGTGCATCCAAATTACATCACCGTGTCAAGATGACCAGCAGCAAGCCGCAGCCTCACCGAGTCTCTGCTTCAACTTGTGTGGAATGAGCAGATTTGATGTACCAATCTTTAATCCTAACAGTTCAGTTCTGTAGGTTTTTTCGATGTATAAAAGTCGTACACCAAAAGAAATAAAATAAAAAATGAAGCCAACAAAATAACCATGCTGATGTTGCCTTTGTACTGGACACATCTCACATGACCGAAGCTTTTTAGATATTCTGTGATTCTTGCTCTGTTAATATAAATTAAAAGAGCAAAAATGTTGTGTTTAGTGTTATATTTTAGATCATCTTAATAGATATTTAGGATATTCATTTGATAATTTGTCATTTGTAGCTTCATATTGCAAAGCGCCATCTTTTAAATTAACCCTCTGATGTCAGTTTTTTCCCCACATAAAAAGTAAACTAATAATAGAATGACTGATTTTTGAATCCAATCCAATCCAATCCAATTTTATTTATAAAGCACTTTAAAATACCCAGCACAGGAACAAAGTGCTGTACAGAAAATAAGTTAAAACAATAGAATAACAGAAAACAGCAAAATAAATAAATAAAACACATAAAACATAAAATTAAAACAGCCCTATATTAAAACAAAAACAAGATAAAACAGCATCGAATCACCTAAAAACAACTAAAATAAAAAATAAAAATAAAAATAAAAACCAACATCTCACATGGTGTCAAAGGCCAGGGTAAAGAGGTGGGTTTTCAAGAGTGACTTAAAAACAGATAAAGAACTGGCCTGTCTGATCTCTAAAGGAAGCTCGTTCCACAGTTTTGGAGCTGCTACAGCAAAAGCACGATCACCTCTAAGTTTACGCCCAGTCCTGGGTACATGCAGGAGCAGCTGATCAGCTGACCTGAGAGAGCGGGTGGGTGTATAAGGCTGTAGCAGCTCAGAGAGATAAGATGGAGCGAGGCCATGGAGAGCTTTAAAAGCAAATAAAAGAATTTTAAAATACACACATGCTGCTAATTTCAAAGGTTTAACTCCTGAACAGAAATGTCCTTTTACTTACAGACCTACCTCTCTTCCCCCCCCACTTTATTTTTTCCAGGCAAGGAAGAGTCAGTAGCCACCTTCAAGGGCAACGAGTTCTTCTGCTACGACCTGTCCATGACACCCATCCAGAGCAGCACCGACGAGATCACGCTTTCCTTCCGAACGCTGCAGCGCAACGGGCTCATGCTGCACACTGGCAAGTCGGCTGACTATGTAAATCTTTCCTTGAAGAGCGGCGCGGTTTGGCTAGTCATCAACCTGGGCTCAGGGGCCTTTGAGGCTCTGGTGGAGCCTGTCAACGGCAAGTTCAATGACAACGCCTGGCATGATGTGCGCGTCACCCGCAACCTGCGCCAGGTAAACACTGTCTGCATCATCCGAGGCCGCAGCAGTCAGGATTGTGCATCTGTTTGCCACACACGCTATCTTTGAATCATTGTTTTTTTCTCTCAGCATATGGAGAACACGTTGAGTCGTTGTCTTACTTTTCTCCTCTCTTGCTTGTTTTTCTTCCTCTCTGTCATAACAGAAGTTTCTTTTTTGCAGGGTCAAGTTGAACAGGAGGATCTTTTCTATTTTCTATTACTATTTTAATGCTTTTTGTTTCAAAGATGAACCAGGTGACCAATGATACATGTCACCTTCATGCCCCTGTCATGCAAAGGCAAAAGATACGAAAAAAATGTGACAGATAACATTATAGTTAACATGCATGAAATCAAAGAAATCCAAAGATTTATGCAATGTTCTTATTAATGAACCAGGAGGAGAAGTACTCTGCTTAGTATGTATGCACATAATTTACTCAGGTAGACAAATGGAACGCACCACAATTTATCAAAGGTGACAATGCTCTTAAGACCTTTCTGAACAAATTACCGAACACATCTTTACAAACCTTTAATGGTAGCTAATGGAAAACAAAAGAACACAGGTTTGTGTGTAATCTCTGTGACATACTGTGGGTCTGTGTATGCTAGAGAACACAAAGGACGTGCATCGACAGTGAACTCTCTGAATACTGGACCCTCTGGATGCAGCAAGTCATCAATTGGCAGGTGGAGATACCAGCAGCAAGATATAATCAATTTCACTTACACCTGCCGTGCTTACTTCTTCACATTTTTGGGAGGAATTGGAATTGGAATAAATGGCTTGTCAGAACTAATAATGGGCATTGTAAGCAGTCTGGATGCAAAAAAGCCTTGCCTGAATACATTAACACAAAGATGGTGCATCAGCTTCTTTATGTTTGTCTGCAAAAATATCTGTGAAAAGCAGTCAGTAGTATTAAGCCACTTCTAGACAGTGGAGAACTTCTTGTTGTACAAAAAGCTTGACAGCAAAGTGATTCTTAATGTGGAATAAGTGCTGTTAAATTATAGGGAATTCTCTTTATGCTAACCACACTGCAATTTGAGTCGTATTGCAGTAATATTCTTGGACATTTCAGTGCGGTAAGTTAGTCTGACATTTGTAAAGCTGATATTTTATTAGCATATACTGTACTTGCCTTAGGATAAAGGCAAAGGATCACACACTCGGAAACACACAGTCGCCATTTAGACACCCTGGCTCAGAAACGCACACATGTACGGACCCATGTGTAATCAGCAGAGCGAGACTAATGTAATGAGTTTGGAAAGCCAACACAAGTTTAAAAATTTACAGCATGAGCCAATCCACCCACCACCTACTGCACCGTAATGATCATTAGGTAAATATGACATATGCCATGCACATACGCACTTGCTACACTGACAGCATTATTGTCTGTCTGGAGGTTTGTATGCCTACGCCTAGCTGATCAGAGGTTTACATCCACTCATTATGGGCATGAATGTCATGATCAATTTTGGCTGTTAATGATTTCTTTGAGCTGGTCTTTTCCCCGAGTGGAATGCGTACATGTTTCTTTTTTTCTAATCCACACAGGATCAAAAGTATAAATACAGGCTAATTAGCTTTATGGGTGTATGGTAACCTCTGATTACAACTGTATACACTGTCTACTCCTGTTCATGACGCCCATCCGGAGCAGCACTGCAGCGCAACGGGCTCTAGCTGCGCACCGGCAAGTCGGCTGACTATGAGAATCTTTTCTTGATTGGAAAAAAACATTGAGTTATAGTCAGTCAAGATACCCTCATAACATATATTTAATATATCTGTGTCTTGAAACTAGTCTAGTCAAGTGAACTAGATATTCTACAAGAACGTACATTGTTTTATTTTTATAACTTGGTGGAGAAATCTTGACACAAAACTTTTCAGATTTGTTTTAAAATATTGAGTAATAAATATTAACAGTTTTCTTCTGTTATGTAAAGTTTTTATACATCTTTAATGTATAAAAACTAACCACCCACATCATGTTCTCGAGGCAGTCTCTATTGACTGACAGTCCAGACTGAATCCCCAGTGGATCTTTGTAATTGACTTAACAGGCACTAATGTTGAAGAGCTCTACGTTTACACTGGACACTTCCCACGAAGAGACACTTAAACAGATATATCAGTGACACTGACCACCTCTGACCCAGCAGATCAATGACTGCAGGCATGTTTCCGTGTAGAATATAGCAGCGTGTGGCATCAGATGTTCTTACAGTCCTATTCAGTGCATTCAATTTAGAAATTTAGTCAGAAATGACCAAAAGTTTGACCATAGTCTATCAACAGTTGGCCAATTTAAGCTCAAATAATGAAGTTAATAATTTTTTTTTTGACAATTTCACTTCCAGTTTAATAAGTTGGACTACAATCCCAATTCCAAAACAGTTGGGACGCTGTGTAAAATGTACATAAAACAAAATACAATGATTTGCAAATCTCATAAACCCATATTTTATTCAAAAAAGAAAACTGAACTAAACGAAACTAGAAAAAAAACTATTAGAAAAAGGCACTGGGTCATTTTGAAGTTGAAGGCACTCCCCTCAAAACATTTTTGGAAAAGGGCCATGGAGTTCTTTATTGTAGTTTTGATGCCTCAAATGTTTTTAATTGATAAAAGGTCCTGAAGGCAGGCCAGTTCAGCACTCTACTACAGTGAAGCCATGTTGTTGTAATAGATGCAGTATGTGGTTTAGGCCTTCCCTGAAAAAGACGTCATCCTGTAAATACGTTTACCAAATGATTGTGCCTCACCAACAAGCTTCCAGTTCCAAGGTAATGATTCACCCCTAAAAGAAGCACTGATAATACACTGGATAGGTCCTTCTCCTCTTTATACCAGAGGATGTAACATCCTTCTTAAATTTTCAGCAAATCTGACCACAGAACAGTTTCCCACTAGAGAACAAGGCAGTGTTTCTGGATCCAGTGCACATATAGCATCTTCTTTCATAGAGCTTTAACCTAACTGTGGATGGCACAGTGAACTGAGGATCTGAAGATTACCGTCTTCTTCTACGGGGTTTTCAGCCTTCAGCCTGCGCACAGAGATTCCTCCAGATTTTTAAATCTTTATCGACATTATGTACTGTACAGAACGAGATGTTCAAAGTGACTGGTAGACTGTTAAACCTTTGCCCTCTTTACTACTATTGAGAAACTCTTGAAGATGCTCCTTTTACACCAGTCACATTTCTGACCTGTTGTCTACAGGATTAACCTAATTAGGTGCAATTAGCTTCCTCCAGCTGTTTCTTATTAGTAACACTTAGTTTTCCAGGCAGATGTTTTTCTGCCATTCAATTCAAAGTAACATAATATTTATCATAAAATAACATATTAATATTTAGTCAGTTTAAATAGTTGATATGTTTTCTATGTGAATAAAATATCAGTGTATTAAATTTGCAAAACAATGTGTTCAGGTTTTACATTTTTACAAAGTATCATAATGTTTCTTAAAAGCTGTGGTTGTAGAATCAATACATTTAAATTCTGCAGGTTTTCCTAATAGAGTTGGAAAAGGGAAATGGATGTAATAATTGTATACAAATATAAAACTGTTGTCTGAGTATATGAGGATTAAGGTGAATGTTATACTTATTTGATCCTACTCACCTAATACTATTTAAAATTTCCTGCACATAACACCACGTGTGTGATTACTGATAAATAAGAATTGTAGAGACTGGTTCATCAGCATGTGCACATTTGGTGACCTTTACATAAATTAAGTACTTTAAATTATATTATCTGTTCCTTAAATGCAGCTGAAAATGTGAACAGTCACTTACACAATTGAAACCTTTGTCTTCAGCTGGCTAATGAAGCTAACATGATATATTTAAATATAGCCACCGAGCTACCAAATACTAGCTAAGGTCATCGCACTGAACCAGTGGTGTTCAAAGTCTCATTCATTATGCATCTACTGTTCTAACGTCTCTTGCAACGTCATGCATATCCACGTCTGCATCAACAAGCTCCAAAATAAGTAAAGCCTGTGAGCTCTTACAAGCCGGGCCGTCTCTCTGACTCTCCCTCTCCCTCTGCATGTGTATATTTGCTGTCTTTCTCCACAAAACCTATGAATTTGTCAGCTTTGTGCAGGATAAAATGAAGCAGACAGAATTAGGTGAGGTGATAGGGACTTGCCGCCAAGAGAGAGAAGAGAAAGGGGAGGGGTGGGGGGTAGAAATGGGTATACTATATGCCTAACAAGCGATCACAGCTTCAGAGCTCCCCTTGGTGGTAACCGACAGTACTGCAAGCATCTGTGACGAGAGGGTAGTCTAATCCTAGTGGTGTATATTTGACAGACAGGTGAGTGCACTCATCTTGACCTTTCATCAGTGCAAATCTCTAAACTCAATACACAAACATGCTCAACCATACATACACTATTCACTTACACTTTGGTTTAAACAACTAGCAAGGCATCCCTCCCCCTCCCTCTGCATGGTTGCTTACCATCATGGATTTCTGGTGACAGTTCTCTTCTGTGGGATTCCAAACACACAGCAGAAAAAAAAGGCAAAGGCAAAGACAAAGACGGAAACACTCATGTCAAGGTGTCCTAGAAAATTATAAATATATCACACACAGCACCAAAAAAGAACTGAGAACTGAAAAAAATGGGTCAAATATTAAGTTTTCAATGCCACACTAGTCAGCAGTATAGGCCTCTCTCTCTCCTAATGCATCCGATTTTAAATAAAACCACTCATTTCCACTGTGCCATATGGTCAGTGAGCATTGATTTTCAGATCTTTTCAATTCCTTGTACGAGTTTCCCAGAAGCCCTGCAGACATAATAGGTGCTTGCCATTTACTTCTAAATGATTGTTTCTTTCTCCTCGCTCCTTACATTACCCAGAAAGTGGTGCAAACTGCCATCGTGAAAGCTGCTCCAGTGTTCCCATTTCTGCTCAGAGGAGTCTGGAGGGATCCCAGAGGAAGCTTGGGTGACAGTACATATGATTCCCTGTCTTTTACTGGACACATACACTCCTGAAGTGGGAATCTGTCTTTTATTGGTCACTGAAGGAGAATGTACTTCAGATTCGAAGCCTAAGAAAAAGTATGGAAATTAGAGTTACAATTGGCAAAAGAGTCTGTGTGTTTTACAGAGCAACAGTAGCAAATTCAGGGCTTGCGATTGGCTAAGTCTTTATTTGATTGCTTTTTTTATAGCACAGAAACAGGACAGGTTAACGCTGAAGAGAAAGCTCCGCCAGCTGTTTACTTGCATGCGCATTATCCCCATAGATTTAAAAATTAAACAAAAAAAGCAGTGTCAAGCATCAGCTGTAAGTGCATGATGTCTGTTTTGTTCACGCATGATAAATGAAGGACAAAGGATTAAGTGGAAGCCCAGTGTATGCAAGCATGTAAGCATTTGTCCTTAGCAGGCCCCTGGCACTTGGTGGTAAGTGCATGTTTCCATCATCTACCACACATATGCACCCATTCCGTGATTTGTTAAGAAAACTATGATGCCGTTCCGGGGAATACGTTGGATGGATGGGCATCGCTTAGTATACTTATTTTTATTGTTGGAGGGCAAACTTTCTGTGTTGACGATTACTTGAATGATCAAAATGGCCCACATACTGTAATGCTTAACAGGCATTTGGGTCCCACAGGCCATCAGAGGAAATATGAGACACATGCTGACAGAAGGAAGGAAATAAACACTTGTATTGCTGTATTTTTTTGCTTGTGGGAGAGTGAAAGAGCGGTTTTGTGCACAACAGAGAGTGGGGAATGAAGTGCAGCGATGGGGGGCACAAGAGGGGGAGACAATGGTTTGTTCTGTAGTACAAACACAAGAACAGAGGAAAGCGTTCTTTTAATTCCCCAATGTGACTTTACAATCAAAAGATTCAACATCCATTGAGTCTCAGAACTGGGTCTGTATCTTATCCAGCGCCGGGAGAGAGCGGGAGACCTTTGAACTCAATATCTCGGGTTTTTTTTTGCTATCCCATTTTCCTTCTTGTGTCACTGTCACCCTTTTCCTCCCTTTTCCTCTCTCTCTCCTACGACATCATCTGTCCTATTCTCTTTAGCTAGGACAGATTAGGACTCTCCCTTTCCGTCAGCCTTGATGTTCAACATTCCCACCCGTGCACCTCACCATATAACTGCAACAAAGCAGCTATAGAATTAATGAAGGGATCAAACAATTTTTTATGTTCTTTTAGTGCTAAGTGTATAGGTCTGATGTTCAACGACTGACCCAGAGTTCATCTTGAGCTGAAGGGCTTTGATCTGTACGAGGGTCGAGTTAAGCAAAGGTCATGTTGAATTCTAATCGTTTACACATACAGTACAGCAGGCGTTGTGCACTGCTTCACATCCTTCAGAATGCAATGAAACGACTGGGCAGATTTCTTTCCTTTTTAAAAAAAAGTGCTATATGAAGTGCTATCTTTGAATTAAAAAAAAGTTATAGTTAGCTTAGAAACAATGGAATAAAAGCTATTATCAAATGAGAGAAAATGCAATTATAATTATTTTTCAAGGGGATTTAGTTACAAAATGTAGCCCCAAAGCCACTATGCTAGTGTGCAGCAGCAAAGCCTTTGGATTCTTACCAGAAACAAAGAAACAATTAAGTAATCTCAAATAAGGCACAAATCAAAGAAAACTTAGCATTGTATTTCCAGCAGAAAGAGAGAATACGCTGCCATAGTATGGGAGGTAGAAACAGGCTCGCTGCCAAATGCAGCCTCTCTGAGCCTTTTTACCACAATTCCAATAATATACTGGAGATAGCTGCGCTCCACAGGGGGAAGGAGTGTACCTAGATGCAGGAGGATCAAAACACACTAGTGACTACTGTGTTTTGATCACAAACAAACACGTGCACAGACAAACCCCATGAAACCCTGAACTTCTGCAATTTTGCATGCATGTCCTCCGTAATGGATAGACATACCGGTGCGAGCTGCATGCGTTCACATTCAGCGCACAGCTCACATTATGTTTGCATACATCCTTTCACTCTACCTAAGAAAGGTTTTCATTTCCAAAAGAAACGGTCACAGTTGAATTGCTCAAAATGACTGAAAATCCCAAAGCTTCTTTGTCATTTTTTTGTGTTGGAAGCATTACTTCTTCTGAAATGTGGTATTGCTAAATGTACTGTAGCATACCAAAGCCATGCACTCATTTAAATGTACTGCCTGTTACTGTGACATTACAGTATATATATATATTTATATATACTCTAGAAAGAGAGGTCAAAATGCTGTCCCTCTCCCTTTAATCAAATCTAGATGCTAGTACACTCCCCCCATTACCTGCTCTTTGTATATCTGTCTCAGGCTTGTTAAGAGTGTTTTTAGCCTTTTCTGTAAGGCATGATCACCTGCAATAATCTTCCCTTTTCTTCATCCTCCATCCGTCCGGCCCTCATCCACCCTCCCCTCTCATCCAACCTTCCTCAGCCAGAATTCCTAAGAGAGGACCAATCAATTTCTCTCCTGCTCATCTTGCCCACCCTCTCTCTCTCATTTTCACTCTATCTCTCGGTTCCATTCTTTCCAGCAATTTGTCACTTAGCAACGGTGTCTGCCATGCTGTTGGGTAGTGAATCATCCCTGGCTGCAGTCCTGCATTAACCCCTTTCCTTCAGCTTCGTCCTGCCATTAAACGCTGTGATATTATTGATAAACAAGTGGTTGAAAGGTTTGGGAAACATAATGCCTTCATCCCGTGTGTGTAAGTGCAATAAGAAAAAAGAAAATGTTGCACGACAGTAGCAAATTAACTTAATGATTGACAGGTTTCTGATTGGTTCCTGATGCAACTGGAACTCTGCTCATGCTGTTGCCAGCTATCTCAATAATGTCAACATATTTTAGCAAAATGAATCATTGAAGCTCTTCTAGCTAAATCAAAAATGCTATTTAGAGTGTTCGTCTATGCCAACACACACAGCACGCACTTTTATGGTGATGATAGAAATTGCTTTTCAAGACAAGCATGGGTAGTGGATTTGTTTGATGTACAAAATGGCACACTAACACCCCTGTAATCCGCTCTCCATTTTCTGCCAATGACATTTTAAGTATTCCTAATGTGTTCCAGCCATGCTGAGAAGATATGGGGGTACCGTCATCATGTGCATGTAGGAGGATGTGCATTTAGGATTTTTTTTTTTTTTAAAATATCGTTGTTACTTCTTTTTTTCTCTACTGTGTCGCTTTCCCTATGCTGGTTGACACCTCAAGCGCACGTCCTATCTATGCATTTCCTAAATGACGAGCACTTCATGTTAAAACATCAGCTCAGCTGTTCGATACCAATGGGGGGGGGGGGGGGGGAGTTAGTGCATTTCAGAGGGGAAGAAAACTCATTTGCATCACATCTCCACTGCATTAGCATATGAGCCTGCATTTCCACACACTCTCAGTCATCAGCCTCATTTGTCACTACCTGCTCCAGCACTTTAATGTTTATTCATCCCTCTGCCTCGGAGACCTATAATCAGAAAACAGATCTATGCACCATTAGCACATTCAAACAGGTGGGAACAGGTAATAAAACACTGGTGAGACAGAAACTGGTAAAAGATTGAAACAGAGATTATGGCGAAGCCATAAGGATAAGTCATGAACAAAGGAAGTGAAATAGGAGAGAGGGGCTTGTAAGAAACAATAAAACACTGGTAGAGAACATATTTGAATGACACAAAATGGGTCTGTATGGAAAACTGAGATATCAGCTGTGAGCATCCAAATGCATCCATATCTGGACAATGCATTGTTTTAATGCAATTAAACTTCCCATTAATGGAAGTTTTTCCTTCCCACTGTCACCAAATGCTCGCTCACAGAGGGTCATTGATTGTTGGGGTTTCCTCTGTAGTCTTTAGCTTACATTATAAAATGTGTTGCTGTGATTTGGCACTACGTACATAAAATATAATTGAACTGAATTTTAATTAGATTTTATCTGCTCTGCATTTAGCTGTCAGCTTTTAATAATATACAGTCTAATCCTGTCACAGTCTGTCGTACAGTTATTGGCGAAGAAACTGGCGTCTTTATTACAGCTTGTGTCCAGGTTGTCAACACCATGCTACTTTTTATAATTCAGTATTTGTGCAGAATCCTCACTCTGAAATGACACCCTTTCACTTGAATCCTCAGGGACAAACAGCAGAGCCTCACACCTTTACAGTCGATGTCCTTTGTTGCAATTTGTTTTTTCTCCATTTAGTTTCATTCTCGAAAGTCCCTTTTCTCATTTCATTATGCGCTCGGTTCTCTCCAGCATAGCTGCAACATTTTATTCTTATGAAGGGTGCTCAGAAGTGCATACGAAATATAAACAATTATGAACAGCTTGAGCTACTCTCTCTAAAACATGCATATTCATGTTCAGCTGCTATAGCAGCGCGCTCACAAACTGGATCAAAACGCATTTTAAGAGTTAGAGGGAGAAATAAATGTAAACTATTCATTTCATTTTTTATTATAAATTCTTAAATTGCAATGCTTTGTTTAGTTAGTTGAGCCATCTGTCTAAAAAAAAAAAGAATGTGAGCATTTTCTTAGACTGAGTGGCATTTCAAAGCCTGGCGACAACTTTGGCACAAACTTGGAGACGAAAAGCATCCTCAAAATAGTCCAATGAAACTTCAGTTAGTGTTTTTGTTTTATGGAACGGATGTTCGAAGAAACATTGTAAAGTACATCTTTTTAAAGATTAAAGATTTTAAATTCTCAGCCATCACACTTGTGGATTGACCTTGAACTTTGCCTCTTTTGATGAGAACGTGATCTGAAAAGAAAGAAGAAAGACGGAGATGGGAAACGAGAGAATTACGACAATTTACACCATGTCTGTGTTGCTCTGCCACAATTTTCACGCACTTATACTTCCCTACACCCACATAGCTATGCAGAAGCACACACCCTCCTGCTGTTTGTTTGCAGACTTCTCTCTGCTGTAATTGGAGTGACATTTATATTTGCACCTGAAGCCTGTCTGCCAGTTTCCATTACTTGGAGCCAGACTTGGAGAGATGGAGACTTGACTGAATGCCACATGATTGGAATGAATGCAGAACCAAATGTACCTGAAAGAGCTATTTTGTATCGAAGCCCAGCTGCACGCCGTATGACAGGGTCACCTGCAGTGTCTGTGTTAGTGACGACAGCCCGATACACCACACGCGCACAAACAGCCAACTGGGCACAAAGGTGTATATAAATGAATGATCACAGTCATGGCTGCCCCCCCCAAAAAACTAGCCACTAATTCAGGCTTCAAATTTTCAGCTTAAGACAAACAGCACCTATTCCGACCATTGCAATATTATATTATTGTTATTCAGTATTTTGAAAGGCTTGAATTGGAAATTTGTGCGGGAATGGTCATCAGTCTTAGAACTTTCTCAGTTACAGTGATAAATCTATCTGGCCTGGGAATCTTGGCTCCACGGCGCTATCCATTGATCATTTGCAGAGCTTTGTCATTAAATATTTATTCAGCTTATTCGCTGGTGGCCACAGTTCAGTAGTGGCCAGCGTGATGAGTGTGTAAAAGATCAGCAACCAACAAGGCATCATTTTACATCTCGGCTAACTCTGGCTGGCATCCTGTTGGTTTTCTCCACACAGTGACAGAGACATGTCGACTGTTTCACCTGTTAAGTGCACCGCTACAAAGCACAGACAGTAGGTACCATGTTTATATTAACACGAGCTCATTTCCAAACCTTTCGTACTTCGGTATCAGATTTAGTACATGATTCGTCAATTCAGGGGGCCCTTTGAGACAGATGCAACACAAAGTTGTTTGTCTGGGCCTGTGGTTGTTTACATGAGTGGGAGATTTATGCTCCATCAGCACATATCAGCATTCACAGTCTTTGTTTTCCCAGATGGGTCAATTACAGAGAGGGCAATGGACTGTCACAGCAGGAGCTCCAGGCATGCTGGGTTTGAAAGTTTAATAGGATGGGTAGATGAGGAAATACACTGTAAGAGAGTCAAATTTGCATTATATACTCTTGCATTATAGTTTTCCAAAATCCCTTGCCGACTTTAATATTTGGCAATCCCAACTGCTCAGGTATTTCTGTAACGCTATTATCACCACTGCAACTAGCGCCCACAGCCTTCTCGTATAGCAGTGCTGCAAACATTTCTAAAATCTCTCAACACGCAACAAAGTTGGAAAATCAAGACAGAGATCCCTAAAAACCAACTGGTTGCCATTCTGTCTGCCACATGAGAGCAAAAGTAGAACAAAAGTTTAATTTTCTGCACGATTGATCTTGACTGTGGAACGCTAGTTTAGCGGTACTTAAGGTTGTCAAGCCTGCTGTAAAAAGTCTATACAATGGTTTTGCCTCTACACATCGACTTTCACGCTTGACTTCTAGTCTGGTAGTGTGTTCATTTTGTGCTTTCCATTTATTATTATTTTTAAATCATATCACCACTCTAAATCCCGGTGTAGACTTTCTTTTGCTCAATGGTTGAGTAAACCAAAACAAAAAAACCCTCAAAAGGTTGTAGCAGCATGCTAAGCTTTATCAGACCACCTCAGTCATAATCTTTAATCCATGACTGAGCATGTGTTGACCATGTTGGCCTAAAGTGGGCATATTATAATCCATTTTTGTATGTTCACGAAATTGTTAAAATATCACAATTTATGTTTTAATTTTTAGCCCAGCCCAATTTTTAAACCACACATATGTTCCATGTACAATTCATGTACAAAAGTTTACATGTCATTTCCTTGTTCTTAATTTATATGTATATAGAGAGTGTCAAACAGGACATTGCAGTTCTAAAATATAGATTTTTTTCCATTTGTTTCCACAATTTCTGATTGTCCCAGTATTAAAGTTTCACCTACCACCCTTTTAAGATTCAAGAGGAAAAACCTGCGCATACAGATCTGTTCACCAGACTGGGCTGTTCATACTGGTTTTGAATTCACCATCACCTTCAAACCTTAACACAGTTAATGATCTACAGGGAAAAGAAGAGAGCCTGTCTTGCACTGGCAGTGACCTAAGCATCGTGCAGCGGTGGTTTGCAGCCACATTGTTGTTGTCATGGTTTCATTCACGGTGGTGGAAGACTGGAGTGTGAGAGTGGCAGATGGTGTTGCAGCACCTGCAGTGATGTGGATGTTGTAAGGGTCTATTGTGGTGAAGAGAGAGCCGAGTGAAGATAAAGTTGTAATTTTACTGGTACAGTAACACAAAGATGTGGTGGTGGTAGTGTGATGGTGGGGGGCTGCTATGCTGCTTCAGAACCTGGGCAACCTGCTTTGAACCATGAATTATGCTACCTACCAGAAAACTGGTGACCAAGTCTTGAAGAGGCCTAGTCTGATTAAATCTGGATTAAAATGTGCCTGATTTAAAACAATTCTGCAAAGAAGAGTGAGACAAATTTACTCCAGTTCTTGTTGGCAGGGACGGCACGACCAGGTAATCAGTTTAGAGAACAATTACTTTACTTTTTCACATATGGCAGGTAGGTTTTTTTCCCCTCGTGGGACAAAGTGTGATGAATATGCAAGAAGAAAAGAAATTAGGAAGTGGGAAAATAATTTATATTCCTACCCTCACCTACAGTGGGTAAGAGAGGGGGAATGAAATTATGCCAGATGGTGTGTTGACTTTTTACTTTTACTCCCTACATTTTTTCACAAATATCTGTATTATTTTTACTCCTAACAATTTCAAAACAGGCTCTTTACTTGAGGGTTTTTGCATTTGAGAGAAGTTTTTATTTACATCATTGCAAGTCTTCAGTCAAACTAATATGGGCTTAAATGATGTAACAATAATACAGAAAAAAAAACATTTTTGTATGCAAAAAAGAAAAAAAGAAAGGCAAAAAATATCTAATTTAGTGTATGCATCAGTTACAGACCTATACTCTGTTAAAATTGTGTTTTATCTACAAGTTGAGGTCCTTGTATTTCAGCATCTAGCTAGCGCTAATGAAAAGGAGCAAGCATAAAGCGGGGAACATAGTATGGTAATTTCAATTGCAGTGTTTCTCTCAACTCAACAGGTTTTAACAAACACAGAAATAATATGTGCAGTTTGTTACACCGTGTGTCTGCTAGCTAAACATGATGTATTTCCCAGGGAGAGAAAACAGTACGAGATAACTCTACTCAGGATTAAGATGTTAGAAAAATGGGGCAGAAGAGGAAAAGAAAGATTATTTTAACAGCTAAGGGCTGCTCCGTGGCATCTGATAAACTGGAAATGTAAAGCTAACATGTGTTATTCAAAGGCTGCATGAAAACACTGGGCAGGTTAGCTTGCCGAGTATGTTTTTTGTTTAACTAGTAAAGCTCAGAGCAGCACAGGCACACAAAGAAAATCTACTAGAGCGCTTAACAAAAAAATGATAGTGAGTAGTGATTAAGACAAAGTTAAAAAAATAAATATAAGAAAACAAAACAACAACTACAAACAGTTTTACTCCCGTGTACTAATATTACTTTATAATTATGTTATTGTCGCACGAGGTTCAGTTAGCTCTGGACAAAAATAGCTGATAAGCTGAAAAAGCTTCCTTTTACTTTTCTTACTTTGAATGCATTTCAGACTTGTATTTTTGCACTTTTAATTGATTAAACTTTAAATGTTAATTAAACTTTTAACAGGTTTTTTTAAAAAAAACAAACAAACAAGTGCTCTCATATTAGTAGCGTCCAGTTAAAATGGGCTAAATGTGTACCTACGATGCTTCCTAAAAGCCTCTTGGGTTAGCAGGAGGAAACCTCAGGGTAAACCCAGGATATGTTAGAGAGATTATGTATCTCAGATGGCTTGTAAATACCTCATCATCCTAGTGGAAGAGCTAGACGTGATTGCTGGAGAGAGGAAGGTCTGGGCATCTCCCTTTAAGCTGCTGCCCTGCTGACGTTCGCCCTGACAAGGGGGTAAAAACACACGTGGATAGTGTTTTAGGTATGTTAAAAAAAGCAAACAAAATAATGAAGTGAATTTTATTATATATGTCCCTTTAAAACCTTTACTTAGACCTACTCAGGAAAACTACTCTTCATAAAGCATTCCACCACCTATATTTTAACCATTTTCTATTATTTTCAAGATCATCTGATTTTTGTGAAGGACAGACTTTTCACAGGGCTGTCAAAGAACTGATAGTTCCAACAGATAAGTTAAGCATTCAAACATCAAGTACATGGGAGGGATTTAAAGCTGGCAAATGCTATCTTTTGCATTTAATTTGCAATTCCTTTTCTCTTGCTGCATCACAGGTCATCTGTGTTGAAAGCTTAAGTCGTTGTCACCAAGTAAATAAACCTCTGTCAGGTCCTCCATTTTTTAAAGCCTCCTATCATATCTATAATGTTTTGTAAGTTCAGAGACAGTGTTCAGAGAGTTCATTGTGGTGCTTATATGCAAATGTACACCCACCACTGAATATTCCTTTGCCTAATTAATGGATTAAGAGAAGTCATTAGACACAGTGGGTGACTGGTGACAGCACTATATTGTGACCCCAGATCAAAGAGTGGGTGTGCTTGAAGCTTCAGTTTGGCCAGTAAGCCTCATGGGAAAGACCTTCATCATGGTCACCACTTACATTCAGCTCCCACACAGATAGCATGAATACACAGTAATCTATCACAGACACACTTGTATCGTGTACAGCACTGCTGTAGATAATAGGCTCACATACAAACGATGGTTGAAATTTCCATTATTTTTAATTTCTCGTCAGCATTACTTGGAGCTTTTTTTAAATATATAGTTCTTTTAATTTGACATTTTGCTTCTGGCAAGTTAATTACTCTGTGTAAAATCTGATGACCTAACGTACAACTGGGATTTGAGGAGAGAAACTCCTTTTACCAGTGCGTGTGTCAGCTGTGATCCTTCACAGTAGTTAAAATGTTAAAATCAATATGCAATATGTCCACTCTGTTCGGAGGAAAAAATCCAGAACACCATTTACCTTTTTGAAGTGTTAACGCTCCACTTGCATGGTTGAGTCTTAATGCCTTATGCATGGTGTGAGAAACTGAATTTTCTGTTAATGTACAACATGAAACTAAAGCCTCAAATAATGCTAAATTTTCATAAGATCAATGACGTGACATTTAAAGACAGAAGGACACTGAATGCACAGAAAGGACTAACGCATCATTCCATGCTCACTATTTCATTTTTTAGGGACTGCGAGCTTTCCACTTTACAGTGGAAATGATTCAAATGACTAAACCAACATCTATCTGTTTCAGGTTGTTGCAGACACCAGAACCACCAGTGAACCTTTCTGTCTTTCTTTCTCTTCCTCTCTATCCTTCAGCCTTTCTAACTCGTTTAAGTATATGCTGAATTTATTCCATTTTCCTAAATGCTTATTCTGTATTTTTTCCCATAATTGAAGATTTTTTTTTATTTTACAATGGAGTAATTTCTTTTTTGTCTTCCCCTGCATACATCACAGCAGCCCTAAATGACTACTTGCGGGAATTTTGCTTATAATAGATAATTGCACCTTTTCAAGTCATCAAAAACGACACCCTACCAACAACAAGCCCACTGAACAGATTAGTCTGCCAGAGTGAATACTAATACTGATGTACTTTTCCCTCATTCCCTCCCGCTTTCAAAATAAACCTCCCCATCAAAACTGCCCAAATCCCCTCTGTGGAAGTTGATTTGCTAACTCTTGTCTCTCTTACTAACATGGTTCAGAATTCTTCCAATTTGATTACTTTCATGGGTGAATTTTCTTTTCCCTTACCTTTTATGATTTCAACAACTAACACTGTGTCATTCACGGAATGTAAACCATCTGTTGTTTTTTCTAATTAACTTGCGACTTACATACTAACAAATGTACTGTTATCCTTTTATACCTTTTATTTTTTTAATGAATTTTATTTTGAAAATGACCCTTAAAAACGAAATAGTTGCTTACAGTTGCTTTCTTTATTTCTTTATTTGGATGTTCTACTACAGCTATATAAAAAATAATATTTTCTTTTTCACTATTCTTTTTACAATCAAATTGCCTGATTTTATCAAAGGCGATTCGTTTTTTTTTTCTTTCCCACTTTTTTCGGGGCTTAGGTATGTTTTGAGTTTTTTTAAGGTTTGTCATTTTTTTTTCTTTCTCCTCCCCCTGTTTTCTCCTGAAGCACGCAGGCATTGGACACGCTATGGTAAACAAACTGCATTATATGGTAGATATCATTCTAATTGTCTTACACTTTGGTTTGCCCTGGGTTTTCCGTTACCTCTTTCTATTCTGTTTGCTTTACTGAAAGTACCTCCATCAATTCCAAGGTAGCTGGAAAAACTCCACCTTTCTGTTTTTATTTTAGCCCTCTCTCTGTATTTATATATGTTAACCGCTTTTTATTGCCATCCAGTTTCCCTTTCCTGTTAAGACTTAATGTTTTCATCCAATGAGGTCTGCTCAAAAGAAAAGATATAGGGAATTATATCAGTTCTTATTTTATTTTTTTATTTTTTTGGTTGTTGTTTATTTTCTTTGTCTTTTCATTTGTTCTTCTTTTTAAACACTATCCGTATGAAGAAATAAAGAATCATGATGCAAGATATTTTCTCAATTTAGCATTCTGAAATTTTGATGAGAAACTATATTTTGTTATTCCCTATTCCCTTTTTTAAATTTATTTTGTATTTTTCAAGAAGAACCCTTGAAGTGAACGTACACAGCAGACTTTTCAAGCAGCCTACTCTGGCCATTCCAGTGAAAGGAAGTAAAAATACATTTTTCGCTTTCTGTTTTTACATCATTTTTCTCCCAATATTTTAAAAAGTGTGAGAGAAATGCCACTAAAGACACTGTTTTGCCGTGGTATTTCAGTTAGACTCGTTTGGCATGTTATTGAGTGCCCTGTAATCTAGGTTTGCCGTCTTATAGTTTATAGAGTCATGAAGATTATTTACAGCTCTTGATTTATCGGTCAAAGCCCTCACTGTAAAGAAGGCTTCAAATGAGGGCTTGATCCCATTAGTGGCCTTAGGCTGATTTATGATCAACCTGGGGCTGTTCTCAGTCTTGTACCTGAACAGTCTTCCTCTCTTACGCGACGATGTGCGCACGTAATAAAAGGTTTTCATGGACAGTTAGTTCCCTGAACACAGGTGCAGGGATGATCAGACAGTTTTACACTGAATAACCAGCAAAGTGGGAAAAGTTTGCCGAAATAACTCGTAGACCTTTATGTTTAAAAATACTTAAACAAAGACGGCCTGACAAAAGCCTTACTGAGATCTTATTTTACTAACTCCTATTAGGCCTTAGTACATAACAGTAATGCTGCCATCAGTGTGTAGCTAGAGCCAGCCTTACTTGCTTTCACTGGACTTGCCCAATCAATGAAGGAAACTGTCTGCCCATCGATGCAGACATAAAGGGAAGTGACTGGGAAAATCTGTGTACGATCGACCCCTCATTAACACTAACACTAACTTATATTTCTTATACTTTACTGCCCTCACCCCTTGCATGAAAAGACTCCTATCCCCTTCGATCTTCTTTTTGTTGTTGTTGTTTTTTGATACAAAGATTGCATTGAGTATATATGTATATGTATATATCATGGCTAACGTATATACATACATATATCAGTTGTCCTACTAAAATCAATATGGCCATAAGACATGTTAGCCACATTCTCCTTATTGTTTTTATTTACTTTATTTTATTATACTTTGTTTTATTTCTTATATAATTTTAACTTCAAAATTAACTTACTAAAATGAATAATGACCTCACACGTTATCTTGCTGAAACAAAAAATAAGGGAAAAATAACGAGGGGAGACAGATTTTCATTTTCTGGTGAATAAAGAATTGATGCCCCAAGGAATAAATCTGGCCAATCCATCAAATCCCATGAGTTGGAAAAGAAAAGTGTTATGTGCAGAAAGCTACTGTATCTGGTAGTGACTCACTGAGTCTTGGCTCAAATTTGACAAAAGTGATAAAGCAATTTTGAACTCGCATCAGAAAAGCTGTAGTGAAATTGTAGCAGAGGCATAATGAGAACTGCAATCACGAGCAGATGTTTTTGTTTTTGTTTCTGTGTCCAATATCATGAAGGACGTGGACACTGGTGAAAAGCTATTCCCTGATATTGGAACACTTTCTTTACTAGACTTTGACCAGAATTTGAACATCTTCTCTCCCCTCTCAGTTTTTCCCATTCTTTAAAAAACCCTCTCATGTACGTGGATTCCATCTGTGATTGTTTACTCCGGTCCCATTTTCTCCAACTTCCACCTCCAAACTGAGTATCCAGTGGCTGTATTCCTGCACCATGTCTGCATGATTCTATTGGCTAGAAGTGTTCACATCAGCATTCTTATAGGGTGTAAATGCTGCTGTATCCCAGCACGTGTCGGTTTGTTGTACACGTGTTTTGATGCATTTTTTTTATGTTGCCTTCTTGTCTAAAACCCCGAACACTAAAAGCTCTCTTGCTTTTCCTTTTCCCATTTGTCTGGTGTCGTGATGCCCTGCGATTAAATTCACCCATTTTGCTGCATTTTGCCAGATGGTTTATTTTATATATTTTTTTTAATAGTTGACCTTTTTGTGTTGTGTCTCAATGAATTCTTCCTCCAAGCCCATCCTTCCGGTCATCTTTTTCATTTAAGTGCATGGCTTGTGTGTCACCCTGTTAGCTTGTATGGATTCATTTTGTTTCTTCTTAACCAAACAAACCCTTGTCACTTGAAATAACACATTCAGTCCAAATCTGGATCTGGTTTGAGCAATCAAATTGCAGAGGACTTTTAAAGAATCCTCACATACTTTTTTCACTATGACTAAATTGTTACTAATCTACTGTTTGGATAAAACCTTTGTTGTAACTGTACTAACAACCATTTTTGTGTCTGACTTTCCCTTACTTACAAAAATACTAACCGATTTTGTTCACCCTCCAACCCTTTTAACTCGTTTCAGCGCACAGTTTAAAACCCCTCTCTCTTGCACAAATGGCACTCGCCCCAAGCTTCCCAACCCTCCCCCCATGCCTTTACTAACTCAGGTTAGTTCGTCACTTCAGGGTTTACATGTCAAAACTGCACATTGAAGTGTAAGCATTAATGTTCAAAAATAGGGCTCTCTCCACTTGCGACCAATTAGGACTTTTGACTCGCTGCCAGACACCTATGGAAACCCATCGCATGGGTGGGAATTCGTTTCTGTGTAATATATTGTTTCAACTCCTAAAGATAACACGTTGTTCCTTTTTTTAAAAGACCTATGACAGTAATCAGATGTTGTTCCAACAAGGGTAAGTGACACATTTCTATGTAAACATGTTCCCCTGCATGGATAAGGTTATTAAAGGAGTGATGGTACTGAAAGGAAAGAAATCTCTGACAAATGGGCCTTATGGCTGTCGTTGAATTTTAGGTAGAACATGAAGCAATCGTGGACGACTGATACAAAGTGAAAATTTATTTTTCTTATATATGGAAACCGTACGACTTCCATGTGTATGTAACCAGTATCGTCTAGGCACATTCTAATGTTCTTTTTCACTTTCATTTTTATTCTTTGGGTGAGTATTGAATCATTGTTTCTTATTTTCTTTAAATGTAAGTAGTTAATGTGAATTTCTGTGTATGCACATGGCAAACGATTGGTGACTTGGCCCTATTCAATCACAAACTGATAGCAGACTGATTCCATCTAATTGCCATGTTATTGTCATTTTGATCAAAGTCACTTTGCAGACAGCTGACTGTGGCTGCATTTCTGGTCCCCATCTTTGAACCATTTCAAAGTCATCCAAATTGGAAGTTTATTGGACATGGTGGCAATACTTTTGATTGTGCCACAGTTTCCAAATACTGTTTTCCCTATTGTGACTGTAGCATAGAATTAGTTAGAAATATGCTCAAAATGTCCATAGAAGCCACATCTGGTTTGGAATAGACTACATTTAAAGTCCAATTTAAAAAAAAAAGAAAAAACTAGTCTGTTGGTAGATGTTGATTTATCAGGAACAAGTAGACATGAGAGAGTGGCTGAAAGCAGAGGTTAATAGCTTAAAAGAATCAAGTTCAGCAGCATGCGAGTGGGTGAAATAGATTGCTTCTTATGATTTGAACCCTAGAGCTGTGCCAATCTCTTCATAGTGTATTCAGCTGTAAACATCTTCATTGTGTCTTTTATACCTGGGGCAATCAGTTCAGCAGAGTTTAGCAAGGTCTTCTTAGTTTTCTGTATGTACAGGGCTAAACAGGTATCTGGAGAGCAGCTGGGTAAAACCAAGAGTCCAATAAAGGCTGCAGCTGGGGCTTGAGTTAAGTCTGTGTATTATGTGCTGTATGTGCTGCTTGTTGGAGGCACACGAGAAAGGCCGGAAAAATGACGTTCACACAGAAAAGAACAGCGAAGAATGCTAGAAATGTGCTAATTAATCTGATGCAGTTTTATATTTGTCATCCTTCCTTCCTGGAATTTTCACATTAAGCTTTGTTTCAAGAAAGAAACTGTGATCACACAATTACACCAAATAATATTCAGGCCATATGCTGTGTGCACCCAGGATGCTATTTTTTTCCCAAGGAGAAGAAATAACATTATGCTGCCAATAACAGCATAATTTTGAAATTGATGAGAACGTTGCATATAAAGACAAATTTTAATTGCACTATTGCAATTAAAAGTTGGTCAGTTACTTTGAATGCACAAGGAGCTGCTTGTCTAAAAAATAGACTGATCAATCCACAGAGTCTAGTTTACTTTTTTAAGTTGATCAGTACTTATGCTTATAAGTGTTGCACACTTTGTTTAGTTAAATGTCCAAATTTACATTTTTTCATTCTAATTTGAATTCAGAAACAACTCTCAGAGAGAAAAAGCAACCAGAGACTGTCTCATAGAATGGGAATATTTTACTTGGCGTTTATTCAAAGAAAAGTCTAAATACATTTATAGCACATTAATTAAAATGGGAACGCATGCGGCGTATTTCAACTTGCAACCTCGGATACCATCAAGCCCTTCCTTCCTTCCTTCCTGTGTGGCCAGTGATGCAAGGGCTTGTAATTTTGTCAAAGGAATGAGTGTGTATCCTGGTTGAAACACTAACTCTTATGAATTATAACAAAGTTACCTCAAAGAAAACGTTGAGGTTTTTTTTGGGGGGGGGGGGTTGGACAACCTTTAATGTGCGTATTTTAGTATTTTGACACATTGTCTACATGGGACTTTTAATGCTGTATAAGTTAAACCTCTGATCAAACAATAAATCACTAATATAACAGGATTGTTTGAGACAGTTTATTAAATAAATCACATGTGTTTAAAGCTTTTAACATATTAAGGAGTTCAATCTGGGATGAAAGTGAGGGGAAGAGAAAGAACATACACATTGCTGGGAACTCTATAGGTGTCTGGCAGCTAGTCACTGATGTTTTCCCACTATCCGAGTAAGTGCACTGATTCACTGAGATGTGCCATCAACAATCCCAATATTATCCCAAAACTTCCATGGGCCTAGCTTAGACAGAGCCAATATTGGTGTTTTTCAGCACGTTTGCCAACCCCTTTATTTTAAAAGGTTTACGGGATATTTCTTTACCCTATGACATTTCCAATCTACTTTTTTGAAGAAACGGTAATACCATGGCTATATAGTTCAACCACAGTAGTAGGAACATGTTTGACATTGCCTATAGTAACAATTCCCCTCCCACCCATTTCTTCTCTATAGCCAGTAAGGTCTTGCTTGTCACTTTGGGCAAATGAAGTGTTCCTGTTGAAATCCCTATCCAAGATCTCCAAAGATGACCCCAACATACCAGCACTGTGAACTGCAGATTCATCATGCCAGATACATCTGGCCAATGTGATTCATCTTTCTCACCAAGTAGCAACAGCAGACATAAAAATGAGTTGCCCTCTTACAAAGGGAAGTACGGGAAAAAAAGAAAAATGTCAAGGAAAACAGAAGATAAGAACTCAGCTGGGGAGATAAAATCTTTGGAGTGCAGTTGCTAAGGTTTGTTTTTGGTTACAGTTGCCACAGCTATAGTTGTGGACCTGTATCTTAAAATAAATTTAGACATAGTTGATGTTTTCACAGAGGATAACTGATGTTTTTGCTAACTGAATTCACTACGTTTGATTATATTTTAAATGACATGCTAAAGGAAAGCACCATTTCTAGATCTTACTTGACAATTAACCGAACCAAATGTAAAGCTGGACCTTGATGAAATGATGAAATTCAGTGCTACCGGCACTTTGAAGTATGCAAAGGTAATGAAAGCCAGATGGTTGTGCGTGTGGCTCCCAGCAGTGCTGCATTTGTACATTTATGCAGAATAACAGATGTTAAATCAGAGACTGGAGTGCTTTGCTTTCGCCCAGGCCAGCTCTTTTAGGATAATTAGACCATAAATTGGTCACTAACTGCAAAAGTCTCTCCCGAATCAAACATCAGGATTTGGCAGGGTGTTTGTATATGATCATCGCTGTCGTACCAATACTAAATACAGTCGTGATGAAATACAATTAAGTAAATGATAGATTTCAGTATTTTTCATAAACAACTACAATTTGCTTCATTGTAATAAGTATAATGTAAAAATACAAGGGTTTTGGTGATGACTCCTTGAAAATTTGTGGAGGAGAGATGCTTTCACGTTTCAGACTAGTATATATATATATGATTTCTTCTTTTCATTTACTCTTCAGGTATTATTTGCTTGGCCAGCTTTCTCACCTCATGTTTTAAGGACTAGTCTTACACTGTAGGAGTGGTTCCCACACATGCTGTTGTATTTCTTTTAATGATGTTCTATTAATAGCAAAACAGTAGAAGAGGGAATCAGTATTAAAAAACTTGATTTGAGTATAATAGATCACATTAAAAAAATAAAAAACTTAGTAGATCCCCGGAGATGTCAAAAAATGGGAGGCATCATTTCTGCACTTCGGTTCACACATTATCTCACACCATTAGCTTGCAGCCGTGTGTTTGATTCTGGGTTCCACCTGGTGCTTCTGTCACCAGTCAAAATTCAGCAAAGAATGTATGGCCTTGCACAAAATATGAAACTGGAGGCAATTAAATATTAAAAAGGGAAGTCATTTTTACTGGTAGCTCTGTGAATGAAGTGTTACAACGTAGCTATGCCAATCACAGGGAAAGCCCAGTTGACATTTTAAACATGGTGCTTGTTTAAAATGTCAAGTTCTTGTACTTATGTAACTTTAAATTCATAGTGTGTGGTTTAGATAGCTGTTTTTAGTGTTCATGACTGAAATGTTAATTCTTGAGGCTATAGATTATGGCCTTTGCACTGAGTTTGCTAAACCAGGTTAGTTATTCTACCACTGGTAGTGATGAGACATTTGGCACACTGTTGTTCCATTGGTTTACCTTTAGCAACTGCACTCTAAAGTGAAAGCCCTCAGTCTGACCAACACCAAAAAACCACCAACTGAGCGATACAATTTAAGGTACAACCCAATCAAGCGTCTGTGTTTAATCCAATTTCTTCCTTGTTTTTCCTCCCATTTCTCTTAATTTCCCTCCTTTCTTATTATTTTCTTTTTTCTGTCTATTCCTGCTCTATATTTCTATTTCTATCTGTTCCTTTCTGTCTCTTTTGGGACATGCCTTTGCCAGGTGACCATCTCAGTTGATGGTATTTTGACCACCACTGGTTACACCCAGGAAGATTACACTATGTTGGGCTCTGATGACTTCTTCTACATTGGAGGTAGTCCAAACACTGCAGACCTGCCTGGATCTCCAGTCAGCAACAACTTCATGGGCTGCCTGAAAGACGTAAGTGTAAAGTGCTTAATATTTAAACTCTTATGAACAAACCAACTGAAATTTGCATTTTTCTTTGACGAAGTAGGGTACGAGGTTGGTACGAGGTAGGTGAGTTTCCTTGAGGCTGTTTCACCTCTCACCCAAAAAGTTTCTTCAGTTCTAAGAGCAACTGGTGGAGAGTCCCAGATTAGTAGAGGATCATTACGTGGTCCGTGACCCTCTTGGGGACATTCCCATAAAATCTGTGACTCTCCACCAATTGCTCTTAGAAATGAAGAAGCTTCTCGGATGAGAGGTGAAACGTCTTCAAGGAAAGTCCAGATGCTTTTCTTTACAAGCTCTTCTTTGGGTGTTGGCTACCTTTTGTTCCACTGTCAAGATTATGTGTGACGTGTTGACAGGCCAGTCCATGACTGATAGTGTTCCATTGTGTAATCATTGCTGAATTTCGATAATGATCAATGGTCAAAGGGCTGTACTCTATGTATCAGGTACTTTCCAGATAGTATTGCATGGCAAACAGTACTTTGCTGTGAGAGATCTCCCACACCATTGACTGAAATGTAATCCCAAACCATGACAGAACCACCATCTGTTTTGCAGATGGCTGCAGAGATCTGTTGTACACTTTTGTACATCTTTCTTCACTTCCGTTGTGCATATTCATAGTGATTTGAACCAAAATTTAAAATGACCTGTTGCTAACAATTTTAAGACCAGTTCATCAGTACTTGAGCATTTTCTCCTTGTCTCCCTTCCTTCAGAACAGGTTGGTCACGCTTTCCGTAGGACCATTTCTGATGGACATGACGTTCAGACACTGTTCGTCTGCTATTGATAGTTTTTTTAAACCTACCAGTTCTTCTTTTGTCTTGTATTTCTCCAGTTTGATTAGGTAAAATGACTGGACTAAAAATAGTAGCCAATGTCCAAAGAAAAATGTGAAAAACCTTCAAAAAGCCTGAAGAACTATTTTTCAAGTCTTACAAAGTCTGGCTCCTCAGAAGCAAAATGTAATGAAATGAGGGGTAGCTCAAAAACCACAGTATGGAATTAGAAGCATTTTTTATTGTTTTAGACAAAGTGAGAACAAATGACACAGTTTGCTGCATGGTATCATCACACATATTTACAGAAACACATTTGTGTTGACTGACACTTTCTCTGGAGAATCATCCGTCTGGGCATTTATAACTCCCATATGTGAGAGTAGGAGGTGTCAGACATACAGCTTCCTGAATCCCTTTGAAGCCTCTCTCTTTCTAACAACACCGCAGAACACAGACAGATCACAATTTGTAGCACGTCCACTTATATTTGTGGATGGATATATAGACGACAGTTGCCTTTTAAAATTTTTATTTCAACTCAACTTTGATAAAAATTACTTTTATTTTCACCAAGGTCTTAATTCATGGCTGAACAAGCTGTCAAGAGAACCAATCACAGCTCAAAGTGCTATGCCCTTGTAAATGTAATGACTTGTATAGAGGCGACGCAACATGGTGCCATCGCATTCCCTCATAAAACCATGCTGATTGAATAAGTAATTACTTTTGCCATCACTTTTAATGGATCGCACAGTAATCACCCTATCTCTAACTTAATTATCCCTGTAGAATTACACTTTCATTATTTGGGTTGCTATCAGAAGAATCCCTTGCGGGTCTTAAACTTCCCTAGGCATTTAACAGTCCTCTGTCTCATCAAGACAAGGCTGGATTTACAATCAGTGTACAGACAAAGCACAAGAAAGGCAAATTGTCTAAATGTTTAAAAAAAGATAGTGGTAAGAGCTAGTAGTAACAAAAGAAATTGATATTAAGGAACCAGTGTGACCAAACTTTTAGAAATGAAAAGTAAGAGTAGATGTGTTAAGACTTGATATTTAATTTGTGTAATCTTCCATTTAAAGCTAAGGGAGAGAAGGTGTGACAGCAACAAAAAAAGTATTTGTTTGACTGGACTGCACAATGAAAACAACGTAAGGGGGGGGGGGGGGTAATTTAATGATAACTAGAAGGTTTTTGACAGAGATGAGATACAAAGAGATGATGAGATGATTGTAAAAAGAAAAGGGAGCAAGTTCCAGACAGGTGGGCAGTGGTGTAACCATCAGATATTGGTAGTCATGTTCACCTTTGTTTTTTTAAAGTAATCAAGCACAGCAAAAAATAACTTTACTTATTTCGTGAACTCTTTGGATATTTGGATATCTTACTCCACAGTACACTTGCTATGTTTGCATCTGGGGGCTTGTGTTAGTTTTTTATGTATTTACTTTTGGACTTCTTGCCTGTACCCCCAAGCTACATTGAATCTCCAGTGTAAAACTGGAGATAGAATGAAACTTTACCCAGTGAGAAAAAGAAAAGCAAATCATTTAAGTGTAGTTTACGCTATTCTTAGAATTATGACTTAAAGTAATACATTTCAGACTCAATAGCTGAACATCTGTTTGGTGACAGGCCAGAAAGATACATGACCCAGACGTAAACTTACTAGAAGCTTAAGCTTAGGCTACGTCCACACGTACGCGGGTTTTTTTGAAAACGGAGATTTTCCGTTTTAGTTTTTAAAACAAATAATCCCGTCCACACGTAAACGCAGAAATGAAGGAAAACGCTGCTAGGAACATGCCAAATCAGCAGGTGGCGATATATTCCTAACCGTGTAGAAATGTTGGCCAATCAGAAGTCTAGAAGCCTGGGTGGGAAAAAGTAAACAAAGCTGCGGCATAGAAGCAGAACCGAGTCATATGTGTGGAGGGACAGTAACTGTGTGTGTATATGTAAGCATTTAAACACTGCAGAGAGTACAATTAACAGTAATAGTATTGTAGAAATTAATTTCACCGAAACAATAACGTGGCGCACTGTGTGACGTCAAAAAAGGCGCACACCTTTGACGCTGCGTTTTCTGCGTTTTCTCCGTTTTTCTCGTCCACACAAAAACTGAGTTTTCGAAATTATCCACCCTGGGCGGAGTTTTTAGAAATCTCCGTTTTCAGTGACCGAAAACGCCGTTTACGTGTGGACGAAAGGTGCAAACGCATAGAAAAATCTGCGTTTTCAAAAATACCCGGGTACGTGTGGACGTAGCCTTAGGCTGTTTTTCTGGCAGCCTTACGGTTTGTAATTTCCTGCTGAGGTCAAGGTTTTAAGACTAAACTGAGCCAGAAAAGTAACCACACCCAGAAAGCTATTGAGAAAAGCTGCAATGAGAGCAGCTGAGAGCACCAGGTAAAGCTGTAGCAGCTAAAGAAAAAGAAAGTGAGTGGTTGGGGGTTAGGCAGTGCTTGTTCTGTGGCACAGCTCGGATTATCAGTTGTGTTATGGTCCAGGGCAAAGCTTTCATGCTGCCACCGTGGTCAAATGCCTTTGATACGCTCGGCCAGCACCCTCCAGGCAGTCGAAATCCAAAGGAACAGCGCAGCAGAAGAAGAGTAAAAAGGCATCAAAAGAGACACTGAAGCCCTGTGAAGTTTTTATTTGCTCTCTGTGTATGTGCGCCTCCATGTGTTCAAAGTCGCCCACATGCTATGATCATACACAGGGTGATGCGTGTTTCCTTAGGCTCCTAATCAGAGAGGTGGGGTGTGAAATCAGGTCTCTCTGCTCCTCAGCCCCCAAGTCTTGTTTCCACAGATTCCTCTCTTCTCTTCTGTATATGTCACCATCTGTCTCCCCACTGCAACCTCCACCACCCTGTGTCTCTCGCAGACAGTGACCTTGCTATCGCTCGTTTCACACCACCCTCTCCTCGTGTGCTCATCTTTGTCACTCTTCCTGCCTCTCTCGTCGTTTCTCTCCATCTCTTTCTTTCTGCCTCCCATCTTCCCTGTCTCAGGGGCAGCTTTGTGTAATTAAGTGTAGCGCGGTAGCTCCGTTGGTACACCAACGGCTTTGCCATCCTGATGGCCAAATTAAAAATTGATTTCTTCGACTGATTCCATGTGCTGGATGAATGCTCTTGCCCTCCTTCTTGCCCTCACTTTCTTTTACGCTCTCTCTTCCTGTCCTCCCAACTTCATATTGATGCTCCATGTCTTCACCTGTAGCTTCCTCTTAGCTTCACCTTTGTTCCACAAAAGAATCTTTTAAAGTCACTCGTCACCCTAAGTCATGTCCTGCCTGCCACAAGTCAATATTCACTGGCACTTTTCAGTTGATAGAGTACTGCTGCCTTTTTTTTGTTTCTTTATTTAGGCAGAAGCCATTAGTGTAAAGTCTGGTACTTCAGAATGCTTCATAAACTAATAAACAGTCAAAGAGACTAAAGTTTATAAATACATAAAGTCTTTAAAGTGCCATTTAATTGATATCAGTACAGAAGTGATTAGTGGATGGTGTATCAACCAACATATTCAAACTGTGCGGTGTATAGTTTCATCAAATATCCACAACACCAAGTATCTGAAGAAAGTAACAAATAGTTGTTCTCCAGACCTGCAGGGTTTTGAATTTGAAGAGTTTCTCAATAACAAAACAAATCAATGGAGGGACCCCTGTGGGAGGCTTTGGCCCTGCATTAGCTGCACTGCTAGAATAAGAAAGAACAAATCACTGCCACACAAGTCAGTGAATTTTAAAGTCTGACGTGATGATCAAAAATAAAGGGGAACAGTTTTCATTTCTGTAAGAACAATGCATTTCTTTTAAACTTTTGATAGCAGTGAGTTTTCAGTAAGTAGTGAGCGAAAGGCAGATGGTAGGAATAAGGATGCAACGTGAGCAGAAGCAGTTGTAAAGACACCTGACTAGGGCTGGGCGATATGGCCTAAAATTCATATCGCAATATAATTTGAAGCATGTGCGGTAACGATATATATCACGTATGTATGAATTCTGGTTGTGCTTACTGACCTTGAACTGATTTCTGCATGCAGAAATCTGTTAAAAAATGTTTTAGTACAACTTTGGTAAGCCGCACTGCTTGATGGATTGTCAGAGCATTACGGCTGCCGTAGTGAGGAGCTTCGCAGAGTAATCTGGGTCCAAAACTCCGTCCATTTCAGGTCCCAAAGTCAAACGAACACTAAGAGTTAAAAACGGTCTAAATTCTTTCATCTTTAATTAAATCATCAGCGTTGCCGCTTTACCAGGTTACCAATTAAATTTAACATCCAGGCATTCATGAAAACAGAAGTTATTAAATTTAACGGAGTTAGAAGTTAACAGGAAGTTAGCTCGCTAGTTTACACTTAAACATTTCATACCATGTTCTGACTGAGAGATTTTTGAAACTAATTAAAACGTACAGCGCTGCTACCACTTCCAACATAAATGAAGACAGAAAACTAAACAGCAGTGGCGTTTGCAGGGTTACTGAAGTTGGACTACCTGGTATATAATGTTGTGCTACGTGATTGCTAGCGACACAGCTATGTTAGCATAACATTAGCACAGTGAAGCTGGAGGATGAACACCAACTTTTTTTCCACTCGATAAAAGTTAACGTGAGGGATTCTGGTGGTCAGGGACAAATGCAATCGCATAGCAGGATGCTATACACGGGGCAAACATCAGTCAGGAGAACAACTGAGATTATTCATCCACAATACGAGGTTTGTTATTAATATACTGCAACAACATGGGACTAGAACAGCTGCGACAGAATTCAACATTAATGAATCAATGTTACGGAAGTGGAGGAAGCGAAGTTTTTGGCTTTCCCCATATTTCAAAAGTGCTTCATCTCTTTGCTATGACCGTAGCCCGCCATAATTTGCAGGTGATAATGATTTTAGCCGCTGCGATGCTTTCGATGATATCATCAACGTGCGCTATCACGATAGAGCGATATAGTCAAAATCTCTATCGTTGTCCAAATTTATATCGTTTCTATTGTATATCGTTTATATCGCCCACCCCTACACCTGACCCTGTCTGACTGCAGACTCTATAAGGCAGGGGTGTCAAACTCAATTGCACAGGGGGCCAAACCTCAAGGCACACTTTAGGTCATGGGCCAAACAAGATAAACATTTATTGAACACACCAAAACAATCTTTTTTAAACATAAATGTGAATACAGACAGGAATATAATTCCAGAATAAATAAACTTAAAAAAAATAAACTTTAACTTTAAATATTTTGCTCTCCATAAAAATATATCCTGTCAAAATTATGCAAGTCAGAAATATGAACATGCTGTCAAATACCCCAGAAAAAATAAAAGAAAACATACACAAGGTTCGAGCCGCATGTAGAGGGAGCTGGGGCGTTGCTTCAGGAATGGAACTAATAAACTGTGCGGGCCATTCAGTGTCGTACTTTCCCTTGAGTGTCCCATTAGAATGCAGCTCCATCTGAATCTGCACAGGTGCAGTTTCCACGTCAACTGTAAATGGGTTGTGAAGCAGCTCAAAATTCTCATTTTGTGCCTCAAAGTCACCAAAGCGCCGTGCGAACTCAGTGCGCTCAGTTTATCAGCAAAGTGTGCATTTGGGAACATTGTTGCACTGACTTGGTTCAACATTACTTGGCAACAGGGAAAGTGAGGCAAGTTGCACTCGTGCATTTGTGACAGCTTCACTTGAAATGCCTTCACTGCATCATACATGCCATGTCCATGAACTGACAGATTTCCTTGCTGAGCTCAAAAACTCTATTGAGAATTTTTCCCCAACTCAGCCAACGGAGCTCTGTATGATAAGGAATGTCGGCAAACTCTGAATCTATTTCCCACATAAAAGACTGAAATTGACGGTGATTTAAACCTTTAGTTCGGATAAAATTTGCGGTTTGCGTCACGGTGATCATTACATGCTCCACTTTACCACACGGCGTTTCCTGGTGTATGATGCAGTATGCTGTTAACTCACCGGTACAGCTCTCCTGCATCTTTACTCACATCCTGCCGACTAGTCCACTTTTTTTCACCACACAACACCAGCGCTCCATCTGTTGTAAGTCCAACATGTTTGTCCCAGGGCAGTTTCATGTTGGTTACACTTTGACATACGTTTCTGCTCAGGCTCTCATTTGCCACAATCTGCGTTTTGTCTGGACACAAGACATCGCACACCTTCATCATGCAGCTTTTCAGAAACTCTCCCTCGGTAAATGGCCGGGCTGATTTGGCTATCTCCTCTGCTACAATAAAACTTACTTTCACAACAGCTTCACTTTGTGATTTTGCTCTGGTGAAAAACGTCTGCTGAAATGTTAGATTCTTCTTTAGCTCTTCTACTTTCTGTAGTTTCTGCTCGGCATTTAGCTTTTTCAGCTTATCCTGATTTGTCTCGTAGTGCCACCTTAAATTAAATTCCTTAATTACAGCCACATTAGCTCCACTAATAAAACACACGGGTTTACCGGCAATGTTTGTAAACATATATTCAGTCTCCCACTGGTGCTGAAAGGCTCTGTTTTTAGAATCAACTTTTCTCTTCGCCATCCGGTCGTTAAGTGATGACGTGACGAATCCTACTTCCGGGCCTAAAGTAGTCTACGTTTAATATGGCTTTTGTGTTGTTAACATGTTTAATGTTTTGTATTTTCTTCTATTTAATCTCAAAAAGCTCCTAAAACAGTCAGTGATCACTGTTGACCTCCCTCGGCTTTTATTATTGCTAGTCATTTATTTAAGCTCAGTTTTTAAAACCTTAGGATGTAACTACAGCCCAGCCCATGCAGCAGTATATGAATGACTAACCTCGTATTGTGGATGGATTATCTCAGTTGTTCTCCTGGCTGAAGTTTGGTCCTTTTACAGCATCCTGCCATGCGATTACATTTGTTCCTGACCACCGAGAACACTCACGTTAACTTTTATCGAGTGGAAAAAAAGTTAGCTTGTTTATATTATGCTAACATAGCTGTGTCGCTAGCGGTCACGTAGCACATCATTATATACTAGCTAGCCAAACTTCAGTAACCCTACAAACGTCACTGCTGTTTAGTTTTCTGTCTTCATTTATGTTGGAAGTGATAACAGAGCTCTACGTTTTAATTTGTTTCCAAAACAGTCAGGACATGCTATATTGTATTTAGATAGAAGCTAGCGAGCTAACTTCCTGCTAACTTCTAACTCCGTTAAATGTCATAAATTCCGTTTTCATGGATGCCTGGATGTTAAACTCAATTGTTACACCTGGTAGAGCAGAACGCTGATCATTTTATTAAAGATGAAAGACTTTAGACAGTTTTTCAACTCTCAGTAATGCCATAGTGATGTTTGATATATGGACCTGCAGCGGAGTTTAGGCCCAGACACGGCTAGTGACGTCAGACTTAACGACCGGATTGTGAGCGGCTAGCTTCGCAATAACAGAAGTTTGACTTGATTGACGCGGGAATGTTCCCAGCTAGCCTAGCGTTTGTCAAGGAGGCTGCAGTGCTGCATTTTGGGATCTGTAGTTTTTTGTGTTATTAGCGCCTCATATCACCGGGCCATGCCTAACAATAAACTATATAAAATGATGTCGCGGGCCGGATATAAATGTACGTCGGGCCAGATGTGGCCCGCAGGCCTTGAGTTTGACACGTGCTATAAGTAGGGTTGCCAACCGTCCCTTAAAAAACGGAATCGTCCCGTATTTAGAAACAAAAGTACACGTCCCGTATTGAGCTAATAAGGGACGCACTTTGTCCCGTAATACAGTGAGAATCAAAAGTAGTCTATAAGTTTTAATGTAATTAACGCTTTGTTTGAAACCATAATTCCCAGCCCCGCCCCTGCTTTGTGACCAATGAGCTGACAGCACACTTATGACAATTCGAGTATGACAATTCAGATTACCGCTCATCTCATTGGTTGAGGAAAGGTCGCTTGCGGAGAAAATACCGGAAGACAACAGATGACCACAACAAAAAGCATGGCCAACAGGGAAATAAACGCCGACACTGCGGTGCAAGTCTCAGACGACAGTACACCTGAAGCTGGGCAAACACTGTGCGATTTTCAAACTGCACGATTGGCTCGCATGGGTTATAAGTTCGTAGGTCACGATGCAGGGTCTCACACTATACCGCCCGATGCTCTGATGCGACCTGAGTCACACTGTGCCTCCATAAAATGAAGGTTATAACAGAAAATCTGTCGCTCGCTCTCCCTCTCTGTCTTTCACTCACACAGACACACACCGCCATCAACATTGCTAAATTACTAATGACAAACATGATCAGGCAGCTGTGATTGAGCAGCAATGTAAATCCAACTATTTTCACGGTTGTTGTGGTCGTGATAATTTGGTGATGCCACATCGAAAAGGCTCGGATGAGCTTTCCAAAGTTCTACAAGTTGTGCCTCCATCGCTTGTGTCCAGATCACACGCTGCACAGCCGTGCTGCTCCGTCTTTTTCACCGACGTTTACGTGTTTGCGCGTGAGCAGTGTGAGCGGCTGCGGTGACACCCTCACGAGCGATTGATGATCGGGAGCTGGTCGTGAGGTGTTAATCGCTTCTCGTTACCCCACGTATACTACACTATGCACGATGAAGGCCAAAATCGGGCCGATCACGACTCAAAAATCGGCTCAAAATGGGCCAAAAATCGCACAGTGTGAGCCAGGCATTAGACCAGCAATGTTTGTGCCTCTCAGAGAAAGAAAAAAAGGCTGCAAAAGTGCAGGGAAGAATGGGAAAAGGAAAACACCTGGCTGGAAAAGTTCACGATAACACCTATAAAGCGCACTGCACTGTGTGCCGGCGCACTTTTTCCATAGGCATGCTTCTAATGGTGGGCACATGAAGAACATGAGGGGCGTGAAAGCTCGGGGAACCCTTAACCAATTTTTGTCTACCAGGCCACGGTAGAACCAGATATGGTAAACACTGGTTTGTTTGTTTTTAAACTCTCTGGTTAAGGTTAAAATGGGCATGTGCAGTGAATATCAGCGCTATGTGGCCAGAAGTGTGATAATATAATTTATTTTGTGTAATAAACAACTGCAAGGATAGATGATTACAACAAATAGATGAGTAATACATAAAAGTAATACATAGATGAATAATGATGATGAGTTATGATGCGTAATCATGGGAACAAGTGGGTTTACAAACGGGAGCAAAAGCTGAAATAATGCCTCTGCTGAAGCCAATTGCACTAAATGCACTAAATGTGCACTGTTACAAGAATATTTTTCTTTCTATTGTTTTCTATTAATTTATATGATTTTAAGTTAAGCAGGACAGAGTTCTTTTAAAGAAAGATTTACTTTTATTATCAAAAGTTAAGCATGACAGGCTTCTGTTTAAGAAAGAGACCTGTTTTATTGTGTTAATGTTGTCATTTTGAGCTAAAAATAAATGGCTAAATGATTTTTGTTTCCCATGTGTTGATATCACAAAGAATACGCATCTACTTAAATCAAATTCAAGTCAAATGGTTAAAAAAAATAATTTCACACACAAAAAAAGAGCTAAAAAATTCACCACACTGGGAAGGGTGAAGACAACTGGGTCGCCCGGCCCTGGCCACGAGGTGTCCCTTATTTATTTCTCAGGGAGTTGGCAACCCTAGCTATAAGGCATTGGCTTACCTGTGAGTGATGGTATGCTTTACACGCTTTAGTGCTCCTGTGTAGCCCTCTGTCCTTCTGTTACCCTCTCATTTGTCTTTCGCCACCATCTTCTCCTGTTTTCCATACTGCTTAACACCACTCTCTCCTACCGTCTTTAGCATTTTACAACGTTGTGTTCCCTCTAGCTAATCTACCCCTTTACCAAAGACTGAGTTGTAGACTTAACTGGCTGAAAAGATGGCTTATCTCTTAATTAATAGACAAATTCACCAAAACTAACAAGGAGTGTTTCCAACAAACGAAAAAATGTTGATTTTCACCACAGGTGCTAGTATGATAAGGACGAGTTTACAGAGCATCTGAACTTAGTCAGGCATACTAAACATGTTTGCCATTCAGTACCAGCCACCTGAACTGGCAGTTCAAAACAATTCTGCTTTGGCTGAATCACTACTGTAAGTAGTAGCTGATCTGCCACCAAGTTAAATGCCTACATTCATTGTTGTTCTAACTCGTGACACCCATCCTAACCCTACAGAGGTTTTGATGTCATGTACACATTGAAAGCTTGCAGTAATTTGTGGTTATGCTTGTAGTGTCCTGCCTCTGCCTAGCCAGGTTATTTGTTGGCTCCAAACAACTGGATACATTCGGATACTTTTTAAAAGCACGTCATTAGTGACTGTTACCCTCTTTGCCATATAAAATTGGAAATATATTTTATGGCATCAGTGCTATGTTCAAGGGATCATATTCAAAAAAGTTAGACTAAAATTCCAGCAAACAAGAAACGAGAAAACCACAAATATAGTAGAAATCTGGCCACCCTTACTGTTGTTATTGACTCCGAAAACCTATAAAAAGAACCCTCTAAGGGACACACTAAATTCTATGTAAGTTTGAGCACATAATAGTCTATCTGGATCAAGTAGCTGTAAAGTTAATACTCAAGAAAAATTACCTGAAAATTACCCTTCAACACTCTAAGTGTTTAAAATATATGTTCATCTTTAAAGTAGCCAGTCAACAGTGTTGCAGACCTGTCTGTTATTGAAAATCCGTCATTGGAGTCTCTAAGCTGAAAGTCATCAGCTGCAAGATGTTTATGGTTGGATTTCTTGCCTCATCTTGTCTTGTCAAACATGTTGTGTGATTCTTTATAACAAGCACAGCACTTGGTTTGTCAAGAGGTTTGTCAAGAATGATGCAAACAAAGGACTCACGGACACAAAAATAAACTAAAAAAACAACCTTTTATTTGGTGGAACACCAAAGTCCATAAACAAAGAAAAAAAAACTCAAAGTAGCCACACTTCACACTCACTGACAGGAAAGCAAAACTGTAGATTAACACACACTCAAACAAAAGGAAAATGGGGCTATATATACATACACAGATGCACTGAGGGCTAATCAGGGAATTAGACACAGCTGTGGAACAAGGCCCAAGTGAAACTAATGAGGATAACGACACAAGGGAAATAAAGCTACATGCAAAACATAGGCGACAAATGACTACAAACTAAAACAGGAAATGAGTAAACAGGCAAACAAACAACAATTGAATGATTAAGACAAAGGAAATTCTACAAGCAGTCTCTGCAATGATGTAAACTAAAGAAAGATATGAAGATGGTAATGACAGTATTTCCTTTTTTGGATACAGAGCTCAACGCAAAACCAAGAGAAAACCTGTAAATAAATCAAATAAAAATAAAGCTTTTATTTTTTATGCTGCGTTTCCTCTCTTGCACCTATCTCTCTCTTTTTCTAACACCCTAAGCAAGAGGAGTTAATGCCTTATTTGCTGCCAATTTTAGTATTATCATACCTAATTACCAGTACTAATCTGTGCTAATGGTGACATTATGAGGTGTACAGTACATGTGGCAGCGTGGTTAATGTTGAAGATAACCAAAGGAGGCTTAAGTTTAAGAATAACCCAGCATATCTGTGTTCTTGTTGAGCATTCAGTGCCGGTGTGTAGGTGTAGCATTTGACAGAAAGGAAGAGTGAGTGGATGAGATAGTGTGCCCGTGTGCGAGAAAAAAAAATAGGTTAGATTGGAGGGCGTTTGAAAGAGATGCCATAAAAGACAATGAGGAATGACAACAGCGGTCTGGACAAATTAGGCAGCCAAAAAAAATCATGAACCACATCACAGAAGGCAAATTATACACACAAGCAAATGCAAAAACAGGCCAATGCAAATCAAAACCAAAATGTGACACAATACACACAAAATAATTCAGCAATAATAATTCTGGTCAGTAAGTTAGAAGCTTGGGTAAAAATTCTGTGAAAAACAAGAAATGAAATACAATATTCTGTACATCATATTAGTTAAGTTTAGCTGCAGTTTGGTAAAAATCCATCAAATCCATCTAATCTAAGTCAGGTTACACAGTGAGCATCTAACATTAACCAGCTAAGCATTACATCATGCTTGGCTAGACAGCTGAATAATTCTACTGGGTAAGTGAAGTACCCTTAACCAAAACCTTTCATGCTGTTTTTGCTGGGAACAAATTATTTCCTGTTAATGATCCACTTGTTTCAAAGATCTTTGTCCTCTGCATGGAAGCTGTGTGAAGTCTGCTCACCCAGACTGGTGCAATCTTCATCAAGTCTTCTTATAGCGGCCAAAACTGTACTAACTCTCCCCAGTTTCCTAGATATTGTTTTTCTTTTGTTTGTTTTTTTGTAAAGTAATGCTACATAGACAGAAAACAGAAAATTGTGCACTTTTTAGAATGGCTTACAGTCAATAATGCACATATTTTGTGAAGATCCCACCAGGGTAATGCTGGTTTGTTTTCTTCCTGGACATCTTTGTTTATACACTTTGCCTCATCTGATCTGGTCTGAAAAGGCACATCGACTGTTGCAGGATAGACTCAGGGCCCAGAGGCAGTGCAGGAGTGTAGTTCCCTTTTGCACCAGTTATCCCATATGGAAAAGATATATATAAATCTTATAAAGTTTGTATCTGTCTTGTATGAAACTTGTATGAAAAGCATACAAGAGTGAAAACACATATAAGATCCCTTGAAAAATTATATAATGAATCTTATATGTTTTGGATACTTACTAAACTTACGAAAGTAATGAGAAAGTGGCCACTTTCATGAGTAAATCATGTAAGCCTTATATGATTTATATATGATTTACTCATGAAAGTGGCCACTTTCATGAGTAAATCATATATAAATCATATATGTTTTTACTATTTCTTTTCCATATGGGATATTTTTTAATCAAGTTACGGTACTGTTGTGTACCCCAGCTTTAAATGACTTTGGGATGATTAATGAAAAAAGGGACTAGATTTAAACTTAAATTTAACTTTATGATGACTCCCAACAGTATTTATTTGTTCAGCATGCAAACAGAGCGCACACTAATCAGGTAATTGGCAGTCCTTCATATCCTGTTGCTATTGAGCCACACCTTGCTCATAACCTGCCAGGGGTGTTTCCACATTTTCCCAAACAAAACAATTAAAACATGTAAACATTCTTATATTATACTTTATATAATTAAAAATATGACCCAAACACACCCATAAATAATGTATTTACAAGTTAAACATAAAATCCTACAAATCCAATACATTTCTCCTGTTTGTTATTCCTGCTGTCTCACTATTTATATCTTGTTCCAGCACAGTTGAAGTGGAGCACCCGTGATTTGGTTGCACCTAAAATACCCAAGCATGTCCTTGATATAACTTGGTCTCTTTCAAGAAATTGTGTCTTCTGCTGCTATAAATGAGCTATGGCTATAGATGTTATAGATGTCTGTGAAGGTTCTCAGTCATCCAGGTCATCGTAGTCAAAGGAGCTTCCAAAGGAAAGCGTCTGAACTTCTTTAAGTTGCTTGAAGACGTTTCACCTCTCATCCGAGAAGCTTCTTCAGTTCTAAGGTCAAATGGTGGGGAGTCCCAGATATAAACCTAGTGGGAGTATCCCCCCACAGAGGGACAAAAGGACCCCCTGATGATCCTCTAATCGCCTGAACCAAGGTGTGAAACTGGGTGTGGGTCCCAATCAGCCAAGGTTTCGGGTGAGTTCGTTGTGAAACCTGGCCCCACCTTATCATGCGTATTCCTGAGGTCGGATGGCCCAGGATGTGAGTGGGCGTTAAGGCGTCTGGGGAGGGAACTCAAAACTGGATTATAGATGGCAGAGAGTTGGTGTCGTAAACCAGGGTGGTTTCACACCTTGGCTCAGGCGATTAGAGGATCATCAGGGGGTCCTTTTGTCCCTCTGTGGATACTCCCACTAGGTTTAAATCTGGGACTCTCCACCATTTGACCTTAGAACTGAAGAAGCTTCTTGGATGAGAGGTGAAACGTCTTCAAGCAACTTAAAGAAGTCCAGACGCTTTTCTTTGTATGTCTATGCTTCCCAAACTAGAATACACTTACAGAACTAGTGAATATTTTCAAGGTTTCAGTTTTTCTTAAGTATAAGATCTTCACTTCAACTTGTCATATATGTTTTTGTTTTTTTTACGTGATTGAAGAAATGAAAGATGTGTTTCACAAATGAGAAACTTAATTCTGAAGCATAGTAAAAAGTTTTCGACCTTCATTTTCACTCTGACCTCTCTGACCGCAATTGAAATTTCACTGTTTTCCAGTGTGGGAAGTAGTAGATATGAATGGAAGGTGATGACTTTCATTCCATCCTTTCATGAGAACAAGAATTGTACTCCAAACACAAAGAGCAGGTAGCTCTTTCTGTTTTTATACTCTGTGACAATTCAAATGGGAACATCTGCTGGCGGAATCAAACCGAACCGGAACAATCTCTTTAACCTTGCAGCTTAGACAGCAGCAGAAACGAAGGATTGAAATGTAGACCAGCTTATTTTTTCTCTGTTTTATTGTCAGCAGTGTGGTAAAAAGAGAGTGCGAACAGCGCACAAATGGAGAGAGCTCTGCCGATTCACAGTATTACCTTGAGGAAGGCCTCTCACAAAGCTGTGTACAGAGTGTTCAACAAATAAAAAGAAAACTAAAACTATGAAAGACAAGAACAATTTGCTTTGCCTTTAGCAATTAATCCATTATGAATGCATACACGGAGGCATAGACGCACAGTCTGAGCTCAAACAATAGAGCTGTATTTCATCAAAGACCATTGGAGACATTTGCATTGGAGCTGTAGGCAACGTTCGCTTTTTTTTCTGTTTCTGGATATCCCCTGGAGCCTTTTTAATTTTTTCAATTTATTATGCATATTTACTCCATTTGTGAGGAATGGTTCTGTACAAGAAGAAACATTTGTATGGTTTATAGAATGAACCAGAGTTCAGGAGTTTAAACACCAGTGATGAGAGTACAATACTCTCTTTAAGTTGTGGGTCCACACCTCAGTACTAGCAGACATCGGCATTCGGCCTGCTTTCATCTCGCTTCTTGGCTCTTCCTGTTTCCCTTAGCAAAACCTTTTCTCTGACCTAAAATTGTTGTTACCGGGTCATGTGCAGGAGATACTAAAGCAACTTCTTTTCCGCTAATACTAGTTCCACACTGCAGTTCATGAAAAAGTCATGTACTCATTCAAGTTGTAAGTCATTTCCCCGTGCTGTTGAGATTCCCCGGCAGCGACTATAACTAATACTTGAAACTACCTGAAGCAATTAAAATACATTTGCTGGCTCTCAGTATTAACAGCCATGACAACACAGACTATGCTGTTGAAATGTCATTTTGTTTTTTGAGTCACATGTTTTTAAATCATAGTTCAATTCAATTCAATTCAATTTTATTTATATAGCGCCAAATCACAACAAAAGTCGCCTCAAGGCACTTCATAGATACAGAGAAAAACCCAACAATCATATGACCTTCTATGAGCAAGCACTTTGGCGACAGTGGGAAGGAAAAACTCCCTTTTAACAGGAAGAAACCTCCGGCAGAACCAGGCTCAGGGAGGGGCGGGGCCATCTGCTGCGACCGGTTGGGGTGAGAGAAGGAAGACAGGATAAAAGACATGCTGTGGAAGAGAGACAGAGGTTAATAACAGATATGATTCAATGCAGAGAGGTCTGTTAATACATAGTGAGTGAGAAAGGTGACTGGAAAGGAAAAACTCAATGCATCATGGGAATCGCCGGCAGCCTACGTCTATTGCAGCATAACTAAGGGAGGATTCAGGGTCACCTGGTCCAGCCCTAACTATATGCTTTAGCAAAAAGGAAAGTTTTAAGCCTAATCTTAAAAGTAGAGATAGTCTGGCTCCAAATGCACAATCATAACCTTTCTAACAATCTGCTTTTCTTTTAGGTGGTGTACAAGAACAACGACTTTAAGCTGGAGCTGTCACGGCTGGCCATCGAGCGTGACCCGAAAATCACCCTGAATGGTGACCTGGTGTTCCGCTGTGAGGATGTAGCAGCCCTGGATCCTGTAACTTTTGAGACCCCCGAGTCCTACATCTCTCTGCCAAAGTGGAACACCAAGAAGACGGGCTCTATCTCTTTTGACTTCCGGACCACAGAGCCCAGCGGCCTTCTGTTATTCAGCCACGGACGGCCTCAGGGGCCTAAAGAGCAGAAGCCTGGTAGGGAGCTGAAGACTGATTACTTTGCCATGGAGCTTCTGGATGGGTATTTGTACTTGCTGATTGATATGGGCTCCGGAAAAACAAAGCTCAAGGCCAGCAACAAGAAGGTCAACGATGGGGAATGGTGCCATGTGGATTTCCAAAGAGAAGGAAGGAAAGGTGAGGAGTGCTTTAAAACTGGGTTAGTCACTTTTTTATGTCGCGTGCTATTTAAGTGCATGTGGATCACTGGATTAGGAAGACAGAAATATAGACTCTGCACGGAAAAGGGGACAGAACTGACTTTGTCATAGTCAAATACTGTTTTGTCCTTCATGCCAATTCAATCATGTTGGAAGCAGAGTAGTGATTACATATACTAACAGTATATCTATTTTTAAAAACTGTGTGATGTCTTTAAATCCCTTTGCCTTCTGGGGGTGCAAACAGGAGCATCGGTATGCTTGAGTGGGCATTGTCTGATGAATGATCTGTAGGTGGGAAAGAACCTTGGACATTATATCTCCCTCAATTGTTGCCTTATAATGAGGAAGCGTGTGAATGAGTGCGTGCATACGTGTGTGTGTGTGGACGCATGGGATCTCACTGCTGCTCCTCCTGTAATTGGCTTTTAATAGAAAATTAAGATGGAGTCGTTAATCACCGAAAGAGAGAGGGCCTTTTGTTTCACCCACTCCCTGCTGCATTCTGCTTCCCTTCTCCTCCCTCCTCCATTTAGCCTATTATAGACACATTAGACACACACACGCATATGGATGCACACTCTACTGTCATCTATTCTTCCTGTGTCGTGTATGTCCTTCTGTCTCCGTCTGTCCCTGTTCTGTTTCCCTAAATTAGCCACCTCCTGCCCCTCCCACTATTCCGCTCACTCACATTTACGTATATAGACTATACACATTTTCAGTCCTGACCATCTGAATCGCTTTAGTCAAGCACTAAATACAAGTTGCATGCTCAGTCATGCACAGATAAGCTGGACCTATATTCATTCACGTAGGTGCGGTTAGGGTGATGTATCCAGGTGCCAGTAACATCAGATTAAAAAGTTAACATCTTGCTGCTTGTTTCTTCTTTCTTTCTGTATTTTAGGATCAATCTCAGTCAACAGCCGCAGCCTGCCCTTCAGCTCCCCAGAGGGCAGTGAAATCCTGGACCTGGACACTGATATGTACTTGGGCGGGCTGCCCGAATCGAAGTCAGATCTCATCCTGCCGCCAGAAGTTTGGACAGCGCTCCTTAACTACGGCTACGTAGGCTGCGTCCGTGACCTATTCATCGACGGCAAGAGCCGGGATGTCCGCCGGCTGGCTGAGATCCAGAGTGCCCTGGGTGTCAGCAGTTTCTGCACCCGCGAGCTACAGAAACGCTGCAGCAGTGCCCCCTGTGGCAACGGAGGTCTTTGCAAAGAGGGCTGGAACCGGTACATTTGTGATTGCACTGGCACCGGATACCTTGGTACCAACTGTGAGATAGGTAAGAAGGGCCAAGAGTGAAGCTTCTTTGACCACTTAAGGATTAATTATAGAATCTGAATTCATTGTATTTAATTGAATACTGACTATGCTAAATATAATTGTTTTGGCTACACTCCAGAAAAGAAATGAAATGCTTTTTTATCGCATTAAAAGCAGGACAAGCATATACACACAAGCAAAGATATTCCTTTATATAAGGCCCCATGCACTGCAGTAAGAATGAAAAGGAAATCATGAGAGTCCCAACACCAAACAATGAAAAGTTTCTGTTAATGTGCTGACACATACGACAACATTCTTCCTTCTGTTGTAACCGACAAGGAGCTGTGTGTGCACCAAATGCCACCTGAGACTTGCTTGCATTCAGCCCACTGGCTGAAGTGTTGGGATGTCGGCAGGAGTGCGACAGAGCAGCCAGGCCTCCCGCCGCCATCTGTGTCAGTCACACACACACGAGTGGCCTTTGCACCACAGCGAGGCAGGGTGAGCTCGTCAAACAGCACCACGTCCTTCTGATGCATCCCAATTAGGTGCAGACACCTCAGCCTGCGGTTTGTCTTAGCTTGTCTGAGGGGGTGAGTGAGCCATGACGGAATGGAACTTTGAGGGACAAGGAGGGTAATGAGGGAAGGAGAAATTGGATTCAAGTCAGGACAGTCGGGGTATAGGATGAAATATCCTTATTTTGAAGGGTGATAATTTTAACAATTTACTATTTGGTTCCTCGGATGACAAGCGTGGTTTAAGTGATGTTCTTCTGCCATCTTGTGGATTTTTGTATTATTGCAGGGATGTGTCGCAGGCACACTTCTGTAATACCCAGCTAGATACACACCTGTGTATATAAACTGAGTTCACAGATTAGCTGAATGACAGGAGAATCTGTGATATTGATGAGACAAGGACAGGGCCCTGCAGGTTGTAGTGATGTGATTATGCAATAACGAATGGTCTCTTTTAGCCGTTCACTGTTTTGATAAAATAATGCAGCGGCATCACATTTTAATACAAGTGGGACTTTTGTCAAAGTACACACAGTGTGTTGTGTAGGATTTGCGAATCTGATGTGCGCTCTTGAAATAGCAGCATTTTAAGCGATTGCTGGCCTGTAGGAGGGATTTTTCTGCATCTTTTAACATCGTGTTTTTGTACACTCTAAAATCTAAATGCTTGAAGCACCCTGTGAAAGTGACTCATGTTAGCCTGCGGTGACACATATCGACCCACGCTCCAAGATAAGAGCACTCCTCTGGAACTGTCAATCTCCGACAGCGGTCTATTTATGGCAGCAGCGATGTTAGAGAAAGTAACCACGCTTCAGTGTAGTGTGAACACGAAGAACGTGTTACAGCACGGACTGAGTTTTGTTTTTCTAAGCTTGGCAAGCATCTGATGTTTTTGTTAAGTCCCTTTTTTGTGGTTTCCTGTTCTTCTTGTATTAATACACTACACTTTAAAATTGTCAGCATTTTCTTGAAATGTGGGTTCTTGTAAACAAATGTAAACATAATTATGAGATAATTATATATCCATCCATATTTTTTTATCCCCTTATCAGGGGGCTGGGTCACAGAAGCCTCCCTAAGGCGTTCCTAAGCCATCCGATAGATCTAATTTAAGTAAATGTTATACATATTTAACAAATCCATTGTAAATGATAAGGTATGCTAAAAGTGTACACACAGAAAAAGACATTCAGAAGATGTGCGCATTGATTATTTCTATGAAATTGTTCAATTTGAATGTCTGAGAGGTGTAACAAGATTTATATCCCCTTTTTGGTTTGGTGTGACGTTTTCAGACATACATGGCTTTGATCTTGATTCATGCCGAATTTTCCCTTGATCCTATGCTGTTGATATGGCGTCCAAACGCACGTCTTGTCTAAATCCTGTTTGAATTAGAGCTGTCGTCTTTGGAGAAAGCGGGACGTGAGTGATTGAAAGATTTTTCGACTGTAATTGAGCTTACATGGATTATCACAGCTACTTTAAACTTAGCTGTGATGCCGGCCCGACCTTTGTTCGGGAGACAGCGTTCCCTCGATTGTTACTCGTTGCTTACTTCATCCTCTTCATCACCCCTTTGCAGAGGCAACGGTGCTGAGTTACGACGGCAGCATGTACCTGAAGATCATCATGCCGGTCACCATGCACACGGAGGCCGAAGACGTGGCGCTGCGCTTCATGTCTCAGCGAGCGTACGGCCTGCTCATGGCCACCACCTCCAAGGAGTCAGCGGACACCCTGCGACTGGAGCTGGACGGAGGCCGCGTCAAGCTCACCGTTAACCTCGGTAGGCCCCCGTGATTCATTGTGGATGTCCCCGCTAACCTTTCCCTTGCCTCCTTCCCTGTCTCCTCACACTCACTTTGTATTTCAGCATCGTATGCCTTTGTACTCAGAATACTGGTTTGACATTTTGAGTTTCACAGCATGATTTTTTTTTTTAAACATTGTCAGGTAGTTGGCTGGGAAAAAGTTTCTGAACGTGTCCCTCTGTTACATCAGTAGGTTCTGGCCGTTACCTAATGTTTTTAACTGCCAACAGTGCTCAAGAGATATTTATGTGAGAAAACTGAGGAACAAAGAGAAACTTATCCCTTACCAACTGCTAACTGTGAGAAAATGAGACAAAGTCAAAATGTAAAACTAGCTCCAGAACGCAGTCATTCCAACCTCTGTAGGGAGACACCCTGCAGTAACTTCTCTTCAATATGCTTCGACCCCTGCCCTCACTTCCTCTGCATTCATCCCCTTCTTCTTGTACTCTGTGAAGCCCCATGGCTCCTCATCCTGGTAAAAAAGCTCCATCTCTAACAACATCACTGCCTTGACCCTGAGCCCTTGAAGGTTGCTCTTAAAGCTTCAGGGTGGACTTGCCTCTGTCTTGCGCTTCCTAATGGTTCTTGCGTTACACCGGAGCTCTACCAAAGCTTCCCTGGTGCTGCGAGTAGGCAGGAGTCTTTTTCATGGGCCCATGTGCTCAATGGGAGGTTTGAGGATGTGAAGCAGCCTGAGTGTTAATAGGAGAAGCTCCGTGATTTTGTAAGCTAGATGGAATCTTAGGAAGGGGATATGAATCCCCTCTAATAATGCTTCCTATTGACTTATTAAAATTTCATTGCAATGAATACCATTGCTCTGGGGAAGATGGTATGACCTTCCAGCTCTAGATACTTTAAATCTGTCCTGACCCTTTGAAGGCCCACACTGTCAGCAGTGAACCAGGAGGAGCATGACAGAGGTGCACTCTGGAATATTAGAGTTTAAGCCACCTTAGAGACATGAATGGGGGCAGTGGGATAAATGAAGGAGGGCATTCCCCCTCTCTTTCCTCTTTCTATCTTCTTTCTCCTTCACACTCTCACTTTTTTCCATCAGTCATAAAACCCCTCCTGTCCAGGACACAAAAGATGGAACTTTTCATCCCTTCAATGGCCTGTATGTCTGCGGCCCTCGGATCAAACAGTCAGAGACCAGCTCACAGCTGTAGCTGTCGGGGCATACACAGCTGAACTTAATGTACCTAGGGCCACATCTTAACCTCTCAGCTATGTCCCCCACACTTAAAGCTAATCCTCAAGAGACTTTCTATACCAGCCCCTTTTCCTTCCTTTCTTACCGGCTTTTAAATGAAACTCAGCTTAGCTATGCTAATGATTTCCACAGCTCTTTTGCAAGAAAATTAATTAACAACTAAAGTGAAACAAGTCTGAAACTCAGAAGGGAATCCTTCTGATCTGTTAAGGCCTTAATCCTTGTTAAGATAATTAAAATCCTGGTAATTAATCACTAGGAACTGCTATAATTGGGCAGATGTAGTCCTAATGATATCTTTAATGATAGAGAGTGACGGTAGCATGTTCAGCCTGCGACGTGTAGGCCAGATGACGGCTGGCATGTTTTACCTAATGCCATAAATATTGTATTTATTGATTATCGAGGGAGTAATTCATGATTAGACCTCCTCTACAAAATGCTTTACACTGTTTACAATCACGAATGTTGCTTTTGTCCTGAATTAAATGTATTCGGAAAACATCAGTCGATGCTCGTGGCCCATAAAAGCATTTTAATATCATTGTGTTTGTGTGACCTCCAAATCTCTACAGAGTGATACTGGTTCCTGGCTGTTTGTGTCCACTATTCTGTAGCGGTTGACAGCTCGAGACCACAACCCAGCCACTCTGCCACATGCACACGTAGATCCTAACATATCAGTGTGTGACAGGTAGAGTGTACCAGTTCCTGTCAAAGAAATTTCCAGCTGCATTTAGAGTCGAGTCAAAGGTCCGTTTACGCCGAAGAGTCACATTAAGTTTCTTGGGCATTTACGGACACTTTGCATGATTTTAACTGAGCTTTTCTGTGCTTTAAGCCACAAGATCATATTTTTAAACCCAGCTTTTAAAACGATGAAACACTTTTTACGGCATTTTCCTCACACCACTTGTAGCAAGTAGCACAAAATATATACAAGCCTATTTCAGTTTCTGTGCACAAGGCATGAGGTGGCTGGGATGTGCAGATCACCTTTTCGTGTCAGTTACTGTCAGGTTTGTCGAACCCAAAGTGCTGTAGAAGGCAAGTGAATCTCAAATTACCAGGTTAGGCAGCTGACGTTACAGTTGCGTGGTGCGACGTCTGCTGTAATGACGGTATTGCAGCGTTTATGTCCACAGTGTGAGGCGAATGGATCAGTTAGATAGTACTGAAACCATTTTTTTCAAACCGCGTGATTATAACCAGCACATTTAGACCATTTCTAACTAGTTTTCTAAAGGATGTTTTTTTTAGTATTATGATTATGAGAAAAAAAATAACAATAAGCAGTGGAAGAGATAAAAAGGCCATTAAGAGATTGTGCTTAATAGGAACCAAGTGACTCCAAGCACAGAATTTACTTTAGTTTTCCTTATAATCACAAAGTAGGCTTATTAGTAGTCTTATTCAGTGTCAGCAGTAGACCACTTTGTATAGTTTATTTTCATATTTGTAATACATAGATCTTATTTTGCAAGTCTGCCTTCTACTGTGCTTTGGGAGGATTGGATGGAGCAAGGTGAAGGAAGGATGATGGGATTGATGAAGGGAAAGGGTGATCCTGACTCAGAGCCTGTCCCCGGATGGTGGCCCCAGAGCAAAGTTTGGTTGTCTGCAGAATGTACCTTGAAGGATGTAAAAATGTCTTTTTTCTCTCTTTTATCCAATCTCTTCTTTCTATCCTTTTTCCTCCTTTTCTTTTTATTTGATCTCACCATTTCGCTCTCTCTCCCGCCAGATTGTATCAGGATAGACTGTAGCCTCAGTAAGTGGTTCTATCCATTTTTCTGACTAAAATGTATCTGTCTTTTTCATCCTGACTCTGTGCCGTGGCGCTTTCTGCTCTCTCCTGTCCACATGATTTGTTTCCCTCCACTCATTACCCGTGTCTCCGCTCCCATATTTTCTTAGTTTTGAAAACACAACTGTTAATTTTGTCCCATCATTCAGCTTTTTTCTCCCGCCTCTATTGTATGTCTGTCCCTTTTTTTTTAATTACCTGATCGGTGTTTTTCTTATTTGCTTTTGTCACTTTAATTTCCCCTTTTCTGACATAGATTTAATTAATCTTTCACTTGCGTAATTATTAGAATTTTCCATCCCACAACCTTTCTCATTTGTCTACCACTCCCAGCTATGAAATTATTTCATTGCCTTCCCCCTGCTTATTCCCCATTCTAGTCATTTTCCTGTCAACCTTTTCCACAAACACATTCAGAAAAGGGCAACTTGACACTCCCCTGTTGGATGTCCCTATTTTCTATTATGCGACGCTGAGTTTCGGCTCCACATGGCTGCACACACAGGTGTTGCTTGTTTTGTTTGTGGGGGGGAAAAAACGGTAGTTTTGTCCCCCCCTTCAAAGCTAATTGCTTATCCACTGAGAGATGGCACCACCTGGTGTGTGCTTGTTTTCCGAGCAAGCTAATGTTTTTCTGCCTCATGCTGACAAAATGATAGCAAACTGTTATTTCTATCACGGTCACTGACAATTGAACAACTAGCCCACAGGTAAGTGCTGCCAGCAGTGGTGACAAAGTAGAGAAAACCTCTTGTTTGCCACAATGATTGCATGTCTGTGGGTGTGTTTCTCAGTTTCGATGAAGTATTCGTGAAGGGGGAAAGGTTGGGGCATGACTTTGATCTGTGTCTAACAACAACAGCTGAGAAGGTACCAATTAATAAATCACTTCTGTTTTCTTTCCTGCCTCATGTATGTTTAGAGAATTAGGCATTAATTAATTTTCTACTTCGTTATTGCAGCCAGATTAATCACATTTGTCGTTACAGTATATCATTCGCATCACTGCACCTAAAAGCTATTCATATAAAACTACAATGCAAAAACCTCATAAGCTTCCATCGGGCTTCGAAGTGGCCTTAGTGTATGTCGAATTATGTCCCTAAATATGTGGAAGAGACACCAGAAGAGGAAACATTTCAATTATGCTTAAAAGAGCACAATACCCTGGATTAACCACTAGATGTCAGCCTAACACAAGGGTTTAGCTCGATTAAAGACTGACATACGTTTTTAACCATCCGCTTTGTTCCAACATAGCGTTCAAACATTTCACTGTGAACCTGTTTAAAACTGAAAGCTGTGGCATCGGCGGTTCTGTGTTCAGGAGGTTCTGTATGCTTTATTGTTAAAGCTCAAAAGAAGCTGTTGAGTTTAAATATTGATTTTCTTACGCATTCTTTCTACTTAAGCAGTAATTTGTTGCAGACTTGGAATTCAGTGGTTTTGCAGGGAATATTTGATTTAACCTTTCTTTGTTTCTTTGCATGACTGATCTTGTGCGGTAATTTCCTTTTTTATGGGTAGGACTTCTCTCGGTCACACAACAGTGTGTGAGAGTTTCCAGTATATACAGTAAGTGTAACTGGACGAGAGTGAGGGACTGTGTTTGTATCTGTGTGTGTGTGTGTGTGTGACAGAGAGAGAGAAAGAGAGAGAGCGAGCAAGAGAAAAAGCAGTGAGGGAACAAATCAGGCAGAACTACAGACAACAATTTATTCAGTACCATGACATCTCCTGGTCGATATCGCCTCCTGAGTCCTACAAAAGCTTAAGCCTTGAATCTTAGTAAGAAAATCAGGATTACCGAAGTGTCTGCTGGTTGGTCCACAAAGAAAGTAGCCAGCAGAACAAAGATTTTGCAGGCTGAGCATTCGTTTTAAATTGTAACCATAACGAAGATTCATGTATCCTCTCCTGGACACTCTGGACAGGCCATCCATCATGGGGCTAACACATACAGTAGAGACAGACAACCATTCACCATTGTCTTTGGACTGTGGGATGAAGAGTATCTGGGGAGAATCTGCACAGACACAGAGAAAACATGTAAAATCTACACAGAAAGGCTCCAGCCTTGATTCCCTCTCAGGACCTTCTTACTGTGACACTGAAACAGTGCTAACCATCACACCACCATGCAGTTAAGTATGACATTAAGATATATATTCACAAATATTTGGTAGTACCCACAAATAATGCATTTAATGGACTGCACTGTTATTGACCCGCTTTTATGTCTGGACTTTGGACTGCCTAGTTTTGAAAGATCGGCTTTGTGTTTTATTAGCTCAGTTGACTTAATGTGTCTAGATATGATACATAGCATAGCTGTAGCCCTCAGCTCTGTCCAGGTCAGGGTGTCAGGCTGATGATATCTGTTTGGAGGGTGGCCTTTCAGCCTCCAGCAGCACCTTTTCTTAGCGAGAGATGAGATGCGATTTGGCATGACATATGGCCAGCATGTGGGGTGTGAGAACTCCGTCTGCTAATGCCATAGCCTTTGCCCCATTCATCCAAGTGCTCACTTCAGCATAGACTGAAACGCCCAGTGCATAGGAGATATTACAAATAACTGTTCATTATGCAGGACTGAAAAATACAGGGTGTAGAAATCATCACAAGACTAAATGGACCTTTTAAGCTTTGTAACAAATTCATTCACTAGTTATGCACATTTGTCATTTTCCAAAAGAACATTTCAAAATAATCAAAAAGTAGCTTTTGAAGAGTTAGCAATGAAATATTTTTCAGAATGGAGAGTTGGTTAAAAAGCTGCAGTTTTATCTTAATGTGCACACTTTATCCTCTCGAACATGACATTTATTTTAATGGGAAACACTTCCCCAATTCACTGCTAGCATACTGTCACCATACTGATATGGTAGTGAGGTCAGTGTATGTACAATTAATTTCTCTGACTTGAGAGTTCAGCCTACATGCTGTCGTGAACACTGTTTTTTGTACTCTTAGATCTGTATGCTGTGAAGTAGATCTTCCTTAACATTGTAATTTCAGCAGCCAATCAGGAGACAGCTGGCTTAAAGGGCTTTAAAGGGTGAATAACTAAAATGTCTCATGGTTGAACTGAGGTGCCGCACCAAGGCTCAATATGAGATAAAGAATGATCTCTTTTGACTGTAGCGTGCAAAGCCACTCTAGCAGAATCCAAGAATAGCAATATGGAGCTGGAAATAAGCTTAATAAGTCCACTCTCATGTGAAACCTTTTCTTTTATCACTCGAGCCCCAGTTTGTGTCTTGGGGAAACATAACATTTGCCATCTGTTAACACAGCCCAAGCCCGACTTATTTTTTTTAAGCAAACACCCCCCCCCCCCCCCCTTCAAAAAAATGTCATTTTCAAGTCAATACTTAACTAAAATGGACCTTGTATGGTTTTGACCTTGAACATTACATTTTCTTTTGCATGAGACACATGCGCAGTTGATGAATCCAATAGTAATTCTATGTGCTCACTTATTTTTGTGCAGCATGCAGGAAGATTTCACCACTACTTTCTGATAGTGGTAGCAGTATTTTAACTGCTTACTGATCAGCTGCACATGCAGTATCCAGGTTATATTACCAGTGTGACCTGATTTCTCCAAATGTCCTGGTTTCTCAGTTGAATGTACTCATGTTGACTTTGGCTTTTATCTGTTTGAACTCACTTGTTCAGTGAGGAGCAGAATATAATATGAAAGAATGCAACAGGAGTTATATAATGTTATCAGCACTGTAAATTGCAATTGACACAAAGTCGTAAGTGTTTGTACGACTACCATTCAGTACCATTGCTTAGTATGCTATTTATTATGTCCACACTCTCTTTGTAACATCCACACAATTAAATACTTCTAATGAAACACTGCAATAAAGTGAGTGATTGTACAATATGTCCAATACGAAACTGGATGTGATCCACAATGGAGGAATGAAAGAATAATTCCTCCCTCCACACACACCTGAATTAAAACACATTCTGTGCTTCATCAAAGTACCATGTGCTATGTGCAGCCTTGGCTACTGAATTAAATAGCAAAGTTGAAGAGCCCTGCAACCATTTTTACTGCAGATACAATGTATGTATATATATATATATATATATATATATATATATATATATATATATATATATATATATATATATATAACTTGACCTGCTCAAGAGTTGGTAGTTCATCTTGTAATCAGAAAGTTGCCGGTTTGAGCCCCGGCTCGGACAGTCTTGGTCGTTGTGTCCTTGGGCAAGACACTTCACCTACCGCCTACTGGTGTTGGCCAGAGGGACCGATGGCACGATATGGCAGCCTCGCTTCCGTCAGTCTGCCCCAGGGCAGCTGTGGCTACAACTGTAGCTTGCCTCCACCAGCTGATGGCTGATAACTGTGCAGGGGCGGATCTAGCAAAGTATAGCCAGGGGGGCCGATAGGGCATTAACAGGGAAAAGGGGGCACAAAGACATATTTTTCTTTCTTATTCTCATTTAAAATGTCTAGCTTTTAATAAATAATTATCCGAATCTTACACCCAAAGATTTAATCTGATGTAAAATGTATAGAAGTCCAGTAGTGACAATTAAGTCTAATATACCCTAGTAAGCTATAGTACTTTTTCCATCTGTGCAGTCTGCAATTCTGTTGAAGAAAGATGTTGAATCTATTTAATTATTCTTCAAAATTAATTGACTTCTGTGCATTTTTTTTTTCCACAGTGCATCAAATTAAAGTTGATTACATCGATTAAGCATCATGAGGTGGAGGGTGGTTGGTTCCCTATTTTTAGCTTTTTTTGCTGGGAGTTTGCAACCCTATTAGTTAGGTTACTTACTCTTTAAAATACCAGAATAGGGAGGATGGAGTAGGTTAAGTTTATTAGATTGATCAGTATTGCTGAACTATGAAATATTTTGGGTGCAGTGTATTTTTTACATACAGGTATAACAGAAGAGCTTTAGTGTTTTGTTTTGTTTTTTAACTTGAGTATGAACTTATACAAAAAGCAGCAAGATATAAAAAAAAGTTTTATTGATTAAAAAACACTATATCGGATTCATATCGGTATCGGCAGATATCCAAATTTATGATATCGGTATCGGACATAAAAAAGTGGTATCGTGCCATCTCTAGTCTCAACACACACATATATATGTGTGTGTTGAGACGGCGGTGTCATGACCACTGAAAATCTGAATAGGTAGTTTGTTCAGTCTAAATTGTAGCGAATTGGGTTCTTATCTACCTCCGCTGCTTGGTCTCACTTCCCTCCGAGCAGATGGCTTTCTCTTATTTTCTCAGTGAATCACAAATATTGAATTTGAATGAGTTTCCAATCGCTCACTTAAATCATGAGTCACCATGTCTTGTCTGAGCCAAGTAGATGTCAAAGATGGAGTTGCAGTAGGCACTAAAAGTTGCCGTCAGCATTCGCAACATCCTACAGTTTGGAAAGTTGGAGCATGTATCAGAGAGAGACTGAATAAATTTTGTTTTGGAGATGCTTGGATTGGGATTTGATTTTAAAAAGGCAATTTAATGCTCCAATGGAGGATGGCTCTTTTTTTCTTTTATTTAATGTTCATTGTATCTTCCAAGACTCCAGGCCAAGGGTGATGCAATGAGCCAATGAGAGAAGGTTTATTAACATAATGCCTCTGGTGCACCCTCAGGGATTGGTGCATAATTTAATATAAGCAGACTTGTGTTAAAATCAGTCATCTTGCTCAGTAAAGGACAACTGAAATGAATCTTGCATTTTTCCAGTAGTTAACACATTTAAATAAAATTAGCAGTCGTCACTGTGGAATTGGTGAAAATGCTGAACACCAGCAAAAAAAACAAATGCATTAAATATATGCAGCCCTTCTAGCATTTGCGTAGGGGGAAAAAGTGTGCTGTCACACACAAACAGCCTGTTAAAAACTACACATAAATATCTCTGTGCAACTCTGTTTCATTTTAGAATATTTTCTCACATTTAGCTCTTTGCTTGTTTTAATGGAAACAAACCAAATGCCTCTTTAAATGTTAAACAGGCATGACTTAGTAAAGAAGTTCTTTGAAGCCTTTATAAACATCAAAGGAATAAGCAATCAGAACATTTTCTAACTAGAGCTGCAATGGAATGTACTAATGTGTTTGTGTGGAAACACGGCAGCATAATAAATTGTATATGTATGCAGCTGTCTGCTACTTTACATCGGGGTATATGGTAACCTATGTAATTATATATAGTGCTAAGGCCAGTAGCTATGAATGATTGCAAATGCCAATGATACATAACAAGATAACATATGAGTAATATATACTGTATGGCCTTGACAATAAATCACACGATACTTGAGAAAACAAAAATGTGGACTCACAAAGTCACTGCGTTTTATTTCCTGACGTACTTAATGTTGCTACAGCCCATTCAGAACATAAAAGCAATGCTGGAGTTTATACTTGGAAGGTGAAGAACCAGACTGCAGTTTATACTGAGTGAATGTGGAAGATTTAAAAAGACTCTCGCTGTGCCTTTTTCTTATTTACCTCCTCCCTTTTCCCTTCTCTAGCTGCTTCCTCTGGATCTAAGAACCTTGTGGCAAAGTTCTCATTGGTCTCATGTCACAAGTCTACACTCTCTACACCAAATCTAACCTCTCAAAAAATTCAGATTTGCAACTTGAGAAAACAGAGAGAGACAGATTCAGTGTCTAGCTTTCCATGTTGAAAACAGTGTGTTTAGGAATACCGATTTTGCCCTCCTGGTCCACTGAAGAGCTTGTGGAGGTTGTTGGAAAGGAATGCAGGAAGCTTGACTTGCTCATTGACATCTTAAACCTCAGCAGTGTGTGTACTGGACCCTTTCGGTTTCAGGGGATTCATCTTGGCAGCCAAGCGGTTAAGCCATCTTTAGCACTAACACGTTGTTCTCCACACACTGCTGTCTGTCACTGATGTCTCACTGTTGTGTTGGAGTTTTGGAGTCTGGACTACGACATACCTTCTCATTCATTTTTATTGTTTTGCTGAACAAAGTAAGAAAAGTATGTTTTAGTGTTGTTTTAAGGGGATTGTGACTTTTACATATGAACAAAAGTAGCAGCAGCTTCACAGGTAAGGAGAGAATGATTGGCCCATTTCCCAAGTGCTCTTAAACAGAGCAAGGAATTTTTAAAACATCTCTTTCCAAATGTCCTTGCTTTATTTTGGATTTATATCTTATTTTACTTTGCGCGCAGAAACAAAATCATTTCTCAACACAATCATTTCAGCTGACAAAAATGTGTCAACTGAATTATCCCAGCCCATTCATCTTTGGCTAATCTCCCGAGCTCTTTCAGATTTGTAGGTCTTCTGGTATGGACCTTAAGTTCACCCCAAAGTTTTGTCAGTGGAACTCAAGTTAAATGTTTATGCAGGCCAGTCTCTAACATTCAATTTTGGTCTTCTGGAGGTACTTCTTCACCAAACATGGCCTGTGTTTTAGGTTGTTGCTGTGTTGGAAGACAAAGCAATCACGCAAACCAAGTTTTGCTGCTGACTACTTGAAATTTTCTTTTGGAATCTTCATATATCCTTCTTTCTTCATGATTCCTTCCACGTTGATGAGATTCCCAGTTCCAGATGCCTAAGCATTATAACATAATGCTCCCACCACCGTGCCTCACTGTGGATATCACTGTGGTGTTCTTTGGGTTGTATGCTTCTCCCTTCTTTCTCCAAACATAAGCAGCCTCTCTGTGGCCAAAAAGCTCTAGTTTCATCTCATAAGACCAAATGATGTGTTTCCAGTATGCAAAAGCTTTTTCCAGGTTGTCCTTGGCATACTTCAGTCTGCGAGCTTCTAGAAATTGACTTAGTCAAGTCTGGAATTGTACTCTCAAAGATTCTTTCACTGGTGTCTTTGCAGTGGTGTGGGGGCTTTAGAAACAACTTTCCCTTATTTTCTTTCCAGAGTCTTTAAAATCTTTCATTTCCTGCCTCTGCCAGGTCCAACTGCATAGTTCTCTTGGAATTTCTTAATAATAATTATCACTCCACACCGTAAAAAAAAAACAAATCCTAAAAAAACAGTAATATTCTGGCAGCTGGGGCGCCAAAATAATACCATAAAAAAAACTGAAAATAACTTTTTCATAAAAATACGGTTATTTTCAGTAATGACAATACAGTTTGTTGCCCTAATTTTACATGGGATTTTGCCTTTTTCAAGTGCTTTTAAACATTAAATTGGGAACATGTGATTAAACAATGAAATTACCTATAAACAAGGTCAATGAATGCTGCAATATGAATAATAATACTTAAATGTACAGAAATATACAGTCAGTTGGTTTAAATAATAATGGATTGCATTCATATAGCACTTTCTGAGACCCTCAAAGCACTTTACAATTCCCCTCTGGCCATCACCAGTAGGTGGTAGGTGAAGTGTCTTGCCCAAGGACACAACCACCGAGATTGTCCGAGCCAGGGCGAGAACCAGCAACCTTCTGATTACAAGACGAACTGCCAACTCTTGAGCCACGATCGCCCTAAATAACACTAATAATTATTATTATTTGATGTAAAAAAAAGTTAATTAGAAACATTTTATATATTTTTCCATAGCATTACATTTGAATTTAACAGTTCAATCTTTTAAATAACGGACAAATATTTGTGAAATTTTAATGCATTTGTGAATGTATTTTAACAATCTAAATATGCATATGTACAGACAGATACATTTAAAAAACAAGAAAATTGTGTTTTATTACATTTACAGTGATTTTATGTTAATTTACATTTGAAACGTAAAATCACAGTCTATATATGTAAATTTAATGATATTCTAGAAGAACAGCACAAAACTGTAAAATACACAGTAAAATACTTTTATATTACTTTTTTTTTTACAGTGCAGTTCATGACACTTAGAAATTCTGCGAATTTCGCATATTCATCTCTTGTTTTGTGATAAGTTTCAACTTTTTTGGCACGATGCTTTCTCAAGTGAAACCTCAAACTCTTGAAGTTGAAATTGGAAAATTAACTTGATTTTACATCTTTGAGCATTAAAACATTAAAGCACATCATTGCACAGCAGTATTTGTGCTGTGGCTCACAAGTTCAGTTTTTCAGAGGGTTAATAATATTGACCCTAGTAGTTTTTGCTTTATTCTGAAATAATTATATGGTGTGCAAATAGAAATTATATATTATTTTTATTTGAAAACTAGTATGTTTAGAAATCCAATGTTGAGAATTCCCTGCTCTGTTCAAAATGCACTTTAAAAAAGCTCAAAATTTTGACAAAAACTTTAAATGTCGTAGTGCTTATAATAATTTTGTTCCTATCTGTATATTTAAAAAAAAAAAGAAAAGTATGCACTACTGCAATTCTCATTAATTTTTTAGTGCTTCTGTATTACAGATAGCTGGACATCATATGTCGGGATTAAATATAAGTAATGAAGTAAAAAAAAACAAAAACTTTTCATATCCACATAGGAGTTTCATTTCATTTCAGAATTATGGTAACAGGAAAACAAAAGCAGCTTTCACAACTGATGGGATCCTGCAAATGAAATGGGCCGTCGACATTGGCCAATGATTGTGTTAGAATATTTGTTTTTAAAAATGCATTTTATCAAACCATAGGCATTGCTGCACCACTGAAAAATGTGTGCGTAGGCCTACAGATAACAGTGTTCTTGACTCACACAGTATGTGATATTACAGATGGATTGTCTTGAGCTGTCTTGTGGCTCAATCAGTGGCATCACAGTAGTCCAGGTGGTCATTGTGCCTCCTTTCAGCGCTATGAGGCTTTAGTGACAGCCTACATGTTGACTCATTGCGGAGATTCTAATGAAAGAACTGGCACCAACCTGGAGCTGTCGAGACCCATGCTGTCTTACAGGACTGATGGTTGTCCCGTGGGATCAGACCCTCTTACTCCAGCATGTTGGGAAATGCGGTTCAAATCATAAATCAGCATCCCCTATGGGACCTGTGGGGAAGAGAGATGTAAAAGATGACAGGCACTGATAAGAAGCATGCAAAGGAGGGTGAGGATGAAAAGGCAAAGCAAAGAAGCAGGGCACAGATGGCAGTACGAAAGGGAAGATGGGGGTTGCCTGTCTTTGATGCTCCAGCAGGAGCTCTAAAATTCTAGAGAGGATGGAGAAAAATGTATGATTCATTTCCTGCTTTTTGAAATCAATCAGGTGTCCTCTCAACATCTTCCTGACTCAAACACGTATTCTTGTCCATCTGCAGTTCGAGAAACTATCGAGAGAAGCTATTTCATCATTCTAAAGCACCACACCTACAACCCTCCTGCAATTGGGCAAGAACAGTGGGAAGTAAAAAGTGTGTGGTCCCTGATAGCTACCAGTGAACACAAATGCCCTAAGAACGAGCAAGCATCACATATTTTTCTTCAACGAAAGGAAAGTACACACACTCCTGTACATGCACACACATGGGCACAGGCTGCCTTATCTTGGTAATTGGGACGGGGGGTCAGAGCGGCAGGCGTAGATAATCATGGCTGGGGGACATAATCTGTTTGCTGCTCCCCGCCCTGCTTCTTATTTCTCTTCTCTCCCTCCCCATCAACACACACACACTCCCGCACACACACACAGTTTTGTAGTCTATACACATACTCAGCCACCTCTCATCTTTTTTGTGTGTGTGTAATGCAGCACCATGCATGAGATATTTTGGATGCGCCTGTAGGAGGGCTGTTTTGCTGTTGTGTCAGCATGCAACCATGTACTCAACTGACTACCAGACCCCCCACTTACCACTCCCCAATTCCTTCCATGCACCAACAAAACACATCCCTCCCGATTCCACAGTTCCTTACAAAAACGTGACTCTGCCCTTGGAGCTCCTGCACACAGGTCGAGCTACTTTATGGAGTTGGGAAATGTAGTTTTGAATCAGAGAAATATAGGCAGTAGCTGTAACAAAAAAAAAATGGGTGGGGGGGGGGGGGGATGAAGAGGAGGATCATGATATAGATGTCTCCTTGTATTTTTATCTCCGTTTTCTGCTTATATCTTTCCGTCACAGCCATCTTTGCTGTTAGCAGATGGCTGCCATTTAGATGGCATGCGTGCAGACACAAATGCACACACGCATGCACAAAAATACACCCAGCTTTTCATTAGATCTGCAGCGATAGGCCTGCGCTCCTGCGAGTCACAAAATATGATATCTTAAGATAGGAGCCAAACGGCATTATCGTCAAAAGAGGTCTTATCCTGATAACACTGAAGAGCAAAATAAAACCCCCGTCTCTTGCCATAGAAACAATATGAACTTCTGGAGTCTTATGTAACGATTTCTGCTACGAGCCTTTCCTCTTACAGAAACAATATCATGTCCAAATGGATCACTTGCCCCAGTTGAAGAACCCTTGGCCCTCCTGCACACCACATCCCACCAGAGTAGAAACATTGTTTCTGCTTCCATTCCCACATTTGCTATATGTACATAATAGCCATTTAGTAAATGGTGCTTCACCAATGCCTGCAGAGCAGAAGGATATAAGGCTCTCTATCCAAGCTCACATGTATAATCTATATAATATCATGGCTCAGCCAAAATACTCCTTCCAATTTAGACATTGCATCGCTCATTTTTAAACGAGACACTTCTGCATCTGAAAGTCAATGAAGGTAGTTAACACAGTTACCAGTCATGAATCATAAAATGGCACCCCTGGGTCTCCGAATAAGGCGTCATTTGCATAGTCTTTACCTCTGTAAATTCAATTTTCACCACATATATGAGACATTTGTGGATAGCAGGGAGCAGATTTTGTGATTCGAATCGAGTAGTGCTGCATTCTGTTGCAAAAAAAACAAGTATGTAATGTCACTGAAAGCATTTTAAAACCACTGAACAATAATTAAGTTGTTCGTGGCCTCATCATACGCTGAGTGGCAAAATGAAATTTCACGAATTATCTTTTTCAAGCGGATTTGCATAATTATTTTACTTCAGTGCTTCTATTTTTAAGGTCGCATGATGTTGTCAAAGCAAAATAATCGATTTTTCAAAATTAGTTATCACCCATGTCTGTGGCCTGCAGTCGTTCGGTTTACATGATTATGTATGCATTGTATATATTTTAACCAAATCCACAGATAATTTAAACAGGACATAATTTAAATCATGTGCCCGTGGCTGTAATTAATAGAACATAGACTGGTGTGTTCAGTACTGCAAGATAAACAAGCAGTGCATAAAAAAATTGCACATCATGAACTATGTACTCAAATCTTTGCTCTGCAAGGCTATTTCCAAGTGTTTCACCTGCCTCGTGCCTTGTTTTATTGACAGATATATGATTACTTAAATTATTTGGATATCTGCTCATTACAATTCCGTGACTATGTTAGTATTTCTCCCGTATAAATTTGGTGTGCAAATGTACTTTTTAATCATCTTACACCAACAGCAGTGTAAAATGTGTTTCCCCCAAGCCCGCTCTTCATTTCAATTAAACAAGCACACCTGTTCAACTTCAGAAGTCAGCTCATCAAATTCTTTTTTAACAAACTGGATATTTTTCAGACCAAGAGAGCTACAGAAACCTGTAATCAGAAGTATTCCGTTTGCAGAACAATATCATTTCTGCAAGCCACTAATAAAGAGCAAGTGTTAGTTTTAGAAGATTACTAATAGGTTCGAGACTTTAGCTTTCAACAAAGCATTGCTACTGTGACTACTTGGAGAAAAAAAGGTCACTGGATAATGATCATATAAATAATAATAATGGATTGCATTTATATAGCACTTTTCGGGACCCCTCAAAGCGCTTTACAATACCACTATTCATTCACACACTGGTGGAGGCAAGCTACAGTTGTAGCCACAGCTGCCCTGGGGCAGACTGACAGAGGCAAGGCTGCAATATCGCGCCATCACAAGTAGGTGGCAGGTGAAGTGTCTTGCCCAAGGACACAACGACCGAGACTGTCCGAGCCAGGGCTTGAACCGGCAACCTTCCGATTACAAGACTAACACCCAACTCTTGAGCCACGATCGCCCCTATAAAAACATAAAATCTATATATATAGATTTTATGTTTTTGTGTAGTGAATTTGCCTCTTACCTGCACTTGGAACACTTTGGGACGAGTGTCAACACTGGAGTCTCTCTAAGTAAAGACTAAAAGGTCTGTTTGCTTTAATACTGCCAAGTTAACCACTTTGGGGAACAGATATTTTATGCAGCGTTTGAAGTTGTGGCACTTTTTCTAAAAACTGCAATACTTCAGTGGGTGTGTAATTTCGCACACTTTATAGTAATTTCACAAATTATCCATACAGCACATTTCCTTACTTTCAAATGGAAATCAGACGGTCATCATATGCAGTGCACTGCAAAGCCCACACTGAATTTTTAAAAATGCAATAGATAAAAACGTGACCTGCATAATGCAGAACACTTTTGTTCTGCTCTTCCATCTTTCAAGATGTACTTTTCTTCCTTTATTTTATGTTTTTTAAGGCACTGCTAAATCATTTCTAATGCTGTGGTCTAATAACACTGAGGATCATTTCCCAGCACTTTGCACACTGTGTCCTCAAACTTCATTAACATTTCTAATGAACAGGGCATACTTATGAGAGTGGTGGCAGGAAGGACTGTGGTGTCCTGGAGATGTCCCCCGCAGTCCAGACAGCAGTCGACTTGAGTAATCAAGTGTGAAGGTTGTGGGGAGCAAACAGCCATTAACCTCCCAAACACAAGCCATCATCACAGTCTGCAGAGTATAGAGGGGAGGGGGTGTGGTGTGTGTGCCTCTATTGGTGTGTAAATGGGAGCAACTGCCAGGGCTGGTGAGCGTTGTATAGAATTGTGTGTCTGCCTTTTATTGCCATTTGATGAATGGACTGGATTGTGCGTGTGTGCGTCTGTTTGCAAATTTGTGAGAGCACAGCACGTGTCTGCAGGGGTAGAGAGCATTTTGCATGTGTGAACAGATGAGTGTCTACAGTAGTACTCTGAGCATGTTTGAAGCCTTGACCTCAGCCTGGTCAACAGTCATTTGTTTGTGCCTTGAGACTTATACATATATGCTTAAGCATCCATTGGCATTTGTTCTGATTTGCAGGCGACTCAGGCCATGTATCCCACTCTGTCAGCCTATCCAGCATGATCTCAGTGCACATTATTCCCATATGGCGATAGAGTATGACTGTGCTTGGCATGCTCAGGCCCATGACCGCCTGTTTGACATGCCAGTGTGTCGGCTGGTGATGCCATGCTGAACCATCCCATCTGCTCCAGGCTATGCTGGCACAAGGGAGGGCTCATTAGAGGGAAACATGAGGAAAAATGCATTGAACCTGTGGTTTGGAAATGCATGGCGTCCAAGACCTCCTGAACTACTCCCCCCAAAAATGCTTCTCAGAGAAACAAGGGAGTGATGGAGAACCAGGGAGTGTTGGTTTTAAGTAGAGAGTAGACGAGCAGAGACAGTGGATGAACCAGTTACACAATAGTTCACTTACAGTTGAAGTTGTTGTGTTGTTTTCCTAATGTCAGTTCATTCTGCAGAATAAGCAAAAATACTTAAAAAATACTGTATTTTTGTAACAAAAAAAAAAGATTTGTTAAAGACAAGTTTAAATACACATCTTTTCAATAATCACAGGATACTGTATGTGAGTTCCAAGTGTTCCTTTCAGAGTTGGATGGAAACTTTAGCAACAATGTGTTAAATACAATCATGGGAAAATGTTTTCATAGCGTCCTTTGTGAAAAAGTACACACTGCTTACCTAAGAATTCAGAAGTTAAATAGGAACCAAGTGCTGCTGATTAATTGCACTTGACTAACTGATCATCACGTGTCCAAATTCATGGGCTGCATCCTTCTGAGGCCGCATTTGTAGACCGATTACGTCACAGCGATGCACCGAAGGCTGTCCAAATTCGTAGACTCCTCCGAATGCAGCTGACAAATGCGTCCTCCTTTTCCCCGAATTTGAAGGATGGGTCGGGTGTGTCCTTCGTGGCCTACCATATCCCAGAATTCATAGCGCGGCCCTGCTGCTACTAAGTTTTTAAATTACTCATACTACCCTTTCTGGGTCACAAAATAAACATTTAACATATTTTCAGGCGAGAAAGTAGCTGTGTAAACATCAAATATCTGCTCGGTTTATCAAGATATCGCATATTTGCAAAAGTGCTTCGACGTTTTGGGAGACGTCTGCTACCCACCAGCTTGATAGCTAGCCGGGAGCTCAAGGGTTACTGATGCGGCTGAGAACGGCACAACTCCCGGCACATCATTTTCAGATCACCGCGGACTTTCGCTACTCGGGTTAAATGTAATATATAAGTCACTTAGACAACCTAAAGATGTTATTGTTGGGCTTTTTTCAGTTTGTTCGTGAGTAAATCGGTTTGGCTGAGGTTAAAGTTATTAGATTAGATTAGATAAAATAAAACTTTATTAATCCCCAGGTGGGTTCCTCCTTGGTTTTTACACAGCTGACTAAACGTCAAATAGAAAACAGATTAAACAGAAGTATGAGACAGTCGAGAATTTACGCCAGTGTCCTGTTATATTTTAGATAGCAAGGAGCAGACGGCCGAGTTTATTAAACTCCACTGAGACAGCGGTGATGCTAATCAGAAGGCTAGACCGTCCAATTTCCCCAGCCGTTTACTTCTAGCCTACCCGACCTTCTGAGGACCCGGCCCACGTAGACCGCGAAGGCTGGGTCCTCAGGAGGATGCAGCCCATGAATTTAGACACGACCAAGATCTCCAAAGAAGCAGAAATCTTTCCAATAAACAGAGCTACATCTCGAACTCTACAGGCCTCATTTTCCATGTTAACGTTGCGTCTCAACAAACCACGAGACTTCTGAACTTCTGTTCTTTGAATAGATGAGGCCAAAGTGCAGACATTTGGTCGTAATGCGTAGCAGCATGTCTGGTGAAAAGCAAATACAGAGTAACAGCACAGACACCTCATTACAACTGTCAAACACATTGGTGGAGGGGTAATGATTTGGGTTTAAAAGAATAGAATAAAAAGGTTCCAGTTTCTCCAAAGTTCAGACCTTAACCCAGCTGAAAAGCTGTGGAGGCCTCTTAAGAGAGCTGTGCATGAATGAATGCCCACAAACCTCAATGAACTGAACCAACATTGTCAAGAATAGTGAGTCAGGATTTCTCTACAATGAAAGAAAGAAACTTACATGCAGAAAATTATCACTTGGAATTATTGCTGCTACAGGTAGTACAAGAAGCTAGTGAAACACGGGTTATATTTAGTTTTTAACAGGACTCTAAATGCTAATTGTAGCTTTGCTGACATAAAACAACTTTGACATTTGCTGTTAAAACTGAATTTGGCTTCAGTACTGATTTGGGGGATCTTCTTGTCTTCTTGTCCTTAGCGGGCGACCAGCGGCGGTGGTCTGCCGCGCAACCCGTAAGCTGCTGTAGGTGCTGCAGGTTCTCTTGCTTGACCAACGATTATCTTCCACGCTTTTCGATCTAAGGCGATGGTTCTTGCCTGCTCGATGTCAAGTTGAAGGGCCTTCAAATTATCCTGGATTTGTTTCATCCATGTCTTCTTTGGTGCATTTCGATGCACCCTCCAATCGGTGGGGCAGGTCAACCAGAGTAGGCCATGGGGGTAGTGGCTCGGGTCCATTTGACAAATGTGGCCAAACCAACGGAGTCGGCGGCGCTGGATTAGGTCGCCGATCGTCGGTTGGCTGCCGCAGCTGGTGAGGATGGTGTCATTTGAATGACGGTCGCGAAGGGAAACGCCGAGAATGCGTCTAAGGCAACGCATTTGGAAAAGCTTGCTCAGGTCGTGTTTGAGCATTGTCCACGTCTCTGCGCCGTAAAGTAGAATGGGCAGGATCAGGGTTCGGTAAAGGCAGATCTTTGTCGCCAATGAGATGTTGTTCTTCTTCTTTGGGGGATAGCTAATATAAGACCAATTACATAGCATTTCATATTATCGTATGTGATATATGCGTATGGTTCACGTGTGAATACATTTATTTGTGTGCAAGTATATATAATGTTAGGCTGTGATTGTGGGTTTTAGAACACAGATGTGCAGTATTTATAGGATTTGTTCATTTGAGTGGGAAGTAGGCTTTCAAACGTTTGAACTTAAGAGGCACCATGCTGAGAGGCTCTGTTTAAAGAAGAATCAATATCAAGTCAAGCAGATTCAGGGGAGCTGCAGTTCAGGGGGATGTTTCAAAAGCAGCGAGTTCGGGAGTTTAGGAGTGTATGGAGATTTCTAGGTAGAAAAGTCATGTTAGGGTAAAGACAACACAGTTTAAGGAAAAGGTTTGTTAGAGAGCCAGACAAGTAAGCAAAAGAGTGAGAGAGAGGGGTGTGTGGGTGGAGGGGAGTGGAGATGGAAGTGGGGGTGGTTCCTCTTCATTACCGACAGTAAGGAGCCATGCCAGGAGCACAGATGGCAAAGGAGAGAGGGGACACGGGGTTGGCACTAAACTGCGAAACACTCACCGCACACATTGGCACACTCAAACCATCATAAAAAATATGTAAATCTAACAAATAAGTCCTCAAAGCTCAATATGTTTTCCAGATAATTGTGATATAAAGTACAGGTGGATAGACACGAACATTCGCGTACATATCGCCTCCTCCTCGCTTAGGACACTTTCCTACACACAAAGTGTCATCGAATTATCCCGCGGCGCTCCTGTGCCACATTCTTGGCCAGAAAAAGAGCAATGCTGACACAGCATCCCTGTCATCATCTTTTGTCCACACACATATTCTGCCTTCTCATTGCCTTCGTTCCCCTCGCCACCGCCAACGCCATAACCCAAGGCCTGAATTAAAATTTTAACAGTACTTCTTTGAAAATGGGTTGGTCTTACTTTCTTTCATTCTCTTTAATGGTCATCCACCCAAGCTTACACACAGAAATCCCAATCATGCAGGTAGCATGAGCGCCGGCCTGTTTTTGTACAGTATGAAAACAGGACAACATGTTTGTGTGTGGGAGATGTAGCTATTGTGCACAGCATGTACCGCTCTCCTCTGCAAGGTTGAACGGAAGCGTAAGCTCTCACCCGCTTCTGCTCACTCCCTCTCTCTCACTCACAAACACTCATACACGCACCTCCCACAAATGTAGGAAAGAAGAAGACCGTGTAGTCTCAGTTCACTGCCTACGGTACACCTAAGAAACACCCACCAGCTTCTCATTGTTACAGCTGTAACTACTTTGGTGCATGAAAATCAATCTTTTAACACTAGCAACAAACCTGTACACATGGCTCTATATAGAGAATGAGACATCACAAGGTGAAACTGATCAAGTATATTGATTGATTGCTATTCCTGCACTGGCTAAAGCAAATATTGGTTTATATTGCACTTTTATATTGTCTGCTTTGCCTTTTTCTTTTTTATTATTCTTAATAAATTGGAAAGCATTGCTGATCAATAGGTGGTGATTACAAGAGCAACACTGGGCTTCATCTGGTTTTTGTTTATTGTTTATTTAATAAGCTCTCGGCTTAATTAAAATTAATTAATTAATTTTCAGTGATAGCTTTTTTGTACTCGTGCTCTATTTTAGTCCAGTTTGGTTTAACAGCTGTAGTGTTACAGCGATGTTCAAGTTTTTGTATAAGAGACTAAAACAAAATAGCAGGTCTGAATTAAATTGGTCTTTGTATAGTTATGCATTTAAATGCTATTCCAAAAAACAACAACAAAAACCTACAAAACAGTTTCTGTTTGTTTATTTGGCTACAGATAATCCATCAGCAATTTGTTCCTACCTGCAAACATCCCCCTTGTGACCTGTGTCCGGGCACTGTAGGCAGCCTTGCAATGGACAGTCCGCCGTGAGGCCCCAGTACCAGCAATATATGTAGGGCATATCTGTGGCCCGCATTGTGGGTCCACATGGATCCCAGTGGGACAGCCCTTAGTATGGGCTCCCCACACTAAGCAGAGAGTAGCAGCATACCCACAGTATAGGTGTGGGGTAGGGGTGTGGACTCCCCTACCCCTATTGTTCAGGGCACACATGTGCAACATGATACATTACTGCCACCAGTTGGATGTAGTGTGCATCAGAACATTAATTGGAACAGAAAAGTAACTTCATCAAGTCAAAGTAACCAGATAGGTGACTTGGCAGATTTTTAAACCCTTCATTCCTGACAATTGCTTGACGATAGTCGAACATGTAAACCACTTCACTATAGAGTAGGGATGGGTATTGATAAGATTTTCACGATTCCGATTCCATTTTCGATTCTGTTTAACGATTCGATTCTTTATCGATTCTTTTTAAAAAAGGAGAACACTAAGGTCTAATAGCTTAGAACTTTGTTTTATATCTTCTCTTTGAACAAGATAGAAATTTAGGAGTAACATGGCCTTACAAACCCAACAGTGAGATCTTAAGAGATCCACAGCCTACAGCTCTTCAATGGGGTGTCACAGGGTCCCCAGAAAAAAAATTGTAAATGTAAAATAATAAAATAAATATTCTTCTGTAGCAATAACAAAGTATAACATAAATTATTCTGTAGCAATTACACAAGAATATCCAGTAATGTCCCTGCCTACAATTAAACACATTCACTTACTGAAAATCATCTGCTGTGGCAAATGGGTGCAAACCTTTGACCACAAACTTAGTCACTGCTCGGTGACATTCGTCTATCCTGGCCTGAAAGGAGACGCTAACGGTAGACTGCAGTGAGAACTGCCAGCATCTGAGCCAGACTCTGTCTCTCTCATCATGGTCACTAAATGCACAGTAATGGCAGGTTTTGTAATAAGGCAGATCGCGCTAACATAATATGCACTGTTAGCTGATTATTTACCTGCCGCATTAACGGGAGAGGACGTGCAAACGTTACCGCTGCTGCTGGGTTGAGATTCACGAGTCCGGAGCGGAATTAAAAACACGACATTCATTTAAGGTCATCGTGTGTTTTGTGAGCAAATGCTTTTGCATATTCGTAGTGTTTCCTCCCTTAAATGAAATATCTACTTTGCAAGTATTGCAAGTTGCCCTGTTGTCATCCGTTCTCGTAAAGTATAACCAAAGTTTTGAGCGTTTGAGCTGCTTGGGCGCCGTGTTTCCTGCCAGGTAAATGACGCTCCGCAACGTGGTGACGTCATTCAGGGCGACTGGAATCGATAAGGGAATCGTTTGCAAAAATGGCAAACAATTCCAAGGAATTTAAACACTGGGAACCGGTTCTCAACAAGAACCGGTTTTCGATACCCATCCCTACTATAGAGTCACTTGCCCTCAAACACACACAAAGGAAAACTCAAATCCTTTCAACCGAGATAGTCGATCATACAAAATGGAATATGTCTTTTGCTTCTTGAGTTCTTTTGCAGTTTATGAACAAGATCCAGTTTCACTTTTATTTCCTTCAGGTTTTCAATCAATCATCTTCTCTCAGCCTTGTATTTCTGTCAGTGTATTAAAAAAATGTTCTATAGTTTCATTTTCTTCAGTAGTCACAGTTACAAACATGCTTGTGCAACAACACAGTGGATAGGTTATCAGTAAGCTGTGTGGGCCTGGCAAACTCAGTTATCCCACGCAGGGCCCATGTAGGTGTTCCTACACAGGGCGGGCAGCAGTTTTGCCCTTTGGAATCCCAGCATGGGTTTTTATTGGCTAACCCATTTCGGCCAAAGTAAAATGTGATGGGGGGCCTTTCAGGGTAAAAGTGCTTCTGGGCCCCCTGGGCTAATTCACAAAGAGGCCAATGGAGCCCCGTCTACGTGTACTATGGGCAACCCACAGTGGGTTAACCACAGAATTCCCTCTTAGGGTCCTAAAAGGGCAAAACTGCTGTGTTTCCCATATGGGTATTCTGTGGTCTACTCAAACTAGACTTGCATATAAAAATCCACGCAAGGAACCCAAAGGGCAAAACTGCTGTGGGCCTTGTGTGGGCACACCCACTTGAGCTCCATGTGGGATAAGTGTGGGTACAATCCCAAATCTTACCCACACTTACCCAAAGATGAAAGGCCTGCACTAGTATCTTTGAAGGGTTGGTGCTTTTTCTGTACATCAGTAACTAAAACCCCCCTTTTTTTTTACCCATAGCTGTGTATAAGGGAGCTTTTCTTTTGTGATTTAAACTTTTTTGATCCTTTCTGTTGTACTTGTTTCACCTTCTCGCTCCCATTTATTTTTAATAAGTTTGTTATTGCTTTTGAGGACTCTTGGAGGCCCCTGTAAAGTTTTAATATTGTTTGGGGTGGCTGTAGCTCAGGTGGCAGAGCAGGTCAGCCACTAATCAGAAGGTCGGTGGTTCAATCCCAGGCTGCCTCTTGGGCAAGATACTAACCCCATGTTTGCCTACTGGTGGTGGTCAGAGGGCCCGGTGGCGCCTGTGTCCGGCAGCCTCGCCTCTGTCGGTGCGCCCCAGGGCAGCTGTGGCTACAATGTAGCTTGCCATCGCCAGTATGTGAGTGTGAATGGGTGAATGACTGAATGTAGTGTAAAGCGCTTTGGGGTCCTTAAGGACTAGAAAAGCGCTATACAAATGCAGGCCATTTACCATTTTTACCATGATATTGTTTTATGCTTGGTTTCTTGTTTTGTATTGATAGAAAGACATTTAATATATCATCCACTTTGCCCAAACCTTCCCTAATAATTTCATTTGCCTAGTGCCTCATTTATACATATCTTTAAAAAAAATCCTTGGTCTCCAAGTTGTAATTTCTTTTTAAAATTTCAAAGCTCTGTAAAGTTCCCCTGTGTATAAAATAGCTATAGGCTGTCAGCCTTTAACTACCTCATAAATCTTCTCTGTTGCTCTGTTGGGGGCAAAATCTGAGTCGTACTCATACCAGCTTTGTATTTTCACCTCCAATTCATATTTTCTTATTCCTGAATTTTTTTGAAAAAGTCAACTTTGTTCACGGACTGTTATTCGTTGAATTAGTGCTTAATTATCAAATTTACTATGTTATCATTGCTTGCTATCACTATTTGGCAATTTTGTTTTTAACATTTAGAGAAATTTTCATTTAAATATGAGAGGAATTGTTTTTTTTCTCCTAGATCTCTTAGATTGGTATGGGGCAGCAAACATGGGTAGCTACTCCTGCTTAATAATGGCCCTTAATGTATTTATTTATGCATTTTTCAAAATTTTTACACATTCACAAACAGTGGGACAGAAGAACACAGACAATAAAGACAAAAAAAATCATAAACAAAAACAGGAACAAACAAACAAACAAACAAACAAACAAACAAAACAAAAAACAGAGCAACAAACCCCACAACAGGGTACACGGCCAGCACTTATTAAGAACAGCAGAGAAGAAAAAAAAGCAACTGGTAAACATGTCAAACAACTCACAATCCAGTGAGTCCAATCCACAAGATCAAATCCAAAGATCGCTAGGAGGAGCCGATAACAATTATGCAATAACAGTTATGGGCAACAGCTCATAACTGTTGTTTTAACTGCTCAGAATAAAAGCAGTTAAAACAACGTGGTCAGGACCCAGGGTGTGAACTGTCCTTCTTAATGTGGTCTATAAAGGGCCCCCATATCATCCTGAACTTCTCCATGGAATCAGACGTAGAGAACCGAATTTCTTCCAGGTATAAACAGGAGACCATTTCCACGAGCCACCTCTTGAAGCAGGGAGGGGAGGCAGATTTCCACTCCCCCAGAATCAGACGTTTGGCAATCACCATACCAAACATGAGGGCCTGTTGAACAGCAAAGGGAAGTGCCAAGGAATCGCTGGAGCAGCCCAGGATCACCATAAGACAGTCAGGATACAATGCTATAGAAACTAAAAATACTAGTCCAAAAGGCTGTAAGCGTTGAACAGGACCAAAAAAGATGGCCAAGAGTACCGTCCACAAGTTTACATTTATCACATTTGGAGGAAACGTTAGGAAAAATCTTGCTCAATTTGGTTTTGGAATAGTGCAGTCTATGGACGACCTTAAATTGAATTAACTGAAGCCGGGCGTTAACAGAGCATAGTTTTATCCGGCTTAACACTTCAGCCCATAAATCATCAGTGATAACCAAACCAGTGTCCCTTGTCCAAGCCTCTTTAATATGGCAAGAGGGGGCTGCCGAAGAAAAAAGGTTAACAAGCCGAGAGCCCTTAGTTCATTTTAAAAGAGGAGGATGTATATCCTTTTTACCTACCTTAAAACTCCATATTCCCTTTCACAGTTCTTTGCATACTTGTGTGTGTGAAAGAGTGTGAACACTGGAGTGTGCTGAGCGCACAATGTGCTTCAACAGATGGGTGCACAAAGGGGGGTTGCCTGAGGTCTATCACCTGTTAGTGAAATGCTAATCGTGAACATAAACAAGTCTTACACTCACACACACACACACATATGTGATTACAGCACCTGTCTGTCTTGCTAAGCAGATTTTTCAATGCCCCTCTTTACCATATGAATTCATGGAGAAGCCAAGCATTACAATTCCCCCTGGTCAGCACTGGTTTCCCTGGCTCTGTTTTCTATGCCACTTTGCATGAAAAATCAATTTCAGTCATTTGGTATCCACGATCTTCTCATTTTCCATTCGCTCCCGACAGCACAAGCCCCTCTGAGTCTTCCTTCCTCTGGCTTCGTCAGTTCACTGACACAGAATCAGCATTTTCCTGTTTTTCCCCCTCAGAGTGGGGCTGCTGAGCCAAGAATGAAACAAATGGCAGTGAGGTTCTTTCTTGAGCTTATTCTAATTAGTTAGATTTACCTTTTTCCCACGAGTGCTTGCAAGTGTGTGCGTTTATGTGAATGCATAAATTTGTGCATGGCTTTGCAGAAGCTCATGACCTCGAAAGTCCAGAGCAGTAGCTAGTCAGGGTTGTGCGTTCTTCCAGGGAATTCAAATCACAGAGCTTAGGCTGGTATTCACCTCTGTATCCCATAGTTAAAGACGGCACATTCTGCCAAGCATCATAAAATGATATGATTCCTGGAGATTTAGTCTTTTGGAGCTCAACCAAGATAGTAGCTCAGGTTGGCCTGGTTGGTTGGTTGAGTGATGAGATAAAAAAAAAAAGTGGTGCCATCAGGGAACAACATTATCCTATAACACATGCATTGCATTTACATTTATTTTGTTATGTGATAGCCGATTGGGGACTTTTCAGTGCTGCACTGATACTGGAACATAAATGTTTTGCTACATTTGATGTGAATCCTGTGGCATTTTAGTTGCTTTTTTTCTTTAATGTGAGTAGATCGGGGTATAAGCTGTCTTGTTAAATCAGACACACCATCACAGTCAGTTGCCCCTAGACAAATTTGACCCTTTAACTCGCAGACGCACCCTGCAGTTGCCCCTGACCCCTGCAATCTCAGCACACTAACTGCATATGCTCGAGCAACCCCGATAAACGGCCTCTGTACGCTTCTCTGTACGACTGCATGACTCATTGCTGCTTTCATAGTCGTCCACTGTTACACCAGCAGCAAACTTACTGCCTGTAGCCCTGTGATGGTGTGCTGTGGCATTGTCATTTTGGCAAGCACATTTGCCCAGCAAATCTCAGACTGGCTTTGCTCCCTCTGGCCAGACTTTGGTGCACTGGTTGACTTAATAATCATGCCAGAAAGCTTGCTTGGTATATTACATAGCCTTTATTATTTGGAGCTAATTCTATGTGACAGCTAGATGTTAACAGGACCACACAAAACTCTGACACTGTGCAAAATGCAAAAGAATCTAAGTGAAACATATATGTTTAATAAAGGGGCTTGGAGTCGTGGTGTCTGTGACAAATATGAACAGGGATAAGAAAAGTCATTAGGCAGGGCGAGAAACTGTCAGATTCTTCTTCTAGCTACACATATTCAGTCTTGGGAAGGTTACTTTTAAAATGTATTCCATTACAGATAACAGGATACATGCCCCAAAATGTACTCTGTAACGTATTCTGTTACGTTACTCAATGAGAGTAACGTATTCTGAATACTTTGGATTACTTAATATATTATCATGCTTTTTACAACTACGTGAATGTACTATTGCTGTGATTTATTACTGTTACTGAAGGTCCGAACCGTAGTAAAGGGACCTCTGGCTAATACGTCGGGTTCCATGTTGGGCTGTAGCCGAAAAATAGCTTTACTTTGTTGTGTGGAGAGGCGTTGAAAGACTGCTGCAACGGAACTTGTTGTTTCGGGGAAAACACGAACACGGTGTACAGTCGAGTCTTAATAGCTTACTTACAACTGGGCTCGTCAGGCTCTCTTCTTGGCTGCAGTGGTTATTATTATATTTACATGCTTCCAGCTCCCGTTTCTGCTCGATGACAACTTGAACTTTTCCTTTTTCTCCCTCCCTCGCTCACAGACACATAACGTGTATGGCAGTCCATTCTCCCTGCAGCACGGACTACACTGCCCATGATGCTACATTCTTCAGAGCTATACCGGTAGCATTCTGCCTATTAGCTTAGCACAACAACAACAAAAAGGCCTCTCTCACCCAGGAAACACAGAGAGAGAGAGCGTCACCCTGTAACCATGGCAACCGTAACGCTGCCGCCTGGAACAACAGAACGTAGCTGTCAAACAAAACCCAAACAGGCCTGACCCGCCACAATATGAAACAGGGAAGTACCGCCGTGTAATCCATTTATTTCAACAAAGTAACTGTATTCTAACATATACGTAACAGCGGTAGATGTATTCCGTTACTCCGCAACACTGCACATATTATCAGTGGTCTAAGAGATATTTGGATCTCTGCTTTTTTTGCAAAGTAAGAGAAAACAAACATTTTTCACGTTTTATTTCTTGATTGTCGTGTTGTCAGCATTGCTCACTGAGTGATTATAAGCTATTCTCTCATAAGTTGTCGTGATCAGAGTTTAGACAAAATAATTAAACAACTGTGCTCAAGTACTTGCTGTTGCCCCAGCAGCCTCGCAGCCTGTATAGAGGCTGATGGCAACAACCTGCAGCCATTGGCTGAGGACCTGTGTTGCATTGATCCGATTGCATTAATCAAGGTTGTTTACAGAGAGAAAACAGCAACCAATGATGGATGGCTGCTGGTAATTATGCAACAGCCCACAAGCATCACACCTCTCACTAATGGTGAGCTGACACAGTCAATGACAGTAGTCCACAATCGTAGTTATTTTTACTCTTTTCAGTGCCTCTGTGCTGCATTTAGAAGGTGTAAAGAAAAGTGGCAGGATGGAACAAAGGAATGGGAGAGATAGAGGCACAAGGAGCTTCTGTTTATATGATCACAGCCCTTTGCCCCGCTGATCAAGACAGAGTAAGAAGGCACAAGTGGCAGAATGAGAATTCATTTCATTTTAATAATTGTCGGCTTCTTCATTAACGAGCCCTCTTCCCCTCCTTGTTTTTTCACCAAGGAGTACTTCTCTCAGAGAGTGGCTACATTACCAGCTTAGTGGCTCATTTAACCCCATACTGCAAGTCCTTAGTGTTGCTGTTTGCCTTGTTACCTGGCCAGTGAAGTAAGGCTTTACTTAATTTCACTGCAAGCAATATCACCACCAACTTCATCACAATCGGTCTGAGGCAGTCAGCGTTCTCCTGTGATCACCTATGGGTTTAGGATCAGGACATTAAATTCTTTCAAGTTTTAGTGAAAACTGAAATGAAATGTTAATTCACTAGCACTTAATGAGGTAACATTTACATATCTAGATATTTACTGTAATTAAACCTGGGATGGTGACATTTTAAGCATTCCCTAGGGCTGTAGCTTTATACTAAAAGGAGTAATACTTTAAGAAGAAAACACAAGTTGACATTTTATTAAAAATTAGTCAAAAAATGTCATTGAACTTGACACTTACTGTAATTGTTTTTTAAAAACATGTTGTTGTTTTTTAGCATTGAATACGTTTGAAAAATTGAAACAGGGTAGTGGGACAAGGAGGGGGAGCAGCAGTGAGCCTTTAGAGCTACAGACAACAATCTATACGTCTCCAACTTCTCAGCAAGGCTAACAGCTCTGGTCACAGTGCTCTTCATTTTGGGGATTCATGCTGTTTGTAGCATAAAATCAGATAATCACCGGTTACAGACTTAATCCGTCTTGCCCACATAGGTATTAAACGACTTTAACTGAAAGCATTTTTATTTTAAAATCAACAAAAGTCAGCAAAACTCGTCTTTAACCTTTGACAGTGGACTTGCATCCCCGCATTATCTGTGCTTTCCCTTCAGTGTTTCCAACTTTGACCATAGAGCCTAACGGGTCCCTGGCTGCACTTTTACCACCTTCTGCCCACAGCTTTTTGTTGCTTGGCTAGCCCGGCCAGAGGAGCATACATTTTTGTCCGCCATTGTTAGAGGTATTATAGCCAAATGACTCTTGCTGTGTGGGTAGCGGTGGACCTGGCTCTCCTGTGGCCTGTAGAAATCAGGGAAAATACATATTACATGGACTCCATTCTGAAGCTGTAGCTGTTCCCATTCATTTTTGTTGTACTTTTCTAACTTTTACTCTCTTACATCAGCCAGCCAGCTCTACTGCAGCTCTGTTGCACTTTTTTTTCCTTAGGTTTTTGTAGGGCTCTTTTTTTTCTGCCTTCGCTGTCATCCATTTTCACATTTTATCTCTGCACTCCTGCATATCTTCGTATCAGCTTTAATTTCTCTGTTTGCAACTTTCCTCCACACTTGCTTTCTTTGCATCTATATAGCAGCCTCTTCCTTTCACATATGAGGGATCAAAGTGTTTCTTTCACATTTTATGTAGCTAAAGAAAAAAAAATAATGAAAAAACAATATAATGAAAAAGGGACAGGGGTAAATGGGAAAACGGTTCTCCAGTGAGCAGTGTGTGTTCTTGCCAAGTGGGGCCATCAATTGATGGTACATTCCTTTTTTTCCTCTAGACTAAATAATTTCACACAGAACTGGGAAAGGGACCGTCATATTTCACCAGGCTGTACTACATCATCCACTCAAGCAGCTGCACACTCCAGCTCCAGCCGGCTAACTAGTCAGAAGCGAGGCAGTGACCCTGGAATTGGTGTGGGACAGCAAATATTAGACTCAAAATAAGCAAATCATCAGTGCTAATGGTGTAAAAAAGCCACAATCTTTTGATGTCATAGTGTCTCTATTGATCTGCCTCAATGGCCCTCAGTCTACTTCAGAGCCACCTAAAAGAATGGATGAGACTGGTGTCTTTTGGCTTTCTACTATTTCAGTGTGTCCTGTTACCACTGAGGTGAAAGTTTCCCATCATTATATTGTTGTTGACAAAAACTCTCTTCCTCCTCTCCAATCATTGATTATAATGATCACCCCAGTCCCACTACAGCTAGACCTTCATTTAGAGTCTGAATCCATGTGATATAAGGATTTTACTTTTTTGGCCACAGCCTTTACACTTATTCATCTGTATTCAGTCCACAAAATTTGGCACTGCTCTTCCACAGAACCTGCTCCTACCTTGACTTTTAGCGAAGAATAAAATCAGCAGATCATTGCTGCATTCATAACAGAATCAAAACCCACACTGTTTTTCTGCTGCCGGTACCTCACGCCAGCAGTTTTTTCTGATGTTGAGGAAATCAAGCTCTGTCATTGGCAGCTTATAAATAGCCTTCTCCCCACTTTGAAAACATTCTTATGTAAATATTTCTCTATAGAGCATCTTAGCAAAACCATATGCCATTCCACAAAACTGTGTATCCTTTAGTGGTAGAGCTGAGGAGATGAGAATTGGGAGTAGAGAAATGGAAAGAGAGAATTAAGGAGGAGAATGGTGGAGGGAGGTTTTAGGAGTGAGCAGTTAAACCACCTGGTCTCCTCCACTTATACAGCACATCGAGATGCTTTGTGAAAGCAGGACATGCCTTCATATAATATCTGCAACTCAGCGTGTGTCGGGCTAGATATTCAGTTCCTTTCATGCCTAGCATAGTGAGAAAATCAATAGCACGAATGTGTTTTGCAAACATGCAGGTTTTCTCTACCAACCCTGTCACCTACAGTGTGTGACCTGTGTGTGTGTGTGTGTGTTGGGGGGGGTGGCTGGGAGGTGGAGGTGGAAGGAAGGTGTTTGGGGTGGGGGTTGGTAGGCGCACACATCATTCCTGCTGTGCTGTTTTGTGATTTTAACTCCCCCTACAACAGGCAAAGGACCCGAGACACTGTTCGCGGGGCAGAAGCTGAACGATAACGAGTGGCACATGGTGAAGGTGGTGCGGAGAGGCAAGAACCTACAGCTGTCTGTGGATAACGTCACAGTGGAAGGTTAGTTGTGATTAGGACACTGAGGATTCATTTGGTGTGAGATGCTGTAAATGAGCGTGGTGCTGCATTCTCAAATGTTCTGCTGATAATGTATGTACAACAGGCTCAGAGCAGCTGTTTTGCTAGTTGTCATTAAAACATCTGATTTGAGGCATAAAGGTGACAAATTAGAGTTAAAATGAATGAGACATTTTTATTGTTGAACTCATATTTAGAGATAATGGCAATTCAGCTGACAAGCGTTTATTTGCAAATAATGCTAAATTTAAGATGTTTGTACCCAATTCCCAATCTCCATGACAACCTTCCAAGCATCCCGCAGTGACTTACGCTATATCTAATTTTTAAAGCCTTTAAATGCCAGGTACCTTAGCTGCAAAGCCTGGCAAAGCCATAAAAATGTATAAAAAGCAAAAGGATACATACATATTTGAGGCTGAATACAGACAGAGCTTTTTTGGGGATTTCTATTTTACTTACCACGAGTGAGCAAGCCAATGAACAAAGTTCAAAGAAATTGGTTCTGCCTGTATCCAAGAGAAGGATAAAAGGTCAAATACAAGGTGGAATCAGAGGCACACATAACATTGTGGCCTCAGGCGAAAGGATGGGAGGGCAAAGGCTGAGCAAAAAGGTGAGTTTGAGGGTGTGTGGTAGATGAAAAGGGGAAAAAAAAGAGTGGGCATGTCGAGACCATTAGCGAAAAATCAACCCTGTGAAGACTGACATTATTAACAAACTAGTGCCTGGGAAAGAAAAAAGGAAATGATGCCAAGCGATGCCTTGCGGGCTCTTCCGGGTTTTAGTAGGGAAAGGATTTCAATCGGCAGTTTACCAAGACCATTACTCCTTATCTGTCCTGAAACACAACTGTATTGTTTAGCGTAGATCAGCAATATAACTGATTACTATAGTGTAAAGATAATAATAATACTTATAAAATAAATTAATAAAGGCTAATAATAATGGAATGTAGTACCATCTGCTAATGTTTTTTTTCTTTGTTATCTTTGTTATCCACAATCTTTAGGCCAGATGACTGGTGCCCACACACATCTTGAGTTCCACAACATTGAGACGGGCATCATGACTGAGCGCCGCTTCATATCCGTGGTCCCTTCAAACTTCATTGGCCATCTGCAGGGCCTGACCTTCAATAGTGTGCCATATCTAGACCAGTGTAAAAACGGGGACATCTCCTACTGCGAGCTGAATGCCCGCTTTGGCATGCGCCACATCATTGCGGATCCGGTGACATTTCGAACAAAAGGCAGCTACTTAGCATTAGCGACGTTACAAGCATATGCCTCCATGCACCTGTTCTTTCAGTTTAAAACCACCACGCCTGATGGCCTGATGCTCTTCAACTCCGGAGATGGGAGCGACTTTATAGTTGTGGAACTGGTAAAGGGGTGAGTTTTACTTGGGTTTTTCTTAATTGTCTAAATCATTTTATGTTTTTTTCATTATTGTATGCTATGCCTAAAAAAGATGATGTTGCTTTTCCCCTGCGCTCTGCAGATTTCTGTCCCTTCTTGCCCTTGTTTTTACATAAGCACATATATTTTCCCCACAGATCAGTGAGTCATTTAATGCTGCTTTGAATCAGAGTGGGCTCGGTGTAACTTAGTTTAGAGTATGTTTGCGAGTAATCATAATCAGTCATCTTAAAAGCTCAGCTGAAAGCTTCGCATCCTGTAGCTTGTTAGTGGTTGGTCAACAGGAAGTAGAGATATCTGGTTTTTCTCAGGTTGTTTTTTTTCTACAAAGACTTGACAAAGCCATCACAACCCCAAAATAAAGTGGTTGGACTTGTGAATCACATCAACCTAAAAGCTGCTTATAATTAGGGTCTCCAAAAGAGGCTTTTGGTAGTGTTTGTCTCTTCCCTTGTGCTCTGAATTCGGCATCGTTATGACACAAAAGCCTGAGCTGCTTCTACCCTGAAAAGACAAGAGGCTACATAAAGGAATTGGACTCAAGGTAGAAAAAAAAATCACAAACCTTGAATGAAACAAGCACAATAGCTTTAACCCACAACACAAAAGACAGCCATATTTGTGTGAAGGAGGGAACTGTGCCACCGCATCTGCCTGTGGCCAAGCACAGAGTTTTAGACAAAGTAGGTATCTATATTTACATGTTTAACCAGCCAGAAAAAACTCCAAAACAAATCAGAGTTTCCAAGTACAGTTACATAAACGGTTGCTATTTTCCCCAAAAAAATGTTCTTACAGCATCTTGGAGAAAATTTAGGAAAAAAGTCATCCAGATTTGATATAAAATTCAATTTTCCTGAAACAAATGAGTTTGTTTAAGTCGTGCACCGCTGTTGAGTTACAAGAGTTAGGAACACAATCCTAATTCTGACGTCTTTCTTCAAAGGTACATCCATTACGTCTTTGATCTCGGCAATGGCCCGTCGCTGATGAAGGGCAACTCAGACAAACCACTCAACGACAACCAGTGGCACAATGTGGTGGTGTCCCGGGATGCCAACAATGTACACACACTCAAGATTGACTCACGCACCGTTACTCAGCACTCCAATGGAGCACGCAACCTGGACCTCAAAGGTAACAGCAGCACTGTAAAATCTTCCAGAAAACATTGGCGCTTGCAGGAAATAACTATCCCAGTGTCATCCTTGGCCTGTCCCTTTAGTGTTGTTGGAGGATGGCCATAAACACATGCCAGCTCAAATCCATCTAAATTATAACCACTCTGAGCATCCCAGTGGCTTTTCGAATAGGACTTCTGCATATTCATTGGTTATCTTGAGGATTCCTTTGTTTTTGTGGGCATGTAGCACAGTTCTGGTTTGATATTCACACATATTGCACAAAAATGGCTCCAAAATCCACTTTGGTTGTGTTACCAGGTGCGTTTGTTTTTTGTTTCTTTGTCCGGGCATATGTGATTAACGGAGAAAAATAAATATGCTGGCCAAACAAGAGTGGACAGTGGTTGCAATAAAAAGGCTGTTTGCTTTAAAAGGTGATCCTCCTTGTTCAGCATGTGGAGGGCAATAACACCAACATCTTTCACCAATCACTATCTGACCTAAATCCAACATCACACAACAAAAAGAATCCTATCAGAAACAATAACTGCTCATCGCTTCTTGTTTAGACTGAAGATTTTTAAAAAACAAAAACAACATAGTGAATTACTTTTACCCACAAAATAATGAGCTTATGTGATGGAGGCACCTTTTACTACTTTGACTTTTTAAATGTTGCGTCTCTGTGAATCCGCTCTAATTAAAAGCCTTCAAAGGAAGGAGCTCGGCAGTTCCGCAAAATGTTTTACAGCATGTGAATAATATCTTTGGTCTGCTTTAAGAATGTCAGCAATCAATAAGTAACACGCACTTCTTGGATCTAGGGTATTAACAATGGACAGCAGAGGATAGACTGCTAGACCATGGCTAGACTCTTTCAAGTGCCACCATGAACACACATTAAGTTTGGCACTGGAGGAAACACTTTGATTTTGCCAGTGTTGTGTCCCAGAGCTTGGAGTGCTTTTCAGGTTACAGGGGATTTTTGTGTAAGAAACATCAGAAGTCAGGGTGACTCCCTGGGCACACTGATGGCTGTGAGGAGTCAAAAGATCAAAAAGCGGCCCAAGCTTTTTTGGGGAATGATTTATTCACAGACCTTACCCTTTTTTCCAGTTTTGTCCATTGCAGTATGCACAGTCCACCAAAGCAGAATAATCCTAAGGCAGTCTGTAGAGGAAGACGTATAGAGGAATGGGAAATCCATATCTTCCCTGGTTTACAAAGTAGTGAAATATGCAAGTGCAAGACAGCTAGCAAGTTGATCTTAAAATTTGCCACCTAAAGTGTAAGGATGAATGTTTTTTACACGTTTTATGTTGAACTATATTTTGTGGTCATTTCATAATGTTGTCAATAGTGAGTTCAGGAACTACTAGAAATAATTGTTTGCTTTGAGTGTTTTAACGCTGTATAATTGTGTATTCATTCTCCATTACATGCACTGCATGTATACAGCATGTCTACTGTGCAGTGCCAGGCGAGCAGGTTGGATATATTACGAGTGAGATACAGAATGAGACAATACCATTTATATTCCTATAGTTTACAAATTATTTACATTGCATGTGTTTGCATGTCTCCCCTCTGTGCACGAGAATTTGCTCACAGAGTGATCATTGTAAATATAGCTGCAACCAAAGCACAGCTGTTGTCTTGAATTTGTGTTTATGGCCATTTTGTCAAAAGATGTGGCAGTTTTCTAAAATTTGTGTTTTTAACAGTGCAGAACTGGCTGCTGCTTCACAAAGTAGGCTTAATTAGCTGCATTTAAGTCGCTATTGCACACACGTTGTGTTCTGTGTTAAAAACAGAAAAACACAGAGTTTATTTTAATGAATATTCAGTATGTATGAGTGAAGACATGTAACACCATGACACCCACCGATACTTGTCAGAATGCAAGCGTGTGATGACAACATGGTTATATTAATCTACACGTGACTACACGTGGCTGTCTCTTCTGCAAGCAATACAACTACTGATTATGCACTGAAGTGATAACAAACTGCACTTGATTCTAATAATATGCTTCCAACTGAACATACAAAGACAGCTGCCCAGCACAGAAGTATACAGCAACAATGGCACAATTTGCATATTCAAAATTACAGACACCAAATTGATTTTCATTTTCTTAAATGAAGCAGAAGGCATCTTTTCATTGTCCAATCAACGCATTCTCAGCATGGCTGGGGAATAACCCTCCATCTGTGTCGTTAATGTGCATGCTGCTGTGTTCAAAATCTATGTATTTTCAAGGTTCCTTTTCTTTATTTGAACAATTCTTGCCTGCAGGGGGTAGATATCGAAGCAGCTTGGTGCTAGTGGGAAGAATAATGGCTGTAAATATCACTTTAGAGGACTTTAGAGGGGGTTAGGGGATGTCTCTATCCTCAATTCACTTGTCTAATTGGGCATTCAAACACAGTAGAACCACAGAGAATATCTGTGACAATCCTCCTGACAAAATATTGCGCTCAAACACTGTAAACACGAGAACAAACCACCAGGGCTAAATGTGTATAGTTTCATAGGTGATGAAAGGCTCTCGAGAATTATATACAAATATATATATTTAATTTTGATAAACAGAATATGTTTTTCCGCTTTTTTTATATACTCATGTTACTTTTCAGTGGTTACACACAAAGCTTTGTTTAAAAAAAAACAACAAAAAAAACAGACCAAATAGCAACAATAAGACGTTCCTCTCGATCTCTTTGCTTTGCTTTAACACCATTTCAGTCTGCATTTCAAAGGGGAAAAAAAATCCAATTCTCCGAGCTTTATCTGTGTAATTGCACAGAGAAAATGGGGAAAATGGGTTTTGTGCTCTCTGTCTTCCTTTCCTTTGTTTTTGGACAGGCAAAAAATCTTCAAGGCATTCCTCTTTTTCAGCTAAAGTATGATGATGGAACAACACACACAGTCTCCCCAGGACAGCACTGAGCGGTTTTGTAGAGTAAAAGCAGGTCTTAGAGCAAGACCCGTTGTGATGCATGTTCAACATACATCACAAAGGGAATACGGCTGTGTCAGTTTTGTCAACATACTGCAAGTTGTTACCATATTCTTCTACTGCAATAGCTTGGTTTATTCTAGGACTTATTCACATTTTTCTTTCCCAGTCATCAATATTATATCACGATGAGTGCTTATTTGTGGAACGTGAAATTACACATTTATTACTTGTTTAGAATATATAATAGATAGGAAATTACAGTAAAAACAATGCAATGATTATTAATAGTTACAGATTGGTAATAGTTACATAATTGGTTTGCAAACAATTATGTGGATGGTTTGAGCCCCAAACTTACTTGGTTAGACTTAGTAAGATCAAAGTTTGGGGTAAAATAATAACTATTATCATCACACATGTGATGGACAATCAGTGGCTTTGACTAAGCAGCAGCATATATCAATAAAAGTTGTCGCTGACATATTATATACTGTGTTTATAATCATAATCATACATACTATGTGCTATAAGCTGATATCATGAGAATGGCATTATTTTAATCTCTTATCAACTTTATAATATAATGCATAAAAAACATACAGTCATATTCATGAATGTAGTTTTTTTTTTTTTTTTTACAATTAGAAATATAACAAATGTAAATTTTATTAGGATTATGAGTAAATGTAACAAAATGTAATTTAAATGTGAGGGTCATTATAAGTATTACCACTAGTTTTGTCCTATATAATCAAAAGACACAACGAAATTAATTGAAACAGTTTGTAGAATCTTTGGCTTCGTCTTGGTGTAAATTGTTATTGATTACTTTCATGCCTGCAGAGTCTCTGCTTTCATCCAATAATTAATTATTAATTATTATTACAAAATTAATTACCCCAGAATAAATAAAAATGTAAAAAAGGATTTTCTTGATTAAACACTCGCTTTATTCTCTGCAGGAATTTCAGTTGATGCCTCATGCTGTGAGCGCTCCATTTGCCTCTTTCCATATTTTCAATTTTTTAACCCTAAATCTGACGGGGTGTTGGTCTATCCCCACGTTTCCTGTTTGAAATGTTCCATCGCTTAACTAATGCTGTTTTTGAGTCTTCAATAATGACACATTTTAAATGTCACAAGGTCTAACTGATATCACGTTACATTACTAATTACCTCGTTCATTTTCAGGCTTCACTATAATTATATGAACAAGACTATCACCAAGACGACAGCCTCCCCCTGGAAAGATAACAAGAACAATTAGCAGATTCTTTCGTTGTGACAGGAAGCTACAGGGTATACATGATATGTTTTAGTTTCGTATTACGCTTGCACCAACAACACCATTTGGGGTGGACAAAGGCTAAGAGACCCAATTTGTTTATGCTAATTATGGCAGTTATCACAATTAATTTAACAATGATATATTGATCGTTAATTCATTAGTGCTATATAAGGACACTTACCGGTAATTAGTTTTTCATTAAAGCCAATGAGAATATGTGTCCTTTGCTACATCCTGTACACTAAATATACACATTTTTACTTCTATTGTAGCAGTCATACTGTTGTATGGAGATCCATTCTTATAGATGCAAAGAGATGTACTTTACTAAACACATGGTAGTTATTACATATTAAAATCTCAGTTATGCATTTTGAATTTTGGGAGAAAATGATTTAAGCTGGGAAGCTGAGCTGCCTTAAACCTCAGCACTAACGACAGATTTCATCAAAATAAAACAATAAATTCTCAAATGTAGGTCATTTGACTGGCACTACTCAATTTGAGCACTAGAAGTGCTTTCTTAATCTCTCTATCATACACACAGTCACACACAGGTTTGCACACACTGATGAATGCATTGTGTTCAACTCTGGGATCAGTAGGAGCTGCTGGGGATTGATCCACTGACCCACTCCAGCACCTGAGCCACAGCTGCCCCAATACGAAGCTAGTTTAACTTCAGGCTGACTGTTATTATAGCGATGCTTTTTACCTCTTTTAAATCTGAAATTGAAGTGAACAGTGCCGGGCCTGTGGAAAAGGAGGTAAACATAAACATCGATTGCCCTGAGGGAATAATTTGTTTTACTATGCAAGAAACACGAGAATCTCAAAGATATTAATTGCCTTTATTAAATACAGTAATGGGGAAATGAGGGTCATTAACAACAGTAGAATAAATCTATTCAGGATGAGGAGATGAATGGAGGAGGAGCGTATTTAAACAGTATGTGTCCCTTTTCTTTTGAAGATGCTTGCTAATGAGGCATATTTTTGTGTAATTGTAAAGTAATGACATTCTATTTCCCAACAAAAGCAGAACAAATTGAAGCACAATATGGAGAAGAGGAGAGAAAGACAAACAGGTACACACATTTTAATGAGCTCCGTAGTAAAATAGAGATTAGCCATTTGATTGACCCAAAGCTTTGCAATAATGTCAGCATCTGACCACTACCTAAAGTCTCTTATTAATACAGCCACAACATCAAAATCCTTTTATATTTTATATAGACCAGAAGATTAATTCTTCTTCTTTTTCTGTTACCATTTTTTTAGAGGCACATGCAAATGGTCAGTGGAAGTAAATACAGGATTCAGGCAGAATTCAAAAGTGTCGGTGTCGTTAATCAAAAGTTTCATGCTGCTGAGATGCCCTTTCATTTTTCTATATTCTATGTCAGCTACTTCCAAGTTAGGAAAACCTAGATCGCTACCTTCCTCTCTCCTGGAAAACTTTAGCACTCTCCTGTGGCAGTGGCTAGAGTTAAAAGGCAGAATGTACTTCCCAAAGCTGATAGATACTCTAAAGGTTTTCAGTTTGTCAGGAAACAGAACCATGTCATCTGAAGTGATCCTATAAAATATGGAAAGGCCGCAACTGTTCATCCATGTTCAAATGCATAGCAGCGATGTGGCTACTAGGAACCATTCTGGGTTTTCAGAAAAACTGTACTTTTCTTAGTATATCTGCTCTCTGCCAAGATACATGAAGAAAAAAAAAACTAGTATATGTAAGTGGTTCAGTCATTCTTATATTGTGGATTTAGGGGAATATTGTCACACTTCCTAGAAATTTTTGCTTGCTTGTCCTCCCCACAGGCGAGATATATCTTTTGCCTCCCTTCTCTGTAAGAGGATCACGATGAACAGCAGTACAGCAGCCCTGGAGCTGCTAGGAATTCATTGTCTCACTCAAGGACACAGTGGCTTCGAGTGTATTCGGTAAACAGTGTGATCGTCCCCACGTTCTGAGATAAAATGAACATAACTGTAACTACCTCTGACCTTGACTCAGCCTTGGTATGTGCTTTATAAACACTTGACTGTGTATATTTTCCGCTGCCCAACATCGGGCCTTGAAGGGTATACTGTAAGGGCAACAATGTCTTGCATCAGGCGCTGGTCATGAGCAGAACATCATTGCTGCTACCGTGGGTGCCCAGCCCCGGTCCTCCTGAGAACACTGTCACCACTGGTTTCACATTTCCGCTTATTCAAAGGAATCTTTTGTCAGGATGGACCTAAAACATCAAAATCTAGTCATCCTTTGATGATGTACATACACTATTACATCCCGAGGGGTTTCCTGTCCTCCCATTATAGTGTATGTCATTACCATAATGCTAGGGCCCGTTCTATTATGTGAAAGGAATACATTTCTCTTCTCTATCTCTTTTGCCTCTTTTTGTCGCCCTCTTTCTGAGTGTCATGTGTATAGCCTTTAAAGCCTGCTTCTTTGTGCCAACAGTTACAAAAGAACTGTTAAATAAAGATCTCGTACAGTGCAACAAAAAAAAATGTCCAACAGTTAAAATTGAAATTACATTTGTCTGTATTTCAGGCTGTACTTGCATTTATGTAACACCTTTCCAGCACTCAAAGTGCTTTATACGTCTTAAATGTAAATACTGTGAGTCTTCTTCTTCACCTCTATACACAATTTCAACTTTAATGACTTCTAATGTGAATGCTCTAAATATGCTGACAGCCAACCAAAGCAATCTGAAATGTCAAGTGTGCAGGTGTCATTAACTACAACTTCTCTAATGGCCACTCTACAAAGAACTATTTTTGCTTTCACTACGTTAGAAGCCTTTGCTTTTCTGGGAGCATATTAATAACTCATTGATATCTGAATTAGGAATGGCTCATGTCAAATACAGATAACTCATATCTCCTGTACCGATACCAATTAGGGCTGTTCAATATAACGATATATATCGGATGACGATATAAAAACGTCTATCATTTCATTTTACGCTATCGTTTGTTTCGTGGTGTCGCAAAATAAACTGTTTACGGCAATATTTTTTCACTGTTTTGATGGTCGCTGTAGTGGCTATATTAATTTGTTAAAGTTCTCTCTTTTTTCTCTTATATTTAATATAACCACACTACAGACAGACAAGAGCCTGTTTTTATGCGTTGTGGTTAGCAACAACGACGGTAACACCATCGCGTGTCCGCTTGTTTATGTACCACATAAACCTTTCACAATAAAGCTCAAGATCCTGTTGAGACTTTTCAAAATAAACTGAATCACGTGAAAGAGCAGATTATTTACAGATGAGAAGCAAAAAAGAGCCGCCAGGTGCTAAAAAATAAATCTTAGACTCAAACGTTAGAACAGGCTTTTCCCCACAGCACGCCGTGTAATAAATACTCACAAAGAAAACGGCGGAAAACTTATGTCTAAAAATGTCTCGTTTCATGCATCGGTTAAAACACTCGACTCCACGTACATGACGCCCAGCTGGAAACACTTCCCGCAAGTCGAGCTGCCTGAGATTCACAGAATTTACAGAAAATGTTACATTTTTGTGATTTATATCGTTATCGGACAATAGAATTCTTATATCGGGATATGAGATTTTGGTCATATCGCACAGCCCTAATATCAATCCAATATTTTTTCCTCTTAAACAAGAAAGGTATCGATAAAACTGTTAATAAAACAGTGTCAGTTTTCCAGACATTATCTGTGTTAGTCACTGCACACGCCTCTTTATTGTTTAACGTGAAGCATTTACACAGGAGTTTAGAGTAATGAATTAAATTGGATGTTTTGAATTACAAATTCTCGTCCAGTGATTGTGGGCGGTATGAGCCTGATTACAGCACTGACTATCAAATAAAAAATGGTCCTTCTAATTCGTTATGGAGTTGTATACAAGCCAGTTTGTTGACACTAATCAGCCAGATCTGTTGCGTCAGGAAAAGGACAACAGCTTTTTCCCTTGTCTCTATTCGTTCATTCTCGAGGTCCCAGTGGTCCTTTGGGGATTTTTAACTGTAACTGTTCTGAGCATAAACAGTGGACTTGGTGTGGATGTCTGATTTTTCTCTAGAATCTGATTTACTTTGGAAGAGAAACGTGAGAAGTACCTGTGCACCAGATGAATTACTGAACGTGCGCTGTATTCAATTTCCTCTTTAACACTGCTTCACTTTGCACCTGGCGTAGGATCATGAACGACAGAAAGGGAGAAGGCAGTGTAATGAAGATCTGCCAAAGCGGCGCTTGAAAGCATTTGCATAATAATAACGAACAAATCATATGCTACAAAACCGGATTAGCACCTGAAATCAAACAGTGTAACTGTCTCGAGCTATTTCTTCACGGAACGGCGCATATTCCTGCGAAGCTTTAGGAAGGTGAGGACAGTGTTGGCAATCTGGGCGCGATGATTTCAGAAGCATCGCACCGATTATTTGTCATAATCTACATCAGCATCAGCTTTATTGATGATGCTGAGATCGCTGTCCTTATCTTCCTCATTAACGTTTACAATCAACACCTAGAATAGTTTTAACTACAGTTTAATCAGTCAGTGATGAATCACCATGACCTCAGCCATAGTTCCAAAACGGACATAAGCACTGATTGTAATTACAGTTTTTAGCTTATGCCCATCATCCAATAAAGAAAAGTTATTTTTTACAAGGTGCTGAGACATCAGATGTCATGCAAACCCAGTATCCTCTATACAGGTTCTTCACATACTCCTGTAAGTCTCACTTCCCACCCAGACTCCTTTTGTTTTCTTTTGATTCATTTCCCTCCCATGTCCTTCTCTACCCCCTCTATTTTCCGCTCAGTGTCAGGGCTCTCTCAGTAAATGACGGCCTAGGGAGCATGAGTGCTGCAATAGAGCAGTGTGTTTTAACTTTTTTTCTTTCTCTGACCTGTCTTCCAATACAATTTACTGTGGCATTACTCTGAGCTTTGGCCATTTTTTTCCTTCCACCCCACCTTCTCCTCTCTCCATTTCTGGCTTCTCTCTCAAAAGCTGGCTTCCTCACTGAAGGTGGAGCTGAGATAAAGTGAGCATTTCTTCTGAGAGTGTGTCTGTTTCTGCACCCTAATGCTCTTTTTTAGGCTTTTTATTCTGTGCTGTCTTACAACCTTTATGCAGACAAATGCAAAAAATGCAATGTATATTAAAGAAACAGTTTCACGATAGTTAATCGGCGTGGAAAAGCACATTTAAGTGAGCTCATCAACAAAAACACTTGAATTCTTATCCATTCAAGTAGAAGGACAGGAAGGAGATGGCACTTTGTTTTTCCACTGATGTATTTATAACATCTCTCCTGGCAGATGAGCCAGTGAAAAGAAATCTTGTTTTCCATAACTCCCAGGTGAAATGTTGAAGGACTGATGGGAGAGGAGACACAGTAAAGAGAGCCATTTCAAAAACAAAGTAAGCAATTAGTGCAGAAAGCAGAAAGTTCAGTTAATGCGAGGAAAGGTAATGGGTGACAGAAAAAAAAAAGTTATGCAAGAACTGTAGCAAAATAATTTATTTATCTACCACCAGAAAGACTATAACTGGACTCAATTTCCTACTGTTTCAGTTATAGAACCTTTCAAATTGTCCTTCCACACATAATTTTCAATTTAGACCAATAAAAAAGGTCTCTAATTCAACCACACTCAGTGTTGGTTAGTTAGCAGATAATGGAACTGCTTTTGTTCCAAATCGTCATAACTCCCCAGAGCCTCATTGGCTGGGTGATACTCACCTGCAGGTGTCTGGCTAGTAATAATGCCCCTTATGAATGCAAAATTGTCAAGGGTGCATGTGTTTTTTTCCAAACTAACAAGTCCCCTTCTCCATCATGTCAGAAATACTGGGGAAGAGAGGCTGAAAGACTCCAGAATGTGCCGCTGTTACACCATGTTTGACATTTTTGTTCAGTTACGTTTGTATTTTTTCACGATGATTAAGAATGTCTTTATTAATTAACAATTATATTACAGCCAGGATATGAATACAAGTGAAAAATGATATTTCTTTAAAGAATATAAAAATTGTTACATTTATTTTGCAGGGTGCTGTTTTGTTTGTCACATCAAAAAGTGACTTGTGAAAAAGAAAACACAATAGTACCAAATGAAGTGATCAAGTTAGTAGGGGTGCAACGATACACAAAATTCACGGTTCGGTTCGATACTTTGGTGTCACGGTTGGATATTTTTTCGATACAAAAAAATGTTCATGCTTTTTTAATTTGTCATTTATTAAAATTATAAATATATATTTTAACTCAAACGTACAGTTTTTAAATTTAATGTTGCTGAAACAACAAAGTAATAAAAAAAATAAATCTATCTGATCGAGAAATCACTCATCTTTGGAAAAGAGAGTTTATTACAGAGAAATGTCTCTTTCCAAAATAAAAGCTCTACTATACGCTTCTTCTGGGCTATATTCTCAGCAGCATATTAAACATATCAGGTCCCCATAAGGAGAATCATGTGCTAACGGCTGTCTAAATGACTCGGGTAAAGTTTGTAGCATGCGTGCTTGTTGTTTTTGTCTGCTTCCACTTGTCTTTGCACTAGGATGATGTCGGCGTAAATGTGCAGTCATACTCATTTTGTTCCCACTAGTGCTGTCAGCGTTAATCTCAAATGACGTTAACGCCACAACACGGCAAATCTCCGTTAACGAGCTACCGCGGATCGCCCCGTGCGTGGGGCTGGACGACACGTTAACGAGCAAACTGCGCTAACACACTACTTCCCACCCATGTAATTGAGCATTGCGTGGCACATCCGACATACTGCTTTACTTTTGTCCATGACGCGCTTACCTTCAGGGTCATACGTCACATGAAGAGCAAAATAGTTCCAAAGGCCAGATCTGAATTAGGGTGGGGGAGGTTCAATTTGCCATGTTGCAAGGAGAGCTTAACTTCTGTCTTGCTAGCTTGCGTTGCGCTCAGTGGATCTGCGCTCGACAGTGCAGTCTAGGCAGAGTAGTCGAACGCAGATCCACTGAGCGCTCAACACACACAGCATCGTCAGAAGAAAAGTTGATAAAATAATTAAAAATGTTGTATTGTTCGATACACATGCGTACCGAACCGAAAGCACTGTATCGAACGGTTCAATATCGATACGAGTATCGTTGCACCCCTACAAGTTAGATATTATTTGAGTCTCACCCTTTTTTGTATACAGCTGTATAGATTCTGCTTACATATCATTCTGCAGGGTGTCATTAATGACATACTGGTCCTGTATAACACTCTGGATTTTGATGATTTGTTAAAATTAATCAGCAGATTATCAAAAACACATTCCATCTATTGTAACTGCCATCATGAAGCATTAACATCCCTTTGAAAATCGCAACTTCCCTGGTGCTAATGTAGCATTACCAGCCAACCACAGCTCTACCTTTCTGGACCATATGATGCCATTTATCAGTAATTGAAACTATTTGCAGTGCTATGTGTATCAGTTTCCAAGCTAAACGCTTCTCTCTGTTCTTAACAAGCCTTTATCAAAGCAAATTTATGCGTGCTCGCCCAGATCTTTTAACAGTTCAGCGACTTCTTACTGGTTCTCGGGAAACCTCCGTGTTTTCTCTTTCATGCATCTTGCACGTCATTGCACTGTTCCATGTTTTATTTAATTCTCCTTCATCCGCATATTGCATGACAACTGAGTCTTGCTTACAGAAACAAAACAAAAAAAATCCCTTTGGCTGTGATTGATACCTTTTTTGAAGTCAGAGGAAATAAAAGAAGCAAAAAAATTTGAATAAAAGTCACTCAATTTTCATTTTACATAAGCTGTGTAATGTGGATCCCAGTTTATGTAAATAGAGATATATCTGGACAATGGAAAATAACAGAAAAGAAAGAACTGTGATAGAGAAGCCAACCTTTGGTCCTATTGATCTTGTTAACACAGAATTATACATGTTTAAAATGTGTGAACTCTGTTCAGCAGAGAAAGATTGATGTGATATTGCAGACTTGTTTCATCAAAAGTAAGCTGCTAGGACACTGTGGGAGCAGCTACTGGGAAAGATATGAGCAAACTGTCTGATTCCCAGGTATCTCAAACCCTTCTGTGTTTGTAACATCTGTGCTATATTAACCAGAAATTGATCAGGCACTGATTGAAAACCAAAAGTCTTACCTAAAAGACATCATCAGTTCAAAAGTGCATGCTGTCCGTGCTCAGCTTCTGCTAGTTTTGATTGATGTAATGAAAACTAGACACTCGCATAACCAGTAAGAACAACTGACCTGTGCTGGCATTTGCACCGCATATCAGCTGGAGCTAAGTAAAGCAAAGAGACAGGGATTGTAAAAAGGAGATAAAGATAGACAAGGCAAGAATATTGTGAGTGTATAACAGTGAGGATGGGAAATAAGAGGGCAGAGAAATGAAGACAAACACGGGCAAAATGGAGAGTGAAGAAGGGTGACCGAGCAAAGTCAAAAAAGCTGAAGTGCAATAGAGCCAAGGCAAAGCGAAAGGACATTGAATATGGAGTGACATTTCATAGAGAGAGAATGGAAGCATGAAAGTGTGTAATAATGCCTGTCTGTGTCACTATACAGAAAGTGTCACAGGCAAGCACAGGGACAAATTCTGCTCAAGCCCCTTCAAGGACTCTGTAACAACAGAGTGAGTTTGCGTCAATGTAAAGTTGCGGTTACGTGTGTTATTTCCCTTTTTGTTGTAGAAATAATGAGTTTAGCATTGTTTTCTTCTCTTTCTAATCTAGATCTACAGCCAGTGGGGAAATTATGGGTTGGTTATAGCTTGTATAATTTTAATACCACAGGCTATGCCATAAATGATTATAGTGTATCGAGGGCTTTATTAAAAGAGTGTGCACCAGTTCCAACACAGCACAGACCTTTTGGATGTTAACACCACAAGCAATGCTATTCTATTCTTCACTATGGTGCTAATATCAACTGAAAGGTTTGGTCATGGGACACACAACGCCTCTTGTCGCCTATAAAAGAACATTTCAGTTTTCTTCTCTAGTTGACTCATAAGGCTCTGTGATATTTTATGTTGCTGTTTTGTTGATGTCACAACTAATTTACTGTGAAACAGACCTGAAATGTTTAGCACAATTACTACGTTTTTGGTATTTGCAGAAGCCACGTCTCTCTTATTAGAGTATTTAATTCAGTCATATTTTGTTTTTGTTGATGTAGATTAACAAACAATAATGAGCAAATTGCTAATCAAGATTGTTGCTCGTATTACAGAGAAGAAATGTAATGACTCATTTAATTATGCAAAAAGTATCACTAACCTGGCTGCGGTTTAAAGCTTTTCCTATCAAGGATAAAAAAATCAACATGAATATTCATCACTGTTTTGCTGGTGATGTTAGCTAAATATTATTAGACTGCATTTCGCCTTACTGGTCTTTTCAGTTGACTCTGTCTGTGGTCGAGGATTAGTTTTAAAAATGAATTTCACCTGTTGCTGCTGTAACATTTAGCAGGAGCAAGTGCAAGAATGCACCTGCTGTCACAATTGTATCATATAGAGATGGCACGATACCACTTTTTTATGTCCGATACCGATACCGATATCATAAATTTGGATATCTGCCGATACCGATATGAATCCGATATAGTGTGTTTTTTAATCAATAAAACGTTTTTTTAATATCTTGCTGCATTTTGTATAAGTTTATACTCAAGTTTAAATAAATAACAACACTAAAGCTATTCTGTTATACCTGTATGTAAAAAATACACTGCGCCCAAAATATTTCATAGTTCAGCAACACTGATCAATCTAATAAACGTAAACCTGCTCCATCCTCCCTAATCTGGTATTTTAAAGAGTACTTAGCAGAAATATCAAGCAACCTAACTAATAGGGTTGCAAACTCCCAGCAAAAAAAAAAAAAGGAACCACCCCCCACCCTCCACCTCATGATGCTTAATCGATGTAATCAAATTTAATTTGATGCAGGGGGGAAAATGCACAGAAAGAAATTATTTTTCAAGAATAATTAAATAGATTCAACATATTTCTTCAACAGAATTGCAGACTGCACAGATGGTATCTTCCCAAAGGAAAAAGTAGTATAGCTTACTAGGGTATATTAGACTTAACAGTTACTATATACAGTAATGGACTTCTATGTATTTTACATCAGATTAAAACTTTGGGTGTGAGAGTCAGATAATTATTTATTAAAAGCTAGACATTTTAAATGAGAACAAGAAAGAAAAGTATGTCTTTGTTCCCCCTTTTCATGCCCTATCGGCCCCCCTGGCTAAACTTTGCTAGATCCGCCCCTGCACAGTTACCAGCCGTCAGCTACGTAGAAAACGACCCTGGTCTAGAAAGTAATATTAAATAAATTCTAACAACAGCTTATCACGCTTAATAGTGCTGCTGTTGTTCAGCCGCTGGTTTCCTCTTTCTGGTGAGAAGTGGGCCAAAAACAAAGAAGAGAGACGGACTCGCGACAGAAAAGCCGATCAGCTGATCATTAAGCTGTTTCACGATTGAAGTAGCAGCAGGAGAGAGAGAGAGAGAGGCAGTCGCTCCATATATCTGTTGTTAAGCTTAACGTGGGAATGCTTTACAAACATTCAGAGATGAACTTACACACTTGCTTTACTTCTCTCTGGGATAACTTCCTCGGAGATGAAATGCTGGTTTGCTAGCAAGGCTACAAATACACACAGCGGCTCTATCACGTGATGCATACTGCTGCTACGTGCTACGGTTATGAGCCGAGTTACGCCATGTAGCAAGTTTTGTGAGGTGCTTTTTTGATATTTAATGGATCGGATTACATTTTTTATTTCTCGCCGATATCCGATCCAGTAATTTGGGTCAGTATCGGACCGATACCGATACGTAATATCGGATCGGTCCATCTCTAATAATAACAGCTTTACTTGCCTTGAATCTTTTCTTTTTTTCCCCCCTCAGGCAGTATTCAAAACATCTCAAAAGCACACATCCAAAACAGAGACATAACATACAACATAATTATACGTCTTATAATTTAGCATCGGCAATTAACGCACAAGCTGCGTCAACATTTATTCTCTACACCAGTCATCTTGTTGAGGCATCCTTACAGATTTTTGAGCGTCTGTAATTAGCAATCACAGATTCCCTGCATCTTCCTGCTGGATGCCATTGTCCCAGCCAAGCCTGGAGTGCAATCCCCTCCCTCATCAAACCTCTGCAGTAACGTGCCACAGCTAACACTCTGTATAAATGCGTGTGTTTGCATGTGTTTCTCTTCAGTGATTATTTAATCTTAGCAACTTGTAGCCAGCATAATATTGAAGCAAAAAGAAGCAACAGCCAGAGTGAAGACTTGAGAAATTCGTGAGCATTCAATGAAAGTTAATGGTCAGCTTTGTGTACAGCAGGGACTCAGCAAGAAGGAGCCAGAGTGTTGTTTAGAGACCGGACCGGGCATTGTGAATTCGTTGCCTGTTGTCATTATCAGACTTTATATTATATACAGACACACACACACAAAAAAAATAAGTTTTGCAAGTTATGGGCAAAGACTGCAATACCATCACTGCACTTGGGAGCCAATTACAGGCAGGGATGAGATACAGTTCCTGTCTTGAGCTGACGAGCCATACTGACCGCATAAAATGAACAGCTTAACATTGTTATTGGATTTAAACAACATTTTTTTCAGAAAATGAATTAAAATCTTAAACACATATTCTATGCATATGTATGTATCTTTGTAAGAGCTTTGTCGTGTGCAGATAAGTATAAAATAATAAAAGGGATCAAATTGGAGCTTTGAGACTTGCAGACAAAGCACTAAATGTCTTTCAAACATTTTTTTTTTATCCTGCAAACTTTGGCCATTTTTCAGACCAAAGTACACAGTGGATATACACAGACACAGCCGAAACTGTCGGGACTTATACCCCTCACTGAAAGAAAATTCTTCCAAAAAAAGTTGGAAATAAAAAGCTCATTTGTCTTGCGTGCCTGCATGCTGCTGGTCTGTCATAGAATAAAAGGAGCTGTGAAAAGAGCTGAATACTTTCTTATTCTGGGGAGATCTAAAATTGCTTGGACAAAATGATCGCTACCCCGGTGATAAGAGGATTGTTGTGATATTTATTGTGATATTTAAACCAGACTCTCGCTTTCAATTAGAGTCTTATCGTCAATAATTCGGCATATTTAAATGAGAAGTGAACCCACTGTGTTGCTTAGTGTCATTTTGTGCACCACCTTGAATGTGGACAAAAGAGAGAACTTAAGGAAATTCTGTGTCTGTGATGAAATTGTTTTCCATTTCTCTTCTTGTCTGGGTGATATTGCTTCGGATCCAACTTCTCAATTTATGCAAAGCATTTTTCAATGTCATGTACTACCCTCTTTGTCAGCCTTCTTGCTAACCTTCAGATTTGAAGCCGAGAAAGCCCCGGTTTTTCTTAGAAAAACAATTTAACTTCTGACAGTTTCACTTAGATCTGATGCCACGTTTCCCACTGTCACTGTGCTGTTATACAATTTTCCGCCTGAAACTTTCAGCACAGCCATATTTATAACCGCTAAGCAAATCTTTGAGTACTCTTTGAGCTTGCTTGTGCTTTACTGGAATCAATACAGCTCAAGAAAATCCAACCCTTTGAGCAAAGGAGGTAATATGGCCAGTGGCAAATATTTGCTTAAATGTAAATGTTGCTGAAATATTTTACATAATTAAGATTTTTCTTTATTTACAAATCTTCTGCTACTTTGCAGGCTTACAGTAAATAGATGGTATTCCAATATGGGCTAAATAATAATAGATTTCAACATTGTACTTCTAAGAATATAAAGTCGAGAGTTATCAAAAAAGTGTCAAGTGTTGAAGACCTTCCATTGTTCCCAAAGTGATCCATCCAAGTCTCACAAAGTCTTTTATATGAGGTTTCACACCATGAAGGAGAAATGAAACCATTATTACAGAGATCTATATTTCACTTTAAAACCCTTTAAAATCTTTTTTGTCTAGTTATGCAGTGTGCTCTTGCACATGGTGCTGTCAGACACTCTCTAGAGCTCTGTATCCAAGCATCCCAATTCCTCCCATCAGCCCCTGAGAGGTCATTATGGTAACCGTAGAGATGTGGAGGTGGTGTTCTCCGGTGATGTCTGGGAGGCTGTAATTGGTCCTGTCTTGTGGATGTCTTTGAGCTCTTCAGCAGAACAGCCATGCATTACTGCTGGGACAGCAGAGCCCAGACCACGACACAGTCTCTGGCTGGGAGGAAAATGGTTACTCATCGTTCTAAACTTTTGTTCTTAAACAGTCCTAAAACTGTAACAACACTGCGCTCGTCATATTCAAATATTAAAGTAGGTAGTCACAACATGATAGACATCATCTCTTGAGAAATCATTTTATCCAATTCAATTCAGTTTTATTTGTGTAGCGCCAAATCACGGCACTTTATATTGTGAGGTAAAAAGCCCTTGATAATAGGGAGAAAACCCCAAAAATCAGATAACCCCCTGTGAGCAAGAACTTGAAACATAAAAACTCCCGTTTAATAGGAAGGAACCTCCAGCAGAACCAGGCTCAGGAAGCAGCAACCATCTGCCACGACCGGTTTGGGCAGACACGAAAAAAGACTCCGTCTGGAAGAGAGCCAGAGATTAATAATAACTTATAATGAAATGCAAAGTGGTTTATAAACAGAGAGTTTTGCTAAGCTCTGAACCTGACTATCAGTAGCACTGTGTGCTAAATCACAGCTCACAGCAAATTATAGATGTGATTGAAAGTAAAGTCGGCGCCTTATGTTTTAAAAGTTGTTTTTCAAATAAGTGTGAAAACAAATGAGCCTAAATTAGGAGCATCTGTCAAGTGTAAAAATGGTAAAATTGTGCTCATTATAACTGCGCGAAATTGAAGCATTCTACTGTATGAACAGAAAATTAATAGATAAGAAAGTTGTGATGTAAGTAGGTGATCTCTTCAGATGTCAGGAACCGTCACAGTAAAACAATGTTAGATGAAAGAAACACAAAACCAAAAAAAATGAAGGTAGATGAGCTTTAATATTCGCTGTGGAATAAAACGTCCATGGCCGAGATGAACAAGGGAGGCAAAACTTTAGCCAAAGAAATCTGTTATTCAAATTAAAAGATATTCAACTCCAATCGGAGCACAGCGAGACCCCGGTTCGCTGAGTGGGCGTGTGCATCTGCGCAGCATACTTATTCTTCAGCTGTACTCTTTACTCCACTGAAAGAAAACAAAACTTGCATGACTAATTTTTACAGTACATCTGGCACAGCCCTCCCTCCTGTCTCGTCTGCTCTAGTTATGCAGTTGGTTAGTACAATCTCTAACATGCTGTTGACTTCTGCGGAAATGCGTTGTTTGCTCTTTTGAGATTAATACCATACTGATAATTTCATATTTGCTAAATGGTTCTTACAGCCATGATTTCAGGACATCATTCAGTTGGACAGCTAATGCGTTCCTTGTATTGATTATAATGCCCGGGAGCCCTGGCTGGAAAATATGAAGTGTCAAGTACTCATTAATTCTAGACACGACTTGGCAAACATCATTGACTCATTCCATTACACAAAGTCCACATATAATTGACCTTGTGGCTCATTGCTTCTCAGTTGAAAGTTCTGGTTTTCAGCTGTGAAAAAATAATTATTTTAGTTTGTCCGAGTAGGAAGGTTTTCAGATGGCCTTATCTTTGTAGCAGGATCTTGCCCCTGTGCGAAAGGTTTTGCCGGATGCTCGTTTTATGCCTTCTTAAAGATAAAGCGTAAAGTAGGAGTTTTGATGATATGAAAAGCCTGAAGCATTTCAAACCGTGTTTATTCATATGCACTTACATCAAAGGCCTTTTTGTGTTTATCATAATTTCGCTTGGCATTTTCTGCAAAACTTTCCAGAACAGAGGGCTGAAATAGAAAAAGAAAGAGGGAAAATAATTGGAAGACAGAAAAAGTGATGGTTGTTTCCTTTTATGTAGTAATATAAAGAGACCTTCATTTGTAGCTTTATCATTTTGCTTAGGATTCGCAAATTCTGTCTGCTTAAAGAGCTTTATATGTTTATCTTTCACTCCATGAGAGTGCAGTACATGGACATGTTGGTGGAATACGTCTGTCAGGTTTCACATGACATTGCCAATCCTTGTGGCTTGCTACTGTACAGTTTACACGTCAACGCTAAGCTGTTTCTTTGAATCTAACATGTTCTTCAGACATGTTCTTGCCGCCTCAGTGACAAGCCTTTTGTCAGAGTGTCTCTCAGGAGAAACCTCCCAACATTGATGGTACAAATCTTCACAGTGCACAAGCATAGCGTGGCATTCACAGGAGCCCCATGTACCTACAGATGGCTTAATGATTTGCTCATTTTACCAGCAGCCACTGTCACAGTACTTGGTGTTGTTATTATGCTAACATGATTTTCAAGTTCTTTTCCATAACTGTGCTTTTTATTCAAAAACTATATTAGAGCAGCGGTCCCCAACCCCCGGGCCTCGGGTCCGTGAGTCGTTTGGTACCGGGCCGCGAGAGTAGAGGCTCAGGTGTGAAATGTATGGTTTTCAGGGGTTTTTTTTATCGGTTTTCAGCGTTATTTTGTTATTGTTTTTATCGTTAACTGGGTTTTCCTGGGTCTTTTCACGCGTGTTATGAATAAATTTTCTTTTTTTCGGTACCGGTACTAGTTTTATTTTGTTGTATTCATCCGCGACACCTTAAAGGCCGGTCCGTGAAAATATTGTCGGGCATAAACCGGTCCGTGGCGCAAAAAAAGTTGGGGACCGCTGTATTAGAGTATCTGACATTTTATACTGGCACACATACACGCAGATATTGCTATGCATTCATAATCCATTTCTGAGTTGATTACAGTCACTGAGTGATACTCCAAATATGGATGTAATTATTTGGTATGCATTTCCATCATCGCTCTATTTCTAGACCATTGAAATATTTGGCAATCAATTTTTATACTGCAACCGTGTTGTATAAAAGCCTTCTATTGACACCGGTTGCTGTTAGAAATCAAAATGTAGTTTTTTTTTGTTTGTTTGTTTTTAACTAAAATGAACCAGTAAATTTAAAGGATTGAAGATAAGATAAGATAAGATAAGATGACCTTTATTAGTCCCACACGTGGGAAATTTGTTTTGTCACAGCAGGAAGTGGACAGTGCAAAAGTTATGAAGCAAAAATTAGAATACAATAAGAATAAATACAGTACACAACTGTACAGAATAGAATAAAATAAAATACTATATACAATAAGATAAAAATAGAATACAAATGCTGTATACAACTGAGTAAAAATACAACGATGCCAGAAAAGATTATTGCACTTAGTGTTAATGCACATTTGTGGATGTGTGTGTTTGATCAGTTAAAGTCTTTGTTGTGGAGTCTGACAGCAGTGGGGAGGAAAGACTCTCTCCGTCCCACACCGTGGGTGCCGCAGTCTCCCACTGAAGGAGCTGCTAAGTGTTTTCAGAGTGTCCTGCATGGGGTGGGAGATGTTGTCCAACAGGGATGACAGCTTAGCCGCCATTTTCCTGTCACTCACCACCTCCACTGGGTCCAGAGGGCATCCTGCACAGAGCCTGCCCTTTGGATCAGCCTGTTCAGTCTTTCTACTAATGTTGACCATTGGCTATTTCTCATTGATCTTATTATGGATGTGTTTTGCAGGGGAGCTGTACATCGGTGGCGTGACAAAGAGCATGTACAGCAATCTGCCCAAACTGATTGCATCTCGGGACGGGTACCAGGGCTGTCTGGCCTCTGTGGACCTGAATGGGAGACTCCCTGACCTGATCGCAGATGCCCTCCACAGGGTGGGCCAGGTGGAACGAGGCTGCGATGGTAAGTAGAAGCAGCAGCTGTCATATACTGAGCTTAATATGCAATTAAACTGTTTAAAGATAAGAAATCACTCAATCAATCATTAAATCATTATCTTACCTGTGAGTCACTAGGGGGAAATCAAATGGCAATGATTACCATCTAGTGTAGAATACACTTGTCTTGATATTAATAAGAGTCATTTCATTCAGTGAATGCCAGCTGTTCAACAGTTTCTCACTTTGCATATTGACTGAAATTATGAGGAAACAATTCAGAAGTTGAGTTGTTGTTTTGGGACATGAGTAAAAATCTTATTTCTAATAGTAACTCTACCTTCTTAAAGTTTCATTGTGACCTGCTTTAACATAAGCCTGCTTCTTTAACTAAGTGACCATTTAAGACACTGAAGTATAGTAACCGAGTCCATTTTCCATTTACTTTATTCCCTAATATCGCCAATGGCCACGCCCACTTCCCAGTCTTTACAGTCTGTCCTCTGTATATCTTCTCTATTGCACTATAAACCCTGCATGAGGGAAGCACCTCTCCCCTCTAATGTTGTTGTCAGTGTGGCAAATCTCAGCAGTGCTCCACCCTTGCTGGCTTTTGCTTCATTAATCTTGCATTTGTCATGTTTTTACCTCTGCTGCGCGGGGCTGTCCACCATGTCTCAGGCTGCATGGCTATGGTGTGGGGTAGTTAATCCTGAGTATAACAGTAGATTTTGGCTATAGCATTTCCCCTTCCACACACCCCACCCTTAACTCCCCTCCACCACGTCTCAATGGCATACAGAACGTTGGAGAGCACAGACTTGATTTCCCTGAGGACCGCATTGGCCGACTAGATGCAGTAGTGATCCAGCTTTTTCTCTCTCCCCCCCCCCTTCTCTCGCTCCCTAACGCTGCTACTTCTGCCAGCCAGCCTTATTACCTGCCTACAGTTATACACCACAATTACTTCGCTCCAAACAGAGTTTAAAACTGCATTAAGCTATCATATTGAATCCCGCAGGCACCAGAAATGGATGCTAATATTAGTTAATGATTTGATGTGCCAGGGATTTGAGCAGTAGTAATTGACCAGTTTTGGAATGGTGGACTCTTTTGACAAATATTAGTACATCTAGTCCTGGGGCTGTTGCAAAACCATGTTTTCCCTTGTTGATATTGCAGGAATAGATCAAAAACAATTCTGACTGGTTATCTAATTTAACTATAATCACTTTCAGAATATTTTCCCCCAACCATATACCAGAGAAGAAGCGCTGTTTACATGATTGATCTGTTGGTAGGTTAGATCTTTAAATTGCTGGGTTTCAAAAGAAAAAGCAAGACCACTGAAGGTGACTTTTTCAGATGTATTATTTTCCTGGATGTGGATCATTGCCAGGGTCTGCACGAACCTGGTTCTTAGGTCATTGTTAGCTTGTGGACTGGGGATACAGAGTGGTCAGAGGTGGCTGCTGGTCTAGTCTCTCCAGAGATAAGGCCAGACAAAGGCTAGAACATTGAGCTTTTTCTTGTAACTGCCTACTGACTCAGCAGATCATAACAACAAAAAATAAGATGAGGGGAGGAAGTGAAGGAGACTGAAGTCAAGGTACAAAAGCACTGTTGCTTATTCATTGTAGCTCAAGACAGGAGAAATAAGCAAAAATGGGCAGAGTCTACGTCCAAGATAAATACAAAATGCTTTTAATTTACATTTTCTAATCATGCAAAATAAATGAATAAATAATTTTTAAAAAGCATGTAAGCTACATAATAATTTTTGCAAGGATTGGTGAAATATTTGCTTAAGAAACTCAATTAAGCACACTATTAGTACGTAGGCAGATGTTCAAGTTGTAACCAAGCTGCTAGTGGAGCACCCGGTTGTCAACAGCAAGGTAATGGAGATATGTGCTCAGTTGCTTTTTACCTTTTCTTGAACATTTGGAGCAAACATAACAGATGAGAGTCTTATGCTCCAACAAGTTTAAGGCACCTGATAGCAAGTTCTCATGAGTTGTCAGGAAGAAATGCAAAGATAACGTGAGTAATATAAAGGAAGAATGAACAAATCATTTAATGGCTTCTGCTTATGACAGTATATTCTATTAGCTCCTTAAGGGAACATAGTTTTAATCAGTAAATAAGGACATAGTTAACACAGAAAGTGGACAATTTAAAACAATTCAATTTAATTCACTTGGGACTTTATATTTAACCTCCTAAGACCCAAACTCTTCCACGACATTTTTAATTTCTCTTTGATATTTGGGCTGATTGGGACCTGATGAATGTAAAAACAAAGAATTATCAGATTTTTTTTTAACCTTATTTTTGTTTCTAAGAAAAATAAGAGCCACATATGAGGATATTCGTTTAAATTTTTAATAGAACAGTAGCAGTATAATGTCCTCGTAAGTGGATATCAGGCCCATGTAGAGCAAAATTGAGTATTTTAGTCTAAATAACCCAAAATGTGATGTCCACATATGTGGACGCCAGGTCCTAGGACGTTAAGGTGAAGATCTTACAATAATACAGAGAAAACCCCCAATCAGATGACCTCCTGTGAGCAAGCACTTAGCGACAGTGGGAAGGAAAAACTCCCTTTTGATAGGGGGAAACCAGGCAGAACCAGGTTTAGGGAGGGGCAGCCATCTGCTGTGATTGGTTGGTGAGGGGAGAAAGACATGCTGTGGAGGAGAGCCCGGGATTATTAAAAACTAATGATTATATGCAAACTGGCATATAAACAACACAAAATAAAACATTTTATTTTTATAAGTTTGGAGCACGCGGGTGGTGGTGGTGGTGGTGGGGGGGGGGGGGGTAGGGTGTCTTAATCGGACCACTTGTAAATGGCACAGTGAGATGTCTGTTTATCTTTGTAGAAACAAATTAGTCTGGCACTGAACCATGGTTCTTTGAAAATGTCTGTGTTTAATTGAGATTTTAATGAGAAACCCCACCAACACAACAGCCACCACACACATTTATTTTTAGAACCATTGTTTTCCTAACATGTGATCTGTATCTTGATCTTATAACAGTAGTTCGTTGTTATTTTCTTTTGCCTTCTAGCATTATCATTTTACCATTACCATCTTTATTTTGAGCACAAGTAGTCAAAATCTAGTTTTCTTGGAAAGTCGTGTCTTCTTCCATTTCAGTCAGTCAACAAAGGCAAAACACTTGGTGAATCTTGCCAGCTGATGTGACAGTGCGCTGTTGGGTCAATAGTGTGTGTAATCCACAGTGGGAAAGTCACGAATTGCTAAATGGAGCTTTAAAATTTGTCCTTTGAATAGAATAGAATAGAATTCAACTTTATTGTCATTGCACATGCACAGGTACAGGGCAACGGAATGCATTTTGCATCCATCCAGAAGTGCTTTAGCCATGATATAGATATATTACAATATATATTAGCAATAATATAGATATGTAAGTATAGTACAGAAATGGGTCTATTATGGTATGTTACAATGTACACGGTATGAAGTATGTTATGAATATTCTATAACTATAAGTATGTACAGGCTGTAGTGAGTACAAGCTATGTACAGGCTATGAACAGGATATAAATATGAAATAAAAAACTATACAGAAATGTGAACTATGCAAGTTATAAACAGTTGTAGGATTAAAAATTATCGTATGTACAGAATGATTATTTACACAGAACTATACAGTAGTGCAGTTAAGATCAGTGAGATATGTGGATAATTTCTACAGAGGTATATAAAGTACTAGTGGTTGTGAGAGGTGGTTCAGTCCATGTTATTATTGTGTGTTTGAGGGTACAGTTGTCCATTGTGTGTGTAGGTGGTTGTGGGTATATGTATGTTCAGTCCATGAGTTTAATGTAGGTCAGATGTCAGGAGGCAGAGTTCAGGAGTCTGACAGCTGTGTGGAAGAAGCTGTACCGGTACCTACTTTGCTCTCATTACCCAGAGTGCATGATTGTTTGCTTCTGCCTTTTGGTCTTAGAAATATTTAATTTTGATTGAGATTGAACAAAAAATGTGATGCCGTATGTTTTGGTTTTGTCTTCAGGACCCAGTACCACCTGTACGGAGGAGTCCTGCTACCATCAGGGGGTGTGTCTCCAGCAATGGGAGGGCTTCACCTGCGATTGCAGCATGACGTCCTATGGAGGCTCATTTTGCAACGACCGTAAGTCAACGTTTTTGTTTTAATTGTTTAAAAATGGTTAGAAGGTGTGTGAGTGCAGTGAGTCAGGCGGTGGAAACATATTCAGTGGTGGTTAGCTGTTGTTTAGTGGTTTAAAGTTAAAGCTCCACAGGCAACTTTGTAAGTCTGCTTTCAGAGTGTCAATGAAAGAGATCTGTATTGTATTGATAAAGTGATTGGTGAGCATTCTCCAATTGATAATTTAAAGTTCTTTTGGAGAACATTTGCATGAATCTTCGAGCTGTAGATGGATGTTCTTGTGCTGCATTTCTACAGACATGAACACATCCTCACAGATACGGTGTCTCATTTTGGAACTAAAAAATGTTTTTGTAAATTAGCTGCAGAGCTTGTTAACATTTGACTGCTAACAATTAAAATATCTAAACATTAGCTAATAATAATGACTTTAATTGGATAATTATAATTATTAGCTAATGTTAGGATATTTTAATTGTGAACAGTCAAATGTTAACAAGCTCTACAGCTTGCATAAACATTGTTTAACAAGGTAAAGTCATTATCGCACTTCAGTAGGGCCACACAGATTGGACTCATTCATTACTCTTCAGATGGTGATGGTACTGTCTTGTTATTCAGAGTAAAATCCTGCACAACTCTAACTTCACTATGAAATTTACCATGAGTGCTAACACATGCTGTGAGGAGAAACAGTGATCTAAGTCCCATGTCCCTGCCACATAGCCCCCTGCTGGGTGGCTGGAAGCTGGGGAGTGAAAGAAAAAAGGTAGAGAACAGCGAGACACAGGTTAGTCACTTATGTGGTTTTTAGGTCAATGCTTTTCATTCTTTTTTCCTCTCGTACGGTCGTAATATTAGAATCTGGTTGTGGCTAAGGCATTTACTGAGGGTGAAGTAGCTGTGCACCCTATAATTAAGTGTGAACTAGCTTCACTGAAGTGTGGAAATGACTTCATAAATATCCAGATGTGTGATGGGGAAGGTTTTACTATAAGCTATAAGAAACCTGACTGTGAGGTTTGAATTTTCATTGTTCTGGATTTAGTGTAGAAATATGCATTATGTTGTTAACTGTTAAAGCTAAGTTATGAAGCTAATTGTATACCTTTTTAATATATATATATATATATATATATATATATATATATATATATATATATATATATATATATATATATATTGCATTGTTTAAGAATTCTGTCTGTAGCAGTGTGCTGCTTGGCAACTTGGAGCTTATGTACAATTAGCATCCAGCACTCTTCACAGGCTTGATGTAAGCAAGGGCACAAGTAGGGTGACAGGCTAATAGACTTGTTTGCACAAGTCTTTGTTTGCTCATGAAGTGGTGGGTTAAGAAGTACCATCCTCCGCTTCTTTGCTGATTTTTTTCTTTTTTAAACCAATCCATGTTTTATTTGAGAAAGACTCCAGCTTCGTTTTGTGCTTTTCCCCTCGTTATATTGGCTGCTGGGTTAGCTATACAGAATATGAGCGGGCATGATAGTAAGGAGCTGATTAGCAAGGGGTTCCTGGAACTCTCAAGCAAGGAGAAGAAGGTGATAACTGTTTTGTCGGCATGACAGCTATGCCGAGATAAGCAGAGATCCTTCGCTGCTTGGAATTGGAGAGCAAATGATAGAAAAGGGAAAAGGAGGCTTATTCTTGTGCTCGAGTTGTTGCCTGTGGGGCGTGTTAGCAGCTTTACTGTGCTGCTTTCGAACATGACAGGTAGAAATATAAGGAACCAGGGAGTATACCAACATGTGCTCTGTAGAAGAAACTGGAAGATGTGTCTGTTTTGTGAGAATGTATAGAATGGAGGACAGGACTTCACCAGCAGCCCGATCAAATCTATTGTGTAACTGCAGAGAAAAAAACGAAGCATCTATGTAGAACAAGTTTGAGTCTGCAGTTCAGAAAAGTCTCATTAAGGATTCAGCTTTAAATCGAGCTGTGAAAATCTCAGACATATAAGACTGTGAACGCTGACACGGGCCTTTCATCTTTTTTTGTTTATAAAAGTGCAATTTTACAGATCTGTTGGCTGCTGGTTAAAGTTCTCTCACAACTTGCTGCAAATGATGTCACGCGTTTTCAGTGAGGGGCTGACATACTAGTGTAAGATTCATAATATTTATTCATAACAGCTTAAAAAAAATGTTGGCATCACAAATTTGTTGGCGACACAACAATGGGCTAGTTTTCACATGTCAGCATAGCTAATTAAAATGAAACTGAAAAACATTAAGGCCCTATCAGTATTTTTTTTTCTTGTAAGATGATGCTTTGAAGAACTGTTAAACAGTCTGGAATAAACAGCACAATAATCATCAACTAAACTGATGTCGACTGACACATTATTCCAAATGTTTAACACAGCAGTATGTCAGCCTCTTCCAGGTTTGCATGCATTGCTGTAGCTTGTTTTTGTTGTAGCCTGTCCTTTCTCCCCCGACAACAGCGCCGCATCTCTTGACCTGACCTTCTGCTGTCATTACCGTCTGCTTGAAACTATGAAAATCAAATTTCATCTCCTGACTTTGAGAGCTCACACTAACTTGAGCTTTTGGCTTCTTGGCTTCTGATCTTAACGTTCTTCTCTTCGTACTTCTTGAATCTTATCACTATGTAAGAAACATTTCAAACGCTCCGAACTTCAAGGATTTTTCTTTTTCTTCAGATCACTCTGAAAAACCAAGGTAGGAAATATGATACTGGGTAGCAATTTTAAATCGCATATGAAATGGGTGCTCCAGATCCCGAGATATTTCAACATGTTTACCTTGGACGCAGACGACTTGCAGTTGCAGACTCTTACCAATAGGGTTACGGGTTGTGCAACAAAACCTATATGGATCCTGCTTGTTTGTCTTTTTGCACAATCACAATAAATCTGGGATAAACAAGTGTTTGGGTCGCCTAACTCTAACAGAAAAAGTTTAAATGCATGTGATCAAAAGAAGAAATATGGTGAGCAAAAATAATGACAAAGACCCCTCTTTATCTCGCAGTAGGAGGGAGAGATATAGCGCACGCACAATCACCCTTCGGTGTTACTGGCCACACAAACAGACTTAATAAAAAAGATATGTGATTGCCACTGCGTTTCATTCTCTGTGGGGAATAAAAAAATGCATAATTATTTCAGTAATCATTCTTGCGCTGTTGTTTGTAAAAGAGCTTTCTTGGTGGCCATCGTAGACAAAGCTCAGAGGGTCTTTGGGTGATTAATCACTCTCTGCATGTACACTACACTCCTCTACGCAAACACATAAAACAGAGTGGTGCGAACACGCACAGTCCCACACCTACAGCTTAATTCAGTCGCACAATAACACAGTAAGAGACGTGTTTCACGCGGTAAATATTTTTCAGTGGAGAAAGCTCGAGTCATTTCCTCAGTCCAGTCCCAGAGTCGTTTGTTTCACTCTAGGTGGAAACGTTATCAGAATTATTGACACTGCAGTTATTATTTATGAATGCAGATTCACAGTTCACTGGAGAAGATATTACATACAGATAGAAGCGATTCCATAACAGCGTATGTGTCGTACCAGATAAAGTGAGGCTATTTGTCTCTATTGGATATTATTACCTGTTGGGCGTCAGCCAATCATATCCACTACCTGGGATGTGAGGAAGCGAAAACCCAGAGAAAAAAACATTTGAAGTTAAATGTATTGTTTTTTTCCTTTCATGTTTAATTAAATTATTGTTTTTCAAAAAAAATATGTATTTATTGAATACTTTTAATACTTTGAATGTGAGAATTTTGGAACTCGTGGAGTTTTGGTGTCATGCTATCTGCAAGATGTCTCTTTATTTGTTTTGAGCGTTTCCCCTAGCAATTTAGGGCAGGGTGAAGTTGGCATGTTCTCCCTGTGTCTGAGGGGGTTCGCTCTGGGTACATTGGCTTCCTCCCACAGGTTGAAGACATGCATGTGAGTTTTAAATAATTGGCCATTAAAAATTAGCCCTAAGGGTGAGTGGTTGTCTATGTCTATGTCTGTCTTCTTGCCCTATGACAGCTGGCTCCACCCCCCTCTTATGTCCCTTGACTGGATAAGAGGAAGAAAATAGATGGATGGTTTAGTACAATTGCCTGCTTGCTGAAGTTGTTTCCATAAGTGGCACTGAAGCGATTTCATTTAGACTTAGCAGCTGACACTGATACTGATGTTATAGAAAAGAAACGTGACGCTGTAGATATTTAATTTCCCTGTGACAGAAAGTTGATATTGATCTGGTCAATGTAGCCCGTGTTAACAATGTTTCCTGTTACCCCCACCTCACCACCCCCACACCATCCGAGGTAAGGGGATGGTCTGTCACTCAGTCATGCCGGATGCTTTTTTTTTCCTAGTTTGTGTGATGCAGTCCTTCTGAGCAGATATCTGAAGTAATTGAAACATTTAATATTTATAGAGCAGCTCTCATTCTGCTGAATAGTATTGTTTTTGCTTCTTCGGTGACCTTCAGTGGTCAGTTTAGTCTGGCAGGCCTACAGCACTGCACTTTAGGAAAACAGTTATGGGGGCGGTGTTAATAAATGAAATATGGCTGAAGGGAATGATGAGGTACAAATGAAATTGGTGCTTGGCATCCCTCGACAGGCTTTACTTTGGAAGCACCTCTGAGACACAGGCGCTCCAACAGTGTTTTGTATCTCTTTTTTCCTACGTCGCTCTTTTTTTTCCTCCTGTTCTCATTAACAGTAGAAACAGACTGGGTCTGCTGTAACGCTCAAAAGCACATCACATTCATCTAGAACTGCAGGTTGTTTCCAGCACTGTAACACTATGTTTGTGCACGCAGATGCATTTGTGGAGCAGCAAATAATAAAAAAGCTCATACCGCTTCTTTCACACACACATACACGCACATACACATACCAGAGAGCATTTGTTATTCCGCTGCAGCCTGCAGTGATTGACTGGTCTATTTGTCTCTGCATAGCGTATAAGTGGGCCACTTGATATTCTGCCTTATTCATCTGGAACCAACTCAGACAGAGATGCTGTGTAAGAGCGTGTGGAACGAGGACTTTGTTTCTCTCTTTCTTTCATTTTTCTGTTTATGTGAGTGAGAGAACAACGGAGAGAAAACGAGACGGAGAGGGATGGAGAGGAAGAGCCAGGGAGGAGATGCTCTGTTTGTGCAGTTCTTTGTGTGGCTATATGCACTGGCTGGGCATTAGCACAAAACTTGCATGTGTACAACGAATCCAGCTGCCAGCCCATAGTGCTGTCAGGCATACTAATCGAGCACAGAGTGCCAGTGTGTTTGCATTGCTGCTGGTTTCAATCTGCCTCCTCTCCCTATATCTCATCTCGATTTATTTTCTCCATTAACATTCCCACACGCAGCATGAAAAACAACCTCATCAGAATGCTTTTGTGGTACAAAAGATTGCCACTGAAATTGGACTTTCTATCTAGAGTCTTTGTGAACTCTGCACGCAATTTGTCTTTTATTTTTTTGTTGCGTTGCTTCTTTATAATTTGTTAAATACATGTTTGCATGTAATATATGTGATAATATGTGATATGTGGCCACTATCTGGTTTTCAGCATGCATTTTTTAAATTTCTCGAGGCTCTTACTTGTATTACCATATGAGTAAGCAAATAAGTTGATTTCAAGAATTCTAAAGGGACCAAATGCAGCTCGCTAAGTGTTGTTTTTGGCTTCAGCTAGCCTACTGTTAATGTTTGATGAGCTTGATAGGTTTAAACAAGCACTGGTCACGGCAAGTTCCTCTTGTCGTCTCTCTTTACCGAACTTTAATGAAAGCCGATCACTGAAATGCATTCGCTCTCCTCCGGTCCACCAACTCTACAGGTGATCGTTTGCTTGGTACTCCAGTCGAAAGGCAAACCAACAGCAAAAACAAAAAGCTTTAAAAAAGCGAAATAAAAAACCCCCAATGATGGCTGCTGGTCTCTGGAGCAAGACAGCATCCTGCCTCACTATGTGTAATGCACTTGGTTGAGGCTTAACATCGATTGTCATGCCACTTGTTGTGATGAAGGTCACACTACCTTCAGCATGGACAGCGTGTCCTCAACGCAGCATGGATCAGGACAGACTTAAGGGGAGGCTTTAGCCCTCTCACATTCTCATCACCAGCTAACTCAGTCCAAGCTCAGGAGGAATGAGTAAGCAGACCGGCAAAATAGAGGGGAAAAAAAGTCCCACAAACCTCCTGATCCAACAAGGGATCCAAGAAGACATTCAAAAGAAAGACATAAAAGCCAACTGCCTTTCACATGTGACTGGGTCTCACTTTTTTTTGTTATATTCATTGCATTAGCAATGCATTATCATTTAATGCTTGGATTTGGTATTCATTCCTCTCACCCCTTCTGTGACTACCATCTTCTCTCTGCACTGTTGGCCAGCCGGTCCCAAAGTGCTGCTGTTTGGACCTCGCGATTAACCGCCACCTCATTAAGCCAGAAACACAGTGTGAATCCTGAATAATTACTTAATTTTTTTCTCTTTCGTGCCCATAAATACACACACAGAGACCCACAACAAGCTCCCTCTCCACTTTTCAGTAGTGGGCTGCTTTAAAAACTAGATGGAGAGAGACCAGGGAGGCTGCGGCTATCTTCCCATTTGCAGACACGGGGGGTGAAAGTATGGGCAGAGAAATGAAAGTATGGATAGAAAGCAGCGGAAAATAGAGTGTGAGTGAGTAATGAAATAGTGTTTGGGCATGCAAAGGGTTTTTTGGCTTCTGCAAAAGAGGGCAGTGCTAAGCCCATTGGACTTTAGAAGTCACTATTTCGAGAGCTTGAAGGGGATTGGTTGAGGGTTGATGCCCACATTATGTGGCCTGTGGTGCATAAGACTTAGGTAGTGAGTGGAATACTTGCACTATGTTAATTCAAAATTTCAACGAGTGTGTAAATGTTTTAAGAACTCTGCACACGTGCAATACATGACAAAACATGTAGCTCGCTGTGGAGGTAGATATTAAATATCACAATGGCAGTAGTTCTCATTTATTTCATCTGCTTAGCTGTGAGCACAGTTTTAGAAAACTATTGTAGATCTTCTAAACCCTTTCTGCTAAGATCATTAACTTCAAGTTTCAGCAAACATTATGTTCCTCATCTCTTTTCCCCAGAGTGTGTGTCTGTCTGTGAGCCTGGCAGCTTTGGCAGGTAGGCCAGACTTAATATCTGTTACTTCCTTTGTTCACACTTTTTTAGTAGCGGCCAAGTGCCAATATACTGAACCTGATTGAACTGAGTGGTGCAGATACAGTACACGTTCCTCCAATCAAACTGAAGTAAACTTAACTTGGAGAAATTCTCCTGTGATGTGTGCGTGAACGCTATCGCAGTTGTTAGAATTACACAGGTGCCAGTCGCAGGCAGCTGCTAAAGATCTTTATGCCATGTCACTTATTGAATCCCCTTTATACTCTATTCTGACTTGTTTTGACTCATTGTCAGATAGGATGGATATGTTAAAATTTCAAAAGAGCTTTATTTCTTTTATGTGCCATTCATTGTTCTCAGCTTCAGTTTATGATTTTCAAACACATTCAAACATTTCAAGAAGTGTAAATGATCAGTTTCTGGAGCACAGAATGTGTTTCTGCCTTTCTGTAAATTAAGGAAATGAATGTTTGCACTGCAAACCTTTGGCCGTGCAGAAGAGGCTCATCTCTGGAAGAAGATATCGTCTACCCTGGCATGAATGACAGCTTCAGGACGAATAGATGCCCAATTTTCATCAGTCATCGGTAGTGCTGACTAGCTGAAATAATAGCCAGTGCTTTAGGAGTGGCTCTGCATCCAAAATACTTGAAATATTGGATAACACTTGCAACATATTGGATTTGGTCGGAGGAAATGCTGCGATGCTAGGCAGTCTCTCTCTTGCTGCACACTCACACACATGAAAACACATAAGAAACTCAGCGGAGAATGTCAGTGTTTCCTGAGGGCATCCGCACAGAGGGAGACCTTTACTCAAGCTGACATAGCAGATCATCAGGACTGACGTGTACACACACGGATGCACTCGCATGCATACAAACGCACACCTTTCTTGTATTTATCCCAGCGGGGGTTGAGCTGTCGATAAGTTGAGCTGACAGTCTCCCCTTCACCTCGTCCTTCGTCTCCTTTCTCCTGTCCCTTTCCTCCACTTCTCTAGCTCCCTGCCCTTTATACCCCGTACAACCCCAATTACACTCTTTTTCCACTGGTGCTCCCCGTAGGCTGGGGAAAATCCCATGTTGCTGGTAACGGGGATTAAGCTTTTAAAGCATGAGAAAGTTAAACATTAATACTAGGATGTTAGAGTAATTGTGGTCTTTCAAGTCTATTCAACCCTGACAACTTCATTCAGGGTAAAATATGAACAAAGTTTTTGGGATATACACGTAAATTTCACCTAGGCGGAGGCCATCCTACCATAAACCATTCAGAATTTGTATTGCCCCCATACATTTTTAGAGATAAATGACAATTAATTAAAAGTGAATTTGCTCAACCTTGAGTTTTACTTCTTTTGTCTGCAAAATTAACAGAAGTAAAATCGGTTTTTAGAAAAAAGTAACGCAGGTTGAGGTTCTTGCTGGAAGAATCATTAGACAGAGCGTATCTTTGAACTCTTTTGGTGTCCTTGAACAACAATCCTTTATTTGCACACTCTCCAGAAATAACAATTGATTATGTGTTAGCAAGAGGCTTAAACTGGGTTTTGAAAACATGCGCTTCATTTGAAGCCAAGATTTAACTCCGCAGACATTGTTCCCTCCTTGGTGAAAAAAAAGGGAAACGAGACATCTAGTGCATGCATAATTGCAATAAAGGAGCGAGAGAAACACGTGCCATGAATTCTGGTATTTGTTTAGCAGTTTTGTGTCGGGTTGACTGGAATAATCACAGAAAATTACAAAAAGCACAAGAATCGCATTTAGTTTTTAATCACATTCATATTCTGATGTATTCAGGGCATGTACACAATCAAGTGCGCTGTTCATGAACTGTATGGAAATGTCTACCTACTGTCAAATGCATCACAACTGAATTAGTGGAAATAGGCCGCATTGTTCCGGTAACTGTCTTGTTAACAGTAATGAGCTCTCAAGGACATAAGATATGTCTAAGTAGGTTTATTCCTGTGCTTTCTCAGTACAAGAGGTTTAACCTGCAAGACGTGTACATATTGAGTGTACATGCTCTTACAGTATATTCAAAGAACTCAGGAAAGTCATTGTAGCATAAACTCACTCCACTGGTTTATATGTTTTGTACTCACGTCTTCGCCTCTATTTCAAAACACCAGTAATAGAATTGCTCAAGAAACACAGCCCAGTAGCCATTTTAAAACCGGCCCTTAATCTGTTGCCCAGTGAGCTGATAAATGTTAGTGGCCACGGAGGATGATAAATCAGGAATATCCCTCACTGCCCTTCTATTTCAGAAAAAAACAGAACAAAGAAACCTGTACTTTGATGCACATTACACCATATTATTAACCCCACGGTGGAATTTTATGTCATTTCTTTGCTATTCTAAGCAAACATAAAAATTTAAAAGTCTTTCAGCTTAATTTATTACTTCATTCACAAACTAAGTTTTCAAATCTCCAGTATATGTACGCCTGATTTCCCCGACTCAAAGCGTTCGACTCGGTGGAGGTACGTGCGCGTGGCGTATGTGCTTCTATGTCCCTGTGTGTGTTTTATGTAGGTACTATATTGAGATGTGCCGTGTTGAGTCTCTCCACATTATCATACATGTTTCTTTTCGGCGTCTTTGATTTCTGTACTCTGACGGGTAACGCGGGGATGGGCCAAGTACAGATGAGAGCAAGCAGAAGATAGAGAGCATACGAAGATGTAGACGGGGACGCCTGCAGAGAGGGAGAGAGAGATGGCACTGATTTCAAAGCCTCCCTTTCCTTAGCTGTCGAGGGAAAGTTTGACTTTCACAGTTGGAATGTATAATCAAGTCAGCCCGCTCTTATCCTTCTAAACGAAGTCCCCGAACAATCTGACACAAGACAAAGTTTGTATTTTTAAATTTCAGTTCTATATTTCATGTTCAGTACTTAGCAGGCATTGATGCTGACTTTGTAAGGCACTGTTAATAGCTTATTTTTTCTGATTTTATCTGTTGCTTTTTTAGCAAATCCAGCTCAATAAAGCATTTGTGTCCAAGCAGAGCCCCATCATCATCATCATCATCATCATCATACCAAACTGATTAATGCATTAATTAAACCCCTTGACTCTATTTATCTTTAGATAATTATGATTCAATGTAAAGTTGTATTTCCTGCTTCAGGGATTACTTGTGTACATTTCTAATGCATGTACTTAAGGTATAATTACATCTAATTAGTGTTACTAGTCTGCTAATAACACACATTTCTTCACACTTGTGTCATTGTATATGCTTACTACACCCCATTCCACAGTTGTTGATTTATTTTTATTATTATGATTTTTCTGTTCACCAGAATTTTTTATCGTCTTTATCTTTTGCGTTTTTCGACACACAAATCAAGCAGAGCAGGGATTGATTGAAACCAGGCATATGAATATAACAAAGTAGACAGGTGTCCTTGAGCAAGGCAGAAACGCCATTAATAACCCCCAATGATGACAGGCCGCTCCTCTCTGAAAGCAGCTATTCTAACCCAAGTTGAAAGTATATCACTGTAAAGTTGAGAATGCATGCATTTCAGCAAATCTGTTAGCTGCACTTCTAAGAGAATCAAAAAGAGTTTTATTCCCATTTTTGGTGCTGCTGGAGGATTTGACCCATCTCCATAAATCATCTTTTGGCTGAACATCCAGCTTTGCATTCTCTCTCTGACTAGAAAAGTATTTGTCTTATGATTTCAAAAGGTTCTGTCTTCTTTTTTTTTTTTGCTTTACCGGCTAAAAAGTAAGCCAGAACCTCTTCTCCGCTCTCTTGTCTCCCTGTGCTTGGCACTTCGTGTATTATTCATGGCAAGTCTGTTCTTTGTAAATAGAGTAGCTCAGGCTGCCCAGTCAGCTGGCATGTATCGGAGGGACCACAGGCAGGCCTGACAAAACATTTCTACTGTAAGAGCTTTTAAAAGCAAAGGTGGGAGGGAAATGGGCAGAATAATGACAGTGAAACAAAACGCTATATCAACATTAAGACTACACTTCCACCGCAGAAACGCACACGCACACAACCAGGAGCCTTGGTGAGCACTGGCTAAACAAACAAGACCTGAAAATTAATTTATGCCTCTACTTTTCCAAAAAGTCGAAAATGTGCTTACAGCAGCAGTACTCTTGAATAATGTATTTGCATTGTGCTTGTCAATTTGTATAGTGCTTTGTCATTCCTAATTCATTCCCTTCACTCAGGAATAGAACAAAGTATTTTCAAACTCTGGCAAATTGGAGACCGAGATATAGTCGAGTGTTTCTGAGGTATAAACATATTATGGAATCATTATGTGTCATTCATCACGCTTATAAAGCTGACTTTTTCCTTACATCTACATGCCGTCTTAAGTATTTATTCCACCTTTTTTTTCCTAAACAAAATGTTGTCACCGTCTGGCAGTTCAACTAGTTCATATGACAAGATATAAGTTGCACATAAAAACAGATTAGCAGGTAATGGAAACTTTCAGGCCTCTTGTTGAAATTGCCTTTGTTCTGCCCTGCTTGCCCGTGTGCTAAGAAATTCGCTTGCAGAGATGCACTAAATGTACAGATTAGAGATGGCACGATACCACTTTTTTATGTCCGATACCGATATCATAAATTTGGATATCGGCTGATACCGATATGAATCCGATATAGTGTTTTTTAATCAATAAAACTGTTTTTTAAATATCTTGCTGCATTTTGTATAAGTTCAAACTCAAGTTTAAAAAAAAACACACTAAAGCTATTCTGTTATACCTGTATGCAAAAAATACACTGCACCCAAAATATTTCATAGTTCAGCAACACTGATCAATCTAATCAACTTAAACCTACTCCATCCTCCCTATTCTGGTATTTTAAAGAGTAAGCAACCTAACTAATAGGGTTCTAAAACTCCCAGCAAAAAAAAAAAAAAATAGGGAACCACCTCCACCTCATGATGTTTAATCGACGTAATCAACTTTAATTTGATGCAGGGTAAAAAAAATGCACAGAAATAAATTATTTTTCAAGAATAATTAAATAGATTCAACATCTTTCTTCAACAGAATTGCAGAATTCACAGATGGTGCCTTCCCAAAGGAAAAAGTACTATAGCTTACTAGGGTATATTAGACTTAGTCACTATATACAGTAATGGACTTCTATACATTTTACATCAGATTAAAACTTTGGGTGTAAGATTCGGATAATTATTTATTAAAAGCTCGACATTTTAAATGAGAATAAGAAAGAAAAGTATGTCTTTGTGCCCCCTTTTCCCTTTTGCCCTATCGGCCCCCCTGGCTAAACTTTGCTAGATCCGCCCCTGCACAGTTACCAGCCGTCAGCTGCGTAGAAAAAGATCCTGGTGTAGAAAGTAATAATGAATAAATTCTACAACAACAGATTATCAAGGTTAAACGTGCTGCCGTTGTTCAGCCGCTGGTTTCCTCTTTCTGGCGCGAAGCGGGCCAAAAACAAGCAAGAGAGACGGACAGAGACGACAGAAAAGCCGATCAGCTGATCATTGATTGAAGTAGCAGCAGGAGAGGGAGGGGGAGAGAAGAGGCACTTGCTCCATATATCGGTTGTTAAGCTTAACGCTGGAATGCTTTACAAACATTCAGAGATGAACTTACACACTTGCTTTACTTCTCTCTGGGATAACTTTCTCGGAGATGAAATGGTGTAGGTAGCGAGGCTCCAAATGCTCAACCAGACACGCCACAGCCACTCTATCATGTGAGCATACTGCTCCGACGTGCTACATTTATGTTATGCCATGTCACAAGTTTTGTGAGGCGCTTTTTTGATATTTGATATTTACATTTTTTTATTTCTCTCCGATATCCGATCCAGTGATTTAGGTCAGTATCGGACCAATACGTAATATCGGATCGGTCCATCTCTAGTACAGAGGCCATTCTTTTCTGTGATTACCTGCTTTAACATATTGGGCTAATTAATGACATAATTCCTAATGTGGCTGCACATAAAGCCACATAAACCTAAAGACACACACCTTTAGCCAAAAGTTGTTTTACTGGTCTGTAGAAGACAAGTGGATCGACATGCCGGTGCAGTTGCTGTGATGCTATGATATGAATGAAACAATTTATCCCTAGAGCATACTTAACCATAGAAGAGGAGGTCAGAAGTATCAATTATAACTATATTTATTATGTAATAACTAATATTTAGGAGAAAAGAGATGAAAATGTGTCAGAGCAGCTATAATGATCCTGGTTTAAATTTTCTTAGACTGAGACAGATGAGCGAACATCTGTGTGATCAGTAAGCAGACAGATCCTTAAAGGCTTTTGTAGTGGTAAAAGTTAAAGACATTCAGATCATGCTAATACAAAAGGCTCCACCTGATCTTTTCAAGCCTGTCCCAAATTTTTAGAACTTCCCAGGAGATGTGCCAGCTCCCAAAATCCTTCACAAAGAGGAATGGACTTCCTCACGTACCATACAGGGAATGAGTGATTGTAAATACCTCACACAAGGCAAGCAAGGTAAAAAACAAACTGCAGCTCAAAAATGAGAAAGAAAGAGTTTGTCTCCAGTGACTGCTGAATCATAAAATAAATTTGGCATGTCTGTCAAGATCACAATGCTTACATTTCCAGAAACCGGGGATGATGAGGAATATGCAACTCCCAGCCGTGTTGCGGGTCAGTGAGTGGAACTGCGTAATTGAAGCTCTGGTCAGTGATTTGGTGAAAGTGTCTTTTGAACAAATCTTTTTAATGACCTGTTTCAAGTGAAGAACGAAAGTGTACTTTATACAGGTCTACAGACCAGTAAAACAACTTGTGAAGCAGGACCTTTTAGAAAGAACCGCTTTGCAGATCGCTACTCAGTTCTGAGATTAACCCTAAGGCTGTTCAAATGTAGCCGAATTGCTGAGACAGACAAATGAGGAGTAATAATTTCTGTCTGTCTCACCCCCAGCAAACCCAACAGTCACCCCATACACACAGCCATCACCACCACCACCATGGTCCCCTACAGTTAAATTTAGCTGTCCTAATTCCTGTTGTCACCTCTACAGACTCTGCCAATGGCTCTGGCTTTATTTTCCTCCCACCTTAACATATCTTTTTATTTCAGCTTTTCTTTTCTCTTTTTTCCCCTCATCTGGCAATGATATAAATGCTATAATGTTATTCAAAGTGTAATCAGCTTAGTGTGTTTTCGTGCAAATCACTGTTCATTAATTAAGGACCTAAGCTGCTGGGTTGACCTGAATTATTAACCTTGGATTATCAGGCTCTCTGGTGTTTTAATGGAACAAAACTTGTATATTAAAATCTTAGGAAAATAGACATTAAATAGCATCTGCACAGCAAAATCTCCAGTGTTAAATTAACACTAGAGAGTGTCTATATGTGTCCACTCCTTTGAGTGTTAAATATAACAGTGTTGAGTGTTAAATGAACACTTTTGACAGTGTTGTAAAAGTAACCTAGTCAGGTTTCAAGATTTACAATGACTAACACTGAGCAGTGCTGATTTTCTAACACTGGAATATTTCTAACATTTTGAGTTATTTTCCAGTGTTAGAAAATCAGCACTGCTCAGTGTTAGTCATTGTAAATCTTGAAACCTGACTAGGTTACTTTTAAAAATACAACACTGTCAAAAGTGTTCATTTAACACTCAACAGCGTTATATTTAACACTCAAAGGAGTGGACACATATAGACACTCTCTAGTGTTAATTTAACACTGGGTGTTTAAATTAGACCGAGGAATGCATCCTGTCTTCTGTATCGCATCATTGGGAAATAGGGGACGTCCTTTCCAAACCTCTTTACAGTTTCCTTGGCAGAATAAAAGTTTTATTTTTCTGTGAAGTCTTTGTGGAAAATCATAAAGTATTACCCTATAAGAGATGCAATTCTGCTTTCCTTCAATGATTTTCTGTTTTAATGTGAGCTTGACTTTCCAATACAAGCCTTACAGACTACTAAATTGGCCTATCTTCCCAACTTGCCACAGATGGAGCATGCATGAGTTGTCTGCATGCAGGCATTAAGACTGCTTCGATCTAAAAACCCATCAGTGTGACATTCCCCATTGTGCAAATGTCTACGCATGCTCACTCCCACACCCTCCCTTTGGGCGCGCACACACATAGTCAGGGACACACAACCTAATAAATATTGCCTCCCTATTTTGTGTCATTCCACTCCCTGGAGAGAGGCCTCTATCGAAAAGCCAGCACAGCTTTACCTGATCAATAGTCTCTTTTCTCTTGTTCTCCCTTTTCTGTCTCCCCTTCTCCCCGCACGTCTCGCATATATCTCAACTCCCTGTTCTCCTTCTGATCTTGCAGCTGAATTACTTCAGATCTTGAGCATATATCCAAAGAAACACAAAAGCTCTGATCAGCCCCGCTTGGTTTTATTTTTAATCAATTATTTTATACCAAGCAGCTGGCAGAAGGGAAAAAAGAAGCTGACAAAAAAGGGGGGATGGGTGCTTATTGTAAAGCAGAGAATTTTTCAATAGCAAGGTACACGTTGCTTCATTCCAGATGTGCACAGCCAGCTGCCATCAGCAGCACTAGAATGTGTTGCTTGGGAAAAGGCCAAAGGGTCACATGAAACCTTTTAAGTCAAACAAGGCTGAGTAAGGTTCTTGTGCTCTGCCTCTCGCTCTCTTATGAATAGTCTATGAAGCCTGGAGCCCCTTGCTTGCATACACGCACTTGCATACTGGAAATGTAGATGGCTCAGCCGGCTTCATACATATGCAGAAACAATGTGTTTGTCTTATCTCGTGATTCACATTGTGCCCCTCGGTACTGAAGTGCTTCATGATTCAGTGGAATCCATAATAGCAGATGAATGAACTCTATTTATAGTGATTAATGGCAATGATATAATTAGTGGTAATTCAGATGTTGCTTCCTAATAATGAAAACAGCAACAAAAAAGAACTCCAAATTCATTTTCCGTCAATCAGATTATTTGTGAAGTTAATCTGCTTTGAAATCCGTCAACTATAAACTGTTCCCTCTAATTGGAAAATAGCAGGAAAAACGTACTCCACTTTCATGAGAGAAAATGAGAAGTTGTTTTTCTCTGCGAGTTCCCGAATTTATCGGCTCTCCGAGTGTTAAGGGCTTTTCATCGACAGACGGTGTAGTGCTAATCAATTCCACAATAAATACACAATGAAACAGGGATGCAGTCATCTAAGGTAGAGGCAAGGAACCAGCCGGTACAGGACTTTAACTGAAGCCCAACACACACATAATGGTTTCATTGTCAAAATGTGAATATAGAACATGGAAAAAAAAGAAGGCGGAAAACTGAAGTGGAGAAACAGGGATTGGGATTGGATACAGATTGGGAACTAGTTAAAAATTCCAATGCTGTTTGCAGATTAGATTCAGTTTGACTTAGCCTAGAAAGAAATGCAGACATGAGAGAAAGAGAGAATTTATTATTTTGGCTATATAGATATATATTTTTTCAACATAGTAGTGAATTTAAGAAATTGGCATAAAGGTAAAAGAGGAAAAGAAAAACAGAGAGAGAAAGAAAACTGTGTCTGTATATAGTTTCAGTAGCTCATTCTCCACCCACACTCATCATTGGTGGCATTTGTGGCTGTCAAGGACTGAAAGAGGGAGGAAAAATCCTTACTTTTGATGCTGGGCCTAGCTGCAGTGATAAAATATTGAAGCTGTTTTCAGCTCACAGCCCCAGCTCCTCATATATCATGATTCCAGAAAAACCATGACCCCTCCTTTCCAGCTGCTATCCTGCCCAGCTATACCTCACCTCAACCCTTTCAATTCAATTCAATTCAATTTTATTTATATAGCGCCAAATCACAACAAATGTCGCCTCAAGGCGCTTCATAGATACAGAGAAAAGCCCAACAATCATATGACCCCCTATGAGCAGCACTTTGGCGACAGTGGGAAGGAAAAACTCCCTTTTAACAGGAAGAAACCTCCGGCAGAACCAGGCTCAGGGAGGGGTGGCCATCTGCTGCGACCGGTTGGGGTGAGAGAAGGAAGACAGGATAAAGACATGCTGTGGAAGAGAGATAGAGATTAATAACAGATATGATTCAATACAGAGAGGTCTGTTAATACATAGTGAGTGAGAAAGGTGACTGGAAAGGAAAAACTCAATGCATCATGGGAATCCCCCGGCAGCCTACATCTATTGCAGCATAACTAAGGGAGGATTCAGGGTCACCTGGTCCAGCCCTAACTATATGCTTTAGCAAAAAGGAAAGTTTTAAGCCTAATCTTAAAAGTAGAGATAGTGTCTGTCTCCTGAATCCAAACTGGAAGCTGGTTCCACAGAAGAGGGGCCTGAAAACTGAAGGCTCTCCCTCCCATTCTACTGTTAAATACTCTAGGAACAACAAGTAGGCCTGCAGAGCGAGAGCGAAGTGCTCTAATAGGGTGATATGGTACTACAAGGTCATTAAGATAAGATGGGGCCTGATTATTTAAGACCTTGTATGTGAGGAGCAGGATTTTGAATTCAATTCTGGATTTAACAGGAGGCCAATGAAGGGAAGCCAAAACAGGAGAAATATGCTCTCTCTTTCTAGTCCCTGTCAGTACTCTTGCTGCAGCATTTTGGATTAACTGAAGGCTTTTCAGTGAGTTTTTTGGACATCCTGATAATAATGAATTGCAGTAGTCCAGCCTGGAAGTAATAAATGCATGAACTAGTTTTTCAGCGTCACTCTGAGACAGGATATTCCGTCAATCTTCCCGTCAATTAAGAGACAATGTATGATTTTAAGGATAAGAGCATAATGAGACATGACAGTGCTGTTCTTGCCGCTGTTTACACGGAGCACTTAGATACATCTTGGCTGATGTGGTTAGCTCTTAGTAAAAGTGTGATCCACTGTAAACACCGCCAACACATAAGACCACACGTTAGAGGACATGGGAAAGTGTAGACCAGGGGTAGGCAACTCCAGGCGTCGAGTGCCGGTGTCCAGGAGGTTTTAGATGTGTCCATGATCCATCACAGCTGATTTAAAGGGCTAAATGACTCCTCAACATTTCTTGAAATTCTCCAGAGGCCTGGTAATGAACTAATCATTTGATTCAGGTGTGTTAACCCAGGGTGGGATCTAAAACCTGCAGGACACCGGCACTCGAGGCCTGGAGTTGCCTACCCCTGGTGTAGACTGTATGAATGGTAGTGTAAATGGTAAGAAATGGTGAGAAAATCGCCCCACTAGTGAACTCTGAGCATAATTCACATGAGCGTAATATAGCACGCCAAAGTAAAAGCTCTGCTTTTCAGCTCTTCATACAACTTTAGTGTTGCAAATTTTATAATAAAGTCATAAATTGTTTCTAAGAATCACCTTCATTGTTTTTTGTTGTTGACGTGAATGTTTACATTGTAGGAAAACTGCACAGGATTCAAAAGCACTAAGAAATACATCCCACATTCAAATCAATCAACAGGTCTTGTAAATAAATATGGCACTATATGTGTTTTAACAAAACAACAACATTTTTTTTTATGTTTTATTTTCATTTATGAATCACACGATGTAGCATCTCAACAACAGAAGCTTGAGTGTCCTCTGGATCGAACCTGCAGTAATCCAATCAAAAGTGGTCGTTCATAAGATGCTGCTGCAGCGAGCTGAGTGGATAAAAATGTGAAGGCAAGGAAACCACATGTGCTCCTTTTCCAGCAAATAAACTGTCATTTATTAAGTGTGTCAAGCACATAAATAATTCAGACAATGCCTACACAGTTTTTCAGGAGATAGTCAGGTCTCGTATGACGCAGAAGAGAACATCAAAAATTGTCAATTTCACATGTGTGTAGATTGCATCTCTTGTTGTTTTTCATCTGCACAAGTTTCACTTTTTGTAATTATGTGCTCTAAATGTCTGACCCATGACTACCGGTGTGCTTTCTTTGTGTGGACATTTTGCCTCTTATTTGTATTCTGTTTGTTCTGTTTGTTTATACTTTGATCTCACAAATTAATGGCTTCCCATACATTTTTTCTTCTACTTATGTTTCCAGAACTGAGATCACAAAATTAAACACATTTCATTTGTCGTATTTCATTTCAGTTTTCATAGTTTAATAATATTTATCTCAGCTGCTATTCTATGTATGTGAATGAACCGTGTTTAAGTCTTAACGTGTCTTTAAATATTAAGATATATGTGGATACTCGTGGGCTTGTGCTTAGTTTCATGATTGGAAAGAGAAGCACATCTACACGTTGGCTTTATAAATCTGTCAGAAATATAGCATATGCAGATTTCTGCCTTTAGGGATAAATATATCTTTATAGCTTAAGTCTTGGATTTACACATTCATATTTTATACATCTAGCCTTTAGCTTCTGGGGTGAATTGTAATAATTAGAGGTGTGAACAGGTATATCTTAGTAACGGAGCGAGGAAATGAATGATGCTCCTTTATTTTGATTTGTTTTTGTGTGTGTACTTCAGTTCCTTAAATGCATTTTCCATCTTTTTTGAAAACACTGAAACATTATGCATCACTGCAACCAAACCTTTCCACCAGACCTTATTTCCACTGTTTAAATATGATGCTCTCTGTCGCTCCCTCTCCTGCCGCACAACTCCCCTGTAGCAGTAATTCATCAAGTCATTGGGCAGCAGTGTTGGTCAAGTTACTTGAAAAAAGTAATCAGTAACTAATTACTGATTACTTCCCCAAAAAAGTAATCCCGTTACTTTACTGATTACTTGTTTTCAAAAGTAATTAATTACTTAGTTACTTAGTTACTTTTTAAAAACATTTACAACATGAATAGGTGATAAAGCGATAGATCTTTCAGCCCAATTCTACTTTTTCTGCATAATCCATCATACAAAATGTAATCAAATGAAAACGTCTCTTTTTAAAACTTTAAACTTTAAATCTTTTAACTTTATGCATCAAGCAAAAATGTAATTATATGCACCATTCTCTGACTGGAAGAAATTAGTTTAACATTTAAACCTATTTCCTGCACATTCCAGCACATAAAATAAAATATTTTTTGTGTTTACACTCAGTCTTTCGAATAGATGCAAGTAAAACACAGCAGAAAATAAATAAAGTCAAAGACTAGCGGTCCTGTTGCTCTATTTTCACCTGTAAAGCAGGCGGAGGTTTGCCCTGGTGCAGGTGTGCCGCAGCGGTCAGTGGAAGAATCCGCGAGTTTCTCTGTGAATTTCCCATTACGTGGTAGCGCACTCCCAGTGCTTGCTTGGAAGTTTAGGGGTTTTTTTCGCTGTAAAAAGAGGTTTTCTTCCCACGCACAACGGACACTAATGTTTTTGTCACTTTTTATGGAATCAAACTCAAAATAAGGTCAGTACTTCCACGCTTTAAACGCTGCACACTCATACTCTCTCCTGCACTCAATATATTATCAATTGTTGATCTGCACACAGCTGTTGTCACAAATGTCGCACTCGCTTACGTCACTGTCATGAGACATTCTTGCAAAAAAATCACGGTTTTAGTAACGCAGTAACGCAGCGTTCCTACTGGAAAGTAACGGTAATCTAATTACCGTTTTTGCAATAGTAATCCCTTACTTTACACGTTACTTGAAAAAGTAATCAGATTACAGTACTGCCCATCTCTGTTGGGCAGTGGTTGGTAACTACATGTGGCACCTTTTTTTTTGGCGGGGGGGGGGGGGGGGGTTAAAAGGCATATAGAAAAGGTATGAAGGCAAAGATGGGAGACAGGGTCATTTAATTACATGCGACCTATCAAATCAGATGGCAAAGAAACCTCCTGCCACTGCTGATACTTCTACTCATGGTCAAGTAAAGTCAGACACAAACTGCATTTTCAAGGTCTGTAAAGCATAGAAATGAAAGCAGTTGAAACAATAAAAAATTAAAGTAAGTCAATAAGGAAGTAGAAGCAAATACAAAGTTACATCCATTCTTTCCTTCTTTGCCTTCGTTATAGCTCACAGCATTTTCATTTTCATGTGAAAGTCTCCCCGAGGCTGACAGTCTGGGTGGGGTGAGGTGCCAGACGTCTCTGCTGCCAAAAGTTAAAAATTCCATATCAGTTCCTGCAGTTAATGGACATTCTCCGAATCTAACCTGTAAATGCTCGTGAAGCTGAACGTAAACACTTTTTACGCAAATGTGAGTGGGACACCTCCAGGTGAAGACGCAAAGTGAAGTAGTCAGTTGCCGATTTCTTTACTACACCTTAATATAGTAAATATGCTATATTTACACACACGCACACACAAAACTTAAACAATATATCTCATTCAGACCAGCACTTCTTTTCTGCATCTAAGTGTTTTCCATCTAAGAGTTACACTCCGATGAACATATCAGGACCAACTTGGCATTCGGTAAGTCATCCAGTATACTTTGGCATGCAGACTGGAGCAACAACGGATCAAACCACCAACCTTCCAATTAGTAGATGACCTGCTCGACCTCCTTGAGCCACAGCCACTCAAAATATCTTGAGATATCCTCACCGAGTTTATTGAATAAACATTCAAATGATTTTAGACTTTTTCTAGTTAAAAAGAAAAAATATTAAGTAAAGTTTCACATACTGTTTTTGTGTTAAACTGCAGACCCTCTTTATAAATTCCATCATTTTCTTAGGTTTGATGCAAACTCCAAATTTGTGCTGTTCTCATGGAGCTATAGTTTTCCCATTATAAAGGCACGCAGCCACTGTCTCCCTTCCCCCCACATCAGATATTCAAAGGCAATGAAATGTGATGACTTGGCGAACGGCTGCCATTTGAAGCAGCGTAACAGCAAGGTACTATGACTTCATGTAATTTGCAGCAGCTATGTGTCCCTTTTTTGTCTAAAAAAAACACAATACCAGCTAAAAATGTAAAAAATAAATGAATGGTAAGGAATTCATGTGTAGCAGCAGAACCTGCAGTACTAAATAATTAGCACATATAACATTGAAAAAGTCATGCTATGAATAATAAAATCATTGTTTAAAACTTTTAACAAAACAATATATTAATTTAATTAAAAAATAGAGAACAGTATATATTACTTAATGTTTTTGAAACAATATGAGAACATTTTTTTATCAGATCACATCAGTGGAAGTGAGCAGGTAGACTGGAGACAAATCAGGAAGCAATGATGAAAAAGTGAGCGGTAGATGAGATCTATACTGTAGGAGGAGGAGATTGCTTCCTCGCTTCCTGCAGTCTCTAGAGAATGAACCAGCAGTGGAGCAGGAGAAAGGAGCACAAACCAGCAGAACTCTCAAACACACACACACACACACACACATTCAGATTGGTGTTAGATAACAAGCGGGGCTTTTAAACCTTCAGCAACCTTTTTCTGATTCATCCCCTCTGCTCCCCTTTCCCATCTTTCATTTCTCTGCACCTAATTTTTTATCCTTACTCCTTACTTTTTTAGATTCTCACTCCTTCCTTCTTGTCGTCTCTCCTGTGGCCTCTCCTCTTCCTTTCATCCACTGCTATGACTCATTTCCAGCTTTTAACACTTTCTTCCTACACTCCCCCCTTTCTATCAGCTTCCGTTCCTCTACTCTTCCTTAAATCCTCTCTTTTTCTTTTTAAATATATCTTTTGGGCCTTTTGACTTTATTAGATAGTGGAGAGTGGACAAGAAAGGCGAGAGCATTGGGGAAGACATGCAAAAAAAATTGTGTTGGGTCGAACTGGAACCTGGGCCATTGCATTTCAGCCTGCTCTCCTTCCGTCTCACAGTTTTTTATTTATTCATTTTTTCTTTCCCATGTTCCTTCCTTTTCATCGCCACCTTCCAATCCTACATCATTTCCTCGGTTATGTCCCCACATTCGTACCATAACGGCTCCAGCCATTTTACCGAACTTCACTCACAACTCTTTCTAATTTAACAGCGCACTGCAGCACAGGCCTCTGGAGACCACATTGCCCTGCCCTGTTGTCTGGATGAAAAGAGGAAAAAGTAGAGCTAGGGTGTCCTCCAGGGAGCAATGGCTAAGAGGGACACAGAGGCAAGAAAGAGGGTCTTTAAAAGCAAATTTGTGCATCTTTTGATTGGTTACTGTTGATGAGATTGTATGTGTGTGTGTGTGTGTGTGTGTGCGCGCGCGCGCTCTAGGGTAAGTTAAAAGACGGTGTGGGAAAAGATAAGAAGAGAGATCAGGTGATTTTCGTTTAAGATGCAGCCAGTATCCTCTGCTCCCAGAAATCACTCAGGCTTTGAACCCTGTCTTTACCTTAGTTTCATGCATAAAGTAACGTGTGTGTGTGTGTGTGTGTGTGTGTGTGTGTGTGTGTGTGTGTGTGTGTGTGTGTGCCACAAAGAGTTTCAGATAGACCAAGGAAGAAAGAACTAAGGGGAGGGGACATCAGTATTCAGCTGAGCTCTTGTAAAATAAATCCTCTACTGTTTTCATATCAGTTGTTATACTCGGGAACCCCAATTCCATAAATTTAGTTAAATCTAAAAAACATAGTCTGACAAACATAAAATAGTAAGAGCTATTACGCAACACCTTGGCATATCTCGGCATGGTGTGAAGTAAATGAGGAGGAAGTGAGGAAACTGGACAGGTGGAGGAAGTGGAAGAGGACAGGTCTACAAAAACTTTCTAGAGCAGATTGGCACTATCTGGGAACAAATAGGGAAAGAATTTGGCAAAGACCTGACACAAGACCCAAGGGATGCATGTGGTCCTTCAGTTGATCCATCTACTGTTCACCAAAGCCTCGTCAAAAGTTGTGGCTGTCAAGAAGCCATTCTTAAGGGAGAAAAGGCCTGAGGTATGTCAGGCCTTGTCTCCCTGACATACCTCAGGCAAGAACGGGACTGAATATCTGTGAAAACTAGTTTTACCCTTTGGTCAGAAGAGAGGTACAACAGCAAGTGTTTGCAGCCATCTGTTGAAACACGCAGGAACCTCTGTCATGGTTCGTGGCTGCATTTCTGTCAGTGGTTTAGGAGAACCTGTCAAACTTGATGCATCTGATTGGCAGCAGCATCATTGTTTGGCATCACAATGATGTCAAACGCATTTCTAATGAAGTAAAGGCATACCTGGATAAGAAAACGCACTATGGACTACATCAATTGACCTCTTAGAGCCTGGACCAGAAACTTATTGCAACAGGATGGTATCATATTGACAGAGAATGGAACAAAAGGAAGGCAACATTCAAAGAAAAGTATGTCTGTGAAGGTTCTCACTCATCCAGGTCATCGTAGTCAAAGGAGCTTGCAAAGAAAAGCGTCTGGACTTCTTTAAGTTGCTTGAAGACGTTTCACCTCTCATCCGAGAAGCTTCTTCAGTTCTAAGGTCAAATGGCAGAGAGTCCCAGATTTAAACCCAGTGGGGGTGTCCCCCCCAAAGAGGGACAAAAGGACCCCCTGATGATCCTCTAATCACCTGAGCCAAGGTGTGAAAGAAAAGCTTTGAATGTCCTTCAAGATGCCTGGAGAACTACTCCTGAAGACTACTTAAAGAAATTACAATAATGCTAGCACAAGAAATTTAAGGTTGTGCACCTATTTCCCATTTCCATAGCAAAATAAAAAGAATGAATTATATAGCACTTAAGACCTGCAGTGTAGAACAAACGTATAAAACAAGAAACACTCCGAGAGCGCAAACCTCCACCTTGGCAGCTCACGCTCTTGACACCATTTCCTTTTAAAGGAAGTAGTTTCGTATTTTGTATATAAAGATGTAGGAGTAGATAATAGATAATAGCATTGACCTATAAATAACTGGACATGATTAACTTGAGCTTATTGTATAATATTATACAAACATATATTTCTTACTAACTAGGCAGCTCAGTCTCTTTAAACATATTGGTATCGGCTTAAAAGCAAAGCAACTGTGAAATCTAAAAGTGAAGTCAGAGGTCAAATGTGTCATAATATTCAGATGCACACTGCAATAAAGTGATATTTAGCATTCCCACATAATCTATTGCTTCCTAAATGTTGCCATCCAGACAAAGGCAGTAAAATTTAATTTAATTTTTGAAAGTTTGGCCTTGAAGAAGAGGTCGGAGGTGCAAAGTAATGCCATATTCAGAATCCCCATATATCTTTCCCTATTTGGCTATATGCTGTCAATACACAAAATGGCAGTAAGACAGCTCTATATAGCAATATTATCACTTTAGCCTTGAGATCAATCTATTAGGAGAGGTCAGAGGTCAGATGTGGGATGGTATTTGAAATCTTTTTATGGTTCTTTCTATATATTGACACACACACACACACACACACATACACACTAATAATTCTACTTGAAGTTAATAGGGTGATGGTCAATTTTGGACGAATAAGTCCTGCTTTGACGTAAGGCAAATTTAAATGGATTGTTAACATGTTCACACTCTACACCTCTACAAAGTTTGATCAAAATTGACTCAGGTTATTTTGAGCTATTGTGCTTAAAGAAGAATGACATTCAAACAAATGCTACCAAAAACAGAAGTTCTTTAGAGGAGGTACCAAGTTATCTGCCGTTGTCTTTGTGAAGAGTGATGACCTCCTGGCGTTCTTCTCAGGAAGTAAAATGCAAAGTCCTGGTTCCAGTGTGACAGCTTGTCAGGTTAAACATTTAATTGATTTAATTATGTTTGTACTATGTTTAATTCAAAGAGATTCAGATAGTTAGCTTGTACTATCTGGTCCAGGGAGAATGGAACAGTAAACTGGTTTCTTTTTTAGATTTGATTGAATTAACTCCAAAAATTCTGGCTTACGGGGTTTCTCTCTTGACCTAATGTTCTTATTTCTTATTTCACATTTATCACACCCAATGACTGGATTATTTTAATAAAAATTGTTCCCCAAGGAGTACAGAGATACAGCAATCGCTTTAATTAGATATCTAAGAAGAAATAAAATGTTCCCAAATGAAATTTTGAGAAACTAGTTCCTACAAATAGGTAAGATGTTAGCAAAAAAGAGCAAATGCCGTTGGCCATTAATGTTATTTGTTTGTTGGGTGCTTTCATTATAATAAAGGTAATTGATTTTTCCCCCTACTCATTAATCAGGACAGGACTCCTCCTCTTGAGATTTTCAGAGTTACACTTAATGAAGTTCACCTTTTCACCTTCCCACTATCCCTCTGACACCTGCACTTCCTCCCACAGGAAAATCAGTTAGTTTTGGTGGTTACCGACTTTTTTTTAGTACATTTTTCTTCTGTTCCTTTTGTCATCGTGGATGTTTGTAGCCATCTTTGTTCATTACAATCAGCCCTACCAGCAATTAGGTATCAGCAGGATGCCTAGCAAACAGGTAGGAAATTATTAATAATAGGCCTAAATGACTCTGCAGGAATATGTGTGTGTTTGTATGTGCACTACCTTCTTTCTGTGCGTTTAGTCACTGTGGGGATAATTATTTAAAAGCACAGAGATTGAAGAAACAGAGAAAATTGCTGCAGGAATAGAGAGCGATGATGATCCAGAGAAGGAAATTGGGATGTAGACAGCATGTGGAGAGGATGAATTGCATAATTAAAAAAGTAGCCAGTGCATATTGATTGCCCAGATCCTGAGATAGGATTGTGGAGGAATGTCCGGGGAGCCCAGCTGTCCCTAGGCCAGAGCGAGAGATAGCACGGGCAAGGGGCATTGATAATGAGCTTCCACAAATGGAAGCCACTTCTCGTTTAGCACACACTTGTCTCTTACATTGTAATGGAAACATGCAGGCGCATAAAGTCACACACGTCTATGTGTTAATCCGCACTAAATGCAAATGCTGGTATTGACATGCTGCCACACAAGATTCTCAGGATACATAAACATGCACACACACATTCAGTCCACATCTATATGGCAGACTCTAATTTTTAAGACACAGAAGTCCCACATGCACATGACCACAGACATTTAATTTGCACTTTCTGGTTAGTGTGAACAACGTTGGCATGCTCTCCCTTTATTTTTCTGTCGCTTCCATTTTTGGCATCACAGACTGTGGAGGTGGACTAAAATAACTGTGTTCTCCTCAGAGGGAAAGTGGAAGTAGAGACAGGGAGAGCGAGAGGGAGTCTGGGGCCTCGTGTTCAGCTGAGTCAATTTGGTTGCTCGTCCCCTCTCGGTGTGTTTGAAGTGTGTTTACTGACCCTTAGACCTTCAGCACTAACATCCGTGCATGTCTTTAGATTTGCCATGCTGGATAGAGAACAAGGAAAATAGAAATGCTGAGAGAGTTAGAATAAGGCAGAGAGGAAATTATAATTTTTTTAAAGCAAAAAACAAAAGGGGCTCATTCTGCAAGTGCCTACCAATAACTTTAAAACACAAGCATTGCTCTTTAGATTGTAGCTGAGATGTTTACATAAGCTCTTAAGGGCCAGATTTTACTAAGTGGGGCAAATTATAGCCTGAGGTTTCATTTGCATAAAAAAACATACATACAAAGACACATCCAGTTCATTTCATGAATGGTCAGCAATCTGAATCTGCAGTGGAAATGAACAGGTTTTATGCATGTGTTTCTTTGTGGAAACACCATCGATGCTCAGATCAATGGGAGGCAGCTCAAGGAGAATCAATATATTTGTGATGTAAGGCTGTAAGGGTGAACCTTTCCTTTAGGAATTATTAAGGACAGTTTGTGGATAAATGTCTGTGATCTTTAGATAAATCTGATAGCTCAGGAGGACCGTGGGATTCATCCAGAAGAGACCTGCATTATTACAAATTGTCCACTTAACACAACTGAGATTTATAGAGTACAGCTTGCTGTAGATAGGAAAAGATATGGGATCTACCATGCACTTTTCACCCATATACGTATTAATAAAGTATTGTTACTGTGCCACATCCGTACATTTGCTGTGCACATCTTCTGCCCCCCCACATGCCATGTGAGGCTGCAGGTATTTATTAAAGTCTCTCATCTTAATCTCACTCTACTTGTAGATTATGTAGGGTGTTAACGTCAAGTATTTCACAGGACAAAATGGTTCAAATGGATGAACACCCGCTTAGATATGCATGTGTAGACAGTTGTTTGCTGAATGTCTCATACAAACACTCTGTCAAACACACTTGGACACTCATTCACTGCTGTGTCCTCTGACTCAGTCCTTCAGCTTGCCTTTGTTGAATTTATCAGCATAATCCTTCTGTCTTTGCTTGTTCAATAGAGAAATGGAAAAACTAAGCCAGAGAGGTGTGTGTGTGTGGGGGGGGGGGGGGGGGGGGGGGGGAGTAAGGAAGACAGTAGTGAGAGAGAAACACAACAGTAAAGTAGTGGGAAAGAGACAGGACATTAAAATGCATGGGTGCCCTTGCCAGTTCCGATAAATCTCACAATACACCGGCATCAAATCTCATCAAATAGTCATCAGACCGTATATTGCATGAAGAGTTTCTTAGCACCAAATACAGAAGCGCTGTCTGCTGAGCTACATGTGCACGTATGAGGTAAAACGATCGTATCGTCGTGTGGGTAACCCTGACCTTCCTGCAGGCTGCTCCGTGTCCTCGTGTTCAGTGCTGTCACCTTTTGACCGGCACTAATTGTGTAAAGCTCTGGCCACACACCTGGCCTGTTCGCGCTAATGCTCAGCTCTCCAAGGTCAATCCCAAACAACCCCACCTCCTCTTTGTCTTTGATCACCCTCCTATGGTTTCATATTCTTCTTATTGGGTAGTATACCTGTTTGAAATGTTAGAGAGGGAAACAAAAGCGTGTTCCCCTCAACACAAACACACACCAACACAGAAGAATACATTTATTTAAGCTCTGTGGACACCTTCCACTGTTTTTGATTACCCAATCCACATATACACACATACATGATGTGAGTGGAAGAGAGGTGATGGGTAAAAAGGAAACAGGCTGTCAATAAATGCCCTGGGCAGAGAAAATGTCGATGACAGACATGGCAGATGGAGACACTGGGTGCTCTCTTTACGATATAATACCTTGATGATCGATCGAGAAATCCCGTCGGCCAACACAGATTCAAAGTCAAAGTCTTGCATTTTCAAAATGAACCCTGCTGCGGGAACCAACCTTTACAATGCAGCTCTTAGTGTGTGAATGTGAACTGAATGTTTTCTTTACAGACAAGGAGTTTATGTCTACAAGGTAAATGTGAGCTACCCTATTCTGCAGGTGTCAAAACTTGCCTGAGGTGGTAGCAGTCAATCTCTGACATCAAGGTTAATTTAATATTCTGATGTCTCAGTGCAAGTGTGATTTATTTGATCTGCAAGAGGGTGAAAAAAATGCAAATTGAAAAGGATACCACAGCAATGCTGTATATCCAGCTCTCTACTACCTCCACTGAGACATCTTTAAGAACCAGTTGCTCCTTTAAAGTTAGTGTTCACTAGGGATGGGTATCGTTTAGGTTTTATCCGATGCCAGTACCAAACCGGTACTTTTGAAACAGTGCCGGTGCTTAAACGGTGCTTAAAGAATGGAGAACACAAACTTTGTCCAAAAACCTCTCATGTTCAGCTGTTTTTTTGTAAAAAGATAACAATCTTAGCCTTTTCTGCAGCTATGGGGCATATATGGTATCACTCTTGGCTGGAAGCAGTGCTTAAACAATGGAAAAAACAAAAACTTTGTCCAAAAACCTCTCATGTTTAACTGTTTTCCACTTTTTCTTTGGTCATTTTAGCCTTTTTGGCCAGGGTGAAGGGAGTATCTGCCATCAAACAAGAAGACAGCTGCATGTAGCTATGACGGTGTTTGCTAGTTCACCTTACATGCATTAAATTAAATAACTTGGTTAGCCTACTCAATGTGAATTACACACGAACAACATTAAGCTACTCACGCAGAGAAGAACGGCTGCTGCTGCCATCATCATCCTCATCATTTCTGCTACACTGGCAGGGCTAGGGGCCAGGACTCTACTCTTCAGGTTTTGGGGGGATGTTGCAAACTCCGGCTCCGATAACAGGCAACACACCCACAGTGGATGTGCACGGTGTGAGGTCTCGTAGCAAGCTATCAAATACGGCGCATTTCTCAGCTTTTAAAAACGCTATGCGTCGCCAGGTGTTTCATCAGATTCGAGGAGTTACCTCCTTTGACAGTGTCACAGTATCACCTTAAAGCACTTGTTGCAGGCTGCTGAGTTTGCATCTTTTGCTGTGAAGTACAGCCAGACTTTTGACCGCTTCGCCTTGGGCGTTTTTAATCTGTAGCTCTGCTCTAAAAGAACGTACGTACCTGGACCCGCCTACTATCCTCGGAAACGTAAAATGATTGGCTAGAATCTAAAGTGTATCACAGCTCAGGGAAAAAAAGCACCGAAATAAATCACCGAAATGTGCGCTGATTTTCGGTCTGGTTACTACCGTTTATGACAGAACCGGTGCCATACCGGTACCCATCCCTAGTGTTCACTGCTGTATCTGAATTCCATGCCTGAACATAACTGTACATTAAAAAAGATTAGATCTAAGTAGGCAATGAATTTAGCAGGCACTTCTTCATTTGATTTTTACATATAATTAAAACAAATACAAAACAGCCATAATGGCATGATAGGAAAATGCTTTATATATCACAAACATACAAGAAAAAACCTATAAATTACAATAATAAACTGTAGACTGTATAAAGGATCAACAGAGCCTTATAACCTATGAATTATTTTCTGGATTCCACATTTGGGAGCTGCATCCATGCACTGCTCAAACACAGATGCCATGTAATAGAATATTAACATTTTAGTCACTAAAACAGGAGGACAGGTTTCTTAGATGTCACATTATGACCTCTGATGGATGAAGTTATTAACACTGCTTATCTCTTTATCATGGCCCACGTTAGTGAACATGGAATAAACATTTTGTCCTCAAAGTTGAAGCATGAAAACTGAGGAGTTTAGCGAGGGTTAAATTATGATGGCTACAAAGTCAAAGCAAGTCAAAAGCTGCAGCTCTTGTTGGGTGTTCCCAGTCTGCAGTGGTCTCTCATGCTTTGAGGTGTTGACTTGGGTTCAAAACTCCAGGTCCCAATCCAATCAAGCATAAGTGTGATATAAAAGACAAACAAGTCTGATCTATGGAGCCCTACCTTACAACTTCCAAAACTTAAAGAGACTGTTACTAAAATCTTGGTGCCAGATACAAAAGCACACCTTGGGGGATCTGGTGGAGTCCATTCCTTGATGGGGCAGGGCTGTTTAGGCAGCAAAAGGGGGACCAACACAACATTAGGCAGGTGGTCAACTGTTATGCCTGATTGGTTATGCATGATTTTACATTTGTTTTACCTCAATAAAGATCTAAAAGACACCAACTACCACAGACACAGACCAGAGGTTGAAGCTAAGCAAACTCCTACTAAAAACACCCTCAGCCCAGATAATCAAATCAGAGAGAGGGAAAACATCCTGGGGTCACACGAGCCTCGGTTCAGCTGGCCTTCCAAACACCTACAGCTGCCAGTGTTAGCACACTTGTCAATCAATGGGACCTGACCACTCATTTTAAGTTTAAGTTGTTTAAAAAAGAAAGAAAATCAACACAGAGTTGTTATGCAGGGGGACTTCAGCTACAGAAACTAAAAATGCTTTTGTGCAACGCTATGAACTGAAGTTATCATGGGGCTCTATGGGGATTTACTAGTTTTTTGAGCCAGCTCTGAGTTGCCTTTTTAAGCCCAGGGGGATCCAATAAAAAGAGTGGGTTACACTAGCCCCAACCCAGATCTCAAAACATTCACAGCCAGACTAAGAACAGGAATCAACTCTTACTTAGACTATTCCTCAATCTTTTGTCAAATATCCCATGTAGTGTTTCCGGTCATATATTAAAAACCAACTGTGTGTCAATCAAATATTGCTGAAATATATGCTGAAACTATGTCCTTTCTTGTAGTATGTTTTTATTTCAAAGATTATTTAAAGTAAGGATGCTTGGAATATGTAAAATCTAAACTGTGAGTAAAACTCTTCAGCATTAAAGTGCATATGATCCATTATATATCTTATCTTTTGAGTAATCTGCAGAAGGTGTAGTTGTCTAATTGATCTCCTGTTGCCTTATTACAATCTGAAATGTTATTTGCTGATATTTATATCAGCAGGTTACTTTATGATTAGTGATGCACCGATACCGATATCTGGTATCGGCCTCGATACCACATTTTCTAAAGTACTCGTACTCGTTAAAAGTCCCCCGATACCGGGGACCGATACCACGGTCTGAGACCTGTCTATGTTTGAGCGGCATGTAAGGGGTTAATCACAGGCGCCGAGTGCCCGCCCCCAGGCCCCGGCTGCAGCTCAGAGCTGAGAGAAGGGCAGGCGAGACAAGTCAGCCGTGTGGAACTATTTCAAAGTGAACGAAGAGGCGAAAACAAAGGCGGACTGCAAATTGTGCTCAGCGAAATTGTCCAGAGGAGGCTCTAAAGGTAGCGCATTTAACACAAGTAATTTAATTAAGCACCAAAACCCCAACACGACAACGACTACAAAGAGTTTACCCACGCTTATTAGCACAGAGGAGCATAGCTGATGCTATAGCAGTGGGACGGAAAATAGTTGGGCCTTAGCCTACTCCCGCCTCGAGGACATTCAGGGACAGCTCAACCAGCCAATAAAGAGACTGCAGCAGGACGTACAGACGCGCTGGAACAGCACGTATTACATGCTCCAGTCCCTCATTGAGCAAAAGCGAGTGCTGGGCGTGTCCGAGCACGAACTCCCTGACTATCTCACCGCTCACCAATGGGCTCTTATGGAGACGACTGTTGCCATCCTCGCCCCCTTTGAGGAACTAACTAAAAAAGTGAGCAGCTACGACGCACTAGCCTCTGATGTCATCCCAGCTGTGACTGTGCTAGTGAGACTTCTAAACAGAGAAACAGACGAACAAATTTAAAATTAAATTTTGTTTTTTATAATTATTTATTCTGTAATATGTTGCATACAACATGCTTTTCATTTTAAATAAATGTTCTTAATTCCAAACTAGTCCCTTGTTGTTGTTGTTTTTTTGTTAAATTATAGGACTAAAGCTGTTACCTGTAAATTGAAATCATGTTTTTATTAAGTACTCGGTATCGGCGAGTACTGAAATGCAAGTACTCGTACTCGTTTCCAAAAAAGTGGTATCGGTGCATCCCTATTTATGATGTCTTTATTTAGATCATTATTAGAAACTGTGGAATAAAATTAGACTAATACTAGCTGTGACTTTGTCACACAGTGACAGGGCTTCCAGAATGTATTTCTTATGTCCAACAGAAACAAGATTTTCGAGATAGTGACATTTTAACTTCGTAAATAAGATTAATAATTAGCCTGGAATCAGCAACAGGTTTTTGCCCTTTCACAGTGGCACCCAAAACACCGTAAAGCTGGGGCCAAGTTCATCTGAACAGAAATACCAGAGCAAGGCAGGGGAAATGAGCGGGTTGAAATGTCTCTACACGCTCTGGCTTTTTTTTTTTACTTCCATGATTGATGGTGGACATTGTTCAGTGGCTTTTAGTCACAGGCTTGTAATTGCTTTTTGATATTGTTACAAATGAGAAATTACTCTGTCCCATTACCAGCACGGGAGATAAACAAGAGGCAGGCTTCAGCAGAGTAGGATGATAAGGCATTGTTTACAAAGGGAAAGCACCAGCATTCATATTCCATTTAATTGAAGTGAGTTACAATATACACAGAGAATGAGGGACAAATGAATGCCCTGGGAGAGTTAGATACCTTTGGTTGCAAATGACTAAGAAATTGCTGTGCTCCATCATTTTATAAAAGTACACTTACATACAGGAACATTTAACAATACTGTCTTCCTTCGCACAAAAAGGGACTATTTATAAAGGATGTATCCTGATGAGAAAACAAATGTAGCATTGCTCATTTACCTCAGAGATTAAGTTCTGTCTTTAATACCGCAGAGCATTGTGTTTAGAAAAGCAATAACCATCTGTATGGACAACAGGAGTTTAAGTGAACTGCATTCAGTTCCCGTCCCGTGTAAGGAATCTCAAGGAGGGAAAGTAATGTTCCCCGTCTCCACGTGTCAGGCTTTGTGTAAGCAGTGTCCTGGAACATTACTCGGAGCTCCTTCCTGTCCCCTAACAAGCCCGCCAACCAGGATTCCCATCACTCCCACAACCAGCAGCTATAACCACACAAGCAGGGAATGTTAATCTCAATGATCGGCCCAATCCTTCCTCACTTATCTATCAGTTGTTCAGTGTGTGTCCTGGTGATGGGTAACAGATGAGATGGAGGTGTAAGTGTGTGTGTGGCCAGGTTTTCGTTTTTTTAAATTAGAGCTTAGGTTGCCAGAGTGGAATTCTAACACAGTCAGGATGTGTCCGTTTGGTCAATGTCCTAATTTTATTTGTGACATTTCCAGTAAACGACTAACACAGAGAGTATTGGCCTGCGGTGAAAAACACTGTGCATATTGAGAGCCTGCGTGACAATAATCAGTTCTCAGTTGTGTTATTGATTGTCTCACTTGAATTGGCTTTGATTCCTGCTGTCATTTAGAGCATATCTCAGGAGCTGCTTAAGCCAGCTGACCTCTTTAGGGAAAGTCGTGAACAAATTAAAACATCTAGATTAAAGTGTTTGGCCTCGCTTTAATGTGAAAATAAAAAAAAAAACCCTGTCTTTAATCATTGTGGCACAACTCAGAGGGGACTGCGAGAGGATTTGCTCCTTATGTCGGTGTGAAAGTGTTTGTTTTAATAATGAAACACAGCGATTCACAGTTACAGCTGTTTAATACACTTATGAAAACATTATCATCTTAATACATCCGGTGCTAATAAAACCATCTAAATCTAACCCTTGAAAACTTAGTTTTGAGGGCAGCACAGTGGTTATCGCTGTTGGCTCACAGCAAGAAGCTGCTGGGTTTGAATCCACCATCTGGGGCAGTCCTGTTTCGGAGTGTGCATGTTCTCTCTCTTGCAGTTAAGTTAACTGATGATTCTAAATTGACCAAAGGTGTGAATGTGACTGGTTGTCTGTCTCTTGGTTTTGGCCCTGTGACAAACTGGCAAACTGTCTAGGATGTACCTCTCACCCTATGGCAGCTGGGATAAGCTCCAACCCCCTGAGTTTAATAGGCGGAAGAAAATGGATGGATGGATGGTCTTTGGTTTGATTGTAGTCCAAACCTCAGGTTCACAGATATATCACCTAAGGAGATCTCACAAGGAGATTATTCACATTTCTCATCACACTCACTCACAGAAAAACCTATAAGGCATTTTGCTGTCATTCCCAGCCGCTCTTCTTCCCGTCCATTGTTCTTCTGCTGGCAAGTCTCTCTTATAATTTATCTCTCTTGCTACAATTGCAGTCTATTTTCACTACTGCAGTGTAGAGCCATATGTTTGCATTTCGTAGCTGAAGACCAGTGAAAAGACTTTGTTGAAGTCTTCTTGCTAGTCTTTGTGCTTTGATGATAGCTGCTTGATTTTGAAAGATGACAATTAAACAGAGACTTTTTTTAATGTTACGTCAACAAACAGTTGGTGCTGCACAGAATTTGCATGAGTTATGTAAGCAGATGAATGCAAGTGTTTTGGGAACTTGCATGGCATCGGTAGCTTTTTGCTAGAATGTTCTTGATGTATCTTTCTGAGTACTTCAGGATGTGAGGTGCAGGAAGCTCTATGCTAAATGTTATGGACCAAAGATGTCTGTATTGTGTATTGTGATAAAGGTAGGCTTAAAATCAAATTTCGCCCTGTTTAATAAATAGTAATATTTAATAATAGTTCTATATTGCCCTGTTTATCCATTACAGTTTTGCTGTTTAGGTTAAAATATTAAATACACTGTGCTTTTGATTTCATCTGAAGATGATACCTTTATGTTCCCTGTATTTGTGTTGCTAAAAGTTATTCGGTAGCTCCCTATAATCCCAGCCCTAGTGTTTTATTAGCGTCCTTTGATTCCCGCAAGATGCAAGATGTGCAGAACTTGTTTACCAGTTGTAAAAAAACAACACACCAGCTCTCAAGGGTAGCAAAGATCCCTGCTGGATATGTCCTAGCCTTAGTGATGGAGACAAGCTGGCAAGCAGTGAGTCTTTACACTCAAAACATGCTCCCTCTGTGTTTTAAGCTTCCCATATGATTCCTACCCTTGCCCTTGGACATGGAAAACAACTTCCCTAATTGATAGGAGCGTGCCATGTGATGCAGGCTGATGACTCAGATTCAGAGTTTGGTACTTGAAGGTGGTCCTTTCCACAGTTTTTTTTTTGTTGTTGTTGCTGGGAGGGAATACATGTTGGAGACCAGGGTAAGCTACTGATTGCATGTCAATTAGCTTGACTGAGAGTAAACAAGAGATCCACTACTAGTGTGTATGTGATGGCTGGGAGAGAAAGAGGGGGAATAATAGTTAGAGGAAGCCATTTTGCATTCTCCACTCATCCAAGCTTTCCAGATTTTTTCCCCTCTCATGCAGAATACTAATAAATCCCACTCACTGCATAAGCAAAGCAGCTGAAGATGAAATATGAAAGTAAAGTTGTTTATTTTGGGGCCTTCAAAGTCAAGGTTGTCATTTCTTGGGCAAAGGTTCTCAGGCTTAACCGATTCTGTGTACTATGGAGTCACGATCCATAAAGCGTAGAAAGTCACCACGATAAAGCAGTAAACAAGGTTAAGTGCAGCTCCATGTTGCTGTGAGGGTCGTACTCGTTTTAAAAACAACAGTGACAGTGTCTTCATATTTGTCTGTGTAAACATTAATTGTGGGAAGGCTTAACACCTCTTAATTTGGTATCATCTTGTCACAGAAGAGAGGTGATAATGAAACAGGAATGAATTGGAGTTGCCCCAGTAGACCTTGGATGCGCTCTTGAAAATCACTGAAATGCTTTCTTTTCAATGTGAAATGTGCTTGTGGAGGAGATGTGGGTGTTTGTGCTGGCTGATGCTCACACACACACACACATGCACAGTTTGTAACTCACACATCAATCTTGTGTGTAGTATTCTTTGTGATCTACTCTCTAGTGAATGCCATCTCTGAAGTGTTTAATCACTGATTATTCTGTCACTCAAGAGCAGCTGCCTCACTGCGTTTGGTCTCTTTGTCAGAGAAAGAGAGCGAGTGAGGGTTATAGAGAGAGGGGCAAGCGAGAGAGAGTTTGGTGGGATCAGGAGAAAACTAAAAATAAGTTGGTGGAAATGATGTATCTTATATACAGCTTAACTTCATCCCATCATATAAGTACCTCATTTTAGACTGTATATTAAGGCAGACGTGGAGTTGGATGAATTTAATCTGAATTTGTCATCTCCCACATATTAGCTAGCATTTCTGTCATGGTATGGAGACCTGCACCTTAGAATTGGTGAAAATAGCATAACATATTTTAGCTGTCATTCCTCCACTGACCAGAATGTTCGTATTCATTTCATTTTCTTTCTTTTTTTTTTTGGAGAAGGCATTTGACCATGCCCCTCAAGGTGTCCTGTGAGAGGTGGGGTATCTGGCCCGTTGTTACGTTTAGCTTGGTCTGCAAAGCCAGTGGATTGAGCGGCTGGCCTCTCCCTTGGAGATCGCATGAGGAGTTCAGCCAGCTGGGAGGGGCTCAGAGTAGAATTGCTACTGCTCCACATTGAAAGGAGCCAGTTGAGGTGGTTTGGGGATCTGACTAGGATGCCTCCTGGGCATGTTCTGTGTGTGGTGTTCTGGGCATGTCCCACCGGGTGGAGGCCCTGACGCAGACCCAGGACACGCCGAAGCAATTATAGCTCTCAGCTGGCTTGGGAACACCTTGGTAATCCCCCAGAATGGCAAGAGGAGGTGACCGAGGAGTGCGAGATCTGTGCTTCTCTGCTGACCTGCGACCTGGATAAGTGGAAATGAATGGATGGGTTGATGATTTGATTGGTGCTTTAAGTGCAAGAGACTTACATTAAACAGGGTGTAATGGTATTAAAAGCAGTGGCATAACAGTTTGCCAAAAGAGTGATAAGGCACACAGTTTGCATTTAAAAGTGGTGTGGAATACAAAAGTATGCATGATTTTAAGTCATTATAGACAGCAGAAAGATATACGACCATAAATATAAGAAGAAAAAAATGTCATCTTAAGCTTGCTGCATGTTGATGTAAACAAATGATATACAGAAAAAACAGAACAGAAAAAAATAGACATTGTTATTATTAGATTAATTTACTGTCTCTTAACTTATCTGCAGGTTGAAACTTCCACCTCAAACTGGCAGATAATGATGAGATAATGTTTCTTTTCTCTCTAATGCTAACCACCTCTACAGTACTATGAATTCCATGTTGCAGCTGTAAATTATATTATTTGAACCTTAATTTAGCAAATGTGGTTAAAAGAACTGTAACCTAAAATCCCTTCACTTACACTACAGAAAACAAGTAACTTGTTGTGTTTTCACAGATAGAAAAACATTTTAAAATACACTTATCATATTACACCCCTGCTGTTATAAATAACCTGAATTCCTTGAGAACGATGTTCCTGTTTTGTTTTTTTCTTTTCCCTCCCCTGAAAGGTAACTGAGACATGCTGAACCTACCTTTAGTAGTGAAGCTGAAACGTGTCGGGAGGAGCTGTCCCTGGTGCTGTGTTTGGTTCTAAAGCTAAGAGCTTTTGTTGGGTTCAAAAGAGACAAAAGTTTAGATGATATTTGGAAGAAGATGTGAGGTGGATGAATGGCAGCATTGCATAATTCAGGCAGCAGGAGAATTGTTTGTGAAAATATCTCAGGAAAAAAAATTGAAGGATGTGGAAGCTGGGGGTGGGAGGGAGTGGAGAGCATGAGAAGAGGCAGCTACTGAAAGAAGTGTGTATGCGGCAGGAAAAGTGTGTGTTTTGTAGTAACAGTTGAGCCAGCGAGTATGTGACCTCTGCCACAGTGAAGACGGTGTCGAGGGAATAGAGCAGATGGATGACTAGCTGGTGTCTCAGCATCTCTCTTGTCCACTACTGGCACACTCTGTCCATTTGTCAGCATTAGTGGGTGGAGGAGGAGGACCATGGGGGAGGTGCAGAGGAAGCTCAGCTATGTGTTGCTATAACTATTGCTTATCTGATAGATTTTCATATCAGATTGCTGGATAAACTGATTATTAAGCATACGTGTTTTCAAGGACATTTTGAAAATGATCGGCACGCTTCTAAAACATTGCTTTGCAAAAAGTTTGGAAATGAAAGGCTCCTGCTTCGAAAGGAGTAGGAGCCCAGGATGAATGCATGCAGCTCAGCATAGCAGAGACAAGATGGCAGAAAGGATTATATTCTAAAAAATCAACCAGGGAAAAGCACTTTAACACAACAGGGAAACGTGCCTGCCCTATGGTGAAAAATGAGAATAGTTGCATCATGTCCATTCCTCGTGACAGGAGACTACTTTTTCTTTTGCTTTTTCATCGTCTTTTGAGACATCAGAAAGCTCAGCGAACACCAGCCTAGCCACACTTGTCTGACCTAGTTTAGATTTTGCTTCATGCAGTAATTAACTGACCGCAAAACAGTATAAAGTGGTTTTATCTGCCCTTGTCTTCGTTTCAGCTGGCTGTGTTGTTGATCAAAGTGCTACAGCCCCTTTTTTATAAGCATCCTGCTGCACAACAGCCACAAGAGGCCGAATAACTGCAGAGGATCTCTAAGGTTAACCTACCTCAGCAAGTCAGAGGTATTCATGAGGTTCAGTCTGCCTTGGGCTGTGCTGTGATCTCAGTGCTCATTTTTGTGTGCCTCTATGCTTGTGTGCGTATGCATTGGTGTTGTATGTCAGGGATCTGTGTGCTGTGGGTATTCCCTGGTCAAAAATGTATGCCAGGAGGCATTTCATTTCAGTGTCTTGAAGTTAGGTGCAGACATTGTAATGATTGTGCTACAGTAGTTATTCAACTGAAAGAATAGCAGTTGCACATCAAAACAATGATGGATGCAGACAGGCGAGGTAGCATTGTCATGCCTTTAGGGTAATCAGCAACACAATGGCACAGTAGAGAAAAGCTCAAAAACCTCTTATAAACAGCCTCTAGCAGCAGGGGCAAAGTGTTTTGTTTTGTTTTACACATTTTACTGTGCAACACAATAACACTGTTGGCTTTGCTCTGTGAATATCTTGATCTGGTTAGTAGCTTCATATGGAGTGGTTAAAAAAAAAGAGTTTCTAGTCTTTGGAGGAGAAGAATGTTTTTCTTCTTTGTAGATCAGCCTGCAGGTGCCTTTCTGAAAATGTCTTTTTTACATAAAGGGCTCCATTGTAGTGAAAATTACACAGGAAAAGCAGGTAAATGCAAAATCAGTCTCAGTGTCATTCTCAGGTGCACCACTGGGGACACTAAACCTGTCATGGGTTGTGTCCCAATTCAGGGTCTGCACGCTTGAAGTACGCATTTTAAGTGTGATTACGTCACCGCCATGCGACGACGGCTGTCCCAATTCAAAGTGTACTTCAAACGCATACTCCAAATGCGCCGTCGATTTCCCCAAATATCAAGCGTGGTCCGGTGCACGCTTCGTGGTCCCATATATCCCATAATTCATGGGTGTGGATAATATTGCCGCAAAATATGGCAGAAGTACGCACCGTACGTAGTACGCGTAGTGCGCGTACTTCAAGCGTGCAGACCCTGAATTGGGACACAGCCATGGAAACCAGAACAGCTTCCAAGATAACACATTTTGGAATTTCTAATTAGATGGGCATGTGTGTGTCTGCTATGTTTTCTACAGTGTAACCGCAACAATTTGTGGATGCAGATTCGTTTGTTTGATTACTGTCTGTGTAATGGGAATTATTCATGGGGCAAAAAGTGGCATATTTCTGCTTCTGCTGGTCACAGCTTTTGGTCCCACATATTGCCAACATCCTACAGGAAGTTTCAGTGCAGCATTTTTCAAATGGAGAGTCATTTCTCGCTCCACATTATCGCCTCTGTGTTGTTGCAACATGACAAATATCGCTTTTCTTGACTCAGTCACAGTGTCGTGAAAGACTTTCTATTTGATACTCTGTTAAACGAAGATGATAAGAAATACGTTGCTATGATGCACAAGATGAAGTCACCAAACTGCTGGCAAAAAAAGAAAATGTGAACGTATGTGGGATGATTGTGTAAATGATTTTTTTTGTTCTTGCTACAAACGTTTATACATAAGACTGTTCTTCTTTCTGGCTTAAATTTTGAGGAGTGGTGGTTCAAAAAGGGGTCAGAGTTTAACTCCAAGCTGTTTATGCCTTTATTTGTTTTACGCAGCTGCAAATGCACACAGTAGGTCACCTACTTAAGTTACATGGTCAGTTAAAGAATTCGAGGATAGGTAATTACACAAAAAAATAGTTTTATTCTCATAATCGAAGGTTGACTTCAGTTTCATTTTAGTTCAACAGTCACCAAACATTATCCTTACTAATGATGAAACGGAGGGTGCGGGGAGGTGCTAGTCTGACTTGTAGTAGTTAGTTCTTTGAAACGTGCAGATTTCTTTACCTGACATTAGGACATTAGTGACCAATCACAGTGCCATCTGCTGTGGACTAATGCACCTTTTACCAGTCCTTGTTCTCTAATAAGCTGATTTGTTATTTCAATTGTATAATTACTTTTGCATGCTGTGAATACAGGACTGACAACAAGAACACAAGTTAAGTTGTGTTGAGGATCTCTCCAGTAGCCCACAAACTAAAGTATAAAAGTATCAGGTGCTATTACTGGCTTGGTTGTAGAGTGCACACTTTTTTACCCTAACTACTATGAATTATTATTCTGATTAAAGGTAGTTTTACCAATTTTTTTGCAGAGAACAGACATCAGTTTTGTTACTCTTGAATTTTTCTGGTGTCTGCCTGGTTAAGGATTGGGACCGCAGAGAGTTTGAGTGGTTGTTGAAATTTAAAACTGTAACTGACTTCTTTGTATGCACAGTAATGATGTTCAGTCAGTCAGGCATAGAGACCAGTCAGTGATACACTGGTCATTAGGGAAAGATGCTTTCCCTAATTTATGTTAGGGCCTAACATAAACGCACCACTACCATCATTAAGTATCCTGTGTCCTGATTGGTCAGACAGGTAGTTTACTCAGAGGGGTGGAAGAACAGGGCGGGGCTTCCTAGATGCATAGTGAGAATAATTTTATGATTTTATGATCTCTTGTTTACAAGTGTTCGGTGGAGGTTCCTTTCGCTGGGTGAAATCAGGTGGAAAGAGGGCGTTCCACCAAAAAAACGTCCTGTGATTGCGTTGGTTGAGAGGAGGTTGTTGCCCGTAGCTTACATTAAACACTCGAGCTTGTCTACAAACACTTGCTAACTAACCAGCAAATGGTTGCAGAGCTTGAAAAAGTGCAACACAAACCGGGGTGTGGGAGGGCACCTTTTCTGAAGGCGACCAGTCTCAGTTTCCAGTTTGTGTGCCGCTTTTTACATTTTAATAATATGCTTAGCGAGTAGTTGGTGGACAAGTCTTCTGTACAAACTACAGCTGACAGCAGCAATCTGCTGGCAACCAAAGGAGTCATGAGGACCAGCCTGCTTTTGGAGCAATGTATGCATGCAGCCTGGTGATATTGGCGTTGTCCAATTCAAACTGTGGTGAGGACAGTCAAATCACCATATCTAATCTAGACTGATTTTCATTAGCAACTTATAGATTATTGTGCTATTTCCAATTGACAATGAAATAAACATAAATGAAAGTGATCGCTGAATTAAAGGTTAATTGCTGTCTCTACCATATTTTATGTCTGTGTCTTTCCTTCTGTCTTTGTTTCTGTGTCTTTCTCTCGTTTCCTCTCCCCTGCTCGGGATCGATAGCTTTCACCATCCAAACCCTTCTTATTGACATTTTTGTGCTCTCAAAGTAACAGAACACTGCTCAGAAAAGAGTCATCTTCCGAACTCGGGTTATAAATAGAGCTGTCAGTTTGAGACGTCACACAGCTATTACAGTTACAGTGTCATGTCTCACACTTGCATTATTGTGATCAGTAAATTGCCTGTCAGAGTTACTTGAGTTCTTTCAGCTTATTTAAAGGTAAGCACTTTTTCAGTTCTCCAGGGCTATTCGGACAAATGGATATTGAGCGCGTGAATATTTCTCTACTTGTTCCAATGCATTTCCATATTTGCCGCCTCAGCCCTGCTAAGGGTGGATACGCTAGTCATGGGATCTTGAAACTGAAATCTGTCAGACCCATTAGCTGAAGTCAAGCTATAAAACAACCTTCAATTTTCCACATTCTAATTGTTAATCATCATACTTGGCATCTTATTGCACAGTAAATATGCCTTTTGCATGGTGGGCTCTTTTCTAGTATTGCTGGTGCTTGCAAATAGACATCTTTTGACACATAAATGTGGTGTAAAGATAGTGACCATAATGGCTTCTTTAGTTGTTGGAGCGTGAAAAGTTTGGAGTGTGAAGACAGGTCTACAAGAGTGATAGGTATTCTGCAGTAGTGTCAATAAACACATCTGAGCATGACTGTCAACCACATGTAAAACTGTGAAAACTGCTTCACCTATAGCACCCAATGACGTAGGGAATGAGCTCAGGAATGGGGGCAAGGAGGGGAGCAATATGGAAGACTGCAGCGTCAGCCCGGTTAAACGAATTTTGCCTTCTACTTCTTCCTCTGTGAGAGTCCTCTTTACTTTTCTGATTATGCCCTCCATCGCTGAGCTGAAGCAGTTTATTTTGGACTGTGAAAGAATCGCAGCATGCTAAAATGTAAGTGGTGAGGTCAAATTTATGAATGGTCAGCTACCTCTTTTAAAAGCCCTGTAAAATCAGACAGAGAACTTAAGTCGCCGTCTTTAAGGTAACCTTCAGTTTTATGTCAGTAATAAAAGTAATTTTCACAGGCATCCACAAGTTTCACTACATGTGCAGCATCACTGTTGTATCCCGAGATAATAAAAGCATTTCTTTTTTCATGCTGAAGATCACTCCTGATGATATTTTGATCATTTTCTTTCATTTGTGATAATGATGTGATACTACTTCAGTGACAGTATGTCAGCTTGTCAGAAGTGACAGTTTCTTATGTTGTGTTACAAGAGAAAACCTCCTCTTTGCTCCCTCTGCCCTGCTTTATATTGAAAAATATCTTCCAGTATTTACAGTATTTAACTTTTGCTTACTCTAAAGCACTTTCAGGTAGCCATGCTAAAGCTTTGCCTGGGATTTCCGTGTAGCTTTCCACAGCCTTCAGTGGAACAGACTTAAGGGTTTCAACCTGAACCTTGTTCCCTTGTCACTGATATGCATGTATACAAATTACAAGGCCTGTGCTACACTCACCGGGGCCCACCTCAATCTCCTTTCTCACGGCTTCATTTAATGACTTCATCACTCATCTAAAAGATTTTTTCTTCCTTTTCTGTCATTAGACTGGCTCTGGCCAACAACATGCCTTGGTCTGGTTTGATTTCCCTGGGCAGACAATGAATTACACAGGGTCTGAGTAGCAGTGGAGATCCAAAGCTCCATGATTGTTCCTTTCACTTAGGCTGAGCTGGCTGGAGTAAAAGCCCAGATCAGAGCCTCTACAAATGGGACCCGAAACGCCAGAGCTCTTCACCCTCTTTTTATGCAAGCTGCCTTACTGGGAGAAGTTAATATGTGAGATCAGTTGGACTCCACCTCTTACTCTCAACCCCATCCCATTTTTTGAATATCTATAAAGGGTTAAAAAAAAATAGAACTACTATTACATGGCATAGAGCCAGCTTGTCAGCTGTGACACTGCTGAGTTGTTACTGTAGCCCAGGTTACTTTAATAGCGAGATTCATCTCGTCTCATCTTTATTTGTGGCTTGAGCGTTTCTTATTTTCCTCTTGACAATGCCCCAAAGAATCTCTAAGGGGTTTGGGTCAGGAGTTGGAGTTGTGTGGCCAGTCAAGCACAGTAAAACCATAGTTTTCACACTGTGAGCTTGGGACTAATCTAATAATGTACACCGTATAAAATAAAATACACCGTATTATTATTTAAGAAAAACTGCGCCAAAATGAAGAAGTAGTGTCTGAAAAACTGTTCACTCTATTGATGCTTTGCTGCTACTTAATATCTGAGAGTAGACTAAATAGCAGTCATTGGCCTCTATGACGCCCAGTGAAGACTTGGTCGTGGAGAAAAAGTGAGGATAAATTCCAGTATGGTTATTGAGATCTAAGCCGTCTTAAATCCCTCTCCGTCAGTCTGAGAGTTTCTCCTTGAGAGACTCGTCTCAAGTTAACAAGGACACTTGTGATAAAAGTTCTATGTGGCAGTCAGGGGATAAAGGGAATTGAAACTGTACATACTACCTCCCTGTGGACTTAAAACTAGCAGAGTCTACCATTTTTTCCAGACAGCACCTCAATACCATGAATCTTGGATGCAAGCCTAGAAGAAGTTGCTGAGTCTCCTGTGCCAGAAAGGCATTGGTGAAATGTTTTATTTATTTCAGCCATAGCTTTTACCTGGTTCAGTGGTTTACACTCATCACCTTCGAGTGATGAGTGTAAACCACCGTCTTATCTTCTGCCATGTTTCTTTATCTCCTCTCATTTTCAGCACTTCCTCTTTATGCTGGAACACATTTTATCACTGAGAGATTGTGTCTCTGCTCGGGTCATACTTTTGTTAAAATAGCTCAGAGCTGGGGAATACATCTCTGTCAGGTCACAACTACGTTGTCACACCTTGTAGCTGTTAGGTTTGTAGGCTAGACCAGGGGTGTCAAACTCCAGTCCTTGGGGGCGGGTGTCCTGAAATGTTTACATGTGTCCCTGCCACAACACACCTGAATACAATTAGTAGGTCATTAGCAACATTCTATAGAACTTGACTGCATGCTAAGGTGGCAACAACGTAACTCTACTCTAGTAAAGTAAATGACAGTGTTTGGAAAAAGGTACTTTTATTGCACCATGTTCATTCACTCATGAGCTGCTGTAACATGAATCAAATGACTGAACTGCCACCTCAGCATGCAGTCAATCCTATAGAGTGTTGCTATTGATCAGCTAATTTTATTCAGGTGTGTTGTGGCAGGGACACATGTAAACAGTTCAGGATGGAGTTTGACACCCATTGGCTAGACTGACAGTAACATGGTAAATGGTAAATGGACTGGTTCTTATAAAGCGCTTTTCTACTCATCTGAGCACTCAAAGCGCTTTACACAACTTGTGCATTCACCCATTCAGACCCATTCGCACAAGCACATCTTTCTAAGTGCTTTATAGCTAACATTCACACACATTCATACTCCGATGGATGCATCGGAGAGCAATTTGGGGTTAGTATCTTGCCCAAGGATATTTGGCATGCAGACTAGGGGAAGCCAGGAATCGAACCGCCAACCTTCCGATCAGTAGATGACCTGCTCTACCACCTGAGCTACAGCCACCAAAAACACAGGGCTGCTTTGTTCTACTGGAGCCATCAACTTCTTGTAATAAGAGAGTTGGCATTATAGCTGTACATCTGGCCCAGTGTGGTGTGTTACTGAGTCATGGATATAGTGTTCAAGTTAATATGTTGTTTGTCTTACTTAAGTGTGTAACCGAATCATAATGACCTCCCCCAATCATGTAGTGGTATAAACTCAGTATTCTGATTCCATTTCATTGCTCTGTCCGTCCCATCATATCTCCCCCCCCATCTCTTATCATTACCAACTAAATAATGAAGTTGTTTGACACTAGCCTCTTCCCCTGGCTAACCAACCGTTGAATGTGATTGCCTTTAATGGTTCCTTTCTCTCTTCAGCAACCTGTAAACCTGGGAGATAATTGTGAAGCCATTATGTGGACTCATTGTCATTATACAGGCTGCTATGGTTAACATCACCACAAAAGTACCATGACTTTTCACAATGAACATTAAAGTAAGATACTAAATCTACTAATACTAGCATTTTGGCCATGCAGATTCTTCCTTTGATGTTACTCACAGAGTCATATATAGATAGAAATAATGTTATACATATTATGTGTTAGTTTAACTGAATTGATTAATTGAAGAATTGCAGTTATACGTAGTACTGTCAGTGTCCGTGTTTCCTCTGACATGTTTATTTTTTGTCTGGATAATTTCTACAGAAGGATTATGATTCATGTAATTGCACAGTCTGTATGTTGACCAATTGAACACTTTCAATTTGAAAACTAAGGTGGACATATCACCAAACTCATCAAAACAGCAAAGTAAATACAGGTTTTTAAACCTCTCTTCTTAAACCTCAACCTTTATTACTGATGTTATTAAAGGCCCCATATCATGAAAATGTGTTGTCATATTTTTGAAAAGTTTTCGATATAAAATCTAAGCCTTAAACATCAGAAATCCTTTACAAGCATCAGTTATCACTAACAGTAAGAAAACCGTATTTTTGTTGTGCACAATGAACAACCAGTTTGTTTCTTTGTGTGGCTTTGGTCTATAAATGTGTGCTAAAAGTTGCACACCAACCCTGTGTTCTCCCCAGTAAAACTACTATTATTATCAGACTTTGTTCTGTAGCCTGGTTGCTCAACGAGAAAATAAAATATCAAAAAGAAATATGTGAGAGCAAGTAAAACCATGAAAATACTGTAAATGTTACCTACAAATAGCCAAACTAAAACTTCCAGGTTTTCATGTCACCTGAACGATAGAAACCCCAGATAATCTTGCTTTGGGACTAGAAAATCCTTTTGTTTCTTGCATGGCTAACATAATTGTTAGCTTTATTTGTATATCAGTAGCTGTGTTGTCTACTGAATAAGTTGTGCCTCACAGACCTCTTTCTCAAACGGCTGGATGTAGCAGTTCTATGGGAAAAAAATATTATCTGTGTGGTCTTTGGGGCCAAAATATGACATTAATATGTCATGGATTTTCTTTTAGAACCCTTTTCTTTCGAAACTGTCAGTAGGCTCTCACAAACACTCACACTTACTGCACTATTACTTAAACCAAACTCCATTCATGCCCATTCCTTGCTTGCAAAGGCCCTGAAAGATGAGCATATTTACTGTACAGACTAGTCTTTTGTGTATCAGCTTAAATAAAACAGTCAAAGCTTAAAGAATGAATGGCTGTAAATTTGTAACTCTCCTTATAGGAATATAGATTTGTATCAATGTATATCATAAATACAGGACTCCAAGAATTGTAGATAAATAATTTCTAAATTTTAAAAGGGCATTCATTATTTTCACCTTTTTAACATCTTTTTTTCATTGGTTGTGTTTCCATGTTATTTGAGCAGTAATGGACTTAATATAACATAAAAACAACCCCATAAGATGGACCGACCTACAGAATTAATAATATTTTAGGGATTTGAAGATTTCTTTTATTTGATTAATTTTAATTTAATTTTTTTTTTTTTTTTTTTGTTACTTTCGGCAAGGAGTTATATTTTTAGTAGTATTTGCTTTGTGTGTGTCAATCTGTCAGTAAACAAGATAGAATGAATTCTGTTAAAACTTGGGGTGTAGAGTAGGATCATATTCACAATCAATTAAAATTTGCCTTACACCCACAAGGTCTTCAAGGTCAACATAATGATTTATTGAGATTCTAAATGTGCTTCAAAAGATTTAAGGATTTAAAATATCATGCCAAATTTGCCCTCTGACCTCTCCTTCAAAGTCATGTGATTGATCTGAAGCTTAAAGTGATAATAATCCTATATGCAGCTATTTCAAACCATGTTTATTACTCTCATTGCTTGTACTGACAACATAAAGGCATATACAGTGGAGAATGATGTATAGGTATGGGGATTTTAAGCATCACTTACTTTGGACCTCTGACCTCTTCTTCAAGATAAAATAAGGTTACTAATCTTTAAAACTCTGATTAAGATTCTACTGCCATTGTTTGTACTGGCAACAGTTTGACTTACTTTACATTACAGTAACAGCTTATAAGCTTATAAATACATAACAACTTGAATACATGTACAATGCTCTTTTTACTAAAGAAAACAAATACAATTACATATAAAGTTATATACAAAATACAAAAGTCTTCCCTTAAAAGTAAACACTGCCTAAAGAGCGAGCTGGCTCAGCGGAGGTTTGTGCTCTCAGAGTGCTTCTTGTTAGAGTTAATTCTGGTTGCTAAACAACACTTGACGTACAACACAAATAAGGTGTAAGGCATTCATTTCTGGTTTGGGCTGTCGCTTTATGGGAAGGTAATACCTATGAAGTACAAAATGGAAAAAGACAGCTCTTTATTGTAAAGTCTAGCAGCTTGTTCCTAAATCAGTCATACCCTGAACATTTAAAAACTAGACAGTTAGGTAGTTAATTAGTTGCCACCGAGGGTTTTCATGCTTACTTTTATAGACTTAACTCCAGAAATGGACTTTCCAGAATTGACAGGAACACAAAAAACAAGTCAAAAGATGGGAAAGCTACCATCAACCTATATGCTCAGGCTGATGGTGGGCTTAATCGCGTGACGAATAAAGATGTTCGAAAACGACTCAGAGTTGCCCCCATCGAAAAGTAGATGCGGGAAGCGCACCTATGGTGGTATGGACATGCGCAGAGAGGAGAATTCGGTGTCAAGAACAGCCCTTCGACTCCACCCTGGAGGCCGTCAACCGGCGAGGAAGACCGAAGAAGCGGCAGATGGAAGCAATCACCGAAGACATGTGCGCAATGGATCTCGCCCCAGAGGACGCCCAAATGGGGAAGACAAAGCCACGCAGAAGACGCTGGGAAGACGCTAGGAAAAAGAAAGAAAGAGATCCCTTATTTTCAACAGCTGCCAACCAAATTAAGCATTGTCTTTACTCCAAACTAAGCACATTCTGTGTTCCACCTCCACACTAATAGCTTTTCATACTACATGCTTTAAGCCTGTAGCTTGATTTTTTTCTTCCCCTGACTCTCAGAAGCGGACAATAAATAGTGACGAACAGAGAAAGTGTTGATCAATATAATGCACTCAGTTGATACAGCAATAAAACATCCGACAAAGTATTTTGGCTGAAGAATTGATAATGCCCCCTTAACCATTTTTAGGCTATTTATTCTAAATGCTTTCTTCTGGCTCGCTGTTCAGATAGGTAAATCACAGACCTGTTGAGTTAGATGGTGCAATCAAAACCCTATTGAAGCCTATTTCACTCAACTGATTGCTCCAAATTACTAAAAACATTATCTCTGTGTGGGTCTCTGTGTTTGTTCTTTGGTAACCAGCAGAGCCTGTGATGGTTCCAAAGAAACAGAAGATGTCTGCAACACAATAGACCGCTCAATCACTTACCAGATATATCTAATACACAGAGCAGAGCATGGATGCATTGTCATCTCTAGTTCTTTTTCAGTGGATTGCAAGTTTTCAACAGTGGTTCATGTTGTCAAATAGTGATCAGTATAGTCATTATGATATTATCAATGAGTCATTTTTCTGCAGATGTTTTTGGGGAATGATGAATTCTAACCAACAGTGCATCCGCGCAACATGCAGATAGAAATCTTCTAGCTCTTAAATTCATGACAAGAAATGGCAATAAGAGGAAACGATGGACCTGTAGCGAGTCTTCAGCTGCAAATTGGGAGAATTTAGTGAGAGAGGCATTCAGAGCTGTCACTTCTCAGAAGCACACTTCATCAGGGCAAAAACCCTGATTAGACCACAGTCTGTTTCCTTGTCTCAGCTGCGCTTTTTGGTGGAGAAAAGTTGGGAGGCATTATGATGACATGTTCGCTTACTTCGCTAATTATCTCAGTGCGGTGCTGTTTTGTGGATGTACACTGGGTGTAGTTCATTTCTGTCCTATTAGCATTTGCAATTCCCATCCCAAACAAGACATCCAAACAAATAACCTGAAGACTGTTTTTCAATTTCTGGGTGTATACATCTCGTTTTAACTTAATTTAAATAATAGGCCAACAAAGTTTGAACATATTGCATTTTTATTTGCAAAACGTTTTTTTTCCCCCCTACCGTTTGAGTCTAAGTGAAGAACATGTTTTGGATCGACACACTCCCCGTATTCCCCCGTCTCCGCCGGCTTCTGTTGTTTCACTGCACCCGTTTTGTTTGATCTAAATAATTTGCAGCCGCTCTTTTTCTTGTTCCAGTTTGTCGCTTGGCATCATAAGGACTGGCCCTCTTTTGTTTTGGTGATTTACAGACATATGAAATCAGATCTGTTATGCAAATGAACAAAATAAATTGATGGATTGTTCTCACCCACAGCTCACATTCATTTTACTTCCTGCAGTGCTCTCTCGATGTGAATGCCATTATACTAGCCGGCTTGTTCCTGAGATAAAAATGCAGCCACAACAGCTATTATAGGGTTGTATTATATGTCATTTAACATTCCTTTTATGTTACTTTATTTCATTTTATTTACTTTTTTTTATCTTTCCCTTTGAATTCCCACACTCTTCTTGGCTCATAATATCCTTCCATCATCCACATGCTCTTGTTTGTCTCACTCTCTGCTGCGTGGTTGTCAAGACAATTTCACAGGTGCAACGTAATCTGCTCCAAAGAATAAATTATGACAAAAACAAACACAGAGCAGAAACTGAATAGGGAATTTCATGAAGCTGACTGACACCCACTTGTGTTCCGAAGCACGCCTCGATCTGCCCTTGCTCTGTACAACACACGACAGGGATAGGCTTGGCTTTTCATACCCTATGCGTGCATGGGTAATATAATATAAGCGTACGCTGTAGAGGCCCCTTAATCAATGCCAGTGCTCTCGCTGCTGATGGAGAATGACACTGCAATCACTGCCACAGCTACCATTTCACTGAACAGTGATTGCGTTAGATTAGAAGCAACGAGAACTAGAACTTTTTTGGGGGTTAGGGGGGTGGGGCTGCTTCTTCTCCAGTCACTGTTGTCTATCATTAGTCCAGCATTTTCTAACCATAACATCAGTCTAGCAAATTATATGAAGAATGTGACCTATGGGTGCATCTTTTGAGAGTGTAATGCCAGCAGACATCATAATCATTTTACAAGTATAGACTGCAAGCTTTAAGTTAGGGTCTCTGTAGGTTTGGACATTATGTCATCACCAGTGTTGGTCAAGTTACTTGAAAAAAGTAATCAGTAACTTATTACTGATTACGTCCCCAAAAAAGTAATCCCATTACTTTACTGATTACTTATTTTCAAAAGTAATTCATTACTTAGTTGCTTAGTTACTTTTTAAAAACACGATTTACAACCTGAATAGGTGATAAAGCGATATATCTTTCAGCCCAATTCTACTTTTTCTACATAATCCATCATACAAAATGTAATCAAATGGAAAAGTCTCTTTTTAAAACTTGTTTTATTAGTTTTAATCTTTTAACTTTATGCATCAAGCAAAAATTTAATTATATGCAACATTCTCTGACTGGAAGAAATTTGTTTAATATTTAAACCTATTTTCTGCACATTCCAGCACATAATTTTTTTGTGTGTGTTTACGCTCAGTCTTTCAAATAGATGCAAGTAAAACACAGCAGAAAACAAATAAAGTCAAAGACTCAGGGGTCGTGTTGCTCTATTTTCACCTGTAAAGCAGGAGTGGGGTAGGCGGTTTACCCTGGTGCAGGTGAGCCACAGCGGTCAATGGAAGAATCCGCGAGTTTCTCTGTGAATTTCCCATTACGTGGTAGCGCACTCGGTGCTTGCTTGGAAGTTTAGGGGGGGGTTTGCTGTAAAAAGAAGTTTTCTTCCCACGCAGTGAACAGCAGACACTAATGTTTTTGTCACTTTTTATGGAATCAAACTCAAAGTAAGGTCAGTACTTCCACGCTTTAAACGCTGTACGCTCATACTCTCTCCCGCACTCGATGTATTATCCATTGTTGATCTGCACACAGATGTTGTCACAAACGTCGCACTCGCTTACGTCACTGTCAATGAGACATTCTCGCAAAAAACTCACGGTTTTAGTAACACAGTAACGCAGCGTTCCTACGGGAAAGTAACGGTAATCTAATTACCGTTTTTGCAATAGTAATCCCTTACTTTACTCGTTACTTGAAAAAAGTAATCAGATTACAGTAACGCATTCGCGTTACTGCCCATCTCTGGTCAGCACTAGGAAACATTAATTTAAGGAAAAGTTCTGGGTTATAATCTAAAACATTCAAGATTCAATGAGTTGTCTTACAGTCCCTTGCTCTCAAATTGCTTGTATGAATATATCTGCTCTACTCCAATCTGCCTTCTAAGCTGTTTTTAATATTAGGTGTTTGTGCCTTAGTCACTGTGTTGTAGGTTTGTGATGGTGTTAATTCCTTTTATAGCCTGTGTATGAATTCTATCATTGCAGAGCAGTTTGGCTCAGTGTGCCCGGTTTAGAGAGATGGACTTTTCTGTTCCTATCAGTGAGGGATGTGATAAAAACGCGAACAAAAACTGAGCCACAACTTTGTGTCGTGAGGTCATCTGCAGATGCTAGAGAGACATTTGCTAGGCCGAGAGAACGCCATCAGCATGGATCTGTAGCAGACCGTGAGAATCGTACAGAAGTTCTTTAACTGTGACTGATTCACAGTTTACCTCTGAGTACTGCAGATGTTATTTTGACAAATTTGGTAGTGTCCTTTGCAGTTTGAAAGCACTGTCTTACTAAACAGTATAAATTTTCAATGGTGCTTTCATTTAAAAATGCTCCAAAATAATCTGAATCCTAACGTGGACGTGAACTTCATTGGCAAGTCAGTCGGTATGTTTTGCAGGGCCAGAAGACTCCATCTGCAGTTTTTGCCCATAGAGATAATTTGATACGTGATAGATTAAGCAATGGTGATGGATTCTTTACAGAAACAGTGTAAGCACGCCGCCCTGCTGTCTCTCTCTCTCTCTCTTCTTTGGCCTCGTGCCCTAAACCTCCCTCTGTCTGCCTATCTACTTCCCGTTCCTTACCTCTTTCTACCCCTCAACTTTTTCCTGAGGGAGTCAGGAGGCTAATGGCTCTGTGCTGAGCCCTCACCATTAATCACACTCCCATTAGCCAAGCCCATACAAAACTTTGGACTAATTGAAACACTGGAAGTAGCAGCGAGGAGTGTGCATAAGAGAGATCACATGGAAAAGTAAAGAAAGGAAACCATGAGATGCCAGGATAACAGGATATTGATAAACTTAGTCCTTATTGTTGTAATATTGCTTCATTTTACAGGGACATAGTGTATATGTTAGGATAGACAATTTGTCTGTCCTCTTATCTTTTCTTAATTATTTTATTGTATTATTGCTGAACTTATTATTTCACTTGTGTAATCAGTACCCTTGAACCCTTCACCTCAGCTGGAATCTGCCTGATCAGCCAAAACGCTCTGAGCTAACGATCTCGTGATAATCTCGTAATAATGTTCAATAACACTAGACTGTATAATTTTGCCTTTGTGTTTCGTCAGCATCATTTGGGTCCTCGCAGATCTTTTTGATTAGCTTTGTTGCTCTGTGCTATGGTTCATATCTCTGTGTATGTGCGTCTTGTGAAGCCATTATACTTACCTGACACAGACTCACATGTGCCCGAGCGCACAGCCGTTTCCTCATTATGACTTGGAGTGATCTGCTGAGTTGGATGAATCTAGACAGCAATTATCTCAGCCAGAGAGTCAGCAAGCAGCAGTACACTGGAGAAAGGGCTGTTAGACAAGACAACACCTCTCAGAGTTGGATTGTCCTCATCAGACTTTCCTCTCTTTGGTCGCAATAAAAGAGAAGAGAGAAAACACTAACAGGGCCAGTTTAATAGGTTGCAAAACAAGGGTATCGGTGTGTGGGTGGAAAAGAGAAGGAGGTATCCAAAGACACTGCGGTGTGATGTATCATTCTGCCAACAATAATGGCAAGTTGGAAGCTGAAATGATGGTGCACAGCTACATCTTCAGAAGCCTCTGAGAGGCTGCCTTTTTCTGCCCTAATGGAAGAGAGAAAAAAATCACTATTGCTCCTTTTTTCAGCCAGCACATGTTATATTCTAGGAACTGGTGACATGCATCATCTAATGAGAGCAGATAGTAGAAAAAAAAGTCACAAACCCTTCAGTCTTGGGTTACCGTGTGATACTATTACAGCACATACGGGATCTCGTGTGGTTTTTATTTTATGCTTTGCAGTGAACGCACTGACATTTATCAAAGTGTGCCGGCTGGCTGGCAATGATCAACAGTAAGGACATCTCTGCCCATACCTGAAACTAGTTGTTTCCCATTCCTGCAGGTTTTCCACTGTGGCTAGCCTTTCTGCTTCTTGCATGACAGACTTTCTGCCAAAGCATGAAATATATATGAGGGGGTGCACGCCTTTTCAGGACCTCCCATTATGACTGTGAATCAGAGCATTCTCCTCAGCCCTGAATAATTCATGCAGTGAAAATATCTGCTTAGTCAGATTTTTTTTCTCCTACCTGATGTACGTAATGGATAAAAGCAGTCAGCCCTTGTTTCAGAGTATCCGGGGAACAGAGTGGCCATGGGGATCAAGTTCAGATCAAGGGACTTGCATATGAATGCAAAATAAATGTTTAAGCTTTGCGGGTAGTAAACGTGTGTAGATCTTGTAAAACTGAGATTGCACCAGGGGCTAAACAAAATATTCTATTTACCAGGAAGTCTCAGGATTTGGGAAGTGTTTTAATCGCTTTGCAACACGTGAGGGTGGAGCAGGATGAGCTGGGGCAGGAAGGGCTGTTCCGGTCGCCCCCTTTATTTATTCCAGACACTCTCAGTGTCCCATTACTCACACAGCAGCCTGAGAGCTCTTACTCATTGAAACCTAGTTAAAGCCCCGCGTCAGCAATAGAGACGGAGGAAAGGGAGAACAGAGAGGGAGAGAAAGAGGGCAATTGACAAAACAGAGGTGAGACAAAACACTCGTCCTGCTCTCAGCCCCATTTTTCCTGAGTGTGTCTGCTGGTGGTTGCTATCCAAACCTCCATTAGCCTCCATGAATAATGAAAGTGAACAATAAGTGTGTTAGCAGTGAGCTATTTCCCCCCTTCACTGCTGGGACCTACACCCCTTTGAGCAAGTGGGTGTGTATACAGGCAGACAAGGTTGAGAAATTAAAAGGGAGGAAATTAATTTTGGGGGGAAGCCAAGGAAATGCTTACCTTGCACTTCTTGCGGCAGGATGGCCTTGTGTCCAAGGAGTCGATATTTTTGGATCTCTTATCTGTTTAAGGTGAAATGACTTGAGGCAGAAAACGCAGGTTTTCCTGGCTTAGCTTTGATTTTGCTACACTTTCCTCTGCAGCACGGTGGCACGGTGGTTAGCACTGTTGCCGCACAGCAAGAAGGTCCTGAGTTCAATTCCACCATCAGGCCGGGGTCTTTCTGTGTGGAGTTTGCATGTTCTCCCCGTGTTTGCGTGGGTTCCCTCCGGGTACTCCGGCTTCCTCCCACCGTCCAAAGACATGCATCTTGTGGGGATAGGTTAATTGGATAATCCAAATTGCCACTAGGTGTGAATGTGAGTGCGAATGGTTGTCTGTCCCTGTGTGTTGGCCCTGCGACAGACTGGTGACCTGTCCAGGGTGTACCCCGCCTCTTGCCCTATGACAGCTGGGATAGGCTCCAGCACCCCCCGCGACCCTGAAAAGGATAAGCGGAAGCAAATGGATGGATGGATTTCCTCTAAGTGGAGAGCCTTTGAGACCTTTGCATTTTAATACAAAATCATAAAAAATGCTGAATGTTCTCTTATGAGTACTTAAAGAAGACTTGTTATGGTTTTACTATATATACACTCCCTGAGCCAGAGTTGTTTTGGTGGTTGAGCAATGTAAGCAAAATATATACACGTATCTATTTATCTATTTCAGCAAAATAAACCCTTTTGTTAAAGGAATATTTGTTTGTATTCCAACTTTTTTTTACATTTTGTTTTTAATTTTTTACTGGTGATATAATCTTAGCCTCCAACACATCCTCACCCACTGCTGTGTGATCCGCATCCTTCAGCTGTTAGTGTTCACAAACTCTGCCAAGACCATCGCTATCTCTCCTTGTTGTTGTGAGAGCACTTGAAACGGCTCAAATAAGACAGGAACAGCTGGCCTCAGACCTCTGCGTAGAAAAAAAAATGTCAGGACAGACTGAGAGCAAACGAGAGGGGGAGCAGAAGTGATGGTACAAAGAGGAAGGAGATAAAGGCTGAACAAGAGGAAGCGAATGTAGTAGAGACTGGAAGAAGTAAAGAGGCCTGGCAGTGATGAAATAGAGATGTGAAGGAGAGCAAAATGACAGCTTTAAGAGAGATACTGTGCAAAAAGACATGAGAATACAACATAGCTATCATGTGCCCTCTCGTTCGCTTCACCTCCCTGCTTTCAGCAGCCGCAGGAAGTGATGCGAGGAGGCGATGCGAACGTGTCAGACGTAACCTTTGTGTTCCGTCGCATCACTTTGACGGATGTCAATCGCTTCTAACATTATAGAGCTGCATTTCCTGTCACGAGGTGGATTGTTTTGCATTCTGATATTGTTCCTACATTCGTGTTGCTGTCATTCACTTTCTATAATATAGCTAATGTAGAAGTTGGATGTGAAATTCTGCAAACATTTATCTCGAAGCTTTTAAATGCATGCACTGTGCTTTTTAGCAGGGACAATGTGAATAAAGACATTAGACACTAAAAGATTCAGAAAACCTTCCATTAGCTAGGCTCTGTGTTTTGTCATTTAAATGCATTAAGCTTGTTAATGTTCCATTTCTGTTTCATTTGTTTCTTATATGCTGCGGCTTCAGATGCTGGTTAGGTCATGATGTCAAAGAGGAAGTCAGTCTGTTTTCATACAGTTTTCGCTTTATTGTCTCTAATTGAAAGAACTAATTTTTTGGGGGGGATAGTTTGGAAAAATTAACTGAGAAGTCTTTATCTAATTTGCTGCAAAAATTGTTTTCCTTGTCATGATTTTCAGCTTATTATCCATTTAACTGTAAAGTAACTATAATTGATATTTTCATTATATAATATAAATCAAATCCCAAACCGAAATATGAATCTGCAGTAAATTATCACTCATCTGCAGCTCCCCTCCCTCTCCACTCTTTAGAGCTTAATCTTGAGTTTCAGCTCATTGTTTGGCTCTCTGGCCGGCAGCGTTATTGTTTTGATTCACCCTCGCATAGCAGGGGTTTTGTAATATAGCAGGGGTGTCTGTTCAATATATGTGTGAGTATAGGAAAAATGTTGCTTGGCAACTCCTGGATGTGCAAGTATGCAGGTAGTCCAAAGAAAGAAATGTGCTCTTTCAATCAAATAGAATTAGAAAAAGGTAAGCACTGGTTAAGAAATCTGCACAAATGCATAACCACATTTTATTCATACCTTTTCCAAAACCGTTATTAAATGAACTGCCTTTATGCAGCACTTTCATCAAAAGCTGGGCAATCAATGGCAGCAAGCTAACAAAGAGCAAATTTGACAATTTTGAGCACTTTGAGTCCATGTGTTGCCAAACAACATGTGGATAAGAGAAGACAGACGTCATTCTGTCATGTTTTGCTGTGTGGCAGGCAGGATGTAGAACCCAACTGCAGGACTCACGGACACAGAATGAAACCTAAAGCAGCAGCTATTGCTGGGAAGATTCTCCATAAGAAATAAACAAATCCAAAATCTCAAACATTAAAACTAGAAACTAAACTGGACACTATAAACTAAGAAACATGAGCTAGGAACCAAACCAGGTCTGTGAACTAGAATTTCCTCAGGAATACAAAGGGAGAAACCACAGCATAGTGAGGGTACAGCAAGCAAACTGACAGAGAGAGGTTGTATCCCAATTCAGGGTCTGCAGCCTTAAAGTACGCAGCCTCAACGATCCTCAAGGGCCGCGTACTTAAAGACCGCTAAGGCCGGAAGTGCGAGGCTTGTGAAATGGGACGGTCTAGCCTCCGTTGCGCTGCCCAGGTTGCCTAGCAACCATGATACTAACAGCTGGAAACGTTTCATACAGCTTTGTTTGACAGAAATGAAGGAGAAAATCTTTTGTTCATTTGTTTGTTTGTTTCTACATGAGCTTTGATCATTCTCTGTAAGATTAAGGTCAGCTATTGAACGGCGTATATTTTAAAGTAAAGGCTGTAAAACCAAGTTAGTACAAACGTCACTAATGTCACATAACTTTGCCGACATGTGGCCAACAGTAATGTTTTAATGTTCTTCGTTATTAAACATTTGCACATAAATAAGTGACATAATATTCAGTACTTACTTAAAGTTTACTCTTCGGCCGCCCCTCATCCGCTGTTTTTTTTTTTCAGCAAAATTATCCACACCCACTGCCGCGCTATGCATTCTGGGATATGTTGGGCCACAAAGTCTACACCGCCACATCCTTAAAATTCAGGGAAATGAAGGACGCATTTGAGGGCCGCATTTCGAGCAGCCTTCGAATTGGGACAGCCTTCGTCTTGTCGCTGTGACGTAATCGGCCTTAAAATGCGGCCTTTAAGGCCGCATTTTAACACCTTGATCTTCTTCATCAGGGCTGTTTGCTGCAGTCATAGTGATTTCATGGTTAAGCTCCATGGTTCGATGTCAAGAACACTCAGTTGCTCTCATGTTATCCGAGTGCATTTCTTGGTTGGCCATGTGTGTTCTCTTTCAATCCATCCTCCATTCCTCTCTCACACACACAGATTCATTTGTCATGAGGAGGGAATAGGATGGAAATGCAGGTGATGAATTTTGATAGTCACTATTGAATCATGTGTTTTTTTCCCTCAATTTAGCATTTTCTTTCCTACTCCTTCCTCCGCCTTTGTACATCTGCCTCCTCACTCCAAAGCCATCGCTTTAGCTCTCTACTTTCTCTCTATATATATTTTTTTTTTCAGAATTCTTGTTTCACTGCTTCCATGTCACAAATGTTGTAAAAAAGCCCTTTGATGCTGTGCTTGTGGATACATCCATTTCCAGTTTATACTTAATATTTTATTTTTTAGGTTTCAGTTATTTGGATGTTGACAGTGTGACAAAAACTCTGGTGCATAGTTTGGCTTTCGAACACCCATGCACACCTTTTTTCTTTTTTCCGGCACACCTCCACTCTTGGGAAATGCTGTGGTGGCTGTCAACCCTTTTGGAGTTCAGCTAAGATTGTGAAGTTTGGCTTTTTGATCATTTTGTGTTTTCTTGCCAAGAAAAAGCAAGAAATTCTACGCCGCCTATCAATATAAGCAGGAATATTTCCATTAAATGACACATGGGTGAAAAGCATGTCTTTCCTTTTTTTACCTGCATTATCTATATGTGGCAACATGACTTTGGCTAATGTTTGGAAACATCACAGTTTTGAGACCAGGATTTTCCTTGTTGGAACCATGTCCAGGTTACACTGTAAGATGCCTGTTTGTAATAAGAAACATCTCTCTCTCTCTCTCTTTCTCTGTGTGTCCACAAATCCTTGGCTTTATGTTCAAAAACAGAGCGGGGCAAGAAAGAACCTCTTGATTGCAGAGGGGTCAGTGATGATTGCTGCAGGTTTCAGTTCCTCAGAGATATTGAGAAAGAAAAAGTGTGCACCTGCCTGTGTGAGTGTGTGAGTGTGTGTCGTTTGGGGGCTCTGCAGAGTTGGGCATACTCGTGTGCCTAGGTGATGCTGAATGTGTGTTATTGTGACTCAGCTGAGAGACATGGGCAGCTGTGGTGAGATCTGCCCTCAACCTTCTTCCTGCCTTAGCATTTGCTGGAATGTTGTGGCTGAGTGCTGCGGCTGGTTATTACTACCTACTGTCTTTTACTTGCAACCAATTTTACCGAGTCTTTTCACAGAATGACCCAGACACACAGGGGTGGCAAATGCAACAGAGAAGGGAGGCTGACTTGTAACAAGTGTGCAGCTTTCTGCTGTAGCTTTGAATCTAATATAAAGTTGCTGGAGTCTGAAACAAAAAGCAAAACAAAAACAGCACCAACTGAATAAATAGAAGCACTGAGACAATAAGATACCCCTCAGCCATGAAAGGCAGCTGGGGGATCGTCATCACCCTGCCAGGCAGGCAGACAGGACCGCCGACTTTGTGAACACGATAACTCAAGAAAAAGGCAACGTATTGAATTGATGCTATAAATGCATCTACTAAAACTCTTGAACAAGTAATTTCCCTAGGGATTAATAAAGTATTCAGATTCTGATTCTGAAGTCAAATCTCAGTAATCTTGATCTGAAGGTCAGAGATCAAGTTTTCTGAAAATCTTGTGATGGAATAATTTAAGAAGGAGGTCATTTCAATTTATAGGATAGTTGCATTGATTAGGAGGCTGAGAGGTAGCACTGGCAGAATTCTTTCTTTAAATGTGATGGAGCAAAACAAAAATGTGATTTCCAGAGGTCAAAGGAGTCGAGTCAATGGCTAAACAGCGCAGGTAGAGACAAATGATGGATGATATTTTCAACAAATTTCAAACATTCTTTGATTTTTCTTAGTCTATACTTGTTTGAAGTGCAGTGCTCAACTTTTTATGTGACTGACATCCTCTCTCCTAAACCAAAATGCCCCTCGTCTTACAATTCAAGGGTGCAGACCCATTTAGATCATTGCTGCCATCAAAAATCCAGCCTGCCTTTTCAACTCACCAGTCTAATTTACAGCAATAACGATTGGGCGAATTTAAAGCCGTCGCCGTCAATGGAGCTGGCCAAGGAAAAGGTTGGAGGGTGATGGGGTAGGAGAGAAAGTGGGAGCTAGATGTGATTAAAGGTGTAATGAGTGGACGAAGGAGCAGGGGGGATGGGGCGTTCTTGGTACACCGGGATGTGGTGAAATATGAAGCCCAAAAGGCAAAGTGACAGAGAAAAATGTCTCTCTCCCTTTTTACGTTTTCCTCGCTTATCACCATGAATCAGCCCCATGTCGTCAAAAACTCCTGCTGGTGCATGCCTAGTGAACACGGCTAAAGAGGCCTGACAGGCAGACAGGGGCAAAGTAAAAACAAAGTGATTACTTCTTGCTAGCAACGTGTAATCAGTCTCCCACTATGCTTTAGATAACTTCTGACCCAGGCTCGATAGGAAATTAAAAGATTTTTCCGGTAATGGAGAATTCAAGGAGTACTTTCCTGAAGGACATTTGTGTCCTTAATTACATTCTGGGCAATTCTCCAATATAGGGTCAGCACAGATGCCTTGTTCAGTCAAAAACCAGGAAGTGAATTACTAGCTTTCATCTTGTTATTGGTTTTTCTGGTGCCCTGTGACATCGGCAACCTTTCGAGATACCTAAGCTGTGCCATGTATTAATGGAAGTAGTGCAAAGGGTTGTAGGTTGTTAGAAAATGTGACCTTCAAAACTTTTTTTTTACATTTGGTCTCTTACGTGAAATACCCCCAAGAGTTCTTGTGTATTGACATAGTTGCTACAGACTGTAATTGTGTGTTGTTCTTTACAATATAGGTTTTTAATCAAATGTAATATATGACATCCATGACACACAGTTTCCCCACGGCTTTGGGGTTCACAGTTCCCTGTTCACACTGTGAATGCACCAACAGTATCTTCATACACTTGCTTGCCTCTCATTAACATTCAGTCTTTGCTCTCACTTTGTTGAGTCCAGTATCTAGACAGTAATTTCATGAATAAATACAATAGATATCATCTCTATTCAGCCCCGAGTGATCTGTAAGCCCTGTACTGATATGATGAATACCATGAAAAGAAATGTTGTGGGGTACGCAGTATATCTGACTTGACTAGGAAACAATGCAGTGTGTGATGGGGCCTCAGTGTCTGTCAGTATTATTCAAAGCAGATTCACAGACAACCATGCCTTTTTATGCGCTTTTGCACACTTTATACTGCTGCATTCACACGCAGAGATGCTTATAAGATGTGAATAAATGTTATGAATGCACAGAGTGCTTATGCGTATAAAGACATACAATCATGATTGGGGACAGTAATGGAAGTGGGTCAATAAAGCTTCAAGAATAACTGCCTCTTCAGTCATTGTGTCACAGTTTAACTACTGTATGCATATTGATTTGACAGGTTTTGGTGCATGAAAACTCAACAACAGCATTTCACAATCTCACTTATGCTTAACTATATTCTGTAATATTGTAATCTCCCAAACACGGGGGTAATTTATGAGCATGACAGGAAAGGTGTTCTTCTGCCAGTGATGCAGCAGATGGAGAAGAGAAGGACAGAGTAAGTGGAAAATGTGAGAGTGTCATTGGTTTCAGCTGTCACAGAACCACACCTTTTCTCTTTTCACTCAAGCTTAACCTTGTGTGACTGTATATTCGAGCCAGCATGAAATTGAAACTTATAGGTAAAGGTGGGACTCGTGAACGTGTTTATATTTTTACAACATCCTAAATGTGTTCAAATAACAAGCAGCAAGTGCAAACATCCGCCATGGCCCTAAATCATTAAGTACGTTTTGAGCTATCGTGATAACAGACAGAATGTCATGCAAACGCTCCCAAAAGTATCTCCTTGTTGGAGGTAATGAAGAATAAAGCACACATGTTCCTTGTTAGCAGGTCTCTGTTGTGGAGAATTTTTTGTCCCCAAGTTTTTACTTATGAGTAAAATTAAATAAGATAGTTTTGCTATCTTCTGCTTACTATAGGTTCTTTATTGATTTGTTTTCCATAGTTTCAGTTCCAGTCCCTTAGTTTTAGTTAACACCTCTTTGTGTTCCTTCTTTCTTTTTCCTCTGTTTAGTTTTGTCAAGTTAATCTTGTTTCCCTGCTCAGCTTTGTGTTCCTTCCTGTTTTACTTTTGTAGCTCTTGTTTTTTGTGTCTTAAGTTGAATTTATTTCCCTCCTGTCTCATGATACCGTCTTCAGCTGTGTTACCTACTTGATTCCACTTCCCTCATTGCCTTGTGTTTTTGTCTTCTCCTTGTTGTGTTGTCTGCAGATGCTACCTGTTTCCCTGCACAGTGTTTCCATTGTTCTCTGCTTTGCATTCCCTGGCTCACTGTTTGTTTCTTTTGGCTTTCTGGAATCATTTTTTTAGCTGATAAGCTGCATTAAAATCCTCATGAGTTTGACAAGATGTGTTCACATTGCTAGACATGACAGGCACATAAAAAGGTAAAAACTGGTAATATTTTGGTCCATCGTCGTCAAAGCAGCTTGCAAAGAATAGCGTCTGGACTTCTTTAAGTTGCTTGAAAACGTTTCACCTCTCATCCGAGAAGCTTCTTCAGTTCTAAGGTCAAATGGTGGAGAGTCCCAGATATAAACCTAGTGGGAGTATCCCCCCACAGAGGGACAAAAGGACCCCCTGATGATCCTCTAATCGCCTGAGCCAAGGTGTGAAACTGGGTGTGGGTCCCAATCAGTCAGAGTTTCGGGTGAGTTCATTGTGAAACCTGGCCCCACCTTATAATGTGATTTCCTGAGGTCAGATGGCCCAGGATGTAAGTGGGCGTTAAGGCGTCTGGGGAGGGAACTCAAAACTGGATTATAGATGGCAGAGAGTTGGTGTCGTAAACCACCGCCTCTGTTCAAAGATGGTCGCTCACAGTGGACATAGATGGCTTCTTTCACTCCTCTTTCAAACCATCTGTCCTCTCTGTCTAAAATGTGAACATTGGCATCCTCGAAAGAGTGACCTTTGACCTTTAGATGCAGATGGACCGCTGAGTCTTGTCCTGTGGAGGTGGCTCTTCTATGTTGTGCCATGCGCTTGTGAAGTGGCTGTTTGGTCTCTCCAAACTGAGAACCTTCACAGACATTTTGGTCCATCACACATCTTGATCTCTCTGCTTGTCTCAGTGTTCAATCAAAATGCTGTTTTAGGTGATTATGATTTTGAAAACAAAGATTGTTTGAACATCTCTGCACTCTGTCACACCGTCTGAACTTACAAATCAGTTTAGACGACAGCCAACCACAGATATGTCAGTGTGTATCAGTGTTAATTTTGAGTGCCAGTTTTGACTTAACTTTAATACAAGTGTTTTATTCATAATTTAGGCATTTTAATTATTTTATTTTAGGTCTACTAAATGTCATAAGATTATTGCAGACAAGATTTAAAGTCAATTCATTTGACTTAATCATAAAGAGCAAAGGTTTGCTGTTGAGAATTGTTGACACTTGTTCCTCACATCTTATCTCTCCTATTTTAGTCTACGATGTGTGATTATGTACAGTATGTGATTTTCTTTGAGGAAGGCTTACCTTATTTATGCATTAAGGTGCTTGGTGGGCATATCACATGCTTCAGTAAATCCTATCATCCCTTGAGTAATGGTTGTCCACTGCCGAGCTCAGTTTGATTGATAATGTGATTATGAGAAAACACATGCCCTGATTGATGTCTTTCATAAATACTACACGTTTACCAATTGAAATGTGGCTGGCTGACCTAAAATGACTGGTTATTAATAATAATGGATTGGATTTATATAGCGCTTTTCAAGGCACCCAAAGCGCTTTACAATGCCACTATTCATTCACTCTCACATTCACACACTGGTGGAGGCAGCTACAGTTGTAGCCACAGCTTCCCTGGGGCAGACTGACAGAAGCGAGGCTGCCATATCGCGCCATCAGCCCCTCTGGCCAACACCAGTAGGCGGTAGGGTAAAGTGTCTTGCCCAAGGACACAACGACCAGGACAGAAGCTTCCCAACCCCTTGAGCCACGGTCGCCCGCAGATATTAGTGTGATGCAATGACGGCCTCTCTCAGCTAAGCGCATTTTGAGATGGAAAATTAAAGAAATGAAGGGCTAGTAGAGACAACAAAACAATGAGGACAAACTGTTTTAGACTGCTAATAAAATGATGCAAACCTCATCCCTCTCCCTATCCAGCTCCTCTGCTTCATTTGCTTATTTTTGCTCTTTTTGTTTTGCATGCAGTCTGTATTTGGATGTAAAAGATTCCGTTTGTACGCCTCCCCCGACAAATCTTCATATAGTGGATTACCTGCTGTGATATATCACACGGAGAATGAAGGGTGGAGGAAATATCGTCTCTACGCACTGAGGGATGAGAGGAGCACGGTGAGGAAATGGGCTGGAAAATTCAGAATAGCGTCGTACTATGGTGATGCCCATTTCCTGTAAAACAAGACGGAGTGCACAGAAGCCTTCAAATAATGAAGAGGGAGCTCATCTTTAGACTGATGGGGGAGTTGCGCAAATGGTCACAGAGCCGGCGCTAAAGAACAAAGGTCGCTAGTGAACCAGCATGGACACTGTTACACAGTGGAGGGAAGGAAGGATGTTTCAAATAATTTTCTTTTCTCTAGGCTTGAAAGAGGGTGAGCAATCAGGGAGGTGGATGGCTTGGTGCTTTTATTGAAAACAAATGATGGCAGCCGGGTCACATTACAGTCACACTGAACTAGTAGCCAGGGCACTATGCCCACACTGTATATCAAGGAAGGTTTCAGTTTTCCTGAAACCTTCCTTACAAGAAAAGCACATGCATGTGCTTTTCTTGTATAATTTGTCTACTTCAGTAAATTTCCCTTGCATGGTTTTATTTTTATTTTCTTGTTATTGTGATTATCGATCCGAAGCAGAATTTGAATCCAATATACAGTGGGGCAAAAAAGTATTTAGTCAGCCACCGATTGTGCAAGTTCCCCCACTTAAAATGATGACAGAGGTCAGTAATTTGCACCAGAGGTACACTTCAACTGTGAGAGACAGAATGTGAAAAAAAAATCCATGAATTCACATGGTAGGATTTGTAAAGAATTTATTCGTAAATCAGGGTGGAAAATAAGTATTTGGTCAATAACAAAAATACAACTCAATACTTTGTAACATAACCTTTGTTGGCAATAACAGAGGTCAAACGTTTACTATAGGTCTTTACCAGGTTTGCACACACAGTAGCTGGTATTTTGGCCCATTCCTCCATGCAGATCTTCTCAAGAGCAGTGATGTTTTGGGGCTGTCGCCGAGCAACACGGACTTTCAACTCCCGCCACAGATTTTCTATGGGGTTGAGGTCTGGAGACTGGCTAGGCCACTCCAGGACTTTCAAATGCTTCTTACGGAGCCACTCCTTTGTTGCCCGGGCGGTGTGTTTTGGATCATTGTCATGTTGGAAGACCCAGCCTCGTTTCATCTTCAAAGTTCTCACTGATGGAAGGAGGTTTTGGCTCAAAATCTCACAATACTTGGCCCCATTCATTCTGTCCTTAACACGGATCAGTCGTCCTGTCCCCTTGGCAGAAAAACAGCCCCATAGCATGATGTTTCCACCCCCATGCTTCACAGTAGGTATGGTGTTCTTGGGATGCAACTCAGTATTCTTCTTCCTCCAAACACGACGAGTTGAGTTTATACCAAAAAGTTCTACTTTGGTTTCATCTGACCACATGACCTTCTCCCAATCCTCTGCTGTATCATCCATGTGCTCTCTGGCAAACTTCAGACGGGCCTGGACATGCACTGGCTTCAGCAGCGGAACACGTCTGGCACTGTGGGATTTGATTCCCTGCCGTTGTAGTGTGTTACTGATGGTGACCTTTGTTACTTTGGTCCCAGCTCTCTGCAGGTCATTCACCAGGTCCCCCCGTGTGGTTCTGGGATCTTTGCTCACCGTTCTCATGATCATTTTGACCCCACGGGATGAGATCTTGCGTGGAGCCCCAGATCGAGGGAGATTATCAGTGGTCTTGTATGTCTTCCATTTTCTGATGATTGCTCCCACAGTTGATTTTTTCACACCAAGCTGCTTGCCTATTGTAGATTCACTCTTCCCAGTCTGGTGCAGGTCTACAATTCTTTTCCTGCTGTCCTTCGAAAGCTCTTTGGTCTTGGCCATGGCGGAGTTTGGAGTCTGACTGGTTGAGGCTGTGGACAGGTGTCTTTTATACAGATGATGAGGTCAAACAGGTGCCATTCATACAGGTAACGAGTGGGGGACAGAATAGCTTCTTACAGAAGACGTTACAGGTCTGTGAGAGCCAGGGATTTTCCTTGTTTGAGGTGACCAAATACTTATTTTCCACCCTGATTTATGAATAAATTCTTTACAAATCCTACCATGTGAATTCATGGATTTTTTTTTCACATTCTGTCTCTCACAGTTGAAGTGTACCTCTGGTGCAAATTACTGACCTCTGTCATCATTTTAAGTGGGGGAACTTGCACAATCGGTGGCTGACTAAATACTTTTTTGCCCCACTGTAAAACGTCACTGTGTACTAAGTCAGCATTCTCTGGTGACGCATGCAGTGTGAGATTGAAATCTGGAAGCTATTATCTAGTGAAATAGTTATCCTGAGCAATGAAGCAGCGCAGGCTAATGTGTTGAGTTGCTGATGTAGTTTTAGCTGACCATCTGGCCGGTGGCCCAGTCTCTGTCCATCTAATCAAGATAAAATGTCCATGTCCCTTTAGTTAGGATAATGGCTGTGGTGGGTGACAAAATCTGAGCACCCACAGATGCATGGATGTACTTTTTAAACGGCCTTATCTGTAAAGCATGAAGGCTAGTCAGTCTTCACTACAGCCGAATAAGTAAAAGGCAGAGCTACATTATATTCACTCTTCTTGATCGTGTATTCAACACAGATAGCTGCTCGGGCCTCAGGTCATTTCCAGATTATAGGACCTGATACTAAAATCAAATTAAACAAAATTAAAATGAGCCTTTTATAGGCCTAATGAATGGAAAATGCAATGGCTGGCTTTTGCTGCAGGGTGCCACAAAGTCATGAAGTAATGGAAAGGCCTTTATATTATAAAATCACAGATTATATCGGAGAGCAGTCCAATCATGAAGGGCACTTAGGGGAACATTAGTGAATGACCGCTGAAGCGTGTTTTTGTCAGTGATAGGCATTTACAGATTACCCTTTTTTCTGAAAGCCAGATAGAAGATTGGACAAGAATTTCAGCATGTGGTTCTGCTTTATATAAATACAATGTATACTTAGAGTAGTGTGTGTGTGTGTGTTTGTGAGGATGAGTGTATGCATGAAATGCCTGGCACATCCCAACATGTCTTAATCTGTGCCAATAGCTCAAGCGAAGCCCCGCAGCTATGGTGGGCCGGTGGCTGGTTGTCTGGGAAGGAGCAAACACACGCTAGCGTACAAACACAGACACTGACACAACTGTGAATGCCATCTGGCTTCAGCAGGCCCCTGTGGAGGGGCTAAGCCCTCCGAGAGTCGTGCTAAGGAGTGGGCGGTTGTTGGGAAAAAGGACGAGGAAGAACGTCGGGAGAAAAAGATAAAAGTGGGAAGGGTAGGAAGGATGAATTTGAACGTGCAAGATTTTTGACTGATAGGCTTCCACCTGCCCACTACTTATCGCTAATTGGTCTTCAGGCTGTTGATGTTGTGCCAACACAATAGCAGGGTGCAAGAGCACAATCTGACTACCATATTTCCCCTCTCTGCCTGCCTCTCTCTGTTTACTCACACGCACTTTGCTGTCCTCCCTTATCCTATCACTGCTTTTGAGTCCACAATCTATGGAGACCACATATAATGGAAGCGTAATGTGATATGAAAGCCTAAATCCTAGAGGGAGAAATAAATGCCATACAAGATAGCTTATGGTCTCCATTTTCTTCAGAGTGATGGTCCTGTGAGGCTACAATGACTCTAAACGCCCTCACCACGGGCATGAGAAATGCTCAAGTAGTACATCACCGTTGCTTTGACTTGGCACCCGGCGTCCTTGCACTAGGTTAAGAGAGCTTTTCCATGTTTAAAAAAAAAGAGAAAACAAAAACAGAATTGTTTGCTTTGCATGCTAATGAGATCTGTGCATAATACACAGGCAAGCATTCCTATCTGCAGACAGTTGCTGACTCTTCCTTCTTGGAAATACATTTGAACATTTTTTGATGTTTCAACTTTAATTGGAAACTTGGTAAGCTCTATCTGACTTTCTCTCAAAGCCTTCATTAGTTCAGCAGTTTTTTGTTATTCTACTGTGTGTGTGTGCATGTCTGTCATTCTCATCCCAGTGCGTGAAATACTGCCGTTGTGTGAGATGCTGCTGCCGCTGCTGTCACAGAGATATATAGCACACCTAGAAATAGTCATCATCTTTTTTAAAAAACTACACAGTCCAGATTAGGAGGTGATGGAGTGAACCAAATGCTTTGAACCAGGAAACACAGTTTGGGCCCTCTTTGGGAGCTTAGAGTCATAAAAAACTAAGAAATCACCCAGCCTACCTGAGTTAAATGTTTGTTAACCAGGTTTATATCTTGGATCATACACCGTACATTTTTCTCTTTGCTGGTTTCTTTGCTTCTACACAAAGTTATGTGGAAATAATAAGGACGATCATGTATTCTGGATTACATTTAATCATTTAATTACATTACATAGAGGTCATGTCATGATCAGGCTGTGTGCAGGCAGGAGAGGACCCAAACGCAAACTCACGGGAAAACAGGACTGAACTCAAAATACAGCTTTATTGCTGACAGAGGATAAAGGCGATACAAAATAATATGAAACTAAACTGGGAAGTACTAAGGAACTGACTCACGAGGAAACACACGGAGGGGCACATAGTCATGAGGGAGAATGCGACACAGAACTGAGAGAGACGTGGACATAAATACACAGAGGGTAAACAAGGGAAGTGGGAGCACACGGGGAACACAGGTGACGCTGATAATCATAACAAGACACAGCAGGAGTAAATGCAACACTGACGGGAGACTGTCAAAGTAAAACAGGAAGTACAGAGAGGTTCAGACAGGAGGAGAGAGAGCACGGACGTAACGGGCTGGGGAAAACATGAAATAAAACACAAGGAGGGGAAACAAGGGCTCACAGATACACAGAGGGGCACACAGGGGGTAACCAAATAAGGAACATCTTAACTAAACAACCTAGGAACCAAGGCATAAATAAAGAACAAAATACAAAACACACGAAAACTAAGAATACTGGGCCAACATGGCGCAGGACCATGACAGGTCATTGCTATTTAAAATTAATACAATACTGGGATATCTGCTGCATAGTTTATGCACCACTAGAGACCAAAGCAATGTGATCTACAAGACATGGACTAACTAGACTAACCATAACAAAGCCCAGAGACTGTTGGTTTCTTTGGGAGCAAAATGCAATTCAGCATAAATCACAGTGTGAGGTCTAGTATGACATTGATTGGCCACTTAACTGACAGTAGTGGCAAGTGGGTTTAGGTAATTGATAGCCCTTCACGGTAGAAATAGGGGAGGAGTGGCTAGTATTAAGTTAGCATCGACTAATATAAGTGAGGAGAGTGCCTAAAGAATAACTTCCTTCAAGTCAAAGTATCTGGATTTTTAAAACCGTCTGCCTCTTTCTAAAAGAAAGAGACAAAGGGAAAAAATTTGCCCACAGGGAATTAAAACATCAGTAGGAAAAGTAGGCAGAAAAGGAAGGATATGATTATGTAGCTGGGCATTACAAATTGAATTATTTAAATGTGCTCACTATAATCATGGCCAAGGGAGTGAAAATAAAGTGATGAGGGAACCAAAGAACAACGAATGAATCTGGGCGAGGGAGACAGAGGGGGAAAAAAGTGTGTGTGTGTTGAGATTTTCCTGCACACTGTTGCATCCATGCATGCACCAAAGCGCTCTGTCTCAGACAAACTCTGAACATGATTTCAACAAAGTTATTTGAAATTCTGCATTCCCCTGTCCACCGAAGCAGAAAGGTTGTAGCACCGTGAGCCCTGATTTGATCATGTCAGCCCCACTTTTTAGTTTAAAAGACCGACTGTGTTTGGGCTACGGCGGCCATTAAAAAAAGTGCAGGGCTCAAAGAGGCTGCCGTAGCCCAGTCTAGATTCTAAATATTGCATTCACTGATTCATTTATGTAACCTACAGTTGATGCTCGCTCGCAAACTAGCCCCACTGAGGCACAGATCCATTTCTGCCCCTGATTGAATTTCAACTCGGGCGTTTTTATGTGCCATTAATCCTATGTGCTTTTTTTATATTACTGTTCCCTCTGCTCTTCCAATCATCCTAGATTAGCAATCCTCCATTACATGTTCCTTTCTCATTTTCATAAGCATTCATCCTCCTCTGTTACATGCTTGCAGCGGTGCCTATCTCTTGGCCAACAAAAGGACATCCCTGCCCATTTTCTATTATTAGCGTGGAAGCCTAATGACTTTATCAGACCCTGTCACAGAGTGATTCCTGTAAACCCCTGCAGTGTGTAAGTGGGAACAGACATGGAGCCGAGCTGAATAAAAAGTGTAGGGGTCTTTAATTAAATCTGTCATCTTGGCATTTGATAAGCAGCAGGGCATTATGACTGCCAGCTATAGGGCCTGATGGTGGAAAGAAGACTGAAAGCCAACCGTCCTCAGCTTTGCTCGCTGACATGTGCAGTAAATAACTGAAAAAGTCTCCATGTTAGTGAGCCAAGTGACTCTACATCAGATTTATTATGCACGGGAAGAACTCATGACATTATCAGTAATAACTGAGGGTAATGCCCACACTACCAAGTGCTTACATAAGTGAAAATGTGCAGGCTAAACAGAAAGAAGAAAGAGAATGAACAACACATATCAGCAATAATGATTCATCATTTTTGTGGTAATGTGCGTGTTTTAATTTGTAAAAATGTGTAGCTCAGATATATTTGAGTAAATTCTGCGACTCATAGTTTATGCCTGATGTTAGTAGCACAGGAAGAACTGGCCTCTGAATAAATCAAAATTTAGGAGCAACAAGTGATGCAATGTTGTTTTTAATTTTTTCTTTCATTTTTTATAACCTTATAATCTTTTGTATTGTGGAATTATTTGCAAAATTAACTGTCTTTGTTTAGCCAGTTTGGATCAGTTTTGTCTGTTACCAAATCCCTATGGTGATAAGTGGTAAGGAGCTCATTTGTACTTCATAGCTGTTCAGCAGAGGTTTCAGGCATATCACAATAGAAATCATCAGAAAAACAACTAAAATATCAAAGCAAGCCTGAATGTCTAACAGAGTCAGAAATGGATTGCACCTGGAAGGTGCTCTCACAGCCCTCTTCAGTCTGAATTATTGAGTGCATTCATGCGATGTGTTTACTTGGCCTGTGCTGACATGAATATGTAATGCCGCATCGTATAAATAGCATGTGATATGAGATAGATTGAGGTGGCATATTTGCAGTGTATTCAAACAACTTTCCTTAGAATTATGTTGATGTTGTTTTTGTATCTTTATATCTTAATTATTATGTTCATTGGATTCAGTGTTTTAAACCAGTCGGGCTCAAAAGCCTGCCCTAATATCTGTGACCTTATTCTTTCTGTTAATGACAATAAAAATCATTACAGTTCTCTGACCTAATAATTTTTCAGTTGCAGACCACTCCAATTTTGTTGTGTGCATTAGGCCCCCATTGTTTTTACAATGATATCAAAGAGTTTACAACCCTATATCTACAACAAACAAATGTCCGTGTCACTTAGCCAGAGCATATAGGCTCACAGTGCTGTGAAAAAGTATTTGCCAGCTTTATGATTTCTTATTTTCTTGCATGTTTGTCAAACTTACATGTTTAAAATTTTAATATTAGACAAAGATAACTTGAGTTTTCTGCAGCTTTTAAATTATGATTTCATTTATAAAGGGGGAAAAAGCTATCTAAACCTACCTGGACCTATGTGAAGAAGTAATTGCCTCCTAAAGTTAATGACTGACTGTGGTTCCCTTGGCAGCAAGGACTGCAATCAAGTGTTTGCGATCACTGGCAATAAGTCTTTCCCATCACTGTGGAGGAATTTTGGCCCACTCGTCTTAGCAGAATTGTTTTAATTCACCCACCTTGGAGGGCTTTCGTGCCAACGCATCTCAATGAGATTTAGGTCTGTGCCTTGATTAGGCCACTCATAAACCAAGTACACTTAAGCATAAACTGATGGCTGGACATTTGCCTTCAATACTTTCTGCTAGAGAACACACTTCATAGTCCCATCATTACAGCCAGCTGACCAGGTCGTGAAGCAGCAAAACAACCCTAGACTGTCACAGTACCACCACCATGTTTGACAGCTGGTGTGATGTGCTTTTTATAGAATGTTGTATTCGTTTTATGCCAGATGTTCAGCTTTTTCCTCATCATTCCACAGAAAGGATGCTTTTTGGCATCGAGCCTTTGTGTTTTGTGTGGTTTTCACCTCAGTACTCTGTGAAACTCTTTACAAATACTTTTTCACAAGACTATCAAACGTTGGACCAATCTCACCAAATAGCTGTACATTCTTCTTTTTTTTTTTTTGCCTGTCCCGTTTGGCTCTTTTGCCATCAGAATTATTGTCTAAAGGCGAAGAAAGAAAGGGAGAAAGAAAGAGGGAAAGAAAAACAGCTGAGAAGAGGGATGGGGGAGAAGGGCAAAAAACAAAAACCAACAGAAAAAATATATATATCGATCACCTGGATCACCTGTTGAGAAAGAAAAAAGAAAACAAGCAGAATAAAACGAGAGTAATAGAATAAACAACATCACAATGATATATGGGAATATGACAGTAAATACTAAATATTAAACATTATTGTGCAGCACGTAAGATTGACAGCTGTACATTCTTAATTTAACATAAGAGCCTATTTGTCAGTATCGGTTAATGTCAAAGTAGACTTACACACACTTATACATATGCACATACATGACCTTTTACCCTTAAAACAACTCACCGCTACAGTACATTTATGTTTTCCTTTCTGGTGCAATGAAAATGTAACAGTAGATTAGTAGTAGGTATTAAAATATGAAATAGACATAATGTAAGTATTAATTTGCAAATAAAGGACTTGAATAATTTTCAAGCTCAGGGCATCGTGCATTAGCCCTCTTCTCCCAGAGCATCTCACAGATAGAGATTGAGATCGAAAGGCCAAGTAAACAGCTTCAACACTCTGAACTGTGGCAGGAATTATTGTAATAGTAGAGGGCACAGCTATCAGAGAATACCACTGATAAGAACACTTACAGTAACTCGCCCGTGCAATCGGACCACAATATGTGCAAAAAAAAAAAAAGAAGCCTTGAACATGAACCTGTGGCCAGAACACGAGTTGGCTTTCAGTGACTGACTTTCGATAGCTATCAAAACACTGGCTATTGGAAACATCCCCCAAGTTGTGGATAATATGTTTGTTTTTAGTAGCTGGCTCGAGATGTGTGGACATGTCTAATGCTCTCTGCTGTGATTATTCAGTGACTGATCCTTTTCTTGGACGGCTCCTACCATGTAATTTCCCTCTACGTGATACTCCAACCCAGCAGACTAAATGTCAACTTGCTCCATTTGCCACTGAAGTGCTTGACAAGACGTTCTGTGTTTTTTTTTTCCCCCTCTCACATTTATTTCTTTCAGTGGTTAATGATGCTTCCCCAATAAAATAAAAGTACTCTGTCACAAAATCAGGAAACACCATGGTGTTAACGTTCCTCCCGGTGTTAACATTGAGTCACAATCGATCACAAATCACTATAAGAGCAAGTGTTTCGTAAGTTTTCATCTTGATGTAAATGCTGAATAACTGATGTGTCAATGCATCCTGTATCCTTTCCTTTGACTTTTGTGACAGTTTAGGTAGTGGTCAGTTGTATCTGTATCTTAACTGAAGGTAAACATTTCACCATCATGACTTAGAGACTGTGAGGCAGCCGCATGGCTTTGCTGCGTTTTCTAGTTTTCTTAGATACATTTCTTTTCCGTTACTCTTGCTGTCTTTCTTCATGGTGACTTGAAATGACTCTATTTAATAACCAACCGTACCGCCACTGTAGGTCATTAAGTCTGTGAGAGAAACAGCCAATGGCTTTGTGACTAATTATTATGTTGGCAGTGTCACCTCCTGCCTCTTTGTTTGTGCTCGTATCTATGCATGAAGATGAGAGAGAAGGAGAAACATGTAAGTCTAACTTGAAAAATATATTTAACGGAATTAATTCAGCAGTTAATTACGCTGATATCTTAATGTCTTATTTTGCTTCAGTGTGCTAAGCAGCTAACTCTTTCCTAATTGAAATAATCAGCCGTTATTTGGCTAGTAAAATGTACAGGTCAGCACTTTATAGAATTCTGAACAGCAGTAACAGTCAGTGCAATGATGAGAAGTAATTTTCTCATTTAAAACCGCCTATTGATAACCTCGACCTGTTCACTTTTCAACGCGGCACTTTTGCATCTCTGCAGATAAGTTCTGAAACTTGTCTCTTTTAGCTTCATCCCTAATGAGTCCTCGTGTAGCCACGGCAGGAGGGCTGCACTTTGGTGGTTAATTTCCTCTTTTGAGCTGAAGTTGTTGTCAATGAGGTAGATAACAAGGGAGAATGGAATGATGAGAGGCAGAGAGGTGAGGAAACATCAAGGACATTCCTGGATCCCTCTCTGAAAGTGTCCGTATTTTTCCTCTTCTTTCCTACTCTCTCTCGTTTGCTCTCTCTGTCACAACGTGGAGTTATTGTAAGAACGTCATGCAGTGCCTGATCCTTTTAGCTTCCTACTATTCTGCAGTCATTCAGTTACTTTACAACAATTATACATTCTCACATTAATAGTAAAAACACTGGTTATTCCATAGTGCTTTTATACTGTCATGTCAGCATGTTGCGCTCACTGATTAACGTAAGCACTTTTTTCTAAGTGCTTTCTGTCTAATTTCCACAATCTGATGAACACATTGGGAACAATTTTGGGTTCGGTATTTGCCCAACAATACTATAGCATGCAGACTGGAGAAGCTGGGCATCGAAACACCAACCTTTTAATTAGTACATGACCTGCTCTGCCTCCTGAGCCACAGCCAACCCAACAATCAATGCAACCAGTATTCACCAATTTTGTGAAGATGTGCAAGCACAGAGATGATCAATAAGCCACCTACCCTCTTCTAAAATAAATGGCAAGAACACAATTTAAACAACTGGACACTGGATATACAACTTGGTATGATCGTAATTGTGCAATAAATAAAACTTTGAGACGTGCACACAGAAACACAAATCATGAATCGGTTTAATCTCACATAGGGGGTACAGGCTGACTAATGTGTGACATGTACTTGTTTTATTAATTGAGAACAAAGAAAGAGGAAAAGGGAGTCAGACTTGTCAGATACAATCCTTCCGAATATTTAAACCCAAGACTCTGCTAAACAAACGGTTTTCCTTTTCTATATTGCTTTTTAAATATGTATTGGGTTGCTGTGTTGCGCTGTTGCGGACAGCAGCAGCGGTGGCTTCTGTGTGCAGAGCGTGTAACGAAGGCTGACACATCGAGGAGGCAGCCGTCACCCTGTCCATTAACTCTGAAATCCTGATTCCAGTCAGCTATACAGCAGCAAAGGCTCTGCACTTTGGCTGCACTCACTACACAATACACACACACTCACATTCACAATCTGTCTCAACCTATGCAAAATTCACACAAGACATGCCCTAAAAAGGATATTTTCTGCTTGTTTTTTTTGTTTTTTTATGTTCCTTCACAGTAAAAGGTGAAACTGCACACAGACAGGCCTGGGACTGGGAAGAAACATTTTTCACCGAGGCAAAATCAGTGGAAACCCATCACATTTTGGGTTATTTAGACCAAAATACTCAATTTTGCTCTACAAGGGCTTGATATCCACTTACGAGGACATTATACTGCAACTGTTCTATCAGAATTTTAAACAAATATCCTCATATGTGGCTCTTATTTTTCTTAGAAACAATAATTAGGTTAAAAAAAATCTGATAATTCTTTGTTTTTACATTCATCAGGTCCCAATCAGCCCAAATATCAAAGAGAAATTAAAAAGGCATGCCGTGGAAGAGTTCAGGTCTTAGGAGGTTAAATCACAAGTCTAAATATCGATACAAGATTGAGACGGACTGGCCAAAGGATCCACCAGTACTCCGTCTCACTGGGCTATTCCCTGTTTCACCAGCTGAATGTATTTACTGTTTGGCATATACAACTTTGATTCTTATGTAAATGATTCAATGTGGCCCGTAGAGAAAGATTTGTTCAGGAGACGCTTCAAACATTTAGTTTTTTAAAAAAAAAAACGTATTAAAGAAGAGAGACAGGCACAAAGAGCAAATATGGTGAGGCTGTAATGTTACACATAGTTTCATGTTCCCACATCAGCCCTCCACATAAGAACACACTGTCTCTGCATTAATATTAGGACCAAGACTGTCCTTGAGGGCTTTTGTAAAGGCAAATCCAAACGTTGCCAAACAGAAGGCACGTCTGCATTTGCCCAATAGCTCCACCAGGCCCCCACCAAATAGATGGATGAGCTCCAACAAGCAAGTACAGACTACAGGACAGAGAAATTTCAAAAACCTTAACTAACGAGAAACTGTTGTGACAGTGTAACATTATATCACATTTTCACAGTGTATGTTAATGAAGGATTGAAGCATAAAAGGACTTATCCCAGGTGAGTTAACACGTATTAGGACCTCAGACTGAGATCATGTCTTGGTGCAGAATTTTTAATTAAGTAATGCTGAGTCTTTCTCATACTGGTTGGTCTTAGCCTGTGTGGATAACTCCAGAACATTTAAAGCAATTTAGCCCAGCGGTCCCCAACCTCCGGGCCTCGGACCGGTACCGGTCCGTGAGTCGTTTGGTATCGGGCCGCGAGAGTTGAGGCTCAGGTGTGAAATGTATAGTTTTCAGGGTTTTTATCGGTTTTCATCGTTATTTTGTTATCGTTTTTATCGTTTACTCGGTTTTCCTGGGTCTTTTCACGTGTGTTATGAATAAATCTTCTTTTTTTCGGTACCGGTACTAGTTTTATTTTGCTGTATTTATCTGCGACACCTTAAAGGCCGGTCCATGAAAATATTGTCGGGCATAAACCGGTCCGTGGCGCAAAAAAGGTTGGAGACCGCTGCTGATTTAGATGATACATCAATAGATAGTGCAGATAACCACGCAGCTGAATTCTTCTTCTATCCAAACAAAAGATTACCAGGCGGGTTTTGTGTTTACATTAGTTTCATGTGTAATGTGTTACAGCAGGTCTTTCTGTTATCTGTATCCTTACTAGTCTTGTACTGCAATTAATTATAAAAATACATGTTTTTGTAGATTTTTTTTCCCACATACAGCAACCTTTTATCATTTATGTATACATGGTTCCTGTGGTGATGTTGGTGTTGTTTACGACCTGTCATGGCATTGTTATGTTTAACTTTACTTTTGTGAGTTTAGTTAGATTTCAAATCAGGTTGCAGTGTTAAACGCAAGCGTGCTTTCTTTGAGAAATTGAAACTTTGAGACCTTTACTGCAGTCACTGGTTGTTCACGGTGTTGCTCTTAGCTTAGCAAATCCTCATCGAAAATATTGTCAAGCTCACTTCCACTTATGTGTGGAAACCTGAGCCCATGTGTGCGCCTCTGGTAGCGTTTAGTAAATACAACGCACAACGCTGGTGGCTTTTCTTATTATATTTGTGCATCAGCATCAATTGGTGTGGTGCCAACTATGTAGGCTCCTATCAGCAGTGGTTGAAATTGCTGCCAGAGCCGTGTATCTCTTATGCGCAGGATGACACCAGGGGAATTCTCCCCAATCTGTTCCCTGCAGATTTCTCATTGTTGTTCTGTGTTAATCTTAGTGATAACACCAAGGACTCTGCGCACACTATCTCGAGTTTAAATCGATAGGCACTTCCATTTATCGAACTTAGACACTAACAGAGCATAAAGAACGGCTTATGTCTTAAATAAGTTGCTGTATAGTACACCCTGTCTGTCTCTCTGTTGAGCTCTTTTTTTGCCCCCCCTGTTTCCCGTGCGCAGGCTCACGTTAACTGCTTTTCCTCTTCATGTAGGCTTTAGATAAATTAGATGTGATTCAGCAGGCATTTTAAACACTGGGGTGTCTCCTACCCTAGAGCTCTGCAATCTGGCTCCCCAGTAAGATCTTTCTTTTTCTCATTCACAGTCTCTTTCTCCTCTATCCTCTCCTGACTTTTCCTATTGCACCGTGCTCAGTTTCCCTCTTCCTCCAGTGCTATTGTTGGACCTTCATTGCGTATAGAAATTGTATTTAAAATCCTTAAATCCTTGTCAAAATTTCTCCCTGTGTGCAAGAGATTACTGCAAGCCAGTATTATTCTGAAATAGCTTTACTAGGCACTCTCCCTCCCCACCAATCTTTCAGCATGTACTCTGATTATTACCTTTAACAATGGCATGCAGAAAAGCATCCTTTTTAGGTCCCCTAAAAACCTGTAAATCACCCACTGAAGTTCTTACAAGGCAAAGAGTAATCACTAAAAAAATGATTGTTATGTTGCTTGTGATTATAATAATAAAGAGCTATTGCATCTTGGAGCTTTGTCACAACGACTGAGTCACACTAACACCTTGGTTGTCTGCTAGAATGCACCAGAAGCCTCTTTTTATTTATATAGTTTTGGCTCAGTGGGTCTAATACCCTCCAGGCGCAGTTGTCCATAGCTTGAGGTTAGGAGGCTCCTCATAGACATCATGGATGAGGGAGGATGAGATGGAGATGAGCCCATCTGGCTGAGACAGCTGGGTCCACAGCTGGAGGGACAGACAGTGACAGCTGACTCAACACACAGTGTTAGGCGGCAGGGATGGATGGATGACTGGAGGGAGAAGAAGAAAGCAGTGGAGAGACGATATGTAGAGGTGAGAAGAGATGGAAAAGGCTTGCCAGGCTACCAGCAACATTCTTAGTCTGCATTTCTCTGATGGTGCAGTCGAGGTGGAGAAAGAGAACGTCATTTAGTTTATTGCCAAACAGAAATGTAGTCAAATTAGCAAGTATCAGCGTGAAGGTACTTAACTCTGTAACTTTTATTTTATGTTATTTTATGTTATTTTATGTTATAAGCCAGCAAGATTTTAACAGTATCACACAGGATACATGCGACCTTGATGTACAGTTGTGATCAGAAGGTCCGACTTCCAAAGTGGGTGCACAAGTTTGAATCTATTTATCCAAAGTAAATTCAAACTTATGTGACCAGTTCTTGTTTTTTTAAGTCACTACCCATGTCATTAATGCCCATGATGAGTGGATGTAAAGTTCTGATCTGGATTAAAAAGGAAATGTAATCATATTTGCTTGTCTGACATCAAAACACGAGCAACACGAGCAATACCAAAATAAAATTTAGAGCTTGTAAACCTCCAACTTTATATTCTAATATTATGTGGACGCTACTTCACAATACACAAATGTCCAATTTATGAATACAAATTAAGTAAACAGAAGAAATGAAATGCTAATAAAAAAGGAGAATAAACAGATAACCTTCTGTTGATGGCTGTGTAGAGATCTATGCATGATTACCTGTTTAAAAATTAAAGGAAGAGTTTGTTTGCAGCATCCACCATCGTCTAACCACAGGGTGAATCAAGCCTCATCTGTCCCCGTGTTGTCACCAGAGTGAGTGATTTTGACTGTGGGTGGAAATAAAGCTGATTCAGCGGATGAGACAGTGTTACAGCCCCCTGAGGGCCAAGCCATACCTGCACTATTAAATATTCAACATCCCAGCCAACTGATAGATATCAGATCTTTGTAATTACCAAACATCCAATTAACAAGGACAGCGAGAGCTACCATAAGATTGGCAGACAATGTCATTCAGCGTATGATCATTAATGAAATCTCTGAAAAAAAGGGTTTCTTTACAACGCTGCGGAAAGGAAGAGGGGCGGGGTGAGCGAGTGATTTATATTTTATCCTCATCTCCTTGCTGTCTCCCTATGACTCCTCTTGAGGATATATCATTTCACATGATTAAGATGTGTGCAACCTGCTCCTCCATCCAAGCGAAACAGGAGACACCCCTCTTGGTTAGTTATCTTCCCTCTCTTCTCTCTAACTGTAGCTTCTCGTTCTCCCCACACACTTTTTTTCTTTAATATCTACCCTCTAATTACCAAACAATTCCTGATTTTTATCCCCTCCTGTGTCTTTCAACTTGATTGATTCGTTTTATATAACCCTTCTCTTTACCGTTTTGTATTGATGTCAATGGTTTAACCCTCTGTGTTATCATCCTATTCAGTTCCTGTTACCTTGATATCTTACACCACAAAGCAGCGTTTAAGTAGATATTCTTAGTTTTCAAAGCTATTGAAGCCACAATGCTATTAGCGAATTCCTTTGCTCTAATGTATCCATCAGCTGTACAGATGACTTAATATTTTCCTCTCATTCTCCATTACACTCGTTTTTTGTGGCTTACTTTGAAGGCATTGTTGGGTAAATGTATGCATCTGATTACCGACAGGATAATTGATGCTGGGTTGGTGGGAAACCAATAGATTTTAATTACAAAACCTCCCTGAGAGCAGCATATTAAAGTAAGTAAATAAACAGTATGAATCACATTACCAGCCACAAATTGGCTGCTGGCCCATGTTACTGTCTTTTCCGGCCCTAAATGCTACAGTTCTGTGGCTGCTTTATAAACCGTCAGGGCTGATGGGTCGTTAGGGTCGAGTGACACTGCTGGGAGCAGGAAAAAGCTGTGGTGTAGTAGTAGTAGTGATTGCGTTATTTATTAGTATTCTACTATTTAAAATGTGTTGTGTTTCTAATTATTTCTGGCTTTAAAGGCATAGCATGGTTTCCCTACACTCTGACCAAAGCGCAAACAACTAGACACATGAAAATCAAATCACCACTCTTTTGTGTTTCACCTGTGCAATACCTAATATTTCTATTTATTTCCACAAATAAATAGAAAAATGTCTATTATAAATAAAATAATGCTTTAGTGCCTACCAGCCTCGAGATATTTTTTATAAGCCAAAACACCAAGACAAGTACAAAGATTCTCAAATAAATGAATAAATAAATAGCGAGTTACATATCAAAGAACCTTTTTTCCCTACATGTGTGTTGTTCAGAGATAACGGTACCTGGTTTGAGGATCTCCGGCATCTTTCTGAGAGTACAACTAAATATGAAAGCAGAACGGTTCATCTGGATAGTGCTCTGGAGAGCATAACACATGAAAGAACAAATCGCAATTATCAGGGTTTGATTGTGAAAATGTTACATTTTGCTGCCATGAAACCTTGCGGCTATTTTTCTGTCAAAGGCAAAAGTGGCTTGATACCAGCGTTGTATCTAAAAATCTTTTTGAAACATTCATCATTTTTGTAATGGTTGTGTGGGTTTTTTGGAGCACAAAACAATGTTGTACTAGTAATAGTGGCAGCAGATTAGAAAATACACAAATACGTTACACTGGAAAGCCATCACAAGCAAACTGCTAAATAGTGAAAGGAGTCTTGTCACTATATGCGTAAATCGTGTGATATCCATTTGAACTGTTTGAGAGTACGCTTAAAGTTACCCAAGTACAAATTGATTAGCCAGTGTTTTCACAAAGGTAATTTGGATAGCTTACAGGTCGAAGCACTAATAACGAACTGCTTTTTAAGTGTGCCCAGTTGGAGCCCAGTGAGATATATTTATTTCCCAGTTTGCTGTATCCAGCAGTGCACTTACATAAGCGGCCAACATTGTGGCTCAGTCTGGAGGAAGTTTCCCAGCAGTGCACTTACATAAGCGGCTAACACGGGGCCTCAGTATGGGAGAAAGCTACTGAATAGCACAAACAGGAGACTGGAGTTAAAAATTGATGACTTGCTTTTTGTGTCCCCCCCTCCCCTCGCTCCAACAAAGAGATTCAACTTGTCCTACTTTCCTGACGTCACCTAATGGAAAAATGCAAGCCTTTCTGTCTACTTCCTCTTTGGGTGTCATTGCTGCTTACATCCGTTTCATCTATCTATGCATTAACAGTGTACACATACAGTACGTAATCCCCTTTCACTTTGTACTTGTGTCATATTAGCTTCTTAACATCAAGCTGTGTTTGAGGTCTAATTAATTAGGTGCATAATGGCAAGAATGTTTCCTCAGGACTTGACTGTAGCGTAGAGGCTTTGATCCCATATCTGTCTGCAAACTAAGCCCACTTCCTCCTATGACCTCACTTCCCCCGAGGGATTTTAGAGTGTGTTGTTTCATGTACAGCATCTTAAGTACACATATTTTAGCCACTGGGATTGTAGGAGTGTCTGTGCATAATAGTATCACTAACATGATGACTGTGTGTGTGTGTGTAACACAATTAGTATGCATGCATGTGTGTCTGGAGTGATTGTTCACCTGTGTGTATTTTTGTGTTCTGTATTCCTTGTTTTTTTGTTGTTTTTTTTTCTGTGCCGGAGGGGAGTGCAGCAGCAGGTGTTGGCAGTCCTCTGTGTTTTTCATCATAATGAGTTCCCAGTCCACACACCGTCCTCTGAAGGAAACATCTATAGTTTCGGTGACAGTCTCGTAATAAACCACAACACTTCCTCCTACCTTTGAATTTGTTTTTAAACAAGGTTCACGTAGAAGTGGTAATTGTCAAATTGGTATATTAAAGACATAAATTTCCTGTTTAATTTGTGCTTCTTATTGACCTTTTCACATTTTCCCTCTGTTTTTTGACTGCTCTAAGCATTAAAATAAATTCATTACATTGTGCAAACTTGATATTTTAAAAATCTACTTACTATAATCATTTGATTTTACATGCCACTTTCTTTCGTTGTTGTGGATGATTTTATAGCCACAACGTAAAATGTAATTGTGGTGGGGCGTGGCCTGAGGTGCTGTGCAGGTGAGTCCGCCCTCCCTAATCACGTCCACCAAGTTAAAAACACGAGGACTCAGGGGTTGCGGGATTGTGGTGTGAGGTGATGTAAACAAAATGGCTCAAAACACTGATCCCTGGACCCGCCGTGCCTTATTCACACCACACTGGTGCCGAAACCCAGGAGGCGGCACGGCGGGTCCAGGGATCAGTGTTTTGAGCCATTTTGTTTACATCACCTCACACCACAACCCCGCAACCCCTGAGTCCTCGTGTTTTTAACTTGGCGGACATGATTAAGGATGCCGTGCAGGTGCGTCCGCCCTCCCTGCACGGCACCGCAGGCCACGCCCCACCACAGTAATTTTTATACTTTCAAGACATGCATTTGTTTGACTTTGCAGTACCCTTAAAGACAGCAAAGAAAGGGAGGGAAATTGTACAAAAACAACTTGTTTGTCTGCTTTTACCTGTGTTGTTCCATGTGGCCTTGCATGGAAAGGTCCAGGTGTGCAGCAGGAAAGAGATTAGCTAAAGTGTTTCATGTGGTGTAACGTGCTTAACTGTCATATATTTGCTCATTTATGTTTACTATTCGCTGCACTGACTATTTTAGAGCAAAGCTGAGGTCATATAAATGAAGTGAGTTTGTGGCAGTTTTCTACATTACTTTTAAACGAATTTGTTGTATTACAAAATAAAAGACTCTAAAAAGCTATCTAAACCTACCTGACCCTATGTGAAAAAGTAATTACCTCCTAAACTCAATAATTGTTTGTTCCATGCTCGGCACCGAGAATTACAATCAAGCCTTTGCGATAACTGGCAATTAGTCTTGCCCCACTTTTCCTTGCAGAATTGTTTTAATTCAGCTGTATTGGAGAGTTTTCAAGCATGAATGGCCTATTTGATGTCAATCAATCAAATCGATTGCAGTGTATTGACACTCTGTCTGATTTGTTCACAGTTATTTGCAAACCTCATAGTGATTGCAGCCAGTCTGAATTGGACCGTGATTGTTTGGAGAAGGATTGCCTCCCAACAGGCGACCTATGCAGTCACCTTGCGATCAAAAGTGATTGCTTAGAGGTTGATGGTGTGGTTTACCTCTGGGCAGTCAGCTGGTCGCTGCAGCTACTTGCAGTTGGTCACAAAACAAAACAATGGTGAATTCTTCTTTTTCTTGTTTGCATAGAGGTTGCTATTTTTACTCTGAAGCCACTGAGCCTTTACTTGACAGCATTTCATACTGCCAGATGTGATTTATCAGAGTCAATTTTCTTGCCATCTATTAATTTTCTTTCCAGAAAGGATGTAGCTAATTGTGCATTAACCTTTGGATGTATCAGTCTCCCAATCAGTGTTGTAGAGCTTCTGTGCTTAGCGTACAGATGCTTTTTCGTATGTTCTTTGTAGCGTAAAGGCAGTGGGTAGTGTTGCATTTTACTCTGATGTTGTCCTCGTCTTTTTCGCCAACAAAGGTAAAACATTCAAATACTTCTTCGCATCTAGAAAGCGTTTCCAACACATGGACAAAGGGCATGAGACTGGTCCACAACTTAGTAGGAGCCAGTTTGTGTATTCTCTCAATAACAGGAATAAGAAGTAGTGACATTACTGTATTATTTGTGTTCTTTGACACTTGGAGATACAAAATGTTGATTTGGCTTCATATGATCAAGATAATATTGGTAAACAATAAAATCAAATAACCTGCCAGGTTATATCAGCATTGTTCAGTTGTTTAGTGAGATAATGATGGTAGATGCTGAAGTTATGTGGTTAAGCACACTGACGGTTTAATAGGCTGGATGTTGAGACAGTAGCAGAATAAGCAGCATACCTGCATTCACTTTAGCTGAACAGGCCGAATAAAGTAGGGCCATTTATGAAATAATGAAGCTGAAGGCCACCAGCTTCATTATTTAATACATGTGTGACATTTCAAAGAGACAACCTTCACTTTATGGTTTTGTTCAGACAACCATTAACTTGTCTGGCCAAAAAGCTTTTCACTCAGTGTCTTCCTTCGTGTTTATGGTGAGGAAAGTTTATGAGGTAAAATTTTAGCATAGCTTTGTCCCACTGCAGAAAGTTTCTCAGGAAACTCTGCAGTACTTTAAGCCAGATTTTGTGCAGTATAGTAGTTGTGTAACAGCTATCAGTGCTATATCAGTGCAACACGGAGTCCTGTTTTGTCACCCTCTGGGTGCAGAGAGAGTCTGGCTAAGCACCCGTCCTCCCAAAAAACAAGAGGGAAATCGAAAGTTGGTGAAGAAGTTTGAGCAGAGTTTGTTTTCTTCCTCTGAGATCAGCAGTTCATTCTTTCTGCAAGATCAGGACATGTTCCTCGGTCACCCTGGGTGTCACATCTCCCTCACGCTAACAGCAGCAAGCGCAGCATCTCACATGTCCCCCGGGATGATCCCACCTGGCAGCGGTGTGTGCGTGTGCATATGTGCGTGTGTGTATCTGTGTGTGGGAGTGAGAGAGGGAAGGAGGGAGGAAATTAGTTCTCTTCATCGCTGCAAAAGACCTGCGCTGCCTTTTCCCCATCTTGGCTATTATTTTGCCTCTTGTCTCTTGCACTGAGCTCATGTCCTAACTGCACTCTCTATTGCCCATGATTTATCTGATACACAATCTCCTGAAATTTCTCTCTTCTTGCTGCATCCCTCCATCCCTGTTTTATTCATACCGCCTCTCCTCTTGCAGTCCATTGTAAACATTTCTTTGTACTCTGCTCCCATCTTTTTCATCCTCATTATATTGAGTCCTTTGTTCCACCCACTTCACTTACTGTCATGTTGTCTTAACATTCCCACCTGTCACTCTCCCCCCCCCCCCTTCCACAGTACATACCCTGCCCTCATTTGGACATGAATAGCTGAAAATGAGTACATGGCGTGCAGAAATGAAAAGTAATGTGCAGTGGGATAAACTGAGGTGCAGTTATAAGAGAGGTTTATCTGCGTATATGAAGTTGTATCAGTCTTTATTGTCACTTGTGGATTTATATACCTTGTTCCGGCCATGCATACTTCAGCCGATGTGCTTGCTGGCATTGGTTTAAAAGTCACCGGCGCCTGTATGTGTGTGCAAACAACATCCATGCGTGCCTCCCATCCTTCCTGCGTGCGTGCTCTCCTCCTTCAATTCTCTCCAGTCATTCCCCTCCCACTGCCTCTCTCTCTCTCCATCTCTCTCTCTCTCTGCTTCAACCAGACGCACAAACACTCTCTCACTGTGTCTGCTCCGCTCTATGTATCATAGTCACCGTCTGTGCGTTCAAAGGATTCGAGTGTGTCCACCTTTCCCTCCCTTCCAGCATTATTTCTGCCCCTGACTCTTGATTTTTGCCCTGCCCAGCACGGAGCTGTGCGCGCGTGCCGCTGGGGGGGGGGGGATTGGCTGACTCGATAGGAGGAAAAAGAGACGGGAGAACTGTGCGGGCAGGAAGGATGCGCTCGTTGCTGCAGCTTCTGATTCAATTAGCATGAATTTCACAGCAGAGGCAGTAGCGGCAGCATCATCACCAGACTCTCTCAGCAAGCCAGCAGCTGCACCTTGTGTCGGAGCTTTATTGAGAGGACCAGTGGCTGCTTCTAATCTGCTTCCCACCCTGGAGAGCACTGTTTAAAGGGGCAGAGAAACGGAATTTTATCCTCCAAGGTTGAAGAGCAGTCAGAAGTAGGACGGAGCGTGGTCACAAGTCCAAGGATTAGGAGCATGTTATGTTGAACTGAACATCAACCTCTCTGATGCTTTGGTTGTGGTTTAATCCTGTTAAGGTGTCTTTCTTGGTCCTGCTCTGCATTGCATGACCCATATTGATTTGTTTGTCAGAAAAAAGGAGAGAAATTCAGCAACGTCGCACTTGGAAATAGCCAACCGTTTTGCCCTCCTTGTCGACATCCCTTTTTTAAAATTTTTTTATACTATCCAGTCATTTATTCTCTTTATTCATCCCTTGTTTTTCTGATTTCAGCTGCAGACTGAAAGGATTCAGAGCTCTTTCAGGGATTCGAAGCCCCAAAACAGGATTTGGCTGCTCCTTCTTCGCAGCACCCTTGTCTCTGCTCTTATTTTTTGCCTCTCCAGTTTGCACTCTGATTTTACTTCTATGTATTTATTTTTCATTCTCCTGCTCTTCTGGTCTTCTATGTTGGTTCCTAAAAGCTCAGATGGGATGGAATGAGTCTTTTTCTTTGTGATGCAGGCTTGGATTATGGGTGGAGAAGCCCTCTGAAGCTCTCCCCAAGGCAAAGGAAACCCTATCAAACAATTAACTCAAAGAGCTGTACACAAGACATTTTTCAAGGAGCTAAAATGGAGTCTTTTGTTCACTAAATCAGTGCTGCTAAGCTTTGGTTAATGGATTTAGGTTGTACTTTAAACAAAATAGGTTAAGTTTATTATCAAAAGGTTTAAGTGTTTTGGGAGAGGAGTCGGAGTTGTTGTGGTTCTCAAGGATCAAGTCAGACGCATTTGGATATCAGCACTAGACTGTTGGAGAATTCTTGGGGTTCTTTCATTTCAGGAAGGATTTTGTCTTTTTTTCTGTTTTTAATACCAATTGTTTTTGGGATTTTCAAACCGGGATCTTTTTTTTTTTTTTTGGCTTATATTTTTATTCTGAATTTTCCTTTCCTCCCCGGGCTGGAAGGCTGGGGATCATGGGCCCAGGATTCATTTAAGATGTTCACTTCCTGTGTTTGTCGTATGAGGGGGAGGGGCCTTACAATCCTTTCAGGCCCCACCCCTATGGAACAGGAGGTGGAAGTGGAGGTGGATGGAGGGTTACTAATGGTATCCAGGCCAAGTGCGGCATCACCTGTGGTGTGGGCTAGTCCAGCATTCCTGTTTAGGCTGGTGCTCTCTCTGGCACTGCTAGTTTTCCCGTGCCCAGCCGTGGCCGCACGAGTCTCTTCTTCCCTCAGTACCACCCACCATGTCCACCACTTCCACAACAAGCATGGCACTGTGCCCATTGCCATCAACCGGATGCCCTTTCTTACACGTGGGGGCCATGGTAAGATCATTCTCTTTCTGTTACTAATTACTGCCCTCTCAACACTTCTAAAAACTATCAGTCAAATGTTAACCAGTGATTTTGCTGAGCCATCCCAAAAAGTGCATTTTTATACCTTAAGGAATTTTTCTTCAAGAGGTCGAATTACGCTTGTAATGAGTTCCAAGCTGAGAAAACAAACCCGCACAGGGTATTGGTTTATCCCTCTATTGATTCCTGTCATCTGAGGAAAGATGAGTGGAACCAAGTCTGGGCTTCCAGTCTCATTGCTTCAGCTCCCCATAGGCCAGTGGCTGAATTCATGTCCCTGAGTTGGTGGATAGAAGAGCTTTTTCGTGCTGGATTTTGTTTTTTGTTTTGTTTTTCAGCACATACCAGCCAACTGTATTCTGCTACTTGTCTTTCAAATCCAGCACCCATCCTGGGTCTGCTGATTTATTGAACTGTGGCCAATTTATCTAATCACAACCTGTAGTGTAAATGTTGACATGTTGTGATGGCAGCCACTAAAGGAGAGTGGCCTTAAGTGGTTGGGGAAATGCTAAGTTCCGTATGCCGATTGTCATGGTACATTGTGTACTTGAGAAAATCCACTGATAATTGCTTGAGCGCTCCTTATTTTGTCCTACTTTCCACAGTATATATCTTTGGCTCAGTGCTCTATGGTGCATCAGTTGCCGTGGTGTTCTTAGCCTAAGCTGTCAGGGACACGACAGAGTTTCACACTGATGATTCCTTTGATGTTTGTCAGCCACAGCCTTTTCCACTGCAATGTTACTTCTCTTCTTTTCCTTGAATAGATTTTCCTTGTTGTTTCTCAAAGCGCTACACATACATTACTTTGACAGGAGATACTAATAGTGTTTATTGATTCCTCACCGTGTTCACACTCATGTCTTTCAATTTGCATCCACTCGTCTAGTTGGTTCTCCCAACAACCCTGGATCTTTCTGTAAACCAGTTTCTCTTACTAATTACTGCCCTTCTTGCTTTCTCAGTATAGCTGCAAACCGAATTAAAGCACAGGGCGATCAAACTACAAATAAGATTACCCATTAAGTGCACTGACTTGACTTGAATTTTAACTATTGGCTGACTTTTAGACATGTTCTACTCAATAAAAAGAGGAGAGGCAAATATTGATAAAGTTTAGGTGGTTTTTGTTTGGGTTTAAATACAATTAAGATTTAAGTTATTGATGCTTTGGATGTATAATCAGTTTTATTGTGATGTAATTGGTGTCATATTACATGGAGTATTTGAAAAAGAACCTGAATCGTTTTTCCCTCGCTGACGTTGCTAAAATATAGCGTTTCATCCCAATGCATCCCCATTTTTTTGACTACTGAGTAACAGGCAGTTTTTCTTCTAAAATGACCGTTTCAGCTGGTGTCTTTTCTTCATTTTCCTGCCTTCTCGTCCTTCTAGCTTAGATAATTGGATTGCCCCTTTAAAAACTTCAGTTGCTAAGCTATTTAAATTGACATAATTAACATAAAAATGTTCTCTGGCTCTCTTCCTGTGGATTTATGGCTGTCAAAGAATATTGGTCTGCCAGAGATATGGTCTGTTCGCCCTGTGAAAAGGAAAGACTACATTTCCATAGCAAACTTAGAGCTCAGGCTGGGAGCTCACCTCACACTTTATAGGTCTATTGGTCTTGTGTGTTTGTTCTCGTGTGCTGGAAGTTTTACTGTGATGTATTTTATTTTAAAAAAGGAGAAAAAAGTACACATTGAGTGGAATAGCTGCTAAAGCAAGATGGGGACATTATTTGGTTCAGTGGTTGGTTGTATTTGTTGTTCTTTTTTCTCCCTAGCAGTATGCTGTAGCAGTTACTAATGCACGCCTACACAGCAAACACTGCTGCTTCTCATTTGGTTTGTGTTGTTTTTAGTATCGCACTTTCAGCATTTTCATTATCCACTACAAGATGGCACACACACATTAGAACACTCCTTTCGTGTGGGGAGTCAAATACAGTCGCCATTATAAATACTTCCATTGGAGCCTGGCATATCAAGTCCTTGTCTGAAATGCCAGCTCTCCACATATTGTCAACTAAGTGCCACAGCTTATTACTAGAGCTAATACCCCACTCAGTGATAAGAGCCCACTTGCTTCAGAGCACTTTCAGTAGGCAGTTTCTCAACTGGATGTCATTGTCGTAACGCTGCAGCGGACCCTTTCCCGTCACTCATGTATTCGCTCACTAACATCATCTCGATCAGATCTTAAGTTGGCACCAAAACTCTGGAGCCTTCTATCTCCCTGGAATGGTGTATGCCAAACAACTGCCAAGCTACTTCCATCTAGTAGAATAGTAGACACCTGCAATTCATTACACTGTCAGTGTGGCCCTGTGCCGAGCTCTGGGTTTTAGCATATCAGGTCCATGAGACTCAAGGCTCAAGCACTATCTGATGTTCTCTTCCTGCTTTGTCATTATAATGCTACAGAACACCAGTCTTACACTACATCTATCTTGCAGTACGATATATGGCAATTTGTTAATGTCATTTTTTGAAATATTGTAATTACCAGTACACTGGTATATATATATATATATATATATATATATATATATATATATATATATATATATAAAATAATAATAATATATAATTTTTTTTCAAAATTACATTTAGAAATGTAAACCTTAACATTTAGTAAAATTTTAAATTTTAAAAGCCTTTTTTCATTTCAATTTTGATGATTATGGACTACAGTTTATAAAAATCAGAATTCTGGCATCTGTTATTTGATAATTTCATTTTGACTTTGAGTAAATTAATGTTCAAACTGTGTAAATACTCTGTGCCTCTCAGTCTTGGCTGCTGACTTGACTCTTGACTGTTGTCCAGATGATGATCACTGATAATCGATCTTCTAAACCAGAGAAAATATCAAACATATTACCTGAGCCAGAAAGAAAGAAAAAAGAACTGGTTCAAAATTCTCTTTATCAGGTGAAAGTAAATTTGATATTTCATTTGGAAATCAGCGTCCTGGAGTCTAGCAGAAAAGTGTGTTTAAAGTTCAGTTGTGAAATTGCTGTGGTCTGTGATGATTTGGGGCACTATGTCATTTGCTGATGATAGATGGTCCACTGTGTTTTATGCAGAAGCTTTTACTTTGCTTTTTGCTTCTATGTACTGAGAAGCTTTTATATTCTGATTTTCTGCTGACCACAACCAAATCAGCTGCCTTTAACCCCAGACTAGACTAGGTGAAGGGCACAAGCTGAAAGGCTCTGCTGGCCTATATGCCTGTTAAGTGACCCCTACACATATACATTGTTTACTCCATATCTGAATTAGATAGGGAAATCATGATTTATAAGTACAAAAGCTATATGAGGCTGAATTAATATTTTTCATTTACAATACTTTTTAACGACATGTGTGAATACGCTAGGACTGGAGTTAGGGAGTGATTGCACTGAGGTATTGACATCCTGTGTCACTGCAAATAAAAGCCAATAAGGCTTGCCCAGAGCCTATTTACATGTGTGATCATCATTGATGTGCACCAGTGGCATGACCATGGTTTTGTTGTCATGTCTACCGGCTCACCTGTGCTTGCCGGCAGTCACACCCTTATGCACACTTTGTATGACTTTGGATTGGTGACAAAGAAAATGTTTACCGTGCAGGGTAGTCCACGCCTGAACACTTCGGTGCATAGGACTCAGGGGATTAAAAAGCCCATTTCGATTCCGGCTGTCTTTGATGTGTTTGGGGAGCCTCCAAGACATACGACTTCTGTGTAGATCAGTGGGTGGAATCTATTCCCTGAGTGTCTCCAGAAGTGTGCTGGTTGTATACGTGTTACCCTGTTTATGAAAAACTGGCAAAATGACTTACAAATTATATTTAATTTCCTATTCAAATAAAGCCCATTTTCATTGCCAATACTACAAAGGCAAATAAGATAATAATAAATGTTCATTTTGTTTAAGAAATACAGTGTAGAACAGAAGTGAGCAGACATCTGAATATGAAATTATTCAAAAATATCACGTGGCACTGCTTTAAAAATATAAACTACATTATGATGTGGAAGTGAAAACACGTCATTGATGTATTCAGAAATGCAAGTTAAAATGTCACCCTCCATAAAAAGGACAAGACAAATAAACAGATTCCAGAAGTCACCACCTTTTCTGGGATTCAGCTTATTTAGGAAGGACTGATGCAAAGGGAAAAAATGTCCTGTGACTATACAAATCTAAAATAAAAATAAAAGATAAGTTAAAATACAGAAACGTATCTAAAGAGGAGAGGACCACAGGTCAAAGCCATCATATGATATAAATGAAATCAGTCAGTTTTGCTTAAAAATATTATCTAATCACTTTGTGAAAACAAATACCTGCACTAATAAAAAAAAATGTAAAATAGTCTGCTGAACTGAAGCTTTTGAAACAGGATGATTGAAAGAAAGTGTGGCTTCAACAAGTTGTCAACCAGTTGACATACTGAAAAGGATTATCCAGTTCCTAAATAAAAAATACAATAGGAGGGTGGCAAAGGATATTGGCTACTCCCAGTCAGGACTTTTCAAAATATGGAGCAAGTACAAGCAAAACGATAGAACCCATCCAACCATGTCTGGGTAATCGGGGAAGCAGTTTAAGTAAACAAACCCAAACCTCCCTTTTTTCTGGCACGTCCTGCTTCAGCTATTCAGGGGGGACACTTAGGCCTTCCCAAGCCAGCCAAGAGATGCAGTGTGTCCAGCATGTTCTGGATCTGGACCTCCTAAGCAGTCAAAACAACCTGAACCTTTTGATGTAGTGCATTACTGGGTTACTTTGAGGTCCTCCCAAATAGCCAAGCTGTGTCTAAATTAGATCTCAGACATCCTTTGGCTAAAGCTCATTTCTGTTTTTGTTTTTTTTTTTTTTTTTCTTTATATAATTGGTCTTTTGGTCACAATCATTCCTGCATTCCTGGTGCCGCATCTGCAGTCATGCACCAGTCTGTTAGAAAAACGAATGGGTAGAGCGAGAGGCAGTGTTTGTGACACAAAACTATAAGAACAGGGATTTACATACAGAAAACTCAAAAGAAACCAGCACCTTAACAGGAGAACTCAAAGTTAAAGTGAGCTAAAGAGGAGCAGCCATTGATGAATATCATGAATCACAGATGTGCACTGACTAAGGAGATTATGCTTTAACTTTTGTCTGCTAGCATTCCAATGAAGCATTTTGGAATCTTTCATTGGAATTTGCTAAAGAAAACCAGCAAATCTCCCCAGTCACTTATGGGATAGGGTTGGATGCAAGGGAAAGGACAGGAGACATCAGTTTTTACCTCAATAGTAAATGGTAAATGGCCTGTATTTATATAGCGCTTTACTAGTCCCTAAGGACCCCAAAGCGCTTTACATATCCAGTCATCCACCCATTCACACACTGGTGATGGCAAGCTACATTGTAGCCACAGCCACCCTGGGGCGCACTGACAGAGGCGAGGCCGCCGGACACTGGCGCCACCGGGCCCTCTGACCAACACCAGTAGGCAACAGGTGAAGTGTCTTGCCCAAGGACACAACGACCGAGACTGTCCAAGCCGGGGCTCGAACCGGCAACCTTCCGATTACAAGGCGAACTCCCAACTCTTGAGCCATGATCGCTAAATGCAGTGGTGGATCTCAATCCAGCTGAAAATTTGTGGTGAAATTTTAAAAAGAAATAGCCTTGACAAGGCTCAGTCCTTCATATTCTCATCTGTCAACAGTGTGTGGAGAAAGATGGAACTTGAATATTATTTTCATTAGTGCATATGTACACTAATATGTGCACCTGCAGGTGCTCTCACAAGTTTATATAAATACTGTAGAATCTCTCTAATTTCTGGCTAAATTTCAGTAATGATCAGGATCATTTATTTCTTTGCCTGCACTTCATAACGGTCATCTTGGAAATGAGGTCAGACTCAACCTCAGGTGTATTTGTAGGAACATAAATGGAATGTAGGCAGGAAATGAAAACTTAACCTCAATCACCCCAAGCCATTTTATAATTTGTGGTTTAGACAGGACCATAATTACAACTGCTCCACATCACCTGGGCCTTTCAACCTCGCCTGTGGTTATAGTGTGTGTGTGTGTGTGTGTATTAGAAGAAGCATATGTCACAGACTTATTTTCTTTTATGGATAAACATGCAACCTCTCCAGCAAAAGAAACCACATTGTTTTCTCCAGGGCTGCTTTGATTATGGCATAAAGATACACAAAGAACAGCTACAGCTAAATACCTCCAGAAGGTAAGACAGGTGCTGAGAAACCAGCTGAATGGTAGGAGTATGATCCAAGACATCAATGCATATGCTCTGTTGGTCATCAGATACCCAGCTGAAATAATAAGCCAGCCACAGGAGGAGGTAGATGCCACTGACAACAAAACTGAAAACAATGCACAGAGTTCTGTTAGAGCCACAGTTAAGAAAGAAACATGAAGAGTCCTGAATTTCTCCAGAAGACAGACACAACCAAGTGGTTGGGATTGTGTGTAGCTGTGAGCATATGGACTAGAAGTCTCAAAGGGAGACACCACCAAAGGTAGTTGAGAACAACAGGTCCTGTGGGACTTCAAGTTCCAGACAGACATGCAGGTTCTGGCCAACCAACCAGACATAGTGGTGGTTGACAAAGAGCAGAAATGAAAGCTGTGATAGATATGGGAATCCCACGGGACAACCACATCAGGAAGAAGGAGCACAAAAACTTCGAGAACGGTAAATCGACTGCTACTGATGTAGTGTTTTTCTTCTCTAATACTCTTGCAACCAGTCACACACACATATATAGTACCCTTGAAGTAATTGATCTATTAAAGAGTCACACATTATGACCTGCTTATATAAATCTAATTACTATATTTATCATAGCTTTACTTTTTTAATTAGTATAATATATCATAACCATTACAATTCTAGTGTCAGTCTTGGTTTTCATCATTTTTTAAATTTTAAATATATTTGTCTCTTTCTGTCCAGTCACCAGATCATAATTCTACATTACCGTTATCTGTTAGACTTATCATCCGGCAAGATTTCAAAACTCTGTTTCCCTTTGTGCCGTCTCTTCTTTTAGAGCTGGAATTTCTGCACGACGCGGTCCACTTTCCCCAAAAGAACACTCACTCTTTGTAGTCCTCTGTGTGCTAAGATTTGTTTGCCTTGACCATACATGCATACCGATGAGGTCAGCTGCTGCATACACCCCTTCATCTGTCCTATCCTGGACAAGCAGGTTCACTGGCCCTCTGATTCCAAAGGCTCAATCACCATCCTTGCTGAGAACCACCCAGTGTGTGGCCCTCTTGACTCGAGCCCTGTCCTTGTCTTTCACCAGTGGCCTATATCACTGGTTACTGTGCTAATGACAGGCTGCTATGTTTGATAATCACCACTTTATCTCTGGGCTGCAGGGGGAGGTCAGTTGCAATGTGTGTGTGTGTGTGTGTGTGTGTGTCTGTGAACTCATTTGAGCGCACTCCTTTGAGAGTCAAGTCACAGCCCTTCTCTTTCAGAGAACACTATTAGTATTCATGATTCTGCCTCCACAAGAAGTCCAAGGCACACAACCACATGCACGGACATGCGCATCGTGATGAGGAACAGAAAGAACGCCTCAGGTGTTCTGGCCAGTTAAGATAAGCTAGCTGGTTTGGCATTTTCTGTCCTGCGTTTACACACCCAGCCTCCCACCTTTTTTAACACCTGAGCTACGCTGAAAGGAAACACATAAAAGCTCCCTGACTACACCTTTCCAAAAACTCCAGCAAGCATGTGATCAACAATCAAGTTTCTCACTGTTGAGCCCACCATTGCTTCAGTCATTTAACTGTTCCCCTCAATATTTTCACGGTATCTTCAGCCATACTTTGAGATAATGTGCTTACTTTTTTTTACATGTAGTGTCATGCAGTGCTTTTTTCAGTTTGGGCTTCTTTTTTTGTATAAAACTATGTGCTGGCCGATGTCTAAAAGTGTATCTTTTGGCTTTTCAGGGTATCTGAAGTTATTTTTTCATGCTCAACTATGTCTTGTGGAATTTTGTTACCCTATCGTTTTAGCTATAGATGCCAGAGTGGGACACCCCGTTATTTTAAATGTAATTTCCTAATGAGCACTGATAGGTAATTAGTCAGAGCTTGTGAGAGCAGACATTCAACAAGACTTAACTGCCTTTTCGTGGCAGCTGTGACACATTTTTAGGTAGAATTTGACTTTTGTTAAACCTGAATAAAATTATGTAATTAGTGTCCAAATAAAAATTTAAACAGGAAACATGACATTTTACACTTGAAGGAAAGTTAACTAGTCTACTGTATTGATACATCTGCTACTTCAGCTATTTTTTAAATACCTTTTTAACATATCATATAAAGGAATTTAAAACACCCTAATTATACTCCTGTTTAAGCGGGAAACGTGATACTCGCTAGATTTTCTATTAGTTTTCTATTGAGGTACATTGACTGGCTTTCTACCACAACCACATGCCCACCCAATCCTTTCTCAATGCCTCACTGGTGTACAATATTTTGGACATGGAAACAATAACTCTCTTTCTTGTAAAAACAAACAAATCAAGAGTAGCAGTCATTTATGGGGCAGGGGGTTAAAAGGTTACTTTAATGTGTGTAATAGATTTACTTATGAAAGCACTACAGATGCATCAGTGGGTGAGTGTCATGGGCAGGGGCAACGCCTTATCTTTATAGACAACAAAGACAAGGAAACCAGACTTGCAGAGGGTGCACTGATGTCAGCCCACTTTAATTATTTATCTTTCAAATATTAAAGCAGACAACGTGGGGTCCACACCACGTATTTCAGTCTCTAGTGGGAGTGCTGGACATTAATAAACAAAAGGGGCTTATATTATGCATGAAAGACACTTTGGAAAACCCTCACCTCTGCTTCTCTGCCTAACCCGAACAAACTCTAGGAGACAGATGAAGATACTTTCATGAGCTTTGCAGCTATATGAATGTGGCTCATTGTCTTATTTCTTCCCACGCAAAGAACACTGTATGGGTCATTTAACATTTATCTATAGAGCTAGCTTTTCTCTGTGGGTCTGCTGCTTGGCTTTTATTATATTTTAAAAAGCTTTTTATTGTTATGTTGCCTTCAAATATTTAAATGCAGCTTCCTTGACTGAGAACACTCACAGCAAGCAGGTTGTCAAAATAGAGGCTTTTGTTGTCAGCTCTCATTTTTTCCATCTTATTATCTGACGAGATAACCCATGGGACTGGATGATGTACTGGCTACACTTAATATCTACCAGTTCACTTTTTTCGTGCAGTCCTTCAGGACCACACATGTTTTTGGGCCTCCATTTAATTATTTATGTATTTTGTAAACTCAATTGCGTTGTTAAAGAGGTTCGGCAAAATGTGATGTGACGCTTAAGCGGAAGCATGTACCATGACTGCGGTAATATGTCAGGATGTGAAAATAAAGATTGACTAAAGATGTTTGTCAAAAAGAAACCTCCTGCTGCGTGTGTGCATACCCTATATCGCAAATATCCACATGTACACACATGCGCACACCCACACATGTTCAGCCTACAAAAAGTAACTTTGCAGAGTTCAAGTGAACTTCAAAGATCTCAGTATCTCCACCTGACATATCTGTGTCAGGGCTGTGATGGCTGACAGACGTAACATCAGTCACCATCATCCTCCCCTGCCACTACCTCTAATGTGCCCACAAGTCATCCCTGCATGGAGCATCCATATCGGAGAAGGAGGGAGGGGAAGATGAGGTATCTGGTGGAAATGAGAAAGAATGGTGAAGAGTGGAGATTAATAGAGTATGGAAAAGAAGGAGAGCTTGCACAGCAGGGAAGGCAAATGCAGGTTGGAAAGGGAAGGAGAGAGAGAACTACAGACAGAGCTAGAGTCTTGGTACTGTGTGTTTGAAACCCTAACTCATCTCCTTGCACACAGAGCCTTGACACACTTAAATCTCCTCCTCAGGGTCTTTGGGGAGCTGTAGAGATGAACCAAGGCGCTCCTGGAGCAGAACCAGCGATAGGCGAACCCCTGCTACATTGCACTCTGCTCCACTCTCTATTCTGTGCTGCTGCTACGTTATCCCACCTCATCAGTCATTTCAGTGTGGAAATAGGTTATTCAGAAGTGAGCCCAGGTGACTATCCCATTTGGGGCTAACCAAAGCCAAACTCAGCTTCTGGGCAACAGAGCCTTAAACCTTTTCAGTCCACTTTGACATATGTGAAATGTGGATTGATACATTGATACATACAACGTGACTAGAACTACGAGACTATCAACTGTTTGTCCATTTGGCAAATATTCTGCAATTATTTTGTGCGTTTGTTTCATTGTTTCCAACGTGGGGTTGACTTAACATAATCAGAGCAACAAAGAAGATCACATATTGTAGCATATAGTGCATTCCCAGTCATCTGATTGTATGATGTGCAGATTAGGTGGGTGCTTGTTCCCTCGTGGGATGAAGGAAACATCCAGGTCAATACTCAGAGAGATTCAAGTGAAAGCAATAACTCGAATTGGCTGTAAACTTGATTGATTGCAGTGGAGAACAGTGCAAGTGGAACATTCATAATGGTAGTGGCACAGTGAAGGCCTATTCACCGTCATCCTGTACTTACAGAGAGAGTAGAGTCTATAATCTGTCTGCGGTGATAACTGTAATGTGGGGGCCTTTATCTGCCAAGGGGGAAACCAAGAGGCTTATCTCATGGCCTGTATGTAAGGCAAATCACTCAGTCGCCCATCCTCTACAAGCTTCACCCTATCCACCTCCTCCTCTTCGTCTTTCACATGACAGCTAATGTTTCCTCATTGGGCAGATTATTGACCGCCAATGGCAGGGAATGTGGGTGGGCTAAGAGGCTCAGTCTGGCAGGGAATTTAAAAATGGATTGTTTCCGCACAATCTCCAATTTGAAATTCCACACAAGGGTAGACTGTCTCTGTGAAAAATTTAACAGGGAGAAACATGACATTTCATCTGCTTATTTGTTTATGCTGGAGGACTAAATGGCCCCTTAGCCAAATAAATTGAAACTGGCATCGAGCACTTCTCCTAAATACTGAGAATTCACTCTTATTTTGCCTCTCCAAAGTAATTTGGGCTCCTTGAAATGTTTTCAATTAAACTCGTGTATCTCTTGTCCTGAAACCTTGGAACTCCCCTCGGTTAGTGCAGCGCTATCTGCATATTCATCTTTTGGGATAATGGCTGTCCAGTGCACATGCTGTCCTGCCCTTTTCAGCTTTCAGAGAGGGCTAGCTTTACCCACAAAGCGGGTTAGATTTCAACTAACTGTCACCGTGAAACAAAATCCTACGGAGGCAAAGTACTATTGTAGTGTTAGAGGCTCTGGATAGCTGGTTTGTATCTTTAGTCCTGATGGGTCTTGTAATGATCAGATTACAGGACTGCTTGATTTATAGTTACCAAAACAAACACGTTGCCGTGATGTCGAAGACAAATTACATCGCGACAGATTCGGGCAAGCGGCAAAAGTCATTTGGCATTTGAGGAATTAGAGGGACTACACCGTGGCACTGCCAAACAACCGGGTTCCACCTGTACACCATTTCTCAGATGCAGATGAATGTGCTTGACATTCCCCTGCCCACTTGTCTCAGAGTCTGTGTCTGTCTGTATTTTAAACATTCCTTGCACAGCAGCCAGTGACTGAGTGCTGCTTTTGTACTTTTTTTTTTATTTCAATCTTGTTACCTTGTTTCCATTATTGAGAGCTAGATAAACAGTCTGTTTGTCAATGATTGGCATCTGCTTTATGCACAGGTGGTACCTGCATTACACTTGAGTTGAATTGGATCCCCCAGTTGAGAGTTACCCCTGTCAAGTCTACCTGTCAGTCATTTGTCCTGCTTTGTCAGGTTCCTCCCTGCTTTCATAGTTTCCGTTTCCCTGTCTGGACTTGCTCTCTGATTTTTCATACAGTGCATAGAAACATAATGCTGCCCCGGTATTGATTGCAATTCACTCACAGGTAGAAGCTTTTGTACATAAGCCATACTTTGGTCATCAAAAGGTCAGTGCTATTGAACAGTAATAAACAAGATTGATGCTGGATTCTGGCAGAAGCCTTTAAGTGGTAGATAATGGATGCACTATAGTTATAACATCAATAAGAATGTTTGCAACTTTTTGTTCTTGTGTTCATACTTACTAAAACTTCAATTTATCTCCCTTTGTAGCCTTTTCTTTTTGGCAACACATTATTCTTTGGAGATAATTCCAATCCTTTTACAGACAGAGGTGGGAAATCATCACTATTTTTATTCAGTGATGTCAGTGAGTCAGACGGGCTCAAAGTATGCAGATGATTCACAAGTTATGATGTAGAGACTGTAAATGTATTGTGTCCTGTCACTCCATTATGACTCATTGCATTTGCGTAAATGTAACTGTTGGCACACCAAAAGGCTGGTTCATAAATCGAGTCAACCCCCACAAATAATTTTGGGAATGGATTTTAATGGCACAGATTTTCTGTTGAAATGTTAAACATAATATCTATTAATTGTACCTTTTTAATAAGGTCCTTGTCACATTAGTCCTTCAGCAAATATATTACCATTTTTACTTGCAGAACATTTGTTCTGCGCTGTTGAAACTCCATAGCGTTTACACCAGCAGCAAGGCATGGTGGCTATTTACATATTCAGGGAGCTTTATGACTCACATTTGTTTCTTTATAAAAGTCATGAAGCAGACCTAGGCATTGTACAATCACCCTTATTTGTTCTGCATATCCAGCCATGTGAGGTCAATGGGTAATTAGGATTCAAGCATATGCAGTTTGTCCCATTTCAGCCATGAACAAACGCCCTAATAGAGAAAGGTTTACTGTTTTTTGAAATTTTTGTTGCTTTGTTTTGAGGGCCACAGTTAAATTTATATAAGTTAGTCTAAGTTAGCTAACTCACATTTAAAAAAAAGAAAGCTTGGTGCAGAATGTAGAGTTTTCAACAAGGAATTCAAAGCATGTATGAAGTAAAGCTGTGGGCTAAGTTTATGGAGATTGGAGGATTGGAGGATTACAGTTTGAATCATAATTAAAAGACTAAACACAGAGATAAATGCAAAAACTTGACTGATTTACAGTGGGAAAAGACATTTGAACTTTTGCTAGAAAAGCTGCATAACCAGCAAGAGATTTTTCACCAAGCTTTGCATATCCAGGAATGTAGTTGTCAAGACCAGCTATCACAAAAATGACAAGTCATTCTCTGATGGGGAGTTTATTAAAGAATGTTTGGTGGATGCTAATATGCCCAGAAGAAAGAAGCCCTGCTCTGGGCAAAACATTAAAAGATAGAACTAGGATGTTGCAGGAGTTTCAGCTTTAAAACTAGCATGTTTTTCTTTCTATCCTTGGCTCTGGAGGAGAGCTGTGACCTCAGCGACACAGCCCAGTTTCTCATCTTTGTATATGGGTTAAGGGAAGAGTTTAAGATTACAGAGAACCTGGCAGCAATAAAAAGGACTACGAGGGGGGAGTGATTTATTCACATAGGTAAGTTCATGCTTGGAAAGGCTTGGTTTGAAATGGTACAAACTAGTAGGTGTTGCTACCGTTGGCTGTGCAAATCTGATACATTTTTGAAGCAGAAACAAGACAAAGTGACTACAGTGAAATTAGTATGTTTGAATTATATTATATACCAGGAGGTGTTGTGTAAGTCATTGCTAAAAATTAATCATATTTTTGATTTGTAACTAAAATATATAAGTACATCAGGGCAAGAGCCCAGATTCACAGACTGCCTATTTCACACTTTTATTACCTAATCTACATCTAGTCTTGCCAGTAGCAGTTCATAAAGAGATAAACATTAATACTGAGCAGAATTAAGCCCAGCTTAGACCCCAAGTTGTTGGGGCCTTCCTCCCAAGTCTAGGTTTTTCATGTGGCCCCCTTTGGAAAACCCACCCCTGTCGTGGAGGATGTTGTTGGACAGTCCATATCAGCATTGGAGTCAGTTTGAACAGATAACAAAGATAGCAGTATGTGTTATGGGTACACTGTTGCTGTGTGTGTATCACACAAGGCCAGATAGATGGAAGGACGGGAGCAGAGAGAGAATTGATGAATGCATGCACAGTGGTCGAGCAGGTGAGAGATGGAGAGCTCTGGGTTTTTTCTCCCTTTCTCTTTTCTCTCAGTGCCGGGAGGTGACCTCTAGCTCCATGATATGAAGAGAATGTCACGCAACATTACCCCTCCTTTCGCCCTAGACGCAGATGAAGTTTTATTTTTGTGCTGTGCTGTGGAGAGAAAACAATTCTTTTCCTTCGTGATTAATCTCTGGTATGTGGGCATTCAGCACAGAAGGAGGTAGTGCAAAGATTCGCATCCCTTTATACATTCTCTCTCTGATCTGCCACATGTATTAATCAGACTGTTGACATGCTCAGAGGGGGACCAGAGTATCCAGGACCCTCAGGATGTCAGCGGCAGTCCTTGCTCACTGGTTACCTGAACTTGTGCCAGAAGGTTCTGCAATTTCACACACAAACAGCCCAAGCTTTCCACTGGAAAATGGTATCTCTGTGGAGAATCTTTATGGCAGTTCCAGGTTTTATGAGAAATATGCGCAAAGCCAGCAGCCATAGTCTGAATAACTTATATGTGACCTTGTCCGGTGAGTTTAACAGCAAAATTTTGATTCTGTTACCAGTAATGCCATATTAATCCATAGTCAATAGTTTGGTACGTGGAACCAAGCAGACACCAAAGTAAACTCTGAGGCTATGAGCAATATCTGTCAAAATAGTCTCAAATGTCTGTATATGATACAGAAAGTGGTTTAGTGACATGTCAGTATATTTGATTATCAGGCAAAGAGTTTCATTTTCCACATGGATGAGACACTTTGCATGACCACCCACTCACATGGTTGATTACTAAGTAAGGCACAGCCCCAGCACACACTTTTTGTTTGTTTTGTTTCTTTTACCTTAACCACCGCCCAACTCAAGTGCATAATCCTAAACTGCGGCCCCCATTTGTCTCTATTTCAGTCAGGCTGCTGTTTAGCTCAGCTATTAATATGTTTCCATGTTTATTTACACTGGAGGACGCTGTAAAACCTTTTGGAAGGAGTCTGATAAGAGTCGATGTATCAGTAAAGCTTACATATGTCTGATGACACCAATATTGAGGTGAGCAGCCGTTAGCAGGAGTTAACTTTCTTTGAAGCGGCTCTAACATTGTTAGACTTAGATACTTTGCAAATAAACTGCCATACAATGAGAGAATGTAATCACACTGTTTATCAATGTGTGATTTTTAGGACCCTTGAGTGAAAATGAGGAGGAAGCATGAAGAGGAAGATGAGAGAGATGTACAAATACATGTACAAATGTAATATGATCATAATAAGCTAAAAAGAGGCATTTGTGATCTTGAAATTAAAATGAACTTGTAAGGTCCTCTATCTATAATGCTACATGCATTAAACACGCTCAGGCAGAATAGTAATTTTGGCCACCGTATTCAAGATGGCGGAGCAATATACCAGCTTCCACAAACCAGTGGCTGCTCCTGTATATTTTTTAATGTTTTAATTCTAAGTTTGACAATATATGTATATTATAAATACAGTTAAATAACCTAAAATAACTCCACCTTTAAACATCCTTCCCTCAGTCTGGTCACCATGTTGTTCAAGCAAAACCAAAACATAGATGTCACAAGAGGTAATAAGGAGGAAAACGCATTAAAGTTTAAAAACACTGCACTACTACTGCATATGCACTTAAAAAACAAAGTTTTACTTGGCATTTTATATTTCATTCTAATAGCAAACACTTGTTCTATCCTATAGCTGCACTCAACCGCATTGTGAATCTTAAAATAAAAGTTATTCACACCTAAAGTCGTTTTATTTCATTTATTATGGGCCGATATTTCATTAAAGTGCTCTGCGTTTTAGAGCTGCAGCAGGTGCAGACCTGTAGTCTCTCTCCTCTCCACAGATACCAGTCAGAGAAGCCACAGTGATTCTCAAATTTGGAAACTTTGTAAAATACAAAAGCATGAAGATTTTCTTTGATTCGAGCTACACTGTGTGAAGTGAAGATAACCATACCTAAAGTGTGCAGCATAGCCTTACATAAATTATAACACTTACATGTAGCATATTTATAACTTGCCACTATATCAGTGCCGATAAAACAAACATATTTTCTAAAATATTGTGTAAGTTGATGTTTTTCCTCCTTCCAACTGCTACCCAAACAATACATCGTTGCTTCTGAAATATTATTTCGATCACATGTTCAGTACAGTGTCATTTTACGACATGGCAGCCAACCATTTTGATGAGTTTCTAATGGCCACAGTTTAATTTTCTAGAACCCAAAAGCGGCCTCTTTCACTATAGTTTCCATTATCAAATTTGGCTTAAATGAACAACCATCCCATAATACACTGTGTTTGTGGTGTTGTTTCCCTGAGCTCTATTGAAAGCTTTCTGTGGCCAGTATATCGAGGAAGTGAGTCCTGTTCTCACTTCACACACCCAAGCTGTAATACAAAGCTGCACGACATGGTTTCTGTCTCATGTTAGTCAGTGTTGGATTTGACACAAAGTGCTCTCAGAACTAAGCAGATGTCGCACAAGACAGACGAGGTGACACAGGTTGTGGGCGTGTACAATTGGTGGTGGGGCTGTCCTAAGATGGCTTTGTGTTTATCATTGACCTTGTATCCAACTCCTAATGGTACCAAGCAAGATGTATGTGCTAGTGCTTTACTAGGAGTGATGAGTGCAAACTGACAGAAGGTTCCTCATACTGAAATGATTGTGTGCGTTGTATCATACACGTCTTTGCATGTGTGGAGGCAGCGTGTGTGTGTTTTAAGGGTGGGGGAGGTGAGACATAACAGAGGAGCTGGCATTCGAGCATCTGGAAAGGTGACTTTGATTCTAAACAAACAGTTGAAGCTGGGAGTTGATTGGCAGAAGAATATCTTGTCCTTGCATTTGCCTCTCATTGCTGTTTGATTGTGAATTAAGCCCTGCACGCTTGAAATGAGCAGGTACTTTGTTGCAGGTGTAGCAAGAGATAACTGATAATCTTTTCCTGATATTTACTTGGGACTCAAGGACGTCTTATACTCTAAAGAAGCAGTAAGACAAGGGATTATTCTACAAGCGAATTACAATGTTTCTTTTATCCCAAGACCAAGACACTATTAGATAAAACTCCAATGATCTGTAACTCAGCTCTACATTTTGATAGTGCTCATGCACTGTTAGACATGGCAGCATTACTGAAACCCATGATGTGCCTATATCCTGTAGTGTGTTGGCAGTTTAATGTCAGACAGGTCTTTTCTCTTTTATTATTTCAAGAATAGCTGATGGTCATTCAGCAAGAAGAATCTCTGAGAACAATATTCTAATTGCTTTTGTCTCTTTAACACTCATTTACGCTAAATCCAAACACAGTGGGTTGGGATGCAGGGCAATGTCCCAAACATTGCCCTGCATCGAGACATGGTTGGTGAGATTCCAGTTTTATATCTAGCGGAGGTGTGCTGGCATGGCAGGCTGTTCCTGTGACATGACACAAGCCCACGGGTGACTTCCGTTGTGACTAGATCTGAAGCCAGTGTCACCAAAGCTGGACATGGCTGCCAGATTTCCAGAAAACAGCCAAATACTTTGTGGGTTTGAGGGGTGGACTAACACTTTTGGATTTAACCTCTTAAGTCACACTCCTTAAGGCAAACACCTGAAAAAGAGAGGGCAGGGATTTGATTAATTTGCTTGAACTGCATCATCAACACAACACACCACCACCCCTGCTGGTGATCTGCATCATAAGCATTATCTCAGAGGCCCCAATTAAATCCTTAGCCATTTTCAGTAACTCTGTTTAACGTACATCAAATCAGTTGTTACTTTAACTTTCTTTACTTCAGCGACTTCTTCCTGTTTTTGACAAGAAATTGTCCACTGTAAAAGTGAAATATAGCAAAATATTTGTTTAGAGTGATAAAATAAGTGATGTAGTGATAAGAGGATTTGTTGATTAGAGGAAAAAGCTTGATGGCTTGGAATGACCTCTAAATTTTACAGGTCCATCAGGCTAAAACTGACAGTGCTAAAAGTACCAATCTGCTTATTTAAAAACATTTAAATAGACATCTTAGTGCCAGAATTAATTTTGTGCCACATTGCTGAAAATTCATAAAAGATATCCTTTCATCAAACCAACCTTTCTCATAGACTCGCTGTGTTCTCCTAGCAGAGCAGCTCAAAAGTCCATTATTTGGTTAATCAGAAGAATAATCAGTATAACATTAGTATATTAATTTTTATGATTGATTAGATATCCAGCCAGTTATTAGATCAATCAAGTTTTATGTAACCATCTTTATTTAAATCTCTAAAACTCCAGGTGTCACGGCGTTCTCGACTTCCCAACAACAGTTCCTCTCGAATGACGTCTTGATGCTTTTAGGTTCGGCGCTGTCTTCATTGATCTTTTTCCTCCTTCTGACTCTCTGTTAAATCTCCGCCCCTCCCAGGTAATTCTGCAGTATTTCCCCATCAGTGATGTGGAGCTGGGAGGCTTTCAGGGCTGAAGCAGTTGTCACCAGCACAGCGGACACTCTTAATTGGCTCCCCCGGGGCAGTCCCCTTGGTGGAGCAGAGTGGGCCATATCTGTGGAGGAATGCTGATGAAAAAAAAGCCAATGCAGGCTAGTTTAGAAGTGACAAGATTGCATTACTTTAGATCACACTTTTAAATGAAGTAAGCAAATAATATGTTTGTAACTTAGAATTCTTAATTTATTACTTTAAGCTAGTCTGGTTTCTTTCATGTGACAATGAAAAACAATTGTTTGTGTATTTACACAGCAGTGGAAGCAGCTGTGCTTCTATTTTCTGTTAATAGAAGCAAACACAAGCCATTCCAATAGCGACCCCCTACAACTCACAATGTCCATTCCTGTTGCAGGGATCTGACTGTATGATGAGCTGTTCATATTCACTAATTGAATGACATTTTGTTTTTCTTTTTATTTCAAATTGCAGTTTTTCCACATGATTTGGTCGACACTACTTTGCAGAATTTTTTTAATTCAGCCACTCTAGAGGGCTTTTGAGCTTGATGGCCTCTTTTAGGTCATGCCAAAACATCTCATTTGGATGTCTGTTCAGAAGTGGCTTTGCTGCTGTGTTTCCGATCATTATCCTGCTGCATAACCTAAGTGCACTTGAACTGCAGGGCGTGAACTTATGGCCGGGCTTCCACTTTCAGGATTTTCTGGTAGAGAGCACAATTCATGGTTCTGTCATTTACATCAAGTCGTCCAGGTGCTAAAAGCATCAAAGCAGCCCCAGGCCATCACACTACCACCCCCATGTTTGACTTGTGGTGTGATGTATAATGCTCGGGTAACTGTAGTTTTAAGCGAGGTGTAACAGGATCCAGACCTTCCAAAAAATTCCAAAAATTTCTGCTTTTATCTTGTCATTCCACAGGATGTTTTAACAAACATCTTTGGGATCATCAAGATGTTTTTTTAGCAAATGTGAGGGAAGGTTGACCACTGTTCCAAGTCTCTCCTTTAAACTTGGTTTGCTGGAGCCCTGAACCTTTAGACATGGCTCCGAAACCCTTTCCAGATTGACAGACGTCAGTGACTTTGTTTCTTTTTGGTTTCTTTAGAACTCAGCGATCTGACAAATGTGGTTAAATGTGACTTAACAATTACTGTTTTTTTACACAGTCCCTGGTAGGTTTGGATGTTTTTTTCCCCTCAATAAATGAAATGCGATCTTTGTCTCATATTAAAATTGATGTGATGATCTAAAATACGTGAGTTAAATATGACAAAAAAAACCTCTTTCCCACCATTGTACCTATTTCTACCCATTAGTTTCTGTTTTTCCATCATTCTACTCTGTCTTGCTGGTTTTGTGCGGCTCATTGCTAGGGCAGAAGGATGAGTCAGTGAATCAGACATCTGCTTCCCTTCCTTCCACTCCCTCATTTTTTATTCCTTGGCTCTACCATCTTTCCTGCACTGCTTCATGCCACATGGCCCTGATGCCCTCTCTCTGTAGCCTCTGCTCCTCACCATCCGTTTTACTCTCTCATTTTTCATTATCCTTCTAGTTTCCTTTTTGCTGCCATCTTTTTCCATGCTATCCATTTATCCTCCCTCTTTCTGTTTCTCTCTGTGTCCCACTGCAACAAAGAAGCTTCATCTCTATTTTCTGGTCTCCTCATTACAGCTAATGCAATTCCAGCACTTGTTTTTCCCTCTGCCTCTCATCTCCTTTAGTCCACCCCAGACAGATTTGGTGGATTTGTTATAAGGCTCCAAGCAAATACGTGTGATTCCGCTTCTTCTGCTATTAATTGAGATTCAGGTTGACAGAGGGATTGATAAATGGTGGGTTAGAACAACAACAACTGCATTCAGAAGGGACCAAAGGGGATAACTTGAGCAGCAGGACTGAATTCCACTAATGGCTATGTTTCAGATAACTCTGATATTGCACTTTTGGCAGGCGCAGCGCTTATTGGGTTTGTCTTTTTTCCTCCAAAGCAAGCATGGAAGCAAAGTACTTGTAGTAGCTTTCCATGCAGTATATGAAAACCCACCCAAAACCTTTCCATTTTGACTTCACTTGTTCATTTAATTAGTCTGACTTGACAGTTTATTTCAGTAATAGTCAGGGTCACGCTGCACACCACAGCTGATTTCAGTCACATAAACAGCCTCTTAACAGCAGCAGGGCATAAGAGGCATTCCAACAAGAACAAAGCCATGGTATATTAGCTAATGATTAACATCCTTTCACTGGTCTATTAAGTGGTGCCCAATTAGCACTGAATAGCAAGGTAGAGGCAACTTTACGGTGTGATATTTTCATAGCCTCTGGTTCTCTGGCATTTTCAACTGATTTGTTAATTAAAGTTGGTGGGGAGTGGGAAGGTGATTGACCTTTTAGCTCAATTTGTTTCCTTGCTGATGCTGGGTCGGGGGTGTATTTCCGTTTCTTTTCTGGTGAGTAACCAAGCAAGGAGAGAAGGCGCTACCCTCAGGTATCCTGCAGTCTGAATTATACAGTCACTGAGCCTGGATGCTTGTACATAAGCCTTGTAAATGCACAAACATTCATAGCACAGCAACGGAATTATGCATCCGTGTCTGTCCTTGTTAGGAAACAGTGCGCGCACAGCAGATGCACACCTGCTCTGACGCACCTGCGTTCAAAGACACAATAACACATAGCTGTTATGGCAGTAATGCAAACACAGAACAATGTTCCCATACACTTCAGTGGATTTAACATGTGACAAGTGACAGTTGGTCCAACATTGGGAAAACACTGTCACTGTGACCAAAGGGGTGTCCAATAAAGGTATATACGATTGAGTAGATGCAATGTATTTTTTTAAAAAAGACACTGTATGAATCATGGATAGAGCCAACGTCTATATGGGTTACTGCTGATTTCAACATACACAGAAAGATGTATGAGGGACTTGATATTGTATGCATTGGCTGTAGCTCATAGTGTGCTATAAAAATCTTCCTGATTTACTTATTGCCAATTTTTCATATTTCAGAACACCAAATTCTAATATTAGAGAAAGATCATCTTTCAAGCATCTATCTAGCATCTATCAGCGTTCAAAGACACAATAACACATAGCTGTTATGGCAGTAATGCAAACGCAGAACAATGTTCCCATACACTTCAGTGGATTTAACATGTGACAAGTGACAGTTGGTCCAACATTGGGAAAACACTGTCACTGTGACCAAAGGGGTGTCCAATAAAGGTATATACGATTGAGTAGATGCAATGTATTTTTTTAAAAAAGACACTGTATGAATCATGGATAGAGCCAACGTCTATATGGGTTACTGCTGATTTCAACATACACAGAAAGATGTATGAGGGACTTGATATTGTATGCATTGGCTGTAGCTCATAGTGTGCTATAAAAATCTTCCTGATTTACTTATTGCCAATTTTTCATATTTCAGAACACCAAATTCTAATATTAGAGAAAGATCATCTGAGTAAATACATAATGCAGGTTTGAAATTATGATTTCATTTATTAAGCTACCCAAACCTACCTGACCTTGTGTTAAAAAGGATGGCACAACCAGTTATTATTTTTTAAGAGGCAATTAGTTTTGCATAAGTTTCTTTTTCTTTAGGAAATTAAATCATAGTTTTAAAGCTACATTTTGTATCCGCTCAGGTTATTTTTTTCTAATATTAAAATGTGATTGAAATGTGATCTGAAACATCTCAGTGTGACAGAGTAAACTAGCAGTTTGCTAGTTTACTCTGTCACACAGCTGCTCACATGAACAGTATATTAAGACTTGTTGCAGTTTACTATTTACTTAACTTGCAAATTCCACTAAATATTAGCATTATGGCTCAGAAGGAGCACCAGAAACATGTATACTCTATATTTCGTGCCAAAATACCCCAGAAAAGTACTTTAGAGATTATATCAGGCACGGTGACCACTGAAAGTGATGAAACAGATGAGGATGTGGAGGGAAAGGACACATCAGATGGAATGGTGGACAAAAAGGTCAAAGTTTGGGACACAGCATGAAAGGGAATTCGAACTCGGTATGCTGTGATCAGAGGAATGAAAGCTACTTTGAAGCGGTGCCTTATGGTAGGAAAGCTTTTCAACTGTGAAGTCAACACGGTGCGTGGTAGGCGTCTAAAGAACTGAAAAACTATCGTGATCAACCCTGAGACAACATGCTGTTCATTTGTCTTAGAAGTATTTCTGATGTTTCAGAAAAAAAATATTTTAAGGCTATAAGATGTGTCAGTGAGCAAAGTTATATAAAGTTCATATTTGATATATAATAACTGCTCCGCACTTACTTATATAGTTAAGAAGTTGAGATTTCACTAGTGCTGAAGAGCTTTTTCAGAAAATAACACATGCAATTAATTTACAGTATGGTTATGTGTAGTTTAGACATTTTTTATGGGTATTTTTATGACTTTTTCTCTTTATCACTGATGATAAAAAGAAAAGAGATGGAGAAACAGGGACACATAATGTAGCAAAGGTCTCCAAATAAAATCAGCACATTGCAGTTACTGCCTCATATGTCATTTTAAATGGGACTTTTACTGTCACAATTGATAAGGTTCATGTTAGTCAAAGCACTTATTGTGTTCTTACAGTTTTCTTTTAAAATCAATTTCAACTGAATATAAAATGTAACTTTGAAAAAGTTGTATCTTTTATCTTATCTTTGAATCAAACTTTTTAAAAATTTATCGAAATAAAATAATAATAAACTGCATGCCCAGTCATTCATTCGATTCGATGGGGCCCGTTGCATTGTTTTCACATACACATCACAAATGTAGAATAACAGAGACTACTCTTCAAGTCTCTCTCTTCATGTGGCCATATAAATAAACTACATCCCCATTAAAAATATATGAGGAAGAGAGAAACGGAGTGTGTTGCCCTTTTGCCTGGGGACCCTTCCCTTGAGATCATGCCTTATTTCACAGAAGAGCATACATTAGTCTGAGTGCTGAAATGAAAAACAGTGCAAGAGAGGAGAATTATGTGAGGCAAACAGAGGCAAATCTGGCAGCTGTGACGAAGACGGAGAAAATAACCAGCTGGATGAATAAGACTTGACAGTAGAAATAAGTTTACACTCTGAGTAACCTCGAGGCCACAGACGCTTGGTTGTGGCAGAGAAGGAAGAATACCAATGTTATCTCAAGAGAGAGGCAGCCAAGGCATATAACCAACTGTTGCAGCATGCCAGTGCTCTGACCAGCATTAGCAGTCTCTAATCTTTCTGGGCAGCTCCCAGTAGAACTGTATGAATGTCAGAGTGTAGCTGTAAAAGAGCATGCATGCTCAGTTGACTGTCCTGCATAAATAAATGTTTAACAGTAGTAAAGGTCTGCAGCTCTGCTTCCAGCTTCCCAGAGGCTTAATATGCTTAATTCCAGCCAACGATTTGCATGGTCTTTAACATTTGTAACCCCGCTTTTTTTTCTTTTTTTTAAACAGCATAATATACATTATGATATATTTCTCTTTTGAATCATTTTTGCTCATATTTTATTTTAGGACCCCATAAAAAAGTGGAATTAAACTACAAACTTAAAGCAAAGTCCCCCAAAAATGTAATCAGCCTTCTTCTTAGATTGGGATATAATAAATCCCTGCAGTAGTAGAAGGAGGTTATTTATAATTTATGTCCTGATCCTCTTATTGGAGGAAGCTATATAGAAGGATGACAATAGGAAATCAAGGACTGCATATAAATGGCATGCTACATTTCAAATGTAGTGCATTGTAACTTTATCATGTGTCACTTACATTTTTAAACAGCAGCTGAAAAGGTAAAAGGATATGTTGAAGGACAGGATTAGGGCATTGATTCTAGGCTGAAAAGCAAAAAAATGCACAATGATGACCAGCAAAATGAAGGAGTATTATCCACTGTAGGAACGTTGATATAAATATTACATGATATGGCAATCCAGTCATTAGTGGCCAGCATTTCAACAGCAGAGTGCTTCACTGTAGAATAAACAGATTAGAGAAAAATCCTCCTAACTGCTTCCCTCCATGTCATATTAATGAGAGTCATGCATATAAAGACATTATCTGAGATACATGCTAATCCACCCGCACCCTCAGAAAGTTGACTCTGGTTTAACAGCACAAAAGCTGTTGCACGTCGACCCAAGAGAGCGAGATGGATCATCTCAGTCAAGACCTTAGACATTTCTATTCATGCCACCTCTCTCTATAGAAGCTAATGGGTTTTCCCTCCAGCACATCTTTATTGTCTAATGCACAATAATGTCTCGGATGTTTTATGAGCTCAACCTAGGAAGCAGACAGAGAAGAAAGTAACGCCAAGGCTGATCGATGGCTAGGTACTTGATGGATATAACCATATGGAACAGGAAGGTTGATGGGGAAATGGGGAAAACACAGAGCTGTGGTGCAGAAAGCTACATTAGATGCCTAATGCTGTTCTGCAGAGAGACATCTGGGCATAATGCATTGTACAAGGATGCTGGTATCTTATCTGTTGAGAATTTAAAAAATGGATATGTGGAAATGGCTTACATACTTGGATAGATTAGGACAGAAATGGGCCTTGGGGTTGTAGTAAAATCAGCTGTTTTATTTGTAGATATTTCTTCTCTGCTCTATATCATATTCGTTCTTTTTATAGGCCTATAGTGCTACTTCTTAAAATCTTCCACAAATGTTAGCTAGTTTCAGTGTTGCGCACCTTTTTAACTTGATACATGAGTTTTTGAAACCTCTCCATCATTATAATAACCCAAACCTCCGTACATTTGTTGTACTTTTGTTTAATAAAAACAAGCTGTGAGCAGTAAAATTGCAAAACAGATGCATATATGGAAACTGATGCTTAATTTCTTTTTAAAAATGTCATTAGCTTCAATAAACACAAGAGTTTAAAAAAATAATAATTTCTTGGCAGTTATTTCACGGTTCATGTGGTGGGCCTTGTGAATGATGTATGGAATCAGTGAAAACTGTGTTTGCCTTAAAAAAAGACAGTTAAGGAGAGCTGTGTGATGAAACTTAGACTACATTTTAGTGTTGCAATGAAAAAGGCCTATCGTTAAAAGTGCTCACAAGTGGCATAAACTGTTGACTTTTGTGTAAGGTGTGTCTTGGTGCCACATCGTACAGTCTAATGAAACCAATTTAGAAAGCACAAAGGGATGGTTCAAAATCTGCACAGATCTGGATCTCCTTATGCGTGTGATGCTTAGCTGCACTAAGCACTCATCTGTAGGAACACATGGGGTGCGTTGGACCACCACTGATGAGAGAATTGGTAGCAGTTCACTGTCACAAAGAGCACAACCTGCACAGGTGCGGAGGCATGTTAGATACAAGCTAACAGGCAAACACCCACATTTAACATATCATTATGCAAACAGACACACAAAAAGTGTAGTTGTGGCAGCTGGGCAGCACACTGATTAACATGCTGAGTTTCACAGTGATACCTGGGAACAGCTCATTGAATCTTTCTACTTCTAGACACTGCACAGCTCCCATGTCTGCTTTATTTTTCAGAGCTTTTACCCACTTTCTTCCTTTTGAATTCCACATGCGAACAAGCCACAAAGGAAGATGTCTTGCAGGAAATGCCATTTTGAAAGTTATTATCTGTTGTCTTTAAGTATAGGGTACCATCCCTATGCTAATGGTGGTATTCACTAGAAAATTATACTACCTGCGGAAATGGTATCAGAACTTAATGCGAATCACTTCCCTTTATTATTCTTTTATTGTCAAAAGACAGACAAAAAGTCCAAAAGTCCCTCTGCAGCCATTATGAAGTCTTAAAAGATGAACACAGTGAGAGTACGCTGCACAAAAGAAAGATAACCTTCCCCTCTGAATGGATGAAGGCTAATGCTTTGCCTACAGATAAAGTTTCACTCAGCATACTAGCAAGCTGTTCTGTCACTGTGCTGGATAGTAGCCTTTATACTATAGCACGATTATTAACCGCAGTTCAGGTTCTCTCTCAGCTTTGCAGCTCCACTGACTTCACCCTCTCTTTCTTCCTAAAGTCCTCATCAGGGTGTTTGCAGCCTTCAAAGTCACTGGTTTTAGCCAGCCAATCCTCTTAGCACTAGGAAGAGGATCTCCCTCTGACAAAACGCTGATGTTCGCAGCATGAGACCTGTCAGATGTGTGTGAGGTGGAAGTGTGCGTGTCTCTAAGAAGTTTGCTTTTATTTGTGTATAAAAGTAATGTACGTGGCTTTCAAAGGCAAGGTGATTTCTAAGTCAGACAGGCGTTGCCTCCTGAGTGTAATTAATAATATAGTATTCTACATAATGGATAAAGCATGCTTGTGTGTGCGCTTGTTGCGTGCTTGTGTATATGAGAGTTTAACAGCTTTGTAAGTAAGTACATGCAAAAAACACTTTCAGCCACTCATATTTGAGCAAAAACCACACAGCACTTAATGATTATGTTCATGTTTTGGCAGGCTAAATGACCACAACGTCTTCTTCAGTAGACTCAATAATCTCACTGTCACTTTTTGACAGTATTGTTGCGGCGATATTAACTCTCGATAATGACCACGAGCGAGAAGGGTTTCTGTTTACGCCCTCGATAGCTGACAATTACTCTCTTGACATTTGATTTCCAAAATGTTATTTTATGTTTTGTATGACTCTGAAATTCAAGGATGTTTTCATGGGTGCATCTTTGTCTAAGTGCATCTAATGGATTAAAGTGCCAGTTTGTATGATTTAATACCAGCAATTATGACTTGGGGGGGGAGGGAGCGGTAGGCAGCCTGCGGGTGCAGAACAGAGCTGTCTGGGTTAGTGTTATCTCTGTGTCACACACAGATACATTTGTTGGATTGCTGGTAGTTCAGAGTGGAAGTTAACTCTTAGTGTGTGTGTGTGTGTGTTGGGGTATGTGTGCATGCATGTTTTTTTTTAGTTTTATCCTTTCTATCTTTTTGCTTTTTTGGCTCATTTATCTTAATGTATTGGTTCTGATGCTTCCTTTAAAGATACGGAGACTGGTGAAAGAAAGAAAAATGGGAAAAAATGCTGGAAGAAAGTGAGGGAGACAGAAGGTTGATATAGAGGTTGAAAACACGATGAAGTTAACTGAATGTAGCATCTATGAGTAGGGATGGGTATCCGGTGCCATGATGGCACCGGTTCTGTCATAAACGGTAGTAACCAGACCGAAAAGCAGCGCACATTTCGGTGCTTTTTTTTTTCCTGAGCTGTGATACACTTTAGATTCTAGCCAATCATTTTACGTTTCCGAGGATAGTAGGCGGGTCCAGGTAGGTATGTTCTTTTAGAGCAGAGCTACAGATTAAAAATGCCCAAGGCGAAGCGGTCAAAAGTCTGGCTATACTTCACAGCAAAATATGCAAACTCAGCAGCCTGCAACAAGTGCTTTAAGCTGATACTGTGATACTGTCAAAGGAGGTAACACCTCAAATCCGATGAAACACCTGGCGTTTCTTTTAAAAGCCGAGAAATGCGCCATATTTGATAGCTTGCTGCGAGACCTCACACCGTGCACATCTACTGCGGGTGTGGTGCCTGTTATCGGACCCGGAGTTTGCAACATCTCCCAAAAACCCGAAGAGTAGAGTCCTGGCCCCTAGCCCTGCCAGTGTAGCAGAAATGATGATGATGACGGATGATGATGGCAGCAGCAGCCGTTCTTCTCTGCGTGAGTAGCTTAATGTTGTTCGTGTGTAATTTAGGTTGAGTAGGGCTAACCATGTTATTAAATGAATGCATGTAAGGTGAACTAGCAAACACCGTCATAGCTACATGCAGCTATCTTCTTGTTTGACGGCAGATACTCCCTTCATCCTGGCCAAAAAGGCTAAAATGATCAAAGAAAAAGTGGAAAACAGCTAAACATGAGAGGTTTTTGGACAAAGTTTGTGTTTTTTCCATTGTTTAAGCACTGCTTCCAGCCAAGAGTGATACCATATATGCCCCATAGCTGCAGAAAAAGCTAACATTGTTATCTTTTTACAAAAAAACAGCTGAACATGAGAGGTTTTTCGACCAATTTTGTGTTCTCCATTCTTTGAGCACCGGTTTGAGCACCGTTTAAGCACCGGCACCGTTTCAAAAGTACCGGTTTGGTACCGGTATCGGATAAAACCTAAACGATACCCATCCCTATCTATGAGAAAGACACAGGCAAGGGAATTTAAGAAAGGGAGGGTGTGGAAAGAGTCATTGGAGAGGAAGTCGTCTTTGGTCTAATATATATAATGTTAAAATGAAAGAACCGTGGCCTCAATAAAGGCTCAATAAAGAGATTTTGGATTAATAGAGCTGTGAAAAGTAAGAGTTTCATTCATGGACTTTCCTTTCAGTTACATGGCCGTCATTCGTGAGTTCAACCTCAAGATCAGTTTGATTCAGACATCAAACTTTAACAATAAGTAATGTGCCTTTACTTGATATATAATATATTGCAGTGACGTTCTATCAGGAAAAGCAAGGCAGGCAATGCTTGGTTGTAAGAGAAAATTAAGACTTTACATGTTTTTGCTCCTTTCAATACAGCTTTTACATAATATGGGATAGTGGGTATCATTCTGTTGCTAGAGTCTCAGTCAATCTTTAGTAGATTTCCTGTCATATTGGAAATATGTTAACACTATGAACTCAGTTTTTGCAAAAATCTTTTCTCTTGCCTCGATTAGAAGTAACACATATGTTTTGCTTTGTATAGTATTCTTTGATTCTTGCACATGCTCTGAGTATGTTTTTCCTTATTTTTGGCTAATTTATTTAGGATATCTACCTACAGTAGTTTTTCCCATGTGCACGCAAAGTTATGCGGTACCCAACGCCATATTTGAACCCTATGGCCACTCATCTGGATTTATTTTTCAACCACTTCTGCACTATATAGTGTTGAAGTGGTTGAAAAATAAAAATATTTACACAACTGCTGTTACAAATGTGATATGTTAGGGATCCAGTCTTGATTGGGGTTATAGAATAAGATCGTCTGTGCTTTGATTTTTATATATCCTTCGTTATGAGAAATTTACATCTCACTTTTTTGAAGTTGCGGTTGTGTTATTTTAGAACTTGCTTTAATATATATCTAGCTAAAGTATATGTACACTCGCACAAACATCCATTTCCATCTAATATTTACATCACTTTTAAGCTTCCCTACTCCCTCAGCTAACGGGGTAGTAGTGTTGTAGTGTTCTTGGGACCGCCACATTGCTCATTAATTTCCAAGCTGTGCTTAACGCACGCGCCCCTCTGTAGGGAAGATGACATGTATATGTATGAGCGTATCAGGGCGCAGGAGAGAAGCAAGCAAGAGGGGGAGGTAGATAAGTGGGGGAGAGGAATAGAGCAGGGGCGAGAGCGAGCAGGTCATTATGCAAGAAACGAATGAAGTTGAAGTATCACCATAGATTCAGTGGGAAAATAGAAAAATAATAAAGGGTCATTGTGGCAATCTGGAGGTATGTCTGAGAAAAGCGGGAATAAAACATGAATACCAGATGAGCTATTACATTTTGTCAAGGCAAAATGACTGTGAATGCAGCATGATTTGTAGCGTATGGCATATGTGCTCAGGCTTTTCCAGGCTGTGGGCGTCAAAGATGTTCACAGTTCGGTAATTGGGAAAGTACTAAAGTTGCATCACAGCATTTACTCCTCAGAGCTCATTCTTGATGGTGAAATCTTTTGACACCAATGAATGGATTTTCTCTGTGCAGAATCTTTGCTTTTTAATATGGATGTTGGAGTGGATGACCCTCCTTCACAACTAAATTCAATTTGAAAGCAGCTGTACGAAGGACAAAGAGCAGAAGTGTGCAGGTTTCTTTTCCATAAAGACAAAATCCATTTCTGTGGGTTTTATTGTAGCACACTCGAGTGCAAAGAGAGTCAAGGGCAGTTGGGTTAAAGACCACAAGTGACGAGAGAACTAGAAACATCAGTTACAGAGCTTGCATAAAATCAACTGCAAGCAAATATGAATTAATAACTGCCAAATCGTCGTTCCTCGCCCTCTTTCCTCACTAACAAACACCTTTATTTTTACCATTACCAATTCTAATGAATACACTTCTAATCAGCATAAAATAACATTACAGGGGCGTCATTATTTTATTTCCTATGCATTTGTTATAGGTGGAATAACCAGAATTAGAAGAATACTAGAACCTACCTGATGACCTCACTGTGTGACCTGACAGGTTTTTTTTTAAAATATGATATTTAACAAATTGTAAGTACTTTAGCCTTGGGCTGGGCGTCACTTCTGAGGTCCTTCTTTGAAGCAGGCTCTTCACTAAATATTTAGGCCACAGGGCTGATGATATAAATAGAGATGTTTTCTCTCCAGTAAAGCCTGCCAGGCTGTGCTTCACTCTATTACACGGTTTGGGAGTTGGGAATTCATTTCAAAAGGCTGAGAGGTCCTTATTAATATAAATTCAACCACACACGCTTTCTTGTATTTGGTCATAATAGCAGCTGCATGTACTAATTCCTAGTGTTTATATGGAGTCTGGCATGAATACAGCAGAATTCCCACATCACACTGTCACAAAAAAAAGGAAATCATTGCCAAGGATATTTATCTTTTACTGAGCGCATTGTTCAAAAATATGTGCAAAGATCTTAGGTTAGGTTTCAGAAGTCTGTACTTTGGCTATGGCTTTTATGCTTTGTATGTTTAAGACAATAACATAGCACTTTATTTATGAAGCGCATAAAAATATTGCTAGACAAAAAAAACCCAAAGCAAACAAACATAAAAGAAAAGCACAGGCCATAAAGTCAAAGATAAAGGCACAAATAAGAGCTGTAGAAGTTAACAGTATTAAGGTACATAAAAAGTGTATTAAAGAAGCCTGCCTAACATGCGTTGTCAAATTTTGGAGCCACAGCAGCAAAAGCTCATTCAGTAGCAGGAGATGTGATCAGGATAAGTTTCCATTGTACTGCATGCATCAAACCTAAACAAAGTTTACTGTTAGCACATCTTTCACTTTTTTGAAGTGAGAGCATAGAAATCTGAGGACATATATTCCAGTTTACTGCTTTGCCACAGTCTCATCTCCTCACTTCTTTTGTTGACTGTAGTCAGGTGTAGTCAGGCCCAGGCCACAGGGCGGGGTCTTTCCCTGCCTTACATATACTGATGTACTGATGCTACCATCTCCCGGTTGGGTAGCAGCCCCTCCTACGCCTGCTGTTCCAGCCCTTAGCACGAGGATTGCATGTATATCAAGTTCAGGCTTTCTAGCCATGATCCAAATTAATTGTGACAAGAATCTAATGCACCACTGAGAAAATCGTCTTTGTTTTTGCAGCCCGATCACCCTTATCTGATCGCTGTTTTATTTTTTCAACTTAACATAAATTGTATTTTTTTATTCCATGCTCAAATTGTTTGTCAATATGCATAATCACGGTGTAATTTATGGGTAAGCTACAAAAGTCCTCTTGAGAATGTTACAAATAATGATTTTTATCTGTGTATGCTTCATGTGCATCTTACCAGCACATTATGTCTTGAATTCAAATCCATATCAGTGTTCATTTCAGCCGGAAAATGTCCTTTTCATACCAGTTCATACCAGATGTACCTGTCTGAGATTCCCAAGTGCAACTGAAATGAAGGGGAGAGATTTTTAAGTGATTCCATCATTGCCCTGTTATAACAGACAGCACAAACGGAAAGTGGGGAGTTTTTTAATGTTCCAGTTTTTGTTTTAGATTGCAGTTGGATTTGCTGCAGTTTTAGTTGTGCTTAAAGATCGCAAAATATGACTGGATAGCAAATGAATCACAATGGGGTGGCCAGAGAAAAGTTGGACTCCACAGTAGAGCACAGTGTGTTCAGGTCATTATTATCCATCTATATCTGCGTTTTGCTGGGTTCTTAAACCCCCTGTGTGCTATTTTCCATTCATCCATTCATTGGCTTAACTCAGCTGAAATTGATGCTAGCTCATTCCCCTCTTGCTACTGTGTCATCTCCACTCTCCTCCTGCTTCCAAATGGCTGCTTGTTTTCCGGCTGCACGGTCTGTCTGTTCAGTCATGTTGGGAGACACTTGCTAAGGCTGGAGATGAAAAGAAACGTAATAGTCGAAGCGTTGAAGAGAGTTTGGCACAGTTTGGTTTAGTGTAAAAGGGACAAAGAGTCCAACAGATGCTTCCAGTCTGATTACGTTTGACAGCCTGTATGAAGGAGTCAGCTGGGTATCTGTATGGTTATATACGCAAGGGGGGGAGTTTTTCAAGGCTCTGAAAAACTCTGAATTATATGTGGATGTTGACAAAATATGCATTGTAGTTGCTTTCTTGTCTTATTTAACTTTAGTCAAGTTTGGTATGATATGTGTAACGTTGCTGTCATGCACGATATTATCAGCCTAAAGCCCACATAGCAACAGCATTAGTAGATTTTGCTTTGGGCATAATTTAGCAGCTGCTTATGGAAATGTACTCTCCAGCTCTTTCTCTGTTTGTAAATTACTAAAATAATGTATGCAAGCTTATTTTAAAGGAACTCTCCCATTTGGAAAACATTTAAATTATCAATCACACCTATTGGAGCCTAATCTCTGCGTGAGCTCTCAATTTAAATTCCCTCAAAAATTAAATAAACAAACAAGAAGGCAAACAGATTAATAAATAAACACATCAACATATAAATGGATAATTATCTCTGCAGCTCATTAGCATGTTGCATCCCCACCCAGTCCCCATCTTTTCTATTAATCCGGGGTTAGGAAAGGTGATGAACTATCTTTCCCCCTGTTGCTTTTCCAACGCACACTTATCCCCTTCTCTGTATTCCTTACCTATCCTCTCCATTCTCTCCCATTCCTGCCTACTCTGGGTGTGCTTTTACCAAACTCCACACTGATAGCGCTTGATTAAAATGAAGGTCAGTGAAAAGAGCAGAAGAATGAAAAATCCTAATGGGGAATGGGCTGATCTACACACACACGCATAACAACATACCTGTGTGAGCGTGGAATCACTCAGAGACAGCCACAGCAGGTGCTATCATGGAAACTGATGGGGTGGTGCAAGGGCGCCACGAGTCCTTTTCATGTGTCCAATTAGTGCGTGACACAGATGTCTTTTCTACAAAAGCAAGCCTATTATAGCTCGGGGGCAGTTTGAGGGTTTGAGAAGGGATGAGTGGATATTGCATGCCTGTGTTGGGCGAGATTGTCTTTCAAGAGGCATCTCTGCTTGACAGGCATCATACGGTACATTGCATGTACTCACGTTAGAAGTTGATATGGGAATATGCATGGACATTGTATTATTCTGTGTTCTGAAACAGGACTGGTTACTTCTCAAAGCATGAGATTGGGATTGAAGCTTCCATCGTTTTGATTAGCTATAATTTTTATGGAAAAACATTGTGAAGACCTTCTTGTTAGTTTAGCTTATTTCTGACCGTCTGGGGGAATTTGTTGTATTGCTGATGGATGCTTCTGCTGCTACCACCAGTAAAAAATGTGATGAAAGTCTTTGTTCTCACAAAATAGCCAAAAAGTCAAATGTCTTTCCCTGGAGGCTCTTTCGGTTGCTATTGAGCGCTGCACTGGTCATAGGTGTTGAACAGTTAGGAAAAAAAAAAGTTGAAAATGTAGTAAAGTTGCATTTGAGAAAGAGGAGCAGAGTTGTGGTAAGTCGCCTTGGGAATTCACCAGCAGAGGCTGTTATGCTTTGTTAACTAAATATTGGCTGAAAAGAATACTACACTGTAAAAAGAAATTGTAATATAAACGTTTTTTACTGTGTATTTTACAGTTTTTTACTGTTCTTCTAGAATATCATTAAATTCACATATATAGACTGTGATTTTACATTTCAAATGTAAAAATCACTGTAAATCTTGTTTTTTAAATGTATCTGTCTGTACATATGCATATTTAGATTGTTAAAATACATTCACAAATGTATCATAATTTCACAAATATTTGTCCGTTATTTGAAAGATTGAACTGTTGAATTCAAATGTAATGCTATGGAAAAATATATAAAATGATTCTTATAAACTTTTTTTTACAACAAATAATAATTATTATTATTGTTATTTAGGGCGATCGTGGCTCAAGACTTGGCAGTTCGCCTTGCAATCAGAAGGTTGCCAGTTCGAGCCCCGGCTCGGACACGCTTGGTCGTTGTGTCCTTGGGCAAGACACTTCACCTACCACCTACTGGTGATGGCCAGAGGGGAATTGTAAAGCGCTATATGAATGCAATCCATTATTATTTAAACCAACTGTTAACTGTATATTTCTGTACATTTAAGTATTATTATTCATATTGCCACATTCATTGACCTTGTTTATAGGTAATTTCATTGTCACATTAAAATGTTCCTAATTTAATGTTTAAAAGCACTTGAAAAAGGCAAAATCCCATGTAAAATTAGGGCAACAAACTGTTTTGTCATTACTGAAAATTACCGTATTTTTATGGGAAAGTTATTTTCTGTTATTTCATGGTATTTATTGACGCCCCAGCTGCCAGAATATTACTGTTTTTTTAGGATTTTTTTTTTCACGGTGTACAAACGCCCACTCTCCCCAGCAGTTGCGAGTGATTACACTGTGTGTCTGACACTGGAGGAGCATCGTAGTTTCTGAACAAAAGTAAATGTTGATGCTGCTCTCACTGATTATGTATATGGTCAGCGGATGTATATAGTAGTAGGTTAAAGCATTTTGAGCACGTTCTGTACACTGTTTAAAAAAAAATCCTAGAAAAACAGTAATATTCTGGCAGCTGGGGCGCCAAAATAATACCATGAAATAACAGAAAATAACTTTCCCATAAAAATACGGTTATTTTCAGTAATGGCAATGCAGTTTGTTGCCCTAATTTTACATGGGATTTTGCCTTTTTCAAGTGCTTTTAAACATTAAATCAGGAACATTTTAATGTGATCAAACAATGAAATTACCTATAAACAAGGTCAATGAATGCAGCAATATGAATAATAATACTTAAATGTACAGAAGTATACAGTTAACAGTTGGTTTAAATAATAATGGATTGCATGCCCTGGGACAGACTGACAGAGGCGAGGCTGCCATATCACACCATCGGCCCCTCACCAGTAGGTGGTAGGCGAAGTGTCTTGACCAAGGACACAACAACTGAGAGTGTCCGAGCCGGGGCTCGAACCGGCAACCTTCTGATCACAAGGCGAACGCCCAATTCTTGAGCCACGTTAAAATAAAAATAATAGTAAAAATTATTTGATGTAAACAGAGTTTATAGGAATCATGTTATATATTTCTCCATAGCATTACATTTGAATTTAACAGTTCAATCCTTCACATAACGGACAAATATTTGTGCAATCATGATACATTTGTGAATGTATTTTAACAATCTAAATATGCATATGTACTGTCAAATACATTTAAAAAACAAGAAAATTATGCTTTATTACATTACAGTGATTTTACATTAATTTACATTTGAAATGTAAAATCACTGTCTATATATGTATATTTTATACTTTTTTTACAGTGTATATATCTGCATATGTAGTATCTACTTCAGGCTAAATATATCTTTCACTTCATTTGAGTTGCAGCCACATTCACTGTCAGGTTTGGCAGTTTCACATTTCGAACGCTGATGCACCGCACACCGTGTCTCTAGGTTACACGCGGAGAAGGAACATTCACTGCATTCCAATGCCTGATCTTGGCTTCATGGTGTTGCCCACACATATTGTGCGCAAGCGTACGTGCACAGTCGGGGTAGAGGTTAGATCATAATTTGCAGGCAACTTGACTGGCTGAGCTCCTGTCCACAGAGCAATGACACACCATGTCTCTCCAGGCTCTCGGCTCATTCAGTTCACCTGTCTCTCTAATGGCTGTTTTTCTTTTTCCTCCCATTGGCTAAAAAGGAGATTAAAATTTAGACTTTGATAATGCTGAAAAGGTCACAAATGGAGAAAAAAATTAGACTTTTATAAAACCGCATTAGTAAAATCAGTCTACTTATAACTACTTATAACTCCAAGACTCCAAGACTAATCTGGAAAAGAAAAACAAACTGTTTTGCTACTTCTGCAAGTGAAATATTTGCAGAAAACATGCCAACACCGACAGATCAAGTGAGCAGCAGTGAAAAGGACTTGAAGTACTGAGGAACCACGTTAGTGCTGGGACATATCCCATAAGCAAAATGTTTTTTTTTTAACTAATTCTACTAAAATATGGACTTGCAAAATCATTTCATAACACCAGATGGCATATACATTTGCTGTACAAAGTCTACCAACCAGCAGCCCAGCTGGGATCACTCATTATAACCGTATAAGTAATCACCATTGATCTGGTTTTAGCTTGTGATTCTCTTCGGGAAAGTGTGTGTTTATACACATATTTATTCCATGGCCATCAGTAATGTAAACTGCATATCATTCATTTCATTTCCTATTCAACATCTGCCTACAAAAATTAAAAACCAGGCTAGGCTTCTGGCATAAAAATTAACAGATATTTTTTTCCTTCCAGCTGTAAAGCCGTTGCGCAGTTAACCTCAACGTCCTTGACAGTGAAGATTGTCATGCTGCTCCAGCCGCACTCCGGCAGTTAAACCCTGTATGCCACGTCTCTTCTCTCAGTTAAATCAGCTACAGAACAGGATCCAGCTAAGACTTAACCTTGAATATCCCCAATGTACGCACTTACCCTGGGAGAACTATTATCAGCACACTGTGCACCATTTCAGTGGGGTGAACTTCAAACTGCCTTAAAAAGCTTTATTATCTGTTTTTTGTTTGTTTTGTTTTAAAAAATTAATAATTGCATTGATTTCTTTGTTATTGCGTTTTTGTTTTTGTCTGACTGGGTCCGTGTAAATGTTTCAGTGCTCTTTTAAATAAAGATTTTATCATCTAAATGAGAATAAATGCAAATTTAAATTGAATTGTGGCAATGTTGGAGGGAGATTTAAATGGCAGCTGTCATAAAATGTTACCAAGAAGAAGCACAAGAGGACACTACAGTTAAGTCCTCTACTAACATGCATTAAAGGAAGGAAATGGCTTTTTTCATCACCTGTTTAACATAAGCCAGAGTTTTGCATTATGCAGAGCAAAAGAACAGCTTTCACAGTAAGACTCTACTCACTCATTTCCAAGATGGAGCAGCTAGTCACATACAGGCTGTATTACTTGAATATTGGATTTGCCAGAATGCACGGTAGACTAATAGCATGCATTATAATGGAGTATTCCCATGATATTGCTGTTCATTTGTTTGTGATATAGTCAGGTTGGAACCCTCCATGCAGAACCTCATCTCCCACACGTAAGTTATTACTCTAAGCGGATGCAGCCAATTTAGTCTCTGTTGTTCTCATCCCCGCGCATTTCCAGATGCATGCACTCACCCAGGCATAGTAATAAATGTCGGCTAAAGTTAAAGGTGCTATTAATTTAGAAAACTGGTATATAAATGGGGTTTTTTGGCCTTATATACCACCTAAATTTTCTACTATTTATTTTAAAGCCAGAGGCACAAATATATACAAGTACACTGACACAGTGTTCTGCATTGGAACCTTTGATGCAAATTAGAATTTATTGGCAGTTTTGATCTGTAGGAGGTATAATAGCATTAGCCCTATTCCCCAGCCTACCAGTACTTGCTGTGGTGCTGCTAGATAATGGTTGTTAAAAATGGCCCTTTTAACCAAGCAGAGGTGTTCTGTGTTTTGATAAAGGCAGCAGAGGAAAATGGAGACTGTAGTTATGTGTGTGAAATGGATTCGCCCTTTGAGCTTTGCATTATAGGGGCCTAGAGCATTTGGAAAGGCAAATATTTCCTCCGTGCCAGGGTTTTATCCTTCATTTGCCGTAATTCACATTAGCAGCAGCATCTAAGGAAGTTATTTCTTGGTGACAAATTCCTTTTTGGAAAACGTGTTCTTGCGTTTGTACATTTGTCCTCGCCCAGGTCCAATTTTAAATATGTTCCGAGGCTTCTGCCAGGATCCAGCCAGCACAGGTTCATCTCAGATCAGCGGTTTTTTGTTGTCAAATATTTTTCTGTTATGCTCCAGCCACCAACAGTTAAATTGAGGGGAAAAAAGTAAACCTGAAACACAAAAGCAGAGAAAAAACTTTGCTCTCGCTGCGTTTGGCACCAATATAGCTGTCATTTCTTTTTGTCCTTCTCCTCTGATATGTCTTCTTTTCTGTCTCTCCCACCAGTGCTCCGATGGTTTTAAACCTCAGGATAAAACCTGGTTATTCCTCTTGTCAAAAAAAAAAATAGAAAATGAATCCCCAGAAGGTGTTTTGTCACGATGAGCCAATGCCAGTCAAATTAAGTGTCCCTTTGAAAGTACAAAACGCCTGTGGTTAACAGGGCTGTTGATCAATTCAAATTTAAGTATACTGTTTTTGAACAGAACCTCTACTTGATCTTAAAATTTAACAAGCACTTTTAGCTGTTAAGTATTGTCTTGCTGAAGACGTTCGATAAATAGCTTTAAAACGTGTCTATAATTAGACAGCATGCAGAAAAATGTATACACTATAAATATATGAATACGAAGTACAGGCACACAGTGCTCAAACAGGAGGAAATGTGTTCAGAATTAAATATATGCACTGTGATAAACAGTGTTTCTGTTACCTACCAGGTCATGTTGCCTAAGTGGATATTTGTTTTGGCCTTTCTATGAAGTGGGAATGCCGACATTAAATGTCAGGGAACTAAGAAACTATTTGCTCCAGTGAATCTTCTGCTAATATACTCACGCAGCCGCTCTGCCTTTGAATGTTTCTTCCAGTCCACTGCTTTGCCTGAGGGTTTTAGGCCCTTGTGGTCCTCACGTAATTGATAAGAAGAGTAGGGGACTTTCGATTTTTTTTCCTCACCTTCCCCATTCCTGCCTCACTTCAAAGGCAGCCATTTTGCAAATGCACCCACGTACAGTAGAGTCCTGCCCCAAGCTGCACCCCTTTTTCGCTGTGTGTGTCTCTTCCACATTCCGCCAGCTCTCACCCCTTATTCGCACGCTTACCCTTTAACGCTAAACTTTGCTGTCAAACCTCTGCGGACCGCCAGAGCGCAAAGACAAATGTTTCCCATCGAAATGAGAATTGATTTTCCCAATGGCCTCTGCAATCAGCAGTTTGTACATTTTCATTTTGATAAAAAGTGGTGAGGGGCATCGCTGCAGTAATGACTGTCCCTGCGGGGAACTGAAGGGCACTCGGGAAGAAGAGGGCTGAAGTGGCAGAGAGGGGATTGGTAGTGACCACAATGTTGTTAGAAGGGTTGTGTTTGAGCCACAATCGGACTTCCTAGTGTGTGCATTTCTGACGTTCTGAAGTCCGCTACATCAGGCGTGAGCAGTATGAAAGCTTTACATTTCAAAACTCCGTAGAGAACAGTTGCTTTGTAGAAAAACAGCAAGTAACACTTGACTATTTATACATTTATCTATCCTGGTCCGGCCACTAACATGTAGATCATTGGAGAACATTAGTGAAGAGGACAAAAAAGGAACAGAGAAATCTGAAAATAATCAAAACAAAAATCATATTTGTGAGAGTTGGGATGGGAGATCAGATGGGAGATAAACTTAATAGAGATGAGTGGCAGGGTAAAGGTCACATTCTGATGTACCAAGCCGAAGGCTGGCATGATCCCCTGCCAGCAGTTAGCAATCGCTTTCACCTGACTTCCCCGTTCTTCTGGCTTCTACTTCTCTCATGCTGCCTGTCTTGTCGCCCACATCGTGACTCAAACATCTGCATTGCTGCTTTTTGATGCAGAAAAAGAAGCCCCAAACTTGATCTCAGATCACAGTTTAACCTTAGCGCGCCGCATTCGGCACAAAGTATAAAACTTCATGAATAAGTACTCTTTTATCTATAAAATCAAACCTAAAAATAACACCATTTTTAAATAACCTGGAACCGACAGTTCCGTCATATCGCCCCCTGCCTGATGCTTCTATATTTACTGTCTCTCGCCATTTAAAGAAGCATACAAAAACATCTTTTAAAGTTTATGCATGCAACATCATTACACGAATGTAATAAATCCAATGGATTGGACACTTTTATTGTCCCTCAGTGCAGCTAATTTAATTTAAAGTGCCATCTATATGCTAGTGGCAAACCTGCGCCTCCTACACATTGACGTCAGTTTAATCTGGGGAGAGGTGCAGTCAGAGGTTTGTGCCACTGCTATAGAAGGATACAGAAATGAATGATTTATCACGACTGATGCTAGACCTGCCGCTTCAGGTACTACACCCTTTTGGGAATCTGTTTCATTTTGAGGATATTATTTGCCCTCAGTTTAGTGTTGGCAATTATGCTGCACTCCAGCCTTCACTATTTCCAACTTTCCTGTTGGCTTGGAGTAAATTACATACTTTTTCCTACCATCTGCCTTTTGCGAGTATGAAGGTGTCTTTATGAATTAAATAGTGGAAATACGCATCTATCCTTAGCAGAGATGGGCAGTAACGCGTTACTGTAATCCGATTACTTTTTTCAAGTAACGAGTAAAGTAAGGGATTACTATTGCAAAAACGGTAATTAGATTACCGTTACTTTCCCGTAGGAACGCTGCGTTACTGCGTTACTAAAACCGTGATTTTTTGCTAGAATGTCTCATGACAGTGACGTAAGCGAGTGCAGATCAACAATGGATCATATATCGAGTGCAGGAGAGAGTATGAGCGTGCAGCGTTTAAAGCGTGGAAGTACTGACCTTACTTTGAGTTTGATTCCATAAAAAGTGACAAAAACATTAGTGTCCGTTGTGCGTGGGAAGAAAACTTCTTTTTACAGCGAAAAAAACCCCCTAAACTTCCAAGCAAGCACGTAATGGGAAACTCACAGAGAAACTCGCGGATTCTTCCACTGACTGCTGTGGCACACCTGCATCAGGGTAAACCTCCACCTACCCTACTCCTGCTTTACAGGTGAAAATAGAGCAAAAGGACCGCTAGTCTTTGACTTTATTTATTTTCTGCTGTGTTTTACTTGCATCTATTTGAAAGACTGAGTGTAAACACAAAAGAATATATATTTTATGTGCTGTAATGTGCAGAAAATAGGTTTAAATATTAAACAAATTTCTTCCAGTCAGAGAATGTTGCATATAATTTAATTTTTGCTTGATGCATAAAGTTAAAAGATTAAAACTAATAAAACAAGTTTTAAAAAGAGACTTTTCCATTTGATTACATTTTGTATGATGGATTATGCAGAGAAAGTAGAATTGGGCAGAAAGATCTATCGCTTTATCACCTATTCAGGTTGTAAATCATGTTTTTAAAAAGTAAAACTAACTAAATAATTAATTACTTTTGAAAATAAGTAATCAGTAAAGTTACGAGATTACTTTTTGGGGGAAGTAATCAGTAATTAGTTACTGATTACTTTTTTCAAGTAACTTGACCAACATTGATCCTTAGTCAGATAAAGTCACACATATAAATGTAATTCAACAGAAATTAAAAATATATAGATGGTAAATGGACTGGTTCTTATATAGTACTTTTCTACTCTCCTGGAATACTCTATAAACACCCATTTACACAAGCACTATTATCTATACGGTGAGTGCTTTCTAACTATCATTCAAACACATTCATTTGGGGTTAGTATCTTGCCCAAGGATATTTGTCATGCAAACTGGGGGAGCCAGGGATCGAACCACCAACCCGCCAACCAGCAGTTGACCCGCTTTACCTCCTGAGCTACAACCACCCCATTGGGTGCAGCCTTCCAATAGCTCTCATTTAAGTTACAGGCATGCATCAAAACTAGGCAGTGTGTTCTGCAAAAGCACACTAACAAAACCAAAGTCAGGTAGATGAAGATACATGATATGCATTGTTATCACTTTTTCTGGACAATCTCAGTGTTGAAGCATTCACACTTTCCTCTAGGTCCCTGATTCCAATGAACTACGTTGCAATGACTTGAGGTCAGAAAGTATAAATTTAAAATTTCAAGGCAGGGATTGCTTAGACAGCGATGGAGTACATGTGTTGGAAGTGTGTAGGTGTCTGTGTGTGTCTCTCTTAGCGCTTTTGAAAAGTGAGAGTTGGGGATCTGCTACCTCTTAGCCTTTTTATCCCTTGACATTTCCTTCACACTGGCCCAGTTTTGCTTTTTCTCCTTAATATGATCGCAGAAAGAGACACTGACAGAAAGGTTCAATGTTCTCCTTTTCCTGCTGTATTACCAGCTTAATTCCCCCACTCTCACTACAAAATGAGCTCCTTTATGGCCTTTGTAATTCTAAGCTCTACCCAGATCTATCACACTTGGAAAAATAGTGAGGACTCACCCCTGTGGCTTAATGCGGTGTATATCTTTTGGTAGGTTGGACTGCTTAGACTAATTGAAGCTCAGCATGGTGCTTGATAAACAAGCTGTTCCCACTACCGCATGCAACTAATAGAATCTCCTCAGTGGAATTAATAATGGCACAATAATTTAGTCCACGTGTGTCACTTCGAAAGGAATTAGGTGAGGGAGATAAGAGTTGCGAAAAGAAGATAAATTCTAAACATAATAATTGCATTAATATTAAACTGTATCTATTATTATTGTGGATGCATCATTAATGGCACCTTCACTGAAAGCATTAGTCTAATGTAAGACTTTACACGAAGGATGTCTGTTTGTTTGTTTCATGTTCAAAGCATGATGGGATGATTTCACACACGATGGTTTTGTTTAGCTGTGTGTTTCCCCTTTAAGAACTGCTGTTTGCAGTCATAATGTAGCTTTAAGTGGCTGCTGTCAAGTAGCTAGTTGGTTACAGACTGCCAAGTGCCACTTCACAGATTATTCAGTGTCTGCAGTAGAGTTGCCCTGTAGCAAAGTGCAGGATAAGAGTAAAACACAATAAAAACCTGTAGCAAATGGATACATCTTTTCTCAGGCTGGCAGCGAGCGTGTTTGCCGGGTTATTGTGAATATGCTGTCATTGAAAGACCGAAGGCTGTCATTCACATTTGATTGAAGCTGACATTTTGTTGACATTCACCCTGTCGCCCTTTCTTGATACGCGAATCAAGCCTGCTTTGCTTGTCGGACGGCTTCCATTAGTTGGGCGTTTAGGTGTATTAGAGCAGCTCCCTGGTGGATTACAGTGTTGATCGTCTGTCAGTCTCTTGCACTCTAATGCCAGCCTTCGAAGATTTCTCCTCTTTGTCTTTGTTTATCATTTGCTCGCTGATTGAAAGCCTTGATTGGAGACTCCGCAAGATTCATCTGTAAGCAGTCACCGAGAACCTCAAGTATGCGACTGCCTATTCCAATCTTTATTCTACATGATCGTATGTGAGATTGGATTTAAATGGGTGTTACCTGTGCGCGTTATTTCAAGTCAAACTGATTAATAGCTAATTTTACCCAAAGGATGTCGGCAGCAGGGCAGCACAGTGATATCCAAAGATATGCATGGGGGTCAAGTTAATGTGTCATTCTGGGTCTGATTGTGATAGTATATTTCTCAAACAGAAATATATACACAGCCGGGACCATAAATTTCCCTTTATCCCTGCGACAGGCCAGCGACCTGACCCGGTGTTCCCTGCCTCTCACCCTTTGGCAGCTGGGGTAGGGTCCACCCTGCACGCAGCAGTAATTCTTCAACACTCTGCTAACTGGTATAGCAGGAAACAAATGTAAAGGGCAGATTTATGTTACTGCTATAATACAGTGTTGGCAGCTAGCCATTACATTTGCACCAGTAACCGATTCGGCAATGCTAGACAAGATATGTGATGTCCATCACAGCTGGCGTGGAGGCCCAGCAGTGTTTCAACAGTATTTTTAAAAATCCAATGTTTCAATCTAATGTTTCATCCATCAGACCTCACTGAGAATACGACTGCTGTATCTGTAGCACAGACTGCCAATTAGATCAAAGTTTATTCCTCAATGTAATGTAAAGGATACTTCACTATGAAGCAACAGATGCTTGAGAAATTCAGCTTTCGTCTGATTCTGGTACAGAAATAGTTCCTTTTACTTGTTTTACCTCTCTTTCAGGAGCTATATTTACAATTAGACACAATAATTCAAGGATATTTATAGCAGCTCATCATGACTATGAGTATGAAGAAGAGCAAGGAACAAATGCACTGCAATGACCCAATTTGTTTGAAGATGGAAATTAATTCAGTCTTAAGCAATTCTGGTTGAGTGACAGGCCTGCGGAGAGGCCTTGATTTCCCCACAGTGCATTCACTCCCGTCTTTAAGCTAACCTCATACATAAAAAGACCACCAGTTAGGAGTTAGTCAGGGCTTCCCACCGTCCTGGATTATGGTTCCATAATTGAGTGTAGTGGAGGTCACTGCACTTACTCTGTCTCTGCAGGGGGGGATTTTATTTGGAAACGGTCTTGCCAACAGAAGGTGATGACTTGCTAATAGCTGCCAGCTACAGGCAAAATTGCCTGTCAATGAAGGTAATTGGGCACATAAGCCATTTTTGTGCACTGTCACATTTATACAAAAAGTAAAAATGGCGTTGAAGTTCGCCTGACACGATGGGTGATGGAATAGCTCCCAGCCAGAGATGAATTTAAGCTGTTATTTTAGCCGCTTCACCATTTTCCACTGAATATCTTCTCTGCAGTAGTCGTTGATAACGCTTTAATAGCAAATTGCACACATTTCATAGTAATAGTTGATGCTTTTCAGTTCATGGATTGGTGCAATGCACGGCAATGTATTCAACTCTTGCAGTGTCTTCAGCACACCTGTATTTCCCCAGTTTATCTACATATTTGTTCTCCTTTCTGACTTAGTTAAATTAGAAGGGTTAGCTGTCACCTGGATTCTCATATTTCTGTTTCACTCACAGCTCTTTCCGCATTCAGTTTCTGCTTATGAACTCGCACGTCTGTTACCCACTGGTGACACCAATCACTAGGTCTAGCAATCACAGAGTGAGGCTACTGAGGGGAAGCCGAGAATAGCAGCACGATCAATAGGCAAGCACTGAAATTCAGGAGGCGGAAGGAAATGCATAGCAAATGTAACTTAGCTTTGGAGTGCCACGAGACACAGAAGCAGAAAAGCAGCGGTATTTGAGCTCCTCCATACATTATTACACAGGTGTATACTGTAGACAAAAAACAGCACACTGAAGTTTTTGCCAAAGGTAAGAACAAGTGTTGGCTTAACACTGACTGGGAGTGAATACATTTTCATAACAGAATTTCTAAATCAAAAGCAAGCGAGACTTCCACTTTAGACCTGAAGGGAGTCTGGGCCCTTGTAAGAAGGAGGAAAGAGAGGGACTCTTCCCTTAAGCTGTACTTTACCTCCATAGCTCCCATAAACCAGGAATGTTCCAGCATACAAAAAATGAAATTGATTTACAAATGGGGAAAACTGTAAAACCGGTAGCTCTCAGCTGTGTATAAGTGTGTACATAAAATCTAGTGGGCGCCTGGCCAGAGAGTTCGAAGGTGCATAAAAGCGCATTGTTGAGCTGAGCTGTTGAGAGTCCAGTCACCTCCCTCACTGTCCTCACCTCCTGCCCCTATGTTCTACTTCTATATCTCACCTCTTGTGTCTCCAATTTTGCTGTTCTCTCACTTTAAACTGGCAGCTACTTTTATTTACCTTTTTTTCCCTTGTTTTTTGCACGACTGTGTCAGCTCCTGATTGAAGCCTTCAATTTTTTAGCCAATTGCAACACGGTTCTGGCCAAAGTCTCCCTTCAACTACTGCCACTGACTCAACTCTGACGCTGCCTGGTGAATTATTCACGAGTGACCTCTCTCTTCCCCTTGGGTAGAGACCTGCAGAGCTGCTTTTCTTCTAAACTTGATTATTTTACGCTTTAAGGTGGCAAACAAAGCTGTAGCTAATGCACTCGCCATTGCACATTCATTCAGTTTGAGCTCCCACTGGGGATTTATGTTTCTTTCATTAGCCCAGCCTAGCAAACACAAAGCTTAAACTTATGGCATTAAAATAATTCATGAGGTCGCCTAGATGGAGCTTCGAGTGTGGTTACCAGGCAGTAACGCACGTTAGCCGGTGTCGTAAGGCTGATTGCTCAAAGGGGAGACAAAGCCAAAACATAAACGATCCAAAAAATAGCATGAAAAGGATATTTCACACAGAGCTTTATAAAAGCACTACCTGGAGATTAGAAATAAAGGCAAAGTTCTCTGTAACCTCTGCGGGGGATGGCTACCACAGGAGGCTTTGTCTGTAATGTCTGCTTATTATTTAAAGCCAAATCAGTCCTGGTGTAGAGACAATATCAGCAGCACTTTTAAGTAGCAGTACGTAGGTGACATGGTGGTCGATGTTCACTGAGGGCTGATATAGAGATGTGTGGTGTCTGGATTTACCATTAAAGTCAATAACCAGCATGACATACTGCACAGTGCAACCTTTGTATTGCAAACCAAAGAGGCAGGCTTTTCACTTTCCCTTGGGCTCGACCGCTGTGCCTGTTATGCTGAAGAAACACAAGTACACAAACACTCGCGCAGTCAGACGTGGACGACTGCATCCACCCACCACGTAGTGTGCTCAGTTTTTCGCTCTCTGTAGCGCATAGAACAGGCCCACGCATTTCTACTATGGCTCGCTATAACATCAGTTTTACTTTTGAAGATGAGTTATAGCCACAGTGCAGAATGCATCCATTCTATTTAATTAAATAACACAGTAAAAGAGTTAACAAGGACTCGCGTCGCAGCTGAAGCTGTGTAAAAAGTCTTTAGTTGTCACAGTATATTTCCTGGTCTTGCAAATTACTGTGTAGACAGATGATCTTTTAATGTTTGGATTAACTTGGATTAAGCTAAGCTTTGCTGTTGTACTGGAGCCACACAGTTAAACAGGTACTTTTTTTTTATATTAATTCATTTATCTTTTTTTATTTTGATAAAATTGAGGTGAAGTTAGGATTTAGTTTCGCACACCTGCAGATTCAGCCACCATGTTTATCTCAGGATTTGGCAGCAAAACAAATTCTGTCCAAGGTGTCTTCCTTATTAGAAAAATACGCCTACCAACAGGCCCGTCTGGTATTGATGTATGTGTGTGTTTATAGCTGAACTCTATGCGATTGTGCAGGATGTGCTTTGTATTCTAATCCAGAAATATAATTTATGGGCGCAGCCTTTGACCTACTTAGAAGGGAAACTTGCAAAGGAAGCTACAATAACGCAAAACCTCATCCAGCCAGTTCCAAAATCTTTCTCCATTAACTCCACCTGTGTTTAGTGAACTGTTCATTATGCAGCTCCTATTTTTCTCACTAGACACCAATCAAAACACTTGGGTAGCACTGATTTTCTGGCCACCACAGCTGTCCACTGGCATCACCAGTATTGACTGGGTTATTAGCTTCCCCTGACTGATGCCGTCACGGCTGTAAATGATTATTGGATTGCTGTAGAGACAAATGATGCAGTGTAGCCACAGCTGCATGCGTAGGTTCTATTGACATCCAAACATTGGAAAACAAGGTAAAAGGAAAAGGTGAAAGAGTGTATCCAGTAGTAGTAGCAGTTTGTCAGTGTCTAAATGTGTGTTTTTCATTGCCCTAGAAACCCCTAAAATGCAGCGAATCCTGATCAAATGTGAGGTTGTATATTAATAGATTTGTGGCATGTCTGGTAATAAAAAAGAAGATACTTGCCTTTTTGTCATTTTTATTTCTCTTTAAAGACCTTCTGTCCTCTGCTCATAAGGACATTGTGGTTCCCCAAGGCAAAGACTTCCGTGTCTGTCAGTGCGTTAAATGGAAGTGGAGATGGAGAAGAGAGCACTCGGTAATTTGGCTGAGGTCATCCTGTTGTTGTCCACAGTGTAGGTACACGGCAGATGGGCTCAGCCCCTTGGTGAAATTAGCCAAGCAGTTGTCCTTGGTGACATCGACTGTCTTTCACTGACTCGGGCCTCTTTTTTTTGGCTTGTAGTGTACAGTAGAGTACTGTCAAAGGCAAGTAAGACAGGAAAAGCACATATCAATGCCTTTCATTACATTTCTTTGGCTTTTTCTTCTTTTTCAGTCCTTTAGGCTAGGCTTGTCTTTTGGGTTTAAATATTTAGCGTGCAACATTTTACACAATTAGTTATTGTGCCCAGAACTGACATAGCAGAAATCAGTTGTAGTTCTGATTAGGCCATCAGCAGTTCCTTTATCCTTAGATCACTAATAAATTAGGACTCTTAGTGTCTGCTCTTTGTCCATCTCAAAAACTCTTCATTCAATCCACTGCAAAAGGAATTCGTTTTGGGTGCAATAACATGTGCCTGTGTGTCTGATTACCACTAAATTAACAGTAAGGTTTTTTTTGTTATTGTAAACGATGTGTTCCTTTGTATGCTCAACATCCACTCCAGTCTCCACTTAAAGTGGTTTTGTGGCACCCTGACAACGCTTCAGTACTTACACCTCTGTTTCTTGGAGAAGGCAGCCGTTATTCACTTTACGATAAGAGGCTTGTAGTCGGGAAAGCATCTGAAGTGGTTGAACAACAAATGTTTTTGATGAAGCAAATATATACATCAAAATGAAGAATAAAAAAGACATTGAATTTAAATGTAACAATTCATTCTACTGTGTCTTTTTGTATATAAGATCTGCAAAAATGCAGTGTACTTTTTCCTTTCGTGATCCCACTCTCCAGTCTGCAGCCTACCTCCTTTGGTTTCCTTAAGCGCTCTGCCCACTTCATCTCCTCTACCATGTCCTTCAGGGGAGGTGGGGGCACTGAAAGCAGAAATAGCCACTCATGCATCACTACAGTCAAACAGCCTTGTTCGTGCCTCATCTCTCACTCCATCACCCTTTTGTCTTTTAAACAAAGGGCCAGTGTAAACCCTTGGAGAGTACTGCATTGACCCACCACCTTACACCGTGTTCTGCTTTCCCGTGGTTAATTTTCAGCTCTTTTATGGTAAAATGTGACGATAGCAGAAGAGCTTGTATGTAACTGAAAGAGAGACTCAAGGTGTGAAAGACGTAGTCTGAATTGTCCAAGGATCTTCTCTTTGCAGTTTTTAGTTTTCTCTTTCAGTTTCTCTTTCTGCTTTTCAATCATGGTAACATGTTCTCCAGGGTCACGTGAAATAAGAGAACACAGATTTTAGACACCTGCACATTGACATGGTTAAAGTTTTGAATGTCTGCTAATCTTCAGGCTGGATCTGTTTCAGTCCAAATTTACACCAGTGCCAGTTTTTTACATTTTGCAGGTTTTTGCATGTAATTAGGGTTTGACTCACTTAGCACTGCAGCTAATTACATTATCAGTAACATGAAGTTCTTTCCAGTTAATGCTGCCACCACATTGGATTAGCTACTCAGTGAGCGTCCGGCTCCAGTTGAAGTTTAATGACCACACAGCTGCAACTCTAGGCTAGCCTTTATTTAGTGCTAGAAAATACTAACATTATAATGATTTATTGCTGGCGGGGTCTTTGTTTCACAAGAGCTTTACTTTGTTTTACTAATTCACTGCAGGACATTTGCATACTTTTGTGATAGGATGCATAATTTGAATTACTCATCCCCACTACAGCTTGTCTATGTGTATATTTGCACAATGGACAATGGAGCCCTGCAGACTCACAAAACACACTAAAGCATAAGATAATATTGTTTCTTGTTTTAATTTGGCCTTTAAAAGTATGTAAGCAAGGTGCACACAGTCTTCCTCTCCGCCTAGTAGATGAGTAACATGTTGCAAATGGTTACAGTAGCCAGCACGCAGCACTTTGCTGTTTTCTGTTAAGTTAAATTATATTTTGCACTCTTAATAACTTCAGTTTGGGGCTTGCAGCACTGAACATTACTGATTGCTCTAGAATTGTTATACTACAGGCATTTTTAAAAACTTGTAACCACAAACAATTTGTTCTCTGTTTTTGCTCGCTGACTATAATCAGAACTGAATAACCAGTACAAAAGGGGCTAATTTGCTTAATCTTCCATGAACTTTAGCACTGCAGAAATGCAACTCGCAGTGTGCTGGAGGAAGTTTTACTGCAAGAAATGAGCCTGAAATTCATTGGATATTAAAAGTCCTGAAGTTTTTTTGTCAGAAAAGTACCCATTAAATATATATTTGACTGCTGCATGTGCAACAATTATTATCCAAGGTTATCCCCACAGCATATACATTTAGTTTTCCAGCCTATAATAACTGAATTGTCTTTGAGATTAAGTTTTTTGGGTGTAGCTTCTGCCTCTGTCCTGCCAGCCGCCATGCTTTAGCTGTAACTGCTGAGTGCGAGAGCAGAGAGGCAAGTCCTGTGCATTGAGATTGATAAGGTGCTGCATTAGAGCAGACAGACTACTGATTGCAGACAGTAGTGATCAGGCGTGTCAGAAACTCAGCGCAAATACCCACGTACACACATTCTAGCACACATTCACCTTGTAGGAAATGCATACGCAAAAACACAATGTGTCGCTCTCTTACTAAGGCCCACTGACACAAAGCAATAAAACTCCTCTGAAGTGACAGATGAGGATGTGCGTTTCTTTCTCTGTTTCTTGAAGGCAACTCTTTGTCCAGCTTAGCTTTCGGTGTGCTTGGGTAAATATCTAATATCTAATATTAGAATAGTTTATCTAATATTAGACAAGCATAAGCTTAAGAAAATACAAAATGCAAGAACTCTACATTGCTGTGGAGGAGTTTTGCCCTCTCTTAGTGTTTCCATCATGACACTACTTATTCTACTGGGGGTGTGATGGTGTGAATTGCTGTTAGTTTTTGCTGTTAAACTTTAGTTCAAGTTCAACTTTTTTCTCATCAGTCCACATAATATTTTCCCAAAAGACTCATGATGTTTTGGTAAATGTGAGACGAGCCTGTGTTTTATTTTTGGTCAGCAGTGGTTCTCTTCTTGGATCTCTCCCATGGATGCCAGTCACTTTCCTATTGTGGAATCATGAACACTGAGCTTAACTGACTACTGCAGTTCTTAAATGATGTTTTGGATTTTTTTGTGGTCTGATTAGTTGTCAAACGTGCCCTTAGAGTCATGTTAGTAGGCTGGCTACTCCTGGAAGGTTCACCACTGTTCCAGGCTCTCTCTTTTAATGGATAATGGATTTCATTTTGGTTCACTGATGTCCCAAAGCCATAGAAATGGATTTGTAACCCTTCCCAGACTGATAAATGTCAATGACTTTGTTTCTTATTTTGTCAGACAGAGTCTATTTAAGTAATTCCTTGATTCAACAGATCTGGCAGTAATCTAGCCTGGGAAAGGCTTGAGAAAATTAAACTCAGCTTTCCAAAAATTGTGGTTAATCATAGTAAATTCATGATTTGGGTGAGCAATTACTTTTTTTGGATAGGGCCAGGTAGATATGAGTAGGATTTTTCCCTTAAAGAGAGAATCGTCATTTAAAACTACATTTTTGTATTTAATTTTGCTATGTTGTCCTAATATTAACATTTTCTTGATGAACTGAAACATGTAAGTTTGACTACTTCATACACCAAATTATAGATCCACACACACAGTATGAAGTGAAGGATTGAAGATATTGTAAGAGCTAGTCAGTGAGACGTTTTTGTATGAGAAAAAATCGAGCTCCTTATATTTAATAACTCTAAACTTCTGTTTTATCATTGAATTCTGACAGTGAGAAACTCATGTCTCTGTGGGTCTTGTGCATACTGAAAAATGAGAAAGATAAATTCTTTCTTCATACCTTAACATGAGGATTTCTCATGTTAATTCAAGGTTTCTTGAATTACACCATTTGTCTGCCATACTGCGTTTTAACTGCAGTAAAAGTAAGTAAATATACCATTACACTGAAGCTAATTAGTCAGTAGAGTGACAAAAGTGTCTAAGATCAACAGCACTTGTTTCTTTGTCACTCTGACTTCAATGACAATCCTGTCGTTAAGTCCTGACGTCACCTAGCCGTGTCTGGGCCTAAACTCCGCTGCAGGTCCATTTATCAAACTATCACTGTGGCATTACTGAGAGTTGAAAAACTGTCTAAAGTCTTTCATCTTTAATAAAATGATCAGCGTTCTGCTCTACCAGGTGTAACAATTGAGTTTAACATCCAGGCATCCATGAAAACGGAATTTATGACATTTAACGGAGTTAGAAGTTAGCAGGAAGTTAGCTCGCTAGCTTCTATCTAAATACAATATAGCATGTCCTGACTGCGGGGTTTTGGAAACAAATTCAAACGTACAGCTCTGTTATCACTTCCAACATAAATGAAGACAGAAAACAGCAGTGACGTTTGTAGGGTTACTGAAGTTTGGCTAGCTGGTATATAATGATGTGCTACGTGACCGCTAGTGACACAGCTATGTTAGCATAATATAAACAAGCTAACTTTTTTTCCACTCGATAAAAGTTAACGTGAGTGTTCTCGGTGGTCAGGAACAAATGTAATCGCATGGCAGGATGCTGTAAAAGGACCAAACTTCAGCCAGGAGAACAACTGAGATAATCCATCCACAATACGAGGTTAGTCATTCATATACTGCTGCATGGGCTGGGCTGTAGTTACATCCTAAGGTTTTAAAAACTGAGCTTAAATAAATGATTAGCGGTAATAAAAGCCGAGGGAGGTCAACAGTGATCACTGACTGTTTAGGAGCTTTTTGAGATTAAATAGAAGAAAATACAAAACATTAAACATGTTAACAACACAAAAGCCATATTAAACGCAGACTACTTTAGGCCCGGAAGTAGGATTCGTCACGTCATCACTTAACGACCGGATTGAAATACAGCATAAGTATAGAGGTCTGTAAAATCAGCAAACTGTCAGTTACACTGCACAATCTGTCTAAAGTGTTCTTACTTTAGCTACAGCTGCTTTGTAGCAGCAGAATATCTGGGTGCACTGAACAGAGTTAGGGTGAGCTCTGCTACTTCAGTGTTTCGCTTCTAATTTGAAAGGAAAATAAGCTATATCATCTAAGTTTAATACCTCCCCTCTGTCTAGATAGTCAGAGCAAACGTATTCATCAAACCACACAAGCATACAGTATTTATGGGTAATATGATGCTGATGTATTCTCAAGAAGAACTCGAGTTTGTTTCAAGACATGAAAACCTCCACAATATGTTCATCACCCTTCAGTAAGGCTGTGATTTGACTTCTGCACTGTGTGCATGTGCTCTCCATCTCCAGCCTCAAATGCAGCCACAATAACAGCCCAGGCCTAATAATGATTCCTAATAGGGAAGCAGTAATTGGAAGATGGCAACTTCATTAGTGACTGACAGCAGCAGGTGATAAGACAGGGGAATACTGTGTAGTCAGTGATGCTAGAAACTCATTATCTGCAATGCATGTCCCACTCCTTAATTATTTGAGAGGATCTTCACACTCTTCACAGTCCCTCTCTCTTTGACTGCATATTTTTAAGTAGTTCCTTTAAAGAGAGATATTTGGGGTGCTTCTGTTATCTGTGTTTGGGAGGTGGATGGCCTTGGGATGAAAGTGATGAAACGGAAGAGGAGCTGTAATGAGAATCTCCGCGCTTCGGCCTTTGATGCAAAGCAGATGCAGCTAACCGTACTTTTTTTTTTTTTTACGGGTTAGCCTCACTGCAGACTGCCGCAGTTGTTTGATTTTTAATATAGCCGACATTACTCACCAACGTTTTTCATTAGCAGCTTATCATTGCTACCCAAATACAATATGTCACCAACAATGCACAAGTTTAGCTTTAGTACGCAGCCAAAAGTATTCCTCCTATTCCCCCTGACAGCGTGGTTCATTAAAATAAACAATCTTGCAGAACCACAGAGCTTCCATGATTCTTTTCCATTACAGGACAAAAGAGAAAGGAGGGAGGAAAAATCAGGTAATCCTATTTATCACATGTTTGATTTCTGGGTAGAGCCCTGGATGAGTGTTAAATTGCCGTGTAATTGCAGTACTTATCATTTTATGTTGTCCACACCTTTAACATAATAGCAATGTGGATGAAGCAGCAATGCGCAAAGGCAAAGAGGCTAACCATATTGTGCATTTCCGTGCACACTGCTATGTGATTTGATTTCTGTACAGTAGTTTTCTCTCATCAGTCACATGATTGGCCACCAATAGGAAGGTGGCGGACAATTGAAGGAGACAGCGGAGATGGAGGGAGAGGCGAAGAGTGAGAAATGGAGAGAGCACTTGAACTCTTGAGTGGCATTGTCGATGCTAATGCACTGCTCAGAATCAGAGCGAGGGAGTGGGGGAGGAAAAAGAAAATTGAAATAGTAAAAGTGATTGTAGGAAACATGGGCGTCTGCCAGGCTAATGACACTGAATAGACGAGATCATAGTGATTGAGAGAAGAGATAAGATTAGCTCGTATTATCTGCACTGGCATTAAGATCAGAGGGAGAAAAGAAACTGAGAACAAGGAAGCTCATGCTCAGTGCACGTAGAGCTGCTAGTTCTTTTAGCAGTTTTAGAAGAAGCTCTTTAAATACAGGCATCTCCAAGGCCATACACATACCTATAAAAATACTGACATTGCTTCCACTCCTCCATGTTTAATTGAAAATGACTCAGATGCTTTTGTGTAGATGCTGTTGGGATACTAGAAAGAGCCAATGATCTGTTGCTACATACAGCTGCTATACCTACACTCTTGTGTAGGTAATCAGGTAATCCTGATTACCTACACTCTTGTGTAGGTATAGCCTACAAACCTTTGTCCCTTTCCTGATTTCTTGATACTATTTTTTTGCATATTTTTTGCATATTTGCATATTTGCATATTTTAATATTAGAAAAAAGATGACCCGAGTAAGTAGTAAATACAGTTTTTTAAGTGATGATTTCATTTAATATACTTAAATCCTACTGAAATTCTTTAGTAGCATGTACGTGGGTCTTTAGCATCCTTGAAAAGTCTCCAGCGTGACTGAATTTAAAACAAGGAAGGTGATGTGAAAAACTCAATGCCAGTTACTTTTTTCACATAGGGCCAAATTTGAATAGCTCTTTCCCTTAATAAATAAAACCATCATTTAAAAGCTGCATTTCGTATTTACTTGAGTCATGTAATCATATTCGTGATGCAAATATAGAAGAAATCAGGAGAGGAGGGAAAAACACGTTCACAACCCTATATATCACTCAGGATTCAAAAATTATTATAGTATTATAGTGAAAACACATATTTGTACCTGGGGCTGAATAGCACAGTGTGACGACACATACACAGAGCCCAGGTACTAATTGGTGGATGTTTTAGAGGGAGTTTCCAGCATCTTGTGGCCATCTGTGGTCGTGAAAAGACTAACAATGTTGTGTTTACTGCCAAGACCAAAACAGCGGCAGTGCTGCAGCCAAAGAACTGTCACATTCTGATTGGAATTCAAATGGATCACTCTCGCTGGGATCAATACTGCATGATAATGATGTTGTGACATTCGGAGAGGAGATGTACACGTGGATGTGTGTTACAGCCCTCATAGGCTGTCAGTGTAATGGAAAGTCCTTACATCTATTTGAAAATTGTAATCACATGACCCCCACCCCCTACCACTTTTCTCTCCAATTGCTCCTGGTAAAGCGAGATTTCTTTCACTAATTTATTAGTCATCTAGGTGGTCTAATTTACGCACTGTAAATTTTGCCTCAGCATTCACCACCAGGGAAACTTTGATGTAGAATATTAACCAATTTCCTTTAACTGGATAAAGTTTAAAAATAGAGAGAGAGAGAAGATGGTGACAGTGAATCCACTCAGAGCAAGATGTTCCCAACATTTCTCATCTTTTTTGAACAAATCAGGGTTTGGCAGTAGGTTGTAAGAGGAGAAGGTCAGCAGTTTCTGGAGACTGCAGTAATAGTACTATAACATGTTCCGGTCTCAGGTTTCTGAACACTATAATGTGAAACTTTGAAACCAAATTAAAAGCTGTTATATCATGTGAGAGCTTTAAAATCTCTTGAGAAGAACTTTGTGATTTCCTTTTTTTTTGCTTCCTAAATTGAATTATTTTGCTTCCCATAGCTTTTTAGCTCCCTCATTGTTGGCTACCTGACCATCAAACTCCACTGGTCTTTCCATGCTGAATTACTTTCAGTTGCAAACCGGCTTTATGAGCAGCATCAACAATCTATCAAAGACCTTGAAGACAGCTTGAGTGCCACTGATCTCTTCACCCTGAAGAATGTGCATATATAACCTCTATACGTCACTGGAGGATGCTTCATCATGAGATGGATGAAACACAGTGGCAAACTCTGTCTGAATTAGAGATCCTAAATATTTGTGAGGGTGCTTGCCCTGCTGATTAATGGCTTCATAAAATGTCCAGAGCTATTTTTCATCTTTTGGCAGCCTTTCAGCTGCAGAGTCCTGGCCGACAGATCTGCTTAGAGCTCTGAGAAACAATGAAACTTGAATCTGATTTGTGCTTGTTTGTTTTTGCATTGATACGTTTATATCTGCATCCTCTACATCATGTGATTAGTGTCAAGAGGGGCCGTCTGGTTTACCAGACTATTTCTGTTCATCTTCCTGCTCTGTCTGTCAATATTTTTTGCTCATCCCTGCCTCCTAATCTCTCCTCTCTCCACATGCTTCCTTGTTTTTCCGCTCATCCTGTCTGTCCAGCTCCTAAAAGAGTTGGCTGCATTGTAGTGAAACTATTAATTACCTTGTCATCCCTCAACTTTTGGCAGTGACAGGTTTTAGACCAGCTCTCTGAGGAGGTGGGCGGACACCGGCGCTAAATTAAAAAGCCTGGAGAGCTTGTCATATCCTGTCACTGGTATATTTAATGAAAAGCTGAATGTATGTGTGCGTGTCTGTGTGTGTTTAGTCTGGTGTAAAGCAGACAGACGTGCAGAGTTACAAACAGATGGGCTGAAGAAGAGACTCACACACACACACCAACGAAGCAAGAAAAGGAAAAAGCTGGTGGAAATATGGGCAGAGGTCTGGAGACAACAAAACGAGGCCAAAACACACAGTTTAACCATCATTTAGGGCGCTTAAGAACAGCAGCCCCTAACATGCATAATGATATATCAACATATAATGTTGCATTTAAACCTACAGTAAAGACTGATGTGCTCAGTCAAAGTGACATATTTGGGCTACAGTCCAAAGTGCTAAATTATGACTTAATGCCATCAGTCTTTGTTAGCAGGCTTGTTTAGCAAGTTGCATCTACAAACTGTAAACATGCAAGCTCACTGATAACTATACTTGATTCCCGTGCTAATTAGCATGCTATTAGAATTTAACCTGGAGTGCAAATGCCTTGGACAGGCTGTACATTTCAACAGACCATATTATAAAAGGAAGAAACACTGCAAACATTTTGAGATCTAGTTCAGGTAACACCTAGCAGACTGCCATCTCTGTATTAAGAGGGAAATTAGCAAGATGGCTTTTTAACACAGGAATTGACTCACCAGTTTTAAGTGGCCAATGAAAGAATTGCACTTTTTGGCACTTTGTCTTTTTCTTTTTATCGGTTCAGGTTCGCAGTCGAACCCTGATTCTCCAATATCTGCTTTTTTTTCAAGTCCATGAGGTTGGTGCCTGACTCAGCCTCATACAACTTCCTCTTTTGCCATTCATGTCAATGAACATGTTACAACAACCCTCAAGGAGAGCAGCCTTGATGGCTGAAGTTGCTAACGTTGGGCACCTTATGTGTTTTAAGTAATACGTCATGTTTTTAGTCAAGTAATGATGCACCAAACTCTCTCATTGCCAGCATGTCAAATATGTGATGTGGGGCTTGTTCATGTCGAGATTGTGTTTTTACAATATTACATGTAGTCATTTTCAGAGTCATTTTCTAACATTTGGTCAACTATCACTGTTGTTTTATATTTAGGGTATTATATAGGTTACTATAATTTTGTGCAGTGTTTTTCTCCAGATAGATGGCGATATGTGCATTTGGTTTTTACATTTGGCACTTTACTACTTCCTCTAATGGAAAAGCCATGTTTTCTGTCCCTGGGTCTCCTGCATACTACAACACCACACAGCATTCATGCTAGGGATCTCTCTGCACCAGGCTGCTGTGCAGAAACACTCTGAGACATGGTGAATCCTCTGTGGTGGTGTTCATCCATGTTCAGACCTGTGCTTGGCGTAGCGAGTGTGAACAAACAACAGCAGCAACAGCCCAGCAGAGCTGTCCATGGTGCTGAAACCACGGCTCTCTCCTCTACTCCTGGGACTGCTGCTACAGGAGCTGATTAGCCACCAGAATAATCTTACCGTTGCTTTTAGACAAGGGGAAATATGAAACCTCAGTTGTTAACATTTTCTACATTTTCTAGCCTTCTTCTAAAGCAAGGTAATTCAGTCCTATTTAATTACATTTTCCCGTCTTTTCATTTTAGAAGTGCAAATAGTTTCGTCGCTTTTATTACATGAACCAATCACAGTAATTTTCTTTAAGTTTGCTTCATTTGACATTTCAAGATTAATGAGCAGAAGATTGTGAGGGCTTTGTAAAAGGTCACCACTTGTATATAAAGACTTGTGCTAAAATTAAGATTATATACCTTCAGCTATTCTTAAATCGTGCTTCGTAAAGAAAAGATCTGAACTGCAGCAATGTGACATCCCACATTACTTTGGTTTTCACTGGTCAAAAAGTGATTACAGATATTATATAGTCAAACAAGAGTGTCTGGGTGTATATGCAAAGCCTTGTGTTCATGTACATGTGAGCCATCTTGTGACTGTTGTCATCACATAGGCTGATTTTGACAGCACATCTTTCTCTGATGCTGTTAAATGCAGGTTTAGTTTTAAATGTGTGAACAAAAGTTGATTGGGAAGGATCTGCTATTTTTAATCTAATGGTGAAGAGGTTATAATGTTATATTTGGGGGAAAAAAATGCTTAGGAAGGTGAAATAAATCAAAAAGGAAAAAGAGAGAGAGGAAGAGTGAAAGGAGCGCTGGGAAATCTCCCACCCGATCTCGCATGCTCCTCGGCTTCCTTTTTCCTTTCACTCACCTCACTGACTTTTAATCGCTGGAGCCAATTTGCTGGGAGAGAAACGCCACGCTGGCAAGAAATGAAACCACCTCAACTCCTTGACACACACCTACCCCACAGCACCGTCCTTCTCCTCCTTTCCATCCACTCATCTATTCTCCTCTCTTCAGTCTCTCAGGACATCAAAGGCCTGGAAGAGAAACACGGAGACTCTCTCGGTCGCCCTTTGCTTTTCCATCTCTCATTTTGTACTGCACCCTCACTCCCCCCTCCTCTCAATTCCAGGTTTCTGCCTTTTGCCAACTGTGATACTGAGGGGAGGGTGGGAAGATAAACCATCATAGCAGTAGCAAAACTAGCTTGTAACCTCCATTGTGGGGACATTTTAGGTAAAGGCTCTCTATGGCTCTACTGTGAGAACATTGATTATCATACATTAAATTACAGTTTACACCTTAGACAGGCTGGTCTCGCGTTTGCTTTCAAAGCTACCACACATCTAACAGTACCAGCTGTTCTGTTAAAAAATGTAAATTTGCCTTACTAGAGAAAGTTACACACGTTGTCAGGTTAATATGTGCGTTAAGATTAATGGTTTGCTGTTATCTTTAAGAATTTACCCAACTTTGAATGATGTTAGACATCTGTGATAACCTGACGCATCAGGAGTTCATAAAGAGTTATATGGTTCACAACATGGAATCTAAAAAAAACAACAAAAAAGTATATTCAATGTGACAGGACAGTTGTGTGTTGGACAGCATAGTCAACAGGTGAGATCAGTAGCGGGCAGAGCAGAGTTATAACCAGCTGAGAGCCAGCGGTCTACTGTCTTCACTTTGACAACTTAATCACAGTTTTATAGCTTGTCTCCAGAACTTGTGGAAAAGGAGGTAAAAAAAATGTTTTAATGAATTTCATTGTGGATCGAGAGTTATACAAAGATAAAAGATAATTAAGCAAATCAGTAACATCCACACGTTGTTATCACACACTCCAGCTGTGTGCAGAGAACCCAATATCATCAGGATCACGTTTTCTGACTTATTCCTTCAAAATCTGGCATTCAAATTGTTCTTTAGTAAAGGTATAGATGTGCTAGCATCAGAGCTTTATCATCCAAATGGCCCAGGCCAGAAGCATCTGTGTTATTAGATCAGAATTATTGATAATCCAATTACTGCTGGAGCTTATTTACCCTATATGGTCCTGGGTAGTTTCATCTCTAATCTTATGTCATTCTTTTTTATTTAATATATATTTTACATAAATATTGTACATAGTAAAATAATGAGTAAATATGGTTTAAGAATAAATCACAGTAAAAAAGTAGCAACAAAGTAACAGATATTTAAATACATTCTTAATATATTTGTACTTCTAGTACTGAGTAAATATTACCTAGTTACATTCTACCGGTGGTTTTTCATATTAAGTCCCCCTGATCACACGTTTTGACACACAGTGAATCAAAGCAGAACTGTGGAGTAGGAGAAGAAAAGAGGCTTCAGGCAATGAGCGGTGAATCAATGAGCTGTGTATATCTTTATGAATAAATGAAAATTGCTATTATGACAGTCAATCATGGTTCTGCGCTCACAGAATAAATCAATAAAACTAGGCCTACTTTGAAATAATTGAAGGCTACTGCATTGACGAAATGACTGAATCGTATTTTTGTATTCCTGTATTGGCTCAGTCAATCACTTCACATCGCTGTTTTTAATATGATTCTAAAAAAGATATTGTAAGTCTCTTAATGTCATAATGAAGCAACACATATTTTTCTGGTGGAGCTTTTTAGTCTTTATTGATACAGGAAAGCTGGGAATGAGAGACCTGGGCAAGGGGGGCTAGCAGATTTGAACCTGGGCCTCTGCAATCGCCTTGTGGCAAATGGGTCACCTGTTCAACAGGTCAGGCTATACCAGTGCCCATTTATGTTAACAATAGGTTGTATATTACCTGAATGGATTTCATGTCCTCACAAAGGAAGTTTGCAACCAGCATTTGCTCTTCTTTGTCATGTATTTTGGATTAGTGCTATAAACATCAAGAGATCTGATTATAAGAAGAGAATGCACTTGGATGCATATGGGATATGCAGTTCTCTTTATATGGCTGTTTGCGATCACTTGCAATAAAACCACTCGACTGACATGGCATGTCTTGGAAAAGACATTATTATCTATTCAATACGCCATATACACTCATGTGAGAAAATGAGAGAACCATTTCTCAGAGAGAAGGAAACAGGAAATGCAGGCAGAAACTATAAAAACAAAAAAAAGGAGTCCAGAGAATAGGATTGTTTGCTCGATGCTTTCAAAAAACGTAATAAGTACAGTGGCAGAGGCAGTGTCAGGGGTTTGAGATTGTAAATAATTCAGTGACTTACAGAACAGACACACACACACTCACTGCATTACTCAAGCTGTCTTCCTCATATATACACAGACACACTTCCTGAGACCTTCACTTTGTCCCTTTGCTCGCCTGTGCATGTATAAGCAAAGTATGTGGATTCATTTTAGTATAATCTCTTTGAGGAAGGTCAGCCACGTTACTATTTCATTCATTTTGTTTGTGTATTTACTTTGTGGGCACACATTGGAGAAGAGAGGCAAGATGATGGGCAAAATGAATTCCAGGACAAAGAAATGCCACACCTGTATCCTGTAACTACTGCACAATGCAGAGGAAAAGACACTTTCCCCACATTTTCTATCTCGTTTATACTCCAGTGAACTGGCAGCTTGCAAAGGTCCTGATGCATATTCAAACGCTCACTACAGGCTGATCCACCCCAAAAGCTATCACTGTGCAAAGCTTAGCGATGATACCTGATTACCTCTATGTTTGTTATTATCATCCCAGCATTTAATTGCATTTTCAAAAGCCCGGTGGGAGGAGGTTGCACCATTTTACTGCTGTACTGTAATGGGTATACAGTTATTCTGTCTTTGGCATGAAAACACCATTACCTCCCTGAAGGCTTCTACTGACATTTAACGTGGAAGTGTTCGCTGGGAGGTGGGGTTGGAGGAGTGGGTGGAAATAAAGATGTTAAAGGAAGGCACTGATGCGGGGGGGTTGCTAATGGCTGCTGTAGAATGTGGATATTCATGGAAACGCACGCCAAATGTCACATGTGAACTGCATGGCAGACTAAGAATTTAATGTCAGGGGGCGACAGACAGACAGCTGCTGGGCAATTTCCTCATCATTAGCAAGGTACCAGTGATCTGGGGAGGTGCTGGTGACCTCGGCTGGCACACTGGAGGTGGAAACCGACTATAGATACTGTGTTTGCACAGATTACATATTTTTGGATACCATCTCAAAGTAATGGTGGCAACTAGGCTGCTGATTAGAAATCATGTTTTTATACTATGAATACCGTCTACAGGGCTTTGATTCTGCACACCCATACGCGTTCTCGTGCACACAATGTAGCAGATGTCATCAAGCTTTTATTGGCCTCTTGTGCCAACCAAGTGCACACCTGCACTATCGCTGACCCACAAGAAAGGCATATAATATGCGTGGTCCTGGGGTAGCAGTTTTCCTCATAGTCGATTGTGTAATATGCAGGCTTTTCCCACAACAACTTAGCACCCATAAAACTAGCCCTGCTCTAGTAGGTCATAGCAAGCAAAAGTAGTTAAAGCTGTGTAGACCGGCGGCCGGTTTCACTGACCCTGCTGCGGCTCCTCTGTCACCAAAATGACAATAATAGACAATATTAGAAATTGCTAGCGGGGTTGATACCATCACGATGTATTACCACATATAATAGCTTAGAGTCACTCTACTTGCACATTTGGAGTGGAAACTACATTAAAAAAAATGTTTCCCAGAGCAGAGCAGCATGCCTCTGCATCTCCAGCGCCTCCACCGACAGGTTCCCACACTCACTGGATTATAAAATAGGACGCCAGTGAAAGTAATTTATGCAATTACCTGTCCTTTGAAATATATTTGGTAAAGCAAATTAGTCATTTACAAATGTTTTTAGACTTACTTTGGGGGGAAATGTGTTGTATAAATGACAGTTTTTCTCTATTTGCTTCAGGAAATCTATTTATTATTTTTTAAATGAACAAGCAAAATCAGTTGCCAACACAGCAGGGGCAACACTTAGCATGATTTTCACTGTGAACACTAAACAGCATTCTGATTTGCATGCTAACAGCACTTTTGGACTTCACTCCACCCATCTCCTCCTGTTGCCTTCTATCTAAAATGCCAGTATTGGTCGGGGGCTCTGCAGCAATCTCAGCATCCCTTATGGTCTCATGTTCCCTCCTGGCATGACACAGATGGAAAACGCTGTGCCCCACTGGTGCCATTTTGTTTGGTGGGGTTTCACTATGATTCTGAAGCCTGTGGGTGTTGGCAGACCACAGAGGCCTCTCCTGACATAGAGTTGTATTATCTCGGCAGGATTATAAGTTAGCACGGAGAAGTTGGGAGGAAAAGGCACGTGTGATATTATAATCTATAATGGCTTTTTGCTGGTATGTGCAGCAGAATTCAGATGATATTATAATTTAGATAGCTGATTATTATTATTATTATTATTATTGTTATCTATCTGATACCAGGCTCTCTCTTTTGCCTGTTTACTGGTAAATCCGACCACCACTTCTATTCCCTGCTTCTCTCCCCCTCAACATTGAGTATGTATTAATAGCGTGTCACCACAGCAGCAAACACTTATCTGCAGCCTTTGCATCCTGAAGGATACACTCCATCCCTTCCTCCCTTGATTTTACCTCCCTCTCCCACTGTCCCAGCTTCATACCAGTATGTTACTAAGCAGGGCGCACACAGCCAGACAGTTTGTTTGCAATCTGATAAGAAGGACGGACCAGAGGGAGAGGGAGAGAGGCAATCGGTGGGAGGGAGAGAGAGAGAGAGGCATTCTGGAAATATCAGCAAATTGGATTTAGCAGGAGAAAATAGCAGGTATCTGATAGCACGCAGACTTGATTCTATTAACGCAGGCGGAGGGAGGAAAGCAGGTGTCGCGTGCGAATGTGTGGTTTTTGCATGATTGCATGTGCGATGGTGTTTTTAATTAAGGGGGTCCAACATGGAATAGTTTCCCCCTCCACGCTGTCTGTGACAGAAGATGTGTTTGAAAGCTGGCATTCTCTCCGACTCTCGTCCCTACCCCTCCTCTCTTCCCACCCCGCACTCTCAACCTCCCCAAACTCTCAGTTCGCTCGCCTCGCGTCTTTTTACAAACACACACAAATGTGTCAACACTAAACCGCAACCACCCAGCTTCCCCAGCTTTGTCAACACCCCCAACAAGGCTGTCCTCTCCCTTGAAAGGAGGCCAAAACGCTCAACAAAGCAGTTTTTGCTCGTTGTGTTTGATGTGGAAATTTTTAAGATAGCTGCTAATAAACAATGAAGTATAACATCCACTGGCTGCCAAATTTCCTCTTGGAGAACTGCCCCTCTCTTCTCCCCCCATTACCTTGCTCCATCTGCGAACCGTTTCAACCAATCAGTGAGAAAATGAGAAGCGTTCAACAGCCTCGAGAACAAAGACACACACACACACTGTCCACACCACCACTTCCTAGCCTTTTTCTGTCTTTTTCTCTCCTGCCTTCCTTTCAGTATCTTCCTTGGTGACCTAGATAGGGAAAAGCGAAGAGATGGAAAAAAAACACGACTTCAGCAGAATCAAAATGCCTTTTAACGGTCTTGCAGACTAGCCTTTTGTTATGTAGCTCGATAGGCACTTGCATATTCTTCTCCTTCCAGATGGCAGTATTTATAGCAGGCCTTGCTGTTGTTTCCAAACACTTCTAGTTCTTTTTTCCCTTTTTCTTTTCTTTTTGCCTTCTTCTAAATAAAGGAATGTCTCACTTCAGAATTCAAGGTTTTATGTATGTTTGCACAAAAACTGGGACAGAGTCGTACCTCACTGCATCTCACATTCACTGTGATTGCACCCGGAAAGCGTCTTTTTTGACATCACAGTGAGATAATGTTTATGCATCACCACATGCTGACTGTATGTTTCGATCCAATCTGAAATGTGGAGAAACACTAAAAGAAATATGGCTGTGCCCTGCTTATACTTACATTGTTTCACCATTGCCAAAATAGGGCAGACCCTGGGTATCAAATATATGCACAGGGGCCGTATGCCATGAAAACATGGTAGATATGTTCCATGTCCCGAGTTTTAGTCTAATTTTTAAGGAAATTTTAGGATGTGCGAATTTTCACATTACATCTTGTGAATCTGGATTCTACTTCCTGCTCTTGATCTTTGCCTTGGATTTCTCTTTTGTCCTGGATGAATGACTTTGTCTAAAGGACGGCATTTATTACATCCTCTATAGAAAAGCCGTGGCTAAGTATGATAAATGAGTGATGAATTTATCAGCGCATGATTAATGTACAATCGCGTTGAGGTGCATTTGAACTAACCAGCTCCTCTCTTTCTCCTTCTCTCTCCCTCTCTTTATGCTCTCCTCCTCCCACCGATGCCTTGAAAACAACCAAATAGGTAAGTGACAGAATCCCTCTTTGAACACTAAAATGCCAAATTGAGTTATTCGGTTCATTTTCTGTGCTAGAAAGAGCTGGGTCTGTGAGATGCCAAGCTAAGGTGGCAGGTGAAGAATAAAAGCAGAATAGGCTGTAAGGATTCTTCAGTAGTGAGGCATTGCCACTGCCTGATGACTTTTAATAGAATTCCTCCCCTTCTCAATGAGAAAAGGGCGTGCACATTATACCTGTGCACCTGTGTGAAAAGTGTTGGTCAAATAGATCTATCATTTAAAAAAAGAATTATTCTAACTGCCTTCCTGGCCAGTTTCTCCCATAAAAACTCTGGCACTGATTCAGGCACAGTCTGCTGCATGCTTTTAATTACATATTTAGCTCAAATGGGGGAAGCCTTTACTGTAAGGTTTTTTTTTTAAGGGAGTTCTCTTGCGGCTTTGAATTTATCATTAAATTTTAAAAGGCATCAGATTGCAGTGGATGCTAGTTCCGTCTAACGCGGAGTCGCTTTCTACACGTTTCTCTATTTTAGCAGTGAGAGGACACTGAAATATTTATACATATGGTGATTATAAAAGGGGAGAAACTGTCGTCTTTTTTTAGAGGTAAATTACTTACTATATGTGCAAATGAGGGCAGCTTACACCACCATCTCAGTGCTGTTGATGGGCTAATTTATATCAAACCAGATGGAGCAAATGCGGCGTGTTCTTCCACTTCTCTCTCTCAGTGCTGGTTCCTTTTAACAAAGTATCATTGGGGTGCTCATTAGCACCCACAGCAGACTGCATTAGAGGTAGCACATGACACTTTCCTCCTCACTAACTTCATTTTGTCCTACCCTTGTGTTCTCCTGACATTTCCATGTGCATTTTGCCGCAACCCTACATTTTTTTCCCCCCCTCACCAGCACAAAGGTAAATTGCATCTATGCTGTTTTGGCTTCATTCCACCCTTCTGTCTTTCCATTATGCTTTTTCACTCTCCATCTCCTTTTGTCCTTTATGTAATAATGAAAACCATCATATCTGTCTTTTTTTTTTTTACATTACTTGTGGCTGCTCAATATAGAACACCAGGCTTGTCGTGCGCTGTTATTAAGATCACCTTATAAGGCAGGAAGAGAGAGCGAGATGGTGCGTATGCATTGCCTCACATGAGCTCGTGTGTTTCAATTTAATTTTCTCATCTGATGTTGTCAAACAGCTGTATTTGGAATACATGAGCCTGTTTAAATTCATGAGGTCAGATGGAGCGCACTCTGTAATTCGAATCATTTGCATACTTTCTTGAGAATGCCCTCCTAGCTCATTGGTGACAACAATGTGAGCAGTGAGTGTGGGTTACACACACACACACACTTCGCTGCAAGAAAATTAGGAGTAAGGTTTGTATAAGTAATCAGAAAGGCACATAAACACCTAAACCTTTTTTTTTTGTAAGCCCAAATTGTCCTTGGAATTCACAACAGTCTTATTTCTAAGAACTGACATTTTCTTTCTTTTCCTAAAAACTTTACTCCAATACTAATAATTCAGACTGTTAATTTGTTTTAATCAGGATAAATATGGAGTGTGATTTCTTAAGCGTTTATGACTTATTATGCAGTGTCAGTGATCTATCAGGTGGTAAATATGAAGCTATCTTAAATTAATTTACAAAGTGTGGATAAAAAAAAAATCTTCAAAACGTGAAATGCATGAAACCAGACACATCATATGGTGACTTATTATTAGAGCTGAGAACGACGGGTAACAAGAGCTGTGGTACTTTGCCAAAAGAAGACAAAAAAAAAAAAGATTTTTCAAGGAGAAGCGGTAAGATGAAACAATTTTTTTTCTAAGTGTAGAGATACTTGAACAAAAAGAGAATCCATATAAATCCATACAGACATGCTTCTTTCAGCACCGACTGCGAGAGCGCAATCAAGGCATGCAGTTATGATTACTCTTCTGCATTTAGCCAGGAGGCTCTCACCAGTGCCAGGAGAAAGGAAAGAGCGGAGCCATCATAACAGTAAAGAGAGTAAAGAGAAAAAATGTTATTGTGTTATTTTGTCTCTTAAAACCACCAAGCTTCCTGTGTTTAGTCCAAGGTGTTGCACTGCTGCTCTTTCCAAATAATGCTACATGTGTGAATGACAGATAGAATTGCTCGAGTCAGCGTCAAACAAGCCCCGTTCAACAAAGCTGAAGATCTGCATGATTGAAGCTAGCACACGTTCAGCAGTACGGTTATGGCTGAGTTATGTTTGCTTTCTTGTTTTGTAAGATGACCAACATTTATCAAACAGCATGCCCTGGTTAAAAAGAACAGCAAGTCTCCTTTTTCCTTGAGAGACATCTCAATATAAACTGTTGAATGCCATCGGGGGGGATTTTGTCATTATTCAGGAAAAAGCATCTTCTGAATAAGTACTGATGCCACATCAGGAAGCGTGTAGTCATATGACTTTCATATTCTATATTTTTTGAAATAACAAGAGTCTTAAAGTGAAATAGAAAGGTTTCATTATGGGTTTGCCCTTAATAAATGCATATGTGTCATAAATATGCAAGAAGACAAGAAATCAGGGAGGAGGTAAATATTTTTTCATAAAAAATTTCAAAAGCACTAACATAGCATGATTCAGTAGCAAAAGTAGTCATGCATTTAAAAACCAATAACACTGCTTTCCCCATAAAGTTTCAGTCAGGGTTTAATTATGCTGCAGCATCTGTAATATTACATTCACCTTGAGCATATCTGAAAACCAGCTTTTTCTCAAATTTGGTAAAATGAGCTGTGAAGATTTATTCTCCCAGACAAAGCCATCCGTCATTAGTAGTGCTTCGTTGTTGCCTTATGAAGATATCTGTCACTGGAAACGGCTCCATTCAGAATACGGCTCTTTAATGATTAACCATGCATAGCCTATTACAGACATTGTAGGTGACAGTGAAATCCAAGTGCTTTGTTTTGATCCTCTGCCAGATTGGATTTGTCAGTATGACTGACAGTCAGAAGGAACCTTCAGGCAAATACTTACTTTGTTCAGCATTGAAAAAGTCTTGCAAAGTAAATACGTAAGAATGACAGCAACTTACTGTTTTCCCTTCCTCTTCAGCACATTGTTTCCCTGTAAAGCAAGCAACCTTCGAGACGGCCCATATTCGCTGAGGACATGTTCTTTAACCCTGTTAGCTCCGATTATTCCAGCCTGTAGACTTATACAGAGTTTCTTACATTTTAGTTTGGAGAATTTTCTTCTTTTTCAGTTCAACAAAGTTTCAGTTGACAAAGTTAACTTCTTTGAGACTTTTTGTTTTCTTTCCAGTACATTTGAATATAAATTAGGACGAAAAAATGTTAGTTGTATGACTAAAGGAAGTCAAATGAATGCAGAAAAGAGCAAAGAGGCAGGAGGAAGTACAGGGAGTCGCAGAGAGCAGATGAGTTAACAATGTGCGAACAGAGGTTCGGTGCTGCAGGGAGTGGAGCCGGTGGTTTCAGTGATGCTTTAAATGACCCTGCTATCTCTCTTGCATTAAACACACTGCCCTGCAATCTGCACTAAGCCTCAAGCCTCACCCTGTGCAATCCGCTTACCCTGAATAGCTCTAAATTAACAGTTGGCTTTTTCACTTTATGCCTCTAAAGGGCCAGAGGCGAGGGGAGACGTTTTTGATTTTTTTTATCCAGAGGTAAAGACTTAATACAGCCTGCGGAAAAAAGTGGTTTTAATTAACTCACCTTAAGGGTGGTCCAGATCCTTGAACCTTTGATTAATTAGATAGGATGGTTTTGGATGATGCCTGCCTGCGGGTGGCCCTCAATACTTTGCTCTTTCTTTAAGGACTTTGGTGTGACACCAGTGAATTATGCCCTCCTCCGACCAAAATATTGTTAGTATCTGACGGGGAAGGTGAGGAGGTTCATATCAGATGTCTTGTGTAGTCTGATTTTTTCCTTTATCAATGTTGTTAGTTCTGACACCTTATAGAACAAAACAGTTAAATAATCTTTCTTTGAATATTTCTCTGTATTTCTTACAAGCTAACTATTAAATATCACAAAAAATAGGACTGATGGCTGTTAACAAAAGTCTTTAGTTTGATGTGTCTTGTGGCAATGCTACATTAAACATCCCATCTGTACAATTACAGGTATTTAATTTGGCGGTGCATCATTAGGACTTTGTTGTGCTGTGTGACACAGTCGAGCCTCCTCCGCCAATGACAATGACCTACATTAGCAGAGATTAGATGAGAGAACTGATTGGGAAGACGACATAGCAGAAAGGTAATTGGGTTTCATGGGCGTAAAAGCTCAAAAAGGGGATAAATGAAAGAGAACGAAACATAAAATTCAAAGGAGAACACGAAAAAGGAGAAAAGCTGCACAAGACAGTTTTTAAAGTACAAATAAGTCATCCTATCAACTTAAATTACCCCTCTTGAGACACCACGGCTTTCCTTTAATTACCCACTAAAATTCAGAAAAATTTCTTCATGCCAATAAGGGATTAATAAAAAGAAAAAAAACCCCGGAGAAACAGCACTAAATGAGTCCTCTATCCAAAGACACACCATTAGATCTTTTGCTTCTTTTGTCCCATTGGTGTACTTTAAAGTATAAAAGCATTGCAGTTCTGCTTCTTTAATAATGTAACTCACTTTATTATTCAAGTTCAGGCTGTTTTTAAGCAGCCTGCCCAATGCACCTTTTAAATTTTAATGTAGCCCCAAATATGAACCATCAGCACTGTCCAGAAGCCTCTGATGCATACGGATCTTGACCTTTGTTACTGCCACCCCTGCACCCAAACTGTCTTAAATTGATGATTTGTGTCCTATTTTTCGCTAGGTAAAAACAAACTGTTTTCAGAGTCCATGATGAGTATGCAAAAAGAAAATGTTTTCATCACATTTTTATTCCCCTATATTTCTCATTTCCTTTCCAATCATAGCTCTATGTGACCCTGGTCATTGGCAAACCATTGCAGATACAGTTAAAGAATATTTTGAAGTAGCAGAAAATGTGCTTGTTGATTTTATGCGCTGAAAGATAGATATATGAAAATATAGGGAGTAGTGTTTCTTCAAATCACAATCATCTTGGTCTACAGTAACTGAATGCACTGATGACACCCCTGCAAAAAGGGAAATTTGATTCAGACAAATTTGTGGGGCAAAGTGCACGAACATCCCATCAGACACAGATGTCTTTATAGGTCTTTTCAACCATTAACAAAACCCATTATCCAAATCTTAATCTAAACCTTTTATTTTCAAGCTTTCATGGTAGTTGGAGGATTTTGAAACTGTTAAAACACAGGTTGTGGAGAAGGGGAGAGTGGAGGATAATGGCTTCCCTTCAAAAAGGCAAGAAAGAAAAGGCAGTTTGTTAAAGCTGATCCCCAAATGTCAAAAACAGGCACAAGAATACAGAGACATGAACAGAACAGGTACAGCAACAGATTTATGTTACTTTGCCAGATCTGGTAACGTAACATAAATCTGTTGTTACAGTTGGTAGATATTTAACTTAGCTTAGTTTTAAAGGTGTAGTCAGTAATTTTTTGAATTTACTTAATAGAAAAAGCATATTGTACTTATAAACATACAGAGATTAGTGTGTAATTACATATTCTAATAAAATGAAGAATTCCCATAAACTTAGAATTAATCCACTAAAAATATGTTGGACTGGGCGTTGGGATGTGGAAGCCACAATGTGGCTGAACTTAATATAGAGGCTGAGAAGGTATCTCCTTTTCAGCTGCTGGCATTTTACATAGGTGACTAGAGACCAGCCACAGAGTAATATGGCAAAGGCGGCAGAGAAAGGAAATTGCAGCCATTTGCGAGTCATAGAGGGACACTTAAATTTCTGTACCTTCTGACTTAAGATCATATCTGTCATATCTGTATTTTATCATCTAACAGTGGGCTGACCTTCATCAAAGAAGGAAAAATGCGAAGGAAAGAGATGCAAACCATCACTGGCCTCTTAATCAAATCTTGATTAATCTGATGAGCTAGCTAAATAATAACAGTAGCTGGTTAAAAGCTAGCATTATCAAGCTAGCAGCTTGAGTGTCCTAAAATCACACTTTCTCTCTGGTAAACAGTTACATTTTCACATCATATGAGAGTTTTTCAGTGTCAGAGTATAACAAACTTACATCTATTTCAGATAGTTTCATGCCAGCTAACAGCAACTAAAATAGGCTAACAGTAGCTTACTGAAGCTAGCAGCAGCTTACAGAAGCTAACATCAGTCTGTAAGCCTGTTTGCAACAAATATAAAATATGAATATGTAAATATATTTAAATATACTTTTAAAGTACATTGTAGAAGTTAATGGTGAAGATCCTGTTGATTGTGGAGAAACACAGGTGGGTCTGTTGCATTAGCCAGACAAATGATCTGTTAGAAGATTAAACAACAGTAGCTATTTCAGTATCTCTTAAGTCAGTTGAACCTGTCAAAGAGATGTTGCTCTGCCTCAAACTGCTTGTAGAGCCAGAATTTGCTAAAATTATAGAATATTTTGTCTGTCCAGTGCCTGTAGAGAAGAATTAGAACCCACTCCCATCACAGGTACATGGGCTGTTTTACATGCTGTTTGCAGCCTGGTGAGACCAAGACAAGGGCAAACTCATGTAAACATATAGGATAACTGACAAACAACCAAAGCTGACACCTGTGGTTTAAAAGCACTGGAGAAATGTGCACCTTATAATGCATATAATGTTTAGCTTTTCCTTGTTAGCTCTGAGCATATGTGTTGCTTTTCGGATGTTGAGTGTTTGCATATTCATAGTGATAGTAGTTGTAAAGAAGAACCGTATGTTCGACACACAGTGGCTCCCATTTTTAAGAAGTGGCTTCTTCTTCATTCTAGACAACATGGCTTTAGGTTCAGCATCTGTGGCATTTCAAGTGAAAAGAGTAGCATCTGCACCTCCAACAAATGCCACTCACGTCTATATGCACAAGATGTTTTGCCAGATTAAAAATTGAACACCCCCTTAAAAAAATATAGAGACCCCTTGGGTACCATTGATTTCCTCACATAGCAGCCAACAGCTTGCCTCTTGTCAGAGCAAGCTTTTTAATCAGATGCATGCAGGAGTCTGTCTTTGTCAAATGAAAAGAGAATGAGGGGGCTGACTGGCGGGTTGTGGAGGGGGGGACAGTGAACAATTGGCATGAAATGAACTGTCGTCAAAGCCACTGCTTCGTTGAGCATAAAACAATCAGAAGGAGATGATTTATTGTCGCAGGAAGAACAAGGGCTCTACTGTGTGTGCGTATTGTATGTGTTCTAATGGAGTTGTGGCGCCTATCGAGGAGCATCTCAAAAATGCAAAGTCACAATAATGCCCCAAAAAGTGGTTGAAGCTTAGAAACTGAAACTTTCCCTGCGTTTTTTCCCTCTCTACCCCGTGCTGAATATATCCCATTTTTTGCTGCCATTAATTCTCTCTCAGTTATCACCATCTCCTCGTGCATGTCACTTCCTGATTCACAGTCTGTTTATGTGTCTCTGCTGCCCATCGCTCTCCTTCTCTGTCAGGATGCTTGACAGCCTCTCGCTTCCTTCTTCCTTCCCTCCTCGCATATTTCCCTGTCACCCCACTCATTCACTAAGCCTCTCCATTCCTTGAAATCAAACCAAGAGAGGTCCCTGTTCCTTTTCCCAGATGCAGGAGGAGGGAGAACGATGCAGCAGTGTAGGTTTGTGTGTGTGTGTGGGGGGGGGTCTTTGTAGTTAAATTGACTTGTGCCGTGTTCACCAAACGGATGAGCTGGGCAGGTCTCTGCCCGGGCTCAACAGTATGCATGACACTCTCATTTGTCATGCATTGGCCTGTACATCTACTCCTGCCAAAATGCTGTCCTGGCTCCCATCCCAACTCTCTCCTTATTCTCTCAGCACTTAGGCTTAGGGGGAAAACACAGGCACAAAATGGCTGCCACTGTCACTGCACTGTTCTCTCAGTGAGAGTGTGTATGCATTGTTTTGGAAAGAATACAATAATGCAAGTCTTAGAGTGCAGAATATAAAGATAATACATTTTGATGTCATCCTGAATGTCTTATTGGCAATTAGGGACTCGGAGAGATTCACCAGTCGTGCATCTATTTTTATCTTTGTTTGTTTAGTCCCATTCTAAGCTTGTTTGTTTTTCAGTGATTCCATTACTAAAACTATTAATTGGCACGTTCTGGCTCTCCAGTACCAAAGTTCCCCCCCTAAGGTGACAGTTTAGTAACCTACATTAGTGTGACATGACTTATTACTTTGGCCTTAATGATATTAATTCAGACATTAGTCACTTTGTCCTCAGAAACTGAGCTTTGGGACTTTTGATGACGGCTTGCACACAAATTTTGGTCTAGATTAGAAGCGTCATTGCATCATCCTCCATTTTCTCACCGGCAAAAACATCCCCATTTTGAAAAGGTCAGTGGTATGTTTTGTGTGCTCATCAGCGCAGGGTTGTCCCCGCTTTCATTCTTCTTCCACCCTTTTCTCTTTTTGTCCTCTCCCTTTCTCTCTCGCAGTAAATGTTGTGTGCTTGTTATTAAGGCCAATTTCCATCACTCCTTCTCCCCTCCTGTCACCAGCGCGCCTTCACTGGCAAAAGAATGGATTTTAATGGGCGGTGGTTGATTAGTGCAGAGCCGAGTAGTGTGGATGGCCGTGGAGAATTAGTCCTAAATAGGCAAAGAGCGAGATGGAGGAGAGGAAAAGGAGGAGGAATTACTTTTTAGCCATACATGTCCAAACTTTGTATGTAAAATGTGTAACGGTTATTTGTAATTATATGTGTCAAACATACAATGCTCGCAAATTAAAAACTTCTGGCTCACTCTGTTTGGGCATTTGTGATTTTCTGCTCTGTCATTAACAGTCGCTCATTCTGTCACCATCCCATTGTGCGTGTCACTCTCTGATTTCTTTCCTGTTTGTCGCCGAGCAGGAAGCGGCCCACTCCTCTGTCTTGATTTCTCCTCGAGTGTCAGTCACCGAGTGAATGATTCAAAAAGAACTCGTTTTCGCTTTTTCGCTTACATTTTCAACCAGAATTACTCGTAACTGCGGTTATCAGGTAGCGCTTTGGAGCATTGTGAAGTAGCTCTTCTAATTAAATTACTCTAATTAATTCACAAGTCCCCACAACAGGCTTACTTAGCAGAGGCCGTGCCTCCATTAACCTGAGTGAGTCTTACCAGCCTCGTTCCACCTACTGCAAGTGAGAGCATGTGAAACTAGTTATTAGGCAACAAAAGTGATCAAATATCATGCATTAAGCTGGAGATATTAGTACATTTTTATTGCAGATATACAGGCTTTTTCTTGTTACTGTATTCACTTTAATGTTGTTAATAATAGTCAAATGATCATGTTTAAATGTTGATGCAAAAAGACTCATTATCTGATGCAGTTGTTGTATTGCATGGGCAAAATCACGACTCAAGTGAATGTTTTGAAGGCTATGGGCCATTTTTTACAAGCAGTGAAAAAGCCTCAACGGTCTAATGATGAATCTTTTTCAACCATTTGATATTTTTAGGAGTTCTATTTTGGCTTTCAACCCACTCTGATCAAATTAGCTTTCCATCTCACCGTTTTTTCCCACCTACGGAACGATACATGACAGGAGTCTTGTCAGCGGCAGAAAGTCTTCTGGCTGTTGCTACAAACCGTATGGAAATGAAAGTGCGAGCTGTGATGCGTTTATTTAAGATCGCTCGCTCTCTCTCTCTCTCGCCCTGCCAAATCAAAAGTAGGTCACTGCAAAACTGCGGGCCACTGTAAATCGCTCCTTCCTAATGCTGCGACTCCCGATTCCCCAGTTTAATCTCGCATTTCTAAACATGAGGCTCACATTAACGATGAGCTAATGTTAATGTTGAAACATGTCAGCTCACATCCGCAGTTTTAATTAGAAAGATATGTTGCAAGAAACTGCCGTATCAGTGACCGTGACATCTAATATGACCATTTTCCCTTTACTCTACTGAACTGTCATGAATGGTTCTTCTTCAGTTTTGCCTGAAGATGAAGCTTCCAGTGGGTCTGGTTGCTTTGTGTAAAAGTGCTTAAATCTGTAGAGCTGCTAGCTTTATTATTTGCCTTTAGGTCAAGTGTTAAAGGGATGACTATAGGCTGGCATGGTTAAGCAAGAGAGAGTAACTTTTTGGAGCTGAGCCATAAATCTGTGCAAAGCAAATAAAGGATGCTTTCAGTCACTCTATTTGTCTGACAGCCACTACACCAGTTTACTCGGTGATCTCTCTGTGCAGCCCAGCAGTTGTCCACAGCTCCTCGAGGAAGAAGTGGGAGGGGGTTTCAGTAAGAGGCATGGCAACCAGTGTTTTGAAAAATGAAATTTAAATGAATTTGAGTTGATATGCCGTATGTAACTAATTGGAAGCCAGCAAACACAGTATGCTGCACTATTACCGTCTTGCAAGCCTCTGGCAAGATTCCTGAGAACTAGTCTGGTGAGAAGTATGGGCAGCCTGGCAGTGGTGTACAGCTGCTCTATTGATGTCTCATGTCAGTGTTGCGTCATCCTGGTGGAACACCAGCAGGTGAGTCTCCTGATTTGTTGTTGTTGTAGTTGTTGTTGTAGTCTGCCTCTCCAGCGGTTGCTCATAGACTGTACCCATATAGAAAAGAAATAGTAAAAACATATATGATTTACTCATGAAAGTGGCCACTTTCTCATTACTTTCATATATTTCTTTAGTAAGTATCCAAAACATACAAGTTTCCATCCATCCATTCACTTCCGCTTATCCTTTTTCAGGGTCGCGGGAGCCTATCCTAGCTGTCATAGGGCGAGAGGCAGGGTACACCCTGGACAGGTCGCCAGTCTGTCGCAGGGCTAACAGACAGGGACAGACAAACCATTCACACTCACATTCACTCGCACATTCACACCTAGTGGCAATTTGGATTAACCAATTAACCTATCCCCACAAGCTGCATGTCTTTGGACGGTGGGAGGAAGCCGGAGTACCCGGAGGGAACCCACGCAGACACGGGGAGAACATGCAAACTCCACACAGAAAGACCCCGACCTGATGGTGGAACTGAACTCAGGACCTTCTTGCTGTGCGGCAACAGTGCTAACCACCGTGCCACCGTGACACATTATATAATTTTTCAAGGGATCTTATATGTGTTTTCACTCTTGTATGCTTTTCATACAAGTTTCACACAAGACAGATACAAACTTTATAAGATTTATATATATCTTTTCCATATGGGTAAATTCAAAGACTTCATATCAGAGTCAACCATTCAATTAAGACGACATCTTGTAATGGACGCGGAAGAAGTGTTTCGCAGTAAAGCTGTGAGATAATATAAACGCTATATAAACGCAACCCTCAGCTCTCCTGATTACGCCTCCTTCAATTCTCTCATTAATGTTGAATCTGTTTCCCTCAATTTCTCTCTAGACCACAGCTTCTTTGTTTCATTTCCGCTTGCATGAGCAATTCACAAAAGCCATCCCATTCAATAACTCCTACTCACATTTGTGTATTATCATGTGTATCATATAATTAAACTTTTTTTCTCTTGTAATCACATGAATTCCAGTAATAAGCAAGTTTTATTTTTTTGCACCGTTATGTACATGTAAATGTAAACTAGTCCTCATCTTTAAGCTTTATTTTTGTTGTTTTGAAAGCTTGGATAAAAATTTATTATAGTGAGGAAAAACTGACAGCAACTGGAATCCTTTCCAGTTCAGTTTTATTCATAAAGCGATGAATCACAACAAGAGTCGCCTCAAGGTGCTTACATGGACAAGAGAAACCCCCCCAAAATCAGAGAACCCCCAATGAGCAAGCAATTGGGCACAGTGGGAAGAAAAACTCCCTTTTAAGAGGAAGAAACCTCCGGCAGAGCCAGGCTCAGGGACGGTCAGCCATCTGCCGTGAAAGGACATTAGGACATTTTACCAGAGAATAGCTCGTTCAGATGGATGTTAGTATAGCCGTATTGCTGCACTTTGAATCATAAAGGGAAAAAGAAATCTGTAATCTCAATAGTCATCCTCTCGATTGCAGGAACTTTTCAGACCTGAACAGAGAAAATCACAGATGCCCACAGTAATGGCGTCTCTTCACTGTCTCCCTGTTGGAGGATTAGTTTTAAGATTTCATTGATCAATATTTCAAGCGCAATTAGGTCTTGCCCTCGAGTTATTTCATGTACTTGTGAACCCACTCTGAGCCAGTGTGCAGCCTCAGATCTTTAACACAAGAGAGAACTCCAATTTGGCTCTAGATTGCGTGCCTGAGGACTGCATTGTATGCTCTTATTGTCCGTGTGTAAGCTTAGTATTTCAGACTATTTCACACAGATGCTGCAATCAGTCAACCTTCCCCGGTCAGAATAAAAAGCTGGACTTGCCTTGACTTGGCTGAGGTTATAAGAGGTCTTGTTCCCCTCTGCTGCTTTGCCTCTCCCTCTGTCCTGCTTCTCTTTTTCATGCTTCATCTCTTCTGTCCCTTCCTCCTAATTCCTCCCTCACATCCCATCCTTCCCCTTCTTACTCTCTAACCTTTTGCCATCCACCACTGTGTGCTAGTGTTGTTGGAGGCAAACGACAGAGTGGATTTTTAAAACGCTCACAGAGGGTGTCTCATTAGAAACAGCAAGGCATTTTCCACATTCATACCTGCCAGATGAGCCTACTGGCAGCGTGTGATCTGTGTCGACTTCTGCAGAGAGGTTGAGAGAAAAATGAGGCCAGAGATTGAGGGAGGTTAGGAAAGAGACAGCCAGCAAGGACAGAAGCAGCAGTTGAAGGTCAGGAGATAGAAGTAATTCTCTGCTTCCTTTTCACACTGTTTTTTTTTACCATCTTTTACTCTAACACTAGCTGTGTCCCAAAACGTCGGCTGCATCTCCGGAGGCCGCATTTGAAGGCCGATTACGTCACAGCCAGGCGATGAAGGCTGTCCCAATTTGTCGACTCCTTCAAATGCGGCCGACAAATGTGTCCTTCATTTCCCCGAATTTGAAGGATGGGTCGGGTGTGTCCTTCGTGGCCCAACATATCCCAGAATTTATAGCGCGGCCCAGCCAAATTTCAGCTGCCAACAGTGGCGGCCGCTACTAAGTTTTAAAATTACTCTTATTAATCTTTCAGGGCCACAAAATAATCTTTTAACATATTTTAAGGCGAGAAAGTACCTGTGTAAATTACAAATATCTGCTTGGTTTATCAAGACATCACATATTTGCAAAAGTGTGCCGACGTTTTCGGAGACGTCTGTTACCCACCAGCTTGATAGCAAGCCGGGGGGTTCAATGGTCACTCCAGTCGGCGAGAGCAGCGGACTCCCGGCTTCATCGTTTTCAGCAGACCCCCCGCTCTTTCGCTACTCGGGTTAAACATGATATAAGTCACTCGGATAACTTAAAAATGTAATTGTTTGCCTTTTTTCTGTGTTTTATTTGTTCCGGAGTAAATCAGTTTGGCTGAGATCAAAGTTATTAGATTAAATAAAACTTTATTAATCCATCGGGTGGGTTCCTCCGGGATTTTCACAAAGCTGAATAAACGTTAAACAGAAAACTGATTAAACAGAAGTGTGAGATGGTCGAGAATTTACGCCAGTGTCCTGTTATATTTTAGATAGCAAGGAGCTGACGGCCGAGTTTATTAAACTCCACCAACACAGCGGTGACGCAAATCTGAAGGCTAGACCGTCCCATTTCACAGCCTCGCACTTCCGACCTTCTCCGTCTTTGAAGGACCCGGCCCACGTAGACCGCGAAGGCCGGGTTCTCCGAAAGATGCAGCCGACGTTTTGGGACACAGCTAGCGTCAACCTCTATCCCCTCTTTCTGCTTTTTTCTGCTGCTAGCAACAGCGGGAGAGGAAATGGAGAGCAAAATGTCATCTTATTGCTCCATCTGCACCCACAGTACATCCCCGTGTCATGGCTGACACCAGCTATATTGTATGCTCAATGACTTAAGTGAGAGTCTGTGCTCTTATTTTACCTCTACTGTAGGGTCATCTAGATCATACGCATATGATGGACTCGATTTTAAAAGAGTGGTCTTAACAATACATATAACTCACTGCCGACCAAAGCAGGCACATTTCAGCATCAAGCATTGGAAGCTACATGTTTCCACATTTCTTACTGATTTTGTAATTTAGAGTAAAGAATGTAATTCGTATTGTAAGTTCAGAGTGAAAATGCTAGACCTCAGAGCATATCCTTGATGGAAATAAGGGAGTTCTACTGATAATTTCCAGTTAAGTCTAATATCATGAACCTGTGAACGCCACGTTTTGGTCAGGGAAAAGCGTCTTTCAATGAGTGCAAGGAAATTAAGAAAGCATTGCACGAGGTCAGCCTCCCAAGAAGAAGCAGCGAGATTTAACATTGCCACAGACGATGAATAGAAGTTTGGCAGCAGAACCTTTAGGTCAGTGAAACCAAAATAAATTTGTTTGGATCAGATGGTCTCCAGCATGTTTGAAGCGGACCTGGCCAGGACTGCCACAGTGACTACATATTGTGATCGTGAAACAAGGAGGTGGGAGTGCAATGCTATGGGGCTGCGTTTATATATAGAACTGTGAATCCAGTTGGATTTTTTCTGTTTCTTTGTCTAGCGCAGTAATCGAATGAGAGTTTTTGAAAGAAGGAAAACATGGACAAATATACCCTCTGACTTATAATCAATACAACACCTTTAGAACGTTTTAAAGTAGAACGTGGGAGAATGAATCCCTGGAGCAAAGAGCATGTACGCTATCATCCATACTCATGATGAATCTATCTTTAAAATAAAAGGAGCAGTAATTGCGTTTATGGGCTTTTATGCTGCAGTGTCTACTTAATAATGCCGAACTCTCTCAAGACCTTTATCTGGAGCATGTTTAAAGTTGGCTCAGGGTTCGAGAGGTTCACTCTCGTTACTTTGGATTTGTGTCGTGCTCTGTCTTCGCCCTTTCTGTGTCTTCTGACAATGGGATTAATTTATTTTGCACCATTTCTGTTACCTGTTACCAGTGTTGGGGAGTAACGGAATACATGTACCGCCGTTACGTATTTAAAATACAAAATATGAGTAACTGTATTCCGTTACAGTTACCGTTTAAAAAGGTGGTATTTAGAATACAGTTACTTTGTTGAAATAAATGGATTACATTACATTATTTTCTTGTTTCATATTGTGGCGGGTCAGGACTGTTTGGGTTTTGTTTGACAGCTACGTTCTGTTGTTCCAGGAGGCAGCGTTACGGTTGCCATAGTTACAGGGTGACGCTCTCTGTGACTGTGTTTCCTGGGTGAGAGAGGCCTTTTTTGTTGGTGTTGTTGTGCTAAGCTAATAGGCAGAATGCTACAGGTATAGCTCTAAAGAATGTAGCCTCATGGGCAGCGTAGTCCGTGCTGCAGGGAGAATGGACTGCCATACCCGTTATGTGTCTGTGAGCGAGGGAGGGAGAAAGGGGAGAGTGGAGTTGTCATCGAGCAGAAACGGGAGCTGGAAGCATGTAAATATAATAACAACCACTGCAGCCAAGAAGAGTGCCTGACAAGCCCAGTTGTAAGTAAGCTATTAAGACTCGACTGTACGCTGTGTTCGTGCTTTCCTCCGAAACAATAAGTTCCGTTGGAGCAGCCTTTCAATGCCTCTGTCTGAAACTTAGTACAAGCAAAGTAAAGCTATTTTTTCGGCTAGGAGCCCGACACGGAACCGGCGTATTAGCCAGGGGTCCCTTTACTACGGTTCGGAGCCGCGGACCTTCAGTAATCGTAATAAATCACACAGAAATCGTACATTCATGTAGCGTGTTAATATATTAAGTAATCCAAAGAATTCAGAATACGTTACTCTCATTGAGTAACGTAACGGAATACATTACGGGGGTGGCTGTAGCTCAGGAGGTAGAGCAGGTCACCTACTGATCGTGAAGGTTGGAGGTTCGATCCCAGGCTCCTCCAGTCTGCATGCCAAGTATCCTTGGGCAAGATACTAACCCCAAGTTGCTCTCCGATGCGTCCATCTCAGTATGAATGTGCGTGAATGTAGTTAGAAAAAGCACTAAGTATAGATAAAGTGCTTGTGAGAATGGGTGTGACTGGGTGAATGTGGCATGTTGTATAGAGCGCTTTGAGTACTCCGGGAGAGTAGAAAAGCGCTATATAAGAATCAGTCCATTTACCATTACAGAATACATTTTGGGGCATGTATTCTGTAATCTGTAGTGGAATACATTTTAAAAGTAACCATCCCAACACTGCCTGTTACTAAACATACTATCAAGCTATCATTAGTGCTTTTGTTTTGGTTCAGCTATCGTGGCTTCATTTTTCTGAAGGATTCCATAGTTGGAGGGAGAGGGAGTGTAATTATTCTATAAGCATCACATTGGGCAGTCAACGCTTGTGTTTTTATGATCAGGTTAACCATCCTCCTTCTTCTCGGGCTTTAGCTAAAAACAAATTAAAACAGAATTACACTGCCTGCTTGTGTACTCAGATTTTCCTGTACATTTTATCAGTAAGACACTGTCAGAGTTTTGTAAAAGCAGGACACAATTTGTGACTTACACGTCAAATCTTGTATAAACTCTGCACTTTCATGGTATGAAAGCTAGCGGGGTGCCAGTTAGCTGCATCCACTGAACCTTGGCAGGATTTCAAGGGGGGAAGGAGATGATGATGTCTGTCTCTGTATTCTCAGACTGTTGTACAAGAAGTGAGCGCATCTGTAAAAACTCTTTTAATCTGTTCACTGAGAGTGAGAGCAGAGAAAGTACTACAGGAGTTTTCTGTGTACAACCTTAACCGCACTTTTGGTTTTTTTAAACTGTCCTATGAGGAGGATAATTATAGTATAATTAGCACTAGCACGTCTTTTTACACATCCATTTAGCTAGACAAGTGGTTGTCATGTATTTTGGGGTGTTGCATTTGTGGTAATTCAGTCAAAGCTTGTCACATCACCACAGAAAACCTATCAAAAGACAGCAGGATGCAGAAGTTTACCCGCATGCATCTTAAGGGCTCAGGAAGGTTGTTGTGATCGCTGTAATCACCCGATCTTGTCCATGCTTTAGCAGGAAAGCTCTGCTAATTACAGAGAAAATGTTTGCTGTTTGTTTACGTGCGAGACCTGGCTGAAACAATATATTTCCTTGCCACTGCGAGGCCCCTCCAGACTGGCTGATGTGTTGACTCAAATCCAGAGCGAACTGCATTCGTTATTTGTCTAATTTTCCTCATTAGCCACAGTGTACACACTAAGTATGAACTCGGGAAATGAGTTTGGGTTGTTTGAGTTACTGGAGTTATTGTGGTGGCGGAGACGCCACTGGAGTGTGTGGACACTGGAACGGCTGCCTCGTTTAATCAAATCACATTTCAGTTAGCGTTTAGAGGCAGCTGTGCTGTTATCTGCTTGCACTTGTTAATAAGACAAGATGAAATGAGATGTGTGCTTTATTTGCCTTCGAGCATTCCTTTCAGCCATCTTGGTTGCAATTCACTTCTATAACCTGTCTCCCTTCACTTAGAGAGAGAGCAGGAACACTCCTTTGTTACTTCAAGGCACTTGAATGAGCACGCATTGAGAACAAATGTCTTTGCGCCAGAGAGGTAGCATTTGGTCTTTTTCAGCAGGGGGGAAAATAAATAAATATTTCCTCTTTTACAGAATTACACCATTGTGACATTTAAGACATTTAAATGGCTTTGTAACAGTCCCAGCCCGTGACACCAGTGCCCTAACGCACTCCAGAATAGCCTGGAGCTAAGCACTTGTGTCGGCGTCCCAAACCCCACCCAAACATTTTCTATCCTGTCATGAAAAAGCGGTGTCTTTGTGTACATCGGCACTATTTAGGTTCAAGCAGCCCTACTGGCTTCATGCAGAGGGAGCTGCATGTGAACGATGCAGTTTGAAGGTTAGACTGCCCTGAGCGTATCAGGAAAAGTCAACAAAATCGGGTTGAGTGAACCGTATAGACACATTTGTATGTAGATGAATCTGGCCAGGGCCTTTCAGTGTGGCGTCTGCATGTTCTCCCCTGTGTTTGCATGGGTTCTCTCCGGGTACTCCGGCTTCCTCCCACAGTCCAAAGATAACTGGAGATTCTAATTTGGGAATTTGTGTGTGAATGGTTGTCTGTCTCTCTGTGTTGTATGGGCTCAAAATGTGGTCATAAATATTTTGTACTTGTAAATCGGTTTTGTACTTGTAAATCAGGATTTGTATGTGTAAAAAAAATTTGTGTGTGCGTAAAAAAGATTTGTATGTGTAAAAAAAATTTGTGTGCATAAAAAAGATTTGTATGTGTAAAAAAGATTTGTGCGTGTGTAAAAAAGATTTGTGTGTGGACTTAGCCAAAAAAACCCTGCAAGTTACAAGTACAAATTTTGACCCTATTTTTCTTCCTTTCATCTGATTGGTCAATGTCATGTCAATCACAAATGTAACAATCCAACCAGAGAACAGATGGCTTTGGCTGTCGGAGGGGCGCTTTTTTGAACTGCAGGTCCTTGAAGGGTAATACAGGTTGAAGCTGGAGGATCTCTATATAAATATCCGATAGCAGCTAGGTACCCTAACTTTCAGTTGCTGTTGAAAGGATAAAGTTGTGGTATATCAGTGGTTAGAAATACCATTATTACTTTAGGATTAGTTTAACACAAAGTCAGGGCTGACCCGGGACCATTGCTGTGAGTCACAGTGCGCAGCATAAAAGTCCTTTCACATCTGACGCAGGATGTGCTGCTAATGCTAACTGCTAACTAAAAGCAAAGGATCCAGAATTTGTTGCTGGCTGCTGAGCTCTGTGGGTTTTTGCAGCAGCTCTACCTGTACTAGATGCACCTGCTCCTTGTCTTTTCTATCTCTGACTTTATGTCCTCTACAAGAGTTTGTTTTTTTTGCTAGTTCTTCAAATGTTCAATAAAAACATCTATGCTAATTCATAACGAAGAAAGCTTTGTAATGAAGACTGTCATTTCCAAAACACTGCCCACCCCCACCCCGCAGCGCTGTTGAAAAGGCTGTAGAAGTCCCTATATTAAACACGTCGACCTGTGACACAAAAATCACCAAACTCGGACGACCACAGACTGTTTTCCTTCGTGGTGATGAAGGAAAACGCTGGGTTGGCATGTAAAAGGGCATTTATTCCCTTCAAAGACCTGCAGTTCAAAAAAAGCCCCCCTCCGACAGCCAAACCCATCTGCTCTCTGATTGGATTGTTACATTTGTGATTGACATGACATTGACCAATCAGATGAAAGGAAGAAAAATAGGGTCAAAATTCGTACTTGTAACTTGCAGCGTTTTTTTTGGTCCACACACAAATCTTTTTTACTCACGCACAAATTTTTTTTACACATACAAATCTTTTTTACACACACACAAATTTTTTTTACACATACAAAACCGATTTACAAGTACAAAATATTTATGACCACATTTTGAGCCCATAGTGTTGGCCCTGAAAAAGACTTGCAACTTGTCCAAGGCGTACCCTGCCACTCATCCTATGGTAGCAGCGATAGGCTCCAGTCCCCCTGGAGCCTGATAATGATAAGCGGAGATGGATGGATGGATGAATTTGTGTAATTCAGCTAAAGCAATGAGCGACGACTATAAAAAAAATCTGTCACATAAAAACAGTGTTGCACACAAAGAGGCTTTTTGTTGGCGCACTTTGTTTGGTTTGTGCCACTTAATTTTTGCTGTTATCTTAAGTAGAGCTGGACGTTTACAAATGAAACGTTGCTGTCACGTCAATGGTTATGCTGGGTTTGAGCAGAAAAAATCCCCTTACATATGTTTGGGCAATACGGAGCCCCGCAGGGGACATGGGAGAAAAAAAACTTAGGAGATCTCGCAATCTCTCGCAAAAGTTTTGCGAGATCTCGCAAAACAAACTCGGGATCTCGCAAAACTTTTGCCAGATCTCGCAAAAGTTGAATTCCAACAATGGCGGCAGCTACTTAGTTGTAATATTACTCTTTCTGGATCACAAAATACACTTTTAAGATATTTTGAGCCGTGAATGTAGTTGTGTAAACTACGCTGTGTAAAAACGCAGATACCTGCTTGGTTTACAAGACATCACATATTTGCAAAAGCGCTCCGACGTTTTCGGAGATCTGACACCCACTAGCTCGAAGCTAACAGGAGGTCGAGACCTACTACAGCCGGGAGGAACACCGCTTCCCCGGCACATCGTGCCTCGACCTCCCGGTCGGCTTCGAGCTGGCGGCCTCCGAAGAATGCAGCTAAAACTTTTGCGAGATCTCGCAAAAGTCCATCTTAATTTTTTTTCTCCCATGTCCCCTGCGGGGCTCCGTAGGGCAATGATTGTTGTTAAGGTAAAGCTTATTGAATGATCGTGATCACAGTAAAGGGAAATTTTACTGTCAGAAGAAAAGGGAAAGCCTGTTGCATTATCCGCCTTTTTGCTCCCAACAGGCAGTAGTCATTTTAAATCCCTTCTGGACTGCCTTATATGTGTGCTGTAAAAATGATTGATGATCCTCTCTGCCTGATAAAAAGAAGTAATACCTCTCTTTACTGGCAAGTTTTCTTTTTCTTGTATTCCCTGTTTGTTTTATTTCCTTTTGCAGATTTTCTTTCCTTTATCAAGGAATCCCAGTTTATCCCAGTTTACCAGTTTGGGTAAACTGGGATAATGCCCTGTCTTTTTTAATATTATTATTCTAGCAACATAAAAAAAAAGTATAATTAAAGGCAGGAAAGCTCTGTTTACTTTGGCCTTGCGTACTGAACATACACAATGTGAAGGCATGTCCGGTGTTAATCAGTCTAGTTTTATGTGTAAATTCCCATTTTTGAAAATAAAGACACGGCTCCTATTTGCAACAACATTTTTTTGTGTCCATAAACAACACAGATAAAACCACACAGGAATAAATGTCAGTGACTTAAGCAGATCATTATTAAATGCAACAGATTCTCCAGCTGGCTCCTCAGCCAACATGACACACAAAGATGAGCGCGAGTCCTCTACGAGTAACCCCAGTTTTGTTCACCGTCTTGTTACAGTCTGTGTTTGTTTGTGCACATCAGTGTCTGCGAATTCTAATTTCCCCCCCTCATTCAGGCCCTTATTTGCTGTTTGCACAACGGCTGCTAAGCAGTCTCTCAATACCAGCCAACAAATGGATTATGTAAGAGGCAGAGCCTGCTATGTTTGACTGCCAATCTGCAAAAGAAAAACAGGCACGGTGGACAAAGGGAGGGTTAAAAATGAATAAAGCGAATGAGAAGGTGAGAAAGGGAACGAGGAGTTAGGAAGGAACCTCTGGCTAAATGTTGTGGTTCCGGACACGGTGCAGCAAATCTGCTTTGCTGTTGCTCTTCCCCTCCTCTGTTTATTTTTGTCTCATCACCTTATTAGTCTGGCTCGGTCTGTTTATTTTTCCAATGAAGGACTCTCAGCATTAAGCAGTCATTCATTTAGTATCTCCCATTCCTTGTCCTGCTTATCCATCTTTTCAGTCCCCACCCTACCCCATCGTCGCATGTGAAATATACGACAGGCGCACTCAGACAGCCGGCCCCATGTCCAAGAGTCCCCCCGGGCCTGAGAAGCGAGGGAGAGATGAAAAGAATACAATCAACTGTCTTTGCTTCATCCAGCCACTTTAACACTGACTCGGCATCAGAACGCAGAGGATCCAGTGACATTTCAGTAGCTACCCTCCTCAGAGAACTGGCATGAGGATTTTATTTCTCTTTTTTTTTCACAGTCACATCTGTCGGGGATAACCAATCCCTTGCATTTAGCTTTTGGCTCTTCAATAACCACCCAAGCAGTATGTAGCAGTCTCATGAGCCTTGTGAGATCAGAGGGGAGTTAGACCACCTTCAGTCTTTAAAGGTGCAGGCTCATGTTTGTTCAGTTTTCCCTTCTGGGGCTAATCTGCATGGATGTAAGCTCACGATAGTTTTCTGACTAGATAATGGCCATTCTGTTTGGGAAATGGACATGCAACATTGAATCCCACCCAGGCAGCTTTCACGTGTCAACAAGACTCAAAGCTTCATATGATCCCAAAGTCCTGTGTGGACTGACCCGTTCCAGCTCATCACATGCACCCACAGTTTCACACACATACATGCAGCATCTAATGCATGCACCTCACACATCGAGCAGACTGTGTTTTTTTTCTTTCATCTCCTCTCTTCATCCGCCTCCGCCTTTGATGTGGGATACTCTGGAGCCCGAGGAATACAGTCTTGGGGAATAAAACAGAGTGGATCTGTGCTTTCGCAATAGGAAGAAGCTTTCCATTGTTCCCTTTTCATCTTTCGCACTTTCTCAGCCTCTTTTCGTTGCTTTCAATCATTCTCTCCATCCTGTCCTCCACTTTCCAGCATCTACTTCTCCAAGATGAAGGTCATTATCCTATTAGATGTACATATTTCAAACACTCTTCCACTTCTAGTGCCACAATAACAAGTTATCCAAACCCTGAAATGCTCTCAGCTCATTTCATTAAAGAACCATTTGGAATTTTGCTCCCACCTTTGGTCAAGTGTTCTGTAGGGTCCATTTCATGTTGGGCTGTAAGCTGCTAAAGTGGAGGATGATGTTGGCTTGGCCAAACTGATTGTGCAAGGTGCTGACATTCTCACTCTGATTCTGATAAGTGGTATTTCTGAGAGGCCATTATGTCCATGTAACAAGCTGGAGAGGTGAAGTCAGTGGAGGCTAATTTTACCCAGTGGTCAGCAGTAGCAGAGTAGGGATTCTGCACTAGTTTAATAGTGTTTTTTTTTCTGCAGATTTTCCATTAAATTGGTTGTTGTGCCGTGGAATGAAGTGGTTGTTGTAAACCAAAGATTTTAGGTCGCTTTTTGGTAAAAACAAAATACTGCTTTTTGTATTTCACTATTTCATGTCTCTGTTTTCTGACATCTTATTAACTTATCTGTTCAATTCTGCAGAATAATTAGCCAGAAAGGGTAATGGTTAGTTTGCTCATGTTAATAATTTCCTAGTAGCATCTGTTATCTGACAGGTTTCTGTGAAAAACACGACTTTTGTATCCGCGTCATTTCTCAACTTCTATGCCCTGTGAGCACGGTTCATGCAAAAACTTTTCCACTTGTGTAATTTTACAATTTGAGCCATTTTTTCATAAGGTCACCACTTCAGGGACAGGATGGCTACACCAGCTTCAGCCTGTGTTTGTTTATGTACTGTGAAGGCCACTCCAGTGTAATTAGGATGATGTTAACACTAATTAGGCCCGTGGCTATTAAACATTATCAAGAAGTGCACACACTTGCTTGCACATTTGTACCCCCCTTGACACACGCCCACACACACATACAAATAAATACACATGAATAAATAAATACGCACACAAGTGCACACCTTTAGTCCCACCTTTATACCTAGCAGCAAAATAAATAAAAACAGTATGACCTTTTCAGAACATCAATGCTTAACGATTCTGTATGGGAAACAAAGATCATTCTATCCAGGTCTGTTATGTTTTTTCAAGCAGCACATGTCAGTGTTCGACAGTGCAGAATGTGTCTTCAGAGCTTCCTGTTAGATTCTGTTTCACTCATCATTTTCATCAAGCGCTATCATGGCTTTATCTCTTTTTTTTCTCCCTTTTTCCACCTTCTGTTAACTGTTATATTTCAGCGTAGATAACAGCCAAAGTCTTGCTACTGTGATTTTTCAGCTGTTTTCACCATATTTTTGGAGGACTAGTATTTGGTGGTGGCGGTGGGTTGTGGGTGGGGTCATTCTGCTGACGCATTCAGCCCTAAACACGGTGAATAATGAAACAACCGAGTCCCAGGCCAGAACCTGGTGCTTAAATATTCACACATTTCTGTCTGCTGCTGGAGTTTGATCAGCATGATCATTATTAGAAGAGTTAATGTGGGAAAAAAACAGCTCTGTGCTCCTGCACATCCTCACACGAGTTCAAGCACATAGACTTTCTGAGGCTGGGTGTGTCAGCATGCAGCATGCAAACAGTAAAAACACAGTGAATACAAAACAACCAACCAGATTAAATTATATACAAATGGACTTCTTTATCCAGTTGGTCTGGTGTGTGCAGTCAGTTTATGATTAACACCTTTCCGGTAATTCTTCTAAATAAAAAGTCTGATTAAAGTTCTGTTTAACTGCAGAACGTGTGTGTTTATTTAAAAGCCTCAAGAACTTTCCTTCAGATGTTCTGACACATTTCATGTGCAATGCAATGTTTTAAGTCTGTTTTCAAGTGACTGCCAGAAACAAGACTAAAACATTTGCATGTTTAAGTATTTCAGCATTGCTATGTAGACATGCTCAGGTCAAAAACAACAGGAATTCTGTCTTTTGGATATCCTCACTTTTCTCCTCTGCACATCTTCTTAGCCACATTGATTCAAACGCCCGACTTACATAATAGCGTAGCAATTTGCACTAATGCCTCAGTGGTCTTGTCACAAGCAAAATGTACCCATGTAACCCATGATTTGCTTCAAATTTTCAACTGGAAAACACAGCAGACATCTTGGTGATGATGTCACAGTGCGGTCTAGGGGCGATCGTGGCTCAAAGAGTTGGCAGCTCGTCTTGTAACCGGGAAGTTGCCGGCTCGGACAGTCTCGGTCGTTGTGTCCTTGGGCAAGACACTTCACCTGCCGCCTACTGATGATGGCCAGAGGGGGCGATGGCGCGATATGGCAGCCTCGCTTCTGTCAGTCTGCCCCAGGGCAGCTGTGGCTACAACTGTAGCTGCCTCCAACAGTGTGTGAATAAATAGTGGAATTGTAAAGTGCTTTGAGGGCCCCGAAAAGCGCTATATAAATGCAATCCATTATTATTATTATTGTTATTATAAATCCTCTTCACAATTCTTCAGTTGTGTTGGAGAAAAAACCCTCTACGCTATAAATTTTTAGAGATATCCACGGTTATGTGAAAATTATTTACAAACTATAAGTGCGCTTGCTAAAAAATAAAAAGTGTTGCTGTCTGTTTTAGCAGCTCTATTGGTCATCACTGTCTGAGCCTCACCAGACTATTGAGCAAGTTATCAGACAGAGGAGGATATTTTAGGATGATCAATAAGCTTTCTAGATGGCACATATTCAGGGTAGATGGACTGTCCTGCCTTGCAACCTTTCTAAAGACTACTCAGTTCTTATCAGAGTGAAACAGCACACACACACACATACACAGCCTTTCATACTTCTCCCACTGGAGCCCTTCATTTAAAGATATTCGGGAAAAACACAGGGGAGGGTGTCTTAGCAGCCGTGGAGTGATGTTTGTACAAAAATTGCTCTCTGATAGTAGCATCTCCTCTAGAGACGTAACAAGCATTTTGAATTGTTTCAAACAAACTTTGCCAGCACGCCACTGGTGTCAAAAGCATAATAGGAGAAACATCTGAATCCTCCCGAATTGTAAAACGTTACAGCGGCGTATCAGGTCCCTGCTGGCACAATCGGGGAGGGGAGTAATCAGCAGAAATCTCAAGATGACAGAAGAGATTTCTGAATAGTTTGTGGGATGATTCATCGAGATATAAAATATTTGGCATAGCTCACAATCGAGATCGTAATTTAAAAAAACGACTCTAATGTCCATGGCATTTGTACTTTTGTGATTTTAATAATTTATAAGCAAACTAAGTAACGCGAAACACAGAAACTGCTCATTTTCAATTATCTGCTCCCTACGCTTTGATCTCTAAGCTAGACAGAAAAAATGGTGATTTTTTTCCAAAGTACTTTGAAGCAGGTAACAATCCGAGACTGAAATTAGTTCCATTTTGTCAGTAGCCTATAATTTAGAAAGACAGGGCAACACTGTTATTCCCCTGGCATGACTATCATTGCGGAAAAAGGCACCCATCCACAAGTTCACACCCTGACATTAAATCTGGACAGAGCTGAAAAATAGAACGTGCATTGGGCACGTACATGCCCGATGCCTTTCAGATCTCTGCATTTCTTGCAGAGATCTGAAAGGACAAAATATACGGTTGAGTTTTTGGAGCAGAAGTTTATTAAATAATGGAACATAAATAACAGAGGGGTCAAACTCTCACCCTCCACTTTAGTTACTCGTGTTCAGTGTGCCATCGAGTTTAATCATGAATTCCAAAGAATATAATTAGCTGCACTCAATCCGGGAAGGTGAGACTGTTCTCGTTCCCAAAGCACAATTTTGTCAAACAAAATGTATCATGTGGCATCAGGACCATCATGCACTGTGTTTGTTTTTACGGCAGCAGTGAAGTGGGTTTCACTTCCTGCTTTTAGCATATGAACATTTTTTTGTTGCTTAAACCTAACCAGTGAGTAAAAGCAAGCTAAGCAGAGAGCATGCATGAACACAAAGCATGAACCACATCTCCTCGTTGATAAACCCACGATTTATGTCAAAGCAATGACATTAATTCAGTTCAATTCCCTTTTTTATATATAGCGCCAAATCGCAACAATAGGCCATGTCAAGTTTACTTAAATTGCACGGTAAAGACCCTTCAATAATACAGAGAAAACGCAACAATTGGCAACAGTAGGAAGGCAAAACTCTGCTGTGACTGGTTGGAGGTGTGGGGAGAAAGACAGGACAAAAAACACACTGTGGAAGACAGCCAGAGATTATTAATAACTAATGATTAAATGTAAAGTGGTGTTTCGTGGGAAGCCCCCAGCAGTATTTGGTATTCAGCTACACTGGTAGAATGACAGGCAGTGATGTTCTTGTGGCTGCTGTAGTGACGCCTGCTGGTGAGTCTGGATTAGTAGAAGCTTCCTTTTGGCTTCTAGCTTTGAATTTGTTTTTTAAACATCTGGAATACCAATTAGGTCTTAATTACAGACACAATCAGTTGGGAAAAATCTTCAGCCTTTTAGAGATGATTCTAAATGTCTGATCTTTAAGTTTAGCCCAGTACCAAAAGCTAGTAACTCAGAATTCACCAGACCCAGTTGCAAAGGAAACTGATGACAGTTTTAATTATCTTAAGGTGTCAAATTAAGGTTCAAAATTCAGGGAGAAAATAGTACCAAGTCTGCATGGACACAGAGTACTTTTCCTAGTTTTTTAACAGGATTAGACGCAGCAGAAAGCTCACTATTTTCACAGCAGATTCTTTGGTAACACAAGAACAGCATAGTTTAATAGAATTTGTGTTTTTTTGGTAATTCTTTACTTCATAAATCTCTATATTTAAAACAACAGCCTTCATTATTGACCTGATGCATCAGCTGCATCAGCTTAATACTGAACTTTTGGGGATTTTTGGACTGTTATGACCAAGTATCATCTTACCTAACTCATGTAACAGGAGGAAGATAAATATTTTCCAACTGGATCAGGGGAAGTGATTTCCCATTTCCATTCTAGAAGTGGACAATATTTAGGATGCTTTATACTGTTATAAAGAAATAGTCATTAGGCCAATGTAGACAAGACTCTAAGATGACAAAAGAGGAGTGTTTGCAGCTAAGGATATTGATGTGTGTGCCTGCACAAGTGAGTTAAAGAGATGGAAAGATCCTAAAATGTCAGCAAAGTCTGTGCTCTTTGTCAAGTTCTTGTTGGTGTGTGTGTGTGTGCGTGTAACTGCAACTTCAAAGATCAACAGCTGTCTGAAAACTTTCGCAGAATATCTCATCTCAGCCCGCTTCTCTCTCCCAATCTACAAATCTCTTTGTAACTGTCTCAGAAATATATGTTGTGTCTAAAAAAAAATTGAAGCAAAGGTTTCAGTCTCTTCCTTTAAAAGGAATCAATAGCGCCGTCTCTCTCCTTAACTGCTTCAAAGAATCAGTCTGTACTGATGCAATAATGTATGAAGGTTGGCGGAAGCAACTCTGTTATAAAGTTACTGTTTGAGAGGCTGTCTGGGATGTTAAAATAAGGACTGAGTGTAAATGCATGCAGCATTGGTGTATCTCCATGCGTTTTGCCTCTCAAGAAGTGACTTCACCACCGCCAGCAGTCCTTTTATCCTTGTGGATTTTTCATTTTATCACCGGTTTATCTTACTATTTTCACGCTGTCTGCTCCCATGAGGCTTTGCAGCTGGCACAGGACATGGCAACATTGACCACAGGCCATCTGCTTTTTCCAGTATGGCCCGTTTATCCCTATGTTAGATGGCAGTGGTATAAAATCCACTACTCCAAATCAATTCCTCCTCGCAGAGAGAGAGAGAGAGAGAACGCATCCGGGATGATACACTCAATCCTAAATACACTCTCCCCTCGCTTCAGTTTCGAAAAGAAAAGTAAGGAAAAGGAGAGGAGACGGAAAAAATCTAAATCAATAGGTTTTTCATTACAGCTTTGAATCATTTCTGATTATTTTTCTACTGGATGCATGGACAAAGGGAAGTTGTATTTTCTTCTTTTTGGGAGTGACTCATTCTTTAAACTGAATTACTGAGCAGTCCACGTGAATGGAAATAATAATCAATGGGTATCCTGTGATGGTTTGATTTATTCTCCGCTGGAAGAGCCACAGGTAGGATTGATCGGCCAGATCGATGGCACCAGAGCTAATTAGACAAAAGTAATAAATATTTAGCCTTCTTTTTTGATGTTTGGATGTGTGGCAAAGGAGGGGCATTTGAGAGGATTACCAGACTAGATCATAGTGAAGTAAAGGTCAAAGGAATCCATATCCAGCCAGGCTTTTGTTTGCTGACAACCTTTGAGCTAATACAGTTCTCGATAGGATGTTTTGGAGAAACCTCGTAGATGCATGAGCCTGGATTTTTCTGCTGCCTTATACACTACAGACACATTTTCACATATAAGTACATGCAAAGGTTTTTTGCCCTCATAAATACAAAGAAATGAGTTTGAGTAAAACACACCTGAAATACATAAAATCAAAGGTTTTTTCGTATTTAAATAATTTACCAGGAAAGAAAATATGTTTGATGCAATTACATGTAATCAAAAAACTTAAAGATAACATTTTGGGCATAAATACTATTTGGAGTGTGTTGCAATAGGATATTTCACAAGGAAATACGAGTCACACACTTAAACACGAAAAAAACATTTTTTAAGATGCCTTGAAATGCTGCAGCGTCATTCTGTTTCTTTCTCTGTCTTTGTCAAGGACTGCAGTGTGGCAGGCAGGAGTAGGACCCAAAATGCAGGCGCTCAGACTCAAGGTGTTAACTCAAAGTCACAGCTTTATTGGCTGGCAGGGAAAAAACATACAAACTAAACTAAACTGGGAAACAACAAACCAAAACTCACAGGGAGATCCACACAGCAAGAGGGACGACGCGACACTGACTCAGAGAAACACAGGGTTTAAATACACTGGGAAGTAACGAGGGGAATGAGACAGAGAAGGAGGGCACAGCTGGGAGAAATCAGGACTGACGAGACAAGGAAAGCAGGACGCATTCACATAAGACACGGACCTTCAAAGTAAAACAGGAAGTATGACATAGAGACGCGAACTTGACACGGTGGAGACAGCAACTAAGAAACAGAGACAAACCATAAGGTAGAGGACTCTAAGAACCGAAAGACACAGAGGGAAACTCAAACATGCAGACACAGACTTACACAGAACAGAGAAACATGAAGGGCAAGGGATCGAAACTAGAAACCACAGAATAACTCACACAAGTACAATAATACAAAAATCACAAAGAACTAAACATGCTGGGTCAGGGGACCCAGGACCCTGACAGTCTTTGCTTCTAAGAGAGGATAATAACACACTTAAACACACTTTAAAGACACTCTTGCATATAGCTTCTAATTAAAGTGCCATATTAAGGATTCTTTTTTATGTTCACATTAGCTAGAAAGTTTCGATTCTTCACTGCTGCATTACATTCACACATCACTACTGGCTGTTTCTGCAAACTGAATTCCTAATCAAAAGTGTGATGCGGTCATGCACACTGGAGAAGTTCCAATCAGCGAATCTATTGTTTTCCTTTTTATGCATGTGCGACAGAGATCCTCTGTTGGTGGTGAATCTTAAGGTGTAGAGATGTGTTTTGTTTTTTGGAAGACTAGCAGGGAAGAATGTCCCCCCCCCCCCCCCCCCCCTCTAGACTGCTTTTATAATTGATAAACACCTTTTCGCTCACTTTTTTTTCTCCCTTCAGCTGAGTGTGTGTTGCACTGCAGTATGCAGTGGATTTTACCTCTTCCAGAGCAGCAGGTGTTTGCTAGAAGAAACAGTGACACATGGATGCGCCCTCTCAGACTACTCATTAGAAACTCTGCACCTCCTTTGTCTCCTCATTTAGAGGGGAGAAAGGTGCACATACACACAAACACATGCATCCGTGTATACAAGTGCACAAAGCAGCAGGTGGCCACTTTCAGCTGGACAAATCAAAGCAGCCAAAGTCAACACCAGCTCATTAGATGGATTTAGGAACAAGAAAGACATGGAAAATATTTCCAAGTATGACTGGGGCAGAGAAGCTCTTATTTGCTTTGTTTTATTTTTATGTATTTATTTCATTCTCTTGCTGAGATTTAACACTTTGTGGCTTCTGTTCGTGATATGCTAATAAAGTAAATGTGTCGATAATAAAGACAAAGTAAAGCGTGACAAGTGTGACAGTGACGTCAGGAATAGCAGGAGCTCTCTTGGGAAAACAAAGCATATGGTAGATGCTATGCATGAGAGGGGTGTTAACTGATGAGAATTAGTTCACTGTGAGTGAATACACAAGATATGCAGCGATGATACCGGCTCCAAGTCTAATTTACGATGCAAGCTAAATGAGATGTTCGGCGTGATTCCGGTTGAAAATTTGATTCAATGCCCTGTTTGCTATTTAAGTTCTGACTTGTTACGAATTTGACTGTTTTTGCACCCTAAAGCTAAGAATACACCAACCATACAATTATATATACATTTAATTCCCTACATTTTAGGGGCCTTTTGCCTTTATTTTTCTCCACATCTGCGCCATCCCTGCTTGATACTTGATCATGTTGTCTGAGTGACATCAAGAAAGAAACAGTATTGTCTTACTGCAAAACTACATAGACAAAGTACCTTGTTTCCTGTTAAAGGGCAGCAAATTAAATATTCCTTGAAGGCTCAGATACTTCCTTTAATAACCACAATTCCAAAAAAAAAAACATATGGAGTGTGTAAAATGTCAAAAAACAGAGGATGGTGATTTTCGGATCTCATAAATCTTTATTTTATTTACAATAGAATATAGAAAACATATCATGTATTTAAACTGGGAACATTTGGCAGCAGGTCAGTAATTGGGTATTGGTCTGGGTATAAAAAGAGCATCTTAGAAAAGCAGAGTGTCACAATGGCCACGGGCCGATAGCTCGATCGGACTCGATTGCAGATAACCACAACAGAGACGGCTCAACGTTTTGCAGTGTTTATTATTTAGTCAACAAGTGAATATGTGGCAGGGTGTCGCTAATGATGTAACCGTGTGACAGCGGGGGTGAACGGGGGTCTAGCAGGTTGCGACGGGAACGGAGCGGTTGCGTCTGGGAAGAAGAGAGAACAGGGTTAAGAAGGCGGCAGGTGCTGGGTATCCAAGCAGAGGTGAAACTGACTGATAGCGCTTACTGGTGACCGGCGTGAACCTCGCTTTGAGGGAGAGGCAGCGATAGTCCAGGGGAGTAGTGGAGAGGCTGGCAGACCTGAGTTCCGCTGTGTCCAAGGTGGTGAGTGAGGCTGGAGGGCAGGCAGGTGAGGGTCCTTGTATTTTTCCTGATTATGAAGATGATCCACGGAGAGCTGAGGTTGAGGGTGATAGCAAAGAAGGTCCAGGGAATCTGAAGCACATGAAACCAAAGTTAACAAGGAAAAAGTGGCAAGAGCGTAAAAAGCCGTCGAGTCAATACCAACGTCAGGTCGTTGACGAACTGGCGGTGAAGGAGAGTCTGAGGGGGCCTTAAATCCTCAACCTGATTGCCCTGAATCAGTCTCAGGTGTGCAGGACTGCAGCAGGGATGATGGCTCCGCCCAGGGGTGGAGACCAAGGAACTCAGGTGCCTGATGGAATTTTCCAGTCGAGTCTCCAGATCCTGACACAGAGTCAGTCAGAAGTAAAGATGGGCAAATTTTCAGAATAATGTTCCTCAACATAAAATTGTGAAAGCTCATCATGTGCAGATATATCATCATCCACAGCACATTACATCATCGAAAGATGTTCAGAATCTGCTGAAATAAGCACAAGGCTGAAAATCAATATTGGGCCCTCAGGTGGCACTCATTAAAAACAGGAACAACTCTGTCATGGGAATCACTGCGTGGCTTTAGGATCACTTCCTGAAATCATTCTGTCACAGTTCACCATACCATCCATAAACGCAGATTAAAGCTACCATTGTGCTTATGCATTAAATCCTTGACATATAAGGAGTGCATCAGTGCCACTGGAATCGGCAGCTCGAACACCTGGAAAGGCACCATCAGTGCTGAAAGGTACATGCAGATTTTAGAGCATCATAGTAGAAGGGTTCAGGTGCTGAACCTTTCACCATTTGAAACCATCTGGCCCATCATGATATAAAAAACACGACAAAGAGGGCCGAGGACTGAGGTACAGCGAAAATCCTCCATGAAACATGAATAGGGTAGCGTTCCCATTCAACAGAACTGATCTGCTCAGTTCCCAGACATTAATGGACTTTTGCTAAAGGTATGCTTCACAGATTAGCAATATACTTTATTTTTATTAATCTTTAATTATTGTCCCAATTATTGGGATTTATGGCTTCTCAGAGTCCCTGCTAATTTCTGTGGTCCATCTTCAGCTCTCTGCAAGGCCAAAATAAAATGTAATAAAATTTCAGTCTTTAACATACTGTACTTTCTAAGGAAATTAAGACACTTGCTACTGCTAACTGCTGTTGGTCACTGCTACTCTTGTAGCCTTTTGTTATATGAAAAAGTGTCTGAATGGAAGCTTTTGTTGCTCCAGGATCTAACAAAATTATTCAACAATTATACAAACGTTAATACTTTATATACCATCAGAGGAGCTAGTTTTGTTTTTTGTTTTTAACTATGTGCTAGTTCCCCCCTCTGTTTTAGACCTAAGGGTGTTGCATCCAAGATTTCCATAAAAATTAAAAAATACTAGCTTGTCAGACTTCAAGGCCGTATTACGTCTTATGCCGGGCTCACACTGTGCGATTTTTTTCAGTCGCGCGATTCAGCTCCTGCTCAAACTGTACGATTGACTCACAGGGGTTAGAAGTTCGTAGGTCACGATGCAGAGTCTCACACTATACGACCCGATGCTCTGATGCGACCCGAGTGCTCACACTGTGCGTCCATAAAATGAAGGTTATAACAGAAATTCTGTCGCTCGCGCTCCCTCTCTGTCTTTCACTCACACAGACATGCACCACCACCGCCATCAACTTTGCTGAATTGCTAATGAAAAACATGATCAGGCAGCTGTGATTGAGCAGCAATGTCCATCCAACTATTTTCACGGTTGTTGTGGTCGTGATAATTTTGTGAGGCCACATCGAAAAGGCTCGGATGAGCTTTCCAAAGTTCTACAAGTGCCTCCATCGCTTTTCATTTTCATTCATTCATTTATGCATTCCTACATTTTGCTCTCATTTACATGCATTCAATATGCATTTAATCTCACAAATAATATATGTATGTAAGAAGAGAATGCGTATGCAAGAGAATAATGTATGTGAATGAAAGAGTATAGTGGAAACGGAAGGCTGGGTGTCTGTACCGCTGTGATTGGCTGAGAAGCACGCGCGGGTCACTTTCAAGTGTCTGACAGCATGGAGGGGGGAGAAGAAACTCGAGTTCTTCAGCAAGCTTTCGGGGTGTTAAGAAATATTTTATCATCTCCTGAAATGGTCACGTCGTTGTCCTCGTCACTTGATCGAGATGGGACGGGCTCAACTGCACCCAGTGTTACCCACAGCACGGTGGAAAGTGAGATGAGGGAACTTTTTAGACCAGCTAACACCCGGGTAGATTTAAACGAGCCAAGTAGCTACACGGAGTTCGACTGGAGTGGGGCAGTCTAAAACATGAGAATAAAAATATCTAAATATAAAAATTTTAATAAAACTATGTGAGAGTGAAAGTATATGTGTGTGACAGAAGAATGTATGTGTGTGAGAGTGAAAGAATGAATTTTGGCTTGTACAGCCCCTCATAGAAGTCAGGGCTATAACACACAGAAACATGAGTAATGTATTCCCTATATTGTCACAATTCCTTATTGTCAGCAGATTATACATGTGACCCTCCCGTCTCTGGATACATGGGAAGGACTGGTAACAGCTGGTTATAACATTATGCCAGCTAATTTTGGGCTTGAGTGTCCTAACACTTCTCCACTGATGAAAAATTTGATTACGTTCTCACATTTTCAGTCCAAAAAAGTTTCATCCGCTCAAGGACATTTTCGCTAACAGCAGCAAAAACAGCAGTGTTACCAAGGTTCAGGATATCCTCAACAGCTCATCTCATCAGTCAGAGATGAGCTACTCTGACTCACAAACTCCTTTCACAAAGTTTTAAAACCTCTTCCCGAGTAAAGCGATGTAGGCCCCGACACTGACAGCTGAGGTAAACAGTGCACTGTCGGCTTTCCACAAATAGGGAAAAACTCTGGGGAGGATCTGGTCCAAACAGTAGCAGAAACACTCGTTATGGTGTACAGTCTAAATGTAATGTTTTAGATCTGGCTTGGCTGATGAAAACATGTTTGTCCTACAGCAGCTACCATAGATAGGATTGTGTGCTTGAATTGGGAGGGGTATAAAAACAGAACTCTGACTGATATCTCACGGCAAACATTTTACACACTAACTTCAAGCTTAAATCATCTGGATGATTAAAGATCACAGCCATTAAGTCTCAGTTTCAGCTGTGTTCCTCACATACAGCGCTTTCTCTTAGTCCTCCTAATATTTAATGTTATTGTGTACCACAGATGGAACTTTTACTCTTAAGTTGATGCTTAGTTGAAGGTGGTCAAAGGAGCTTGCAAAGAAAAGCGTCTGGACTTCTTTAAGTTGCTTGAAGACGTTTCACCTCTCATCCGTTCCCTCCCCAGACGCCTTAACGCCCACTCACATCCTGGGCCATCTGACCTCAGGAATTCGCATGATAAGGTGGGGCCAGGTTTCACAATGAGCTCACCCGAAACCCAGGCTGATTGGGACCCACACCCAGTTTCACACCTTGGCTCAGGTGATTAGAGGATCATCAGGGGGTCCTTTTGTCCCTCTGTGGGGGGATACTCCCACTAGGTTTATATTTGGGACTCCCCACCATTTGACCTTAGAACTGACAAAGCTTCTTGGATGAGAGGTGAAACGTCTTAAAGCAACTTAAAGAAGTCCAGACGCTTTTCTTTGCAAGCTCCTTTGACTGCGATGACCTGGATGACTGATAACCTTCACAGACTTAGTTGAAGGTGATTTGACAGAGTGGTGAACCTCTTTGAAAAACTCAATTATCTTGTATTCTGTTTATTGCCAGTTATTTTACTTACTTTGCTTTTTTAAGCACAACCTTTTAAGATTTTCTTCTCCCATCCCAAATTTTCAGTCATTTTCATTTTGCTTTGATTATTTTCAAAATGAATAATGTATCTTTCAAAAGAACAATAACTCTTGTTTTTAGCACCTAATTATTTTGTATCTTTACGGTTCAACTGATTATATTTTCCACAGCGTCCCAGACTTTTGGCAGACGGTGTTGTGTAGGCTCACATATGTTTGCACAGGCTGAGCAGTAATCTGTCAGACTAGAAAATTCAATATGACATGCAAAATTAGTGACGGGTGATGAACCCTTTCTCGCCCATAAGTGCAATCGCCTACGTTAATGTACAACAACTTCCACTACCAGAAACCATTTTCTCCTTTTCCTCACACGGCTTCAGCCTCATCTATCACAACATGGCTCCCCTCCCTCTCTGCTCGTCGGCCATTTTAGAAATCTTTCCTCCTCTTCCTCCACAGTTGCTTCTTGCCCAGTTTCTGAGAAACTATGCTGCTGCACAAATAAACACGGGAAAGAAATAAAAACGAAAGTGTCAACTTCTTCTCTTCACCATCCACAATTGGCACTTTACCCGTCTTCTGAGTTCCTTGCCTCCATACCCTGTCTTTCTTCAACCTCTTTTTTTTCCCTCCTCCTCCTCCGGCACAAAGCTTCTTTATAGCCCTCCTTGCCATGCTGCGATAATTAGTCAGCGCTAAAATAATACAGCCTCGAGAAAACAACAAGAGCTGAGCGGAGGGCTTAGCTCTGCCGGGAAGGATGGAGGGAAGGAGGGGTGATGAGAGGCAGAAAGGGAGAGAGGAAGCGAGAGATCGGGAGGAGAGTTGTGTGTGTCAGCCGATTTCAAACGGCTACCAGCAGATTGTTAGATAATGAAAGTGTCAGGTAGACGAGTGAGCGTGCGCGTGAGCGCACATTAAGGAAGCCTGCACGTGTGCATACTTGAATAGTGTTCTTCCTTGCGTAAGACATGCTGTCACTATAGCGTCTGCTTTCTGCCATCTTTGACCTGACCACACCAAGAAAGTCGGTTATGTATATCGATGCGTCCGTGGAGATGAAACCCATTGCCGTGCACTTCTGCGACCATGCGTGACTCTATAGTCATGTTATTATCAAAACCATAGCAATTGCATTGATTTGTGAGGTGTCATTGGGATGGCTAGCGCTTAATTATGTGTATTAATCGCTTGTTTACTTGCGTAATCTTCTTGATACAACTATGTGCTTCGTATAGCAAAATATGCACGCATTAGTATGTAGACAGAGCGCCTGTGTGTATGTATATTTATGATCCTGGGAGGACAGACAGCCCACAGGGTTGAGAGCAGTTCACTGTGGTTTCATTACTCTATGCTAATCACAGCCAACGCCCGTCATTTCTCATTTACCACCAGGCTTACTGGAGCCAAGCCAAGTCCTAACCACTCTGCTACAGTTCAAACATGAAATCGCTCCCATGTATGGGGCGGGTACTTTTTTAAGGCTGGAGCTTAAAGTACTGTTAAGGCAAAGTTATTTTGACAGGGAGAATTTCTTTTGTTAAATGTTGAGAGATGGTAGTTATACTGAAAGTTTGTCAGTTCGCCCTAGTTTGAATCCAGCGCAACTGCGGGCAACTGACTGCAAATGAAGCCCGCCGAATTACCATTTCAAAGGCGAGTGACATCCCGCACATACCGGGGCTCACGCTAGACGCGACTTTGCGACCAAGATGTACGCTACCAGTAACATGTTTGAGTTGTATGTTTTTAACCAGACGTAGTGCTTTCTCTCTGATGCAGACTTCCTGTAACTACTGACTTTCTGCTGAAACGCTATTCAATTTAAACTTGCAGAAATCAATAAAAGAATATGCAACCCATAAGAAAGCAATAACGCTAGCTGAAATGTTATTGCACCATATAATAGCAAATAACAGGGAAAAAAAACGTAATTTTGTTGTCCATAGAGTCTGTCTTCTTTTTCTTTTCTTTTTTTTCCCAGTTTTACACAGTGGAATATATTCTGTTTGTGTTTCAGAGTTCACTTAACATGCTGACTTCTTTCTTATCCAGATGTTGAAGAACTAAGCCGTAATTCCCTTTTCCTCCCTGTGTTTTGCAGCTGGGACAACATACATCTTCGGGCGAGGCGGAGCCCTCATCACATATACCTGGCCACCCAATGACCGGCCAAGCACACGGGCAGACCGGCTGGCAGTGGGCTTCAGCACACAGCTGAAGGAGGCTGTTCTGGTCAGGGTGGAGAGTGCCAGGGGACTGGGAGATTACCTGGAGCTGCACATAGTAAGATACTGTACTGGGGTATTTGATGAGGGGTGAAATTGTTAGGGGAATTGGAAAATACAGTGAAGGAACTGTCAGCCAGTTGAATCAGAGGAGAAAGTCCACAATAAAATGGATTAAGAAGTACCTGGGTAGGGAAGGTGAAATGGCAGAGAAGTAGGGTTCAGGGGAAAGCAGATTCCCAAGTCAGTTCCTAGATGTCATTGTCATGGTTTGAGCACTAGAGGAGAATAATCATTTAAGGTTAAACTTTTGCTCATAAAACTGGAAAACTGGACAGAACTTCTCCAGTTGTTGCAGAATTCCCTTTAAAATGCCATTTTGTAGTACTTGCAAGGGTCAGTGCAAGACATTGTGTGTAGAATCAGGAAAATGACTGTGAACTAACATTTCTTTTTATCTACTGTCAAACTAGTTATTACCCTCATTTCTGCCTTTATTGCTTTCATATGTTAGTCTTAAAGGTCATTTAAACCCACCTCTAATGACTTGAAATGGCAATTAAGGGACAGCGGGCATTTAAAAAATGCTTTTACGCAGGCTCTAATTGTCTCATTGACCCCTGTGCTTCGTCTGCCCAACATTACATTCAACGCTCATAGTCAATTTGATGGTGGGCTTTCCGTTAATTACCAAGCAGGACCACGCCTGATAACCCTGGTCCACTCATCATGTTGCTGAAGTCGTGCACTTAAAAGCTGTGTGTAGTTAGGTTCACAGCTCAAGTGTTTTATGGTACCTGTAATGGTGATATTGCAGTATCCTACAGTTTCTTCACACTCACTTAAAATACGCTATCACTGTTATCTACGCTCAACCATCTGCGTGCATGTGTGTGTGTGTGTGTGCGTGTGTGTGTGATCAAACCATGCCAACATCCCAGTGACCCCAATTTGTTGTGCCTGGAAGCGACAGGAACATAGTTGACCCCGGGTCAGTTCTCATCCAGTGCTCTGTAAACTGAAAGTGACTGAGGGAGGGACAGCTGGAAAAGAGAAAGAGAGGGGTAGTTGAAAAAGTAGGGGGGGCAAAGCTAGTGGATGAACTAAGCAAGTCCGGGCCAATTTAAATGCTCTTAAAAATCAGTGATAAATAAAGATAATGACTGTAATGATGAAAGATTACAGTCATAAATGCAGTGTACCCAGCAAATAATGCTCAGGTTGAAGTGGGGAGGTGGCAGAGTTTAACTGCTGCCGCGCCGACATTTGAAGGGCCGGTTACAACATCACCAGCAAAGCTTCTGCTGCTTTTAATAAAAGCTTTTTAACAGAGGGCCGCTTGGATATAGTCGCGCATCTCCGATAATAATATCATTAGAAGACCGTATAATAACAAGAGTCAATATCTGGCTCTATTCAAAACAACAAACACACAAACATTTGCTCTTTTACTTCTGGAGTGTTTTGCCATTCTAAATGTACACCACACACCTGCCCTTCTTTTTGCAAACATATTCATAGTTTACAGCTTTCTAGTGGTGCTTGCAGCACTTAGAATTTCACAACATCCCTTTCCAGCAACACTTTTGCTTAGCATATTCCACAGACTACATATTTCATAGACTTTTTTCTGTGGAAGCACTTTATACAGAAAGAAAAAGTCCTTTGGAAAACGTGGTCCCTGGATTATTTGTGTAAGAGGACTCTGTGATGAGACGTTGCTGTGGAATTTTTAAATTAAATTTCCAAAGACGTGAGCACTGCAACAAAATTCCATTTGCCGTCACCTCCATTTTATTGGGTATTGCAATAAATCTCTGAACGTAACTCAGCACCTGGGGAAATGAAACTATCTGTATGGCTGTGAACATCTAGAGTTTGTAATTTTGTTGAACTGATCCTTTAATTTGACTTTGCCTTTCTGTCAAACATCAGGTGAACCATGGTACATTTTTTTTTGCTCTAACCTAACCTAAAGGAATAGCTTCCCACTTTTTTATCTCAGCCCATCCACCGCGATCCCTCATCAGTCATTCTTTTGCTTGCTCTTCTCTCAAGTGCATATTCTCTATCTAACTTCTGAGTCTTTCAGTTACTCCCTCATTCCCTCATGTCTGGCCCGTTCATTTTCTCTTTCTCTCCCTCTCACACACACATCAGTGCCTCCGACACACCAGCCCGGCTCCTCTGCTCCCATTGCAATTACATTTCATTTGCTGCCGTTCCTCCCGAGTCACTCCCATAAATGACTCTGCTCAGCCCGTGGTGGGTGTTTTGGTCCTGTTAATTATGCTTGTCTCTCTTTGAGGGGAGAAGTACAGGTAAATTAGACCAGAGAACCTGTGAGCCATGGCCCCATATCATCCCCACCTGATGTGGGGGCTTCCTGGCCCTAGTCAAACTACAAAATAGTGTCACATCAAACAGCGATAGTAGCCTTGAGGTCTAATACCTGGGGCCTTATTTGTTCGCTTCAGCGTTTGGTTCAAAAACACAGCTCTTTACTTTTCACTCCAGGGTGACTTGTTCCCTAGCCTCTGGTGGGATTTTGAAGGGTCTGACATATTTAAAAACTGGTGTGCACAGTCCTGTTGGGTTTTCAACATGTTCTAAATTTCTGAATTATGAGAACTTAAACCCACCATTACTCATAAAAGTATTCATTATTTTTATTGTTAATGGTTGTTTTCATAGAATGCAATCTCAACCATTCCCTGTCCTTACAGGATATGACACAAATCTGACTGCTGCTGTAACTAGAACTACTGACAGCGGTGTCAGAATGTGATAGAGCATTATTCCTTATCTTGCACAGACCACCCGTCTCTTTATATACCTTGCCTCTCTTACCAAGCCACCTTCTCTTTCATGCCACTGCTTTCTTCCATTTCTGTCCATTTATGTGACAGAGGGCAGGACATCACTCACTGTATCTTTCTGACTCACTGTCATCAAGCCTCAGGGTAGGAGATGTAAAGTTGAGGGTGTGGGATGTGTTGCTTAAGTTGAATGTGCTGACCACAGTTGTTTTAAAAAGGACATGCCATATCCTCAAAAGACCTTGTGTCTTGCACCTCCCTAATTATTTACTGTAGGTGTGTCTGAAAGTGCAGAAAACTTTCTAGCTGACATTTTGAAAGTTCTAGATGAAAAAGCTTTGAAATAGATTACCTGGAAAATGCCATAGAAGTGAATCACTGCTGAGCACGCCAAACATGACTGGGTTTATTGCTGTTGCAGTGCAGTATTGCTCATGTGTCTATAAAGATTCGCTATCGCCTAGGTCAGAGAATATTAAGTAGTAGTAAACAAAAGAAAAAACAATCTGAATCTAAATTTGCTTTGTTGTCTGGGAGAAAATGTGCTGTTCATCTATCAGGCTTCATCAGTTCTACTGACTGGTGAGGAGTTCCTCTCTGTTTAATCGCCCGGAGAAGTTAAATACCACATAACCCCCCCAAGAGTCGGTAAAACTAATTAAGCCTCTTGGATGAGTGGTGAAACATTCTCAAGAATATGAAGTAATTCCAGTCGCCTTTCACTCACTGCGCTCAGATGCACGTGACAGCTGTATCAGCAACAGCTCTAGTGATACGCAATCACTGCTGTGGGCATGACATGTCACACTGCTGTATGTAGAAAGTTACACATCTTGCCCGCTTGCTGTTGTTTGTCTTCTTTTAATTCCAAACAAAATGCTCTTGAGAGCCTTGGTTGACTTTTAATACAACAAAGTCTACTTACTTTGCTATTTTGGAAACTTTCAGTTATACTTTAAGGTCTTGTTTAGCATATGGACCTTGCTCAAAGGGTCATCAGATGACCCAAGGAGAGAAGGCATAGCATTCTCAAAGGGCCTTTCTGATAAAGCCAGTTTAAAATGGAAAACTGTCAAATAGCTGATGTATGCTATCTAGTGGTAAAGAAGCATTTAAGAGGCTTTACATAAGTAAAAGGATAGAAACAGCAGTGTAGAAGGAATAGCCTGTTACATAAATATATTTAGGCAATTGTACTCATGATAAGCTAAAGGCAGGAAATTAGTTCCCAATGACTATGTCATTAAATTATTATTACTATTAGCCCTTTTCCACTAGTACATACTCGAGTCAGCTTGGCTCAGTTTTTAGGGTTTTTCATTAGGTGGTAGTACCTGGTACCAGGTACTTTTTTTACTACTTACTTGGGTCGAGAATGCATCCAACGATTGGCTACTCAGTGGTACCCCCTAATGAGTCATGAGAGAGTCTCCTTCACAGAAATCAAAGCCACCATTTTTTAAACCTGTCTGATAAAAAAAAACACGAGCAGCAGGTAAACAATTGTCCTGACGTCCTCCGTTATTGTAGTGTTCATGATGTCACAGGACAAAGGGACTGTGGCCGCATTGATATAACAGCCACAAGTACATTAGGTGGCACTCGATTGTAATGGAAAACGACTGAAACCAACCAAGTGGGTGTTAGTGGAAATCCAATTTCTTCCGCTTATGCAGTTTTGGCTTTGGGGGGGTCAAGGTGAAGCCTAACCCAGCTGTCATAGAGGGAGAGGCAGGGTACACCTGTTGTAGTGCTAACACAGAAAAACAGACAGCCGTCCCATGCACACTGGAGCCAGTTAAATTTCGAATCACCAAGTTTCCAATTAGTCGATGACCTGGTCTGCCTTCTGAGCCGCGGCTACTCTTATTGTGCAAACCGCCCCATTATTGTTACTAATGTTACCTGTACCACCTTTAGCCAATATTGTCTTTTTTACACATTAGACATGGTGGTGCAACACTGTGTGAGGCCAATACAGACATAAAACAGTAGTACAGGAAACACAGATGAAATGTGACACATCTGACTGATTTCTTTGATTTCTTTTAAATTGACCAATAGTGTGTCCGTCACAGTCCATCCAAGTACCATCTGCACATTTGGTCACTCTTCTTATGAGTTACATACATATTGTAGTTCCACTAGTGAGTCCTGGTCTATTTCTTTGAGTCCTTAGTAGATGGAGCTCTTTAATTCAATTCAATTCAATTTTATTTATATAGCGCCAAATCACAACAAAAGTCACCTCCAGGCGCTTGACAGATACAGAGAAAAACCCAACAATCATATGACCCCCTATAAAACTCCCTTTTAACAGGAAGAAACCTCCGGCAGAACCAGGCTCAGGGAGGGGCGGCCATCTGCTGCGACCGGTTGGGGTGAGAGAAGGAAGACAGGATAAAGACATGCTGTGGAAGAGAGACAGAGGTTAATAACAGATATGATTCAATGCAGAGAGGTCTATTAACACATAGTGAGTGAGAAAGGTGACTGGAAAGGAAAAACTCAATGCATCATGGGAATCCCCCGGCAGCCTACGTCTATTGCAGCATAACTAAGGGAGGATTCAGGGTCACCTGGTCCAGCCCTAACTATATGCTTTAGTAAAAAGGAAAGTTTTAAGCCTAATCTTAAAAGTAGAGATAGTGTCTGTCTCCCGAATCCAAACTGGAAGCTGGTTCTACAGAAGAGGGGCCTGAAAACTGAAGGCTCTCCCTCCCATTCTACTTTTAAATACTCTAGGAACAACAAGTAGGCCTGCAGAGTGAGAGCGAAGTGCTCTAATAGGGTGATATGGTACTACAAGGTCATTAAGATAAGATGGGGCCTGATTATTTAAGACCTTGTATGTGAGGAGCAGGATTTTGAATTCAATTCTGGATTTAACAGGAAGCCAATGAAGGGAAGCCAAAACAGGAGAAATATGCTCTCTCTTTCTAGTCCCTGTCAGTACTCTTGCTGCAGCATTTTGGATTAGCTGAAGGCTTTTCAGTGAGTTTTTTGGACATCCTGATAATAACGAATTACAGTAGTCCAGCCTGGAAGTAATAAACACAAACTAGTTTTTCAGCGTCTCTGGATAGTCATATTTTGGGGGGTTTAATAAATTTGTCCATATTTCTAGACATGAGAGTTGCTCCATCCAAAGTGGGATGGATGCCGTCTCTCCTAACAAGATCAGGTTTCCTCCAGAAGGTTTGCCAATTGGGACAATTGTCACTCCTGGTCTGACTGGGGAGGGGACCAGAGAAAACTACAGAGTCCGACATTGTTTTGGCAAAGTTGCACACCGATTCAATATTGATTTTAGTGACCTCCGATTGGCGTAACCGGGTGTCATTACTGCCGACGTGAATTATGATTTTACTGAATTTACGTTTACCCTTAGCCAGCAGTTTTAAATTTCCTTCAATGTCGCCTGCTCTGGCCCCTGGAAGACAATTGACTATGGTTGCCGGTGTCACTAGCTTCACATGTCTGAGAACAGAATCACCAATTACCAGAGTTTGACCCCCGGCGGGTGTGTCGCCGAGTGGGGAAAAACGGTTAGACACATGAACGGGTTGGTGGTGTACCTGGGGCTTCTGTTTAGGACTATGCTTCCTCCTCACTGTCACCCAGCCGCCCTCTTTCCCCAGCTGCTTGGGGTCTTCCGGGTAACAGCTAGCGGGGCCTACGCTATCTTCGGCTGCACCAGCTACAGGGGCCTGGCTAGCTAAGGGTGAGTGAAGGGTGCGAAGCCGAGTCTCCAGTTCAGTAATCCTGGCCTCCAGAGCTGCAAATATGCTACATTTGTTACAGATATCATTACTGCTAAAGGAGGCCGAGGAGTAACTAAACATCTGACACAATGAGCAAGAAAGTGCAGGAGGGACAGGTGAAGTAGCCATGGTGCTAACGAGTCGGCTACGAGCTAAGCTAAGCTAGCAAAACAGTAGAGAGACAGTGAGTGAATACGTTGGCTATAAATTAGGTAGTGAGTACACAGAAAGTGTGCTTCGAATGAAGCACGTGAAGATTATACTGTGAAAAAAGAATCTATTTAAAAGTTTTTAATTAAATTGCTAAGCAGATAAGCTACTCAGAAACACCTCTGTGTTTGAGCAGGAACAGGAAGTGATATTCTACCACAGAGCGAGCGAACACCAAGTGACAGCGCCACCTTTAAACACCATCATTGGTGTCCAAATAGCTTCGGTGAGGTAATGACACCTTAGAAAGTTCCCCAAGCTGAAATTAGTATGTGAGCCTTATATTTAGAGTATTGAACAAAGAGGTGAAGAAATTCCCCACACTGAAGCAAATGAAAATGTTTTATATCTGCTAAGGTGGATTCAGTTTTTGAAGCAATATAGACCAAACAGGAAAAAGGGGCAATATCAAAAATCTTACTTGGTTTCATTACCTAAAACATGAGATAAAGGAGAACAGAAACAAGTTTCATGTCTTAAGTTTCACTTCACTTCGAAAAATTCTGTTAGGTGTGGATTTTTCGATTTGCAATGAAGACACGCAATGTCTCCATGATGTCTTTCACAGGATGTCAGTGCTACAAAAGTAAAAAATAGTCATTTAAGAGTGCAGGACATCATTTTTACCAATCTTTATGACATTTTCACCATCAGGGCCTGGGGTGTTAGATTTGGGGAATGAAGGGTGCTGACAGATATAGAAGTGTGCTGATAGCCAAATCTCCCATCTGCAGCTGCAGGAAAAGGTAGATGTCCTTGCAAGACCTTGGAAAACCAGTCATAAAAAACAGGTTTATAAAAGCCTTCTTTTTGAGACTTTTTAGACAATCAACAGTTCGAAATAAGCATAGCATGTCCATCACTGGATACATATCCAAATGGTCATGTGCTGGTAATTGTTTGAAATTGCTTTTTTAGGTTAATTACACTGAATTTCCTTTATTTTTCAGGGCAGGATTAGTGAAGCTGAAAAATATCTCCCAGTGGTTTGCATTTTAGCAGCTGTAATAAAATGTAAATACTTCCAGAGCAGATTTTCAAGCCGGTGATACAGTTTTTCAGTCAGCACAGCAGTCAGTTTGACTGCTGCAAGGATACACACCCCTCCTGTCTTAACTTTGCCAGACTTACCAGAGTGTGAAAGCTGCAGTTGCATGCCGGTGTGTGTCATATCTCAGCGCAAACAAAAGCAAAACATTCCATTGTTTTGTTCTGATTTGATAGTTTCAATCGGAGGTTGTCCACTTTTTTCTCTAGACAAACACTGGAACTCTGAAAAGTGGGTGAGAGGTATTGCTTTTCTCTTTAGCTAGCCGAGTCTGTCTTTTCGTTTCCTAGCTTCATGCTCCACTGTCCCTGCTACCTGGCTCAGGTGATAGCACACCGGGCAGCCCAATCTCTGTAAACACACACATACCTACACACACACACACTCAAAAGGAGTAAAGCAAGATTAAGACGCTGTGCGTTTTGCTTTGCAGGCTGTAATATGGTGGAAACAGCTTGTGTAGAGGGAGCACAAAACTTTAACTATCTTCAGCTTTGTGACTCATCAGAAAGTAAAAGGAATTAGTATGCACGTTCAGAAGTAATAGTCCTTGCTTAAGACTTGTGAAGTCTTTTATGTTTTTACTCAAAGCAATAAAGGCACAAAAAACAGAGCAGCAAATTGGGGGTTATTTGTTATGCACAGAGGGATGAGTCATTAATGCAGAAAGGAGCAAATATCAGGGCTGTTCTTTTCACGAGCTACTCATAAACTTTCTAAATGGCCTGACAGATGGCGGAGTAAAGTTGTAGGAGTTTAGGTGCACCTTTCAAACTAGGACTTGCACAGTCTTTTTTTTTAGAGTTGTCTGTTTGTATTTATTGCTGTTCTCACATCGCTGTCATTACATTTACAGCTGGCAAGTTGTTGCTGTAACTGCTCTGTGGGAAGTGTCTCATCTGCAGTTATGGGCCAGTGCACACCGCACAGTGGGCCTCTCCGACTACCTCCATCACTGCTGTCCAGTGCCGGCTCAGAACATTAAATAAGGCCTGTCTCTGATTACCTGTTAGGGAGCCATCCTTCACCACAACTGTCTACTTTGAGCAGGAGCAGAGAGGGAGGAATGAGGGGAGAAAGCAAAAGGGACGTGGCTATATTTTCTCCTCTCGACCCCACCCTTACGCCTCTCCCAGCATGTGACAAATGCTGATGAGGCAGGAATGGAGCACGATGGCACACCCCAGTGTTCATGCTTCTGCAGGCAAGCATCCCCATGGTCGAAATGTGAAGTGCAGCATTTGACTTTATTAGCTTCCCCGTGATCTCATTTTCTTCCTCTCACTTCTGGCAAATAAGAGAAATTTAGGAAATACCACCAGCAGGACTTTTTTCACTTTCATTTTGATGGGCACAGGTTATCTGTCAAGAGTTTAAGCCAGCAACTGTTTAATTATAGGTTGAAAAACGTGATCTGACAGCAGCCTGGGATAAGATGAGTGGTGAGGAGAACGGGGTGGATGGAGAGCTTTCAGAGTGCAATGGGGAGATGAGAGATGCTGGCGTCAGATAAAGGCAGATGGTGATGCGGATAAAACTGTCAGGGAGAGGCACAGGCTTTTATCCACTACTCCCCGCCCCCAGTAATACACACAAGGATGTGAATGCACACACATAGCCACACACAAAGTATGCCTTTTTTTCCCCCTAACTAGCTGTCAGTAGCTCACAGATTTGCTCACTGCTCTCAGGTTCCAGCAGGTTTTACACAGACTTTTGCAAGGACACCTTCACGTTCACTTACTAGTATGATTAGTGCTAGTACACAGTTTAATACATGCACAGCTGCAATTTACGAGGGCAGCTCAACACAGTGTTTTTTTTGTAATTTCCTTATTTATAACTCCCACCCCTCCCACATCTTTCCTTTCTTAAATGGGTGTCATTTCTGCAACCTACTCTCCTTCATCTTGTCAGGGGGGAAAAAAGCCAAACATGCAGGGAGGGACAGAGGGACGGAGGGACGAAGCGTGGAGAACGGTTGAGGAAGAAAGGGAGGCATTGCTTTGATGAATGCAGCTGCCTCGCAAAGGGGCGCGTGGGCCGCCATCAGTAATGAGATCGGGCCCTGGTGGGTTTGGCAGGGTCTCTCTCCTCAGCCGGCAGGAGCCTGACAGCATATCGATTAATCCTTCCTTTCGCATCACTAATTGATTGTCCTTGCAATTGGAGAAGAAGCATGGCATGAGCTCGCGGAGGGGTGGGGGGTCATCTGCAGATTCTACCTAAGAGATTCCATAATGCGTGACTAGCCTTAAATAGGTAAGTGGATTAGTACCTTCCTAAAAAGCCCACGTTCATCCCTCGAATTGAAAGAATCCTTTGAAGTCTAAACATTTATAACTGAAATCCATGCATTTTGCTGGTAATGCGGGTAGAGGCCAGGAAATGTGGCTTTATTCACTGCCAAAGAGGCCTGATTAGGAGCAGTTTTCCATACTTCAAAGCAACACTTTTGCTTGGTTGCTTGTCTTGATTTTCAGATGTGCTCTGAATTGTCAGATGTAAATGTAATTTAAATTCAATCAGACAGTCTCCTATGAGCAACCACTTGGCAAGTGTGGGGAAGAAGAACCCCATTTCAAAAGGAAAACACCCATGACCAGAACCAGGCGTCAGCTGGGAGTGAGGGAAAAGACATTACACAAAAGAGGAGCATATAGAGACCTTTAACAAGAAAGACGACAAAAGGTTAACTACAAAAGTTAATGTGGCATATAAACATGTGATTAGTGAAAGAGAAGGGAATTTGTAGGTCCCCAGGAGCCTATAGCAGCACAATTAAGGTATGATCAGGGTCACCAGATCTATCCCTAACTGTAACTTTTATTTAAAAATAAAGTTTAAAGCCTAATTTTATAAGTAGAGAGGGTATATGTGTCCTGAACCCAAACTGGGAGCAGGCTGTACTGCAAAAGTACCTAAAAGCTGAAGGATGTAACCACTTTTGTACTCCTGGAAACACCAGGAACTCTGTTGGTATAATTGTGTGTTTAAGATTTAATTGGGTTTGATACAAAAAGAAGAATTTTGAAATGAATACAGAGTTTTTGAGAATTAGTAATATGTAAAAGACAGCTGAAAGAATTAACATCTGCGTCAACAGTGTGAGAAAGCCCCACTAAGACTGAAACATTTCAATGTCTGATCACAGTTATAATATGATGATGAACTCGCGCAGAGAGGAGCTCCTGCTGTATTAGAATTTACATTGTTTCAGCATCTGCTGTTAAATGTTGAAGTTTCTTCCAAATGAAAATGAAACAAGTGAAACATCGCCACTTTAGCCTAAGTGAGGCCACAAAAAGAGAGCAATGTATTACAACCGAGTAAATTGGCAGACGCTTTCCTCTAAAGTGACTTACAAATTGGAGGCATTTTAGAGTTTAGTGTCTTGTTAAAAGCCACTTTGACGTGTCAACAGAAGCGTGGGATTGAAGGCACCCAGGATTGTCTGCATCAGTCACGATTAGCTTGATTAGAAGTTACTGGTTGCACAAAACCGGTAGGTTTTATCGGTCGTCACTCATTTGCACATTTACAAATTGAAAGTCACTAAGAGGAAGTATGCATTGGCCCTATGTCACTGGTTAATTTTCATTTTCTTTGTCTGTATCACCTAAAATACTCCATAGTTAATCTTTTAAGGCTATTTAAACATATTGTGTTAACAAGGTGCCTTCAATTTCAGCTGCCTGTATGTCACTGTACCTGTAGCTCACACTAGCCAAGTATCCTGTGAGATCAAAGTAGTAGAGGGAGTTTTTTCCAATCAATAAGCTATTAGGGTCCAAGAGCAGGCCTCTCTGTACGGTTAGTCCGATCTTTAATGATCACCTGGGAAGGCAAAACTAAATTCTCTCTATTCTGTCTTGTCTGTCTGCCAACTTCTTTCTTCCACTTACCTGCTCTCTCTCGCTCCACTTTATCTCTCTCTTTCTGCTTGTAGGGTATACACAATGAGATGATCATTTTAGTCCAGATGAGTACTGTATAATTGCACAGCATAATAAATGCCCATGTTCAATCCAATATGATGTATATGATTTACTTTTGTAATTTTCCTGCCCAAATTGAGTTATCGCCATTGTGATGCATTGCGCCGCTACTCTTGTCTCTATTCCTCGTGTTATTTTATTTAAGATTTAATGTCTGACGTGTGGGTCTTTAATCTCGGAGATTAGAATTTAACTCAATAAGCCTGAAATGTGATGTTTTACAACACAACTACAGGAATCAGACCGAAACCCGAGTAAAAAACTGTTATATAGAGCTGAGCTACACTGTACCAGAACTTTGCAAAACAAAGACAGAGTAGCGCCATGGGATGAGGAGAAAGAAGGAAAGTGGAGGGGAGGGCAGAGAGAAAAGTAAGAGCATGCACAAAGATGGAGAAGGGAAAAAAGTACATTTATCTGATCTACTTTGTCTTTAGTGTGGCGCCCCAAGGACCACTGTGAAGTCCTCTCCAAATGTCAGCACTGCACATCCAGCACTCCACTCACTCCGAATGCACTTTAGCCAGGCCTCCCCTTACTCACTGCAATAAGCAATGGGCCAGACAGGACAGTCTGTTCTATTTAAAACAACTCTGAATTCATCCAGCATAATACAGGGTGAGGTTATTCATAACAAAAAGACCTACCTCTGTTTGTATTCTGATTTATCTACACCTACCATAGCTGCTGTTGCCGTGGCAGCTATTAATAATTCTCTGTGACTAATACACTCATTTTCTGTTTGAACGCACAGGTGTCTTTACTATTCTGAATAGTCTCATTAAAACTTTTCACTTCTATGATTAACTCATAATGCTGAAAGATGAATTAGTTGGAGTGTGGATGTGATATTGTTTGTATCGAAACTCTCAGTATTTTATAATTAGCATCTTCCCTCAGTATCTAGTTCTACTATAATTGTTTAGAGAGTATTACTGAAAGCTGGTTGATCTGATGCTTTTTGTCCTTTGGGTAACCCCTACCTATTCTTCCCTCTTTAATTCATCAGTATATCTCTAATTTATCCTTGCCTTTTCAGGGAAAGTTTGTCTATTGACTTTCTGTACTGTTTTAGTAAACTTTACATCTTCTATTGATTGTAAGACCACTATCATTCCACACTCGCCTTTTAACATCTTAATCGACCACCAAACGAGCATCCTACATTACTCTTGACCCACTTTCCTGCAGAAAAAAACACATTATCCATGTCTCATTGGCCAAAAATTGTGAGTATCTTTTGCTGTGAGGAGAATGAGCATAAACTAACTTTACAGTGTTGACTTCAACAGTCTGCTTTGAACTCTTTCCATCCCCATCTTAAAATGTTGGTCAGCTTAAGGCCCAAACACTGTTACTGAATCTTTTCTCACATTCATCTCAGTGCATTTGCTGACCACCTTGGGGAGGATGTTTCTACCATGAACAAAGTAGAGCACAAAGGAGAAAGTGAAAGCAATGGGGAGAGAGCACGATAGGTAGAAATGGACTTAAGGGGCGGGGGGGTAACGAGGGCAGAGTGGCGGAGTGAGAAAGATGTACTACCAGAGAATATCTCAGAGGCCGAGAGTCAAAAAAGATGTTTGCATCTGCTCATCCGTGCAGAGTTCAAATGTCTGTTTCCAAGCCCTTGGTGATGTACTCAAGGCGGACATGATGAATGCATCTTTTACTCAGTCGCCACTCTTAACTTTTCCTGGTCTGCTGTTGACAGACTAGAAGAAAACACTTCATTATTCAGGGCTTTTGTTATTCCAAAAATGAACAGCTATTAAGAATGAATGTGTAGAGCCGTTAGCATAAATTTGGTCAAAAATGAGAGTGAGGCTCTTAAAAAGAGACCGGTGTAGAGAAAAGATAAGAACACATTTTTAAAACTGTAATTTCATTTGAGGAGTAAAAGAGTTCTTAATAAATCCCACAGTCAGTGTTCTGCAGTGAGTTACAGTCCACCCAACATCCCTCCGGGGAAGAAAACGAGACCCTTGTTTGGGCCTGGAACATGATGTGGTTTCTCCAGTTTACTGAATTTGCTGCACCTTTACATCACGGCTCTTAAAATACATATCTGACAAATGCTACTACATGCACTGTTAACTGAGCAGTTGGTCTGTTGCCAATTCATTTTTGTCGCCTGACAAGGGATGATTAAAGAGAAGATATGAAATGGATAGAGAGAGATTAAACGCTGCAGAATCTTGTATAATGTTTCACTTCAGAAATATATAATCATTATAATTTATCTGGAATAAATAAAGTATATCTTATTTTATTAGAATCAAGGCAATATTGTTATGGTTGTGCCGTTATTTCTATCTAGCCATCTCATAATATTTTACTGCTCGAGCAGTTAAACAGTGATTAAACCTCAAAGTTGAACTCATAACATGAACCTTAGTCTATGAGGGATATTTAAAACAGATAGCAGTCAGTCAAACGTTGTCATTTAATGTTTCTGTCTGTTCTGTTTCGTATTCAGGAGTTTGGTTTACCTGTATGTTTGTTTCCTCATCCCCCGTTCTCAGCTCACACTTCCCACATCGGATTTTTTTCACAATTGCTTTGTAGTTGACATGATGTAATCCCCTGAAGGGAAAAGATGACAATGTCCTGTTCTTTACATTTAGCCCATCGCACTCTTCTCACCTTTCAATTTCTCCTCTATATGGGTCGAGGAGTAACTCACCAGTAATCCATCCTCAGTGACATGGGTGAGTGAAGTCTTAGCTTCGCTGCACAGCGAGAGAGCTCCACTGTCCCTTCTTCTTTTCTCTTTCTTCGAACGATGAAATCCTGTTGTCGGACCAGCGATAACTGAAGAACGATGGTTCCCCCGAAGGCTGTGCAGACCTGCACTGAAACCATCCTATGGTTGTTCACCTCTGAATCTTTCATACGCTTGGCCGATAAGGTGCAAATAGGATTCAGTCAGGGCAGCTGCTGTATCGCTTTGGTAAAGCTGCTGTAAAGGCTGTTTTTGGTCGGATTTCAACAGAAGGCAGTGGTCAAGGTGGAGACAGATGTAGACACAAAGAGGGGGAAAGTAGAAGGAAATGAGAACCTGTAGTGTTCTGTTTTGAGCTGCAGATATACGAGATGCGTCATGAGTACATAATAATAATAATAATACATTTTATTTGAGGGCGCCTTTCAGAAACCCAAGGTCACCTTACAAAAAACACAATTAATAAAAGGAACAGTAGTCATAAAATGCATAAAATAAGTTAAAATTACAAAACAGAGCGTGACAACAGATAAAATCAGCATTAAAGCGAATAAGCCAGTTTAAACAGGTGTGTTTTGAGCTGTGTCTTAAATACGGAAAGGGTGTCAATATTTCTTAGTGCAGGAGGAAGAGAGTTCCAGAGCCGGGGAGCAGAGCGACTGAAAGCTCTGTTCTCCATAGTGATAAGGCGTGAGGACGTAACAGTAAGATGAGTAGCAGATGATGATCTGAGAGGGCGGGAAACAGTGGTGATATGAAGCAGGTCACACAAATATGAAGGAGCAGATTTATGGATACATTTGAACGTGAGAAGTAAGATTTTAAAGTTTATCCTGGCTTCTATGGGCAACCAGTGAAGCTGCTGAAGAACTGGGGTAATATGAGCACTTAACGGAGTACGGGTTATGATCCGAGCTGCAGAATTTTGAAGAAGTTGGAGTTTATGAAGGGACCTTTTAGGGAGACCAAATAGGAGGGAATTACAGTAATCAATACGGGATGTAATAAGACTATGGACAAGGATGGCAGCAGCATGGGGAGTCAGGAAAGGACGGAGTCAGTTAATATTACGTAAATGGAAATAAGCAGACCGGGTTATGTAATTAATGTGAGACTGGAATGAAAGAGTATTATCAAGTATGACACCCAAACTCTTAACCTGAGGGGAGGGAAAGGTGGGAGAGTACATAATGATAGTCTGGTTTTTAAAATCTAAACAACAAAGCACAAGCACTGCAGTTGTTTAATCCATTCTGTTCATGTGGTATATATCTTTTGTGTGGAAATTAGCTCTGAATTTGATCAGAACTGGAAGATTAGCATTGCTGAAAAAAATCGTAACTCTCACTCTTACTTTATTTGAGCTGCCTTTCAATCGCAGCCCTTTCTCATGGGAGGGGGTCAGCTGCAAAGGGCTTCGAGAAATAAACCAGCGAAAGGCTTTTGTTTCCTTAAGCTCACATTCACAAGAGCTGTGTGAATCGAGACCTGAAGACGGGGGAGATCGTTTCTTTTGTGACACATTTATGAGAAGTGAAGAAAAAACACACACACACACACACACTAGCAAACAAAACAAAACAAAAAACTGTGCCAGACTGTGAATATTCACAGATGTCAAGAATCAAGACAATTCTTAGGCTCTTTTATTCTTACCGTGCTCACATGTTCCTTCTTTATATTTATGGGAAGTAAAGCCACCAGGGAGGAACCCACTATTAAGTGATTGAAGGATTGGTGCCATCATATTGTTGTGGCACAGTTTAGAAGGTGACGGAAGCTCATCATTCATTCATCGTCTACCGCTGTTGGGAATTTGGGGTATCGTCATTTCTTCTCCTCGTCCGTTTGCATTTCAGTCAATCAGATAAAAGAATTAGCAGGCTTCACTCACCGAATCAACACAACGCCCCGATGTGTCGTTTTTGCATTTTTCTGTCCTTCGTGTAGAAACTGATGAGGATCAATTTAAAGCTGCTTTCACTGGAAATAAGCAAAGACAAAGCAGAACAGCAAAAGTAATCTCCTGCAAGTAAACCATGAGCTTATATTTCATCAGCCAAGCCTGAAGTCTCCAAACACAGACATTAATCAATTTGTGTGCATCTTCCTGTTAAAACTTTCATTCAGCAAACAGAATTGAATACTGCAGTCATGGGGTTGAGGTTATTCATATTTGTTCCCTGAATTTCTAGCTTAGCCACTTAATTCTTTTATTATATCTATTTTTTTTTCTCCTCCGCTCCCTCATTGCTGACTCAGTGCTTGTACTTACACCAAGCCAGGTTTTAGAATGATATGCTGAATAAGTACCCTTATATCTGTAGCTGATAGAGGAAAAGGCTGAGATAGAGTCGGCGCAAGCGAGGGAAGGAAAAGTCACGAGCGTGACTATAATGATGCTAGTACACAATGTTTTTGTACATTATTTCCTTTTTTTTATTTCACCATAGGCTATGAGGGAAGTCGTTTAGGGGCAGATGAACAAGTGTGTACACACCAGCAATGAATCTGACATCTATAAAGTTAAGGAAAATACTCTGGGTTGGCCTAGGCTCATTGGAATTCTGCAAAAAGTTGATTGCATGACAAAAAGTGAACAAAATTTGACTGTTATCCAGTGCCTCTTGTTTACATGGATCCTTCCCGTTCAGCTAAGACTGGGGCAGTAGCTGTCAAGCTGTTTATCTCTGGGCCAACTTGAGGGGAAAAAAAGAAGCTTCCTAGTTGGACGTCTTCCCAGAGCAATTAGCTGAAGCCACATGCCTGTTTGATTAATACACAGATGAAAATTAGCTTCTCCCTGCCACTTTGCACAGCCTAAGCCCTTTCTATAGTGACCAGGTTGGATGTCAACCTGCATAGCCTGCTACTGTTAATTCATCTCTGGGTCTTGCATAGGGTTTAACATTTTAAATCAAGTAAACTGGATCTGAATGAGCCACATTACTGCTGCTGGTGCATGATAAATGGACGCAGAGGCGGACCATAGTCATCTGTGTTGACAAATGAAGTATTTTCCCCGTGTTGCTTACTTCCACCTGCTTACTGGTTTACACAGCCATGCAATCTTTGCTCAGTAAACAGGGGGGCAATCCATACATACCTGACAAATAGGGCACAGTTATCAAAGCTGGCAGTCTCAATAATTAGAAAAGGCCAATAGTCAAGGCCGGGGAGACCATTTCCCTGATGGATTAACAGCAGTCGCTTACAGCAGAGTCCAAAAGCTGTTTACAGTGGCAGTCATAAGGCAGATGTATTGAGCATCCATAATGCCTTTCTTTGCATCTACTTGATCAAACACAGTTGGCCAGCTAATCAACAGTGATCTGTTTCCAAAAGCAGCAGATGTATTCTCATTAGTGTAAACAACAGCCACTTCCTGCCCGTCCAGGCTCTGTCTCTCTCTCCCATCAGACACACACATTGATTCCACCAGAACCATCAAGCACTGAATGTGATGGCAGCAACACAAAATAAAGGAGAACACCCTAGACCATTTCTGAGACCCCCTCCAACCAATCTAAAACTCCACGATCAGTGAGCCTTTTCTAGGTCAGGTGGCCATCGGTGGCGTGTCTTTGCTCCGCTGCCCCCCTGCCAGGTTTGCAGCTGTACGTGACATATCTAGCTACACTCTTACTTTTATGGATCTGCTAAAACCTCAACACCATCAGGCCTCCCACACACCCATCTAAAATGGAAACAGCTCAATGCTAACATTGCCACATGCTAGACTTAGATCACTGTTGACAGAGGCATCCCAGGGGTTGGAAGGTTTAGAGGAGAAGCAGGAAGGAAAGTTTTCACGTACAAAACATCAGGTACGCACACAAACATGCACACAAGACCTGCGCTTCATAAATCTCTCCATGCTGGAGGCTGTCACGGCGGGATGTTGAGATGCTATGCTTGCCATGACAATTAGTTGCACATCTGGCCTGATGATTGGGAGAGTTAACCAGACAGCTGGAGCAGCACGACCAGGGTTTAATGGGTAAATCTGGTAGGTCCTGTAACACCGAGAGCAGATACAGTATGAGACAGGGGTTGACTAAGATTGCCGCCCTGCGTCTTGTTTTAAATGAATAGTATGGCACTTAGCTGTATCCGAGATATTCTGCTGTAAAGTAAATGATGAAGGGTGTCAGCTTAGTTAAAAAAACAAAATAAAATAAGTGAAAATGTATAGTTCTTTCAAGCTTCCTCTATTGTTCACTAAACAAAGAGCTGGAATAATAATGTGTTGAGGTAACATGTGACTTAAAAGCATCAGATCAGATCTAAATAACTGTAAGCAGACATTTGAGTGATTATCAGACACCTCAGTCAGTACTTTAAAGATTAACCTACATTCTAATTAGTCTCCAAAGACTCAAACGAACTGGGAGAAATACGCAAACTCTTGTAGGCTTTGTTAATAACAAAATAAAAACGATAGTGTCTTCACTCAGTCATCAAAGAGGTTACAGGTGCTTGTGCCAATATTCAGGACACAAATTTGCCTCAGTTATTAATATTTGATGAACAGATTCAGCTTTAGGATTACATCGAAAAGCTTCAGTTCACTAAATGAATTTTATGAATGAAGCTTTGAATGTCTTTTTGCCAAAGAGCAAAAGTGGATTTTTTGAATTCAAAACACCCACTAGTGAGTGAGTCAGTGCTATAAAACAAAGAAACTGACCTAGAGCAACAGCAAAGCAAAGTCAGGCTCTACGTTATTAAATTGCTTTGCTGTTGCGGCTGATCATTTGTTCTAAATGTCCGATCAGATATTGGCACGATGCCCGACTCGGTGTTTGATATCCTTCTTCCATCTACAAGGGAGAATTTTACAATATAGAAGACGTATACAGCATCTCAAAGACATGACAGGAAAGGGCACAGTCTTGGCCTGAATGGCGATTAAAAGGGCTGCTTGTGAAACTGAGAGGAGGAGAACACCCCAACACCTACTCACCCTTCCACCACCAAGGCCTGCCAAGCCCCAGACTCTTAATTATCCCCTAGAATGATGAAAATGAAAAAGAAATGGTAAAGATGGAGCCATAGCCATGACGGGTAGTGGATCATTTAGTTGAGCATTTATAAAATGAGATCCCCTGCTCGGTCTGGAGCCGTATTAGAAATTCTAATGTCTGTCTGGAGAGCTAAAGAGAGTTAAGGTCGTCCTAATCTGCCAGTTATCCAAGGCGGCATATCATGGCAGGCACAGAGGGGAGGGTGTGGTCACACAGATACTGTCACCCCACTCAGGCAGTGCACTCATGCTTAAAACTCATCAGTGAGTAAGACAGATAGCAAGAGCACCTGTGACTGTGCTTTTTGCATATTTATCTATACATCTAGTTGGCTATTTGGCCTTCTCCTTGTTTTCCTTCTGTTTGCTTTAATTCTGTGCAAAAGTATTACAAAGACTGTGGGTTTGAAGCCCTGCAGCACAGTGGCACGGCAGTTAAGAAAGTGTTGAGCTGGACTCTGAGCCTTTCTGTGTGGAGTTTGCATGTTCTCTCCGTGCTTGCGTGGATTCTTTCCCGGTGCTCTGGCTTCCTCCCGCAGTCTAAACACATGCAAATAGTGGGGTTAGGTTAACTGATGATTCTAAACTGCCCATAGGTGTAAATGCGAGCGGTTGTCCGTGTGTTAGTCAAGTGATAGACTGGCGACCTGCCCAGGACGTACCCCGCCTCTCGCCCTATGACAGCTGGGATAGGCCTCAGCCCCCTATGACACTGACAGGGATCGGCAGAAGATAATTGATGGATAAATGCATGGAAAAAAAACATGTCAGGAGAGTTGAACTGTGAGGTATAGTGAAGGTTGAAGGATCTTTTCCCGTTTTAAGATCAACTGTGCTCTGCTAACACTTCCTTCCAGCACCAGCTGTTCAGTCAAAATACTTCATTATGGTATCCTCAAGATACATTTCCATATACTTTAAACAAGAAATATTACAGCTGTTTCCATTCTACCAGGATTTAAGGGCATATGTCAATCTTTTCACTTTCTTAGAGATGCAGCACTCATTTTCCACTAGCTGTTGGGTAGTAAAGGGGAGAAAGCACCAATTCCCCGATCAAAAAAGTTAAAACGAGCTTTAATTAAACTTTAATCTTACTGCATGTGTCTGAAAGCATGCATACTATGTTGCTATGGTGCTGTTAGCTGTCATGTAAGAGCTTTTTGGTACATCGGCATGGGTTCCATAATCACTGGCAATCACTTTGTCTTTGTCTTTTCCCAGCAGCCATTTTTCAGCAAAATGAGAGGAAGAGAAATGTCAAGAGAGTAGACTTTGAAAGTGATGGGAATCGTGTAATGTCACCATGGCTGTATTCAGCAGCATCTGATAAAGCAGCAGCTCCTGGATGTATTCTCCAGTGAGAATTCGGCTGCTGTCTGCTGCACCTTCTAACTTATGCGATTCAACATGTGCACAAAGAGAACCATCCATATGGATTCTTTGTTTTATCTATTTCTCTCCAGCTTTCCATCCTTCAGCTTTCCACTATGACTCGGCCAGACTGTCAAAGCGGAGATCTTACCTGTGTTTGAATGGGGCTCGATTTGAACAGTGTCTGAGCGGTGAAATATGGTGCACGTTATAGATATACAGAGACAGACAGAAGCCCCGCACAGCCCATATAAGCATTTCCTGTCAAGTGATTGTCGTTGACCTTTATGTCACTCTGCTGTGTAACACATTCTGACCCAGAGGGTCCTCCAGCATGGCCTCATCCTCAGTCTTTCTTACCCTGTTGGTGTCACTCCACATGGGTGCGTGTCAGCTGAGGTTAGGGTGTCATGTAACAATTCGCTCCTTATCATAGTCAAGACAGATACAATCTGCCTGGAGTTACTTACACCAACACAATGTCTTACCGCATTTTAGTCGCTTTCTTTTTGGCTCCAAATGTTTTTCTCTCCTATCACTTTTAGTCTGTTCCATCTCCTGCATTACTTCAAGGGTCTTAGTTTTCCCATCTGGGTTTAACCAGCACAGTGTGTTAGCACACTGTGTTAGCCAGGTCATTAGTCTGCCTGATGTTTCTATTTAATAAAATAGTGCAAATACTCATGCTTTCCATTTCATACAAAATGTAATAGTGATATTACATCTCTAGCTCTCTGCCACAGAGACTGAGAATGTAAACAAACTGCAGTTTACAAGCTAAGAAAAGGCAGCAGTGTTGTTAGCAACTGGATACAACCACCACACAGTTACACAGTAAATGCATATAATTATTTTTCTAAAGATCTCCGACAATGTTCAAAGTGAAACGAGTATTTTTATTGTGTGCAACAATGTGTAGTAGTTGCTTGTAATTTAATACTGTTAAACTCTTCATCCTTCTAATTGCAATGTTGCACCCGCTCATAAAGTTGTTTGTACTACACTTATGATATACAGATGATCATAGACAATGCTGGTATATGGCTGAGAGCGCCATACGGGGTGGCGTATGGCTTCCTCTCTCTCTTTCTCCTTCTGCTTTCCTGTCAGTATTCACTGTACATATCCAATAAATCCAGTAAAAGGCCAAAAATGGATTCACCAGTGTGTTTTCTGTCACACAACTGAGGTCTGGCCTTTGTCTTGTCACTAGTTGATCTTTATTGGTCTGCTCAATTCGCCAGCTTATTGTATGTTCACCTGACATGATAAAAACAAAGCGATAGGAACATTTGGTAAAATGTCATGGCTTTAATGTCAGCTGTGTGGTAGACTACAGCGTGACAGCAAAGATTCAAAGATGAATCGGTGGCATTTTTGTTGCATGCAAATACAGTTTAAAATGTTATATTATTGGATCTGTGCAAAGAAGGTTTCTCACTATGAAGAAGAGAGACGGCAGCATGCATGCTGGTCAAAGTACCAGCAACACAAAAATATACACACGATATACAGATATACAATATTTGCATAGTGCATGAAAACAAATAAAAACCTTTATTTTTATTTGGACTTCAACCAGTTTAAAAATGTGTCTTTGTGTCCCCCATCTCGGACCTCCTGCTATCCCTCATTCCTTTCTCCAGTACAGCCTCCTCATTTACTCTTTATCCCATCTTTTCTTCCTTCTTTTCTCATTCAAGTTCCCCTGAAGATAGTCAACTTAATTCATGTTCAGAAAGCCTCAGCCTTGCCATGTATTTGTTCCAGTTAGACAGGGTTTAGCCAACTCTGTAATTGGCCTGCGGTTAATCCCTGCCTTTCTTTTTAGCCACTTTCAATAGAGGGTAAATGACTTCGTCTGCCTGTGCCACAAATTGGTTTACTGAGTGTGTTGGTGTGTATGTGTGTGTGTGTGTGTGTTGCGCATGGGGTAAAAGGGTCTATCAACAATTCCAGCATGAGAGTAAGCTGCAGGTTCACTTATTGCATGCAGTACAAATAGGATTCAAGCAAAAGTGAAATTGGAGTAGTGATGAAGGACTGCTGTGTATAAAAAAAAATGCATAGCTGTGTGCTCTGCTGAGACAGTGTGTCACAAACAACATGTGTGACATTTTTAACAGCTTGGGGAGCTTTGGAGTGAATGTAAAACCCATGCACAATTACACTCCTCAGGGTGAGAGGCTCCAAATCTGTTGTGGGACCTGGCTGTGTAAGGGAACCGGTTTAGAGATCCAAGTAGTATGGATCCCTGTGCCTATACCTGCAGAAAGCCAGATTAATAGTGATGGGAAGATGAGATGCCACAAAGAATTCATTATTCTCCCTCTTAAATAAATGAGCCCTGGGCTGTGACTTCACCGCTGCCATCTCAGATATAGCACACGCTTTAATAGGAGCTGTCGGGAGGAGTGCGCCTTGAGCATGTGCGTGCTCACCCTCAGATGTGTATGCATGCGCAGCCCTATCGGGTTCTGTTTGCGTGTGACATGTCCATGTAAAGGAATAAGGAAGGATGGGTGTTTGGATGAAATCTTGACTATAAGCGACCTGAATGCTTAAGACGGCCGACAGGCCTGCATTACTTCCAAGAACGCTTACGGGGCAGAGCTCGCTGCCGGCCTGCCTGGAAATGCGGGTTATAGATATCACAGTGACTTTCCCAAATGTTCACTTTATGGATTAAGCAATCATTGTCTGATGTACTGTACTATCTGTTCAAATCTACAATCTATGCATTTTTAAAAACAAACCTTGTGAGGATACCCTTCTAAAGTGCAGTACACTGGAAATGGCAGCTTTACAGTCTAAGTCTAGCAGTGGATATAATTTGCCTTTTTATGGTTTTGGCTTTCACTCATGCTTGCTGATTTCATTTCAGTTCAACTCAGTCTTATTTATATATCTCCAATTCACAACAGCAGTCACCTCAAGGTGCCGTAGATGAATTTATTTATATTTTAAGTGTTGGTAATAAAGAGAAAAAATCCATACTTCAAACACCTCTAGTGCATACGGTTGGATCTGTTTGCATGCGTGCCAGAGCTAAGGCCCACTGACAGAGCCCTGAAGCACTGGCCTCTCTCGCACACACACAAGATGAATGTGGAAAAACACAAAAGTCCAAGCTTATAAGTAACATATTGCATAAATACTTTCTCTGATGCAAAATGACGTCTCTCTGCATAATATGACATTATGCGTTTTATTGTAAATGTATTTTTAACCTAGCTGGGCAGCTTCTATTATATTCTAGTCAGCTCCGTCCTGTGCTACTCCACTGTCACCCAACCTTTATCTGTGTGCTCTAAATCCGTCAAGTCCATTGTAGTGATTGTGTGGTCTGTCACCGAGGCTGCATCATCTGCTCAACTGTTTCAACATGGACTCCCGCTCCCATCCCACATACTCCAGCCCACCCCCTCTCCCCCTTTCTGGCTCTTATTTTCTCATCATGCTGCTTGGCGCCGTCTGCCATCCTTTTGTCCTGTTCTTACTTCGAGCCAAAATGGAAGCATCTGGCTCCAGCCTATTCAGCACAGGCTGTGGGATGGTTATATTTACCAGTCCGGTAATTGGGGTTGCAAAACCTTGTTGTGTGTGCAGCAGGTGTGCGTGTACAAGTGTGTCTTGTGCAATCTTACACTTCATGGGAGCTAGCAAAAAAGTTCAGTTCGCACAGATTAAAGTGAACCAGTTTAGACAGAGTCACAATTTCAAATTTCATGGCCCTGGATTTATTTATTTTATTTACAGTTTTGTTTTTTTGTTTTTAGCTCTGAGCTGTTTGTTCTCTTTCAGCAGAGAAAGAAAAAAACACACATCCCACCTAGCTAGAAAGTACATGCTAGCTGCATGCTGGCTCTCTTAGCATTTGTATCGTGTATCTTTATCTGTTTTTAGACATTGTTCTGGAGGGTTACATGGCCTAGTCTAAAGATGTATTTTGACAACAAAGACATAATTGTCCAGACATTAATTTCCTCACTCTTTGTGCTAAATTGAGATTTTGTAATTTGGGATACAATAGATCGGTTCCAGTTCAACAAGAGCTCATTTGGTAGTTTTTATGTAGCCAAAATCTACAATAAAAATCATCAGTCACGCACAGATATTTGTTTTTTCATGCATAGATGCCATTGTAGCTTACAGCAGATATTATTTGTATAAAAATGTGAGAATTTTTTATCCATAGTAACTGCACTGGTTCGTCCCTTCAGATCCTCATATGATCTGACTTCAGCAGTGATGCTGAAAGTCCCCGCTAGCTATAGTCATGATGAAAAGCTGCACTGTTTTTAGAGCACTGTTATTCCCCTTTTTTGTTCCCTATATCAATATATCCCTATATATCCCCTTTTGAACAGGTCTTGTTTGTAGTTGGGACAGAAATCTACATTTATAGCATATCTGCAATCTGGAGTCGTTCGTTTATCCTAAGATTCAGATTCACTGATGGTTTATAAGTAATCAACATAAACTGGGACACGTTTTTAATACTGAATGTTTGTCTTACCTTTACCTCCGTTGCTGCAGTTGCAAGTCACCTATTTTTGGCGAGCAGTGTATAATACGATCATGTATCTTTAGACAACATTAGTATGTAAAAATAAATCTTTCCCACAAATGTTCTAGCAGCTTCTAAAAGTCTCCATTTTGGATCATATTACACAGAATAAGCACACAGACGACTGACTCACTGCGTTACTTTCATTATGTGTGGGTAGAATGAGTAACTTTGGCAACTTTTATTTTACCATTCCTTGTTTTTTAACGAGTAAGAGCTGTTTGCACACCATGGTATTCCTCATCGGTTAGTGGGAGGTTTAGGGTTTAGATGTATTTTGAAGATCGAGGCTACAGTAATGGTCACATTAGGTGATTCATTAAGAAAGAGAGTTTGACGAATAGCGATGGAAAGAGCATTTTGTGTTTTCATGCCCTGCTTGTTAACGACGCCTTAAGGCAATCACTCATGACTGCAGACTCAACCACTTCAGAATCGTCTTGGCAAACCATGTAGAGCAAAATAGCTCAGTAGGCCTGGGGCTATTCTGTCTGGTTCTCCTTAGACCAAAAAACGAAAACTGGAAATGATTTCACTTTTATGCAAAGCTAAAATTCACCAGGATAAAGCAAAGTGCGCTGCGTGAGACTAGCACAGCATTTAAATCACAGAATTAAAGGCATTTTTTAGGAAGTAAAAATGGGAACTTCTGTTTTGTTTTCTTCACATTTTAGTGTTTTCGCTACTAATGTATGGTCTGTTTATGTGATGACTAAGGCAGGTCAGGTGACCTCAGTGCCTGTCACTCTGTCTCTGTATCCAAAGACATGAGTGATTTAGTTTTTAATGTCCTACTCCTGCCCTGGGCACTTTGTTCTTGATCATGTTTTTTTCTCAGTTCCCCCACCCTCTGTCTTCCTTTCTCTCTTTACCTTCATTTTCTTCTATTTCAGCAGACTGTTCTTTCCATCTTCCCTATGGCAGACTCGAATATTTGGATCAGATTGAGTATGTCAGAGTGACATTTTGCTTGTCTCATCACCGAGGCCCACCCTGCTTCTGAGGGACATTCCGATCAGAGGGGTGCAGCCGTGCATGCCGAGCCCTAGAAAAGTTCCTTGAATTTATGTTGCAGACATCGGACAACCTCCACACTTGTGCTTCTTTCACCAACTGAACGTCTCAGTCGGTTCATTTCTATATTGCTTTGCTTTAAATCCTATAAATCAGCCAACGAGACGACAATAATCAAGAATGAATTCATTTCTTCACTATCATTTTCCTCAATTTAAGTTAGCGCCACAAAAAAAGCCCATCAAAAACTAAAAGCCTCCAGGACCTTTCAATTAGTGATCACAGTTCTTTTAAATGCTCATCTCCTGCTCCCTCCCCAGCAAACATCTGGCCTGACAGCTCCTGTATGAAACGTGGGCCTCATTAATAAGCTTTATTACAGCACATTGGCATTTCAGTGATGTCTTTTTAATTACTTTGATTGATAGTTTTAGATTGAGATGAATCAGAGATGGGAGGTCAGGAGGGAAGTAAGGAGAGGTGGAGCTATGACAATTCATTCAGTTGTGAATCGGTAACCTTTCCAACTCGGAGCTTAAATGTAAATGGTGCCCCGCGGGCGATTATCATAACGTATATCAATGCCATTTAGATTCACTTGGAAAACAAATGAGCCCCCACTAAGTGAATATTTCAGTTCTTCCCCATCTGGAAGTAAATATTACTTGGATTTTGGGTCAGGGAAGATAAATATGAAATGATTATAGCAACCTCTGCTTGGAATAGAACTCAAGATATCGACCGTTCATGGCCCTAAAGCTAAGCCTGTCAATTCCAGCTCCAACACAACATGACGAGAAAATCATTTTCTTTCTTTTTTAAATCAAAGATTTATCTCCTGAAAGAATTCTTACATCACTTCTTGTGCTTCAGACTTTCGTTTTTCAAATAGAAAACACTCGAACGGCTCGATGAGCAGAAGACTCCTCTATTTTTACTGCATTACCACCTGGGAGGTAATGCAGTCGCAAAAACAGTCTAAATCTACTACAATTAATCAAAACACGCATCCTCTTTATTTAAGATTCCTCCTGCTGCTTTTAAAGGTTCGGTCTTAATCGGAGCAGGCAGAAGGCGCTTTTAGCTGAGCCATAACAGGTACAAGTTTCTGCAGCCAGCGAGCGGAAGCCAGTCTGGATGAGAGCTTTAGCTAAATGCCTGAAATGTAAATGAAGTCGTTTAGGATTCTGCTGTGTCAGTGTGCTGATATTTGCTTACAGTGCTGACCATTGCACTCATTGAATATAGCAGGAGCGAGGGGAGCTCTTCTCTGCCCTGCTTACTCTGAATCGCTTATCAAACAAGGCACCGCGCATGTTTTGACGACGATCACGGCATCCAGATCCGAAGAAGATTCTGGATGAAGGTGATAAAATCCCTCAGCCAGGTCAACACATTACATAAGAGTTAAATAACAAGTTGGATTGTTTAACACTAACTCATATCCCAGAATAGCTCGTTTTAAGCACCTTATTTCCTTAAATGGCTGAATGACACTTTACATTTTTTGAGTTTCAAAGAGCTATTAGAAATTGTAAATGGGGTACACGTCAAACACAGTTATCTTTTATGATGGGTTTATTTTAAAGTGTAATAAACGGATGTGATGTTCTCTCCTGTGCTTTTAACAACCTCATTAGTTATTTTTTCCCCACACTGCACAAACTGCTTTCTGTTATTAACATCCAAGGCAAATCTGTGCTGAAGATCAGAACATAACAAATAGTCTAAAGAAATAAAACAGACGTACCGGCTAAATAAAAAGCAGAGATTTAGTCGAAATATGAAGCAAAATGAAACCAAGCTTTACATTGTATATCTTTGATCCAGTAAATTACTGTCTTCATTACCTAAGTGAGCCACATCTCCCTTTACTAAATTTGTTTGTTGGACTGGTGTGTTTGTTTGACGACATCAAACAAACGGGTTGCTCTTTGGGTGAATTGATTAGCAGATTCCTTTCTTTACCACTGTGCATGCCGTTTGCATACTGCAGCGTCTTCTGTGCATAGAGAGCTGAATACATAAGACTCGTCTCCTTATGTGCTGCTGTGACTCATGTTTCATTTTTCCCATCACATTAACCCACTATACTTTCTGTAATCAGTGCAAAAGACCTAAATGTGTCTGAATTATCTAAACAATGTTTTCACTGTAAAAAAAAAAAAAGACTCATTCCACCAATCTTGATCCAAATCAAGAACATTTCCTTTCACTAACCGTGGTTTTAAATTTGTAATTTCAGCTTGGGTGAAACTTTAGAGGCTTGACCAAACAAGTCATCAGTTAGCGTATCAGTGTCAAAAGTACACTTTCCATAAATTCTGTCTACTCCCATCTTGTTCGCCATTTCTCTTTCCCATGTGCACCACACGTCTGTGAATAATGGTTTCATTTTCACCAGCCAGTGGTGACAGCTGTGCTGACTAATTCCAACATCGTGAGCCGAGCTTATATCATATCGCCTCAACACAGCAGCTGCACTTTGCCAATTTCATTGCATAATTCATTCACAATTCATAACAGTGCTGGAAATGACATTACTGGGGTTTCGAAATATTGATTTGAACATATTGGTTAGCTTTTTACGGTCGCTACGCTCACAGGATTTCATTTGAACCACAGCAGGCTGACTGATGGAAGCTGCAAAGTTGAAACAATCACTGACTTGAAGTATCTTTATGTTCCTTTGTGCCAGTATGTTTTGGAATTGGTCGCTGATATTTGTGTGTTAGGAGTATCAAGATACTATTTCCTCTAATTGACAGAAAAAAAACAAAACCCTTAAGGCAGGGTGGTAATACAAGCAATATATTCCCTGATGCGAGCTAAAATATCAGCTATAGTCAACATTATACTAAGAACCATCTTAACCTTCCTCTCAGTGTGTCTGTTTACCTACAGTGTGTTTCTCTGCCGCTGGGTTTTAAATTCTCTCAGCATTCTTTCCAGGAGTCTATTGTTGCCATTCATTGTTATCGTCTTTAAATAATTTTTATTCTGCATTCCCCGTGCTTCTCTCTGCTCTCTGCTGTCATGCCAAACAATGCGAGCTTCTTCAGTGAAGAGCAGTTTACTTGATTGGAGCAATAATCAAAATCTCAAGTGGCTTTGCACCTTGGTGAGAATGTGCTTCAAACACAGTTTTGTCCCTAGTTTGTCCCCCTTTTCTCCTCGAGAGTCGGTATCCTTATAGGTAGTTGAGATTTTTTTAAAGTCATCATAATTAATGATGAAGTGTGAGGCTTTTCAGTCCAACCACATAGCTCGTTAGACCCTTTGATAAGTTAGAAATTGAAATTGAAATTGTTAGAATCTCTGAAGAGTGCGCTAGAATTTCTTGTCATTGATTGATTTCCCAGAAAAATAACATGGAGGGCACTTTCCAGTGAGTGCATTAGCTCCTTAGCAGCATGGCCACCTTTAACTTAGTAGTTTAGGTGGTTTTTGCAGTAATCTATGCCAAAACTGTTAGAACTTTAGCTCCCTGTACACCATAATGACAAAGCTCAACTATTTAGTGAGTATGTGTAATACTGGATATTGTACCAATCGCTGCTTAAATACTGAATATAAAACAATGAGACTGCCTCTTTTCTCCCATCTGTGTTGCTCACTGAGGCATTAGTCCGTGCAGTTCTTTTCTGATTTCCAGCATTTAATTTAACTTTAATTAATACAGCCAAGCTTCAGAGTCACTCAGAGGACAGTTCAGTTTTTGCTCTGTCATTCCCCGACTCTTTAGCTGGGAAAAAGTTTAGGAAGTTGCTTTAAGAGAAAGAGCTATTAGCTTTGCAAAACGTCTCAGGAGACTCCAGGTCTGTCTCTGAAGGATTCTGCATTAGTTTGTCATAAGAGCAATGAGCTCGGAGAAGCCCTTTGAACGCTGAGAGACCCCAGTCCCGCAAACACACAAACACATGCAAATAACAGCTTCAGAGCCACTCTGCAGTCGATGAGATAGTACATTCATTTTTGGAGCAAGGCCCTGAAAATGTTATTAGCGGTGAGATAAAGTGAACGAGATGGAGTCGAGGACAGATATCCATCTTTTATGTACATTTTCTATTTCTTCTACTGGCGCTTTAGTGGCTGAGTGCCTCCAACTGTCTAACCTATTCACTAATCCCATTTAGCAAAAGAATGTAATCAGAAAAAAGCCCACTGGAGTTTCAGTTGCCGAGCTCTCTTCCTGTGTGGGCTCGGCGGCAGACCTTTACATCATCAGGATCCTCACTTCTCTGCTCTGGCTTTGGTAACTCTCACCTCACCTTTTTGTCCCATTACTGCTCTGAAAACAGAAGCCACCTATGGGCTGTCTTGTTCATCCATTTATTTATTTATTTTTTTCACAGACAATTACGCGTCCGTCTGTCTCTCTGTAGATTTGGCTGAACACTCATTTGTTATTGTTTCATATGCAGGGGAAGTCAGCCAAGCTTTTTGTTCTTTTTAGCAGCTCTCTGCCGTGCATTCACACACAAACACGCAGTCGTTGCTACAGCTGACCAGCACACTACTTCCAGATTACTGCTGAGCAGCTTGGGTCTTATTAGTGTAATTTTGTCTGCTTTTCCGATTGATGGTGCAAGTGGAGATTTTTACTCATCTGACCTCAAGATACAGTTGAGATAATCTTTCTAAACTGTTGCCTTGCAGAAAACCCATTTGAACAATAAGTACTCAGCAGAGCCCAAAAGGTATCTAATTATATTTTTGTTGTCTTTTTTAGTGCATCAAGCAAGGAATTCAGTAATAAATAACACTGTCTGTTTTTAATAAGGTGTATCTAATTTGGGATTTCTACTTTTTTAATAGACGTGATTGTGAAGCTGTGCTTTCAGAGACCAGTTAATACTAATATCACGGATGCTACAATGTGCAGTAAAACTGTTTGAAATCCCTCTCTCTGCTCGTTAGTCTGTCCATCTGCCTGTCTGTCTGAGCAAGCAACCAGCCTGCGGTCTGACGCTCCCACTACACCACCAACCAACATTTTTTTATGGCATCATGGTGGTTTGAGGACAGCGAAGCAAGAAAGAAAACATCCTAATCTAGGGCACAAGTTGCATTCCATTAGCTAGGCCTGCCAACCCTTATCCATTGATCTGCCCGGATTTGGGAGACTTTCTAACTTTATATTTTGAGGAGTTGTGTGGAGTGGGACTAGCGCCTCACTGATCTGACAGATAAAAACAAAGATGAAAGAGCTGCATTTAGGCACAGGCCTGGGACAATAAGTAGAGATGAGCGAAGGGGGAATGAGCCGGAGATAAAGGGATGAAGTGGAGGATGTAAAGGAATATGTGAAACGCAGAATTTTGCCCTCCGACACCGGTGAAGGTCACTTATGTTTAAAAGCCCCAGCGGTGGCTTATACAGTGAGCACTGATAGACACCGGTGCTCAGTGTGGCACCTCCTCAGTTAATTAACTATCCAGTCAGTCCTGCATTATGTCCAATATCAGACTGCCAAAAAGCCGTCCGCGACCAGTTGTGCCGCTTTCTATTTCATTTTCACTTTGACAGCTTGCACGGCTGTTTAGGTTCCTCTGGCAAACTTTCCCACACTGTTTCCAGATGACATGAAAAAGAAAAACGAAGGGCTTTGTGGTTAAAGAGAAGTAAAAAAAAGCAGTCTTTGGTTTAGCATTTAGCTGAGCTTTGAAGACAAATAGAGGTAATCAAATGCGTAGAATGGCAGTGTCTTCCAGATATATTTGAAAGCACACAGAATAAGTACAAGGTTTAGGAAGACCACGAGTTTATATATACAAATAGATGTTTTAAAGGATATCAGGTCCTTTCTTCTCCTTCTCCTCCTCCGTCCAGTTTTCCCTCCACCGTTAATTCTCTGAGCCTGATTCCAGTTGAGTATAAGTTGACCTGGAAATGCATATTTACCCAAACACAGCCTTAATTAAAAACTGTCGCTCCTTTCTTCTCGGCTCGGTGGCCCGTCCCAGCCCCTCAGCCCTCACTGACAGCCATACAGAGCAGAAAATCTGTGGACTGCATCGCCCTGCTAGCGGGCTAATCTCTCCCTCTCACTCCCTGTTACTGAATTAACCGTCCTCATTATCACATCCTCCCAGAAACTCTCCCTCACTTCTTTTTCTGTCATCCCTTCTTTTCTCTCCTTCTCCTCTTCCTCTCTAACCTCCTCCTTTCTCGTACAGCTCTTCCTCTCTTCCTTTCCGGCTCGCCCTCAAAAAGTAGGACGGCAGGAGAGAAAGAAAGATGGCCTTTTTTCTTCTTCTCCTTGCTTGCCTAAAGTTGAGAAATTCTAAATAGCATCGTGAGAGGCCACAGGCGAGAAAACGCATTTTGGTGTCAGCCAAATGATAATTGCATTTCAGCTGTGGTGGTGTTGGGAGGGAGCTCATTACATAAGAAAAACATGAGAGCTCGCCACATTTGGGACTAAAGCTGCCACAGAGGTGTTCTGAAATGTAGCCATGGGAACATGGCGGCAAGACCAGAGCCTGACTGCAAAACATTTAGAAAGACCTTATTTAAATGTCCCATTAGCAGGGCATCAGCATCAGGTCAACCTGAAAGCATCTGAGTGCAGATTTCTTTATAGATTACCTTCTTTTACAGTATCTAAGCAGTAGCTAGTTTCAAATTCTCAGATGGACACTTGATTGGTTGTAATATCACCTGGAAAAAAATCTGTCTCTTTAAATGCTCCACAGTTCACTGGTTATTCTTTCCCAGTTAAATTTACCCTTCATTCTGATTTGTGTTGTACAGTTATCTCATTTTTAACTAAATTTTTATATTTTATTTTATTCCTTCCTAGTTAAATTTACCCTTTTTAACTTTCATATTTATTTCCTATCTTATTCATAGCCTTTTCTTTTTTCTTTAGGTCACGAGCAGTTGTCTAAGCATTTCACTGCATATCGTACTGTGTATGACTATGTATGTGACAAATAAAAATTTGAATTTGAATTTGATTGAGTCACTAACTTTGTAAAAATGAAAAGGAAAGTTGCCAGTTTCTGCAGTTTAGGCTTATCCAATCATATCTGGCGATTCACAAGCATCCTAGCAATTACAGAAAAAAGCAGTCTGTTCTGCAAAAAAATAGACTTAATGCTTTAATTGTCCAATCAGAGATGACAACTGAATAAAGCCTTTAAATAAATAAATGCATCAACACCCCAATCGGAGCTTAAGTTAATCAGTCATTTGGCTTTTAACACCACAAGATAGCTCAAAACTGGTCAAATTTCATGCACTTAAAGATAAATTTGTATGTTTTGATGCCTGAAATGATGTCCGGAGTGACCAAGCGGCTCTTATTCTTGACATAAATGGAAGCTCTTTGTAGTGTAGACAGGTGCAGCATTTATAATAGAGACCAAATGGGATTCGGCTTGCCAGGTGATCTGTCTTTTGCCAGTTCTATCCTGTCTCCTTCAGTATGATTAGACTACAATATAGGCACTGCAGGGATTATTCTCTGCAATGTGTTATATATTAACTGCAGGTTTCTGGGGAGAGGCAGCAGAGCACAATCAGATAAACCCACCAGCATGCTGGATGAAAAAGGAAAGGCAGATATATATACATAGAGAGAGATTGATTCTCAAACCATGCAGCTTCTGCACATAGATTTTATTAGCTCTGTTACTTTACAACTAGCTGAAAGATTAGGTCAAGGCAGAAGAAGTTCCTGGAACAGCCTCAGCTGGCCACTCCAGGAATATCCACAGAGCAGCTTTACAACATGAAAAGCCCATTTACAACCTGGCAGCAACAACTATGTTGATCACTCAAGTTACTTCCTCCATCAAAAAAGACTGCAAGGTCAGTATATTTTTATATCTCATCTCTTTGGATACTGATAGAAGTTAAAGTTAAGGGGTTTGACTGACGTGTAGATGGGGAGCTGTTCACTGCCTGCTCGGTCTCCCCTTCGTTTAGGTCACTGAACTGAACCTCCTCACTATGTGTGTGCTGGTGGTGCCTTTTAATGTCATTTCATCACAAATAGTATGACTTGTTGTGTCGCTTGGTATATATCCAGTCTAAGAAGCTTGTGCTTCAGTTTTAGTGGGTGAAATGCTTTTATAGTCTGTTACTCAGCACTGCTCAGCAGGTACATGTCTCTGATGCAGTTGAACAGTTTATGGATACAGCTTATCGTTCCAAGCTCTCATTAAACCATCATGGTGTCGGCAAACTACCTACCATCCTTAATCCTTAAACTGCACACAATCAAACAAAAATGCATATTGAAAATATATTAGTATATCACATTATTTGTATTTGTCACTTTTTTTGGGACCTCAAAGAGTTATACTGTAGAGCAGAGAAAGCTCTGGCACTGATACCACAGTGCATCACTTCTCTACCACACAGCAGCAGTCGTTTTGATAGCCAACACTTAAGCAAGATAGACCCGTCCATTGCCAAGGATGCAGTTAAGAGTCCGTGAGACTGATAGACAGACACAGGATGTCGGGCTACAGTGAGCCAAATGGACATAGATGAAACTGAAAGGGGGGGGAAAAAACAAGGCTCAGGAGAGGAAGGGAAAGAGGTCTCAGATGAAGACCTCAAATGCTTTCATTATTGGCTGTCAGATGCCAGCATGAGATAGAGACTGGTCTCAAGACGTTGGGTCAGGACTCCAATCTCCAGCCACAGCAGATAGAGAGGAGCTGTGGAGGAAAAACAATTCACCACTGCTGACACGTAGGTGATGGAAAGAATCTCGGCTGCGTTGAAGCTCGTAAACAAAGACTTCAACGGGCTGAATTGCGATGCACAGTGCACCGGAGTATTTGTGCGCTTCTGATTGGAGAAGCACCACCATATAAACTCCTGGAGCAAATGGGGAACTTGCTCAGAACACTGACAAGACAAAAAACAACGATTCTTGGCAAAATCTTCCTCAAACATATCAGTTGTTAAGTCACACGTGCACATAGCAAACACAGGACTGTCACTAAAAATACATCTAGTGTCTTTTATTTCCTATGAGCATCATTCTAAGTGGCACATCATTGCATTCCTCTCAGGGCACTATGGCCTCTCTTTCATCTCTGAGCTAATGATGTTCCCCTGCACCATTCACCGAGGCCTTTTTAACGAGACATGCGGGGTGCGACAAGAGGGAGGGGAGCCACGTTGACCTGCCTTTTATTGAGAACAATTGGAGCCAAAATGGCTCCCATCAGCTCGAATATTTCCCAGGCGGCCATTCATTTATCACCGGACCTGCACTTCCCAAGAGAATCATAATACAGACAGAAAAACACATTCAGCAGCATTAATGGCCACTCAGGCTAAGCTGAAATATCTGTGCGGGAAGAGTGGCATCAAAGGCATCCTTTTATACAGTGGGGCAAAAAAGTATTTAGTCAGCCACCGATTGTGCAAGTTCCCCCACTTAAAATGATGACAGAGGTCAGTAATTTGCACCAGAGGTACACTTCAACTGTGAGAGACAGAATGTGAAAAAAAAATCCATGAATTCACATGGTAGGATTTGTAAAGAATTTATTCGGAAATCAGGGTGGAAAATAAGTATTTGGTCAATAACAAAAATACAACTCAATACTTTGTAACATAACCTTTGTTGGCAATAACAGAGGTCAAACGTTTACTATAGGTCTTTACCAGGTTTGCACACACAGTAGCTGGTATTTTGGCCCATTCCTCCATGCAGATCTTCTCAAGAGCAGTGATGTTTTGGGGCTGTCGCCGAGCAACACGGACTTTCAACTCCCGCCACAGATTTTCTATGGGGTTGAGGTCTGGAGACTGGCTAGGCCACTCCAGGACTTTCAAATGCTTCTTACGGAGCCACTCCTTTGTTGCCCGGGCGGTGTGTTTTGGATCATTGTCATGTTGGAAGACCCAGCCTCGTTTCATCTTCAAAGTTCTCACTGATGGAAGGAGGTTTTGGCTCAAAATCTCACGATACTTGGCCCCATTCATTCTGTCCTTAACACGGATCAGTCGTCCTGTCCCCTTGGCAGAAAAACAGCCCCATAGCATGATGTTTCCACCCCCATGCTTCACAGTAGGTATGGTGTTCTTGGGATGCAACTCAGTATTCTTCTTCCTCCAAACACGACGAGTTGAGTTTATACCAAAAAGTTCTACTTTGGTTTCATCTGACCACATGACATTCTCCCAATCCTCTGCTGTATCATCCATGTGCTCTCTGGCAAACTTCAGACGGGCCTGGACATGCACTGGCTTCAGCAGCGGAACACGTCTGGCACTGCGGGATTTGATTCCCTGCCGTTGTAGTGTGTTACTGATGGTGACCTTTGTTACTTTGGTCCCAGCTCTCTGCAGGTCATTCACCAGGTCCCCCCGTGTGGTTCTGGGATCTTTGCTCACCGTTCTCATGATCATTTTGACCCCACGGGATGAGATCTTGCGTGGAGCCCCAGATCGAGGGAGATTATCAGTGGTCTTGTATGTCTTCCATTTTCTGATGATTGCTCCCACAGTTGATTTTTTCACACCAAGCTGCTTGCCTATTGTAGATTCACTCTTCCCAGTCTGGTGCAGGTCTACAATTCTTTTCCTGGTGTCCTTCGAAAGCTCTTTGGTCTTGGCCATGGCGGAGTTTGGAGTCTGACTGGTTGAGGCTGTGGACAGGTGTCTTTTATACAGATGATGAGGTCAAACAGGTGCCATTCATACAGGTAACGAGTGGGGGACAGAAAAGCTTCTTACAGAAGACGTTACAGGTCTGTGAGAGCCAGGGATTTTCCTTGTTTGAGGTGACCAAATACTTATTTTCCACCCTGATTTACGAATAAATTCTTTACAAATCCTACCATGTGAATTCATGGATTTTTTTTTCACATTCTGTCTCTCACAGTTGAAGTGTACCTCTGGTGCAAATTACTGACCTCTGTCATCATTTTAAGTGGGGGAACTTGCACAATCGGTACTGACTAAATACTTTTTTGCCCCACTGTATTTCTAGGCAGGATGCATTGTCCCTTTGTTTTATTTTAGTTAAACATTTCTCTGCTGAATTATAACTCTATAATATTCACATTGAAACCTTATTAGATAATGCTGTGAATGGACCATAGAGTGCACAGTTTAGAGCACGTGTAAACAGCATCCAGATTTACCGAATGAAATTTTATTTCAAAAATAATCCACCGACTGTTGTTTTTGCTCCAGTAAACCAGGTTCAGTGTTTTAATTTAAGTTTCTTTTTTGTGTCTTTTGGCTTTAAGAGTGGCACCAAATGCATCATTCACTCTGAGTATTGTGCTCGTCCTATGAAAAGATTCCAAAAAGAGAACATCAAAAGAAGCTAGCCAACATTTTACAGCTATACTAAAATATTCACTGGGCAGGATTGCACCCCAGACAGGAGTGGGTTTATCTATTTTGTCAGTCTCCGCTTACGGCCAAGGCAGCTTTACAAAACATCTTTTACCCCTGGGGATTTAAATCCAGCGGTGAAAGCTCACTTTCTTCTTTCCCTCATTTTCTATTCCCTTTTTTGGCTCACTTTGTCAATGCAGGGCATTACTGTGTGTTTTGACGCACGACTGGTCAGTAAAGGGGCAGACTGGAGGTGTGCGCGGTGGCAAAAGGCTATCTGAACCTAAATCAGCGTCTCTGCCTTGAGCACTAAATGCCCTGGGTCTGGCTGGAAGGCAGTATTACGTTAAGGAGGAACCCTCTGCGTCACAGCCATGTCAAGACTTTGGTCCCAGCGGGAGGTGATAGGGATCACAACTTAGCCTCTTCTGAATACAAGTCATTTCATCCCTCCAGCTTCTCTCTGTCTCTGAATAACAACTCAGTAGCATGCTATTGCTTTATGCAGACAGACCATAGTTGAACTGGGACCAGAGCTCACATAGATGCTCTACAGAGAAGACTGCACTAGACTGTATAGTCTCATCTTTTACAGCCTTTGTCATACGATATATTGTATTTCTGCAAACCACATTTCAGCTATCATTGCAGGCTAAGCATCTAACCAGCCCACTAAGTATGCAGTGCTGCTTGTTTAACACCTATTATTTTGTGACCGGTTCCATTTTTTCACCAGCTGTGACCTAAATCCATCCACTGTATTTCATTACAACCAGATGTTGCTAGTCGAAATTAGAAATTATCACAAACTACATATGAGCAATATTTGTTTTTCCCCACTTTTTCTCAAGGGGGGCTGTATAATCCCATTTTATCACTGAGCTATCTATGTCCCATTACCTTGGCTAGATGGCTGTCTGTTGGATATGAGAGGCTCTTTAATAGAGAGCTCAGTGCTGGCGTCCAGCGGTTGTTGATAGCGTTTGATATGAGGAATCAGAGCCCTCAGGCTTAGCTTATGCACTCTAATCCTCATGGAGAGATAAGGGGAGAAGGCCTTTAATGCGACACACTCACACGGAGAAGCATATGCACACATCACAGCATGTACAGTAAACACACACACACACAAACTCACGGATGCACTGATACACGGACGCATGTACAGACACACAAGCCTCTGATGTTGTGTCGTCTCTGTGTTTGACGTTATCTCTGACAGGAACAAAGGAGCTCACACGCGCACACACATATACACACTCATGCAGACTCTGTCATAACACTTACTGTATGGTGCCAGATCTGAGACATCTGGGTTATCTGGAAATGGGAGTTTTTATCTTGTGTTTGTCAGCACCTGACAAATGCTATATCTGTGTGTGTGTTTGTGTGTGTGTGTGTGTGTGTGTGTGTGTGTGTGTGTGTGTGTGTGTGTGTGTGTGTGTGTGTGTGTGTGTGTCGGGGCATATTATGAGGACATGTCATAATACAAAGCATTTACAGGTGAGTAAGTGTTACAAGGTTAGATTAATAGTTACCACCGAGGTTAGAGTCAACCTTTCTTAGCAGTTTGTTCTTGCTACATTGTTCTGAATCTGTTGCCTAACAATGTGTGTTGCCAGGATCAATGTTCCCTCTAAGCTGCGCGCGGGCGCACTGCTGACACGGTCTCTGCGCACAGAAAATCTGGTTTGCGCACAAAAAAAAATAAAATCTAACCTGAATTGAAATGAGAAAAAAAAAAAAACACGTTAACAATTCATTCTGTTTTGTAGTGTGAGTCAGTAAGTGACCGGTGACTGCCTGCTCCAGCCAATGATTGGATCCACATTCGTATATACGCATGCTAATCAACGTCGTTGACAGGCTATGACAGCGTCCTTATGTGCCGACACCGGTGTTTTAGCTAGCAAAGCGGCGTGGCTGAAGCCACGTTAATGACAACGTGTACAATCATTGGAGATGTGAGCAGGACAGATGGAAAAAAGTGTGGACTTTATTCCAGTTTTTAAATTTTAATTTTTAAATTTCCTATTGGTGGAAAAATGTACCATGTCAACCAATCAAAAAATGATATGGCAACATGGCATTTAGTTGTTTAGGAAGGGGGGAAGTTTTAGGAGTGACGCCGGTGTTTTGAGATGTGAGAGATTTGCTACATTTAGAGTGTTTGGAGTCTAAAATTAGCGAGTTGTCTTGCGTAGCTAGTGTGTAGTGTTGTTGTGTGTGTCAGAACAATGAGGCGACTGCTGAATGTTACAGGTGTTACAGCAGTGATACATCTCCTGTTGTCAGGCAGGTATCAGGCTGTTGTTCTCCTTTATCTCATAGTGGACACAATTATTTTTTAGAGTGGCACAAATAATTTGTGCGGCACCAAATTTGATGCAGAACAGCTGATTGTTCAGTAAATAATTTTATTTAAAAAAAACACCTTGGCTGCATTTTTAGGTAAACAGCTGCAAAACACTTTGTTGTTTGCAAAACTCTGTTACTTTTTTGCCCAACATTGGTCATTATATGCTGTATTTTGCAGACAGAGAGTTACAGGACCCTCTCCCAGACCACAGACTCATAATACAAGTCAGAGCTTTATAAAAAAAAAAAGAAAGTTGTGTTTTTAAAATTGGAGTTCAAGTTATTTTTGCTTCCAATAGTGTTAACATACTACACAATTCATGAACAAGATTTTTTTTTAATTTTCTTTGTAAGTGGGCTAAAGCAGTTAATTAAAAGTAGTCTAACATGTAAATGCTATAATTTGATTATTTTAATAAACCATGTAACTTGGATGGATTCGATGCTGGCGTGACCACAGTGCACACGTCTAATGTTGCTCACAGCGGTCCAAGGGACGCTCAGGGAGTTTGTGTGTTTGCTCAGACACATGAAAAATTAGAGGGAACATTGGCCAGGATACATTCCTAATCATGCTTTTTTGTTATTTTTGAATAGAAGAAACTATGGAGAATCAGAGGAATCGAAAAGGACTTTTCATTGCAACAAGAATATATTAGAGCCGTATAGTTGGTACAAGATCACACAGTTTGACTTGATAACAAACAGGAAGAAACAATCGACAAGCCAAAATAAATAAATCATCGCTCTGACTCAAGCGGCCTTCGCTCAGAAAGTGATGGGAAAATTAAAAGACCTGCAGAGCAGCAGAACCAAAGATATTTCCCTGATAAAAATCCATTAAACCTGCAGGTGTCTTCCCCCGAAGATGTCATAATACACCAATGTGATTCACCTGCTTTTAACCTCTCAATTTCCTCCAGCAGCTTTATTCTTTTTCTAATAACTCTAAGCCATCTAAAATTATGCTCATTGTAAGGTCAGCATTTGCCTCCAGTGTTACAAGCTGTGCTGTTCAAGTGTTCCTCATTGAAAAGTCTAAGACTTGGACTTTATCGCTACTCCAGACTAGGCTAAGAGGTACACTGGGGCATAGATGAAGGCTTATATCTGGATGGTGCAAATGGTGTAACTATTAGGGTGGATGCTTAAGACTTAATGTAAGCCCTGTTAATTTTATCAGTCCCTGATAATGAAAGAAAGTCAATGTAAAGTCCTCTGTAGTCATGGAAACAAGACTTGTGTGCCTGTGAATGCATTGGCCTTCCCCTGTTGTGGTCTCGAGTCTCGTTACTCCTCCTGTCATCCTGATGACCACATGATGTTGTACGTGAGTGTCTGTATTATTTGCGATCACCGCTCGCTTCATTTCCTGTTTAGACTGATTCGAGGCAAAAGTGACAATCTGGGATTTTTTCCCCCGTGCCTGCTACTTTTCTGAAAGTCAGTGACTTACCAAATAGGGCAGAACAGCCCGCTATTAAACATGTACGCTGAGCCGAGAGTCGCAAGCCTCTGACATGTAAACAACTCTCAATAAAGCGTTTTCAACCACGCCTTGACAGGCACACACTAACGCATCAGATCAGCTGCCTTGATCAGCGCCGCAGTAATCAATCTCCATTATGTATAATCTCAATGATCAGGGAACACACAGGCTTACACACTCGCATACACACTCATCATCATCAATTGAGCTGTGTGTTCATTAGACCAAATGAATTGTATGATGCGTATTGACGCAGCAAATCTATAATCACAGGAAAGAACGTCTGTTCAGTCTGTTGATGCCAAACAAAAGCCAGACGTGGTGAAAAGACTAAAAAGTCTAACTCAAACGCGCTTATGGCAGGTAAATTAGCATTTTTCTAACACAAGAAATAACATTTTCTGTCCAGAAAAGCTGTTTTTAAACCCAAACGAGCAGCGCTTGAGTTATTATTTAATATTTACATTGCAGAGAGACAAAGAAAGGCAAAGGAGGTGGCTGATGGAGACCCTGTGAAGAAAGATAAATGGAAGAGGACAGAGTATGACACAAACAAAGAGAACTACCGGCTGCATAGTATTCATGCAAATTCTGATTCAGCAATTATGAAAATGAACATGGAGAAAAAAACTGAGAACTTTGAGACAAAAAAGAGAGAGAAACCTGTTTTGACATATACTCACTGATAAAGACATATGCATGGACACGTGTGTGCAAATGGGTATCGAACAGAGCCCAGAGAAAGTTCATATATGCAATCGCTAACAGTAAGGTGTGACTCTAATTTGGCCTTGAGTCAAAGTGAAACATGGCCGAATCGCCTCCCAGATCTTTCTTTATAGAGATGAAATAAAATGAGTATGTTTATTCATCAACCAATCGGATAAAAATACACGCAATTAGCATTTCAGTGTGCCTGGAATTTGTTTGGCGCTTGCATGAAACACGCACAGGTGCAGTGAGAAACAGAGACAGGGGAGAGAAGCGAGAAGACGGGAAGCAGGCGAAAGAAAGGGAGGAGGCTCATTAGGAAAATTCCGGGCAGAAGCGGTTCTGCATTTTACTTCTGCTCTGTAATTAAGAAATGGATTAATGAGAGAGAGACGCCGGGTCCAATGCTTTCACAATTAACTAGCTGAGGAAAAGTTTGTTGTTCCGTTGCTGCTTGAGAGGGAGCGCGGTCCAGTCGTAGCATTACGCTCGCTGGCTTCTTCTTTTTACATGCGTTTGGCTCTGTTTATCACCCCAAACTTTCAAAGAAGCCCTTGTTTCCACTCATGGTAAATGGTAAATGGACTGATTCTTATATAGCGCTTTTCTACTCTCCCGGAGTACTCAAAGCGCTCTATACAACATGCCACATTCACCCAGTCACACCCATTCTCACAAGCACTTTATCTGTACTTAGTGCTTTTTCTAACTACATTCACACACATTCATACTCCGATGGACGCATCGGAGAGCAACTTGGGGTTAGTATCTTGCCCAAGGATACTTGGCATGCAGACTGGAGGAGCCTGGGATCGAACCTCCAACCTTCCGATCAGTAGGTGACCTGCTCTACCTCCTGAGCTACAGCCACCAGCCAATCCATGAAGTCTTTCCCTTCACCTTCTCCTGAATATGTAGACTGATGGGAAGTGGGGCAGCATGCAAAATTTATAATTTTGCTCTTTAATAAAGCTAAGACTGCTCACAGTATAGAAAGACATAAATATATGAAAATAATGGCATTTTTAAATGTCAATTCTGCAGAGAGATCTCAGTTATATCTTCTTTTTTCCAACTATTATTTACCGTATTGTATTTAAGAGTATTTAAGAGCTTCATTTATTTCTTTACAGTAACTGAGAGAGAAACCACTTCTCACACTTCAGAAGTGATTAACTTGAGACCCTTTCAGTGTCACAGAGCTCATAATTGCAGTAAACATTTAGCTACTGGGTCTAACTTTTGTCAGAGTTTTAGCTTACAAAGCTAACAGCTAACATGATTTTTCCTGCGAGTTTCTATGCAGCTTTAGCTCGTTTGGTGTTTTGTTTTTGTTTTTTTCGGCAGAAGGCCCTCACACACCCGACAAAACGGTCCGTTTGTTTGTAGGCGTGTGTTTCCCTGTCCCTATCCATCAGTGTGTGAGCGCGAGCAGGTAGCAGGTGGTGTGTGTCACGGGTGGCTGGTGTGTTGGTGGGGCAGGTGTCAGATGTGCAAGACCAGAGTGGAAGTCGAGGTGTTGTGAGGTCTGCGTGTGAGATAGGCGATGATGCGTGCTGGCGGAGTTGTCTGCTCAAGTCTATTCCTGCTTTTTTTCTTTCTTTTTTGCTGTGTAGCACACACTCATACAAAAACACACACATGTATAGTCAGGTATATGCTGCAGTTACGTAGCTGTCCAGGGGGGCGTGTTTCAGTGGCATGAGCTAACTGAAGAGCCCCAGCTGTCCCAAGATAAGTCAAATTAAAGCAGAGAATTCATGATTGTACCTTCTTGTTTACATCCTGACTTTTTTCCAAGCCCGTGAGCTGTGTGCAAAATGCTCTTCCAACTGATGAAATATAACCTCAGGCGAAGTCTTTCTTCGCTTCTCGTATGGTTCAGCAGTTTAGAGATTGTTCCCTGGGAATAACTGTAGCTGTTATAGTTTTTGCTATTATTTTAAAACCTTTTGCTCCTCTTTTTAAATCCTGTCACTTGTCATAGAAGCTCAGCACAGTACAGTGATGCTTTACAGCTGACATTGATCTCATTTCAGTGTGCATATCCTCCTGTAATTTCTTTTACCTTCTACCACTACTAGCAAGATGCCGCCACATTACTGCCCGAGCACAGAGTTTGTATTTCTCATCTATAATAGAAGCTGCTATATTTTCGAAAATTAGGTATTCATGGATATCTTATTGAATTACTTGTGGATGTCAGCAGAGAGCATGCACAGTGTCTGAGCTCGGAGCCTGAGCGTGACACACAGCGGTCATGTTTTCATGTTTGGCTTTCCACGCTGTGGAAATGCACAGCCCGCATTAGCACACAATCGGCTATGCACTGTCATCACAGCTGTGTTTATGCGTGTGATATTGTGAAGTTGAAGTGTCATACAAATCCTCCGCATGGATCATCACATATATTGCACAATGTCAACGAAAAACAGAGCCAGGGATGAAGCGGAGACAGTTTTTTTTTCTGTTTATCTTTCAGTATTGTGCGGCCTTTATGCACAGAACATATACTGGGAAAGTGCTTCTGCACTATTCCTGCATGAAGTAGATGATTCAGTTATATTCAGGAAAAGTGAAAACATTGTAATCTTGTTGTCAAAAGAGCTTGCAAAGAAAAGCGTCTGGACTTCTTTAAGTTACTTGAAGATGTTTCACCTCTCATCCGAGAAGCTTCTTCAGTTCTAAGGTCAAATGGTGGAGAGTCCCAGATTTAAACCTAGTGGGAGTATCCCCCCACAGAGGGACAAAAGGACCCCCTGATGATCCTCTAATCGCCTGAGCCAAGGTGTGAAACTGGGTGTGGGTATATATACCCACACACACACATATCCTTGCTGTGTTTTGATCCCCTGTCAGCAACATGAGCAGCATTAACTAATAAACTAGAACTGGGTTGCAGTGGTTTTCAGCGAGGAAAACAAGCATAAATTAAATAAGAATGAGTGGTTTTGCTTCTCCCAAGTGGTTTCTGCTTATTTTGATAAATTTGATTTGTGATATCTATCATCATTAAACGAAATGGATGTGAATGGAATGTAGTGCGTGGTAGAGCTTGAACAAAATGACTTTACTTAAAAAAATAGCAACTCAAAAGTTGAAGATGCAACCTATCTCCGGGCACGACTGTAGAAGACGACATCACACCAGATTAGAAGTTTTTTTAACTGCCAGATATTCAGATTTGATGTGAATTCCAAAAAGTCGGAGCGAGTTTTCTGTGATGCCTTTTAAGTCTTGCGAACAATCGTCAACCTGAATTTCCACAGTAATTTACTACTTCTTACTAACTAAAATCCCATGTCTTGTGCAGCACATTACAATAGGGCTGGGTATCGTCACTGATTTCTAGAATCGATTCAATTCCGATTCACAGGGTCCCGAATCGATTCGATCCACGATTCGATTTAATTCGATTCGATTCGATTTAATTCGATTCGATTCACTTTGATTTGAATCTGACAAATTTTGACAGTCAGAAATATTATAATTCAGATCAGTACATTTACATATTTTTGTATCTATAAAAAGGAAGCTGACACACCAAGACTTTATCAAAGGTGTGAGCATCACAGCAGAGGCCTTTGTGTCAAAGTAGCTGAGGATAAAACACAGAAAAACATGAAGGTGATTTTCCTGTTCTGGGATTTTATAAAAATTTTCTGCAGTAGATCAAAAACGAAAGAAAACCATTAATCAACACATGAACATTACCTCTGATGTTACAGCGGTTTTATTAGAGACAAGGCTGAGCGTTTTGCATTTTGCATAATTTTAAAAAGTTTAAATTTGTTCGGTATTGAACGGCAGAAATTAGGTTTTATTTTCGGAAGTATATAAAACGAAAAAAAAAAAAACGTCGGCCGACAGCGCCGTAAACAACGGTAGACTTGTGCGTAACAAGCAAGCGAATAATGCAGAAAACAGTACAGAGAGAGAGAGGGAGAGAGAGGGAGAGAGAGCGCAAGAGAGCGAGCATGCGAGAGAGAGCTGTGCATCGTGGTCGAAGCAAAACAATAAAAGTCAGAGTGAATACATGACGATGTTTATGTGAAGCCTAGTTTGGATCTTCTTTTGCTGCTGGTTCGGTCAATATTGTTTGGAGAGAGATAAAACTAACAGCTTTAGAATCAGCGCATAAAGGACGTAAACACAAAGCGCGGACCGCCGACAGATCAGAATCAGCGAGCTGTCGGCTTTCAGCCCCGACTGTGAGAAAGGCGACATCTAACTGATTCTGATCCGTCTGCGCTGTGTGTTTAAGTCTTTGTGCAGAATCCATGTTCCTGCTCTCATTTACTGTCTTAGCTGTTTGGTGGTTGTTGAAATTTTGTGAGATTTCACCAGAGATTCTGGCATTTCGGGCAAAATAAATTTATATTAAAAAATCGATTCAGGATTTTAATGAATCGATTTTACGTTATCCAAGCCAGAATCGATTTTAATCGATAAATCGATTATAAAAACCCACCCCTACATTACAACTAGTTTCTACTGAATATCTGATCCCTACGAAGCCCCTCCTCACAACTGTAGAATCCCTGCCTGTCAGTAACATTGACCCCTCATCTCTGTTTATTCAGCATGCTTCTCTTATGCTGTGGAGTTTGAATTTTGTATATTTAGTAAAAACAAAATGCTTATTGTTGGAAAATGTATCATCTGTTAGACAAAAGTGCTATTTTGGTATCATCGTGAAACTAAGAGTTACAGGCAGCTATGTTAACATTCAAGCATTTGAGCTTTGTGTTGCATTCGAGATCAAAACACTGCTGTGCTTCAATTACTTTAAAGTGTCCTTCATTTTGTGTAGGAGGCTAGCACATGAAGGCTTGGAGAAAATTAAGTATTTCTCATCTTTATTGTTAGTGGACTGAAGTAAATTTTAAGAAATAATCTCTCAGGATATAGCTCTGCTCCTTGCTTCCCTTCCTTTGCTGAATTGCTCGTTTTACGATCCCTCACTTCAACCACTTTCCGTTCTTCCTTTCCACACGTCTGTCATGCTTCTGACGCTGCTGCTGAAGAAATTTTATTTTTGGTGGGGTGATGAGGTGTGGAGCGTAGGTAAGGTTTGTCTGCTTGATTGGATGATAAGATGTCTGGTTAGCAGTTTTTTGAGAGGAAGAGGGCTGCGAGGGTAAGAGAGTGGAAACTGTCTACTATCAAGTCAGGAGGCTCATCTGTGCACTCCCACACTCCTTAGAGTGATAATGAGAGAAGTGGAAGCCATTGGGGTGCCCTGCGATTGATATTTGGTGATTTCTGCTTTCATTCTTTTTTTTTTCAGACCTCTAGCTAGCAGACTGGCACAGAGTTTATATTTTATGCCCCAGAGATCCGTGGTGAAGCTGGCGACACGCACAAGGAGTGAGAGTAAATAAGGGCTCATGTTAAATCATCCTGGATTTATAGGGAGGTGGGTTTTGTTGCTGGAGGCGGGGTTGGTGCAATGCATGCATGCACACACACACACACACACACACACAGATTTTGACAATACAGTAAGTGGTTCTGCCCCAGCAGTGCTAAACAAGGCCAACAGTCCGCAGTTATGGACAGTAAATAGAGCAGAGCAGTACCTGTAAATAACCAACAATACTGCCTCATAAATCCTCCGTGTGTGTGTGTGTGTGTGTGTCTTTCTCATACTCACACAAGTAAACACAATCCATATGTCCACAAAGGCAGAAGTGTGTGTTTGTGCGTATTAAAGTGTGCCCACTTTGGTGTTAATTTTGTGTGGACACACATGAGCACAGGCCTGCATAGTTACCAGAGGGATGTGACCTCACTCCGACCTTTATGCTTTCACCTCCTGGTCATCCAGTCATCTACACCGCTCCGTGCCACCACAGGTCAGATGGGCATATGTGCGGCACAGTTAATGCTGGCATCCTTCCCAGTAACCTGTTCAAGGTGGGCTTGCCCACTGACACAGAAGTCTGAAGCTGGCCACAAGCAGGGCACGCAGGCCTGCGATAGTGTTTCCCATTGACACAGGATGTTGGCTGCTGAGGGTGTCTCACATGGAGAAAATGACACAAACTTCCTGTGTTTGGGCTAAAAAAGCTAAGGAGCGTTTACAGCTCACCAGGTCATCAAAGGGTGAAGCTGCTGCACTTGCAAAAAAACAGTGACCTCTTTCAATAAATAAAACAATTTACAGAGAAGCAGCTGATGTCTTTTATAATCATTTTGAAATTAAAGCAATGTATAGTCTTAAAAAACAAACTCAGACATTGTAAACCTGGAGGATAAATGCTGCTAATTTATTAAGTACAATCGGGAAAAAGGTTTATATGACATCAGCAGCTAAGTTCTTTGATAATTAAGCTGAATCCTTGTGCTCTCTTTGGAAAGAGATCCCAGTTTAGTATGAATCTCTGCTGCTGTGCTGCTACCAGCTGCTCTCTGCAACTGTCGGAAAGCGACGAGCACACAGGATGAAGGAGAGACAGGTAGCAGTAACTCATCTCTGTAACTCATTACTGTAACATTGCATTACTGTAAAGCTTCCCAGCAAGTGTTCCTCCTTTTAAAAACTTAGTTTGTTTGAACAGCTAGCACTCTCTTACTGTACAAAATAAACCCTGGATTTTTTGCACTTTGGAAAGATAAGGGTTGGCACTTTGTCTTCCTCTATGTAGTAAGAGAACTTGTGGATGGGTGGGGCTTGGAGATGCAGAGGGAGAGTGGGTGCAGGCTGCAGGAAAGAGGTGTTGATTGGATCGAATTAGGTATTCAAAAATGAGATGAGACAAAGATACTGTTAGGCCCAAGACATTTTGAGTTATGAAGTGATTCTTTCAGTTGAAAAAAATCTGTTCACCACAGATTAATGTGAACATTTGAGCAGCTAATCGGTCTTCAAGGTGCTTTATATTATAAAGTAAAGACCCTTCATTCTTACTTTGACTGATAATTTGCCTCCAGAAATTTGCTTTTAATTATTTTTATGAAATGCTATACAGGTTCGAATATAGACATACACCTTCAGTAATGTTTGATTAAATGTCCCATCAACCAGATGCTTTTGGTAGCCATCAACGAGCTTCTGACACAATCCTGCCTGGAAATCTGACCACTCTTTTTGCAAGAATTGGTACAGTTCAATTAAATTGGTTGTTTTCCTGGGATGGAGCTGCAAATTTCAGTCGAGCTTGAACGAGTCTATGGTGGAGCCGGAGTTTTAGCATCCTCTTCGGTCACGGCAATGTAAACGTCACTTCACTGTGTTCCAGCAGATTCCAGTTCATGCCAGGCTTGAGCCCTGGTGATTCTTAGGTTGTTCCTCTTTGTTCTGCTTCATAGATCTTCGCCGAGTTACTTGGATTTTCTCACTTCTGAGTATTTTTGTGCTGTTAAACAAATACTTTTTATGCTGGCACTAATAAGAAGTTATGAGAAACTTGGCTTGTATGTATGTGTGTCACGTCCGGTTGTGGCAGACGTGTGGAGTTTGTAGAAAGGACCCAAAAGGCGGTAGCTCTGGTGCAGGTGAGTGTTTATTTACAGGAGTGGGTACAAACAGCAATGGTGGGTGAACATGAAACTGGAAAACCTAAACTGGGCAGAGCTAAGAAAACAAACCAGAACGAAGATGCAGGGAGGTACGGCGAAATACATACGGAGAGACGCAGGGAGACCGAGGGGAAACAACACAGACGAACCAGCAACTACTATGACAGAAGACACAACTTAAATACACTCAGAGAACACAGGGAGATTACACACAGGTGGGGGACACAGCTGGGAGTGATTAACGTGACGAGACTAGGGAGGCAAACTGAAAACACTCACATAAGACGCAGACTTTCACAATAAAACAGGAGCTTACACATGAAAGGACACAAACTGAAAAACGCGGACACATGAGCAGAACAGAGTAAACACTAAACAGAGGAAGAACAGAACCAACAATCACACTATTAGAAAACACAAAACGCTGGGTCAAAAGGACCCAGGGCCATCACAATGTGTTTGTATGTATATATTTGACCTGTGTGGATTAGAGAAAATTCAAAATGAATTTAAACTTGAGCATCAAATTCTTGTTTTCTAACATCTTTAAAGATATATGCTGTATAATCATAGATATTTGTAAAAATACCAAAAATACCATGACATTCATGCCTACAGTGAGTGTTTTAAACTTCTGACCACATACAGAACACGTGTAGTTGGTGGGCTTTAAAAGAAAGAGGGAAACAAATGCCAGACTGTAAGTGTTCAATATCACTCTCCTATCATTTTCTCGCTCGTGATTCATCACGGTTGACGACCAATGCTGGCAGCGCTCTGAACTGGCACGGCAGGGTTGCCATGGCGACACAGCAAGAGGGGGAAGAGCACCTGCAGTTGGCAAGACAGCAGCGTTTATCACCTGCTGGGGAAGCAGGGTCGCACCTGGCAGGCTGACCACCCACACATGTGCTAATATGCATTTATTCAGATGGAAATATCTTACAAAATCAGTCCAAGTCGAAGTTTAAGGAAGTCACTGCACCACCTCGTGCATGGGATCAGTAACCTTTTCGAAACAGATTTTAAATATTTAACACCAAAGTTCCCATTTTAGCTGAGATGCTTTTTTTGATGAAATCATGAACAAAATTTAAAGAAAGAGTGAAATCTCTTAAGAGCTTTTTCGACATTTCTGAGTGTTTTTCCAAGAAGCAGAAAAAAGACTATTAATTTGCTTTGTTTTAATAGGAAACAGTGGGCATGGGGTTGAAAGTCACAACTCCAAAGACAACCAGAAACACAGAATATTGTCAGACCTCTAAATATCAGACAGAAATGCTTAATGAACTGAAAGTTGACAGCAGGTCTGTGTGTGGGCGTGCTGTCTCGCCCTCTCACGCTGTCGCTTTGTGTCCTGTGTCGTTTCGGTTAGAAGTACAACCTGACGCGCCCCGTTATAATTCTCAGGATGAGACAGAGCACGAAACTTTATTTTTCTTTCCCTCTTTTCTTTTCATTTAGTTCAAACTGAGGTCTTTGAAGACTGCGGTGCCACCTTGTAAACAAAAATCGCACGCTGCCGTCACTGCTGGAGACAGCCTCGTGCTTTACGAGCGCCTTTGTAACAGGCGCTTGTAAAGAAACAGGTTTTTTTTCAAACCCTTGCATCCAGTCACAAACAACTTTGTTCCACCGTGCGTAAGCGCTGCCTTTAAAAAACAAAACAAGAATTGCAAATATTGCATTAATGATTTGAAAAGCGTCTATGCTCCACGTCTGTGTGCTAATTACGTGTCATGCGCCGTCTAGAGTGCCCCGTTATATTAATCCACAGCACGCACGCACTTGTCAGTGGAGTTGCATCAATCTGGTGTTCATTTTTCAGCCACATTACGTATGATTGTGACAGTATTCACCCCAATGAGACGCGGGCTAAAGGTTAGAAGAAAGCAATTTATACATTTAATTATTCATTATCTGTTGCAATTTGCTGCATGATAATATGTCAGTTGTTTCATTTTTAAAGTGTGCACTTCTCAGCTCGGAACCTTTAAGAGATCATTAGCAGCTGTTTAATATACAATGCACTCTTTGTTCACAGCAAACCTGCAGCTAACCACTAATGTTTCTCTCTAGGCATTTATAGGGAATTAATGAAGTGTGCACGGTCAGTTAACTTTGCTTTTGTTTTTTCTATGGCAAAATCGCACCAAAAGCTGTAATTACACACCACCGCCATCGCTGAGGTAACTTTAAACTGTCCTAATTTGCGGTTTATCTTGTTACTCGGATAGATAATGGACTGTAGCACTCGCCAACTCTATCTCGCTATTCGAATGGCTCATTACATTTATCATATGCCTCTGTAGATTTTAACAAGCAATTTATTTTGATCTAGAAGCTAGAATATAAACGGTGTCATAGCATGCTGCAGCAGTGATTAATAATCATCATTTCAGTTTGCATGAAGTAATGTTCAGTAAAACGGTGTCTCTTTAATGCCGTTGTCAAATTACCTTTTCCCTCTGAGCAGCATTTTAAGAATTAAATGACTTTATAAAGCAGCTGAGTTGTTGCATAGTTTATTTCCACCTCTATTTGCAAACCTAATATTCCTTATCAGATAAGAAATATGGCGCGTTAATAAGGTTTTCTCTGTTCTTTACACTTTGTCTGCTCATTCTGCTTGTTTTTACAGTGCTCGGTTTAACCCCGTGGCTTTATTGATCTGTGCAGCAGAGTATACTGTTTAAGATCCACTGGGAAATGCACACAAACACAATTACCGCAAACATTATAGAGTCATAAATCCATTCACTAATCATGGGTAACGCTACGTTGTTGCATTGTTAATTATAAATCATTCATTTTTTGGCAGGAGTGATAGAAGTGAGGAAGTTTCACCATTACCTTTCATAAATTCCAGCATGTGTGGACACTCAAAACCTTTGAAATTTATGGTATTTTCTTTCCATGTTATAGGCTTTTAAATATGTGTAAAAAATAAAATGAAAATTAATCCGTTACACCAGCGGTTCCCAACCCCCGGGCCTCGGACCGGTCCGTGAGTCGTTTGGTACCGGGCCGCGAGAGTTGAGGCTCAGGTGTGAAATGTATAGTTTTCAGGGTTTTTTATCGGTTTTCAGCGTTATTTTGTTATCGTTTTTATCGTTTACTCGGTTTTCCTGGGTCTTTTCACGTGTGTTATGAATAAATCTTCTTTTTTTCGGTACCGGTACTAGTTTTATTTTGTTGTATTTATCCACGACACCTTAAAGGCCGGTCCATGAAAATATTGTCGGGCATAAACCGGTCCGTGGCGCAAAAAAGGTTGGGGACCGCTGCGTTACACTGCAGCAGTATCTAGTGAAAAAGGTGAGTATTTGGCATTATCGGAAATAAACTCCGCTTTAAATTTAGCTTGTGAAAGTTGGTTATAAATCCAGAGGGTGTGCAGCCCAGTGTAAAGTTACCTCTGAGTGTGCCAGCTCTGCCTCACTGTATAACAGGGAGATACAGAGAGCAGCTCCTTCATCGCATAACCAGGAATAAAGCTTGTTAATTATCCTCACAACAGCTTAAACCATGCTAGAGGCCAGCCATTGGTTTCAGAGCTGTAGCATCTTTCTCCTCTTCATCAGCCGTCTTTACTTAGCTTGCAGGTGCTACTTCAAAACATGAAGGAGCAACTGACAAACACTTATCCTTTACCCTGGCACAAAATAATCGGAAAATTTAAAGGGCACTCACTCTATCATCATGCAAGACACAACTATAGAATTGGAAACAGTCCACTAGACCGCAGCTGTGTGCCAAGGCACCGGACCGAGACGGAAACATTGCAGTTGCATGACTGATTTTCTTTCTGGTTTTTTTGTTTGTTTGTTTTTTTGCTTTTTCACAATTAGATGAATAGAGAAGCGCAGTATAGCATTTTTATGCTGTACTCATTTTGTAGAGCAGTAACTGGCTCTGTGTGTGAAAGAGTGCCTAAATAACTGATTGACAGGCAGGAGCATAAATTACCTTGGCAGACAGTGAATTCCCTGCACCTGTAATGTGCTGATGGACTAGTAAGGACAAAACGTTCTCCTCAGATCAACCGAACAGTGAAATGCATCAAAATGTTGTGTTTTGATATTATTGTTTAGCTTTTTATGTTTCTAAAAAACCCAGCTCGACTCGTGCATAAAGCGATTTTTAGCTGTTAATGCAGAAAGCAAATAAAAAATCTTTAGATGTTTACTGCTCAGTGGCAAAATAACATCTGAATCTCTCCATCATATGAATATGGCATATTTAACAGGAAGTGATGAGGTACTTGTAATAAAGTAACTGAATATATTACAACAGTACTTTATGGCATTTCATGCTGATATGGATTTGTGTCATTTAATTGACATTTGACCTGTGTTAAATTTAACTGACTAACGCAGCAGTTAGTCACATCTCTATAATGCTTTATAATTATAGGCGTTACATTAGGCAATGATTGAAAGCATGACTTGGCATGTTTTTGATATTTTACAAGCATGCATGTCACAAGAAGGTCACTCGTGGAAATTTCTGTTAACTTTGAATTATCAGGTGATCCAGTGCCATGCAGCGTTTATATATACATCATACATGTTGCATTTATAACCATTATGTAAACATGATGGCACAGACACTGATGGCGTGTTAGCTTCAAGGTTGTGCAGTCCAAACTGTGCATTTTTTGTTTAGCTCGGACTATTAAAAAAAATCTTAAATGTTACTGGAATATTTTTTGTTTTTGTTATGGTTGATTTTTTTTTAAATAGTTACAATTATACCAATGTAAATAAGTGGTTTCTGCAAGCACGACGTTTTCATTGATTCTTTTATTTACAGCATTATACTTTCTCTATTGCACATATTTATATGTGCAAGTGGTTAAACTGTAGCTTACTAAAACCACTAAATGAAAAACAAAATGCAGATTTCATTGTCACAGGAATTTGCATGTATTAATTTAGTGATGCAGAAAAAGAACAAATGTTGTTATCCCTGGTCTCTTTTTTATGCTGCTGGAACTACACCTGCTGTAACACAGAACACATACTAAGAATACCTGTTCAATCAATAAAATTAATTTCACATTTATTCTCTAAGAAACGACACCAATTTCCACGTCTCCATGTTTAAATAGCTTTAGTTAGTCCTAATCTGCAACTGCCACCTTAGAAATAAATAAAAATAATTACATTAAATTAGAATACTTTTTTTACTACATTTTGTTTGGAATAGGAAGCACTCATAGGAATCCTTTTTGCACAGAAGAGGAATAATATGACCTGCAAAATGTCCATTTTTATTGAACATGTCCACAGTCTAAAGTTGTGGGTCCTAAGGTCTTCCAGTTTGCAATAATGCCACCAGTTGCTAATAGTTTCATCCATACAGCATATGTGTTCAGTCTCAGTGTGACAGAGCTTTAATCGTGAACATTTACAAACTTTCGTCACCCAGAAGGGAACATTGTGAGCTTCGTGGATGTCGGGTTTTGCTGCAGGCCTTTTGGTTTGGATTGCACAGGTGTACCTAATAAGCACACACTGATGTAGAAAGACACACACCAGAAAGGGATTATCAGATTTATCCCCTCACCCAGTGATTTGCTTGAAAACAACATGTGCGCAGTGTGTGCAATGATTAATCAGCGGCCGGCTCTACAGCGGCAGTGCAAAGACAGGAAGGGAATGAAAGGACAACAAGGCAGACAGCCAGGGACAGAGAAGGCGATTGTATTCACTTTATCCATGTTTGCTCAGTTTAGCACAGGGCAAATATTAGCCCGTGTACTCAGCATCCATTCTTCTCTACTGGGCTTCAAGCTCACACTCTCCCCACAGAGGCTAAAAGGCAAAAGCATTAACTCTTCATTATAACTACACGCTATTAAGCATTAGCAAGGTCTTAGCTAATACTTCATTTATAAAGCATCACTCCTCTTTAGTATGGTATTCATAAACATGAATAGAAATGGTTTAGTCTTGCTTAACATGTATAACATGTTTAATTGAAGCATTTCTATATTTTTAAATGAAGGAGAAACTATTATTAGACCAAGTACAAACAAGTTATTTAATGCTGCTATTCAGAAAGTTTAATTATTAACAATATGGAGTTGCACATTTATACATATGCTGATTATGAAACGAGTAAATTGTTTGTTCGGGTGTTACTAGAAGTCTTTTAAATGCTTATTTTTGTTACATTTTAAGATTAATTCAGGCAGTTACTTGTTGTCAGTTCAGTATTTTGTGTGAGCACAGCCGATCCCTAACTGAAAGGTCAGCAGGACCTCGAGACTCAAATATGTCTCAGCTATCTTCACAACGGGAAAAAGAAACAGTCACAAAGTGACAGAGAACATGCAGATATTTATTGCATGATGAACATAACTCACTTAACATTTGCTGAAATGTAAGCAGGACCAGAGTCTGAGTTTGTAAGAGGGTTTAAAAAACTATATAATCTATCCTGACTTAAACCTTTTGGTGAGGGCCACAGACGGCTGGATGCTCAGCTGTCCTCTTTTTAGCTTCTTCTCATTACTCTCTGCCATCATTAGCTCTCTATTTAATTTCTCTTACTTGCCTTATGCTTCTCTCTGTTACCAGGATAACTCCCCAACTGTTCCTTTATCATTCGCCCTCTACCTGTTCTCCCCTTGCCGGTAATTCTTTATAATAATTACAGTGTTAAAAATTAGTAAGGTATTAGTTCATACTTAATTCATAGGGCATATAATTCTATAATCTTGCTTAATAAGCTCGCATGTAACATGTTTAATGACAGAATTTTCATACTTTATATATGATTTTTTGACAATTTCCCCAAAAAATATTAGATATCACATCACCCTAATATTACATCATTTAACACTGTTAATGGTTCACGGTGTTATTTAGAGTTAAAGCACCCCATGGGGTATTTTAAGGTAAATATATTGGAGCTGAATAATAAAACATGAATACGGTTATCACAAAACAGTAGTGAATATTTCACAGAGCTTTACAAATAATTGTGAGCATCACCAAAGTAACCTGTGGCTCCAGCTGCTCAGCGTCTCTCTTTCTCTCTTAAACTGCTGCAGGTCTTTCAGTGAAAGCACAGCTTGGCACTTATATTTCAGCTCCTATATTGTCTGCTTTTCTTTATCACACCAGGAAAAGTGTCCTGTTTAAGCCTATTCAAACCACAAGCACAATATGCACCACTGCTGTTTTCAATTGAAGGAAGTTTGGAACCACAAGAGAGGCAAAGCAGGTGAAAGAAAATGGGCTGATGCTCTATTTTTTTTTTCTTTCTCGCAGCTTTGTTGTGCAGTGCAAAGGAAAGAAAGTGATGGAGTGAGGAAGGGAAAATGAGGCCTGCTAGGACAGAAAGAAGAGAAAAGTGAAAACAATGAAGGCAGAAAACACTTTGCTCTTGATTTTGTCCGAAGGTCACAGTCATTCCCTTCAATTTCGGCCAGCTGCCTGCCTCGCTTTTCCTCAACAGATAAGAACACACACACAAAACAAAACCCTCAAAATGAACAGAAAATGAACATTAATACACGTCTCGCCCATAGCGATCCGCAGCTCACACAGTCAAAGTGTGAAAACATCAAAAAGAGAGAGACAAAAAGAAGTAATCTCCCATTTCAGCTTTTTCTCGCAGTGTATACTCAGGCATGACAAATCGTATGTGCAAACTGTAGATGAAAGGAGACAGCAGAAGAGATGTTGTCTCCTCTGCTGCCTCAGTGTCTCAGCTCTGTTGTTTCATTCAAAACTCCAGATATTTGCTCAAATGTTTTCGTTCCCTGCAGGTTTTTACGTAGTTGCACAGTCACAAACATTTTAGTGCTACAATTTATGAATGTAATGTAGCATACAGTCCCATCACTCATCAAATGCATGTATACTGAGGATGGAGTTTTACCAGGTCCACTGGGTATCTTGTAGTAAACTCTAGTGGGACTCAATGGAGTCTAGAATTTGATGTAATATGTAATTAATATTCCACCTGGAGCTGATTAGGTGATATGTTGCTCTCCTCAAATAGTTTGTTCTTTTTGTATAAACCTTTAGGACATGTATTCTTTTCAAACACAACATCCTATATATAAGTTTTCCAGTTTTCTGTGTTTGGACCAGAGGTTTTAGGTCTAAACTCAAGAGCAGAAAAATGGAGCCAGTCGGTGCACATCTTATATGCACTGACTGGCTCCAAAAGTTAGTCAGTCTCAATGTTAGAGTAGTTAACTTTAAATGGTAAATGGCCTGTATTTATATAGCGCTTTACACATCCAGTCATCCATCCATTCACACACACATTCACACACTGGTGATGGCAGCTACATTGTAGCCACAGCCACCCTGGGGCGCACTGACAGAGGCAATTTAAAATTTAAATTATATATTATAAAAAAGAATATGTCTGGGAAGGTTCTCAGTCATCCAGGTCATGGTTGTCCAGTGAGCTTGGAAAGAAAATCGACTGGACTTCTTGAACACCTTTCATCTCAGAAGCTTCTTCGGTTCTAAGAGCAATTGGTGGAGAGTCCCAGACCCACTATCGATCATCTGCCTAATCACATGAGCCAAGGTGCGAAAACGAGTGTGGGTCACTATCAGCCACGATATCACTATCAGACCTTGTCCCACATTGTCTTGTCACTTTTTACTCTTTTGATCTCATTTTCAGCTCATCCATTTACATTCTATGAAGGCTTGAAATATGAACCAGGAGCAAGGGTAGCTTCTTAGGTCTCAGCTTACGGCATCTTTATTGTACTTGCAGTGTGTTCACCTAATTATGTCGCCAGCTTTGAGATCAGCCACTTTTGCTGTTTGATAATTGATTTACTCACATTGATTTCAGGCAGGTTTTAAAGTGCAAATGCATTTTCTTGATTTATTTTTGGTCTATAATGTTTAACTTATTTGGAGGTGGACTGCTTGTCAGCATTTAAGGATTTGAAAATAGTACTTTCATAAATATTTGATGGAATAAGTTTAAGATTTATTTTTTAAATTAACAGCACAATTCTAATCATTATTTCACATCTTTGTACATTTTTGACCTCGTCAGAGCATCAAGTAAGAGAGATAATTAATACAGTCCCACAAAATGTACCCATACAATGTCAGAAAGGATTATTATAGTACAAAGCTACTAAACAAAAGACAGATTATGCACACTATTCAAGGACTCAGCTATCTCATTTCACAGTTTGCTGACTAGGTTTAGGCTCCCAGACAGGAATGAGCTCCAAACCCATTTTATTTGGAGTTGATGCACCTTTCTCTGTCAGACGCGAAGTACTCTGTGTCAGTTCTTTCTCTAAGATCATTCATGAGAGCGCATGGATCAATTGGATTCTACCAGACCCATGTTAGTAACTCCAGTCAACTCAGTAATGAGCCTCTGAGGAGTAAAAGAGCTTTTGATGAGGGCAGACAGATTAGAAAATTGAGGAAAAAAAGAAAAAGGAAGGTTACAAGCTAAAGCGAGAGAAATGATAATTGGCGATACCGTAAGGTGAGGCAACAGTCATTGGTTCTTGTAGAAAGTTATATATAGAAAATAAGGTTTTATTGTTCTAATGGCTGAATTGCCACTATTTCACATCTGTATTGCAAGCTTTGGAGCTGGGACTACAAAGATACAATCAATAGAAATTTTATCATGATTTAATATAGAATTTAATATAGAATTCAGAAACACCTGCTTCTTTAGTTTGTCAAGTTTCTAATATCTTTACAAAGGCAAAAAAAAAGAAGTCATTTCAGTAATCACTTATTGCTTTGGTTTTTCCCATGAAAGGTGTTCAGTATAATGAGGTTTTGTGGCAGGGATTACTGCCGTATCTTAGAGTTAAATGAACTGATGAAGGACTGTAGGGAGCTGGTGAAAGCAAATTGAATACAAAAAAGAGACAAGAATGGAGGAATCAGTGTGGATAGGAAACTTTATTGGTCTTGAAAGACCCCCGCTTCCTGGTTCCAAATTAAGTCGTCTAAACTGAAAAGCATCTGTGTCTGGGCCTAGCAGTGCTTGTGGTAAAAGTGATGAATCATGGGTGTATGGACATTGATTTCTACTGTCAGAGTAACAGAGATTCTTTTCTGGCTTTGCCTTAGGGGGATCCCCACCACCACCTCCACTTCACTGCTGTCACTCCGAACGCTTCATTCTTTCCTTTTCTCCAGATTCCACTTCCATTTCTTTTCATTGTCTTTTTGTTACAATGATGTTCTTTGTCTTCCTATACCTTCTTCCTCTGTCTGCTTTATCTTTTCCATCCTCCATCCATCTCTGGTTAGTGACTGGAAAAGCCGGTTTCACTTTGGCATCTTGATAAATTTAATCTACCTTTACACATCTCTTGGCGGCTAGTGAGACTGAGTGGTAAATGATGACTCTATTTTAGCACTAAGGTGGCATATTACCTCTGCAGCGTCTCTTTGATTTATTCATTTTTTATTTGATTAAGTCGTGAAAGACAGAACGGTCACTCGTAATGGATTGTTTAAGACGATCATTTTATTTACATGTGGTGATCTGACCTGCAAAAACCCAAAAAAGGGCAATGCTTTAGTATAACAAAAAGTTCAGATGAGTTTGATGCCCTTAGGCACGCCTACTCGTGGAGGAGGCTGATCCTGGTGCAACCTGAAAATTACAAATTGCATCTGACTTGCTGAAGCTGCCGGAATCGATATTTAGATGCCAATTAGATCTAAGCTGAAAGGACTCTGTCATAGTGAGAAACCCAGTGCCTCAGTAACCTGTTGGACTATGGTTTAGATGTGCTTACTTTAAGCTGCCTCAAAACGTGATGTGGCAACCAGAGGCCCCAGGATTACAAGCGAACAAAACTGCTAGCAATGTGGATCGGATTGTTTCTGTAATAAATTTCCATCCATCCATCCATCCATCTTAATCCGCTTTATCCGAGGCTGGGTCGCGGGGGCAGCAGCCTAAGCAGAGAGGCCCAGACCTCCCTCTCACCAGCCACCTCCTCCAGCTTATCCGGGGGAACACCAAGGCGTTCCCAGGCCAGCCGAGAGATATAATCTCTCCAGCATGCCCTGGGTCTGCCCCAGGGCCTCCTCCCGGTGGGACATGCCCAGAACACCTCACCCAGGAGGCGCCCAGGGGGCATCCTTGTCAGATGCCCGAACCACCTCAGCTGGCTCCTTTCGATGTGGAGCAGCAGCGGCTCTACTCTGAGCCCCTCCCGGATGGCCGAACTTCTCACCCTATCTCTAAGGGAGAGGCCAGCCACCCTTCCGAGGAAGCTCATTTCTGCCGCTTGTATCCGCGATCTCGTCCTTTCAGTCACTACCCACAGCTCGTGGCCATAGGTGAGGGTAGGGACGTAGATCGACCGGTAAATTGAGAGCTTCGCTTTTACACTCAGCTCCCTCTTCACCACGACGGACCGGTGCAGCGTCCGCATTACTGCAGCTGCAGCCCCAATCCGTCTGTCGATCTCCGGCTCCCTTCTCCCATCACTCGCGAACAAGACCCCGAGATACTTGAACTCCTCCACTTGGGGCAGGAACTCATCCCTGACCCGGAGTGGGCACTCCACCCTTTTCTGTAATAAATTTTCTCAGCTTAAAGATTGAAGCTCATCATTGAGATGAGCTCAGATATATTGTTGACCTGGATGTAGATAAATTAGTGTTACCCAAGCAAATACATAGGCTGGTTCTTCTATAGTGGTGCTTGAGCATTCAAAGCACTTTATACAACAGGTTTCCATCCATCCATCCATTCGCTTCCGCTTATCCTTTTCAGGGTTGTGGGGGTCGCTGTTGCTGGGCTAACACGCAAAGACGGACAACCATTCGCGCTCACATTGACTCCCGCATTTACGCCTATGGGCAATTTGGATTAATCGGTTAACCTATCCCCACAAGCCAAGAGCCCATGGATACACAGCTTTCATTCACACAAAACATTTTCATTGTCTAAGTGCTTTATATCTAACATCGGGGTTCAGTATCTTACCAAATGATGACATGCATATGCAGAACCCAACCACCAACCTTTGATTAGTAGATAAAGTGCTTCTGAGCTACAATCACCCCTGAATCTGTCCCTCACAACAAAACAGAGCCCCCCCCTTCTCTGGGGGTCAGTGGTTAAGGTGTTTATTTTAACTTGTCGCCCACCCTTACCTTTAGAAACACATCTGAAAATGCAATAAAATTTTAAAAAATGTGAAAAGCTGTTTTAAATTTGGTCATGTTCCCCTTTGCAATCACTCTCTCGTGCAATTCTGGATAGCTTTGAAATACATGAGTTTTTTCGTCACACATTTCATATTCCCACCTGCCCCATTCGCCAGATTTGCCTCCCTGTGAGTCCTTCCTCTTCCCCAAAATGAAATTCAAGTTTAAGGGTCATGGTTTGGAAGGTAATTCCAGCCTGAATCACAGAGGCACAGGTGTAAGGGAATGGAATTAAACTCCCACTGAGGTGATCTGAAAATATTGAGGGAACAACCTTGAAGCCCAAATTTACTTTTTTTGGTTTTCAAAAAAATTAGATATTAGTAGGAAAAGTAAAAACACAGATGCCAGTTGTAACAGAGCATGGGTACAGTTACTTTTCAGATGCTTTGTATCGTCATTCACATCCTGATCACAAGGATAATGCAAAAATAGTCCCCATGACAGTGTGCGCGTGTATCCATGAGCTCTTGGCAGCTCTGTAAACAAGGCCGCAGTGTGTTGAGGTACCAAGCAATCTGACTCAAGGACATTCCCACGTTTGCATACAAGTGTGTGTGTGTGGTTTGGGTTTTTTTGTTAAGGCAGTGAGCAGGTCAGCTGTCAGACCTAGGGATGGGTATTGTTTAGGTTTTATCCGATACCGGTGCCAAACCGGTACTTTTGAAACAGTGCCGGTGCTTAAACGGTGCTCGAACCGATGCTTAAAGAATGGAGAACACAAACTTTGTCCAAAAACCTCTCATGTTCAGCTGTTTTTTTTGTAAAAAGATAACAATGTTAGCCTTTTCTGCAGCTATGGGGCATATATGGTATCACTCTTGGCTGGAAGCAGTGCTTAAACAATGGAAAAAACACAAACTTTGTCCAAAAACCTCTCATGTTTAACTGTTTTCCACTTTTTCTTTGGTCATTTTAGCCTTTTTGGCCAGGGTGAAGGGAGTATCTGCCATCAAACAAGAAGACAGCCGCATGTAGCTATGATGATGTTTGCTAGTTCACCTTACATGCATTAATGTAATAACGTGGTTAGCCTACTCAACGTAAATTACACACGAACAACATTAAGCTACTCACGCAGAGAAGAACGGCTGCTGCTGCCATCATCATCCTCATCATTTCTGCTACACTGGCAGGGCTAGGGGCCAGGACTCTCCTCTTCCGGTTCTTGGGGGATGTTGCAAACTCCAGGTCCGATAACTGGCAACCCACCCGCAGTAGATGTGCTTGGTGTGAGGTCTCGCAGCAAGCTATCAAATACGGCGCATTTCTCGGCTTTTAAAAAAACGCTATGCGTCGCCAGGTGTTTCATCAGATTTGAGGCGTTACCTCCTTTGCACAGTGTCACAGTATCAGCTTAAAGCACTTGTTGCAGGCTGCTGAGTTTGCATCTTTTGCTGTGAAGTACAGCCAGACTTTTGACCGCTTCGCCTTGGGCATTTTTAATCTGTAGCTCTGCTCTAAAAGAACGTACGTACCTGTGCCCGCCTACTATCCTTGGAAAGGTAAAATGATTGGCTAGAATCCAAAGTGTGTGACATCTCAGGGGAAAAAAAGCACCGAAATGTGCGCTGCTTTTCGGTCTGGTTACTACTGTTTATGTCAGAACCGGTGCCATAATGACACCGGATACCGGTACCCATCCCTAGTCAGACCTCCAAGTATTATAGTTATTGTGCTGAAGGATCTCAGTGGTACAGTACATGAGCAGTCATATCAGTACTTACTATATGCGAGTCAGCGTTGTTTTTGTTGAGAGTGGCAACAATCAGGGTTATAGTGGACGGTATTTTGGTTGATTTGTGTTTTTTCTCTCCTTCTTAGTATGTTCTCTGTTTCTTCCCTCTGTAGTATTTTGGCTCAGAGTCATGCTCTGACAAGAGATTCAGACACATCAGTGTATACGCTCTCTCTCTCTCTCACACACACACACACACACATATATATGTATATATATACATGCACTCACATCACATCTGTCTAAGTCATTGATTTTTCATTTTTCAATGAGAACTGATTCACTGTTAGAGTGGCCACTCATCATTTGCAGTGCAAATGTGCTCTCATAGCCATGACCACTGCTGGAAATAACTAGGCAAAGAAAAGAGATCGAAGAGGATATGAAGTGCCTTTAAGATGAGGTGCTCAAGGTGACTGCAAGAGACCACAGCAAGCACATACAAATGTTAGCTGAGCAGAAACTGAGAGAAGGTGTGGCAACGGAAACCATGTCTTCTGTGCAAAAGCGACTGTTTTGCCACAGCCCTCCTCTTTTTCCTAAATAAACCAAATCAAAATGACACATGCAGCCTCGTCTGTAACAGCACTGTGTCATTTGAGGTGACTGATAAGAAGGGAAGATGTGAAATCTGCGCGCTACAGAGCAGTTTACTGATTCAAAATGGCTGCTGGCCCTCAACAATTCCCTCTTTCTGTCGCAGATACTCTGAAGACGTTCAGTGAACGGACAGTGGATGATTTAGCCGGCAAGAAGTCTACATGTTATGCAACCACGTATTTCTCCTTACGTAACGCTGCAGTTTCTAAGTGGAAGCTTAGCCCCACTATACCGTTCTCCTTGTAGCAGATGCCACAGCTGCACTCGCAGGCATTATGCATACATGTTGACAAGCTGATTAGCCAGGAATCAGCGCAGGAATTAAACTCATGAGGAAGATGCAGAGATACCAAGTGATGGGGTATCAGCTTGCAGAAGTCTGTGGGATATTTTAGGGAAAAAAGTCAGTAACTGTAAACAGCATATGGAATTTTACATTAATGCACAGAATCTGCAAATACGTTAAAAGGCTTAGCTCAAGCTTTATGAAATATTAGGCTTTCCTACACCACATGGATGTGTCAAATATTTGTGTACATACATATATAAGAATTGATTGCTTTTTCTGTGGGCGCCCAGTAAATCAATTTATCATTCTTTTTTTTTTTTATCCATGCTGCTCTGCTGGCTGATTCATAAGCTAATAAATACTGCAGTTCTGCACACTTTTAGTGGCATGTCAAGTTAGTCTCAAGCAGATACAGCCTATGATAGATCCAAATGAGAGAGAGAAGCTGATGAATCGTTTGCATTTCCAACAGCCAGAGGAGTATTAATGTGAAATCTATCAAACCAGCAAATCCCTGAACTGGTCAGCCGTGTTTCAGAAACAATTTCTCCAGGCAAGTTGATACAGCAAAATGCAAAATACCTTGATTGATTTAAACAACTGCAACTGTCTCTGCCCCAGTCTTGCTGAATCCACTTTCCAGCAGTTGCATCTCTGTTGTTTCCTCTTTCTAACTTGCCTGTTTAGCATTTATGTATCAGATCTAAGGGGGAGATTCAGAAAGACTTTGAGGAAATGCAAATACGTCAAGTAGCAGATGTGTGTAAAGATGAAGCTGTAGGGTGTGTTAGAAAGGGAGACGATTGAGCAGGCGAGGAGGAAATGAAACAAAGAACCAAATCCTTCAAAAATGCTTTCTCATTCCCCCTTTGTCTATTTTTCCCTTTTCTTAATTGACTACCAGCATGTGAGCAAAAGAAAGAAGCAGATCTTGACACCTTCAAAAGGAGCTTTGATCTCAAAGCACCTTGAGGCCCCAGAGGATCATCAAGGTTCCCACTGTCCTTTTATCGCACAGTGTTTCTCTCTGCCCCTTGCTCCTCCTCCTCCCCCTCTCGCTCTTCCTTTTCTGCTTGGCGTGATCAGCGAGAGCTCGCTGAGACAGCCTGATAACCCTGATACACACACACACGCCGACCGCAGCCTCTGCCTCATTCTCATTCCACTCCCGACAGCAGCGTTTACCTCGACGCGCTCTCGCACGCCGCAAGGTCATGTTGAAATATTTCAGACGGAAATGCGCTCCGTACTGCTCTTTCTCTGGCTGCCGTGCAGAATTCCAAAGTCAATTTTCTTTTGTCTTTGAGAACAAGGAAGGAGAGACTCTAATGAGAAGATTACAGAAACTTTCTCGAGTTTTTTTTTTTGTTTTTTTTGGTAGCTAAACTCGATTTACTGTGTGGGAAACTGATGAGCAGTTTGTGCAGTGATAAACAAATCAGATATTTGGCAAGAACAGCAACTTTGTACTTAAAGTAATATAATATTCAAGAGGAAATCTTTGATTTTTCTCTTTTCCCCAGATGAAACCTTTCTCTGTAAAACTCAGAGCCTCAGAACCAAAACCGATTTTGGTTAAAGTTGAAACTTAATTCTGTCTGTAGGTATGTCGTCCAACCCCCTCCACTATTGTAGATCTTTGAATATTTAATTGAATCTCAGTAACTCAGATCCGGGCTTCTTCAGGCAGATCAGATGTAATTGAAAATACATCTGATCATAAAGTAGAGCTCCTGCCCCCCAGTCTACCGCGGACCTGCTCCCTTTGCTACCGATTTACCCGTAGAAAGAAAAGTAAGATGAGCTACTCTCCAGATAAAAGTGGAAAACTTAACATTCTTGCTCCTGACATTAGCTGACAGCTACAGCAGATTAAGGGCTGCTAAGCAGTCGTTGAGAAGCTGTGGTGTTTAAAGAGCAGCCAGGGTTTATTGTAAGTTACCTACTAGTCCCTTCATTTCAATGTTGCAGGCTTGACTGCCCCCAGTCATTCAAAGAGTTTTTCTTTTCCTTCTGTTTCCAGAGATATGTTCGCTTAAGGGAAACGGCCATTAAAATGTCATTACTGCTACACTAAAATCATTTTTAAAAAAGCACTGGTTCCCAGCGGCTTCCCACCGTAATGGGCTCGATACATTCCCTCAGCACCGGGAAGAACTCTAATGTTGCGGAACACAAATGCTAATCTCTCTGTAAATATCACTCAAATTCACTCCCTTCTGCTTTTCAGTTGTAATAGCATGGATTCATTCTGCTTCACCCTGGCAAATTGAATTAATTCTCCAAGCAAGGTGTTATGATTATTCTAAGCTTCCTAGTGCGTGGGCTGTAATGGAGATGATCTTGGCATTTCCGCTCGATCCAAAAGCATTTCACTCACCCTCTCCATTTTGTTTTTTCCCCGTTGCAATATCTAAAGGGTGTCAGTACTGAAAGCTTTGATTAAATCGTTATTCTTGTGCACCTCATAATTACTCCAAGACTGTATTCATGTTGGTGTCGTCAAATCTGCAGCATAGTGGATTTTGGCATTCACAACGGGAGCGGGCAGGAAGACTGTGAGGGTCAGTCTATAGCATGAAGCCGCTGATTAAGTGGCTGAGAAGCTGGAAGCACTCCTCCTTGCAGAATGAGTCCATCTACAGAGTAGTCCATCAATTTCATACAGATCTAGCTTCATTAGGAGCATCACGTAGGACAGCTGAGCTCTGCTTCCTGTTGTGTTCCACACTGATTCCTTTTGCTTATTCTGGCAACTGTTCAACTGTGTCTTATGTTCTGCTGATCCCGGCGAAGCATTAATCACAACCAACATGTTGCGCCACCATTTGAGCATGCTCAATTAATACCCTAATCACGGCTGACATCGGTGCACGGCCGTAACGTGGCCTTGGCTAAAAACTATAACAACTTTACACAGCGGCAAAGAGCAGTTAAGATGCACATAAATTTGGCTGATTATACTGATCATTAACTTACTGTACAACCTTTGCACTTATTTACTCAATTAACTGGCTATTTTGAGATCTGTTAACATTAGGGGTGTCTTATTTTCTTTTTTAAAACACTTAATCAGCCATGAATAATGGAAAACTGCTGCAAGCAAAAGCCACAGGTTCACCCTTGAATATCTTGGCATATGGAAAGTGGCAAAATAAATGCACATACCTAATGAGGTAACGGAATCAATGAAGTTGTAGCTGCAGTGAGGAGATAGCAGCGTGCAAATGTGACCCCACCGGCAAATGAGCTTGACCTGCTGTGACAGTCAGGAAGTGTTGCTGTCTGTAGGTTGGGCAACAGCTACCAGAGCAGGGTCTTACAGCTGGGCAAAAGTGCAACAGAGGTTTTGCAGTCAGACAGACGACTTGTATGCAGTGGTGCTGTCTGATATGTCCTGTTTCTCCCTTTCTCTCTCTCACCCTTGTTCTATGGCTCTCTGGCAGACTGTAACTCTGTAAATGACTTTGACCTTTCCTGGGACTGAGGACAGGAACCACAGAGGGAGAGGAGAGAGATGGCGGGAGAAGAGAGTGGAGTAGGCGGCTGACTGTAATAAACTCAAAGCAGTGGGCGGCTGTCAACACTAATAGATGGGAGAGGGGAGGGGGGGTCACCCGGTTGATGAATACTAAAGGTGCCTGAGTCCTCAGCAAGTACTCTGTTCCCTTACCAGGCTGGTATGTGTGGGATCTGACGCTCTGAGTGTCATCAGACACTCGGGGCAGTCGGGGCTTTTTGTGTTGACTGAAGAAAAATATCTTTTGATTTTTGCCAAAGGACAACAAAGGAACAACAGTATTAGCCTATTAGCATGGATTGTTACACGGCTGGATGACTGCAGTTTAACTGTGCAGGGTAACTGCTGCTTAGTTGACAACTCAATTGCTTCAGTCGGTGTAATTCAGTCTCAAACAAAGACATGATCTTTTTTTTCTCATTATGCATTGCTAGTTGGAATCTAGCTACGCTCAACGGGGTATCTTTGGGTAACATAAGTATCAAAGACAACAGTGTTGTAAATAACAATTATCTTGAACACCAGAAAGAATAAAACGACGGAAAGCAATGGTCAAATTACAATATTAGTTGTTGGTTCATGATGGTGGATAAACAGTTGATACTATTGGGAACACTGATGTTTTTGCAGCCAGCTGAGTAGCTGGTGAGATATTTTTTCCAGGGAATCTATAAATCATCTCTAAAGATAGCTTAAATGGCACAACGTCCACAAACTTAAACCTAAGTGACCACTTTAATAGCGTTTTTATAATAGACTGGTTCTTACAGATCGCTTTTTTCTACCGTATTTTTCGGACTATAAGGCACATTAAGCGAAACAAAATAAAGTGAAACTTTATTCAACTCTATCACAATAACTCTCAACATTGTTACGTTTTAACACATAAAATACAGAACAGTACACTCACTTTTTCAGTTCATTCCTCTTCCACAAATCCATCAATGATGCTGAATTATCTCACAGCTGCTTTATTCGTATGTTCAACTGCATGACTGATAGCCTAAAGTTTGAAATCCACTTCGTAAGCATGTCTCTTTACAGGTACCATTTTGGGGTCCTTGTACACACAGTACGTATTTCTCCGCAAGGCTCCAGACTACGGTAGCCGTAACGCTCCGACAATCCAGCTTTGTAGCTTACCAAAGTCATACTAAAACATTTTGACTGATTTTTGAGGGCTGCGTACCACATAAAATTAGTTCGAGGTCAGTAAGCACAACCAGAATTAATACATAAATTAATTATAAGGCACACTGTCAATTTTTGAGAAAATTTATGGGTTTTAAATGCGTCTTATAGTACAAAAAATACAGTACTCTACCTGAGTGCTCAAAGCACTTTATAAACTGGTTTGTTTTCCAGTCATTTAGATTAAGCACTTCTCTTTGTCTAAGTCAGAGGTGTCCAACTCCAGGCCTCAAGGGCCGGTGTCCTGCAGGTTTTAGATCTCACCCTGGGTCAACACACTTGAATCAAATGATTAGTTCATTATCAGGCCTCTGGAGAACTTCAAGACATGTTGAGGAGGTCATTTAGGCATTTAAATGAGCTGTGTTGGACCAAAGACACATCTAAAACCTGCAGGACACCGGCCTTCGAGGCCTGGAGTTGGACACCCCGGTCTAAGTCCTTTCTATTTAACATCCAAACATTGGGAGCTACTTAGCGTATCTTGCCCAAGGATGCTTTGGCATACAGACTGGAACACAGCTACCCTATCTAAAGCTGAATATTTAAAACATTTAGATCCTTTAATCGTGGCTCTCAATTCACCAAATCCATGAATACATGAATTGGGGTGGCTGTAGCTCAGGTGGTAGAGCAGGTCATCTACTGATCAGAAGGTTGGTGGTTCGATTCCTGGCTTCCCCTAGTTTGCATGCCAAATATCCTTGGGCAAGATACTAACCCCAAATTGCTCTCCGATGCATCCATCGGAGTATGAATGTGTGTGAATGTTAGTTATAAAAAGCACCTAGAGAAATGTGCTTGTGCGAATGGGTGTGAATGGGTGAATGCACAAGTTGTATAAAGCGCTTTGAGTGCTCAGAAGAGTAGAAAAGCGCTATATAAGAACCAGTCCATTTACCATTTACCATGAATTGTACCAGATTCTGTTTGAAACCAGATGTTGGGATGGGGCAGTGGACAATGAGGGCTTAATCTTAAAAGAGACCGCGGACAAGCTTTTCCACTAACCCTAACCCTTCATGTTATATTTTATGGGTATATGTTTGAACTTAACGTATTAGTGCATGCTGGTGCATTTTTGTTGACCGTGTATTGCATCAACCTCTGTTTACAGGAACGGGGAAAGGTCGGCGTGATCTTCAACGTGGGAACAGACGATATAACCATCGAGGAGAGCGCGGTGATGGTGAGCGACGGCAAATACCACGTGGTGCGATTCACACGCAGTGGTGGAAACGCCACGCTACAGGTGGACAACCAGCCCGTCATTGAACGTTTCCCCTCAGGTAGGAACAGTGGGTTTGATCTAGGGACTGAGGGAGGGAGGCAGTAATGGATTAGATCCTTCACAGGTCTGAATTTTCCGATAAGCCGGGCAACAAAGTGGAGAGAGAAAGAAGGAGCTTTGCAAATGAAATATTCATTATTTTAGCCCCCCAACCTATGTGCAACTAAAAGTGATATTTTTCTCTCTTAAAGACACACATTCTGTTTTATTTATCACAACATTCATATTTAGAGGCTGCTTGCATTATTCCTGGTGATTAAGTCCAGTTCTGGTCTAAAAGGCAGGAAGAGCAAAGCAGCCTTCCCGAGGCAAGCCGTCCTCATCTAAGTGCAACCGGCTCTCTGTGGTTAGTCTGCCATTATAGCTTCTGGCACTGTGAAGCCAGCAGTGAATGGAGGCCAGCCGAACGTGAGTATGCCAGCCACATATGGTTGGTGAGCAAGGTTTTTAGGCAGGATAAACAGGGAGGAAACCTCAAGCTGGGAAAGCGTGGAGGTGTTTTTAACTCAAGCCTTCGCTTCAAGATAAACACGGGTGCAACATCATTGAAACGAGGGCAAACTCCCGATGAGTCACGGCTGGGAGTGTGTTAATTCCCCCACTCTTTGTTTAACCATAATCATAGTATTCTATTTCAGTCTGAAATATGAAGTTATTTTTGGTTATGCTGAAGCTCCCCCGTAATTTCTCTCTCCAGTGTGTTTCCCTTTTGTTCATGGTTGTTCAAAGGAAGACATTTTGTGTTCCCACAGCGACTACGCAACACCACGCAGGACTGTCTCATGTTACAAACGAATAAGCAGTGTTTTTATTCCGCACCGATGCTGTCCAATGTGCAAACCTCCACCCAAAGTCGATGCCTTCTCTTCCCGTTGTCTAAAAGCACTGTCTATGTATCATCATTGTTTCAAACTGCAGGGAGAGCGCCGCTAATGCGGTCATGATATTTACTCTTGTTGACATATAGAGCAGTGGGACTGTGACATTCTCTGTCACAGCAGTGATCCCATATTTCGAAGCTTTGTTTTGGCATTGAGAGAAGCATATTCTCTCGCTCATCCATCAACGCAGCAAGGCCAGACTGAGGGGAATGCATCACAGCCAGAAAAGGAAGTGCCGTGTGACAGTTCACTCTTTTCAGTTGTTATTATGATGGAAATGCAGCCCTTTTCACAACAGCGCACACTCCAAAAAGGAGCCTTCATCTAACAATAGCGCAAACCGCTCGGAAAATAACAGCTGAGCAGCCTGTTAACATCGGCAAGTGAGTGTCATCATCCGAATCTATGTTTCGTTTCATCAAGAAACATTAATGCACATCCCATATCGTATTCTTTTTATTCCTCTTCCCTTCCGCCCTCCTCGCCGCGGTTGTTGTCCTCATCAAACATTTCTTTCCTTTTCCTGTGCTTATCAACAATTGAAGAGTGTGATTTTGTTTTTGTTTGTTAGTTTATTTGATGAGTTTTGTGCTCGGGCTGGAACTTTTAGGAGGTCACGAAGATGAGAGGGGTCGTGTGGGTGGTAGCAGGGGGGCTAAATGGCTGTAGAATAGGTTTGTTTCATTTATGTGAGCTGATTACACTCTAACTTTGATTGCTTCCATACCCATTTTGAAGGTTGTGCTCATCATCATATTGCTTGGGGAGTGGGGGGGGGCTTGTTCTAGGTTACACATTAGGAAAGCAAAACTTAGGATGAGCCTTAGGTGCAGATGGGTGGAGGAGTATGGAGAGAGAGAGAGACACTGAGTGAAGGATGTGTTGGGATTGCAACTTCCTAACTGACACATGAGGTGCATAAAGGGAGAGAGAAAGTGATGTTATATTTTTGTAGAGAAAGAAAAAGGAAGTCCCCTGTTGAAACAAGTTCCCATGACCCAGATTGGAGATTTAGACATCTTCTGATTCTCTAAATAGGACAAAATAGTTTGCGCTCACGGTTTGGGACTGTATTCAAACCTACTTCATTTTCTTGATGCTTACATTATGCAGTGTCATCGCTATGCTGTCCCAGTAGAAAACTTATGTCATCTTATGCTGTCGTTGTAAACCAGATTTCAAGAAAAATAGAACAAGTTGTCATGAAAAATGGTGCGTCTGTTGGATGGTACAGGTACCATATTTGTCTGGTCCCTCTAACAAAACAAGGAAGTGCACTTTCCTGTGAAATCCTCTTCCCCAGAGGGACTGTTGTGACCCACATCAAGCAGTCTCCTTGGTATGCTTTTGCAGTTCTGAACCGTGTCTGACATTCTGTGCATATTGAGAGTTACATGTGGGATGCCTGGGGTCTCTGGTAAAAGCTCCCAGAGGATGAGGCCACAAGGAAGGTGGAGGTAAAACAGAGAATGTAGAGCCGTCATTCCTCGTGAAAAAGGTGGCAGATTTCCTCTCTGTATCTTATTCGGACAAAAAACACGTTTGTGTGCACTATAAGTGGCCTCGGCCCAAAATATCTGGAGATTACTGAAGATTTTGCATCGCTTTACTCACAAAGACTTTATTAAAACCCGGGCTGGCCAGCAGCAAGCTTTTAAACAGAAGGCCACTTCGAGGTGATGATTTGGAGAGACAAGATGTTGACAGCGAATGTGGTCGTCACGGGTCAGGCACATTCGGCAGCTAAGCAACACGTCTCCTGACGTCCCACGAAGTGATGTTAGTAGTCCTCAGGGAGTCTGTGTGTCTGTGGGTGTTGTGGTCCATGTCTGATTCTACGTGTGACAGTGCATGCATCTGTCTGGGTGCATCACATAGTACAGCATGTTTGTGTGTGTCTGTGTGCATGTGCACATTGTATTTGATGGACAGAGAGCAGACAAAAAGTGTCAGAGGAACGCTCGGCCAACTAATCCAGCATGTCAGGTGTCCCCGGTGGCTCCTGCAGCAACAGTTATTGGCCCGCCCCACCTCCCATTTTCCCAAAATGGCATAGTGGCTCAATAAAAACCTCCCCGTGTCACACTGAGCACCTCAACCTTGCCTCAGAAAAACAGGCAGATGTTAGCACCGGTGCCATACGGACTGTAATTGTACCATTTCACACTCTAGTCCCTTTATTTACTGGTCATCTGCTGTGAGAAAGGAAGTGGTCTCATGTGGTTAATTATTTTTTATCTTAAAAGGTTTGTTTATGATTTTATGACATTGCCCTTTAGGAATATTCATTTCTGAGTGACCAAAGTATTATTTTCTGGTTTGAGGCCTGAACATTTATTCACAGGAAGCCTGTTTGAGAAGAATGTTAATACAGAAAAATAAAGACTTAAGAAGGACTGTTGCTCTGCATCAGTGTTTGTTAGCTTATGTATCATACAGTGTTTTTACAGAGCTTCACTGAACATTAATTAAAGCTAAACTGCAGCTTTTAAAAGAAGAAACACATTGTTTCTCTGGCAAATGCAAAGTTACATTTATATATAGGCTTACATGGTCTGATAATTAGTCATGCAGATGTTAGCAGACCTATAAATTACAGCATGACTAATGTTAAAGAGTCATGTTTGCTCACTTCTTCATAGCTTTTCTTTATTAGTGTACTGGCATGCCATTATCCTCAAGTATATGTAACTTTGTTAAATGCTGAAACTTCCTTGGTCTAGGAACTGAGTAATGGCCATTATGTCCATAGAGCAGAGTTTTCTGAAGTGAACAATGATGCTTTTATCTTTTTTCTGAGAGGATGAATGAGACATATAATGTTTTTCTCTAAAGTTACAGAAAGTTGTTTTACTGAAGTGATCTGAAGGCAATTTATAGTGTATAATGATGGCACAAAATGGTAATTTAAACTTTTTTTGTCATTTGCTGCGGTGATTTTATTTCAGAATGAACTTGTTAATTATGCAGTGGGGACAGGACTGCCACACTTTTTACCATTGATTTTCTGTTAAAGCTCGTGTCTCTGGAGTCTTGCACAGTGTATATCATCCATCTATCCATTAATTTTCTCCTGTATATCCAATTCAGACTAGTTCTGCCTGGAGGTACACCACAAACAGCTCACCAATCCACTGTAGGGCTAGCACAGAGACACAGACAGCCATTTGTAACTACAGCCTATTTAGAATGTCAGGAGAATATGTACTTTTGCTCATTGGTGATTCAGAAGTCTTCAGTTTTTGTGGTAGTTTAATTTTATAGTGAGAGACCAAATATCAACCAAAGCCCTGGAAAAAAACTGACTTGGTGGACAAAACCCTTTTTTTAGCCACTCTGTTGCCTTGTCGATGTATTTAGGGTCATTGTCATGCTGGAAGACCCATCCACGACCCATCTCTCATCTTCTCATCCAAGATTTTATGCAATATTGGCCCTTTGGGTTCTATTTGTGTTTGAGGGGTCAGACAGGCCACCAATCCACTGTTGGGCTAGCACAGAGAGATAGACAGTCATTCATCACTATGGCCTGTTAGACTGTGGGGATGGTGTTCTTTGGGTAGATCAGGTTAATGCCCACTAGCTTTATTTTGGTTTCATTTGACCACAACACTTCATCCCAAGCCTTCTCTGAATTATTTAGATGTTCCCTGGCAAACTTGAGATGGGGCTGTATGTGTACCTTCCTAAGCAGGAGGACCTTGCAGGCAGTGCAACGTTTCAGTGCATTATGGTATAGTGTGGTACAAGTGGTCTTCTTGATGACTGTGGTCCCAACTACCTTCAGATCTTTTATAGTGCAATATTTATTTGCTTTTAGAACAAAGGGAAACTGTCTTATACAGCACACCACAAACATACAATATATTGGGTTTCCCAAGAACATTACCCCAAACCCAAACCCTAAGTCCCGTTTCTCCCCCTCTGATGATAATGATCATTTTAGATTTCATCTATTTTCAAATCATTTTTTCAAATCATTGGAAATAATTGGAAATAAATAATTGGAAATAATTGGAAATGGAAGAAAATTGCATGAGCTCCTTACTGGTGGTCTTTTAGCCTTGTGCAAGTCTACAGTTATGTCCCTAGCATCTTTTGAGAGCTCTTTGGTCTTGCCCGTGGCAGCTTGATGATGGAGAGGCTGGAATGGAAGAAACTCATTTTGTGAACAGATGTGCTTTATACACATAACGTGTTAAGATCAGGAGTATCTGTAATGGATTGATTGATTCTCCTGGGTTGTAGACGATCAAGTGCTTATTTCTTTCAATGAAATTCAAATCATTTTTATATAAGTTTTTATATATCGTTTACTTCTGGTTGATAGTCTCCAGTAAAATGAAACTATCATTAGAGAGTCTTCGTTTCTTTGTAACTGAGCAAAATCACAAGTCAGCAGGAGATTAAATAATTTCTTTGCTTCACTGGAGTAAGGAGGATGTACTGGTCCTCCTGCCTTACACTCTTCTCTGCTGAGCCTTCTCTTGTCGCACACCAGCTCACATTCCTTGTCACATTTGATTTCCACACTGTAAAAGGTGTTCACAATATTATCCCCACGTAAGACCTCACCCATGTTCCTCTGTCTTGCAAATGATGAGTTCTCATTTGCAGAAAGGCAGGCATAAGAAACCTGGGTATGGGCGCAGCTCTAGAAACACAGAACAGGACTACAGGCAGCAGGGACAGTCCAACATTTTGAATGCATCATGGATGTATATCATTTTCATCAAAAAGCAGATTTAATTCTAAATTGTAGTTTAGATTTTTAAATCCTGCTCATAGATCAAATTCCACAAATATCTTTTTTTTTACTCTTTTTTTGAGTTATTCTCTTCCTGTTCTTTACTTTCTTGCCAATCAAGCTGCTGAAACACCCCAAGGAGAGGTCAGATTTAGTGAGTGGAGGCCGCTATAGCAGTAATCCCTCTCTTACAAGTAGCCAGTTGCCCTTTCAACAACTGAAACAAATTTTCCATCTTAGCTGTTTCTAAGCTGTGAAGGGAGACGTGTTGTTATTTATATAGAGATATAGTAGTTTTTCTAGTAAATTGTAATACGTGAATCTGTCTGATTTGTTTCATACTACTCCATCACATTAACTCTTTCTGTGAATCTAAGTGTCTGTCTGCCCAGTGACAGCTGGGCTGAGCCCCATTGGATTAGATAGACATAGGAAAATGGATGGGTGAATGGATGGTGGCTATAGCCACAGGACACAGTGAGTTGTGACATTACAGTAAGAATTCAGCTTCAGGAAAGATCCATTCATTTTATGTGGGTTTATACCACACTTGGCATTTGGGATTCACTAAGGTGTCCCCTGAGCTTTGAATAATTATTCTGCATTTTACAACCACAGTTATATCAACACCATCACAGCATATTGGCTGCGATTACCATATTTTTGCTGCCTCATAACTGTGTCATTATGACCAATGAGAGCTCACAGTGTGCAATCCTACTGTTTCCTAGTCATTGAGAGCTGTATTTACAAGCAGCAGATTTATTATGGAGCTGTCACTTCGCTTTAGTTTCTGACTGCAGTTGAGTAGAACTGGAAAGAAGAAGTGGCGGTTAGGGGGTGGCAATGGATGCATGGATGGAGGGTCTGACGGCAGGGGGGGGTAGAAAAGAGGAAAAGGAAAGTGCGGCAAAGTGTAGCAAAGGGGATGCATTGCTGAAAATGTCTAATGGAGAAGAAGGAAGAGAGAGGAAGAAAGAGAAGGAGTGGTTTGGTGGGGGGAGGCGAAATCCAGTATGCATGCTGGAAGCAAGCTGCTGTTACTGCTGAGATGGATAAGGCTAAAGAATGTTACTGACTAATAAGAGCTTCACAAATTGGATTGCAACACAGCGGGCAAGATTAAGATAAGATAAACTAAGATAAACTTAATTCGTCCCAGATTTGGGAAATTCTTTACATATAGCCTGTCCAATGTGATAGAGCATAAACACACCATTCACGTGCAATGTAGTCGTGCATGAACTTAGAATAAGTTTGTAAAACATAAATTACTTGCTGCTCCAGATAATGTTGACTTTGAGTAGTCCAGCCCAGGTCTTAATACAGATCATAAGACAAGGGCAGAAAAGAAAAGAGGAAAGATAAAGTACAAAGACAGGGCTGTTGTTATTGCCTGTTTTCACTCTGTAAGGCACTTAGAGGATCTGTGCAGCGTGAAGGCTGGCATTTATAGTCGGGGGGAAGAAAAAGTGAAGAGGAAAGACATGGATTCACAGAAGAAGAGAGACTCTTTGTACCAGCAAGGTCAGCTTCAGCTCTTCCGACTGAGTTGTTAAGATGTTCTTACTACTCAGATAAATGGTCTGAGTAAAGGGGTCAACAAAGCTCTTGGCTATGCTCTCTCTTTCCTACTTCCCCTTTTTATCTTTACCTTCATGTTGCCACGGTGCGTCGGTAACCATCTTTGTCTCTGCTACCTCTGCAGTCAGGGAGACAAAAAAAACAACTTGAAGAAAAATTGTCAATGCGAGGAGAGGGGGGAGGGGGACTGTGGCATCCCAGAAAATCTGCTTCCCTTTTCCCTTTAGCAAAAGCTATATGAGAGCACTCTAAAAATAGGGGTGAGCAACCTGATTAGGAAAGAAGGGTGCACTTTATACAGAGTGAGACAAATGGCTGTAGGCATAGAGACTTTAGTTGAACATGGACTAGATTTTACTTCAGCAGCTTTGGCCTCTAAACCAGCAGTACTGAAGTAGACCTGCATCGCTTTAATGTTCCTCCAAGCACTAGATGACAGACGATGGTGTGGGGTGAACCACATGGTGGGATTGGCAGGAAACCATTTGAACTGTCATATGGTCACCAGCAGCTTTATATACTGGAAACTAGGCTTATTCATTCATTTTCCATAACATTAATAATTCAGTTCCATTTTATGTATACAGTGCTGAATCACAATAACGGTCACCTCAAGGTAGTTTATATTGTAAGGTAATACAATATAAACTACCTTGAGAAAAAGGTAGAAAATCAGTCAGTCGACCCCCAAAAAGACACACTGTAGAAGAGACAGGAATGAATAATAACTAATAATTAAATGCAGAGGGGTGTATAAACACACAAAGAATGCAAAACCTATGGCATTTGCAGCGTAACTAAAGGAAGATCCAGGGTCACCTCATCTAGCCCTAATTAGTCTGCACTGTCGTAACAGCCCCTACATGACATTAAGGTATAAATGTAACTTATTCAGCATTAACGCCAACACAGTACGGAGCTCCTGGAATTGAGCACAAAATGTTTCCATTTTCTCAAAATTCTTAAAATATGCTTTTCTCATAGAAACTCTATAAACTAGTCCTTGGTTAGGACTAGTTTATAGAGCTGCACCACAGAAGCTCTGTGTTTCTGTAATCTGCAGTCGCTAACTAAATTTCTGTTGTTCATTCATTTTTTTTTATGTTATTACTATAAGCAGGTGGAGTTTTTAAGTTCACTTTACTCTGAAAACAGCTCTTTATAATAATAATTTTAAAAACGTATTCTTAAAGCTTCTCTGTGATTTGATGCGTGACAAACATTTGTCATATTTTGGGCTCTTACATTATTACATTCAAGGTACAGGTACAGCAGATAAGCTAGTAAGAGTTAATTGAAGTCAGCCAGCTTAGTCACTTGTCTCTAATGATAGTCCCCCCTCATTCTGCTGCTTCTTATTGGGCCTCTGGTGCTCTGTGACTTCTTGTGATTGGATCTTGCACCGTTGGAAGGTATTTCCAATTATTGGCCTGTGGCTATGTGATGATGGAGAGAGAGAACACTAAAACAGTCAAGGAATAATGATGAGTAGAGAAAGGGAAAGAGGAGAGACACAGCTAAGTAGTGCAGATCAGGAGAGGGAAAAGATTGCTTTGGGTAATTAGAGAAGTGACAACTTTGATTTCCACACGAGTTGGGGTTGGGAAGGTGGGGGGGAGGGGGGCTTTCTTTGGCTCACTTTGGCAGCCACCCTCGCACAAATCCACCGTGGCCGAGATGAAAGGTGGTGAGGATCCTGTCGAAGCAAGACGAAAGAGGGGAAGAAATGAAAACGAGCTGCTGCATTGATAACTGCTGCAAAGATGAAAGACAGTTGAGCTAGCTGTTAAAACAGCGAGCTGTCTGTTTGAGATGCACGCAGACGTGAATGGTGGCTGATGTATTTACATTGAACAAAAGAGCATGGTGGGTAGGTAAATCGCTTTCTTTTCCCTCGCGTTTCACATCAAGAGACAAAACTCGGCTGCAATCTCTGGTTTAAAAAAAAAATGGAGGAGAAAAAAACAGATCCAAAACTGCCATCTTATCGTGTCAATTTTGTCAATTTTTGACTCTTTAACATCATCTCCCAGAAAAATAGGCTGAAATTTGACTCTGCACTGACACTTGATCCGAATCACTTGCCATCTTTCCCAAACACCTGTTGGAATTGCTATAAAATCACAATTTGATCACATTTGTTAATAAAAAGAACCGAACAAAAGAAAAAAAAAACAGGAACAAGCGTTTAAGAACAACACAAGAGATGCATCTAGTAGCACGAGGTTACAGTACATAAGGCTGTGGTTTCTTATGCCAATCTGCTCTCGAAAACACCCAGTGGATAAGAGAGCAATCCATCTAAAGTTACCAAATGAAAAGCAGAATGAGGCTAGTTTGATGGAGAGAGGTTTCTGTGAGAGGAGGAAGAGCGGAATGGCTGCTGGCCAATCGTCTCCAATGTAATCTCCATTCTTATGGATGGATTTCCAATGTGGGTGTCCTGTACAAGGGCATCTGGCTGCCTGCAGAGCTACATGATATGCAGTTGGCTCCTTGGAGAGTTGCTACAAACACAATTGCATGTAATCACACAGACATGGACGTTTGTACTGATACGCAAAGAGACAGTGTGATTCATATGCTGGATTATCAAAACATCCAAATCTCCGACACTCTCAGACACACTCTGCACTCCTAGCATGCTGTGCAGGTCCCCTGCCTCCCCTACCTTGCTTTGTGTCTCCCCAGGGTGCCAGTTAATCAGCGTGCCCTTGCCTTGCCCCTAGCAACACAGCTGTGATACCTACCCAAAACCAGCCTGATCATAGCTTTTAATCCCGCCAATGCTCCAGGTGGCTGACACGTATCTCAGCAGCGGTGTTTCAGGGAGGACGGCATGAGACTTGAGACTCAGGTGACACCTTCAGCTCAGCTCAGCAGACATACAAACATAAGCGTTGTGGTCCAGCCGCTAATGTTGACATATGCACAGTCTACTAGGCTGTGCTGCTCACCCTGGGATGTGATTGCACCCATGATTAAAATACACAGGTTTTAATTACATATGTCATATGCCTTATGAATACAAGACTTACAAATATGTCACCTTGTACAGTTATTAAACATGAAGAAGCATGAAGTATAGGCTTAGGCTCATATTTGACATAAAGCGCAGAGCTGTGTCTGCTAAACATTATTATTTAACATAGAAGTCAACAGTAACAAATCCATTCATAGAGCCTCACTTCTGGTCCTAGTATGAACAAAGATCATGATGCATCATGAAAGTCTTTGATGCACTCAAAGACTTTCATGATAGATCAGGGCTATTATATTGTTAAACTGTATTCCTTGCATAATTGTGTGGATCCTTTAAGGGAATATTTCTTTATATCTGATACACTGCTTTCCATTGGTGAACATTGGCTATAAAAGGAAAAAAATACATCCCTCAAAGTAATAGAACCACTGACTGATTTACTAGTTTATCTCTCCTTCTCTTGTATATCAGATTTTACTTGAGCACCAGGTACGATAGCATTGTTCCTCCATCTTTCATATCAAGCGAAGAGAACAGTCCTGGGAATGGAGTGAGCGCGATAATGGTGGAGAAGGAGAGGAGAAGGGCCCAGCTGTTTAATCTATCCCCCCCTCCCCATTCTTATGCAGAGCAGGCTTCAGCTGGTAGGAGAGAGGAGCGAGAAGGGAGAAGCGTCACTGTTTCACACAGAATGACTTATTTCTCTAAGGATCCTAATACAAACAGATGCAAACACACAAGCAGGACACAGAGGAATTTGGGTTTTAGAAATTGCAGTGTAGAGGACATAAAAAAACCTGTCCAACAGGACGTTGTGCCACTTTTTCCCTAGCCACTGCACATATGTTTTGCTAAAATTAAATTTATAGTCAAATTTTCTTTGTTGTGGTTTCCATCAGATTCTGTTTTCTTCCTCTTGTCCCTCTTTTTTTGTTTTTGTTTCAAGTGGTTAGTTGAGAAGCATCCTTGTTGATTTCTCTGCTGTCTTTGGTTGTTGATGAGGATGTTGTCACTCACTCCTGATCACCAGGGAAGGAATACACACATTTACATACAGTACACACTCTACACTCTGAGCATTTATTACTTTGCCTGCCACACACTTAGACTGTGTGGAAGTGCCTGTGTACTACATCTAATATCCTAGTAATAAACTTGCTGCGTCGTGGTGGGAAATGAAGAATACAGAGGTAAAATTGAGTGAAGGTAAATAAAACAAAACAAAGGCAGGGGATTAACGGGGCAAGTGAGAGATGTGTGAGGAAAGGGGAGAAGAAACGGTGAGTTTGGATGGACAGCAGTGCATAGCGAATAGAAGGTGAAAGAACAGAAAAATAGCTGAGGAAGAATTTATAAAGAACGAGGAGAACGGGAGATGAAAAGAAGGGATATAGGTGCAAGGGAAGAATAGGGCATGGACGTTATTAGCAAAAAAAGACATCAAAATTAGTTTTGGCAAGGGGAGGTGAGAAAAAGGACAGCGCCAAGTGTGGCTGAAGGATTGTTTGAGAATAAGGGAAGGACAAGCAGAGAAGAAGAGCAGTTAGATGGAAAGGAGCAAGCACGAGGAAATGGATAAGTGAGTAAGACAAAGGAAAGGGATTAGAGAAAGAATGATGGAAACAAGAAAGGAAAGGAACGTTTTCACAGAGAGGACACAGAGGATGAGGAGGGTGAACCCATTTTTGAAGAAGCCTGCCACTAGAGGGAGAAGTACCGGTGGATGATCATTATCCACAAATTATTTGGCTGGTAAAAGGGATCTTGTATTGGATTGTGTTGCTGGAAGTGGCTGATTCAGAAGTGAAAGTTAGAGGAGGGAGGAGATTTAGTCAGGATTTGTGGATGAGATGGCAGATGTGGCAGTAGGAGGAGAACACGAATGCACACAATTGATTCATCTCACTAAGGACTTCTGCCTCCCACAATTTTCCTTTCGCTCTGTTATTATTTTGATTTTGCCGTTTTTCTGCAACCCCCACCATCACCACCACACCCCTCTCATTTGTCCCATCTTCCCCTCGTCCCTCCTCTGCTGCCAGCGGCATCTGTCTCTCCTTCTCTAATTCAGTGATTGCAACAGAGTGGCCGTGTCATTTCTAAAACCAGGGTTGTGTGTGCACTCTAATTGCCGTACTGGTTTTCCAGAAGTCAGAGCTGTGCCTGGATAATCTTAAGTGCAATGTGAACACATGCGTGTAATTGCTGCATGAGCGTTTCCTTTCAATTTAGACTAATTTCAGTTTCAGAAAGAAAACACAGATGGTCCAAATGTTAACCTGCTTAAAAAGATCAGGTTCATGACTTGAGGGTCTCAAGTCACTAAAAAGATCAAAATTCCAGACAAAATTCCTATTTTCGTCATCAGTGTGCCAGCTATCATTTATCCCAGGCTTCTTCCTTCTCCGTGCGTTTTCTCTGTTCAGATTTCATTATCTTTCGGCCCTCTGCTTCACACACAAACAACTGTTTCCCTTCATATACAGTATGCACACGTGGAAACGCACCTCCTCTTCCTTATGTGAGCCATTTCTACAGAGGCAGGTGTGGGTAGAGAGACCCCTGGGGAGAAGATGTAGGTACTGCAGAACTGAGAGGTGGTCTATTTTAGATCACTGCGGCACCACAGAGGGTGGTGCTAAAGAGGGGGAGTTGGGGCAAAATCAGCGTATACTTGTGAGGATGCAGGATGTAGCACTCTAAGCTTAGAGTGTTTACCGTTTAGACACTTTTCCCAAACCTTCCCTGAATCCCTGACTCATCTCTCTGCAGATAATTCCATCAGCATCTCCTGTCAGTATCCTGCTATGAACTCCAATTCAATCTATGTCCACTATTTTTCCCCCTCAGACTGTAGCAAGTAATGCATTTTGGACACATTCCTACATGTCATATATTTTATATGTTGGTGTATATACTACATCTATATATATATACTTTAGTGATTCTCATTTTTTGGTACCACTTGCAGAACTTTCTCCCTCTGCTAGGACACCAGGGGATTCCCTGACCTCATTTTAGCTAGCATAGCTCTCAGGTTTTTGGCAACGGCTGCTGTTTGACGTATATAAAACTCCTAATTAATCCTCTGACTTTACCACCGCATTAGACTTTATTAAAACTCCAAGTCTGGTCACATCAGCCCTCGTCTTCCCTAATTCCAGCTCTGTCTCTGTTGACAGTGCTATAAGAGGTACAGCGTATGACCCCGAGGTTGATTGAAGTGAAGTGAGGGATAATAAGTTTGCACAGCAGCAATGAAACTTCTTTGACACGTTGATGAAGTGATGCTAATTGCCAAGTGCCACTGAGAAGTGCTCCATTAATGCATAAGAAGGAAGAAAAAAACCTGAGAAAAACTCAGTGCTGACAGTTTCACTGAATCTTTTTTCTCTTTAGCCGGAGTGGAGTAACTGGATGTAAAGTGATGTGATGCTCCACAGGCAGAATGCCATCCTGTTGGGCTGGATGGTGGAGGTTTGCTAATCAGCGATGCTTTGTGTGCGGCAGGAACTTAAAAATGTCTTCCTTGGAACAACCATGAAATGTGTTTTAATTCTCTGTGATTATGTCATGCTCATGTGAAATAACAATGGGAAATCTTTTTTCTGCTTTATTATTTCATACTGTAATAACTGTGTTGTTTACTGACTGCTGATTCTGTGACTCTGTGACAGCTATTATAATTTAGCACTTCCACAAATGTAATCATACTATATCTAAATAATTCATAAATCTGTTTAACTTGTTAGTGCATTTAAAAAAATCATTTAAAATTCAAGGTAACTAGAATGCTGTTAACTTGTCTAACCAAACAAACCAGCCCGAAAACACATCCACAAGTTCTTCCTGTCCTAACTAAAGCTGATTTAAAGTACATAACTTGCTAAACATTTGCCATGTTGCCCTTCTAACCTCTAACCTTTCAACTTCCAGATTTGTGTAACCTTTTCTTAATTTGTCTTCTCCAAATTTCTTAAAGGGAACTTTGATAATGAGCGCCTGGCTATTGCTAGACAAAGAATCCCATACCGACTTGGTCGGGTAGTTGACGAGTGGCTACTCGACAAAGGTAATAAAATCCCTTTAACTCCACTAATGATCTAACTGCCTAACCTACCGTTAACCACCACTCTGGAAGAGGTGCAGTGCCAAGCATCAAGGGTGAATACAATCTGGCTTTTTCACACGACTGTGGGTCCATTATAACCCAGTGCAGACTTTAAAAGCCTGCAAATGACTGACTGATATATAATTAGCTAATTCTTTTGAAGTTTTTCTATATCTCCAGTGATGGGAAGCCACGCTGCAAATGAGGTATTGTCAGAAGATATTTTCTTTTCCTCTCAGTTTTATATCTAGTTGTCAGTTAAAGCTGTTCACTGTGACAAAAAAATTGTCATTCCAAAAAACAATTATCTTCTATAAGTTTTCGTTCCTCTGAAGTATTGATTTGGAGATATCAAAAGGACCTTATCCAAAGCACCTTAAACTGGGGCTGCATCTCTTCAGAGAAATAACTCCCGAATAACCCAACATAACCCCGTAATAACCTGACCACATGTAAACAACCTAGTGAATCCGTTTGCTTCTTTCATGTGTCTTTTGTTGGCTGAATGTGAACTTGTACTGACTAATCACTCATGAAAACAGAGCAAAAAGAAAAGAATGACTATCAGTGGATCCTCAAGGAAAAGAATCCCCATGAAAGTCACTAAAAGTTAAAGGGACTGTTGTGTTTGTTCAGCGTGTGGGCTCCATTTCTCGCCCAACGTTACACAGAACTTGAGCCACAAGTTTGTAATGTGATGCCATGAAAGTGACAATTCTTTAACCCTTTGAGTGCTGAATGTCCCAACCTCTCTGTCTTGTGCCGCGTGTTTGTGCTGCTGAAGGTGGTTGATTCTTATTTTTTTTAAAAGAAAGAAAGAAGAAGTCGAGTTTCTACTTCAAAGACAAATTTTTTTATTGGTAACTAGCGCACACAGAACTCTAGCAGACTATAAAAAAACAGTACAAGGATAAGAATCTAAGACTTTACAGTAACATCTGCAATAGCTTCACTATTTGCATAAGAGATGTATTGCAATTATCATGAATTAAGCTTTTGAGGCCAGATACCTTTAGGGGGGTTCCTAAAATGGAGTTGTGAACGATAAAACATGCACGCATGAATTCAGAAGATAAAATTTGTCTGCGAGAGCTAAATGAAGTATTCATGTGACAGACAAACAAGATAAATGAAGTGCTTGCATATTTATTTCATGGAAACAAAACAATCATTGCATTCATTTCTAGCTCGAGGAAAACTGACTTCTGTGCTCTCCTCTGACATGCCGGGGAATGCACTTTTGCTGAGGTTAGTTAGGACACAAATCAGAATTAAAAAGACTTGGGAGATGAAAGTTGAATGAAAAAGTGGATCAATAAAAAATGACTTACCCACTTATGAAATGATTTGTGCATGCTATGAAACTCTAAAGAGACTGAGCATTAAACTGAATCTATTATTCTCTTTCTTCTATAGTTTGATATGAGCCTGTATCCAATCATTTTGATGACAGCTTTTGCAGAAAGTAGGCAGGAGAAATAAACAAATAAACACCCATTAATTCTCAAGTGCAGGCTTTGATCATTTTTGGGTGCATTTTGGGGGGTGGGGGGTATCTGCAAGGTCTTTATTTGTTAATATTATGGGATTCATTAAATGAACGTCTTACACACATCACGGACTGAAGAGGAAAAGTGGCTCTGGAAGATGTTGTTTGTAACTAGATTAGATAATGAATGGGGATTAGAGGACATTGCTAAGCTCAAAGGGTTAAAGCTGTTTGTTGCTTTGATAAGGACATGGAGAGAGATTTAAGCTAAGAAACCTCTAAGCAGAATCTAACCACCTAACAGCAAATCAAACTCCACCCACACTAACCGCTGGGGGCTTCTCTCGCTGCTACGTCGTCCGCGTTCTTAAATTGAAACGATCTGACTGATTTCCCAGCTTTGCCCCGCTGGTGACAAAATTCAGAGAGCCCTCAGTTATAACCGTGTTATAAACGATGCTTAATCTTTGAACATAACTTGCCCTGGATGCTGGTATCTGGAAGAACTTGGACAGGTTACGGCAGTCGTTCGGGACAAGAACTAAATACGAAGCTAACAATGTTCTAACTCCTGCTAAAAGACACAAATCTCCAAGTGGCAACATCTTCCCGTTGTCCCCATCTTGATGTAAAGCAAAACTCAGAGGGTTAAAACACAGCAAATGACTGAAGGCCAAATTCAGCAGCGACACAGCTGCTCTGGGTCATTTCAACAAAATGTGTCTAAGCAAAAATAAATGAAGGTCCCTTTAACATTTATTGTTTTCACTCCTAAAGAGATTGGTGTATTTTAATGTATCCTTCTGTGTGTATTTGCTATGCAGGGTGAGTGGTATACTTGAACAAGACTTACAGACTGGTTCATGTGTGTGTGTGTGTGTGTGTGTGTGTGTGTGTGTGTGTGTGTGTGTGTGTGTGTGTGTGGCAAACAGCCGGGATCATTCATTCTGAAATGGATGGCCTGTAATGGTCCAGGCTGTGTTGCCAATATGGGGTTTATGGTCTCTGGTGTCCAGTGATTTTTCTTACATCAGCGCCTCAGAGGATCTTTACATGTTTCAGGGTTCTTGACCAGAGCGAGGAAAACAATCAGCCCCGTGGGTCTCCTCTTCAAGTGCCTTTAGTGTTTCATCAATTCTGTAAAACTCGCCAAGCATGGAAAACTTCCATATCTTTCAGATCTTATAAGTACAAATCGCAACGCGTTATTACCTTCATATGTGTACAGAAGTAAAAATAAGAGAGCTAATCGCCCGCATTCGCTATCACAAATCAGTATTTTAGTCACACCGGGATATAATGGAAGTCACTGGAGCCAGAAGTGTCCTAAAGGAGGGCTGGGCTGTGGCGCTGCACTGTCTCACTACATCTCATTCTGAAGCCTTTATCCCATCTCCCCAACTGTGTGTGAGGCAGATCAGAGTTAGCATCTCTGGCCAACTCGGTGCCTGCTGACTAAATCCAAAACGGCAGCCATTACAGAGACCCAGTGGAGGGGAAAAATCCCAAGTCCCAAAAGTTTGCAACAGCTCTAGCCGGGACAAAACTTCCTCACATGTGTCCCCTTATTCTTCTTCTTGTGATGGGTCTGTCATCCCAAGTTTTCTCCTCTCTGTCTGCCTTTCCTAACCTTCACTCTCCCTTCTTATCCTCCTCCTTTTTCCTCTGACCACCAATGCCAACCTTACGCAAAAAAAAGAAAAATACTTGGCAAGCATTCCCCGTTTTGTTTGCTAGAAACAATAAATATGTGTCACAGCTTCCACATCTCATTAGGGAGCTCCACTAGAAAATAAACAGTACAAATAACCGGCAAGAATCAATTTCCCGTAGGTGTTCACTTTAACAGATGCGAAAAGGAAGGAAGCGAAGCGAAAAAAGCTCCCAGAGGAATTGGAACATCTTCTTCTGGCAACGACTCTATCCCTCTAGAGCTCCCAGGCAGCCTGACAATCAAGCCTGGAGTTGAGCTACACAAGTGCAGGGAGTAGAAGAAGGGAGGAATACTAGGATACCAGGTCTCTGCAGGCTAAAACGCTAGAACTAGGTTTAATGTTCAGTGTTTAATGGTTTGGTGCGAGCGCCCCAATTCCCAAAGTGAAAGCAATCAAGTGCCCTCCGCTTGGTGTGGTGCCAAAGCCCAAATCAAATCTCCAGGCCAGGCATTGGTCCAGAGCTGCTATTCATGATCCCAGCTTCATTTCAGAGATTTTCTCACATCTGGCAGCAGTCAATTGAGAGTAAAGCCATATGAGGCTGTCTTTCAGTAACTCCATCATAAGCTTTGCATCCCGCAGAGTTACTATCTTGTTTTCTCATTTGATCTCGCTGCACTATTACAGCCATATCTGAGAGAAGCAGGGGGAGACGGAATGAATTTCAACGTGCTTGCTCATGAGAAGAGAAGTGGCAGCCGAACACGTCTCTTTAGTCTGAAATAAGGGACTCTTTACTGTTATTTCATGGTCCCCTACCATGAAATGGCCTAAAAACAGCACAGTCACAGCTGGAGAGAACAGGAAGAAAGAAAACTGCGCCCAGCTAACCACTTTGCTATCTCTCTTTGTCGCTCCCTCGACAGTATCACTTGTTTAAGATCCACATACAGATGTAGGATCAGATATAGAGCCACATCTGATTACATCCAATCTACTGTCTCTAGAGTACTTCGCTGCACCGTCACAGTCTCACTGCCCAGAGCTTCCTTCAAGGACCTCAGGGCTCCACTCTGCCTCCCAAGACTTTCTGTCTATCTTCATGCTGCATTTGGCCCCTCATCGCCATTGTCAAACACAATTAATTCATAGTGTTCTACCCGAACCAGCCCAACTTCTGGGGAGTAAAAAAGCAAAACGTTCTTAATTACCAAGGAGAGCTGTGCACCAAGGAGATAACTTGGGAACGCTTCATAATCGACTTTGTCAGCATCCCACCCCGCCCCCATTGTGCTCCTGCCTTCTTCGACTTTATCCTTTCCTATCCTTTTTTCTTTACAGAAGAAAATGGAAATGGGGGAGTTCATGTTTGTTGATACGGATACTCTAAATTCTGCAGGCGCATGAAGGATTTGTGCACAGAAACAAATACAGACTCTGCACGCTAGCGGTCCAAGTTTGCACTCTGCACGTCAAATAGGAGCGCATTGACAGAGGTGAATTCTGGGCCATCCTTCCCACCCTGCAAGAGAAAACATTCGGAATAGAAGCTTCTTGCAACCATATGGCATGCCTCCTCTCTGTGAGATAACAGGAGTAGAAGGAGGATGAGAGAGGCGTAATGATGACGGTGGTGGGAGAGAGATACTGCTCTCTCCAGCTGCAGTGCTTTTCATATCCCCCTCATATACACTTAGATCATCCTTTACCACCATCCACTCCTTTCACTCTCCGGGTGCCTCCCTCCTGCTTCAGGTCCACAGGCAGAGGAAGGGCTAAACCATCCCCTCCTCTCCTCTCCACATACATTTTGAGGGTTGCAACAGACATACAACCATTATTTTTCTGCCTCTGACAAGCAATCTGTGCAATAGCAATCCAAGCGTGGCCTAAAACCAGCCCACTCCCCAGGTTGGCTCAACATAGATAGTAATTACTGACCACAGCTCATCTGTGACAAGCCATTTCTCTGTAGTTGAGGAAGACTGAAGGTAGAAATGTGCTTTTACAGCTTCAGAGCCTTTTACTTTTGGTCAAAGAGGTAATCTTTATCAAAGAGAACTCAGACTGCGGTGAAACTAGTGCCCAGATAAAAGATTTAAAATGTGCAATCAGGTACTGCATTATATCTCTGTATCTATGAAGCACCTTGAGGCGACTTTTGTTGTGATTTGGCGCTATATAAATAAAATTGAATTGAATTGAATTGAATCTTCAGGCACACAAAAAGTATACATTTATACTTTTCATGCAAGATATTAACGGTGTTTGTAGCTATTGCAAAAATCTTCTTGAATAGATGTTTGGTTATCATTTCAGTGTTATTTTTAGTTCTTACTGAAGTAAAGACGCTGAGGTCCACTGCAATTTCCACCCAGTCTTACAGTCAGTGTGCACATAGAATCGCTGTGTGAAATGGACTGTTTTCAGACCAGTTGGCTTTTTTTCTTTTCACCACCGACTTTGTATTTAGCCATGTATTAGGAATATAAAAGTGTCAGTTCAATCACTTTTACCATATTATAACTAATGAAAGACAAATTTAACACAATCTATCACTAATCACAAAACTTTACAATTCTTAGGTCCGTTTTTACGATGTTGTTTTTGACATCTGGGTATTTTATTTTAGTATTCTCACCACCTCTGTGTTAATGTATCCCTACGTCCTCTTTATGAGCACCTTCTGTGGTCAAACAGCAGGTTTGTGGGGATACACACAGCAGAAAGCTTTGGCATTAGTCAAGGAAGGTAGATATAAAACCCTGTTATAACTAAGTTAACCATGTGATTAAGTGGCTATACTTGAAAATCAGGGTGCAAAGCTGGAGGTGACTCACTAGTGCTTCCCGTGATCATTTAATATCCATAGTAAGCACTTCACTGCACTTTCTTCTTCTTCTTTCCCCCTTTCCTTTTGCCTTTCATCTTACTACATGACTTACTCTCCCTTCTGCTTGCTTCTTACCGTCTTACTCTTGTGTGTTACTGTATGTCTGCCTCTGCAGCCACTGCATCATTCCTCTTGTTCTTTTTATCGAGCCTGTCATGCACTCTCTCTATCCCACCCTTTCATGCCCTCGCTCTGTCTCTTTGACATTCGGTCCTCATGCACACTTGCTCTTTCTCTGTCCTCCTCGTCTGTCATCCTCCCTCGGTTCTGTCATCTCTTATGTCCCTATTCTCCAAGACTCTGTCCAACCTTTCTTTATCATCTCTTTTTCTCCAGGCTTGGGTAGATTACTCAGGAGTTTCACTGTGGCCAGCATTAAAAGAAAGTAAATTATACATGTATGGATTTTTATAATGCTAATTTACTTCAAGCATTTCATTTTGTTTTATTAAAATATATATGCTTTGTTTGAAGACACTGCTGAGGAAAAGCCCTGTGATAATATTGCAGCCATAGTAAAGTGTACTATAGCAGGGAGTCCACATCTCCTGTCATATTGATTACCTATCGGCTAAGACAGGATGAAGCGGGTTGTGATTGTTGCTTATAATGGATGCTAACAATGCTGCCCTTAGAAATGGGGAAAAAAGATATACACCTCTCAACAATCTCAATGGCTAACTGCCTTGGGATTCACATGTAATCACGATATACCTGTATGGTATACGATATATATATTGTATGTATGTAGCTGCTATCATAAGGCTCCTAGATCATGTTGCTTTCCAGCAGCATATTTCTATCCATATCACTTCATCACCAACAGCTTTTTTGTTGGTATGCAACATGTCTATAGTCTGTATTCCCCTATTTGTTCATTAAATACATAGCCTATGGATTTAAATCTAAGGGCCATTATTTACGCTAAATATAAGTATGTAGTGAAGGAAAGAGTTACATCTCACGTCTCTCAAAGTGACACTGAGAGAATACGCTAAAAACAGGCCCAAACTGGTCTGCTCTCTCAGTTTGCGTTTCTTAATAAGGCACCATCTGCATTTACAAGAAATAAAGCTTTTTTTTTTATAGCTGCACATAAAGCTACGTAGCTAAGACTACCTTGGCAGCTATTTGTAGATATCAGGTTGAACATAGCTGAAGAAGATGGATGGTTGTGCAGATTTTTCTGCTCTGGTGGTGCGAAAACTGATCATTAAAATCAATTTCCATGTTCAATTGGTACTGAACGACTGTAGCTTTAATAGTAATGTGTGCTTTTAGACATCCTGGTAGGGTGGCTCATTAGATGACAGTGTTTGTTGGTCCATCATTTTTGCCTGAGATCACAATTATCAGATGAATACCCTGTTGCCTTTGATGTGTTCCTTTGATATTCTAAGAATTATAAGAATTTTGATCCTTATTCCAGGCTGTGAAGTTTAGCAGTATAATCAGGCATGAAATAATACATAATGGTTTGAGACAGTCTTTCACCTTCAGCTATACCTTGTTTCCTGTTATCTACCAATAGCTAGCATGCTAGCAAACCAGAGACTGTACATCCAATTTGGACTGGATTTTAACATTCAGATTCAGAACTGAAATGGCACATGTAGTTTATTAGTGTTAGCTAACATGTCAATACTAGCGATTCACTAACAAAACTGAAGGACAAACCTCTTGGACTTTAATTTCAATAAAAATGCTTTAAAAAGCACCAACACTACAAACATTGTTGAGAGGTACAGTTAAATAGCCTACACCTGTTAAGCTGTAGCTTTTTAATGCTGTGAAGTTTAGCATTTTAGAATGGGAATATATTGGGATTGTAACTGTGAGGCAAAGCATTTTTCCTACTTAACATCAACATGTTAGCATCCATTAGCATCCATTACATTTAGAGACATCTTTGTTGCTAAATGTATATACACTGCACTCATGTTTGAATATGCATAGCCGTTTATTATTTTTTGCTCGTAATTCTCACACTTTAAAATCTTTAAAAAAATCAATTATTTTCAGACATATGGGTATATAAACAGATAGAGGGATAGATGTATGAACTCCGCTCAGTCTCTGCAGTAGCTGATTACAGAAGTCTGACCATTCTGGTCTCTGCATTGCAGTTAATTAAGGCTTTGTGTATGGCTGCGGATGCCCATTATAATGAAAGGCTGGCTGTCAGCCCCTCATCCCAACACACAAACACGCACATACACACCCCAATCCATTTAGCCCCTCTAACGCCACCACCCCACCCTACAGCCACCCCTATCCAGCTGCTTCCATCGTCAAGCCTCTGCCCATTAAATGCCCATCACCTTAAAATTCCTGTGGAGAGCGGCAAAACACATCCATACACATTGAAATTGGTGAAACAGAACCTCATCAATGTGTAACCCATGTGTGCTGTGCTGCTGCCTAATACACACAAGCGCACACACAGAGGGAGAGGTGTATGTAAATAAATGTTGAGGAAATAGACACTACTTGAAAAGGCCAACTATCACACACATAAAGGTCGTTTCACTGACACATTTCATAAGTTATTATATACATGCGCACACACCCTCTTCTCTGCAGCAGCGCCACAGCCAGCTCTGTCATATTAAGCACCGTGATTGCATGTCATTGCAGAGGCTTCTCTTTCTATCTTTCCTCGCCTCCACCCCGCCCCACTTACGCCTGCCGCCAAAATTGGTTCTAAAACCACATGTCACTTTTGATTTGACCCGGCAGACCCTGAAACAATAACTTCATCAGGCCTTGTTAGAGTCTCATCCTGAGCAGACAGCTACAAAAACAAACACTGATTTCCCTTCATCTAGTCTAGAGGGCACCTTTCTTCTTGGCTTTCTTTGTCTCATATGGGATGAGCACATAAACGGCCACAGTACTCTCATGTGCTCAAGGCTTTTTTTTCTTTTACACAGAGAGGCATTAAATAGGTCACCCAACGGATGCTTGGACATTTTAAGAAATATGTATGATACATGAATGCATGTGCAGTGACTCTAGGAGGTATTACTAATCCTTCTTACTCTACATCATAATCATAAGCCGCTTGTCAATATAGCTTACTTATGACTGTGTCCCTGGCTCAGAGTGTAACTCTGCCACCATTACACTTAACTCCTGTGGAGTAAATTGTCCTATCTGAACAGACCATCTTGTGACTTGGAGTTTCACATCACACACAATAGAAAAGCACCATGTCTTCAACTTGTCCACACTCTATGACCCTCTATGTTTACAATGGAGACCTTCTGGGCTGATTTGTGGACGTGTGCGGGGTGGGGTTAATTAAGTGGGCTAAAATTTTAGTGCAAGCGTGTGTGTGTGTGTGTGTGTGCGCGTGTTCAGTCCTGATGTTTAAAGTGAATCTTTGTGTATACACGTGCATGTATTTTCTCCTGTATTTTCCCGGCTGATGTTCGTAGTTTAACAGTCTGTTCATCCTTTCCTGTTCTATTTATTGCAGCATCACTCCCACGCTAAACATGCTAAGTAATGATATAAGAGAATAAGAGTCAGATATTATGTCAACAGCGCATATGCCAGACATTAAGTCTCATTATTATAGAGTTAGGGAACAGGAGCCTAGTCCCTTGTGGGACCTTGGTGGGTCTAATGATCTGATAATAGGCTGACGTGTGTAATGGCCCTCATCGAGGAAACAGATTTATGTCTTCAGCACTTCTGTAGAGTCTACATACAGATTAAACATGCAGTTTTACATTTACGTACCAACACAAGCATTCATTGACATAATTCCTCTGATATTCCCGCACACCTGAATCTTATAAACAGGTCAACACACCCATATAGATGAAGAGTAAATTATAATTATAGTGATGAAGAACCCTCTCAGCTGTCCTAATTGAAAGCAAATGGGACCTGGGCCTGTCCCCAGCGTCTGATGAGAAGAAAGTTGTCACCAGCTTACAGTCTGATTGAAACCATGAAACAAGCATTCAGAAAGTTATTCAGAGCATTTGTTATTTAATTGAATCACATGCAGGGAAGTCACTGTGAGCAGATTACTTGAGCAGGAGTGCCAGCAGAAGCGCTGAGGAGTAATCTCCCATACCTGCACAACACGTAATAAATATGCGTACATGCACACGTACAAACACATTCATAAACACACTCCCTTCAGGCCCAAGATTCGTAGCCCACCATGTCTACTGAGTCAATATTTCACTCCCAAATGCACACATTAGTGCAGTATCCCTTTCACGAACAAACACACTCCCTTTCCTTGCAGGGATTGATTAATCCATAAAAAACCTCTTTAGCTTCTCCCATCCTTCTCCTCTGAGTAATTACCTCATAAGGACTGTTCTTAACCCACATCCTTCCAACAGTTTTCCTCTAACCTGAATTTTCCCCGATGTCCATGTGAGTCTCACTAGGGGTCAAAGATTGTGTCAGTCTGAGTGTTGGGGATAAGCAGGCACAGTAGGGATGCATGCCTGTCGGAGGGGGAGGAGGGGAGGAGGTGAATAAAATAAAATCTAAACGGATGTCAGTTGGAGAAAATACAGGGAGAAAAACTATACCTGTCAGACTGCCCCCACTCTGCCCCTACACCACAAGACCTGGTGACACATTAGTATTGGACCCTGGTTAAACGGTTGACTTTGTCCTCTCTTCATCCATCTATCCATCCAGATGAATGGTAATGACCACAGAGAGGAACAGCCCCTGCTGAATTAAACATTTTCTTCCAATGAGAATCTCATTTTCCTCCTTTAGATGGCAAAGCAGGGTGATGGTTTTTACTCTGGCAGAGATACTTTATCATTGTGCAGCTCATGTGCATTGGAGGTCAATGACATAGACCCAGCATTGTTCTAATATATTCCATCTCAGGGCAAATGAGATGCATTTTGCTGTGAACCTTCAGTCTCAGGGTCAATCCGCGACTGCTCCTGCAATCTATTTGACTGCCAGATTCAGGGTGCTTTTCTGGGGATGTGACACGTGACTAGCTCCGTAATGACTGCAACTGCAGCAAGCCAGGGTCCAATCTCCCTAAAGTGTTACCCAGGAAATCCCTTGTGATTGAAACACTCCCCCTATCTCCTCCGATTCACCATGTTTTATGTTGAAGCTCACCTAAAGATCATGACCTGATTTGTATTCTTTGCCCCTTTCTTTCCTTCCCCTCTTTCATGACCTCTCTTCTTTCCGCTTCTCTCTCCTCCTTCATCCTGTCGCATTTTAGGTCGCCAGCTGACCATCTTCAACAGCCAAGCGTTCATCAAAATCGGTGGTGGAGAGAAAGGGCGCCACTTCCAGGGCCAGATCTCAGGCCTGTACTACAACGGCCTGCAGGTCCTCAAACTAGCAGCCGAGGGCGACCCCAACGTCCAGACCCAGGGCAACCTGAGGCTGGTGGGTGACGTGCCCTCGGTGCTGACTACCGACACCACCTCCACCACCCCGCTGGCTGATATGTCCACCACAATCATGGAGACAACCACCACCATGGCCACAACCACCACCCGCAAACAGCGCTCGCCAACCATGAGGGACAGTGTGACACAGGTGAGCAAAGTGAGCTAGTGATGCCAGCTTGTTTATATGATTCATAGAGAAAAATCAAAAGGCTGCTGTTTGAGTCACGAGGCAAGAAGATGCTCTGCTGTGTATTGTGATGGACTATTGCCAGTTAGTTTTAATTGGCTTTTTTAAAGTTCCCCCTAAATCCTCGAACTGCTGAAAACAATATTTGAAAGATTAAACAGCATGGCCAAGTAACCAGATGGTTCTTCTTACATGAAGAGATTTCAAAAGAAATCAGATGTCAGCTACAAGGTCAAACAGTCACATTCTCAGCTCTGTGCTGTGTGCGAGTTTCCCCTTGTTAGCCATCAGCTGTATTCAGATGGTCAAACAGCCCTCAGCTGTTTGATCCATCCATTAGACCAATCAACACTGCGGTTTTGATTTTCTTTAAGAAGACGTGGCTGACCGGGATCCTAGAAATCACTGCTCATCCAGAGGCTGGTCGAAGGCAGGACCATCTCGAGAAGGAAATCTTGCTACACAAAGAGCACAACAATGAACTTCCATTTACGAGTCTACATCGTGCGCATGTGAGAGGCTGTGATTTATGCTCTGATGATTATCCACATGAGCTAAGGGCACATATTACCAGCACGGAAAGCAACAATTAGCAAACGGTAAGGGACCTTTTCCTTGCCTACATGCAAGAAGATGGAAGAGGCGGGCCATTATAAAAAGACCTAATAACAAGATCCAGGAGGGGAATACGCTCCAGCTCACATCCAGCATCATTAGCTATAAACTGTGTGCTGTGCAAAAAAAAGTGTGATCCATGCCATGAGAGGAAGCGCTGAAAGCTTGTCGCCCATGCTCGTGGATGTAGTGTACGTCAGCTATATTTGGCGCTGTAAAGATTTTGTACCTTAATTAGTTGAAAGCTTTAAAACCTGTCAATTCCATACTTTCAAATCAGCTCCATGGCATACTGTTATGGTGTCGCGGAAAACACAAAAGCACGGTGCCAATTACTAGTGCTTTCCTCTTATTCGGTTGTGTTCATTAGCACTCTTCATGTCCACAGAGGCATATCTGAGATCAGTCAGCGAGCCACTCACACTCTTCCCTGAAAACCATGATCAGCAGATCCAGAGTGTGTTTAGATCTTCGTCTTTGTCCTTTTATCATCGTCTCAAACCTTCCTATTGTGCCTCATTTTGGGTAAATGTGGCAGTTCCAATTAGACTAAAGATAAGGTGAAGCTGTTGGCACCGCTGCACAATAGATGCAAAGTTATGCTGCGAGCACCCAGATTAAAGAAAACTTTTAGTTTTGCAGCAACTGTTTTTCTTTCTTTCTTGTACATTGATAAAAGTCAGCCTTAATGAGGCCTCCACAGGCTCATCAAACTAATACTTTGATGGCAGTTGACAAAATATGAAGGTGCGCTTGTCTCAGGCATGGTTATCGGTGCCACGGAAGTACAAACAAAAAGTTTTGGACCTAAAACCTGTCAGAGCTCCTTCGCAGTCAACAGCATCTTGATTGTGCCCAGTTGGCACAATCAGTTGGTCTGTGATTTAGTGTTTCTCTCTCTTCTCTTTAAACATGAGATCAGCGGAACATGGATTTAAGATGCCACATGTAGGATGCACTCAGTTCAATGTCTCTGGCCTCCAGACTTCTTGGCGAAACCTGCTCTCCACGTTGAGCGTATAGAGAGCTTTAAAAGCATCTGTCTGTGATGTGAAATTGGCAGCCCCAGACTGCCCCGCTTGATAAATTATCCGGAAGCATTTTAGGATAGCAGAGCACTCTTGAGTGTTGTCTGCCTTTTGGTTGTTACAAGCCTTAATGTGTATTCCATTTGCTGACTTATGTTTATGTTGGGTCATAAAAAAGCACGGTTCCACCTTTAGAGTGCTTTTTATTGCTAAGACTCTATTTTTTAGATAGTGTACACACATTTTAATGGCTCCATCTTTATGATTATTATGCACCTAGCTCAACCAAGTGTATTGCCACAATAGACAAAAATAGCATTAAGGATATATGCTGGCGAATCAAAAGATATTACCTATGAGTCACTATGCATGTACTTTAATGATCAAACAGGCATTTTTCTGTGTGTAGAAAAGCTTAAAAACATTAGCGCTGATCATCCAGGTGTGGTACCTCCTCTGTCCTCCAACCCAAAGGAAAGACAGAATAAAGCAACAAAAGAATAACTGTGAACACAGCTGTAGCCTAGCAAAATTAGGCAAAACCTCTTGAAGGGTGGAGGATTACATTGATTTTTACAACAGCTGAGAGGCACCAGACTGTATGAAATCATTTATATTTGCTCTTTTAAACACCAGGATCTGTCCTGGGAAAGAGCCTGTGGTGAACTCGAAGTGTTGTTTGTTTTCATATTTGTGGCAGGAACAGCAGTTGGGGGGGAAATGGAAGAAAACAGTGTATTTAGCGCGAGCAGCGGTGTGTATCGAAGCCGAACAGACAAGACGGAGCAAAAACCCATACACGACTCAAACTCAATCAGAATCACAGACTATCACTGTGCCTGGCGAAAATTTGGGATACGTGAGTCACAATCTTACAGGGTATATGAAGACAGGCGTAGCCAATGTGACATTATCCATTGGTTTGTGAAGCTCTGTTTTTGAAGGTCTAATTTGAAGGGGGAGGATCTGACTTAGAGCCCGTGTGCTTTTATGGTACCAACTTGTCAGTCCCAATGTACGCCCACCCAACCCTGCTTTACCATCCTTCCTGACACTGATTCAGAAAATAATTTACAAAATAAACATCACATTGTGTTTGATAAGACTCGACACTTTAGATCATAAACTCAAGACTTATTTTGCAGCCAGTTAAACCTTCAGTCCAAAGCATAGACAGCTGTATTAGAAAAGAAGCTGATTCTTTGGTGAAACAGAAAGTAAATGACAAGGTCCATACAGCAGGAAACATTGAATAATGCCACTTAAGAGTCTGTTATGTGCAGCATTAATAGTAGTTGAAAACTAAAAATCAGATAGTCAAAGGAGCTTGCAAAGAAAAGCGTCTGGACCAGGGTTTTAATAGTTTTGCAATTTTCATTGGTTTTTATTTTTATTTAGTTGTGACTTCAGATTTTCAATTTTATATCAGTTTTAATTAGTTTTTACCAGTTGTTTGCTAGTTTAGTTTAGTTTTTATTTTTTTGAAAATCCTTAGTTTCAGTTTAGTTTTGATTAGTTTCAGTTATAGTTTTAGTTGTGTTTGCAATAATTAAGTGTAACAAAATCCCAGTTTCATCATATCAGTCATTCTGCTCATCCTTGGGTATGTTGCTATTCCAGCTACCATACCCTGCACCCTGGACAGGTCGCCTGTCTGTCGCAGGGCTAACACGCAGAGACAGACAACTCACATTCCCACCTATGGGTTCTTTAAATAAATAAATAAATAAAGGCAGATGAACAACCATTGATACCAGGCAACTATAAAATGTATATCTTGGCCCCAATGAGACTATTAACTCTTGCAGCACCGGATGTTCGTAATTTTGGTTCAAGTGAATTGATAAACTTTTTGAAGGTAATTGACTCACACAGTTGTGTAGATATCCCAGTCCTGTTGTCTCGGGATGCTTCACGCTGCCTTGCCTGGGGTTAGCTTCTGTTTTCTGGGGATGAGGGTTGAGTGTGCTCCCTTACCTTCTCAAGGTAAGCTAGGTTAGCCTTCTTGTGTGAGCTTTACAAGTGCACTTTAAGGTTTGTGGGATTTTTTTCCCTTTAGAAATGTCCCTCATAATTTGTCTGTTTCCACTACAAGACACTTGCTTTATCCAAAACACAGTCATATTCAAAGTAATCCCAAATTGGACTCTGGCGCTTTCTCCCGACTTTTCCTGACATGATTCTGCGCATGGATGGAGCAGCAACACAGACGACTCGACTAACGTACTTGCCACCTGCTGGCATAATGAGACACAGCAAGAAAAAAATCTGGAAACTAAACTTCATTTTCATTTTTTTTTATTAGTTTTGTGAACACTCATTCCAGTTTTAGTTAGTTTTCCTTTTTTTGTTTTTATTTTTATTTCCGTTAACGAAAATGTTTTTTCACTTCTAGTTTTCGTTATTTCGTTAGTTTTCGTTAACGATAATAACCTTGGTCTGGACGTCTTTAAGTTGCTTGAAGACGTTTCACCTCTCATCCGAGAAGCTTCTTCAGTTCTAAGGTCAAATGGTGGAGAGTCCCAAATATAAACCTAGTGGGAGTGTCCCCCCACAGAGGGACAAAAGGACCCCCTGATGATCCTCTAATCACCTGAGCCAAGGTGTGAAACTGGGTTTGGGTCCCATCCTCTTTCAAGGATGCCAATGTTCACATTTTGGACAGAGAGGACAGATGGTTTGAAAGAGGAGTGAAAGAAGCCATCTATGTCCACTGTCCACCGCCATCTTTGAACAGAGGCGGTGGTTTACGACACCAACTGTCTGCCATCTATAATCCAGTTTTGAGTTCCCTCCCCAGACGCCTTAACGCCCACTCACATCCTGGCCCATCTGACCTCAGGAATTCGCATGATAAGGTGGGGCCAGGTTTCACAATGAACTCACCCGAAACTCTGGCTGATTGGGACCCACACCCAGTTTCACACCTTGGCTCAGGCGATTAGAGGATCATCAGGGGGTCCTTTTGTCCCTCTGTGGGGGGATACTCCCACTAGGTTTAAATCTGGGACTCTCCACCATTTGACCTTAGAACTGAAGAAGCTTCTCAGATGAGAGGTGAAACGTCTTCAAGTAACTTAAAGAAGTTCAGATGCTTTTCTTTGCAAGCTCCTTTGACTACGATGACCTGGATGACTGAGAACCTTCACAGATAAAAATCAGATAATTAAGAAAACCAACTTTTCTGGAAGAAGTTTAGATGAATTCACAAATCTTTAGGTTTTCGTTTCTGGGTTTTATTGACTAATCATTTTGAATTATATGGTGCTGTAAATCATCCAGGAGGTGATGGTAGCTTGGTTTACTTTAGCAATTTGCTTGTTTTTGTCAAAATAAAAACTTTTTTCCACCTAAAAAGAAAAGAATGCAAAAAGAGAAGGTCCTCATGGAACTACATGATTCCAGCCTGTTCAGTGGCCATGTCTGGTTCACCCTATTTGAAACAGAAGAAGTGTAAGTATACAACAGTTTTATGGACTGTGCATCATCAATTAAAGCCCAAATGTTTGTATCTACAGTAAACATTTTCTGTCAGTTAACAAAAGCTTTCATTTTTATAATTACAGTACAGTCAGAGTTCGCAGAACTTTCTGTAACTTTACACATTTATTTTTTCATAATTCAAGCCCAAAGAGTTGTGCTGACAGATTTCTTCCATTGCATTTCTTTTTCTTATATTGAAATATCTCAGTGAATAAATGTGCACTTAAACTTCAGTACGTCAGCATAAATAGAAGTTTCGCCAGTCCAGCCGCTTAAGATCGAAGTGAGCTGTATGTGGCTCATGATGTCAAATGACTTTAACATCCTTGCTCTAGATCCGTCGCAGTCATGTGGTCAGATTAGGAATTGTTGCCTCGTTGTTTTTCCTGTTCTTCAGATGGATAAAAAAACAAACATGGCAATGGTATATTAATGCAGGAGGGGGAGAATCTAACTATATATGAGCAGAAACTTAAATTTCAATTTCTCCAAAAGCTCTGAGCTACCCGCCGCGCTGTAGCTTTGATCATAGTGGAATAATGTGCTTTGATGCTTAGAATAAAAGATCTACCTTTTGATGTGCATGCGGGGGTCTGATTTATTCTGCTTTTTTTACCCCTTGATACTGTGGGTTTCCATGAAACAGTTGGAAGTCATCACTTGTCTCGATCTGACCCAAATTTGGTGTCAGGATGTTATAAAACTAAGATCACAAGCCTCGCCCTTGCTGCTGTCTTAAGCTGAGAGCACTCCCAGGTGCTTGCCATCTCTCTCTGATTTTTCTGGATGGATAGAAGATGGTTCAAAGTCCTTGTGGATCCTGCTTTGAGGTGCTACTGTGGGGCTGCTTTGGATGTTCCAGGGGGGTCAGGTAGTGAATTGGGGTTTAAAAGTGTGTCACAGATGTTGCACGAAATTACAGCCATCATAACTCCAGGAGGCTGAAAAAAACCTTTTGAAATTCAATCAGTAAGATATTGCGTTATAAAAACTCTTTTTTTCTTTTCTTTTAACCATATGGCCACAAACACAGCCCGTCGTGTGCATTTATTGACGTCCTGGTTCTTTAATTTAAAGGAGTGCACATTTTAAAGGATTCATTATGCGCTGTTTATATCGAAGCAGCTGCATGGACGGAATACGAATGTAAGTGCATGCGTGATGGAGATGTTGCTGGGAAACTGAAACGGGATCATTAGGACCATTTGACAGAGCCAGGTGATGTGAGCACACACTCAAACTGACACTGCGTAATTAATAAATGATTATGCCCGTGCCGTGGATTAATAACAGAGCGAAAACTCTGCGAGGCAGCGAATCGGTTATGCTGATAAAAGCCCTCCATTTTCTATCAGATGACCCCATCTTGAATAACAACCAGAGGCTGAGAGGAGGCGAGGGCAGGATGTTTGGGTGTCTAGACACGCAGCTGTGTGAGTCATGCAGCAGTGAGGACAAACCTGGGCTACTAAATTGGAACCACCTTGTCAGATTTAATCTGCTTTCATTTCAAGACCCCCGCTGCTGTACCCGCTGTACTCGTAAACCCGGCACAACAGGCTCCATGTCTACTGTTTTCTTTATCACCTACTTCAAACGTCTACAAGCTCAAGGTCAAAAATAATACTGGAGACCATAATGGAGATAATCTACTGCATGTGCTGAAAAGTAAAAACAATTGTGCAATAGAGCCTTCGATGTCTGACACTTTTGCCCACTCAGTGGAGCTGACGCGCTGTTTCGACAAGCTGCGCCTCTTTGATCGGCGGCGTTGGGTCAGAAAGAGATTGTTTCACTTTGGTTTCCCTCGAGCTCTCCATCTTTTGTTACATAAGTACACACGGGTGCTGCTCATAAAGCACTGCCACCTCCATATTTTCAGCACTTGTGCCACAACTATCAGACTGCTCAACAATAAATCTTCATGTTGTAACTGAGTTACAGATAAGAGTTTTCCCCGGAAGTTTGCTTCTCGTGCTGCAGCTGCACACGCTTCTGTGAGACTAGGCATCGGTGGAGCCGAAGACCTTCACTGTGACTTCCAGAGACTCTTAATCCGCTTAGATATTCGGTGTATCCTCTACACAAATAAAATTTGCCCTGACTGTATCTCCTCTCCTCCCTCTCTGTTCTTCCAGAATTCAGACGACCTCCTGGTAGCATCGGCTGAATGTCCTAGCGATGACGAAGATTTGGAGGAGTGCGAGCCTGGAAATGGTGAGTCAGCTCAGGGAGTTCTGCCTTTGTTGTATTTTATCTGGAAACAAAGTCAGCCTGAAACACAAAAGCAGAGTTATCTAGACTACCTCAATGTACCTTTCTCCTCTTCTAAATGATACCTTGTGACTGCGCAGCCCCCCTGTATGCAGCTCTGATTGGCCAGATGTGTACTCTCCGAGTTTTTTTTCTTGTTGCTTTTTAAAGCAGCAGGCAGTCAGCAGCATTGTGGTCTGTCAATTGCTCAGCCATGTGGTAATACCTGGCAGTTTCCCAGCTGTTGCACCAATCCCCTGCCCCGATTTTAACAAGGCAGGACAGTTCCAACGTGGAAACACAGCTTGTTCTGCATGGCGCACAGCTGTAGCTTGGCAGACCTGGTGGCTGAGGCACTGTTAGTGTGAACAGAGGGTCAAGCAATGTTCTGACACCATGTCAGGAGGTGGAAGTTAAAGACCATGTGTTTTACTCCTTGCCACTGTGGTTTCTAGCACTAATAAGCTGGCCATATTTAAAAACTGCCAAGAACCATGCCTGTTCAGTGAAAAAGTGAGATTCAAATTACTCGTGCAGCTACAAGTCAAGGCTTCTAAAACTCCAAGAGTCAGAAGATATGCATGTCCACATTAAATTGTGCAGTATTTCATCCTTAAAGATCTTGAGTGACAAGAGTTTTGTGTTTAATGGGTTCACAGATTTGACTCTGGTGTGGGTGAAACCTTTAATCAAAGCATGATGCCACTGTCAAATAATAGAAAACATTAAATTCCTAGAGCATAAAACTAGCGACTACTAGCTATAAGCTAAGTGTGGTTTTATGTGAAGGACGAGTTTAATGCATCACCGTGGAATCAAACCGTTGTGTAGCTTCAGCAGAACATGCTTTATATCAGCGGTCCCCAACCTTTTTTGCGCCACGGACCAGTTTATGCCCGACAATATTTTCACGGACCGGCCTTTAAGGTGTCGCGGATAAATACAACAAAATAAAACTAGTACCGGTACAGAAAAAAAGAAGATTTATTCATAACACACGTGAAAAGACCCAGGAAAACCGAGTTAACGATAAAAACGATAACAAAATAACTCTGAAAACCGATAAAAACCCTGAAAACTATACATTTCACACTTGAGCCTCAACTCTTGTGGCCCGGTACCAAACGACTCACGGACCGGGACCGGTCCGAGGCCCGGGGGTTGGGGACCACTGTTTTATATGATGGAAAAAGGGAAAAAATGAAGAGAAATGCCATAGAGTACATTGCTTAATAAATGTATCTGATGACCCATCATAAAAATGAGAAAAAACAAATATTTTAGAAATCTGTCAAAAACACGTTGAAAACTAAAAAATTACTTTGTTATTTATTAGTCAAATAACAAACTATATTCATGTTTTTATTCTGAATTTGAGCCGGCACACTGGGCTTTCCCAGAAATGAATCAAGGATAATATTCAACCACTAAAACTGTTCAAGAAAAACAAAGATGTGCGTTTTTGTTTGTTTCTATTTTTTCCAAAACACTAAGTTCAAATGTTAAAATTTAATAATTATATTTTAGTATTAAAAATATAATTTCGATTAAAGAGCCTTGTGCATACTGCTGGATAACTTTTTATTTATACAGTTTCAAATCACAACAACCTTTTTTACAATAATACAGAGAAAACCCCAACAGACAATGACCCCTATGATGAAGTGCTTTGGTGATAGTGGGAAGGAAAAACACCTTTTTAACAGGACGAAACCTCCAGCAGAACCAGGCTGGGGTGATATTAGGTCTTTAAGAAAATTATTATTATCTTGTTATAGTAATAGACCTTGTGTCATTACAGAAACATAAGAAATGGTTTTGGTAATTACTAGTACTGTTAGGACAGCTGTAGCATAAACCTGGTACTGACTGGTGGTCTAATAAATTTGTTAAGGAGTGTATCTGCTCCCCAAAAAGCACTTGAGTTACCTTGAATAACTGTGTAAAAGTTTGTTGTAGGATTGTGGATTAGTGGTTTGACTGGTGGACTGTAAATGGCAGCAGATTACAACATTTATCAGTATGTTTGTGTTAGGAGAACCTGATCTGAACCAGTGCTGAGAAACTTGAGTGCAGCATTTTCCTGCAGTTTTCTCTGTAGGTGGTTGGGACTGAAATAGAGACTCAATCCCCCTCTTATCAAAAGAAGAAATGAGAGTTTTTTTTGGTTGGATGCTATGTCCAGGCTTAATCTCCCATGAGGAAATGCAACTCACTATCTCTCTCTTTCTCTCACACGCCCCCACAAACACACATACGGTGTCTGACATGCTCACCTTTCCACACAGGCACTTGTCTCTCTCACTCCGTGGGTGTAAAGTTTTCTCTCTGCCTCCGACTCTCCCGAGCAACAATGAGCGCGCTTGTGCGTACACACACACGCGCGTGCTCTGTATCACACCTTCCAGATGCCACGAGAGTTCCAGCGAAGCGAGCCGGCGGGGTCGGATAAGCCTCTGTGAAAACTGTGGACGAGGAGAGCAGAATCAACATTGTCTCCAAAGCATGTTCCCCCTCCATCACTGCTGCACAAACACAGGCCTTCAGTCATTGTGTGATAGGACCAATTCCCAGTGTTTTCAATTACATGTGAGTGTTCGGCTCGCTGTTATTGAACTGCCTTCAGGAAAGGAGGAGAGAAGCGTTTTAAAGGCAGCTGTGGATTTTCTGGTAAGCAAAGCTAGATGCAATGGTTATGAATTGATGAGGATCGATACAACTCTTTCCTATACACAATCAGCTGAGCTCCATCTGCTTACCTGCAGCTGGTAACACCACAACACACAATTCAAGCAGCTTGTTTTTTCCTTTTCCCTTTTTTTCCACAACTGCATTTGGTGGAGGAGTGTTTTGGCTGTGTCACGCTAAATGAGAGTCCTCAACGTGAAACGCTCAGACAGTGATTGAGGGGTAGCTGCTGTTGCACATTTGCTGACAAGCTCAGAGTGGATGCAAAATAGACAAAAGCACAGGGTGCAGAGAAGAAGACCTGAGGAGGAGACGAGCGGGAAGGACTGGCTTTCATTGAGATGTGCATCACGTTCCTTTGCGCTCAAAGCAGAACAGAGGAATGGGGAGAGGAGAGAAGCGGAGGTACAGAGGGAGCCTGCGAGAGAGAAGGAAGAGGAAGTGAAGGAGAGAGTGAAATTCCCATGAACGATTCCTGGCGTTCCCACCAGGCTAATTAAACTTCGACTGTTAGAGAGCCTTAATTACATCACCCAATTAGAGCTATGGTTTCGATACTTCAGTGTTTGTAATGAGTCTCTGTCAGAAGGGTGACAAGCGCTAGGAAATGTGGACCTCGATTACAAAGCTCAATATACCGAGCAGAAAATGAACAGACAGGAAAGAGTCTCCAAAGATGCATATGGACACTCATTTGCTACACATATAACAACTATATTTCACACTAACAAACCTATTGAGATTCTATCCGTCCAACATTAAAGCTGTGTCTTTTTGTCTCCATATATCATGTTCTGTCTGTTCTCTACCCCGACATGACCTCACTTTGCTTTTCTCCAAGCTACTTATCAGTCCCAGAATGTTGTAGGCTCTATATCGGTTTTACTCTGACGAGATCAGAGCTTTGAGGAGCTCCTCAATAATTCATCAGACAGCATGCTATAGAGACAACCTACGAATTGCTCTTCTTAGGCCGAGGAGTGAAAATAAGAGATTGGGTGATAGATGAGGGATGACCTGGAGCCTCTCGGCCCCCCTCCGCATTCAATGTGACTCAGAGCCAAGTCGATGGGTTTGGGTGTTAGTTATTTGTCAGGGTGATGCTTTATTGATCGCTCTTAGCTAGTAACAGGCCCAAGTTTATCAATATAGGTTCCACGGGTTGGATCCTGAGCAGTATGGATGCTTGAACCTGCATGACAGGATGTTTTCTAAGAGGTACATCATCCTTTCAGGGTTCAGACAAGTGTTACTGTCCAAGCCTCTACCCCTACTGTGTCTGATTGGTCAGATTTGGAACGAGCCTTCTGATTTGATCATTTTCTGTGGGAAAAAAATAATGCAATTGAGTAAAGGTCGCATCAGCTGCATGATGAATGTTTGCATGAGTTATAATGAAACGTCTCCCAGCTACCATAGGGCGAGACGCGGGACATGTTGCCAGTCTGTTGCAGGGCTTTAGGTGATTGTCTTTAATTAGCAGAGTTATTTTACAGTACCAAAAATATGGATCACAGTCTTAGTCGGGATACCCAGTCTCTGCAGAGGTGCTCAGTCAGCCTAATCGCACAAGCGAAGAATGCATTACTCGACATTATTCACATGCCTGTAACCATTTTATTTCATTACTGGTCAATGGTGCATTTTTGTCATTTACAAAAAAATTATACATATTCTGCAAACTACACAAAAGTGGTTTTTGAAATTCTAATTAGAACCAAATGTTTTAGGGAGGATGGCCTTTTTCCTTGTGTTGCATTCTGAGTAGGAAATCTGGCCGCTTTAGCTTCAGATTGTAAACAAATGCCCCGGAGCACCGTGGAGAAACATGATGGTTTGCAGATTGTCTGAACCTCTGACATGGTAATGTCTTCATGGAGATTGGAGACTGGAGACTTTATCGCTGCACAATATGTGACTCTGAGTGAGATACAATATGAGCAGGGCATCATATCTTTTTTGTCAAAACAAGTCACTTCACCTGAGAACAGCAGCAGCAGTTTACAGAGCCCCGCATATAAAGAAGCAGGTTTGTTCCCTGCACCGATTATAGGGCCACCTATTGTAGCAGGATTCAGAAGCAAGAAAGGGATAATATATTATGCTCGGACACGCAGTTAGATTTTCCATCTGCAGCCTAATCGAAGCTGAATTGCAGAATGCTGAAACTCCAAACAACCTTTTTGCTCTAAATATTTCAAATGGATGTGAGCGGGGTGATGTGATCAGCAGAATAACGATATTTGTCAGGAGACCGACGTGGATGCATCAGTATCCATCTGCCCTGTGCTTATTTTGAGTAAATAGGAGGGGTGGGGGTGACTCATACTGGCAACGCAGTGGAGAGGCATGCGGGTAAAGATAAAGAAATTTCATCATTGTGGACTAAACGTCTGCCTCAGCTGTTCAAATCAACAGAGTCAAACTCAATCAATCAGGCTGAATATCTGAGTCTCTCCCGCTTTAACGCTGAAACGACAGAGTGGGAATGTTAAAGAAACAGACCTCCACACGTGGGAATCATGCCTAATTTTTTTTTGGCATCAGAACTGGTCTCAGTAAATCCCAGTTTGGGTCTGATGGCTTTGATGTAAAATAATACACATTCACCTAAATATTTTATGCTCACTTTCCTGGGTTTCCTCGGGTTTACATCAGTCTGTGGTTCTTGGCAGCTTTCAGCAGGAGAACACATGCAGGGATATTTGTGACATGTATCCCCCACCCCACCCCACCTTCCAACCTGGCTGTTAACAGCACCAGAGCTGCATACAGGGACCGCACAGTGCAGTGTCGGAAAGCCAATTGAAGTTGCTGATTGGTTTTAAATATTGGTGCAGTAGGCTTAGGTCGCACAACAGGAAATGAAAAGATGTTTCACTTGATAACTGCCTGGAGGTCTGACATGTGGCTCACTCTGTGTATGAGGGCTGAGGTTCATTATTCTGGTAGGAGCTGCTGCCTGCCAGTCATATGGGATAATGCCATGAGGCCTTCAGGCTTTGGCTCCCAAAAACTAAGAGGACAGCAGAGCGATGTGGGTCACTTGCTTGAACAATCGTTTCTATGTACACTTGTGCATGATGACTCTGAGCCTCCCGTAAATATTTAATAACCATTGTAAGCGTCACTCCGAGGGGCTCCTATAAGCCAGACTTTAAGCAGAGACGCACAGTGGTCCTGATTCCTGAGGATTACATTAAATGTTTATTGTAACAGGGGCATCTATTTGCCATGTCAGCCGCACGTACAGTAAGTAGGACGCACTGTGAGCAGAGGTAGCTTCTCAGTAATGGGCAGGCTGCACACCGAGCAGCAGGTATGAAGCTTGAAATTGCACTCGCAGCATCTGTGCCACGCGGACAGACGGCAGAGTAAAGATAGCAGCGCTAACGTCTCGTCGTCACCATCACTCGCACATGCGTCCCGTATCTCTAAGAAACGATCTTCTCTGCGTTCCCAAATCGTTGGCCCCACCCCCCCTCGCCGGAGCGACTTTGACGAGTTATTTTACGAAACCCAATATTTTCTTTCTTTCTTTTGAACGCACTGGGGGAAATCCTACTCGAAGGGAATCTGCTTTGTTCCTCAAATGTGCTGCCACACTCTGCTGTCCTCTCGCCTTCAAGGTGAAACTCATCCCTCAAACACAGACAGAAAATGTATGGGAGAGAAATAACTTGAGCATTGCCATGGAAACTAGCCTTTCCAGTAGTGGTGGTGAAATAATAACTTAGAAAGGTTGAAGTATTACTAAGTTTCTTTCTCCTTTACAGCTCTCACATTTTTGCTTTATTTCAAGGCGTTTCTCTCACGTGTGTTGTTATATGCTGATATGTCGCAGTGGCTTTGTTAACCCAATGCATTACCTTTTTTTTTAACAAAGCCTTTGCCATTCTTTAAGTGAAAATGTGGGGGTTTTGTAACTGACCAATGGGTTTGGGGGTGTTTGAGTGCTGCCGAGCTGAATAAAGGCCACAGAGGAATTCTTACAATCCCAGAACCTCCTATTAACCATCCCCTCCCTTCCCATTCATTCCTGAAACGCCTTATCCAGCCGCTCTCTCCCACTGAGTCTCCCTGGTTTACCTCATCAATCGAACGCAGAGCCAGAGTCATGATTTTATGCTGGTGATGTTGGCATTTCTTTGCTTATGTTTTGCTGTTACCTTCCCTTTTGTCCCCCTCCAAGATGTGTTGTAATCTAATTCACTCTGCAATACTTCTCAACTGTTTCCTTTACTTGACCCTTTTGCAACACTGGACAGAAAATTGAGTGTGTAAATTTACTGCTATTAATATTCTATTTCCTGTTAACACACTCCTGATATGTCTAACCATTTCAGTCTATGATACAAGGATTCCTCTTAAATGCACCTTTTTTTCCCCCAATAATCTGAACTGAAGCAAAGTCGAAGCTTGTTTCACACTGGGCTAAAATTGCATAACTGAGGCTTGAACTGAAATTCTGGCTCATTAAGACCTTTTTTTTAATGTTATTTGTGTTGATGGCTGTTTGAAAAGAACATCATTCCCCCATGTTTAACGTGTGGTTTTTGGGAGGGAAGTGGGCATGAGGGAGTCATGATAAAAAACCGAGCAGTATTATTTAATACTCTGTTACTCAGTGCGCTGTAGTGTAGTGCACTGAGAGTTTGGGTTAAGAATTAGAGGCATCAGTTTTCTGCAGCCGCTCCTGAGGGTTTGCATACAGATTAAGCTAATTAGAAATGAGCCATAGAAGCCACCATGCCCAAAAGGGGAAAATAGGATTGAGACAATTCTTCATGTGAATTTGGGGGGGGGGGACAAGTGAATAATGCAACAATACATTATTATTCTTTTTTTTTTTGTTACATTCTGATTATTTTTCACCCAATAAAGAAACAAAAGTGGAGAGGAGGTAAACAAAGGTGGGGGTGGGGAGGGGAGGGGAGTTGTTTATCACTATCCGAGAACAATCTTACACAGCTTTCTTTTTGTAATTTTTTTTTTCATGCAAAAATCATGCGGCCAATTTGTTGATGTAAGTGACCTGAACCTCGTGGTTTGCTATCTTATTTAACCAATCACAGCAGAAACACCTGAGCGCTAGCGTAGCCAGCGTAGGTAGGACTAGAAAGGTTAGCAGTGAAGGTTAGGCTGTGTAGTACAATAGATGTTACGTTGTTCAGTGTAATTTGTAGTCTGCTTTTACCTTGTGTTAGTGATATGACATGTAGGAATATGCAGCACAGCGAAATAGGTCAGAACAGTGAGGAGCAGGTGCAGGCTAGAGTATATTCTTACATCTTGTTTTATAATGCAGCTCAAAGTCAGTCAGCATATTAACTTTTTAAATAGCACAGACTAAACTTGTAGAACTAACCTCATGTTAAGCTGTAGTGCTGATCTAATACTGGTGTTTCTGTAACATTTGAACTGTCTTTCTTCTGTTGATCTGGAAGTCGTCTCTCCCTCGGGTGGTCTCTAACACTCTTTTCCTTCGTTGTCTCTTTCTTGTCCTAGGAGGTGAATTAGTGTTGCCCATTATTACAGTGGACTCCCTAGACCCCCCATCTATCGCCACCCACTACCCAGTAATACCCCCGCCCCCCACCACTTACCGCCCTTTCCTCACCCTGCTTGAAACCACCAAAGAATCCCTCCCCTTGCCCAACGGCCGGCCCCCTTGCCCCTTGGACCAGGAGGACTGCGAGGAGACCATCGAGGTGTCGGCGTACGGCTCGGGGGAGATGACCGAGTCAGATGACGAGGACTATTACAAAAATTCCGCCCTGGTCACCGACAGGACTGTCCTCCCCCCTCCCCCCGGCCGTCGAAGGTGGCGTCCAAAACCCCCGAGACCGCCATTTCTCCCGCTTCCCCAACTCCCGCCCCCCTCTCTCCTCCACCCCCACAGCCAACCCCGACCAGCTGAACCCGCGCATCAAGTCAGCCGGCGGCGGCAGCAGCAGTAGTAGCAACAACATCCCTGCCGGGAAAATGAACACCCGGGACCAAGTGCTGCTGCCGCCGGCCCAGCCCTCTTTGGATCCAGGCCACCGTAGAGTCCCAGGTATAACCTATCCCCCAAATTTCCCTCATGTTCCCACTCCAGACCCCACGTCTCCAGAGAGAGGGCTCCCGGGTGCCGTGGAAGTGCAGCAGTCGAGCAGCACCACCGGGATGGTGGTGGGCATCGTGGCAGCCGCTGCCCTCTGCATCCTCATCTTGCTGTACGCCATGTACAAGTACCGCAACCGCGATGAGGGCTCCTATCAGGTGGACCAGAGCCGTAACTACATTAGCAACTCAGCCACACAGAGCAATGGGGCCCTGGTGAAGGAGAAACAGCCCAGCACTGCCAAGACGGTCACCAAGAACAAGAAGAACAAAGACAAAGAGTACTACGTCTGAGGGAGTGCCGCCGTGACACACAGGGGCAGACAGCAGAGCACTTAGAAAAGGAAAGAGACGGCGGGGAGAAGGAGGGAGAGAAGGCAGTATGTGGGAAAACTGCAAACACATCACAGTGGCTAATTCATTTCAAACTTCAAGTATTGTCAGGTGCTCATACGTGTTACCAGTTCATCTCGAATCAGAGGGAGGCAGCAAACGAGATGGCACAGTGACATCACAGCTCTCCTCACACATTTCCACATTGCTTTGATTGATTAGACTAAACTTCAGTTGCATTCAATGCTAAACACAGTGTGGATTTAAGGAAAGGCTATTACATCTCTACACATACCGTGCCAACAACCACGTAGCAAATGCTGATAAAGCAGTGATTCATGGGTTAGCATTTGACAAGCTGCTTAATATCCAGAGTACTGTAGGAAAGCATCGCCATCAGTATTTGTGTCAAGGCCTGTACTTGATTCTGAGGAGAACCTGCGTCACCTTAGACAGTATCAAACTTTTTTTTTTTCCAACCAGGCTCGAATTAGCAGATCAATATACTGCCAGCTTAGAGAAACACTGTGTCAAATCCAGCTCCTCCACCTCTGTAAGTGTTCGACACCTCCGATCTCTCGCCTCTCATCGGATCTCTCTCTCTCCTTCTCGTTCACCCACGAACTCTGTTTCTCTCCTTGTCTACGGTGCCCAGCAGCCGATGCAATGTAAACTCTGCCGTGTTTCAAGCATGTAGTATTCATTTACGAAAAAGAGATAAACTGTTTTTCCTTTCTGTGGAGTTTAAAAAACAAAAAAAAATATGACGCCGATGACTGACGATCGTAACAACATTAAAAGTAGCAACTACGTGAGATGCCACCGCTCCAACCTAACGGATGCTAAATCGTACGTTTAGCCGCCAAAAACTCATCGAGGCCAAAAAAAACACCCCTTTTGGTCGTCCTTTGTTCCAGCAGATCTGTGTCATGTGTATCTGGGGCTCTGAGGTGCCCCCTAGTGGGCCAGCAGAGAAACTGTCACGTCCTTACAAGTTACTAATCACCGGAAAAACAGAAAAAACCTCCAGCAAACAAGATGAACTCTGTTCTATATAATTATAAATATATGTATAGACGTTGCAGAAACATATGGACCTATGTGAACGAATCGAAAAGTGCGTTTGCTGAGACGTGCACAGCAAAAGATAAGATTCTTGAACAGCTTCACCGTCCAACCCCCCCGTTCCTCAGACCCCTGCCCCCTCCTTCATGAACAGTGCGGCTGATGGAATGCCTTGCTGCAAGACTCAGTCACTTTGGTTTGCTCTTTTCTTTTCTTTTTTTAAATTTCTTTTCATTTCTGGAGGAATGAAAGACATTTTAGGGAGATTCTGAATTCATTCGTGTTGGAGTTCCACTGTGGAGAGAGATACCTTGCAGCAGCTGAAAAAGAGCAACCGTGTCGTTCGCCCCTCTCTAGCCTGACTGGACTGACGGCAGCCCGCGGGCGAAGCGAACTTAATGGGAAGAGCGCACAAATAAAAGGAGAACAGCAGTTCCCTGGAAGATGTACAACAGAACTCTAGTATTCCAATTTTCTCAAGTCTATTAAGAAAAGAAAACTGTACCATGAAAAGAAAAATTCTGAAAAAAGTTTGTGAAATGTCTAAATATTTGACTTTCATCCCATTACTAAGAGAAATGTGTTTTCCCTACTATCATTCCTGTTTGGAGAAAAAAAAATAACTATGATTCTGGGAAACTGAAATTTCTATGTATTTTCTTTTGGTACCTGAGCAAATATGATTTGGGTTATGAACATGAAACCATGCATTCTCCTTTTCCAGAGGAGAAAACGTCCTCTTTTATCCTCCATCTGTCATCCTTAGCCTCTTTCTTTGTTCTTCATGCATTCCTTTTTCTCTGTAGAGATCGTATGTCCCCGTACCCTGTGAGGAAAGCAGGTTTTATCCATCCTCTGATTTTTATTTACTTTAATTTGTTTTATATCTATTTCTGTCTATACGGCGAGAGACGAGATGGTAGTCATTTCACTTGACGGGCTCCGTCGTTACTCTCTTCTGCCACGTTTGTCTGGTTTCTCTCTTTCTCCATTCTGAGCATACTCTCCCAGTATCTTCCTGTTCTTTCTAAATGTTATTGTAAAGTGTTCCAGTGAGATGACTCTAAATATGTGTACATTAACAGAGGGAATACACTTGGTTATATACTTCTTACTTACTGCGTTGTGTGGTCTGTTCATTGTCTCCTTATTTTCAAATTTGATTCAATCCCCAGGAGGTACCCAGAGGACCGCAAATTGCTTTGAAACAGTTCGATATTACGACATCCGATGGACCAAGTTGCTGGTGAAAGCAGCTCTAGTTAGCATTTCTGACTCTGACACCCCGATTAAGATAAATGCTCTGCAAAATAAGTCTGTAACTGGACCCGTTTTAAAGGGATAGTCTCATTTCTCAGTATAAAGAAAAGTTATGGCATCAAATAATTTGAAAGATGCTATAATCACATAAAATTCTCCACATCACGGCTTTAAATGCTGACATATTTCATAACAGCACAGTGGCCCTAAAAGCATTAATGTGTTAATACATTTTCCAAATTAAGAAAGTAAGACGATTTCACACTGCCGCGTGAGGATGGATGGTCGGGTTAGTAACCGCAAGCAGTTTTAGTTTAAATGTATCTTAATATTGTCAGAAATCAATAGAAACACAGGGAGCAATTACTCACCCAATGACGTTTTTATTTCAGAGGAAAACTTCAGCTCCTTCACGTTGATGTGAGCGCACTTTTCTGATTTTGAGTCTATTTGGATGTCTCTTTGGATGTATTTTTTTCTCCTTTCCACAATTGTCAGACTTGACTCGAGTACGTCGAGACCGCGTTTGTTTTATGTCAGTTACATTTTCATTGTGGAGCTGAGGTTTTCAAAATATGAGCCTCGGCACCCCAGGAGGGCACGAGGGGAGAGACGCGAAGCAGAGACACTGCCTGAGATCAAAGAGACGGGTGCGTATGCAGGTGGTCTGAAACAGTTGGGAAAGTTTAGACCAGAAATTTCTGTCAGAAACGGCACTCGCTCTCAAACTCTCCCAAACGCGACACGTGTATTTTTAGGTATTCGGTGCCACTTCCAAAGGACAATAGAAAGAAAACACGTTCAAATATGTTAATGACATTCATTACATCCATATAGGAAATGGTATTTGCTTTTATTGGTGCCCATTTACACAAATACACATAAGCTCAACTATACGAAGCTCAACTCACAGTGTGCCTGCTAACGTTTTACTTCCTGTATTACTAACCCCAACAGGCCTGGATGAGCTGCAGCCCAGCACCTCTGGAGCGGGTACAGTAGGGGTTCATTGTTCTGCTGAAAAATCGCTTTAGCAGCAATGAGGCGCTGCTGTCATTATGAAACAAAGGAAAACATCCTGCAGTCTTTTGTTTATTCCCTAAGCTTTAACGGTCCTTCAATGGCAGAGCATTTTTTTTAATATATACATTAATTTTGTGGCCTGCCAAGATGATCATATCTCTATAGTATTGTTTGCTGTGATCCTGCAGGAAAATATAAAAAACATATTTTTTATTCTGCTGCCTAAACAAATTTCAGCCATCTGTAATACATTTCTTGTGCAGCTCTTTAAGCTGTTTAAACTCACACGTGTCCCACTGAAATTACTTTTAGGTCAGTTATTGATTATTATTCTGTGAGACATCTCTTAACGAGTCTTCATCATGAGTCTTCTTCACTCCTCTAAAAAAATCCTTCCCACAAAGTGATAAAAAAAAATCATCACAAGTAGAGAAGCATGCTAACGTCGTAAACTTTGAGAGCAATCATCAGACTCGAGCACAATCCTTAGCTCTTAAATCCAGCATGAAGTTACCGGGCTTTACTTCAGTTTAAAAAAGATGGAGGCGGTAAACCTTCGCAATTGATACGTAAATCAACTACTAATGTCATCATTTTCATACAGTCAGAAACTGCGGTACCCCTGAGAGGTCAAATGCACTTTACTCTGGATCTCTGTGCTGGTGAGATCAGAATTTGAGATTCGCATACATATTTGATAAGCCACATCATTCTAATAGTCCACTGGAGCATTAGGATGAATGAAAAACAAGACACAGACAGGGCTCCTGGTGAGCTGCACCGGCTAATTTTACCTTCTAAAAAAAATGAGGAAAAACAACAGCAACATAGTAAAAGAAGCAGTGCCTTACTTCCAACCCAAGCTACATTTTTGGGAGCAGCAGCATAGTGTCATCACATGGTGCAGGGCGCTGTATCACAGAGAAAGATGCGTTGTTTAGCCAGCTATTGTCACGTCAAAAGATCTTTACACACTGAGCACACTTCAAAAATGCAACACGATGTACGCGCAACATACGTATACCACACCTACGTGACAAATGTGGGTTTTTTGGAAAATTCATCCTCAAAAAATTCACTGTGAAAACAATGAAGTCCACATCAAGCCATGATGAGCTCATCTTGTTTCTACACAAGAAAAGGAAGAAATGGAGACTGTGGTTCATTCGCTATTCTAATTCTCAGGTGTAGAGAGCAGTTCATTGTTTGATCCAGGAATTGATAGGATGTCAGGATGGGACCACATGTGAGGAGACAGATCACTTCAGAGACCTAGACACTGACCCAGAGCCGTGTCTAGCTGTGTGTCAGAGGTAAAATAGTTTTATTTTACTATTTCCATATCATTGTGTATTCAGTACTGGTGCCCTACCAGTACTGAATACACAATGTGATCTACAAGAGTACTCGTTGCCCAGTGCAGTGGTCCGACTGGGCAAAGCTGTTTATTTGGATCCAAAACATGAGCTTGATTCGAAAAAATAAATGCCACAAATTCATCCAATGAAATTACCTGGTCGGTAATAAGATGCCCTGATTGCAACATGTCTTAGTTGACCTTAACAAGGAGGCAAGCTGTCTGCAGGGTGTTTGTCTAATCGCCACATTAGACAAACTTTACAATTTAACTCTTTAGTTTCACAATAATAAGAGAAGACACAAAAATATTTGGTCCAAGAAGAAACACAAAAGGTGGAGTCATATATTCATCTATACGAGGCTTCCACTAGACTGGGATGTTGTTTGAGAGGCTCAGTGGTCGAGTACAGACAGGATGCTAAGCTGGGTTCTCTACAGGCCGCTGCCTCTTTGGTTATAGAGGACACTGAGGCGCTCCCTGTGCCTCCACCTTTCAGCATCCATACCAACGCCACAGAGAGGGAAACGTTGGAGTTTTTCTCCTGAGGAACGGAGCAGTAATGATGGCTCTTCCGCAGGAGGCACAGAGGGGCTCGTCTCCAGCATTTTGTGCATTAAAAGCCTTTATACGGCTTTAAAGATAAACAGAGGATGGGCTGGGTTTAGTAAAAAAGTCAGTTTTGAGTTTTGAAAATATTTTCTGTTCAGGTGCACTCAACTATTAAAAAAAGCTATAATTATTCTTTTTAAATAGAGCAATTTGATTCATCTAGTATAAAGAAATCCTGTAATTTTGTCATATTTTAGAAAAACTGTTAAACCACACAGTAATTAAGCTCTGCCATTGTTCTTCGGATCTCTGTATTTTTTTTTTATGCTGTCCCTGACATCAACAGTGTTGCCACAGTCCACATGAGACCAGCCCCTAAATATCTCTCCTCTCCAGTGCCACCTATTGAAGACCTTGCAAGAGAAGATGCTGATTATTGCTCTGTTATTTATAAAGCTATGTCTGACATAAAACACCGCCCTCTTTGCATTCACGAATCCCTCCATCCTTCCTTCCTTGTATTGATTTTCCAGTGAAACACTGGGATTCCCTCTTCTGCTTGCAGAAAACACTTTCACTATGAGACCTTGAGAGAAGCTTGTTTATACAAGGAGAATATTTGAATACGCATAATTTTACATTTAATTCTCTTCACTTTAATGTCCTTCACTTGCATCAAAAATCTCGTTGGGCCTCATATTAAGAGTAAGCTGCTATCAGATACAAATTCAACCTTGGACTCCACTCCAGATCTTCTTGATTTGTCATGCAATAAGAAGGGAGCAGGCCTCGTATGGCTATGATGCTGCTTGTCAGACACAATGCTTTTGAGTCTGTACACGGGACTACTTTGTAGTCATGTCTTTTAGTTAGAACAATGAATCTGTGTTAACTATTTCTGACCATTAATAAACACATCCTGGAGGAGTTGGACTACCATGCTACCATTAGTGACAGTGACCCTGGTCAAATGCAAAACTCTAGTGCAGCTATTCTTAATTTCATTAACACCAACCTACCTGAAATTGATCAGATCAGATTAATATCCCAGAAGTTTAATTATATTGATGCTATACTCTGATTAAAGTGTTCCTTTAATTATTCTGAGCGGCATATATGATGGCTACTTTGTGATCGGCAGGTCTCTCCTGTATTGGTGTGCATAGTGTAATTAGCAGGGGTGCAACGATACACAAAATTCACGGTTCGGTTCGATACTTTGGTGTCACAGTTCGATATTTTTTCGATACAAAAAAATGTTCATGCCTTTTAATTTGTCATTTATTAAAATTATAAATATATATTTTAACTCAAAAGTACAGTTTTTAAATTTAATGTTGCTGAAACAACAAAATAATAAAATAACAAATCTATCTGATCAAGAAATCACTCATCTTTGGAAAAGAGAGTTTATTACAGAGAAATGGCTCTTTCCAAAATAAAAGCTTTACTATACGCTTCTTCTGGGCTATATTCTCAGCTGCATATTAAACATATCAGGTCCCCATAAGGAGAATCATGTGCTAACGGCTGTCTAAATGACTCGGGTAAAGTTTGTAGCATGCGTGCTTGTTGTTTTTGTCTTCTTCCACTTGTCTTTGCACTAGGATGATGTCGCCGTAAATGTGCAGTCATATTCGTTGTGTTCCCACTAGTGCTGTCAGCGTTAATCTGAAATGACGTTAACGCCACAACACGGCAAATCTCCGTTAACGAGCTACCGCGGATCGCCCCGTGCATGGGGCTGGACGGCCAACATGTTAACGAGCTAACTGCGCTAACGCACTAGTTCCCATCAATGTAATTGAGCATTGCGTGGCACATCCGACATACTGTTTTACTTTTGTTCATGACGTGCTTACCTTCATACGTCACATGAAAACCAAAATAGTTCCAAACGCCAAATCTGAATTAGGGTGAGGGAGGTTCAATTTGCCATGTTGCAACTAGAGCTTAACTTCTGTCTCGCTAGCCTACCCTGCCCTCAGTGAATCTGCGTTCGACTACTCCGCCTAGGCTGCACTGTCGAGCGCAGATCCACTGAGCGCTCAACACAGACAGCACCATCAGAAGGAAAGTTGATAAAAAAAAAATTAAAAATTTTGTATTGTTTGATACATATGCGTACCGAACGGTTCAATATCGATACGAGTATCGTTGCACCCCTGGTAATTAGGGCCAAAACCACCCAACCATTCGCTTCCGCTTATCCTTTTCAGGGTGCGCACTGGAGCCTATCCCAGCTGTCATAAGGCGAAAGGCAGGGTACACCCTGGACAGGTCGCCAGGCTAACACATAGACAAAGACAACCATTCACGCCTATGGGCAATTTGATCAATTAAGCTATGCCCACTAACTGCACGTCTTTGGACTGTGAGATGAAGCCAGACTACCCAGGGAGGACCCAGGCAAACAACATGCAAACTCCACACAGAAAGACCCCGGCCTGGAATTGAACTCAGGACCTTCTTACAGTACGGCAACAGTGCTAACCACTGTGCTGCAATTAGGGCGCTTCGTTAAATCCACCCTTCATTCATTGTGTCTGGTTTCAGAAATACTAAAATGGCAAACTCAGGGCTTTTACATCAGTGGAATCCCATGGGTGTCACAGTGGCTGTCTCTAACTTTTATATACAGTCTGCATTTAACAGCCAAAAGTGGCACTAATCCAAAACTGTCCATCATTCACCCTCTGCAGGAGAAAATCTGCAATCCCCCTTAATCAAGATATACACACAGCATTAATATTTCACGATCAAGTTAGTAAGAGCGATTTTGTGCTGTGCTGGCACAGAGAAAAGGACTCTTCAGGTCCAAGATAAATCTTAGCTTAAAGTTGAATGAGGATTAATGCAGAAACCATGCTAGTGCTATTATTTATAAACGAGGCTCGAGCATGCATGTGGATGTAAATGCATGACCACAGACTGGCTTTCGCAGCTGCTAATTTCAACCTCAGGATGGAAATTTTCTTGGAATTAAAAGTCAAAAGTTCCCTTCTAGTTAAAATGTCACCATAGCCAATTAGAGAATATGACAGACACTCTCTATGAGATCTTGCTGTGACAAAATGTGAGTACTGTGTTGGTTTTGTATGTCTTTTATTCTTCCCCCATCCTCCGAGCACGAAAAAAGCTTTCACAATAATCAAGTTAAAAACAGTGAGTCAAGAGTCTATGCGCCACTGCCTCTGCAGGGATTGAATCAGCTCGTGCAGAGAGACACGGTATCAAATCAAAGGCTCTGTTTGTAAATCTGGAGCAGAGGTTAGTAAAGGTAAGGAAGGAAAGAAGAACAAGGCGTCTCTGCTCCATTTTGTGTGGTGTTTCCTCCCGATGTCATCATCCAATCTTCAATCCAACTGTGAGTTGTGCCTTTTTTGGCCGCTTTTCCCGTTTACTCACCAATCTATAAAATATGATGCGCACACATGCAGGGATCACACAACGATAAGACATCTCAAATATTCCCCCGCTAAATCTGACAGCTTTCTTGCTCCTCCTACAGGGAGCGCTCTGCTCCACATTCGCCCAATCCAAAACACACACAAAAGCAGCAAAAAGCCAAAACAAAGCAGCAGCATCATTTCCCCACAGGCAGATAGCTCAGCTGTAAATACACTACAGCAGCTTTCACAAGAAATATGACATCACTGGGTGGCTTGACAATCAACAACAACGCCGTCTCGGCAGCCACCCTCACTGCCAAGCAGGTTTACAGCGTTGCACTTGTCTCACCGGTCGCACACATGGGTGCGGTGCAGCCTCAGATTCAATTTTTTTATTTGCCACTCTCTAAAGTAAAAGTTTAAATGAGCTGTGAGATGCCTGTGTGTTTGTTTGTGTGTTTAATCGGGTGTGTGATCACGCACCCCGAGGCAGTATTTATGACAGAGGGGGGGGCTCCTGCAGGAACAGACGTTGTCTGAAGTCCCCAAAGACGAGTGTACAGGTGAGGTAATCCTCCTGTTGTGTCCTTGGTTTAGGACGCAGACACTTGACAGGCAAGTCCACGGACACCTGCGGCCTGAATGCTGAGCTTTGGTTCAAAGACTACAACCCTAAAATACTGATGCAGAGCTGGCTTTACTTGGGAAATAAACATAAAAGGCATGCTGTAGTGTTTCAGCTGCCAGTGGCATCAGGGAGCCTCACTGTGCCTTTTGTACTTTTCCTCTTGTGTGCTTGTTTCTGGACCTCAGCATAACAGTTTCAAACAGTTTAAAGTCTTTCTTTAAGCAAAGGTAACATCAGCTGCGATTGCCCTACCATATGTGTTTGTGGGGGTGTCAGCTGAGCTAAGGGGAACACAGATTTGCCAAACAAGCTGTTTCTTTTCTGGGAATTATGATGTTTTGGGGGCTTCGGAGTTTCAACCAAAACAAATATTTGTTTATTTGCCAACCACTAAAGAAAAAGATCAGTACTGGAAGTACTGTGAGATTTAATAATAATGAAAATAATAAAAATTTATATTTATTATGAATCAGCATTGTTAGTAGTTATTGATAGTGTGAGTACAAGAAAATAATTATTATAATATGATGTGTTAAATTTGTTTAGATCAGAGGAATAAGGAAGGATTCGTCTGTGTTTCAGTTTGGCTTAGCTGTAGCCTGAGAGTGTGTGTGATTGTTTAGAGGGAAAGGAATTTATTGACACTGGGGGTCTGCTGTCATAAAAGGAGACAGGAAGCTACAGTTGGGGTTGCTGATGCTGATGCTTTAATCTAATAAACGGTCATAATTGTTATAACTTAGAAGTAGGTTTGCAGGAGACTCTCCACCTTATCTGTAAATGTAAGACAACAAGAGGCCAATGACCCAGTGGATGCAGAGTGTTTGTAATAATAAAAGAGATTACTTTTATTCAGGAAGTCACATACACAGAGACACACACACAGTGCTTTGACTGTTACGACGCACCCACACCTACATGCACACTCACTCACGTGCACTCACACATACACACAGTTACACGCACATACAGGCACTCATGTGCTCGCGCATACACACACAAACACAGAGTTTGCAGCACACCGTGGGGGTTTTATGATGGGGTCGCTTCTATAAAGTTGACTGTAACAAACAAAGGAGTGGAAGATCTGCAGAGGGACACCGGCCTTGCACATCTCCCCTTCTAGAAGATGCATGCTTAACTGAAGATGAATAAAGGTTTTTGTTAAAATGACTACTGAGTCCGGTGCCGTCTCTGGATGCCTGAGGAATAAAAAGAACCGAACTGATTTTGTAACAATAGACAGTAGGAAATTTCTGTTTTGGATATCACAGTTCATTCATTATTACTAGAGCCCAATCGACAGGGTAGTATTATCAGCAGATGCTTCCTGTTTGCTAATCTATGTCTCATGGTCCGCGGTGGATGGCTGGAATTTCCACAAGGCTCCTGAGCCTACCTGGGATACATCCCTGGGCAGGGCCACCTCCTCCACACCTGGATCCAATTGCAGGCAATCATGCCAGAGTGATTTAAGCCTCACGCTGACGTTCAGTCCCCGCCAGTTCATCATCAACCTATGTTGGTAACAGGCCCTTGTGTGTTGGTAACAGGCCCTTGTGTGTTGGTAACAGGCCCTTGTGTGTTGGTAACAGGCCCTTGTGTTAACAAGGTGATTTACCTTGTTAATGAAACTTTCTTGTGCTGCAGTTTCTGGATTCACCTTGGCTCAAACCTTTGGCTCACGCTTTACACGCGGACTAAGGATACCAAGCAATCATTGTGGAAATCACTTTGTGCCTCACCTGCCTGCCCTCCTGCCATCAACCTCCATCTGAAACCTCCGGATCTCAGGTCAGCCTTTCCACGCCACTCAGCTTGCCTGGATTCTCGTCTTCCCCCTCTTAACACTCTGTTCCTCCTCCTGCAAATAAGAATTGCTATACAAATTACTTTCCACTTAAGGGCTACCTCCACTAACTCCCTAACTCCGTAGTCCTGCATACCCCTTAGCCTCGTTACCCAGGCCACGCCACGTCAAGCTCTACAGTTTATTTGCTTTTCTCCTTAACACGTTACCAAAGTTTAAGCCTAACCAATTAAATATTGTTAAACCACCTGCTGTCTCTGTCTGGGTTTCTGCGCCTGACCAGTTTCAGTACAGACCACTCGGTCCCGTGTCAATATGCAACAGCATGTGAAATGACAATGAAACAGAATCCCTCTTTAACTGTGTTATAACATTTAGCGATTTGAAATGCAACAAACACAACACCGAGCCAAGAACAGTTGCCAGAGTAATTCATTGATTATACATAACAAATCAATCATCAACAGAAATGAACCTCTAATAAAGGCATCTGACCACGTGCAAGCCTCACAAGTTTCAGCTGCTATCCAGTCGTTAAGTCTGACGTCACTAGCCGTGTCTGGGCCTAAACTCCGCTGCAGGTCCATATATCAAACGATCACTATGGCATTACTGAGAGTTAAAAAACTGTCTAAAGTCTTTCATCTTTAATATCAGCGTTCTGCTCTACCAGGTGTAACAATTGAGTTTAACATCCAGGCATCCATGAAAATGGAATTTATGACATTTAACAGAGTTAGAAGTTAGCACGAAGTTAGCTCGCTAGCTTCTATCTAAATACAATATAGCATGTCCTGACTGCGGGGTTTTGGAAACAAATTCAAACGTACAGCTCTGTTATCACTTCCAACATAAATGAAGACAGAAAACTAAACAGCAGTGACGTTTGTAGGGTTACTGAAGTTTGGCTAGCTGGTTTAAATGTGCTACGTGACTGCTAGCGACACAGCTATGTTAGCATGATATAAACAAGCTAACTTTTTTTCCACTCAATAAAAGTTAACGTGAGTGTTCTCGGTGGTCAGGAACAAATGCAATCGCATGGCAGGATGCTGTAAAAGGACCAAACTTCAGCCAGGAGAACAACTGAGATAATCCATCCACAATACGAGGTTACTCATTCATATACTGCTGCATGGGCTGGGCTGTAGACTATTACTGTAAAGATCGGTAGTTGCCACAGACACCTTCCACAGCAGACAATCTGAAATGTCACAGCAGGTAAAGTTGTACAGTTTATACTTACAATTAGCATCATTACAAGGTGTGTGAGTGTTCTGGAATTGACACTGTGCACGCTTGCTCTTTTTCAAGGCTTGCTGGGATACGTGATTGGAACAGAGCCATCACTAATGCTGTTACTTAGACCTGTGCTTTTCCAGATGCCCCGCGGCTCTTAATACATTTTCTGTTAGTTCTTTCCTGTGAACAATCTATTTTTAAGATTAAGACTGCTGCCATGAAAAAAGTCTTTTCAGGACACTTGTACCCTTGACAGCAACCTCCAACACCTTGCGATTAAGTATTTATGGTACATACTGCTGAGTCAACCAGATATCTTATGGTTGGATAACTGGCATAAAACATGAAGGTGACTGATCAACAATGTCTGAGCTGTTAATCGGGTTTATCGGACATTAGTGCCATTTATTAGCTTCAGTTTAGTTTGCTATCATATTGAAATAGAAGGTTCATGGTGTCTATGTGTACTTGTTTCATTTAAGCTCAATGAGATGTGTCTTCTGCTGTTTTTTGACTTCACAGTGTGTGTGTGTGTGTGTGTGTGTGTGTGTGTGTGTGTGTGTGTGTGTGTCCTCTGCTCCCCATCCTCTGTATCAAGGAGAAAAAGGCACACACGGAGCAGAGTAGCCACACGTGATGAACATGACTCATTTTTTGTGAATTACAACGGTGACAATTTTAAATTAAACAAGATGTGTTTAAAGTGCAGATGTGTTTTTAGACTTAATTCAAGGGGTTTAAAGAAAAATCCGTCACATTAGCTGTTCAGGAATTACAGTTTTGCTTTTAAAACTTGAATGGAAGTCCTTTGCAGTCAGTGACTGACTGAAGACTCTAGTAATCGATTGACTGAGTTAGCCATTGAAGAATATCCAATATCTTTGAGAAGTGCTTGTGTTACTTCCACAGTATGGCATGGGTAATTATCTATCTGTGCAATCAGTTTTTCAGCATTTTGCCTGAATCTGAGCACAAAGTGCAGCCCGGCATCACTCAGAATTCATCCTGCTACTTCTATCAGCTGTCACATCATCAATAAACATTAGTGATTTAATTATGTTGGCAGCCATACATGCCCATGCATAACATTGTGGTATAAGAATATCTTTTTTCAGAGCTGCACAGAGCCTTTTAAATGTCTTCTGGCAAGTGAGTGGTTTGCACCTTGTTGTAAATCCTCTGATTTTCCATTCATGAAGGCTTTTTTTTTTTAGAATAGAATAGAATTCAACTTTATTGTCATTGCACATGCACAGGTACAAGGCAACGACATGCAGTTTGCATCCATCCAGAAGTGCTTTAGCCATTTTTTATTGTTGACTTTGACAATAGTATGCCTACCTCATCAAGATGGTTCTGGGCTTGTTTAGATGTTGTGCAGTGATTTTCTTAGCAATGAAAAAAAAAATGCAATCATCCAGTTTGATTGTCTTCTGTGGTTTTTCAGGTTATTTGGTCCCGCTGAGCTGGCCAGTCCATTCCATTTAAATAATGAACCACATTGTTGATTTGGACACTCTCAAAGTTTTTCCTGACTCACTAAACAGTTTATTTTGATTTTTAAGCAAGTGCATTAATATCCCTGTGGACCCCATGTTCTGGTCACCAGGCACCAAATGCGAGTTCAACACTTGGACTCAGCTCACAACTTTTATCAGCCTGACTTGTCAAGAAATAAACAGAATCAGCTTTGGCTGCCTGCAAACCTCCCCATCAGTCAATTGTCTCAATACCTTTGAAACTGTTTGATCTATGAAACTGGCTACAACTCCTTAATAGTTTATCCTTTTTTGTTAAACACCTTAAAGTAAACATAAAAGTCTACATTAGAATTGTCTGATTACCTGTGGTGGGGTACGAATTAAAATTATAAAAAATTGTATCCTTCCATCTATTTTCAGACAGACAGACAACCACTCACAGTCACATTCGCATCTAAGGCCAATTTTGAATCACCAACTAACCTAGCCCCAACTAACCTGCAAGACATGCAAGACTGCATGTCTTGCAGAAACCAGAGTACAGGGGGAAGATGCAAACTCCACATAGAAAGGCCCCAGCCAGCTGGTGGAATCAAACCCAGGACCTTAATTGCCCAGTAAGTTATGGACCTAACTGTACAAGCCAAAAACTTACTGTGGCCATATCTGGCCATCAGTGTAACCATACACTAAAGCATACTGCACTGAATCCCTGCTGCTGTTTCTGGATTGTTCTGTCATCACAGGTGAAATTAAGCTGTTATTTGTTGGACTTGGAGCTCACAACAGTTACTTTTATGGTAATACAGAGAGGAAAAAAGATTTCAGAACCAGCTCTGTCCATGCTCATATTGTGAGGGATATGGAAATGAGAAAAACCTATCACAGCTGAGCTCTGTATCACTGCGAGACGTAGTTACATTTCTGTGAAGGTGCGCACACCAGGCGCAGGATACAGCATTAGGGTATATAGCTACACCGTAGCCTTTCCAATAGATCTATGTAGCTCTATAAAATAATAAAATAGCACTGACTACTTTTAACACAGAGGTTTTGTTTGCAAAAATACCAATTAAATTCATTTAAATTACGTGTGTGTGTGTGTGCTGTGAGTAATTGTTTTCATCCTTGTGTCAGTGTACATTATGCCAAGCAGGGCTGTCTAACACATGCTAGACCAGGGGTCTAGGGGTGGGCAATTCCAGGCCCCGAGGTCCGGTGTCCTGCAGCTTTTAGATCACCTTGGGTCAACACACCTGAATCACATGATTAGTTCGTTACCAGGCCTCTGGAGAACTTCAGGGCATGGTGAGGAGCTAATTTAGCCATTTAAATCAGCTGTGCCCTCGAGGCCTGGAGTTGCCCACCCCTGTGCTAGACTGTCAGCACATGCAGATCCTTGAGCATGAGTCCCAACACTCCCAGCATTCAGCAGCTCTCTGTGGGTGACCGTCTTATCAGCGCTTATCGTCAAGATGCTCAGCAGGTTGGAGTGGGACTTTTGTCTGATGACATTCACACTGATCTGGGATCTGCTGTAACACCGTGGGGACCCTCTGTGTTTGGAACACCAAGTACAAACCTCCTAATTGCCACCTTCTTTTCCTCTCGAATTTACTTCACTTCCTATCACCGTCTCTTTTCCTTTTCTCTGGTCCTCCTCATACTGTCGCTCTCTCCCTGCCTTCATCGCTCTCTCTCTCTATCTATCTCTTTTCGCTCACTCTCTCCTCACGAGAAGCGTCACGGTGTTTAGACTAATTGACAGCACCTCTTGGGCATGACACAAATAGAGCTTCAATTTACAAGTCAAATATGTATAAGGAGTGGTGCGTGAATGGAAGGGAGCCAGGCAGAGCTGCGAATGCAGCAGGAAGGGGGTAAAGAGGGTGAAGGGTGCTGGGGAAAGAAGAGGGCTGGTGGAGTTGGAATAAAAAGTGGATACAATGTGTGAAAACAGGGCATAAGAGAGCTTGGAAAAGGAAAGCCTAACAAAAGTGTGTGTGTGTGTGTGTGTGTGTGTGTGTGTGTGTGTGTTTGTGAAGTTTGTCTTGTATGTATGAATGAATGTGAGTGTGCTTGTGTCAGCGTGAACACATGGCTGCTGATGCATGTATGTGAAAGTAAGTGTGTGCATCCACAAGAGTGAGTTTTTATACACTGAACAGTATGTGTGCAATACATAGGGACAAAAGCATTAGTGTGTGTGTGTGTGTGTGTGTGTGTGTGTGTGTGTGAGCAGAGAAGCACAGCAGAGAAAAATCCAGTCTGCGGGGCAGAGAGGAGGATGATGAATGAACACAGGTAGCTGCAACCAAACCTCTGCTGCTGGAATGAAGCCATACAAACACACCACACTTAGCTATCAATCTGGCTGTCAGTGGATTACACTGTCTGACACACATACAGTATTCACTAAGACAAGGTGTGGGGGGAAAAAACGAGAGCAGAGCAAGCGGAAGGGGAAGAAAGAGAGCTCGAGGGAGGGATGGAAGCATGTCAGGATGGGAGGACACAAACGTGTTGAAAGATTGCAAAAATCACACAGCTTCTGAAAGGGTTTGCGTGCTGATGAGCATGTGTGCCCCGAGTCGTCCCTCTTCTACTATTTTTGCCCAGTTGCCATGGCAACCACCATCCTTAAGCTTGTGTGCGTGTGTTTGGGGAATGTAAAGTCCATGCCATGGCTGGCAGAAACCACATTGTCCGCACCTCGAAGCTGCACCCCACCGCCCAGCTCTCAGCTCTATGGTGGCTGAGCAAAGCTAAAAGCACTCCCAAAAACACATTTCACCCATAATCCCCTCCTCACCTCCTCACCCAACCCCCACTGGCCTTAGATAATCGTTCACAGTTTGAGATTATTCATGGCCTCAGTTATGTGGAACAAATTAAGGACACATAGAAAGACTAGGTGCTCATTAAGGCCTTTTCCAGATAGGGCTCCATTATAGAATGCTCTAATTAAACTGCTGTGGCATCGAAGCGGCAGTCGGCTGACCTCACTGCCTCTGAAGACACTTGAGCTCTATCACGCAACCAGGAGCCACTCATTACTACATGGCACTCTATCACGGCTAATGAGTGTGTGCGTGTGCGAAACGAGCGAAGAGCTTTTAGGAAAATGGTTCAGCTTTGTACTGCCGACCTGTTTGGCTAAGAAAGAGAAGATGTTTATGCACACTATGACATCAGCTTCTCCATTTGTGAGTGTAAGCTCCAGTAATTGGTATTTATGAGTACGGAGCAAAATTAGAACTAAATGCTGTTTTTTTTTCTAACAGCTTCCAGGTTATGAAGTGTTTTGTGGCCATAAATTAGTGCCGGGTGATGGGTGGCTTTTTCCCCATGGACTGTGTACAAAAGATGGACATAACCTCTGGGTCACCGGTACTGACCTATCAGGGCAATGTCTTGCTCTCCCGCTGCAGGCATCTATGTTCAGTGAGAGCAGAGAGGAATGAGCAGCAGATACAGGTTTGTTACCCAGACCGAGGCGCTGCATCTCCTGAGAGTAAAAACGAGACACTTTGTTGTCTCTAAGGCTTCTCCCAACACTGTTCGCTACAAAGATATAAATATTTATTCCTTTTTGTGTTTGTTTTTTAATTGACACATACAAGGTTGACAAAGGGCTGTAGAATATATAGAGTTTTTAATGTATACCAATATATTTTCCTTAAGAAATACAGACTTGGATAACATTGTTTGTATTGATATAACTTGATGTTGCATAGCAGAGAAATAAAGCTGTGCCAGACTTTTTCTCTACACTTCACAATTCTTGTGCAGCACTGGAGGAAGACACAGCTTGGGTCCAGCTATTAATAATATCTCCAACTTTTGAGCCATGCGTTGAAGTAGTGCTACAGCTGCTTGTGTGGCAACAGTTGACAAAGTTTGTTGATTTGTGGGAGGAAAAAGGAGCCACACTACAAAAGAAATAGTTCTGCCTCATGCTGGTCTCTTTCGTGTAGTATTTGTGTTGTGATTCTGACGCAACCCATTACAACACTGAAGTCGCACAGTAACACCAACTTACCAATTGGGGCGACAGCAGATGAATGACTCTCCTCTGTTTTGTCATTGTAAAGATGTCACTTCCTTGCTGTTAAACTTGTCTAAAAAGCCAAGAGCTTTCAAAACTGCACAATCTAACGGGTGAGGTTAAACATCTTACATGTATATGTATGAGTCACATGTGTTGCATGTACATGATGTCGGATTAGTTAGTTATTAGCTGGCTGGCGGTTTTCGTTTTTACATGCTATCTTCTGCATGCCTGTGCAGAATGTGGTTTCACTTTGAACATGGGATCATTCATGGGTTTAGTAACAACTGACATGCAATCACTTATTTAAATGACAAAATAAGCATTTATTTAACTGACTACTATCTCCAGTACCGCTTAAACATGCACACCCTAAAAATATATATGGACATGATTTTTTTTGTTGCCAAGATTGCTAAATCTTATTCTCAGCATCATGCACTATTAAATAGCTGTCATCTATCATCCCTTTGCAATTTACTTGTTTCAGCTAGTTTGCCTTGTTTGCTGTTGGTGATGATTTGCTTATGCTTGCAGAATTTTCATTTAAATTTTTTTTTTAAATTAAGCTCTTTCTAATTCATTAAAGTTTCAAATGAACCTAATCATCAATTACAACAGCACCACTGACACAGTCTGCTATAAACAGACTACAGGACTCAGTTGGGCATCATATCTACCCACCCCTAGGAGAAAAAGGACATGACTGGACCAGTACAGGCATCGTGAGCATCTCTGAACAAGAAGGTGGCCACAACACATTCTGTCAGATAAATGAAAAAGACTACGCCAAGCCTTCAAAGTGACTATGAGCAAACAGCAAAATCTATTAATATTTTGATGCCTAGAGTCACTCATTTCATGAATTAATTCATAAGGTAGAATTTCTCATTTACAGCTGTCTTTTGCCATTTGATAAGAGCAAGAGCAAGTCTTATGCTTTCATTAATAAGTTAATAGACTTTCATGTGAACCTCAGCATCACGCTGCAGCTGTATCAAATCAAAACTATACTTCTACTACCGCCAGATTCTAAACATCTTGTGTTTTTCTGTGTCTCCATCAGCAATTTTGCATTTAAAGGTGGTGTATTTAACAGAGATAGCCTCCTCTAAATATCCTACTTTGTTGAGTGTGACAAGGTGAGCATAATTTTTTTTAAAGACGAACAGCAATGAGACTTTTTCAGTATATCAGTGTTATGTATTTCCAAGTGTTGTGCACAAGAGTATGTGTGTTTATACCCATCTAAACATCTAAACACACGTTTATATGCACATATCAGTCGTGAAGGCCACAGTGCATGCTTGCACCTGTCACCTGTCACAGTCGATGTATGTGCGTGAATGTGTCAAACTGTTCAGAAAAAGACGTAACTGCTTCAGCTAACATTTCAATAATCTTTAAGCTGTTCTCAATAAACAACACAGAGAATAAGATGAAAATGTATCCACAACACAAGCAGAAGGGAATGATGTAATTTACAGGCTGAATGGGATTGGATAGGGATAATTCTGCTGTGCCATATTGAATTACACCTTAAAAATGAGAAATCTCACTCCTGTGTTGCTCAGAATTGGATTGTTTATTACAGCATTTTGCAGAGCTCACTTCTCTGTTAGCATTTAGTTTGCAGACTAACAGCTTTCCTTTGTCGGTTCATCATTCGGCTTAAAGTGTCATTGAATGTTTTGTTTTGTTTTTTAACCTATTTGGAGAGCCCAAAGGGAAATCTTACAGAAAGGCAATAAATGTAAAGTCAGAAAGCATGTAGGAGACTTGTAGGAGACCCGTGTTGGTGCTGTTCCTACATCATCATAATAATGTTGGTCCAGGTCTTCATGTATGAGTGCTGTCCAGCTGCTTCCTGTCACACTTCAAAGCCATGCATATTAGGTTAAATTCTACATTGGCTGTAGGCATGAGCGTGAGCATGAATGATTGTTTGTCCTGGGTGGGTGTTTGTGTGGCTTCAAGATTCTGAAACTGGGTATGCTTAGAATACAAAGTTAATCCCAGACCCAGTGTCTTACTAGTTGTTTGACCTGCCAGGTGTTATGAAGATAATGGTTACCAAATTTCAAAGTGCAGTTGATTTAGTAGATGGATCACTGGATTTGAGCATCATGGTGACATGGTGCTTAGTAGGGGTGCAACGATACACAAAATTCACGGTTCGGTTCGATACTTTGGTGTCACAGTTCGATATTTTTTCGATACAAAAAAAAATGTTCATGCCTTTTTAATTTGTAATTTATTAAAATTATAAATATATATTTTAACTCAAAAGTACAGTTTTTAAATTTAATGTTGCTGAAACAACAAAGTAATAAAAAAAATAAATAAATCTATCTGATCGAGAAATCACTCATCTTTGGAAAAGAGAGTTTATTGCAGAGAAATGGCTCTTTCCAAAATAAAAGCTATACTATACGCTTCTTCTGGGCTATATTCTCAGCAGCATATTAAACATATCAGGTCCCCATAAGGAGAATCATGTGCTAACGGCTGTCTAAATGACTCGGGTAAAGTTTGTAGCATGCGTGTTTGTTGTTTTTGTCTGCTTCCACTTGTCTTTGCACTAGGATGATGTCGGCGTAAATGTGCAGTCATATTCATTGTGTTCCCACTAGTGCTGTCAGCGTTAATCTCGTTGAAATGACTTTAACGCCATAACGCGGCAAATCTTTGTTAATGAGTTACCGCGGTTCGCCCCGTGCGTGGGGCTGGACAGCGTCAACACGTTAACAAGCTAACTGCGCTAACGCACTAGTTCCCATCAATTGAGCATTGCGTGGCACATCCAACATACTGTTTTACTTTTGTCCATGACGCGCTTACCTTCAGGGTCATACGTCACATGAAAACCAAAATAGTTCCAAAGGCCAGATCTGAATGAGGGTGGGGGAGGCTCAATTTCGGGTAGCATTGAGGCAGTTGCCATGTTGCAACGAGCTTAGCTTCTGTCTTGCTAGCTTGCGCTCGCTCAGTGGACCTGCACTCGACAGTGCAGCCTAGGCGGAGTAGTCGAACGCAGATCCACTGAGCGCTCAACACAGACAGCATCGTCAGAAGAAAAGTTGATAATATAAATTTTTTTTTAAATTGTATTGTTCGATACATATGCGTACAGAACCGATAGCACTGTATCGAACGGTTCAATATTGATACGAGTATTGTTGCACCCGTAGTGCTTAGCACTGGTGTCCCACAGCAAGAAGATCCTGATGGTCCAACACCTGGCTAGTGAAGTTTGTATGTTCTCCCCATGTCTGCATGGGTTCTTTCCCGGTACTGCAGCTTCCTCCCACAGTCCAAAGACATGCATTTAGTGTGGTTAGGTTAACTGCGTAAATGTGAGTGCAAGTAATTGACTTGTCTGTCTCTCAGCATTAGCCATGCAACAGGCTGCGACAGGCTCCAGATGTAAGGATGGAAATAAACACAATCCCCAAGTCACTGTGTAGTCGCTGCTGAAAAATAACGCCAGACTCACAATGATCTGCCCTTCAGTGATCAGCCAAACATTTCATCCAATCTGATATATGTGCAAATTTCTTGTAATTAAGACAGAAATCCTAGAGTTGTCGCATTTTGTGAGGCCTTGGTGACTTTGCCCTTCGAGTAAGAAAAATAAAAGGTTTATCAGTGGTTGGAAAACAATATAATTGACAACTACTCCAGACAGAGAGGGTAACTCGCCACCAGTGCAAATAGTTAATTTTTCTTTCTGTGATATGAAAGTGAATGCAAATGCCATTGAAACCAACATAAATATCAGGGTATACACTGCAGAACAACATTCAATCATCACAGTGTAATAACACAACGTCAGACAAACTTCAAGGATATCAGTCTACCCAGTTTGGAAACATAAACTGTTTATCATTTTCAGCTGCTTTGGTGCAAAAGAAACTGGTGACAACAATATCACTCCCTTTTCTTGTGCTTGTCCCAAAATAGGAATCATTTTTCAGGTGGGGGCCAAACACCATTACTCTTTCCTTATCCTGACTGAGTTTCTCTACTTTTGCTTTTGTTAGTATCTTTGTCACTACAGGCAGCATGACGTGGCACCTATACCCATCTATGCTGCACAGTTAGTCCAACTCCTAGAAACCCTGACCCCACCCCTCCCATTTCTAGAAGAATATGCATTTTTTGCATAGTTTAGTACCCCATAGAAAACAAAAGTTAGAAGAGGGACTGTGCTTTCTCAAACTGGAGTTCCCAATTCATAAAATCCAGAATTAGGAAAATTGATACTCTCAATCTGGCTTGGTCCAAGGATGGTGCATCGTTTGGGAAAATCTGGCACACACTCCAGAAATACACAACTTCATCTCTTAGCGGCGCTACACTGGTGATGGTACAAACACTAAAACCTTTATTAGTCCATGCCATTTCAACAAAACCATATATAGGAGCTATTTTTGATGTGACTGCACATTCGTGTATTTATAGTTCGCATGTGTAGAGGGTTACAAACATGGAAAACATGACATTTTTATGCTTTGTTTGCTTTTTGCATCAAACAATATTTAGCTTTAGAGTCCAGCTCTAATCGTAATATTTTTAAATGAAGAGGAATATAAAGATCAGGATGGAACAAGTCATTATTTTTCTGATTGCTCTCCAAATAACTATGACAATAATGGAAAATTTAAAAATTAAAAATATTTTTTCAGTCTGATGAAAACCCAGAGATTATGATTATTTTAGTATTATTCATAGACCCCAATAAAAACATCCTAATAATTTATTGTTTCTACAAAGTTAATTTCAACAGCTACTATCAGTACTATTTGCAAATACTGCACTGTTTGGATAACAGTATAATACAATGATATATATTGGTAATATATAGTATATGCGTGCACCCAATTAGCAAAATACACTCACAAAATCAGGCAAATTGATGAAGGAATCCATCAAACAATGGATTGAATTGTCAACCATCTCAGTGTGGAAACCAGAATTTTCATAACCCACTTTTCTTCTTCCAAATCAATTTATACAAATCAGACAGCAAGTTCTGGGCAACAGAAAATAACACTGACTGCATTTCCTGAATGGTTAAAAAAATGAGTCAGTGCCCTTAGAAACCATATCATAATATGCAATTTTATAGCTGTAAACAAGTTCAGAGCCTTGGTATTTAAACTTCAGGTATATTAGTTTCAGATGCTTGCTAATAACATGTGTAGATTTGTCTTTTACTCTGCAGTATCTGGTAAACCCTCCTTTTATCTCCCCCACCTTGTCTTTTAATTTTGTACCTGTCTGTTATGTATGGAAATAAGCGTGAAGATAACATCACGTAGGAGCCTCCTGGGATCTCATTTGCTCGAACATTGATCATCACCTCCTGATGTTAACATGCAAGATTCACATGCTACAAAACAAGAGTGAAAGCTGCTTCATTAAAAATCCACTGTGCCAGGATTTCATCAGTCTCACTTTAATTGTGAGTTACCGCAGAACGAATATTTGTCAGACTCCTCCACCTTCTGCAAAGCAATCACCGACATGATGGATGTACAGTTGTGAGAGGTATTAACGGCAGAAAGATAATTAAAGTCACTGGAAATAAAATGACTTTTTGGGTGCTCGTAATATATTTTGCCACGGTGACATATGTACTACAGACCTGATTGTTTAATGAGAGCAGTCGGCTGTCATCAGTTGCGATCTCAGAGAGGAGCATGATGTAGCACATGATGAAAATGTAGCAATAATTCTTGTCTTGTGTAGTCATTGAGGCATATCACAGTTTTCTTAATGCTCTCACAGATCTGACAATTTTGTTTCCCAACATTTTGAATCTGTTCAGTGACATTTTGGACATACCATCACTTTTTCTTTCACTGATGCATTTTTTTTCCATCAGACGCATTTTTATGTATTTTTTTCTCAGGATATTTCAGTTTCTTCATACTATTTTGGGGTTTTTTGTTGTTGTTTTTTCTCAAAAACCCATACCCGTAGGCAAGAACCGGTGCAGCTTTTAAGCCCAATATTTGGTGTTTCATTTTCTTTCTTTCTTTAAGTTTGTGAAATAAAACAGTGCTCATAATTCTTCACTGCTGCTTTCATTCACTGTTAGAACAGACCAATTCAGCTGAGATGTTGTAGTCAGAGGTATATCATCCAACTAAAAAAGCCAGAGGTGTTTTTCTTCTACAACTAAAACTTGTACTAGAATTTATCTGAATAACAATTTGTAAAGGTGACAGGTTGAAAGAATAGTCTGGTACTTTTCTCATGGGAAAGATATTGTCCTTATATTGTAAAGAGAGCATTAAACATCAATGCCATGGACAGAAAAAGACTAAAATCAGCAGGATCCAAAACAGAAGACGTTACATACAGTACAGACACTCAGTCACCAGTGGCAGCCAGAGATGGGCAGTAACGCGTTACGCGTTACTGTAATCCGATTACTTTTTTCAAGTAACGAGTAAAGTAAGGGATTACTATTGCAAAAACGGTAATTCGATTACCGTTACTTTCCCGTAGGAACGCTGCGTTACTGCGTTACTAAAACCGTGATTTTTTTACGAGAATGTCTCATGAGAGTGACGTAAGCAAGTGCGACGTTCGTGACAACAGCTGTGTGCAGAGCAACAATGGATAATATATGAGTGCGGGAGAGAGTATGAGCGTGCAGCGTTTAAAGCGTGGCAGTACTGACCTTACTTTGAGTTTGATTCCATAAAAAGTGACAAAAACATTAGCGTCCGTTGTGCATGGGACGAAAACTTCTTTTTACAGCGAAAAAAAACCCCTAAACTTTGAAGCAAGCACCGAGTGCGCAACGACGTAATGGGAAATTCACAGAGAAACTCGCGGATTCTTCCACTGACCGCTGCGGCACACCTGCACCAGTGTAAACCTCCGCCTACTCCACTCCTGCTTTACAGGTGAAAATAGAGCAACAGGACCGCTAGTCTTTGACTTTATTTATTTTCTGCTGTGTTTTACTTGCATCTATTTGAAAGAGTGAGTGTAAACACACAAAAAAATTATTTTATGTGCTGGAATGTGCAGAAAATACGTTTAAATATTAAACAAATTTCTTCCAGTCAGAGAATGTTGCATATAATTAAATTTTTGCTTGATGCATAAAGTTAAAAGATTAAAACGAATAAAACAAGTTTTAAAAAGAAACTTTTCCATTTGATTACATTTTGTATGATGGATTATGCAGAAAAAGTAGAATTGGGCTGAAAGATCTATCACTTTATCACTTATTCAGGTTGTAAATCGTGTTTTTACCAAGTAACTAAGTAACTAAGTAATTAATTACTTTTGAAAATAAGTAATCAGTAAAGTAATGGGATTACTTTTTGGGGGAAGTAATCAGTAATTAGTTACTGATTACTTTTTTCAAGTAACTTGACCAACACTGGTGGCAGCACACAGTGAGGCACTGGGATCTGCATCTGCATTACAAGCATTCAGCTCAGCTGAGGATCTAGAGTGTTTAATGTTTCAAGGTATGATTCCAACATGTGTTTTTCAAAGAAAGAATAACCTCTCAGCTTCAGGAGGATAGAGCACGGTGTTCTTCCTAACACAACCTTCAAACAAAAATTGCTTTAAGTATTTAGATTAAATAACTATGATCTCAGCTGCAAGCAGAGTAACTGTGATTACGATTAGTCATAACTGAGCAGTCTTAAATTGTACTTAGCTGTCATAGCTTACACTATAAGTTCTGCTACATTCCATTAGCTAAAAGATTTGCTCATTTTCTCATCACTCCAAAAGCTCTGAGGACGAGGTGCATAAAACTGTTTATTAGCGGGTGTAGTAGAAGTAATAATAGTTTGATCAACTACAGCGCAGTACAGATTCTTCAGATATATTAACCACGAGACTTTTAGCAGCTTTTCTCCTGCAACATTTCTAGTTGGAGTTGTCCACGAAGGGTAATGTTGCAAATCATTATTTGAGGTCAGCTGTGCCTCTTTGTAACTCCTCATAAAGGTTTTTAAATCATTTTTAAACAGGAATACTGATCTAGGTGCTGTGTTTAAATACAACCTCACCATCTCTGCACTGAGATCAGCCAGCTTGCCAAGTGCAAGCTGGGACAGTATCCAGTTCCCTCAAACAGTAAGCAGCGTAAGGAATTTTAGCACTTTTATTAGGCAGCATTTATTAGGCAATAACTGCTTTAGGTTGTTGATTTTATTCGCACACATGCATTGATTTCGGTAAGTGATAAAGATTTATCACAGATGTTCAAATGAATAGTTTTAATGTGATACCTGGAAATAGATGAGTCTGAAAAGTGGGTTCATAGAGCGGAAGCGGCAGCGGGGAAGAAAGTAATGGATATCAGCACAGTAAGCAAAGAGGTAGGTCAACTCATGAGGTCTATACAAGCCAACTCCTCCATTTATTATCTCTTAAGGGGTATGAATGGACTTCCCGGATTTCATTTGGATAAGGAATGAGGCAGAGCAAAGAAAACCCATCCATCATCATTTTTGTATGCTGTAGCTACGAATGGCTCTTAAGAACACTATTTATTAAGCCTTGTGCTCGTCTGTATACCCCTGGTTCCTCTTAAAACATTCAACTGCACCGCTGCCGGTCATGAATCAAGATATGGACTCTCAAATCCCCTGGGACAAACTCTCTGGGAGAAAAATTAACTGCACCACCAGCTTTCTGCTGCAGCATGGCTGCTGATTATATCATCACATTCTCATTTTTTAGCTTTCGTCTCATTCACGTTTGTGTATGGAGGAATTTTGACTCTTTTCCCCACCTTTCCTCACTTTCTTGTAGTGCCATCTGTCATTTCTGCTCTGTAAATTCATCATAAACATTTTTATTGAACTTATTCTGTATATTCACAATTAAACTGTTTCAAATTAACATTAGCATCGGCTAATTTAAAGATTAGTTGCCATTGTGGCACTTTTGGATAAAATCAAATGGATATAGAAACAATATTGCACCGCAAAAGAAAAAAATCTGGTTGCTTTTTAATTGTAAAATACTTTTATAAAAATAAAGATGAAAATATATTATTCAAGATACATAACATTTTCAAATATTTGGAGAAATCTCCACCTGTTGATTCAGTTAGATTGAATTCAGTTTATTTATATAGTAGCAAATTACAACGACAGTCACCTTGAGGTATTAAATATTGTAAGATAAAGACTCTACAATAATACAAAGAAAGGGTCCCAAAAGTCAGAGGACGCATATGAGCAAACACTTGGCAACATCAGGAAGGACAAACTCCCGTTCAACAGGAAGAAACCTCTGCTAGAACCAGGCTCAGGGAGAATAATCTGCAGTGACCGGTTAGGGTTGAAGGGAGGGAGTGTTGGGTTCATTTTTGAGAGAAAAGACAAATATGCTCAAAGTGAATTTTCTTAAATTTAATGAGCAGTTCAAGGTTCAACTTAAAAATGGCTGCCATGTCTTGTTGCCCGCTCAAAGAGCACAAAGAGCACCACACCCAGGCAGCAAACACTTTGAATGTTAACATGATTCGTCGAAATTTACTCCTGACCCCATGGGCCCTGATGTAAACATTGAAGATATATATATATATATATATATATATATATATATATATATACACATACATATACACACATAGATACATACAACCAGCTTCCAGACTTGGATTTGAGAGACAGACACTATCTCTACTTTTAAGATAAGGGTTCAAACTTTAATTTTTGCTAAAGCATATAGTTAGAGCTGGATCAGGTGACCCTGAATCCTCCCTTAGTTATGCTGCAATGGGTGTAGGCTGCTGGGGATTCCCATGATGCATTGAGTATTTCTTCTTCAGTCACCTTTCTCCCTCACTATGTGTTAATAGACCTCTCTGCATTGAATCACACTTGTTATTAATCTCTGTTTCTCTTCCACAGCATGCCTCTTGTCCCATCTTCGTTCTCTCACCCCAACCACTCCTGGCAGATGGCCGCCCCTCACTGAGCCTGTTACTGCCGGCACTTCCTCCCTGTTAAAAGGGAGTTTTTCCTTCCCACTGTCGCCAAAGTGCTTGCTCATAGGGGGTCACATGATTGTTGGGTTTTTCTCCTTGTTTATATTATTTTAGAGTCTACCTTACAAAGTAAAGCGCCTTGAGCCGATTGTTGTTGTGATTTGGTGCTGTATCAATAAAACTGAATTGAATTGAATTGAAATAACATAAAAGGACATAATGCTGCAGGTTGGCTTTCTTTCTTTCCTGATTCACCAGTTTGTATGCATCTTTTCACAGGAGTGACCTAAGGACGGCTGTAGCCTACCCTTATTTACTTATATAATGAACAACATATAGTGTAATGTAGTGTAAAATAGAGTGTTTTCTTTTAATTTAATGACATAAAGCAGGGATCAAATGTTTCCATGGTGACTGTTTTAGAATTGTGCATTTTTAAATCTGCATCAGACTTGAAAAAGAGCTCATCTGTGCAAGAAAAACCATCAAGTTAGGAGTATTTTCATATCTACATTTGATCTTACACAAGTTTTGAAGAGTTTTGGAAAGTTTTTCTTCCCCAACTGTGATAGAACAGCAGCGTTTTAATGGAAGCCAGTAAAGGGATCTACAAACCCATCAGGGTATGTGACACTTTTTGTTTTTACTGCATTTTTGAAGAATTTGATGTAGTTTTAAAAAGCTGACAAACTGAGAATCAATTTAAGTTACAATGAGTAATTTCATATGTCTTTGACAGGTGCTGTTCAACACACCCATATATAACACAGCTGTGGAGATCTGCTGGTATCTACCAGGTTACAGGGCTCAGGTAAGACCCAGATCCATCCAAACCAAACGGAGATAAAATGTCAGGTGATTTCTGAAGACCTGGGAGTGATGCTGATTAAATGTCTCCATTTATTTTTAGATTGCAATGATGATGGAATTCCTCAGACTTCAGAAGGAAAACCAAATACCATCAAGCCTCACTGCAGAAGATATGGGAGATCTTTTGGTGGTGAGGAGCAAAGAGACAGTCAGAGAGCAGTGAGTTACTGTGACACCTACAAACCATCCACCTCACACCTGAAACTGTTTGTGCTGAAGTGTAAATGCTGAGAGAAAACCTCTCTTTTGTTTTCTTTTGAAGACTTTGGGAGTTTGAATTGGAGGGTTTGGAAGAAACAGAAGCCAAACCTCTTCTGAAACTGGTAAGACTAGAAAACTCACAAGAGTTTTAGTCATTTGGAGATTTTTTTTTTTTTTTTTACTAAAATCACATAACCTCTCAGCAAAACTGCAATGTAAACATGCTTTCTGTTTCAGGTGTGGGCAGTGAACACAATAAATAAAATGAGGGACATCGAGTTTCAAGCCCGGATGCTGCTGGAATTTCCAGAGGCCATACCTCCTAAATTTCAGTGAGTCACCTCTGACATAAAATCATTAACAGTCCAGCTACAGTATTTCAAAATTTCTGTTATTTTTTTTTTTTAAATAGGTGTAAAAGATCATTCTTATAACTTTATTCTGCAGAACACCTAAGCTCCTCAGCAATGTCAGGCAGTACATTGACCTCCTTAAAGAGAGGCAGCAGGACGCACAAACCTCCAAACTGTTCACTGCAACAGACGTGGTGATAGAGGTGGTTCCCCGTGTCCTGCATGGCTTCTGGAAGCTTCCTTCTTACCCCCTACTGAACATGTCCTCCCAAAAATTGAGCATCCTCTCCACCAGTGTGACAAAGGCCACTTTGGATCGAGTGTCCAAATCTCTCCCAACAATGGAAAACCAGGCCATCTTCTCAAGGTCCATCAGAGATGACATGGTGCAAAGTATCCTGTCTGAAGTCAGAGAGAAATATTCAGAAAAGATTCTGCTGAGCCACATTGCAAACTTTGCACCAGGACTACTCAGGGCAATTTCTGATGTAGCAAAGACGAGCATATGCCAGATCTTCCAGCCCCCTTGTGAAAGTCCAGTAGTGTCTGATGTTCTTCCAAGTAAAGAACCTCATCCTGAAGGTCTGCTGAAGTCAGATGTTCTTCCCACTTCCCAACCTCCAGTTGAAAGTTCACAAATTGCTGATATTTCTTCCACTCACAAACCTCCTTCTAAAAGTTCAACAAAGGCTGATGTTCTTCCAGCTAAAGAATCTGCTCATGAAAATCTGCTGATGTCAAATGTTCTTCCTACTAAAGAACCACAAGAACCTGCTTGGGAATGTGTTCTGAAGTCAGATGTTCTTCCTACTTCTGAACCTCTTTTTGAAAGTTCAACAAAGGCCGATGTTCTTCCAACTAAAGAACCTTCTCATGAAAATCTGCTGAAGTCAGATATTCTCCCTACTAAAGAACCACAAGAATCTACTTGTGAAAGTGTTCTTAAGTCAGGTGTTCTTCCTACTAAAGAACCACAAGAACCTGCTTTGGAAAGTGTTCTGAAGTCAGATGTTCTTCCTACTAAAGAACCACATGAACCTGCTCCTGAACGTGTTCTGAAGACAGATGTTCTTCTTTCTTCCGAACCTCCTTCTAAAAGTTCAACAAAGGCCGATGTTCTTCCAACTAAAGAACCTGCTCATGAAAATCTGCTGAAGTCAGATGTTCTCCCTACTAAAGAACCACAAGAATCTGCTTGTGAAAGTGTTCTGAAGTCAGGTGTTCTTCCTACTAAAGAGCCACAAGAACCTGCTTTGGAAAGTGTTCTGAAGTCAGATGTTCTTCTTACTTCCGAACCTCCTTTTGAAAGTTCAACAAAGGCCGATGTTCTTCCAACTAAAGAACCTGCTCATGAAAATCTGCTGATGTCAGATGTTCTCCCTACTAAAGAACCACAAGAACCTGCTTGTGAAAGTGTTCTGAAGGCAGGTGTTCTTCTTACTAAAGAACCACACGAACCTGCTCCTGAACGTGTTCTGAAGTCAGACGTTCTTCTTACTTCCGAACCTCCTTTTGAAAGTTCAACAAAGGCTGATGTTCTTCCGACTAAAGAACCTGCTTGTAAAAATCTGCTGAAGCCAGATGTTGTTCCTCCTAAAGAACCTCAAGAACCTGCTTGTGAAAGTGTTCTGAAGTCAGATGTTCTTCCTACTTCCAAACCTCTTTTTGAAAGTTCAACAATGGCTGATATTCTTCCCACTGGAGAACCCACTCGTGGAAGTCTGCCAAAGTCAGATGTTCATCCTACTAAAGAACCTCTCATTGAAAGTTCATCAAAGGCCGATGTTCTTCCTACTAAAGAGCCTGCTTCTGAAAGTCTGGCAACGTCTGATGATCTTCCTAGTGAGGAACTCCCTTCTGTATGTCTATCCATGTCTGAGCCAGTTGTCTCTTTTACTAATAATTCAGAGAAGTCTGACAACATTAAAATCAAGGAGAAAAAGAAGGAAAAAAAGGGCTTCTTCCAAAAATTCAGAGCCCTGTTCTGTTGTTGCTTCAGACCCCAAGAAACTGACTAATTTTGAGAATCCAATCTGTTTGTTCTAACTCTACAAAATCAAATAAAATGATTAATCAATATTTTTTTCCATGAGTCTGCATCTATGATTAAAGAATATTTTTCCTTCAGATGTTTATAAGGGTTCTCAAAATACCTCCACAAGTCCAACAATTGTTAACATATAAGTGTTGTTATTTTTAAGAGAATCTGAACTTATTCTTACTCTTAACATATCAACAGCAGTAACTGAAACCTGGAAATGAAAAAAAAGTTCCCAACAATTATTAACATTGCTTCACATCTTTGTTTAGTAATGGCCCAGATACACATTGGCACATAGCAGGACCTCAGTGTTTATGAGTATTCTTCAGGACTTAGGAATATTAATAAAAGGAGCATCTGCACGCCACAAAGTTGATGAGAACCACAAATGTCTTCCAACATCCTCAGATTTGTGTTTTACAATTAAGAGGAACTTTGCATAATGTTTGCCATATGCTCAAATCCTCAAAGGTCTATTATTTTTCATAGTTTGTCCTTTCAACCAAAGTTAAAAACTTCTGCGGACATCAGCAGTTTATTCTTTCGCAATCAAACTCTTAAAATTAGAACATTTCCACCAAACCTGGGTGGGTGCTGGAGCTCCAGGAAGGAAAACTCAGAAGAGTAGGAAAAACAGTCCAAAGAAACCATTCAGGAGGCCGACCGCATGGCCATCAACTGAGACAATTCAGTTCAGGAGGCGTTTCTCCCATTGAAAATGCTACGTCCAGATGAACACAATCACCCTTTTGGGATTTCTACCACGTATTTATATGCTAACCTAACTCACTTGTTGCCATTTTAATGTAATAATAAATTATATTAGTGTGTATATATATATATATATATATATATATATATATACACACACACACACACACACACACACACATACATATATATATATATATATATATGTATGTGTGTGTGTATTTATATATAGCCTATATATATATATATATATATATATATATAGGCTATATTTACATATAGCCTGTTCCCTGTTAAATCCAGAATTGAATTCAAAGTCCTGCTCCTCACATACAAGTTCTTAAATAATCAGGCCTCATCTTATCTTAATGACCTTAATACCATATCACCCTATTAGAGCACTTCGATTTCACACTGCAGGCTAACTGGTTTCTCCCCTCTTATATGGAACCAGCTTCCAGACTTGGATTTGAGAGACAGACACTATCTCTACTTTTAAGATAAGGGTTCAAACTTTAATTTTTGCTAAAGCATATAGTTAGAGCTGGATCAGGTGACCCTAAATCCTCCCTTAGTTATGCTGCAATGGGTGTAGGCTGCTGGGGATTCCCATGATGCATTGAGTATTTCTTCTTCAGTCACCTTTCTCCCTCACTATGTGTTAATAGACCTCTCTGCATTGAATCACACTTGTTATTAATCTCTGTTTCTCTTCCACAGCATGCCTCTTGTCCCATCTTCGTTCTCTCACCCCAACCACTCCTGGCAGATGGCCGCCCCTCACTGAGCCTGTTACTGCCGGCACTTCCTCCCTGTTAAAAGGGAGTTTTTCCTTCCCACTGTCGCCAAAGTGCTTGCTCATAGGGGGTCACATGATTGTTGGGTTTTTCTCCTTGTTTATATTATTTTAGAGTCTACCTTACAAAGTAAAGCGCCTTGAGCCGATTGTTGTTGTGATTTGGTGCTGTATCAATAAAACTGAATTGAATTGAATTGAAATAACATAAAAGGACATAATGCTGCAGGTTGGCTTTCTTTCTTTCCTGATTCACCAGTTTGTATGCATCTTTTCACAGGAGTGACCTAAGGACGGCTGTAGCCTACCCTTATTTACTTATATAATGAACAACATATAGTGTAATGTAGTGTAAAATAGAGTGTTTTCTTTTAATTTAATGACATAAAGCAGGGATCAAATGTTTCCATGGTGACTGTTTTAGAATTGTGCATTTTTAAATCTGCATCAGACTTGAAAAAGAGCTCATCTGTGCAAGAAAAACCATCAAGTTAGGAGTATTTTCATATCTACATTTGATCTTACACAAGTTTTGAAGAGTTTTGGAAAGTTTTTCTTCCCCAACTGTGATAGAACAGCAGCGTTTTAATGGAAGCCAGTAAAGGGATCTACAAACCCATCAGGGTATGTGACACTTTTTGTTTTTACTGCATTTTTGAAGAATTTGATGTAGTTTTAAAAAGCTGACAAACTGAGAATCAATTTAAGTTACAATGAGTAATTTCATATGTCTTTGACAGGTGCTGTTCAACACACCCATATATAACACAGCTGTGGAGATCTGCTGGTATCTACCAGGTTACAGGGCTCAGGTAAGACCCAGATTAGGGCTGGGCGATATGACCCAAAATTCATATCTCGATATTTTTTACCTGGACGGCGATATAAGATATATATCTCGATATTTTTTTTAAAGCCATAAAGTAAGAACAAAAAGAAAAGTTCTTAGTCAAAGCTGTGTCCCAGATGTCACACAGGCACTTTTATTAACATAGAGCATAGATGTACATAAAATTTACTCAAAAATAAATTATGAGCATTTATTAAATAATAATGCTCCATAAATAAAAGAAAACAATGTTGTTTTTGTGCATAACAAAAAGCTCACAATTGGGCAGTCAAAATGTAAACTAAAAGACGCTGAGCATAGTAACAAAGACAGATTTCACAGCTGCTCTGTTCCCAACTTCTACTGCGTGACTCACAGCATTGAGTTTGAAATCCTCTTCATAACCACGTCTCTTAACAGGTGCCATTTATGGTCCTTATACACAGTAGGGTAATATTACGTTGAAGCACAGTACGTATCACTCCGCGAGGCTCCTCGGTAGCCGTAATGCTCCGACAATCCATCAAGCGGTGCAGCACCGTAGCTTACCAAAGTCTTACTAAAACATTTTTTGACAGATTGCTGAGCGCCGTGTACCACATAAAATCGGTTCGCGGCCATCAAGCACAACCAGAATTCATACATAAGGCGCGCTGTCAACTTTTGAGAAAATGAAAGGATTTTAGGCTGTGCAGCCCCTCTGGGCTGCATGGCGTTAGCGTGGTTAGCTCGTTAGCGTGGTTAGCTAGCTAACACGTTGACAGCGTCCAGCCCCACGCACGGGGCGATGCGCAGTAACTCGTTAACGGAGATTTGCCGTGTCCATCTTGTCGCTTCCTGCAGGTGAAGCGATGGGGGAGGAGGGGGAGGCCAAGTAATGTTGCGTAAAGACAAAAGTGAATGAAAGAGAGGCAAACATGCGGCTCCACAAGTATAGTTATAACGTAACATAGACTATATCGATATAAAGGATATTGTTACATCTTATATCTCGTATAAAAATATATCGATATTTTTTAAAAACTCGATATATCGCCCAGCTCAAACCCAGATCCATCCAAACCAAAACGGAGATAAAATGTCAGGTGATTTCTGAAGACCTGGGAGTGATGCTGATTAAATGTCTCCATTTATTTTTAGATTGCAATGATGATGGAATTCCTCAGACTTCAGAAGGAAAACCAAATACCATCAAGCCTCACTGCAGAAGATATGGGAGATCTTTTGGTGGTGAGGAGCAAAGAGACAGTCAGAGAGCAGTGAGTTACTGTGACACCTACAAACCATCCACCTCACACCTGAAACTGTTTGTGCTGAAGTGTAAATGCTGAGAGAAAACCTCTCTTTTGTTTTCTTTTGAAGACTTTGGGAGTTTGAATTGGAGGGTTTGGAAGAAACAGAAGCCAAACCTCTTCTGAAACTGGTAAGACTAGAAAACTCACAAGAGTTTTAGTCATTTGGAGATTTTTTTTTTTTTTTTTACTAAAATCACATAACCTCTCAGCAAAACTGCAATGTAAACATGCTTTCTGTTTCAGGTGTGGGCAGTGAACACAATAAATAAAATGAGGGACATCGAGTTTCAAGCCCGGATGCTGCTGGAATTTCCAGAGGCCATACCTCCTAAATTTCAGTGAGTCACCTCTGACATAAAATCATTAACAGTCCAGCTACAGTATTTCAAAATTTCTGTTATTTTTTTTTTTTAAATAGGTGTAAAAGATCATTCTTATAACTTTATTCTGCAGAACACCTAAGCTCCTCAGCAATGTCAGGCAGTACATTGACCTCCTTAAAGAGAGGCAGCAGGACGCACAAACCTCCAAACTGTTCACTGCAACAGACGTGGTGATAGAGGTGGTTCCCCGTGTCCTGCATGGCTTCTGGAAGCTTCCTTCTTACCCCCTACTGAACATGTCCTCCCAAAAATTGAGCATCCTCTCCACCAGTGTGACAAAGGCCACTTTGGATCGAGTGTCCAAATCTCTCCCAACAATGGAAAACCAGGCCATCTTCTCAAGGTCCATCAGAGATGACATGGTGCAAAGTATCCTGTCTGAAGTCAGAGAGAAATATTCAGAAAAGATTCTGCTGAGCCACATTGCAAACTTTGCACCAGGACTACTCAGGGCAATTTCTGATGTAGCAAAGATGAGCATATGCCAGATCTTCCAGCCCCCTTGTGAAAGTCCAGTAGTGTCTGATGTTCATCCAAGTAAAGAACCTCATCCTGAAGGTCTGCTGAAGTCAGATGTTCTTCCCACTTCCCAACCTCCAGTTGAAAGTTCACAAATTGCTGATATTTCTTCCACTCACAAACCTCCTTCTAAAAGTTCAACAAAGGCTGATGTTCTTCCAGCTAAAGAATCTGCTCATGAAAATCTGCTGATGTCAAATGTTCTTCCTACTAAAGAACCACAAGAACCTGCTTGGGAATGTGTTCTGAAGTCAGATGTTCTTCCTACTTCTGAACCTCTTTTTGAAAGTTCAACAAAGGCCGATGTTCTTCCAACTAAAGAACCTTCTCACGAAAATCTGCTGAAGTCAGATATTCTCCCTACTAAAGAACCACAAGAATCTACTTGTGAAAGTGTTCTTAAGTCAGGTGTTCTTCCTACTAAAGAACCACAAGAACCTGCTTTGGAAAGTGTTCTGAAGTCAGATGTTCTTCCTACTAAAGAACCACATGAACCTGCTCCTGAACGTGTTCTGAAGACAGATGTTCTTCTTTCTTCCGAACCTCCTTCTAAAAGTTCAACAAAGGCCGATGTTCTTCCAACTAAAGAACCTGCTCATGAAAATCTGCTGAAGTCAGATGTTCTCCCTACTAAAGAACCACAAGAATCTGCTTGTGAAAGTGTTCTGAAGTCAGGTGTTCTTCCTACTAAAGAACCACAAGAACCTGCTTTGGAAAGTGTTCTGAAGTCAGATGTTCTTCTTACTTCCGAACCTCCTTTTGAAAGTTCAACAAAGGCCGATGTTCTTTCAACTAAAGAACCTGCTCATGAAAATCTGCTGAAGTCAGATGTTCTCCCTACTAAAGAACCACAAGAACCTGCTCCTGAACGTGTTCTGAAGACAGATGTTCTTCTTTCTTCCGAACCTCCTTCTAAAAGTTCAACAAAGGCCGATGTTCTTCCAACTAAAGAACCTGCTTTTAAAAATCTGCTGAAGTCAGATATTCTCCCTACTAAAGAACCACAAGAACCTGCTCGTGAAAGTGTTCTGAAGGCAGGTGTTCTTCTTACTAAAGAACCACACGAACCTGCTCCTGAACGTGTTCTGAAGTCAGACGTTCTTCTTACTTCCGAACCTCCTTTTGAAAGTTCAACAAAGGCTGATGTTCTTCCGACTAAAGAACCTGCTTGTAAAAATCTGCTGAAGCCAGATGTTGTTCCTCCTAAAGAACCTCAAGAACCTGCTTGTGAAAGTGTTCTGAAGTCAGATGTTCTTCCTACTTCCGAACCTCTTTTTGAAAGTTCAACAATGGCTGATATTCTTCCCACTGGAGAACCCACTCGTGGAAGTCTGCCAAAGTCAGATGTTCATCCTACTAAAGAACCTCTCATTGAAAGTTCATCAAAGGCCAATGTTCTTCCTACTAAAGAGCCTGCTTCTGAAAGTCTGGCAACGTCTGATGATCTTCCTAGTGAGGAACTCCCTTCTGTATGTCTATCCATGTCTGAGCCAGTTGTCTCTTTTACTAATAATTCAGAGAAGTCTGACAACATTAAAATCAAGGAGAAAAAGAAGAAAAAAAAGGGCTTCTTCCAAAAATTCAGAGCCCTGTTCTGTTGTTGCTTCAGACCCCAAGAAACTGACTAATTTTGAGAATCCAATCTGTTTGTTCTAACTCTACAAAATCAAATAAAATGATTAATCAATATTTTTTTCCATGAGTCTGCATCTATGATTAAAGAATATTTTTCCTTCAGATGTTTATAAGGGTTCTCAAAATACCTCCACAAGTCCAACAATTGTTAACATATTAGTGTTGTTATTTTTAAGAGAATCTGAACTTATTCTTACTCTTAACATATCAACAGCAGTAACTGAAACCTGGAAATGAAAAAAAAGTTCCCAACAATTATTAACATTGCTTCACATCTTTGTTTGGTAATGGCCCAGATACACATTGGCACATAGCAGGACCTCAGTGTTTATGAGTATTCTTCAGGACTTAGGTCAGAGGTTCAAATCCACTGAACAGATGAGATAGCCCTGAGAAAGGTACCGTCCCTGCACACTGCTCCCTGAGTGCTAGACTAGACAGATAGACTGCTTCACTGAGTGAATGCGTTAAGTGCAGAGAGGAATTCAATAAAGTATGCATAATTATTATTTATTTATAGCTTATCTTTAAACCTCTGTGGACATCAGCAGTTTAATCTTTCACAATCAAGCTCTTAAAATGAGAACACTTCCACCCAACCTGGGTGGGTGGGTGCTGGAGCTCCAGAAAGGAGAACTCAGTGGCCGACCCCGTGGCCATCAGCTGAAACAAATCAGTTCATGAGGCTTCAGTTCCAGAGACCGACGACGGCGGAGAAGGTGGGAACCTTCAGGACACAGAAGAGGGAGACGACTGAGGTGGAAAGCCTCAGGTGGGTTGGGTGGTGGCCGGTGTCGGCATGGCTTAGTAGATGGCCGGCTTCAAACAATAAACCATAAATAGATCTTATTCATTTATTTTTGCAGCCATTATGACAAGAAATTGTATTATAAAAGTATTTCCTTTAGCCTTAATCGTGAAGTTTCTCAAAAGGTTATCTCATAAACTTAATAACATGTCTACCAACTATTTCATGTCCAATGAACTGCTGAGAGTTACTAAAAAAAACTTTATTTAGTGGCCTCTCATTAAAATGTTTTTCTTTTTCTTTTACATGAATATCAATCACTGTGTATTTTTAACACCTAAATTTCAATGTGATGCCATTATCCTGCCTAACAACATAAAAGTCTCCAAAAACATCAAGTATGGAACATAATATGAATAAAAAATTATACATTGCACTCTAAACACAGCAGATCTAAAGTGGCATAAAATATATGTGCTCTGTTGCAGTATGCAGAGTACAGGTGTAAATTTATCATTGTACAAAAAATATAGTTCCTCTGCAGACTAATGATCAAATATAGAGACAGAGGTAGAGTTGGTCAAAGTACAGCAGGAGTACAGATAAAACTGTTTAAAAATACTCTTGATTCAACTTCTTTAGTCAAGTAAATGTAAAAAAGTACAGGCTCTGTAATGTACTTACAGTAATAAAGTAACTGCCTCTGGAGGTCTGGAGTTTTGATCTCCTCCATACCTGCTTCATGCCCTGGAGGACGGGGCAGTGCCCCCCCACACCCTCTAGCAGATCATTACATGAAGGAACCTTTTAAAAACAAGCACGTTCATGCTCACAGGTGTACACACGGGTGATCACACACACAAACTACACCCTTTTTGGCTCCTACCTCAAAGCACACTGTGCGCTGTCGATCTTACGTGCTGCACAATGATGTTTAATATTTAGTATTTACTGTCATATTCCCATATATCATCGTGATGTTGTTTATTCTATTACTCTCGTTTTCTTCTTGTCCAGAGGTGGGAAGTAAAAAAAGACATGCTGTTGAGAATAACCAGACCTTAATAACCGTAACTAAAGATTAAATGCAGTGTATAAGCACAGAGAGTCAAAAGAGGTGAATGAATAAGAAACAGTGGCAGACGTATTGCAGCATACTTGAGCCATAACTATAAGGTTTACCAAAAGAAAAGTTTAAGTGATATAGTCCTATGAGGTCTATAAGGAAGATGAGATGGGGCCTGATTAAGACGAAGATCAAGATCTTGCATGAGAAAAGAAGATGTAATAATTAATGTAATTAATTAATCAGTTAAGTAATTAATGATCAGCGGTCCCAATTTTAAAAAAGTCATCTAAAGCTGTTTAGAAACAGTTCCCAATTCCTAAATAACTAAAATAAATGATAGGGACAATAATAAACAATGACACATTATCACATCTATTTAAAATTTATTTTCATGAAGTATGTATGAAGTCATTGATTGAAGCTTTAAAAATTGTGTAGATTTTCCCCTTTTATCCATAACGTCCATAGAGCATATTTATAGAAGTAAATACTGTAGCTTTTTATTATTTTCCCTGGGCATTCTTCTTCACAGTGGATCATTTGCATCCTCTCCTGTCGCACTAACCTCCTGCATGTTCATTCATTATATCCATCACTCAGCAGTAGCACAGTTTCTACCTGGACCCTTCTGGCCAACAGCACAGCTGGCAGATGTAAACTAACTGTACTACCATGCAGTAAATTCACATTTGTGGATATTTAACCATTGTATAGTGAAATCAATCTACAGTTTTGACCTTAATCTGAATTTGTGTGTTTTTTCTAGTTTGTGAAGTTTTCTTGTTGATCATTATGTAGATTTTATTTGTTTGTTTGTTACAGTTTCCAATAAAATTATCTAACTTGGAAATGTGCTGGTCTAAATCTTACGCTAAAATTCAATGGGAGAGGTTAAGCATTCCATATACAGATATTTTGAATAGCACACCTCACAACTTTTCTTTTCAGGGTCAAATAAGGTTGAACTTTCATAAACTCCCTTTTATCATTAAAACTGTGGATTATAAATATCCCATTATAATCTGTCAAAATGTGCTATTTTTACTACACTGCAAACAAAGAGAACAAAATCAGTATATACAAAATACTATTCCCTTAAAAGGAAACACTATCCTCTTTGGCAGAGGTTGGCTCTCTCAGAGTGCCTCGTGTTTTTAACTGTAAATAAATCTGTTATCTTTCCTTCATTAATTATAATGTATTGAACTTGAAAATTCCAGACTGGTTGAGTCATGATGTAAATCAGCGGTCCCCAACCTTTTTTGCGCCACGGACCGGTTTATGCCCGACAATATTTTCACGGACCGGCCTTTAAGGTGTTGTGGATAAATACAACAAAATAAAACTAGTACCGGTACTGAAAAAAAGAACATTTATTCATAACACACGTGAAAAGACCCAGGAAAACCGAGTAAACGATAAAAACGATAACAAAATAACGCTGAAAACCGATAAAAACCCTGAAAACTATACATTTCACACCTGAGCCTCAACTCTCGCGGCCCGGTACAAAACAACTCATGGACCGGTACCGGTGTTGTGCCAAAAAGTGATTGTCTGCCAAAAACTGATTTCCAATGTTTCTGTGTATTTTTTCTGTGTAATATCTTTACGTATGTTCGTAAATACACTTCGGTGAACAGGGTTTACAAAGGGGTTATATAGAGAATTAAAAAATGATCCGTTTTTCAAGTATCTTTACAACTCTGTGTCATTGTACTTACATCATAACCAATCCGGTCCTTTATCCCCACTTAAAATATTTTTACAGAACTATTGTAATATTTGCTGCCATTTCTGCTGTCCTCTTGGCCCACTTAGTCTTACAAAAGACATTTTTAATGTTAATGAGATTTTTTTTAACTGCATAAATAAAGGTTCTATAAAAGTCGCTGCCAAAAACTGATTGCGGCTTCTACCTTGTTACATGAATGTTGTTTGTGGCTCAAGATGACTTTATGTCATCCATAAGTAGGGATGGGTATCGTTTAGGTTTTATCCGATACCGGTGCCAAACCGGTACTTTTGAAACGGTGCCGGTGCTTAAACGGTGCTCAAACCGGTGCTTAAAGAATGGAAAACACAAAAGTGGTCCAAAAACCTCTCATGTTCAGCTGTTTTTTTGTAAAAAGATAACAATGTTAGCCTTTTCTGCAGCTATGGGGCATATATGGTATCATTCTTGGCTGGAAGCAGTGCTTAAACAATGGAAAAAACAAAAACTTTGTCCAAAAACCTCTCATGTTTAACTGTTTTCCACTTTTTCTTTGGTCATTTTAGCCTTTTTGGCCAGGGTGAAGGGAGTATCTGCCATCAAACAAGAAGACAGCTGCATGTAGCTATGATGGTGTTTGCTAGTTCACCTTACATGCATTAATGTAATAACGTGGTTAGCCTACTCAACGTAAATTACACACGAACAACATTAGGCTACTCACGCAGAGAAGAATGGCTGCTGCTGCCATCATCATCCATCATCATTTCTGCTACACTGGCAGGGCTAGGGGCCAGGACTCTCCTCTTCGGGTTTTTGGGGGATGTTGCTAATTCCGGGTCCGATAACAGGCAACACACAAGCAGTAGATGTGCTCGGTGTGAGGTCTCGCAGCAAGCTATCAAATACGGCGCATTTCTCGGCTTTAAAAAAAAACACTATGCGTCGCCAGGTGTTTCATCAGATTTGAGGTGTTACCTCCTTTGACAGTATCACCTTAAAGCACTTGTTGCAGGCTGCTGAGTTTGCATCTTTTGCTGTGAAGTACAGCCAGACTTTTGACCGCTTCGCCTTGGACATTTTTAATTTGTAGCTCTGCTCGAAAAGAACGTACGTACCTGGACCCGCCTACTATTCTCGGAAACTTAAAATGATTGGCTAGAATCTAAAGTGTATCATTCCATACCAGTTGGTGGCGGTAATGCACCTTTCAGTTGTTTGCCAACCGCCAATACAAATGTAAGGAAGAAGAAAGTGTATCACAGCTCAGGGAAAAAAAGCACCGAAATAAAGCACCGAAATGTGCGCTGCTTTTCGGTCTGGTTACTACCGTTTATGTCAGAACAGAACAGCACCGGCACCGGATACCGGTACCCATCCCTATCCATAAGCGATGCATTTGACATATGTTTCATATATTATAGCCCAACAAGTTACTTATAGCAGTTTAAATACAAGCAATCAGTTTTTGGCAAATACCGGAAATCAGTTTTTGGCAGACAATCACTTTTTGGCACAACACCGGTCTGAGGCCCGGGGGTTAGGGACCGCTGATGTAAATGTTTAAAGTATTGGGATAAAAAGTCTTTACCTTACAATATAAAACACAGCTGTTGTTGTGATTTGATGCTATATGAATAAAACTGAATTGAATATTTCAGTCACGCTTCATTATCACTAATTTCTAAGCCCTGGTTATGGCCTTCATAAAAATGAATGAAATTATAATAATTTGCAACAACCAAGTGCATATAAAGCACAAACCTCGAGTAAATAACTTAAAACAACATAAATTTAAAATATTTTTTCCATTCAATGTTATGGGTGTTTGTTCCTGTTGGAAAAAAATCAATGTCGGTATCACCCTCAAAAATCCAGTATTTGTCATGCTCTTACTCATATTTCACACTTGATCACAGTTCATCTGCCGATTTTACACTGGAGTCGGGCTGATGATTGACCCACCTGATTAACATCGAGTGTGAATATTGTGTTTTCTCTGAGTGCACCTGCTGATTGCTCCGGGCTCACATCCATCATTAGGAAAAGTCTGTTTAATTGTGTCCCTGCCCTAATGACTCTTTTATTATTTCTAATAAAAATAAAAGTATGAAGATTCATTTCTTAGAAAAACAAAAAGTTAGGAGCGATTAAATGACCTTTTGATTTATAGACAGCCAACATTTTCATCATCAGCTACAGCAGAGATAACTTATGAGTCATCACAGTTCCTTGTCTTTCTAATTGTTCTGCTGTAGTTTCTGAAGGGGCTGAAGGCAAGTAAATCACCCAAAAGTGCAGCAATTAGACCAAAGCCAGTTTCCAGTGTGTCTGGGCATTTTGATGTGTCATCCTATAGCGTTACTATGCAACTACAAGCCAGCAGCCTCCAGGAAAAGCGCGCTTGCTGGCATACAGTATCCAATGAGATTTCTGCCCCCCGCTGTTGGGGACTTCTCAAGCTAAATTAGTAGCAAATAGCAACTGCTTTGGCCCATTTTTGTCACAACAATGAAGCATGTAATTGTTCTGTACACATGCACGAAGGCCAACCGCAATATTTATCCTGCAAACACCTCTCCCTCACAAGTCTTTCATGCATGCAGGCACATTTATTCAGGGCTCTCTTATCGGGTGCCACAAAACAGGCAGGTTTTGTGGCACCGTTGTCCTGTGTAATTGTTTGCGCACTGCTGGCGTGCACTTCACAGACCTATCTCGGACATGCTCCTGTTCAAGCGGGTTAGTTGTGAAATCAAGTGAGAGGACGGTTGATTTGCTTTTTTTCCCCATGTAACAATGTAGGCCTGTCAAAAGCAACCAAGAACAGCGGCCAATTTGGCACAGACACAGGTGCGGCATGTTGAGACGAATTGCAAAATGAATGAGTGATCGGAAAGAAGCCACTGCAGCGAACATCGTCACCTCAAGGATGTCTGAAGTGATCCTCATATTCTAATATGTGTTTGCTTTCACAGTGCTCGTGCAAATATGATGACTTTTTTTCACGCTGACATTTTTCTGTCTTTGATAATAACTCGCGGACTCAAGACTGAGTAATATTTGAACTCTGAATACATTTCCATAAATACCTTTTGTCTGTAATTTCAATGATCTCAATCTGTCAATCAGCTCTCTTCAGTTACATGTGCAGTTCTGTGCAGTGGGAGGGCCCTCTCGCCCTAAAAACATCATTAGTCAGCCCCAACTGTGGAGAGTTATTTCAGAAAGTAGCTCGTCAAAAGGGCTCCTGATGAGAGAGGAAAAAAGGGAAACACGTGCTCAGCCTCTGACCTGATGCACTATTGATATAAAATTCCCGGCAGTGTTAAGATGGGGAAACCACGGTGGCAAAATGGCAGACTGTGAGAACACAGAATAGATTAGAAGTCTCATGCAATCGTGTGCTGGAGTAGCTGCACTTACACATTGCCCTCTGGTGGCCAGATCAGCACAAACATGACTGAGTGGATCCTTGGCCTGGTAAATGCATTAGAGAGGGGATTTATCTTTTTACATTCAGGGCTCAGCTCAGTCTGTTTGGTTTAAGAGATATGACATTTGTATTAGCATTAGCAGCGATCTATACAGTATAATAGACAGCCACATTAATCTATTAGTTAATAGGGGCTAAATTTGGTCTGTGTTATCCTCATCTTGATATGTCTCGGTTTTCCATTATTGCAGCATTGTTCCAGCATGAATTTGCTCTAAGCCAATCTTATTATGCTACTGTTTTTCCACTCTTCTGGCTTAGCCACTACCCTCAGTAGAACTTTGCATGATTTGGCTGCAGGAGCGCAAAGGCTGGAGAAACAATGCACATTATGTTTTTAGGTATAGCTCTCCTATACATTGCTTAGGGGTTGTTCTTTTTTCAAAATAACGCTCACACACAGAGCCAGTGGTTTTAGTTTTCAAATTTCACTGGGGATTATGTGTCTATCCTACAGATTTTATGAGATATACATCAGAGATAAAAAGGTAATAGCACATAAGATAATGCTGACAGTTCAAAATACACATACACACACTTTGGCTAGCTGACTGCTTAGCCCTAGGATACGGGAAAGCATCACTCTTAATGCTCAAATGGCTCATTCAGCACCATCACCGTCATCATCAGTTTTCTTACCCAAGGAAACTCCTCAGTTGGATCCAAAATGATGACGCAAATGTTAATTTTGCCATTTTCAATTCAGGAAAAAGCAGCTCAGCCTCAGCAGCCATAAAAAAACATTTGTGAACCTGATTAGAACCTTTTCAAATGTTTTTGTATTTAACACGAGCTGGCTGATTGGATTAACACCACCTACATTTGTGAGTTTGTGACCTTATGAAAATTACCTGCATTCCTGCTGGAAACACTTTACTGAGGAAACTGTATGAGCACAGAGAGCCTTAGCTTGAAAATTAAAAGGTGAAGCTTTAAATATCAGGTCCAAGCATGAAAGGACAGTTTTCTGTTCACTGACACTTCAGGGACGTTTTGCATTCAGGGCTCATTTAAGGTCATGACACAGCAGCGGGGGCTGTGGGAATTGGAGGCCAAGCAGCGTAGTTGAGTCGGTACCCAGAGAGCTTCTACCCTTTATCATCTTTATTCATCTTCTTCCTCCTCCTTCTGCTGTTTGGGCTTACTGCAGCCCCTAGGACCAGATAGTAAAATGTTGTGAAATTTGGCACACTGGCTGCGGACAGTCCCCTGATTCTTTGCACCAACTTTCATGTCTACATCTAAAGTTTACTTTAAACAAATAGTCCTTTACTGCCGTGCTGCCTCTTTACTTTGTGTTTAAAGTAGGGGTTCCTGAAGTGCCTGACTCCTCATCTTCAGTCCACAGCTCTGCCAGTGGTGAGGCTGGACCATGTATGGAGGTTGCTGGAACACCAGGCAGCAGGACCTCCAATGGCTGGTAGGCTGGAAAGCTGTGAAGCGAAACCAGATGAAGCTCTTGTTCTGGTAGTCCCAGGGCCTGGGTCCAGCAGAAGTGATGTCAGCTGGTGTAGGTGTTGTTCCTAACAATGTCAAACCACGGCTGGTCCAGGATCAACATACCAACTGCCCGATCAAAGCATCTAAGCATTCAACTAGCATTAGGCAAGAATTTAGCTAATTTAGCTATTAAAAACTATTAAAAACGATTACTACAGTTTTATTTATATATCCCCAAATCACAACACAACAACAGCCACCTCAAGATGCTTTACATCAGGGGTAGGCAACTCCAGGCCTCGAGTGCTGGTGTCCTGGAGGTTTTAGATGTGTCCATGATCCATCACAGCTGATTTAACGGGCTAAATGACTCCTCAGCATTTCTTGAAGTTCTCCAGAGGCCTGGTAATGAACTAATCATTTGATTCAGGTGTGTTAACCCAGGGTGGGATCTAAAACCTGCAGGACACCGGCACTCGAGGCCTGGAGTTGCCTACCCCTGCTTTACATTATGAGGTAAAGATCCTACAATAATATAAAAATACAAGAGTCACCTAAATTTGGTTAACAGCAAATCTTGTGTAAAACTTGTGTAAATTAATAATAAATTAATAACAAAAACACATCCTTACCATATGTTCCAGAAGACATTTTTACATAAACAAAGACTGGTCAGTTGCGATGTTATTATCATTATGATGGTGCAGGAACAGCAGCAACACAGATGCACCTACTTGCTATACAGGTGCTGATTAACCGAGTAATAAAAATAATAGGGAACAAAACTTAAACACAAATTTAATTTCAGAGACTTTTATGTGCCATGAATCCATGTTGTTTGGGGACAAGATTCAATTTAAAACATGCCGAACAGTAAATGGAGTGCTTCTTATACAGCCCTCTTCTACTCTACTGGGACACTTTTTTTACAGAGCTATATCCAGATGGATGAATAATATTTATTTTGAAATCAGCCCTCTAATGTTGTTTTGAAGTGAGAAAATATCCACAGATAGGTTGTAAAACACGAGTTTCATTTCTGTAAAGATAGACATCTTATAGGGATTGACTAACTTCTGGAGCCAGCCTCAAGAGGAACTACAGTTTTTGGTACTTTCTGTGTCACCTGTAATCCTTATAACAGGTCAGAGGAAGTAATATGAAATCAAATATTGCAAAAACAATGAGCGATAAAATAAAACACATCATCTTTGTCACATCCATGCTGTTTTTATATTAAAAGCACACAAACAAGACACAGTCAGAGGAACAACTTCAAGCCTCAGGAAATAGACCCATCCAAGAGGCACATAAATGCAGGACAGGTCACTGGATGAGAGCCTTTCCTTCCTACTTTTGCCACGTGCTCGCTCAAAGAGGGTCATCTGATTTATGGGGCTTTCTCTTTATTATTGTAGGGTCATTACCTTACAATATAAGGGGACTTGAGGCAACTGTTGTTGGGATTTGGCGCTATATAAATAAAATTGTTCTTCAATTGAATGAGTGGATTTTGGGATCCTAGGGCAGAGGCCATGACACGTCCCTCCTCACAGCTCGCTTTATTTTTCTTATCTTCCGATGTTCCTTCAGGATTTACCGCTTTATTTTGGTCATTGGTTGCTCAGTTTCAAAACAGCTCCAAACCTTCATTCTCCCCCCGCCTCACACTTCTCTGCCTGAATGAGTTTGGACAGAAATCCATAGTTTCTTCTTACTCTGATAACAACGTCATTTTTCTTTGCCAAATGTTCAGCTTTGGCTCATGGCAGTGTTCGCTGGGATAAATCCAGGAGCACTTTTGTTCAATGACTGTCTCTCTGTGGACTCTGTGACAGCAGATGTTTGTACGTGCAGAATATTGCGAGACTGCAATTGCGAACGACATGCTGCTGAATTTCCTGTTTGTTCGTGTGACTTCGTTGAAGTCTGTGCAGAAATCTCAGAAATCTCCTTTCTGTTGAGAGCACATTTACTCTCTCGGTACATTTAATAGACAAGATGGCCTTCAGCTCATTACTAAATAGTCTTACTACACAATGAAAGGATTTACTTGACTTCAAGTAGCTGCTTTCATTTCAAAAGTATCCTATTGCCATAGCTACAACCATCCATCTGTTCTTTACACATCTTGGTGAAGATGAAGGTCAGAAGATATTAATTCAGAGATACGAGCATTCAATGTATCATCAACATTTTTATAGCTGCATGAATGTACTGATATTAATAAAAGTTTTCTTCATTTGCTATGGGTGGAATGATTTAGCACAACCCCGGGCTAAATGTAACCATTCCTCTTTTGTTTGCCTCGCGTCTAATCGATTTGCAACAGATAATGAATAGTTATCGAGCTGACAGTGCTCTGATGGAGAGAGATAAAAGTGCGCAAAATAATTATCATCTCTGCAGCTTCATGGAGTAATGAACATCTGAAACACTCATCTTCACTCCTTTAAGCAGCAGAACGCTGATAAGACATTTTCTTTTGGGGAAATAGGAGACCCTGAATAGTGGGAGACTGATTTGATTACAGAATTGAAAAATTACAACATCTGACACCCAGCTGGGGCTGGCATCTGGATGATGCTGAAAGGGATGCTTGGAGCTCTAAAGAGAAAAACAGAAAGTTAACAGTTTTATACTGAACATACAGAGGAGCTGACACAGGCACGTGACTGTTTCATGTATAATTTATATTAGAATTGAAAAAAAGTTGATTTTTTGTTTATTTCTTTTTTATGAAGAGTTTGAATGGTTAAGAGGAGGCAGAAAAAATAGAGCTGTATTATTACATTTTTGACCACATGGGGGCAACAAAACAAGAAGTGATATGAAATAGAAAGTTTCTTTAGGACTTTATTCAGTCCTGCTTAAATGGACTCACACTTGACTCTAGAATACTTTGGCACACAGAGGACTTCATGCCTGACTGTGATGTGTTCGGGTCCTGTGGCTCCAAAATAAGTCCAAGACATCATCGGTCCACGACCGTGCTAGACAGCTGGTATGAGATGTTTGCGCGGATGCTGTGTTTGGGTTTCACCAAACATGGTGCTGAATATTGTTCCAAAAGTCTTTCTTGTTTGCTCAGATGCAACTTTCTATATAACCGTTGCGTGTGACCTTGAATCCTCCCTTAATTACGCTCCAATAAGTCTAGGCTGTTGGACGCTCTATTTCACGCACCTTTTTTCGCTCACTATGTGTTTATACACCACTCTGCTTTTAATTTGGCTATTATATATCTTCCACAGCTTGTCTTTGTATTGTTTTTCTCCCCTCACATCCAAACAGTCGCAGCAGATGACTGTGCCTCCCTGAGCTTGGTTCTGCTGGAGATTTCTTCCTGTTAAGAGGGAGTTTTTTCTTCCCACAGTCACCAAAGTGCTTGATCATGGGGGGGGGTCATCTGATTATTGGAGGTTTCTCTGTTTTCTCTGTACAATTCTCCTATTAGGCTCTTGATCTTACAATATAAAGTGCTTTGAAACAACTGTTGTTGTGGTTTGTGTTATATAAATAAAATTAAACTGAACTGACCTGAACTGAATCGACAAATAAATTGTATTTGAAATTTTAGACTATGATAATTAGCATGATGCGGTGGTTACCACTGGCACCTCATAGCAAGAAGGTCCTGGATTCAGATCAGTTGGCTGACATGCAAGGTCAGAGGTCAGCAACTTGCGGCATGTGACTCACAAAACACGGGTTAGAATTAGGGTTAATGATGGTTAACACATATACAATATGTATTAATTTATGTAATTTATCGTAATTGCATCTGTCATCCGCCCGTCTGTCAGCCAATATTTTTAGATATTATTTAGCTGATGAAAAAGTCGATGTTTCCCTTGAGCAGAAACCTGACTGGGGTTAAGAGGCAAATCAATATTGGACATATTAAGCAATAAATAAATGAATTAAGTCTTGATGATTATGCTGCTCAGTGTCTGCTGTAAATATGAAATTGTTTGGAGGCACAGCTCTGCTTTGCAAAGAGGCCAGAAAAATACAGAATACAGAATACATTACTGCATGTTTGTTTATTAAATGTTCCATTATGTTTTATTTGTGTATACGTGTGTGTGTGTGTGTGTGTGTGTGTGTGTATAAAGAAGTGGAAAGGCATAGCAGAGCCACACCAATGCGCTTTACAAACTCTCACTCACAGTGTCCATGGCAACAAGAGCCTTGGAGACTTGCGCCGGGATAGAGGAGGGTCAGCCATTGCAGAGTTTCTCTGTCATGTCCTCGCTGATGCTGATTCTACATTCTCTCTGTTTTTCAGTTGACTGACAGTCTTGATGAGAAGTGAGAGAGTCGTCATAAAGGGCGGCCCATCTCACCATGTCCATCCACCCAACCTGTCAACCACCCAACGCCGCTCCTCCCGCTCTCTTCAAACAGATTCATATTGGAGATGTGACACACCTGCAGCTTTGCAAATACTATTAAGAGTCCCTGAGTCCATGAACATCCCCTGACAAAATGATGAATAGCTTCACTAGGCCCGTATTAGGCTTGACCTTCACCATCATAACCAATAAAAAAAATTAGATTAGAGGCCATATAATTCTAAAAATAGTTTTACTTGAGGTCAAAAACATCAGAAACACTCTCATTATGCATATCCATTTTGTCTTTATGTCACATCACATGCTATAAAAGGCAGAAAAAAGTGCACGATTAGCCCTAAATTTGTGTTGTTTAGGAAAACATATACACACACTAACCTGTGCTGTCCTCACCCTATTGTGACTTTGTAAAACCAGAATATTTCCTTCTGTTTCTGGGCCAGGATTGGCATTATTTTGCCCAAACCCAGGAATGGACATTTTCGAGCCTGAAAGATTTTACCAGGTTTGTGCACAACTTTAATATATCTGCAACTATGTGGAACCAAAGTTCATGCAGAGATTCATTGTCCACAGGGGATGAACCTGTTTGACTTTAGTGATGCTCTGACAGTAATATTTTTAAATGTAAAGTAACTTAACTTCATGTAACTTAGTAACTATCTAGGTGACAGTCGGAGCATAGGTGGTATTGAACCTCAAAAATGAATGCTATGACACCAAAGGGCACCAACAGCAAAAACACAATGGAGAGTTTAAATTCAACGCTGTCTGGTAGCAGAGTTGAGTCTTCAGCTGTCCGTGTTGTCCGTACAGCTGTCCATGGCAGTCTTCCACGTTAAAGCACCCAACTTTACAGCATTAAAAAGCACATTTACAGCCTGGATACCTGGATAAAGTATGGATACTGCAAGGGTCACGTCTGCTTTGACTGGCATGTATCCTAACACGGACAGCTGTAGCCTCAACTCTGCTAATTGACAGCATGGAATTTGACCTCTCCTTCATGTTTGTGCTGTTGGTGCCTTTTGGTGTATTTTACTAAAGTGCCTTACAAATAGTCGTACTTACTGTGTGGTTCACTGTATCCAAGAAGTGTTTTTCAGTTTTGGTGGTTGAAATACTAATATTTTTTTAGACTACATAACACTAATTAGTGGGTATAAACTCATTGGCTAATTTGTTACGTACACCTGATTAATACTGGTATCTAATCACCCAATCACATGGCCATAACTTGATGTGATAAGGTTTGTAGGTTAAAATTCAAACAGAGCATGGTTGCTAGTGCCAACTCTGGGATTTACAGAGAATTTTCCAAAAACTCAAAAATATCCAGTGAGCAGCAATCCTCTGGGTGAAAATATGTTGGTGATGCTGGACGTTACAGCAGTGTACTACTGCTTCAAGCACATAGCTAAGGAACATTAAATCAAATACATACCTGTTTCAACCAAAGCAGAAGAACATCTCAGAATGCACAACATGTTGAACCTTGAACCAGATCGACTATAGTACCAGAGAGACCACAACAGGTGCCATTCCTTTCAAATTGTTACCAAAACTACAAATTTCCACAGGGTTACCACAAAATCGAACATTACAAGACAGGGAAAAACAGTTGTTTGTCTGAAGATACGACCTTATCCGGATGATAAGGTCGGATGGTGTAAACAACCCGAAAGAATGGGTCCGTCATGCTTTCTATCAAAAGTTCAGGCTGCCGCATGGGGGTTATTTTCCAAGTGAGGATTATTTAAATACAGCCTACCTGAGTATTGTTCCTGACCATGTCTGTCTTATTATGACCACACTGTGCCAGCTCCTGATGGCTGCTGTCCATAAGTCTTGTTGCCAGGAAAATAGGAAATAGGTGCAGTGATTTACTGGAATGTGCAAAAGAAATACAGTGTATATGGCAAAAACAGTACAGTACAGTTCTAATGAGGTCAATGTGTGTATTTGGATGTTTGTTTCCTGATCCAGGCGTGTTTTTACTGAATTGACTGTGTATTTGGGATTATTGCCACGCTGAAATATGAAGCTGCTGATGATCAGATGCTTTCCATATGGTTTGCATCACGGATCAAAATCTTCCTGCACTTTCCTGCATTCATAATTCCAGAATTTTCTGCGAGATCACCAACACCATGGCTGAAAAATGCAACCCCCAAACCATAGCAGAGCCTCCAACATGTTTCACAGATGGCTGCAAACACTTGCTGTTGTACTTCCTTTGTCCATATTGACAATTAGTCACTCCATAATATCTGTTGCCAGTGATTTTCAGTGCAGTTGCGGAGTCATTTGGGATACCTTAGCCATTCCTCAAGAATAGCTTTTTGACAGTCGCCTTTGGCAAACAGTGGATGGATAAACAGATCCGTGTCTGAGGTCCTGTGTCACATCTTTTCTAGATTTTCTTTCCCCATTTCTTAAAGACTTGGCTTTCTGATAGCAATCATCTGCTGGAGGTTTTAAACCTTTAACTTCTTTTTTGGCCCTCCACTTGCTAGGCTGGGTTTACTCAACTTTTTTGCCTCAGATCTTTGGAAGTGAACACAAAAATACAGGTTTATGCCTGTCAGACTGTTTCCTTTGCAGCATTTCTTTTTAGAGTAAAAAAAATGGTAACAAATTATGTGTTTTGGTGACAGGTTACTAGTAAATCTTTTTTATTTTTAAAGCCTTTTTTTTTTTTGCCAAGTTGTGTGTTGTTTGGAGACACAAAATTGGTTCAGGTTTGTTTTTGTTTTTTGAGGGGGGGGGGGGGGGGGGGGGAATCTTAAATTATTTATAGATCAGTGTTAAGAAACAGAAAAAAACCCAATATCCAAAGAAAGATCTCCAGAAAGCCAGGAGAGCTACTGTTAAAAACTGAAAACTCATTGGAAGTAAAGTATAGCAATGAAGTGTGGCGCAAAGAAGAAAAGATTCACTAGAAAATTTTCTGTTTCTGCTTTGAACCTCATCCTTCTGGCTAACCATGCGATTTAAATGTGACACTACAGATCTGGTTGCCATCACACACCATCACTGATCATTTAAGATTATAAGTGTGCGCGCCTGTCACCAGGTTTTTACTACTCTTCTTTGTTCACGAAGAGCTAGAGGAAAGAAAGGTTCAAACACTCCTAAATGGCATCTAGGCAGTGAAGAGAAAGAACAGCAAATATAATTGCACAAGAAAAATCACTCAAGTTCAAACATCGTCCACAATTTCACCTGGATGTCTGAACAACAATCATGTTTTTCTCTCATCAAGTTCTCTTTGTCTGTCCTTTGACATGAAAAACACCACAAACACATCACGAGTGTTACATTTTATTTGGTCTTATGTCTTTTTGAGCTTTTTTTCCTTTGTTTTTCTCCACAGGTTAAAACCCATTTTAATAGTCAAGAGAAATAAAAACATTTTCACATAACTGTATACAGAAATAATCCTCTTGTGCACAATAAAAACAGTTGATTAGGCCCAGCCCAGTGCGAGATTTCACAAAAATGCAACAAGAATGAATTTTCAAAGCCCAAGGACTGCAAAACCTCTAACTCGCAGGAGCAGAGAGTTTTGAGAGAGATGTAAAAATGACTGCCAGGGCAATGCAACAGTTGTGTTATCACATCGCCTAGGTTGTAATAAAACACACAATAGACATGGAAACGAATCTAATTACAAAAATAGCAAATAGATACAAAGGCAGAGAGGTGGTTGAGCTTGTCTGCTACCTTAAGGTACTTACAAACATTTCCTCTCCATCTAGCAGTTTTATGCACATAAAAATTCAGTATGGGTGCCCCAAGGGGACATTCGGCTGCAGTTTAAGTGTAAGATTTTGCTGCAATGTACATAAGGAAATGGAAATCGAGCTCTAACAGGCACATTTCTCAGGCTTTTCAGTAACACAGACAAAGTACTAGGGCTTGCAGAAAAATCAGTTTCGTGCAGATTTGGCCGACTTGGTGAACGGGAACGTAACATTGATCTGTCTCATGTGAAGCACCCATACATCTTAAATACTCCAGTGAAAACCTAGAAAATGCTTTGTTCATATGAAGCAATCAATCCATCATCCTAACGTGGACTGTGTCCCTGACCATCTTGAGAATGAAATAGTTTTAATCCAGTGTGTAAAAAGATGGCCATTTATAAATATCCACATTAACCCCTATATATATATATAAATTGTGTTAATGTCCTCAGCTGGCTGGCAGGAAGCTGTCAGAATGCAAAGTCTTTTTCACAGTACTGTGAAGCTGTGAGTGGGAGAGAATTGACCACTGAGTCATGGGGATTTGTACCATCCAAACCGTTTCAAATTGCCTCTCTGGATCGTTTAGAGTTCAGCCATTTAAGCCCAACCACGAGCACCTGAAAGAGACCACCTACTGTTAAATACCCTTGAGCCTTAGTAAAATACTTTACCGTCTTATATCTGTCTAAGGAGACGTTAATCAGGTTAAGCCTCGCCAGTTTAGTCACCTATATATCCGTTAATATTGATTTTTTAAAAATGAAGACGTCTTTGTCACTAAACGTGTCAGTGCTCTGCTGAAGCTGCAAACATCCGTGAGCAAAATCAGTTCACATCACCTCTAGCTAGTGCTCAACTTTAACATTCACACTACGCCATAAATCAATTCACACTTTCTATATTTAAGAGGGGCTGTTTACTTAACCAACTCAAAAGCAGCACAGAAGCATAATTTACAGGTTGCGCGGCTCCTGTCTGAGGAAGATCACGAGGTAATTGTGTGTCAATAGCAAGGGGAACAATAATCACAACCGCAGGGCTGTTGTTTGCTTTTGAGTAGAGGGAAGGCATGAGTATGTGGGCCTTGGACTTTATAACCTCATAGATAAAGTCTGTGTTTATTGTCTGCACTGAGTGGCAGCTTTCTCCAGGAGCCATCGCTGAGGTCTTGAACGTGAACTGGTCTTTCTTTCATCTCTCCTATTCACTGGCTTTTTGTTGTTACTGAAAAAGGGGACAGCAGATGGTGACCTTGGATGCACAGGCTAAAAAGAATTAGGAATAATATTCACAGTTTCGGAGCCTGAGCGTTAGCTTACACACCTGGCGGCGCCTGTCACAGACACAGCTTTTGTTCCCATCCCTATTGGGATGTGCCATACCGGTACAGTCGATGAAAGGTCATATTTGATCATTCTGTCTCGGCCTATTAAGGCCAAACAAAGGCCCGGGCAGGTGTTTCGATTTAATACGAGCCAGATCGAGCAATAAAGCGTGTCTGTCACTGACAGCTAGCTGGGGGACAACTAAACGAGGGTGAAAACCAGGCATATTTGTAACATCCACTTAATTGAACACAAACAAGCAAAAGCAGCAAAGGTAAATGGAGTGAAAGCCGCTGAAATGGCAGGCCATCTATTTTGTTGTTTCAGATTGTGCTCTACTGACCTGCCAAGGTAAAATTTCATCAATAAAGCAAATACAACACACGTTCACCCTTAGTTTTTTCCATCCGGCCTTATTGAACCATTCTCCAATTTGCCTGGTAACCATGAAGGAGAGAAAACATACTTTAACCGCAGCTGCAGCTATTTAAGAAACAGTCAGTTCTTCACTGGACTTCCTGACTTTCTTCAAGTCGAACAGTGTTCTCTGCCACTGTAAGTAATCATTTCAATTCAAGCCTTCAGACTTTTCAATTCGTTTCTTTTTCATGCCAGAAAAAAAACAAAACAAAGCTCCCATATTCCCCATTTAGCTTTCTTACTTTAACTAGAACAAAGTGCATTAATAACACTCAGCATTTCCCTCACTGTCACACACTAGTTATAAAAAGACAAAAAGAAGGAACACATGTAAAGACAATATCAGCTAATATGTCCTAAAGAGTGACCAAAAAAGAGAGTTTATTCTGCAGACTGCTTGGGTGATTTGCTTCATGCTAAAGGTTAGCGTTAGCTACTAGCTACTGACGGCTAAATAGGCTGGTACTGTTATCAGGCGCCACCTAGCTGGGCTCACAGTCTTATCAAAATGAAGACTGAACAGATAAAACTATTGAAAATTAAAAAGTAAAATAACTTACATTCAGAAATTAATCATTTCAGCAGCTGAATGTTTTTGCTTTGTTGGCAGCTTTTTGTTTTTTCCCAGCTGAGCAGGAGCAACAAACACAAAAAAGCACTTTTATTTCTTTTCGAACTCGAGTTTAATCACTTCTGTCATTTAGTTATGATTTCTGCAGTATGTTAAGGTTTGCCAGATCATTTTATCAAGTGCTTTTTAGTGGCTTTACGTTTTTACTTTATAACCTCTTGCACAATATATTTGACTATAACTAATTTAGGGATTTTCTGGTTTCCTAATTTTGCCTTAAAGATGACAAATATAGTAGGTGCATAAGCACCTGGCACTATTATTTATAAAGCTATTACAGGTGTCTCGGTCTCCCTGAATAGCATTAGTCCCTTGGAAGTCTTTGCATGATTACTGCTACAGCTGAATCAATGGTTTAATCAAGGTAAATCAGATAATACGTGTGCATGTAAACACATCTGCTGCTCACAAAGCAGCCAAATTAAACCTGTGAGTGCAAGTGTAACCTGAACAAACACAAAAACAGCACACTCTACTGTTCCTCTTTCACAAAGGGTTTTGTTTTCTTTTTTTAAATCTGGTTAATGGCTCTGATTTTTCACCTTTAAAATTTTAAAACAACACCACCACTCACAGGTGGCCTCTTGGCTTGATGAGGGTCAGGGCCTTAGGGGTTCTCCACGGTGCCTCCTCATTAGATTTCATTCATGTAATAGCCAGTTGCCATTCAACGATTAGGGGTAATGGTCTGAGCTTGAACTCTGAATGAAGATCATAGACTCTCGTCTGCTCCCTGCCACCGAGCGGCTCAAAGCAGCTCACTGGTGGCCAGATATAGGGCTCGCCTTTAGAGATTTCAGTTCCTTTCTCCCTGTCAGTTCGTACTCGGGGCAGTGATTTGCAATGACGGATGGGGCGATGCCTGAAAGCGCAGAGCATCACAATCAACTCATCAAGACTTTAGTATTGGAGTGCTGGTTGTCAGCTCCGGCAGATAAATGGCAGCTCTGGTTTCTAAATCTGACAGCCAAAACTGAGAATCGGATGTCTTTGTCCACAAAAGGCTTCCTAAAATGCGTCCCTTTTATCCCCTGCTGACTGTACATCTTTCAGATTACACATCACGAACTGAAGTAGGAGTATTTTGTATACTAGTAGAGTATTTTTGTCTATGAATAACCAATTGCAATAATCCAAATGCAGCCTAAATAATTCATTACCAGAAAGGCTTCTAACCACCTCGAGAAATTACGAGCAGGAGTAAAAACATTGTGTCCCAGGTAATAATGTAATCATTTGTTTAAAGCACAGTGACTGCAGTTATTGAAAATAATATTTTATGTCACTGTACACACACACACACTTGATGGAGAAGGCCAAATTGTTCTTGTCATCATTGGGGCTGAGAGAAAATTAAAGTCTGGCTCCAAGAGAACGTGCAGACATGACATGACTGGCAGGTTGAAGTGGATACTTCGCACACGGACAATTTATGACAGAAATAACCTGCCAGACGTTTCAATCATCTCGATTTCCTTCGTGTTTTTCCTTTTTTTACAGTGTGGGGGCTCACAGAGCATCTGTTGACAATAACAGCTACCCAAGTGTAATGACTATCAGAAGATAGCTGTCGTGACTTTGCGTGTCGACGTGAACAGACATGGCAATAACTCGTCGCTTGTCATGTCTTTAAAATGTCGGTGGGGAGGACAAGAGAGCGGAGAAAGGTGGGGGACGCTGCCGAAGGATAAACTATTTTCTATACTCATGTCCACGTCCAGGTGGTGGCAGGTGAGTTGTTCGATTGGAGGACAGGTTGACATCACGACAAGCACGCTGTCAAACACTGCTTGGGTAAACATGTCAGATTTGGTATGGTGGTGGTCTGTATGTAATCGCTTTTACTTGAGTGTTCACTGCAGTGGGACTTTGTAGCCCTCCAGGTACGTATCAACTACACAGTCATCTACATGACAAACTGCAGCCTCGTTAAAATCAGGCTCAAGGATTTAAAAGAAGCCTTTGTCACCTTGTCTAACTCGTATCCTCCTTAACCGATTCATAATCCAAGGGGTTGGTACGACTATTTTCTTTTTATTTCCTAATCAGACAACTTGACATTTACGCCCACTTTCCGCAGCAGTTGCCAGATGTGCGGAGGCGTGACAGTAGGCAGCGTTCTGAACTAGGTCTTATTTCCCTTTTTTCTTTTTTAAAATTCCTGATATGACTACCTCCATCTAATTTCAAATCGCAGAAGAGTTAAAATGTGCATTTTGCCACATCTCTGTGACAGGAGGCTGTTCACTCAATCTAAAACTTCTGCTATCAAATATAGTATAGAAGACACCCACACGTTTAGCAGCTAGCTCATTCAAAGAATTAAAAATGAGATCTTTACAAGCTGACTATAGCTGGCATACCCAGTAGAGGATACACGTACACGTTATTGGGCCAAAGAAGAAGACAATACACCTTTCAATTTCAAACCATAATGCCTTGGTAAAATGAGCACTCTCCTGCAAATGGACTCTGTCCTAGAACAAATGCCATCTCTTCTAGCTGCATAGAAACCCTGGCTGTGACTGAACTGAACGCTCTGCTGTCAGGACAGAACTGCCCGCAAGAAAAACTTTCCAGATACGAAAGGAGTGAAGGCAGAACAAAATGAAAGGAGCAAAACTATCTCCCAAATCACCTCAGGGGTTAAGATGCAAAAAATAAAAAATAAAAAATTGAGCTTTGACAGCGAAGATGAAGTCTGGTCAGGAGCTGTAGCCAGTGGCAACAGAGAGACAAAGAAATGGAAGACAGAAAAGGCGGCTCAACCTGTCTTTGAAACTTTATGCATGTGATAGTGCGCAGCTTAAATCTACACATAAGCCGGAGCGGGGCGCAACTCGATATGCGGGGCATTTTTCTAATGTCAGGGCAAATTAATTAACCAAATATCTCAGCGCTTTGTTATGCTCCCTGCTCTTATCGAGAGGCTAATTATCACTATCAGCTTCCTCTGTACGTCAGTGGGATTATTAGGCTAATCACAAAGCTTTTCCCTTTGGAGACAAGGTTTTCACTCTTCGACAGAACAAAGCTGTTATTGTCCTCCAATGACATGGTGACAGCGATGAAGCCAATCAGCATTTGTACTTGAAATGTTAGAGTAAAGCCATCGTTAACAGGCTCAGAGTTTGTGCTAGGTAGGTGGGTCTCTCAGGTGCTTCACCTGCACTGGTTTAGTTATGTTGAACCAGTGCTTGAGCTGGCTGTCAATTAAAAAAAACAAAAACAAAAACACACCCTCAAAAGCTGTTGTGCATTGGCAGTCTGGAGCTATTTTGTTGCTGCAATTTTCCCACAACCTGTTTCACTCCACTACATTCCTCAGGATGATTTTAGAAAATAAACTAATCCCTGAGAAAGTGTGAACATGTTACATTTAGCATGTACACTTATATACCACAACATTAAAACCACCTAATACTGGGTAGTGCTTCCGATTGCTTTCAAGAGTGCATGCAGAAACATGCATGTTTGCATGCACTGGGAAGTTACCAGTGGATCGTTTGGGGCTGGTGGGTTGTTCAGGATTGTTGCGGTCCTTCTTGCTAATGCGGGTTTTGATCCGAGTTTGAAGACCAAATCAGAGCCTTAGGCTTTTTGAGAAGAGGGTTCTTGGTCTGAAACAATGCTAAGGCAGGTGATACGTGTCAAACAAATCCACACATTTTACAGCAGAAAATAGCAATTTAAAAATATTGTCAGTCTTATTCACTTTCCCTCTCTGAGGCTTTAATGTTGTGGCTGATAGGTGTAGAATGATCAGTAATGATAATGAACCATGAGAAAGTTATTGCTGTAGTGCATTCTGGTGTGCTGAGGCTAAAAACATGATGTTGCCACATCTGTACAGTGAGGTTCTCCCTGTATTCCTGTTTTTGTTGTTGTTGTTGTTGTTGTTTTTTTTTACCAAAACAAAAACCATTATATTGGAGGGACGCTGCTGTTCTCACAACGCTAAAAACATCTACTGAGCCAGGGAATATTGGACATTGCCGATCAAGAAACTTTAGCAGACATTCTGGAGAGTTAGATGAGAACATCAGTAGCACTTTCATTTCAGTGTGGAATCCATGAAGCCAGGTAAACTAAGCAAAAACAAAATTGCTCCTGTCAAAGGTAACAAGTCCGTCTAGAACAGCGGTCCCCAACTCCCAGGCCTCGGACCGGTACCGGTCCGTGAGTCGTTTGGTACCGGGCCGTGAGAGTTGAGGCTCAGGTGTGAAATGTATAGTTTTCAGGGTTTTTATCGGTTTTCAGCGTTATTTTGTTATCGTTTTTATCGTTTACTCGGTTTTCCTGGGTCTTTTCACGTGTGTTATCAATAAATGTTCTTTTTTTCGGTACCGGTATTAGTTTTATTTACATGTATTTATCCGCGACACCTTAAAGGCCGGTCCGTGAAAATATTGTCGGGCATAAACCGGTCCGTGGCGCAAAAAAGGTTGGGGACCGCTGATCTAGAACTTTAAGTGTCAATCAGCATTAAATTTGACTGGAAAAGCACCAAGTTGCAACTTTTATAGGTGCTTTTGTGGGTAACATTTTCTTGGTTATGAGCACTGACTTCTTAAGTCATCAGCTGGTAGATTAGCAACCACTGAGTGACCAGAAGTCACTGCAGAGGGATAAAACAGAAAATGCTTTTTGTGTGGCCTTCACAAATCTCTGGAATGTTTTCCTTGGACTAACTTTTCCATATTGTTCCATGTTAAGCAATCTGCTTTGCGAATGAATGATAATAAGAATGGTTTCAATCTTCACATGTAACTCTCTAGGGAGGGGAAAAAATGAAGCATCTGGCTCATATTTACTCAGACATTAAATTTTGGTACATGAAGAAACTCAGAATCATGGGCTGTGAGACTGATAACGCCTACAAATTAAGCAGACTTTTTTTTGTAAAGTACTTTAAAACACTTTTAAAGTACTTTGTTGAACCCTTATAGGTGGCGGTGATTAGACGGTATTTCTAACAAAATCTGAGAACCATATGTTCAAATACTCTGTGTGATTGTGTCAGTTTGCTCTGTGTTGTTCTGTTCTGGCACTTTGAGGAGGTAAAAACGATGCATTTGCAAACAGCCTTCGTCCCAGGACTTACACAGTCACAGCGGCATTCTTTGGCATATGACGGGAATGCGGAGGGCACCCCTGTCTTGTTTCCTGTGCTGTGTCGCCTGCCAGCCTGAATGAATCTGCCAATTCCTGGCATTTCCCACAGAATGTGACTGGAATGTTATCTGCTTCCAAGTGGAATGCCTGGGTCACGGTTTCATCTCGGATTTCTTGAGCGACCTAGTATCCACTCAGAGTGCTTTCTCCCATAATGCAACAGGCAGACGCAGTTTAAAAAAAAACAGTAAGCTTTCCTTGAACAATGAGTCTAGACATACATGCAGACGACATTTTTCTTACACTGCAATGCTAAGCTGATTTGCAAATTTAAGCCAGATTCGTAGCATCTTCCCTACGCACCAGATTAACCATCCAAAGAGCCTTGAAAAGATATATATTAAAAACACTTCACGAAATAAGGCACTCCAATTTTCCATTGTCCTGAAGGCGTTCAGTCTGCAGAGAGGTAGAGGCAGATGAAGCTGTGCAAGTCGCCTTATCCACCTCTGCATTGTCACAATGCTTCAAAGGTAAGGGGAGATGAAAGCAGTTGATATGAGCAGTCTGATAGTATCTGAAGATGGGGCTAGTGATCTGTATCCTGCTCCTTCAAAGGGATAGAGAAACAGAGGGAAAAAGAGAGAGAATGAAATGGGCACCAGCTATTGGTTCACAGGCAGCTATCCCACAATTCATTGTACCACCTTTCACTGGCTTTCTGGTTTCCAAAGCAGCAGGCTGGTGTATAAATAAGACCTGTGATGATTGGTGCTCCCAAAGGGGAAAACCTCCCTTGGTAGGTTGAGTCATGAGTGTGCATGTTTTTTTTTTATAACATTCCGAATCCTTGTTCCGAAGTAGGACATAGTAGTGGAAACGGTCCTGAACTGTGTTCCTGCAGTCAAATCCAGGCTCATAACATCTATCATTGAGAATAAACCCCTTGTCGGGGCAAGGCTGGATTCAGAACCTGTCGTCTTTGAGTTGCGTCGGGGACTTGAATGGCTTGAGCCCCAGTATCCTGCGGGGGTGAGCCCTCTCTTTGGTGCCATCCAGAGGCTTGTTGCAGGCCCCGCAGCCAAAATCAATAAGGGCCGAGTCAGCTGAGTTAATGGGTGCTATACGGAACGAGGGCAGCGTGGGAGAGCCGTTGGCAGAACATGGAGCAGAACGCGATGTGGGAAAGGGAGCTGAGAAGGGGTCAAAGGGTGAAGCACCATCCGAACCACTTGACGGATCAGCCTTGAGGGCAAAGGGGTCGCAGTCAGGAGAGGGGAAAGGGTCACAGTTGGTGAAGGGGTTGGTGGGTGACGGCTGATAGCTCAGTAAGTTGCTTTCTGAGCGGTGTGGGCTGCGCCCACCACCCGAGTTTCCACCGCCTGCTGAGATAAAGCTCCAAGGGTCGATGCGGGGGCGGATGGGAGATGGGCGGGGCCGAGGAATGACGCTGACCTCCAGGCGGCGTGTTTTGGGGCTCCAGAGCGCAGGGTTGGGGTGGAGAGCCTTGTCATCAAAGTCCTGTGTGTCTTGGCACAAAGGCAGGTCTAAAACTGAAAAGCACATAAAAGGAAAAACATTAATGAGGCACTGAAAGACAGTATCTGTGCGAAAAACACTGGAAACATTTCAAAACACTGTTTTTTGTCAAGTATATGTAAGGTGAATATAATGTGGTGGGGTGTGCAACTGTTTGCAGCTGGAGTACAACATGTTGACAAGGTGCTAAAAATTCCAAGTGCACAGCAAGCTGCTGGGCGACGATTCCTTGCTGAGCGCCTGACATTTTTTCAAGTCATTCAGAGTTCATAAACAGTCAGTACAACACTGCTCATTACTGTCCCAGTGGACCCCAACCAACAAGACACTTCCTTCACTGTTTGTACAAGTGCTGAACAACAAGTGAGCAGAAGTTCATGCTTGGAGGAACATTTTGTTCACTGTAGGTCTACCAGTTAAGAAACAATCAGTAGCAAGACCTACTTCAAGAAGGATTTTGACATTACCTCTGTGGATACAATGTTGCAAATCTCTCTGAAAGCTCTGATTTTTCAGAAGAGATGGCAAAACAAAAAACTTTGTGGATCCCGTTGGACACAGGCCCTAACTTAAGATGACCCTGCTGACATCATGAGCGTTAGTGAATTGAGGAAGTTGCCATTTCCTAATGCAGAGCTGTACTCTCCTTAATCACGTAACCTTTTCACAAATACGCAATATGAGAAAAAGGCTTCATATTCAACATATTAAACATCTTCATCATTTTGTCTTCAACTGTCTTGGTAGAAAAGTTTAAACCAACCAAACTCTGCCAAACAGTGTGTGATGAAAGTGATCCAAGCAGTAATATGAAATCGGTACATTATTGTTCCAAGAAGAAATGGAACAATTACCAGCACAGAATGCTGATGCAATTAGTTTAAATTAAGTATAACATAGCACAATGTAGATGTTGACAAAGCAACAACAGTGGCAAGCAGAGAGTGTAAATTAGTACCGACAGGAACATTAAACTCAGTATAAATCAGTCTGAATGAACATTTGCTAGTTCCAAATGTGATGTGTCTGCCAAATGGCATTATTTACATCAACAGCAACTCTCCAAGGCTGCTAAGCTATTCAGCTGACAAGAAAAGAGCAATCAAGAGTCACATGAGAGCAGGAAAAAAAGTAAAGAAAAAAGCAGAGGAAGGAATCCTCTTTCACATGCACATTCTCCGCCAATAACCTTGTGGCAGTGTGTCTATGCATCTGAGCCTGAGTCATTACAGCCAATAAACATAATAAGATGTTTAGCTAAAACACTCGCTGTTTAATTATGTGTGGCTTTTTAGCCGGATATAACGGGCGCACATGTTTTGGGAGATCATGGCTGTTAGCAACGGAACAGGCGAGGCTCGTCTGCTCAGTACCTGCGGGTAGAGCTGAGGAAAAAAAACCTCTCTGTGGAGAATCCGAGGCTTTGTGACTCAATCGGACCATATATAGAGTGTGAAATGTTACCCAGGGGCACTCTTAAAGCCTTCCTGAAGCCCACTCGCTCACAGAACAACCGATGCTCATGCCTCCGTCATTACAGATCTGAAGTGTGTCAATGTGTTTCTAATGCATATTAGCCTTCGGAGGGATAAAACAAAAACAAAACGTGACTATACTGTAAAATTAAAACGCTGATTATACACAAAGAATTCATTTAAACACAAACCACGACACATTTCATAATGAAGGATACTAATGCTAACTACCGGCACTACTGGCCAAGCCTGAGAAGCGATGCTGAACTTCAGCCAAATTCCCAATCTACCCGAGCCGGTGAGGTCAAGAATAGATTAGTGGGAATTTTGAATGTGCTGCGACCTCAGCTGTGATGCCTCATGTTTCCCATTTATCTAAAGAAAACTGTCTGTCTTGGAAAGGGGTGGGCAACAAGAGAGGACTGGACGGTAGCTTTGCTTCGCAAGTATTAGCAGTGAAGGATGAAGGGCCAGCTGTTACCTGAGATATGCAAATAGGCAGAAGAAAAAGCTTTGATGTAAATGAAAAAGCTCATACAGCACTGAAGCCTCTGTTGTGCCAGAAAGATCTTGCTAAAGAAAAAATAAAAAGGCACAATAATTCTAAGGAACTGTGAGGGAACATTGTAATACTGAGGCGGTACATTATTCAAGGCAAAGGCTGGATCAGAATTGCAGGGTGTCCTGTAGACACACTCAGTGCTTTGGAGGAATGCAGATGAATTATACAGCTAAATTATAACAACAAACAAATTATTTTACTTATCTGGAGAAGACACTGCTTTAAAAACTGCACTTTTATCAAGCAGAAATATGTACAAGATGCAATTTGCTTCCTACATGACCCATAATGAAGCTTTAACGTAAGGTCAATATGGGAGTAATCACATAATGTGTTCGGCTACTTTTCTGTTTATGTCTAACACTTTCCCACACTGTCCATCTGATTACTGACATCATTACTTGAGTCCAATCATCTTCTCGCCTGCCTTCTTGGAACCAATCAGCCTGGTTTAAATCTGTGCTCTTGGTTTTCCTCCCTTTCAGACTGTCTCCTCCCCATCTCCACCTCAGAAACCTCGGCCAGAGCTCTGCTTAAGCCTCGGTCTTCATCTTCACCACCATCAGTGTCTAGACTCCGGGGGGTCCTGTCCTAAATCCTATCACTCCTGGGATTCTATTCTGCCATGATGGGTCATCGGAGTCTAATTGCCAAATAATTAATTTCTCTCTCCCAATAAATTACGTTCAGTTCTTCCAAGTTATCTCTTCTTATTGAAAAGCAACTTAAAGAATACCAATTATGCTTTTCTGTATTTTCTGAATATGTATAACATTATGACTAGGGATGGGTACCGATTTCACGGTAGTAATCAGACCGAAAAGCTTTATTTCAGTGCTTTTTATTCCCTGAGATGTCATACACTTTGGATTCTAGCCAATCATTTTACCTTTCCAAGGATAGTAGGCGGATCCAGGTACGTACGTTCTTTTAGAGCAGAGCTACAGATTAAAAATGGCCAAGGCGAAGCGGTCAATGTCTGGCTGTACTTCACAGCAAAAGATGCAAACTCAGCAGCCTGCAACAAGTGCTTTAAGGTGATACTGTGCAAAGGAGGTAACACCTCGAATCTGATGAAACACCTGGCGAATCATAGCGTTTCTTTAAAAGCAGAGAAATGCGCCGTATTTGATAGCTTGCTGCAAGACCTCACACCGAGCACATCTACTGTGGGTGTGGTGCCTGTTATCGGACCCGGAGTTAGCAACATCCCCCAAAAACCCGAAGAGGAGAGTCCTGGACCCTAGCCCTGCCAGTGTAGCAGAAATGATGAGGATGATGATGGCAGCAGCAGCCGTTCTTCTCTGCGTGAGTCGCTTAATGTTGTTTTTGTGTAATTTATGTTGAGTAGGCTAACCATGTTATTAAATGAATGCATGTAAGGTGAACTAGCAAACACCGTCATAGCTACATGCAGCTGTCTTCTTGTTTGATGGCAGATACTCCCTTCACCCTGGCCAAAAAGGCTAAAATGACCAAAGAAAAAGTGGAAAACAGTTAAACATGAGAGGTTTTTGGACAAAGTTTGTGTTTTTTTCCATTGTTTAAGCACTGCTTCCAGCCAAGAGTGATACCATATATGCCCCATAGCTGCAGAAAAGGCTAACATTGTTATCTTTTTACAAAAAAACAGCTGAACATGAGAGGTTTTTGGACCACTTTTGTGTTTTCCATTCTTTAAGCACCGGTTTGAGCACCGTTTAAGCACCGGCACCGTTTCAAAAGTTTTTGTATCTTTTTACAAAAAAAACCCAGCTAAACATGAGAGGTTTTAGGACAAAGTTTGTGTTTTCCATTGTTTAAGCACCGGTTCCAACCAAAGGAGGTATCTTGTATCAACAGAAAAGGCTAACTTGGTTATCATTTTGCAGAAAGAAAGAGACTGCTAAAAATAAAAACATAAGAGGTTTTTGGACAAAGTTTGTGTTCTCCATTCTTTAAGCACTGGTTCGAGCACCGTTTAAGCACCGGCACAGTTTCAAAAGTAACGGTTTGGCACTGGTATCGGATAAAACCTAAACGATACCCATCCCTAATTATGACCAGTGACAGTTGAAGTGAATAACACGGATTATCTCTTCGTCATGGCAGCTGTTAGTGGGTTGGATATGTTAGAGAGCAAGTGAACATTCTGATTTCAAAGTTGATGTGTCAGAGACAGAAAAGTATGCAAGGTTAAGGATTTGAGCGAGTCTGACAAGCGCCAAACTGTAATGGTTAGACGACTGAGTCAGAGCATCTTCCAAAACTGCAGCTCTTGTGGGCTGTTCTCAATCTGCGGTGGTCAGTATCTATGAAAAGTGGTCCAAGGAAGGAACAGTGGTGAACCAGACTTGGTCACAAGCAGCCAAGGCTCACTGACACAGATGTGGTCCAATGCAACAGGTGTCAGAATACACAGAGCATCGCAGTTCTTTGCCAATTTTTGAAGCAAAAGGGGACTAATGCAATATTAGACAAGTGGTCCCTTTCCCACCGGCTACTCAAGCCTTTTGTTTTGAAGGCAAGCCAATCAGAAGAAAACAGATAAAAGCAAGGGGGGCTTAAAGGGAGAGGAGCTAAAAGACGGCATACGAAACAAGATAAATATAAATAACATCGATAAATATAATTATATATTAAGTGTCATAAGGACTGTTTTGATCTGTGAATCATACAGCTCTAGTCAAATCAAGAATGCACATAGCAGGTCTCCTTTAATCCAGTTTTTGCTTGTTCATTCTGTACTTTCTCTCTCACAGTAATAAAAAAATCTTCTTTTTTTTTTAAACTTTATTTTCTGGTGGTTGCCTGTGTAAAATAAACTTGGACCAACCTAGCTGAGAAGCGTGCAGGCCTTGGCTGGATCTCCTCCTCCTGTCAGCTCTGTGTTCCCAGGAGTCACTGCTCAGCTCCCCGTTACTGGAACTGTAAGTGGGGGTCCACTCCCCTGGGCTGGTCCTGTCGTGCTGCATGGAGGCACTGCTGGGACTCTGCGGCGTCCGGTGGCTGCTCCTCTCGCGAGGGTTTGGTGGAGGCGGTGTCAGGGGTAAAGGCTTTAGTTCTTGGTATTGCAGCGCTAAATCCAACAGGGGTCTGGGGAGCGGCTCCGAGGTGGAGAAGGTGATGAGATCGTCCACTACTGGAGGGTCTGAAATGAGGGGCCTAGGATGAGAAATCTCAAGTTCAGAGAGGCTGCGGCCCTCTAAGCAAGGTGGGTGAGTTCGAGGTGGCACTCTTGGGGGAATATCCAGGCAGCGACCAAGTCCTATGGAGGCAAGCAGGGAGCCGCTGCCCAGCAGGGCTCGGTGGGTGCTGTTAATCAGGCCACCGAGAGGCCCCCTCTCAGGCCTTGGAGAGCTAGCTGGGGAAGAACTTCCTTCCTCACTGCCCGAGTCTCCTTGAGACAGAGGAAGCCACGAGCTATCCTTCACCGATGAGCCTGCGGAAAAAGAAAGGTTTTAAAAAGACACAAGGAGAGCCCAAAATAGAAGAAGAGGAATACTCAATGTATTTAAAATTCATTTAGCTTTGATTCATAATTCACAGTCATGGCAGAGAGAATGAGAAAGGAGGCTAATTGGAAGATAAGGTGGTAAAGCTGGTGGTGAAGGGCAGTGGATACCATTCTGAGCAGGCGTAGGGGTTGGCGTGACGGGTCGGTACTCCTCAAAGTCATCCTTGGAGTCTCCATTCTCATTGCTGTCTGCCTTCAGGAGCTTAGCTCTCATCGACAAGCTGAAAACAGGAAAGATTTCAACTTAAGCATGGTGATGGTTAAGCATATCAAATCCATACACACAGAAGGAATAAGCCATTCTGCCGTACCTGCTTTCCTGGGGACTAAGGCGCAGGACTTTAGGACTTTTGGGACTTTTGGGGCTCTGTGGCCTCCAATGAGGGCTCAACCTGAGGTCTCCGTTGACTTGTTTATGAGAAGAGGTATCCAGGGAGGGCCGGACTGGGCTGAGACCAAAAGTCCTGCTGTTGTCACTGGGTACTGCAAAGAAGAAGGGAGAGAATACAATCAGTATGAGCTTGTTTATTATCAGCTTAGTTGTGTTCTAATCGGGTGAGTACGAGCATCTCAAACTAGGGCTGCATGATTTTGCATAAAATGAGAATCACGATTTTTTTGCTTAGAATTGAGATCACGATTCTCTCACGATTTTCTTTTCCAGTATAAATATTTATTGCACTTATTAACTGCACATCCACTTCGTAACAGTTGAGACTGAACATAAAAACAATAAATAAACATAAAAACAACAAATGTCTCACGTTTTGTTGTTGCCGCAAAATGTTGTACTGCTTGAAATTCCGTCTCCACCGTTGCTCGACACTGCGTGTATAGAGCAGGTAGTGCAACAATAGAAAAATAGTTGCGGGACGGCACTGTGTAGCGTTTGTCTAGGGTGTTGATCATTTTCCTAAATCCCTCGTTTTGCACAGTGTTGATGGAGCCATATCTTTGGTCAGGTGATAAGTGATAGCCTCCGTAATTTCTTTGTGCCTGCGGAAGTTCGACGGGTATAGGGAAGCGCTGTATAAGGTTCCCGTTATTGATGTTTGGGTGGTTGACCGGGACGGATTTTCTCCTGTCACTTTCTCGTCATCCCTAATTTTAGCTGCTAATTTTAGCATCACACGGCACAGCTTCTGTATCACGTGGTATAAGGCTCCGCCCTTGTCATTTGTTGAGCAGGAAGAGTGAGCGCTTGTTTTCATGCAGATTACGTCCCGGATCAAAATGCGGTACAATCGTTGTCGTCTTTTTTTTTTTTTTTTTTTTTTTTTAAATCGTTGTCATTTGGAAATGAGATCGCGATTTTCTAACGATTAATCGTGCAGCCCTATCTCTAACACAGTTGACTTTAGAGCTACAATTCATGAAACTTGAAATTGAATGGAAGTTTAAGCTCCAGCGGACTTTAAAACAGATCATGTGACCACAGCCTATACCACAATAACAGCCGAACAGTCACAGGGCAGAAAGTGTGAAAAAAGGTGCCAAAGTTATCTGGGGGGTGAGCTCCAATGCAAACTTCTGATTAAAGCTGGCACTGCACCTGCCAGACACTGGCGGCACACCAGCGGGCTCGTGCTGCTAACACAAAGTGTGTGAACAGCGCGTGAACTTTCAGCCAGCCTGGGCTCTACTGTCACAACACCTCGCAACATATGGACTCCATCACACCCTTCCTAAGGCCTGGATCCTTCTCAGCATGTCAACACCCAACAAGCCAGATGAGCTATAACTGGAATGGGCACCGCAGTTACATACTGCACATGTCAAGGTGGAAACTTTGAAGCTGTCAGTTTATTCCATTGAGTTGTGGTTCTGTTTTTATCCCCAGTGTTTTGCGCTGCCATTTCATTTCAGCTTCAGAAATGGGAAAAGTAAATATGCTCTCTGATTGGACATGCTGTATTATGTCCTTTGGCCTGTACTGCGGCAGAGGCCTGGCTGATGCACTTTACCGCCCGTCACTCTCCAGCACGATGTTTTCAAAGCAAGCACAGGAGGCAGATGATAGTGCTGGCGTTACAATTTTATAAAGATCACACTGTGGCTCCCCATTCCCAGCCTTTTCCTCTCTGAACTCTTTTCCTTTTTCAGTGTGCCTCTATTAATATCAACATGCTTTCATAGAATATATTTTCTCATCATTTTGTAAAGCTCACAGGTTTTCTCCTCTGCCCCACGCTGATCAAATCTTTCTATTAACAGTGAAAAAAATTAAGAGAAATGCTTATGCTGTTGTTCGGGCAGGAAATATATTTTGTTAACGTATTAAAAAAATACCTCCGCACTGATATATTTTTATTTAACAAACAAAAAGGCCAAAAAGGCCAGCCTTTTATGGTGTTTGCACACATTTCTGCAGTGCTTCCAAAGGTCTACGGAGCCTAGATGTAAAAGTAAATGATACATTTATTTTTTTTCTTGAAGTTGGTGACATTGTGACACCGAGCTGATAACGGAATATTCGGAAAATAGAGGTGGTTTTAGGTGTGAAAGTAAAATTGTGGACATCAGGAACTCATCAGAATAGTGAGCTGCTGCCTTTTAAAAGGACACATCTCTACATATGACCGAAAAGGCTCTTTGCCTTTTTCCAGCTTGGGAGAAAAACACAGGAAATGGCGATCGCAGAGGCAACGACGTCTGCCTCGGGTAGATGTTGGAAGATGAAAATGTTTTATTGTTACAGTATATTTAACCTTTGCTACGTTGCACATTTTAAATGCTTTAAGAAGCTTCTGAAAGGCGTCAGTGTGATCCTGACTGGATGCTATTGTAACAACAAACGTTAGCTGGTTACAGGCTACAGGGCTGCTGCAACACAGCCAACACAATCATCTTTATGCTCTTTCCTTATAACCTGACTTCTATGAATGTTTTGATTTTGCGCAAACGACAGCGTGGCGGCGATTCCCACGCTCTGTAGCATTTAGATCATCTATTAAAAATCCAAATTTAGCCTGCTGTACCTCAGGTACTGGAACTGGAAGAAGGAAAAGGACTAATAGAACCAAATCTAATCCTGCCCCCGCAGATAGAAAAAAATAAATAAATAAATGATGACAGCAGTATCCATAAGCTGCCAACACACATGACACAGCCAACCTACTGAGATGCTAAAAACACAAACTATTACAATCTCAGAGTTCAAAAACTCTCTAAAAATAAGAGGCAGTTTAATTTTCTACATATCTATTCAGTAAAAACATGGCACAGTGGAATCTAGCTCTGTGGACTAATGCAAATCAATTTGGCAGTTCTCTAGACAAATCAGTACGGGAGGCCCTAGCAATAAATCACTGCTTGCTACCGAGAGGGCAAGCATAAATATCCACTAAACACATTTTAATGACAGGCACACTCATGGCTTAGTGACTGCCATTAAGCAGAGTCATTAGGAAGTAAAGAAAACCAGCCCGCTACTTAATGAATAAATGAAGCTGGCAGATGTTTTAGATTGACTAACCACTTTATAGATAAATGTTTCACTGCAATTTGTGCTTTTATGTTAACCCGCGGTGGTAATTGTTTTGTGAAGTCTCTTTTATTGCCTGTTGCTACACCACAAAATTTCCTTTTGGGTTGTATTAAAACGCTCCGTGACCTGCTGGCTACAATTTCCCTCCGAAGGGAAAGATCTCGGGGCGTTTGTCTAAGAAGCCGACAAACAGGCGAGCGATGTAGATCTCTGCCGCTGCTGCAACCCTTCTCAACCCTTTTCTCCTGGAGCAGTGAATTCCTCCCTGCTTATTTTTAATTCAGTAAACCGCACTGTAGCCACTACATGCATATAAAAACTGTAGATGCTTAAGTGCCTGGAAAACATGGCTGAATAGCTCCCCCCACTGCAGCACCGATGTAACTGCAATCAGCAGGGGAGCAGAGCAGGGGAGCAGAGCAGGGCAGCGGCGGGAAAAAAAAAAAGCTGCTGAGAAGTGCTGAGCTGCTGAAAGGAAGTCAGATAATATTTGGACTGGAACACACTATTGAAAAGGGAAAAGGGTGTGTGTGAGAGAGACAGAGCAGTGAGGGGGAGAGAGAGAAAGGGAGCTGGGGCCCACAGGGAAATGGGAAGACAAAAAGATGAGTGGGTGGTTGAGAGCACATAAAAGGAGTAAATTTGGAAATGGAGACGAGTAATGTCGCAACAGAGTCTGTGTGTGCATGCAAGATGGTGAGAGACGTTATTCTTTTGCTTTTCTCAGCGCGTTGAGAAACACCTCCACATACACATATATATATGTACGTAAAAACGACTGCACTCACGCTGGATAGCGCGGAACCGCGGTCCAAAGGAAGGTGAGGAGCCCGAACCCAAATCGGGAGAGTTCCGCCTTTTCTCCAGGCCTGGGGATGCCTGCACCGTAATTTTATGGATGAAATCTGAAAGACACACAACAGGATGTAAGACATTCATAAAGTCAAGAAATGTCAGCTGTTTTTGAGGTTGCAACATTTTTTTAGCTTCCTTATTTCTCTAAAGTAGCCAAGAGTTTGCTTTTGTAGAAATCGAGTGTTACACAAATTGGGATAGCAGTATTTCATTACATATCTCTAAAACACAGGAACAGAAGCAGACAGACAGGCATTTCCCCCACGTTCTTTCAAATGCAACTGTATTTATCCTAGTACTCCTCATGTGTTCTTTGCAGTTATTACACTGTCATAATAACGAATAATTCACGTTAATTCCAAGTGTTAACACATCAATTTGAAGTTTTCAGCGTTGAACCAAGCCAACCAGCAATGAAAGGACTCGTGACCATAAAAACATTTGATCTAGATAAAAAATAAATAAAAAAGGAAAAGGTCAAAAAAGGCAAAGGCACAAGACTGTTGAAATAGTTTTTAAAGTGAAGGAACTATTCATCCCACTTCCAACCCTCTTGAACTGAGTCCTTTTCATTAGTTTTGTATAACAGCTTTTAATACACCTTGCAGTTTGTGGTGTGTGTAAAGCTTTGTTACTGATATGGTACAGTGCTTTGTTCGAGACTGCAATCACTGTTCTCACACTTTCTGAATTTTTCCCGCTCACTAAGCAACCTAATATTTGTGGTTTAAACATTTCCATGGTTACGCCTCCGCCAATCAGGGACATTGCTTTTTTGATTTAGGATTGTGGGTAGGGTAGTTTTTTCGAGAGGAAAAAAACAAGGTTGATATCATAGAGACTTGTGGTTTTTACTGGGGCATATATGGTATCACAATCTCGCAGCTCACATCAAGTCTACTTTGGGTGCTTACAACATTATGGCTCATAATCAAAATCTCTCTGCAGAACACAAACAGGATTTTTATTTTTAAAATCTCACTGATGAGCTTTGATACAGGCAGATACATAATTGAAGGATTCACGAAAGACCTTACTCTTTCCATGTATCAAGCATTAAGGAAGCTATTAGTGGCGATGGCTGATAATGGCAGATAAACACCAACACTGCTAATACTGAACTACACAACCAATGTTGTGTTCTGATTAATTAAACACTGAAAACATCCATTTCCTATTTTCAGTACTTACTTTTATCCTTGAGTTTCTTAATTCAGTCCCTTTCATTTCTGGACTGTGCACTCAACTTGCTAAATATGTTCTCAAATTATCTAGATTTAAAAAGTGCTGATGTTTAACTACAACACTGATATTACTCAGAAAGGCCTGCAGGCCGATTAACTATTCTCTTCTATAGATAAACTTTAAAATTAATGAAAGACCTACATGTGGTGTCAGAAAGGAACTGCTACTGTTTGCTAAAGTTTGCTAATGCATGTTGCTATGCTAATAGAGGTTAAACTAGCTAGCTAATTTAGCACATGAGGCAGCTAGCTTTAGCTAGTTAGCAAAAGTAGTGATTTTACGCAGAGTAACTGTCGATAGACATGGAAGATAGGTGTATATGTTAAAAGCAGGACAGATTATTTACACTGTTACTATCCCAAAAATTTCACATTTATCTAAATTATTGCAAATCAGTCACCAATCTTGCTAGTGCTCAACTTGCTAAGGCTGCCTATCTGTTAAAAAGCCATATATGCAAAGTTTAACGAGTCTTCCTTAGTGAAGATTATGTTAAGATTTTATATTTCTGAAATGTTATGATTTAGATTTCTTACTTTTGTGTTTTAACACAGTTACAAAGTATCCCATGCTTTACTTTCTCAGATATTTTTGAATATGTGTGTATGTGGGGAAAAAAATATCCCAAAAAGGACACATAAGTAGGTTCCAGCTACTGAACCCCTTCCAAAAAACCCACAATATATATGTTACTGCAGGGTATAAAGTGCAAGTTTAATATAGGATGGAGAAAAAGACAATAATAATATTGGTGGGAAAAGGGGAAATAAAGAGAAAGGGATTCAGGCACATACTGTAAGAAGGAAAATAAAAACAGTGGCCAGGGAGCTAAAGAGGAAAAGGAGCAAGACAAAATGGGTGAGGAAGGTATGCTTAAAAAGAAAGAGGGAGAGAGAGGCACAGAGTGAGAGCAAGAAAGTGAGAGAGGCCAGCCAGCAGTCTGTCTATGGACAGGAAGTGTCGAGGCGTGGTTGGCTCACTCTCCCCTCTCATCAACCCCCCACCACTACCACCACATCACCGCCCTGCTGCTGCTGGGAAAGGCCTGACCACAACACACACATACACAGCGCGCATTTATGCATGCTTGCTCAGCCCAAAATACATGCTTTGAAACACTTGATGTGAACTGCTGCAGACTGTGTGACTTTGTGATAGCTCAGGACAAGAAACGGCAGTCAGGTGAGTAAGAGAAGAAAAAGAGGAGGGCAAAGCGAATCCTGGTCAGAGTAGATATCAGCAAGTCAGACCTGTGATCCACCTTTAAATTATTTATTTATTTATTTTTAGATGGGGAGGGGAGCTGCTGGAAAAAAAGATTTAAAGTTTTTTATAATAGCGCAAAACTGCACCTGTCTGCAACCTCTCTTTTAAAATGTCAATCTTTACATGAGCTCAGCCCTGATAGCAATTTTCCAAGGAGCCGTGCTACAAAAATACCAGTCGTGCCACAAAAACTCTCCCTCACTTCCTTCTCACTGCTCTCTTGCATGTGTTTTTTTTTTGGACTCTTGTTATTTTTTGCTTGTTGAGACTCTGACCAAGAAATCGAGTCTGATCTCAGACAGAACAAATCAAAGTCAGATAAGATGGATAGACGGATATAAGCCGACGCACCTTGGGGCATGCTGATCTTCTCGCCGTTCTTGGACTTGAGTTTGTGCTTTTTGAAGGTGCCCTTCCTCTTCTTGACATTAGGTTTCTCCTGGTTCTGGTTCAAGTGGAGGATGAGGAGGCTGAGCTCACGCTCGAACACATCCTGCTCCCACTGGGCCAGCTGTTGCTCACGCTGCCGCAGGAACTCTTCGTGAGATTTCTGCTCCAGAGCTGCTCGCTTTAGCTCCTCTTCACGGCATCGCAGCTCCTGATGGATGGCGAAAAGCCAAGTGAAAGAAAGTATTTAGAAGCGAATTAATATCAGCAGGTCTCGTGTGTGTGACTGAGGTTATGCAAATTTACAGTTTAATGAAAAAAAATTCTGAGAAAATTGGTAGCAGTGAAAGCTATTATTATGCATGATGACTCACAGCTGCTCTTTGACATTTTATTTGATGGGTTTCTCCTCCAGGGATACTACACTAAATACTCTGTTAAATACTGTGCTGCTAAGAACACGGCTAGAGGGGCTCGGTGACCCCCAGGCCACAGAAATATGGGAGAATAACAAAGACTGGCAAGTAGGGATGCAACGATACCAATTTTTTCAAACCGATACGATACCGATACTTGGATCTGAGCACTTGCCAATACAGAGTACAAAAAAACGATACTTCTACCACACACACACACACACACAAATACAATTAATTGGAAGACAGGTTTTATCATATTCTCTGCCGATAAAAAATAAAATCTTAATAAAAATGACCACAAAAAAATTTCAAGTGAAAAATAAGCACTTCTGTTAAATTATTGCAGAGTCTCCACATTGTAATTTAACAAAATATCACTGAACTATTGGCACTGTCTCGAGCTTTCAGAATAATAAATAAACACTTCTGTTTGGAATAAAATAAATACAAATTAGGTTTGTGAATAAATTAAACTTTTAAATTATTACAGAGTGTCCATATTGTAAACAAACAAACAAAATAATTATTATAAAATAAATAATAAATAAAATAATAATTGGCCCCCTAGTGGCCAATCTAAAAAACTACAACAGAAATGACCAGCCACCCTCTGATTAATGAAATAAGTTGGTATCGGTTCATGGTATCGGTTAACTTTTATGAGTATGAGTACACACACATTTTACAGTATCGGCCCCGATACCCGATACCAGTATCGGTATCGGTGCATCCCTACTGGCAAGACACCTCAGCTGCTGGGGCTCTTAGAGTTAGGGTACTTTTCCAGAAACCCCTGAAACATACAATATTGTTGAGGACTTTGGTCGTCCTGAGCTGTGGGATGTGCTCAAGCAGAGAGGATGAAAAGCCCACCTATGATGAGGCTGTGCTTGTAGGCCTGACAGCTCCACCCTTCAACATTCATTGTGGAGTACATCCACTATCTCTCCTCTGCACATTTCCAAACCATCTCAACGTGAGTTGTCCATCTGATGTACTTCTTTCTAATCTTGTCCCTTCTGGTCGCTCTGAATTAAAATCCTAACATCTTCAACCAGCCACCTCCAGCTCTCGCTCCTGTCGTTTTGTCAGCGCCACTGTCCCCGAACCACATGCCACAGCGGGTCTCACTACCACGTTGCAAACCTTCTTTTTCACTCTTGCTGCCATCCCTTTGTCACAAATCACTGCCGACACTCGTCTCCACCCACTCCACCCTGCCTGCTCTCTCTTTTTCATCCCACTTTTGCAGCGTCCATTCCTTTGGCTGGTTGACTCCAAGTATTTAAACTCACTGAGTGAAGTAACAAACTTACTGCCCCCAAAAGACCAATTCGGAGCCAGAATAAATCTCCAGCTGATGGTGTGTTGAACCATAATAAATCAACGAAACACATTAAAATAAAAAACTGCACAGAAATGTCAACATGAACATTAACCCGGATCATGTGGTTAATGAAACATGTTCAGTTAAATGTCAGGAGTGGGCTTTGTGGATGACTTCATTTTAATATCAGTACCATCAAGTTGTTATTATAATCAGAAGCTAGCCCTGGCAAGGGCATGGCTTAGTGATTCAGAGTTGAGGGCCTCTTACCTTCTCTTTAGCCCGGAGTTCATCAAACATGTCCTGGATCTCCAGTTTCCAGTCCTCCTGCAAGGAGTGGAACGAATCCTGCGGCATCTCTTCCTTCACCTGCTGCTCCAAGGCCATCAGCTGGGCCAGGATGGAACTGAAATTGGGTCTGCGATGGGGGTCCTGGTCCCAGCACTCTGTCACACATACAGGGGATACAGTGAGTCACAGGGATGCAATTAGTGCTACACCAAAGTGACGTGCATATGTGGCTGTCCAGAAGTAATGGACCAATCAGAAATACGGAGCGATTAGAAGCGTTACGGTTGGGGGAAAAGATCGGAGGTTACTTTAACTGACAATAAAAGGACAAATTTACTAATTTCTAGGACAGCTTCACGTCTTTTGAGCATTTTCTTAAAATCAAGGGACCTGAAAGTCCCTCATTCATTAATTTTAATCCTCAGACAAAATGAAAAAAAACAGGAGAATTTCATCATCCAACTGAATGCCGTCACCTGAGATTTAAAGACTTAAAATTAGGTCAGATAACTACATGAGGCGTATATCTTTGCACTTATTACATGTAATATTGAACAAGTAACCTGCAAAGCCTCTAATTTTTATTTACACATGTTTCAGGCATTTTGTGCGAGTCAAGCTGATCACTTATTCAAAGTGTCATGCTTAATTAACTTGCTGTGGGGAGTTTTGCATAATTTGCTTCTAAACTTTAGGCATTACAAGAAGATCAAAAACCAATCCGATAATTAATTAATCCTCTGAGGTAGCTACTGGTTGTTTTGTGCACTGATCCTGACTTGGGAAAAAACAAAAAAACGACAAACTGACATCAAGGGAAAGGGAATCCAAGTGTCTACTTTTCTGGACCAGCTGTTAGCTTGACAGCAAGCACCCAGGTGGCATTTCTTCTTTCTTTAAAACTAAAAAACAGAAGATAAATGGGCACAAATGTATTGCATAAGATGGCTTCTGCATAAAACGCTTCCTCTCAATGGCCACGTTATTGACAACATGCAGGGATTTGGGGAAATGGAAAACGAACGCGTGCTCGGGACAGCAACCTGATGTCACGCTAAAGTCCTGTCACACCACTGAATCGTTACATTTCTGCAGGAGTGTACCACCTGACATGAGCTGCGCAAAAGGTTCGGGGCACGTGGAAGGGATGGGCAGGGTGAGCTTGTTGACGGCGACTCCATAGGCGACGGCGAGTCCATCGATCCCTCTGTAGGGTGCCTCTCCTGTTAGCAGCTCCCACAGCAGAACACCATAGCTGGAGGGGAAACAAGCCAGACAACGAGGCACGACACAGTGAGCTCGAGCCAAAATTAGACACAGGATGTTGGAACACGTCATTACATTATGTTTACGCTGCATATACCACTTATATTTACATTTCTATGTGATATCAACCAAAATACCGTCGCATTTAAACAGCAAACAAAACCTCTAGGCTTGTGTGTTAGAAAGAAAATTATTTTGTTTCCCCCCAAGCGCCATGTGAGGATGTTTTTCTATCAGGAAGCTGTTAATGCAAACTACATTTCATTTATTTAACAGTGATAGCGAACAATGATCGAAACAAGAAGAAGAAGATTAAAAAACTCACAGCTAGGGTGTAAATGGACTGTTTTTTATGTGCAACCTCAACTTCAAAACCGTTGACATGGTGTGTAAAATATAAATATAATACAGAATGGAGTGATTTGCAAATCTCATAAACCCAGAAAAGAGAAAATACACTAATTTAAGAAAAAAAAACATCGTTTTTAGGATTTTATGTTGAATTTGAGTTGGGACAGAGCCATGTTTCCCACTGTGCCACATATCCTCTTCTTTTAACAACAGTCTGTAAATGCCTGGGAACTGACGAAACCAACTGCTGGACTTTTGGGGGAGGAATGTTGTAATCTTACTCGCAGTGATGACATGAGGAGACCAAACAACTAATGTCACTGTGAGTTTGGAGTCTATTCATGAGGTAAAAGGCAGACTGACAACCTGTTCAGGGGTAACACATTCCTGCCTACGGCCAATTTAGAACCAGCAGTTTATCAAACATGCATCTATGGACTTCAGAAAGGAGCAAGCAGAGATAACCAGAGAACCCAAACAGCAGGCGGGGAACTTTTCACTGCTCTTCCGATGAGTTAATGAGCTGTTCTACAAGTTGAGCTAGACTTACACTAAGTGGGATATGAACATTCAGCATTAAAGACATTTTAATCTCGTGTATCCAGACAAGCTACTCCCTGCTGCAGCCTGGAGTAGACAGGAAGAGAAGTGAAGGAGGAGCATGTAAACGGTGTTGTGGATAAAGTGGTATAATTGAGCTATTTCGATCAGCGGTGGATAAAATCAACACACCTTCTGAGAAAACAAAATTATTTAAAGAATAATTGATTAAAATATGTTTCAGTTTCAAGAATTCAATACCAATTCAGTATACAATGACTTGCAAATCAGTGAATTCTGTTTTAATTCACGTTTCAGGAAAGAAGGTAAGAAGATAACTTTTAAATCCGGGTCATCTTTCATTCCAATCCATGCTTTGTACAGCAAAGATTATCTTTTATACCTTCTCTATGACAGCGGTGACAGAGAACCAAGAGGTCTTTGTGCAGTGGAATATTTCTGCTTGATGAAACACGTGCTTACATAGCACTGTGAACTCATGCATGCAAAACTTGCACAAACACAAGTACACAAAGACACACACACACACACACACACACACAGGACTTTTGAGCCCACACAATGGGATCAGCCCTGTGTCCTAAGAAGATGAAGTGTGGCGTAGGACTTGGATCTCCCACACTGTCAATTAGCCCTCGCCCGGACCTGACTGAACACACACTGGAGGCTCACTAAGTGGAGAGCGCAGGCCGCAGCCTTTTTTTATTTAGTTCTTTAATTACAACTTCCACACACTGTGACTATGCAGAAACGCCGCTCGCCGGCTCGCCCCGAAGCGGTCGTCATCTGCGCATGGTGGCTTTGGAGACGAGCGGCCGTGGACAGATCAGAGCGAATACAAAAACAAAGATTAGCCTTCATTTCTTCAGAGCGGGGCTGCCTGCCTGTTTGCTCGTTTCACCAGTTTCCAGATTCTGCAGTGAAATTTCACTTTGTGTGGGTTTGCAGTTGATGGACAAAGGCTATGAAAACTGCCTGCTGAGCTGGTTTCATATAGGATCTGTTTGTAAAAGTTCACATCTATAGGATTACAATTAAACCACGGCACATTAGAGTTATCATGCTTTTTTTATATAGTTTTATCTGTTGCTCAGTGAAAACATCCCTGCTGCCTTATTCCAAATGCAAATTCGTGTACTGTGCACTTCAATCACAAATCCCCTCTCAACAAATCACACAGTTGTTTAAGGCATTATTATAAAACCACAAGCCATAATCAAGGGACTCTGTGTAGATGTGGCCAGACACACACACACACACACACACACACACACACACACACGCACACACGCACACACACACACACACACACACACACACACACACACACACACACACACACACACACACACACACAAAGCTATTCCCAGATAAAGGGCTGCGGTTAGGTCGGGTGTGTGGCCTCCTTCTCCGTCTATACTGGAGACAATGGGACAGTGTGCAGCACACATGTCCCACAACAAAGCACAGAGCAGCTTTTTGAAGAGACGCCATCACATGGTCGTGGCAGCCTTGCTGCAATCCATCACTCTGTCCCTCCATCTCTTCATCACAGAGTCTCCCACTATCACTTCTCTGTTCTTTCACCCTCTAATTCTAACCCATCACTTTGTCCTTTGGACGACAAGTCTACATACACACAAAGCTTCAAAAGACCAATTTCAAATTTTTCAACAATACCAATGCCAACAGAAAACGCGGACATATATGAGCTCCTTCAGTAAAGTCACCTTGCTGATGATTAAACTGCTAACAATTAAGGATTTTGAGATATCTAAAGTCTCCTTAAACCTCCCTTTCCTTTTACCGGTAAATGTCTTGCTGAAGCTTACTTGAAGATTCATTAGCTAAGCTTGGCATGAAGGCTGTAAAAGCGGAAACGGCTAGCCTGGAACAATGCCAATTAATTAACAATAAGCTTTAGCCATGGTGGTGGGTGGATGTTATAAACTTTCCACAAAGCAAGGCTGGGCGCTTCCCTATCCTGTTCTCCTTTATTGCTAAGGTAAGCTAATAGCCTTCAGGCCTTCCTTTATATATACATATATATGAGTGAGAGTGGTTTCCCCTAGACTGGGTGCTTTGGGAGGATGGGTGTTACTCTTCACCTTTAGTTTTAGACAAAACAACACTTGTCAAGAAGTTTTTCTTGCACTTTAAGTTGGCCAACAAGTTGTGGGAGTCATCAACTCCAGTAACACCATCCTCTCCTCAGCTACTCCCTTCCCTGATGTGCTCCTCCCTGCCCTTTCACTGTTTCGCGCAGGGAAACTAGAGAAACAAGCCTGACAATGACTGATTGCAAAATGCAGAAGAGACTGTGACACTGTATGAAAAAGGTGAACTTTTTGTAGTAAATAAATCACTTTTTCATTTTTTGTTTTGTGTGAGTAGGCTGGATGGCGAAGGCAATGGCGGCAGACAATCTTTTGTTAATTTAACGTCTGCAAGAAAGGAAAGAATCATATTTGCTCAAATGTAAAACTATTCTTGTAAGGTGTTGAGAATTACATCATCTCTTTTCCCAGGCCACAACAGTCTTTTAATAACAAACCGTTTATAAGGACACACATTCACAGACTTACCTCCAGACATCACTGCCTTTGGAGAACGTGGAGGACTTGATGACTTCCGGGGCCATCCAGGCATAGGTGCCAGCGGTGCTCATCTTTGTGGTCTTGTGCCATTCTCTTGCCAGGCCAAAGTCTGTAATCTTCAACGTCAACCCCTCCATACATTCATTTTCTATGGGCTCAGCCAGAAGAACTTCAGGAAGACGGTGTAGATGGTAGGTAGAAAGGAAAGGGTGGGGGTGGGGGGGAGACAAATTAATAAAAATGTTTACTATGCAAGTCGAGAAATGTGTTTTGGTTAAAAGTCATTGAAATGCATCACTGCAGAGATGCATACTGCACTTGTCTTGCTAGTAGCAGGAAAAAATAAACGTCACACTAAACTGAGCAATGTCTTCAATACACACATTCACACATTGTCAGTTTCTTTTTCACTTCCTCTTCCTCTTATTTTAGGCCTCTAAAATTCAAGTCGACAAACATAATTTGCTTCAATTTGACCAATCGATGGAACTACATAAACCTCTGCCTAGTTAGACTGGCAGTGGTAGGTGATTGGCAGCGTATACAATACGCTTTATAATACATTAGCACGTCAAGCTGACCTGTGCACGATTGGGAGCTGGGCCAGACTCTGTCTCCACCCTCAGCTGAACTGAGCTGTGCTGTCAGTGAACTGGCTCGACATGTTGGCCACATGAGGAAATATATAGAGGAAGCACCATTTCTAAAACAAATGTGTTCGGTGACTCCAATAAAGAAGTATTTCTTTTAGGAGCTATTATGATACCCAAATTAAAAGTCTTCCAGCCTTTCTGTTTTTAAATCATTCCCTCCATTAATTTTTTTATCCTCAAACTAGCCTGTTAGCAAAATCACCACCGCATTTCTTAAGCTAGCTCAATAACTATTCTCAAATTTAGCCAGCTAGCTCCTGTTAGCTAAAGGAGCAGCAATTATATACTATATAAACTGTTTTAATAACAGTTAATGATATACACTTTAAACAATATCAAACCGCTTTAACTGTTAAACCTCGGGCAACTACTAAATGGGTTATCACACAGCCAAATACATTAAAAATACAAAATTGTTCTGTATAACCAGCTAACGTTAGCTACAGCCACTTCACTTTGATACTTAACTAATAAAAATGTTACCTATAGAAATAATTATTGGCTTATTTTATATTTACTGCATTTTATGCAGCTTCTTATTGCCAAATTCAGAATGACTTACATTTTCTGAAATCACTCACTACTCACTGTATAGAGGGCCTGAATGCATGGTTAATATTGCGATACCCTGTTAGAATCACTTATCCCACAGAGACTTCTGAAAATAATAATTTATAAATGAGCAAGGTCTTAATAGTTGCAGTAAAATGTATTTTCGATTCAATTCAAACACCCATTTCTTTTATGCTGGTGCATTTGCCTGATGTGTATCAGTTTTAAAAGGTGCAGAAAGGAATGATAAAAAATATCTCCTTCAGCCTATTAGATGAAGGGCGGCATTTAAAAATGCCATCGCAAGATATTTATTTGCATAAACTCAACAACTCAAACTCAAAAAAGAAACGTCTTTCATCTTGCTGCCCTTCCACACAGAAGGGCATCACAAGAGCTCACAGTGTGCACCCATCTCAACTGCACAAACAAAAAAATATTACTGCAATATTGCAAGTAAAGCTTATTCCTGTATTCTATTTTCATTAGTGACACTGATTTTTCCAGCCTCTTATCTGGCGCCTGCAGACCGCCATCTGACTGCTGAGCTACAAGTATGTTCAAAGCAAGCAGAACCCACAGCTATAAGTCTAAACAGCTCTTTAAAAGATGTAATCTTATGTTTTTCCTTACTGGCTACATATAGCATTACAGTGTTCATATTAAAGAGAGCCAAAGTAGATTATTGAACGTTTTAGAATTTAAATAATACTCAAGAGAAATAGGACCTGTTCCGATATTTTGTGCTTTAAAAATATGATCTTTTTTTCCCCATTTCAGACACACAAAAAATAAACAGATTTCCCTGACATTTATCGTGTGTAGTTGTTTATTTACTCATTTATGCTGTGCCCAACTCTGGTCAGATGATTGCTGTGTTTCCAAACACGAGTGCAACCAACAGGGAAGTGGCAACGTGCCCTCTGTTAGGAAAACTGAGCAACATTAATGCTCATAATTTAAGCATTTTACTTTTTTTAATTTTTGCTTTTCAACTGTTGCAAATGCTGATACTGATAGTTTGGCAAAAAGCTAATAGCAGCCGATAATACCAGACTGGCAGTAATGTCGGCGCGCTGATAAATTTCTCGAGCTCTATTAAAAAATCTTATCTTTGATTTGGTCAGTTGTAATTTGATACAACAGAGGAAGCTTCCAGTGGGTTCCTGTTTTTGTCCTCTCAAGTAAATAAGGTAATACACTTTCCTGTCAATCCAACATTGATTTATTTAATATAAGGCAGCACTACTGTTCCTTATTGCATTTATCACAGTTCTGTTCATATAGCCTGTTTATATTGCGTCTACATACATACATATCGGCTGACATATCAAAATATCGGAGCATTGGTGTTAAAGGTTCTGGGCGATGTGGGGAATTTCTGTACATGGGTTTTAGGTATTTTTATAATGATGCTAAGGTGTAAGGTTAAAATATAAAATACTTAATTATTATTAGAAAATGGTCAAATGTATATGCTTATTTATTAAAGTGTGTGTGTTGTATATAGATGGTGGAATTGAGGTAAACTAAGGTAAACTCACCTGTGAGTAAATAATGGTTTAGTCCTATAATAGCTGAGATAATTTAAGGCTGCCATTTGTCATTAGACACTGATTTGTGCTGCTGCTTCAAGGCTTGACCTGGCATTCATTATCCACGGAGTTATATTATATGTGGACAAATAAACACCTCTTGTTTCCAAAGTACTCTGCCTCAGCCTTCATCTCCAGCTGCAAAAGGCCACTTTGTTACAATCGGTATTTGTACAGAACCTAAAAACACCCATTTCACTGGGCTCTAATTTTTAAAGCCTAAAATGTCCAGTGAATTGCTTCAATGACATTTTGTTTGATAAATTATCTGAAACTTTGGCTTTCTTTAATATGAACATAATGTAATGGTCTAAAGATCTTTTAGTTCTCTGTTTCACATAAGTTCTTTTTTACTTTAGATTTATGCACACCTGACAATGTTGGTAGAAAACTGTCCTTATTGTTAATGCCTGTGTGCTTATAATGACTAGTGTATGTGTGCATATATTAGGGCAGGGCGATATGACCAAAAATATTTATCACGATATACATTTGAAAATTTGCAATAACAATAACTGACGATATAATTGACACTAGACAAAATACTTTACAACTCCTCAACTTTATTAATGCAAGTGCTTTGTTGTGTATCTGACGGATGAAAGCCAAACCAGTTCACAACACTGAAGTTGCAGCATTTTTACAAACCAATTCTGGTTCATCAGTTTCATTCAACGATCCGCTTTCGCTCTTCTCATTCTGCGTCGCCGACATGTGCGTATTTAAACTATGGCACTGCGCATGCGCGTTTTACCGATATTCTATCGCGATATTTCATTTTCCTATCGTTGCCCAACATTACACCGGTATTACCGTGAACGGTATGATATAGCCCAGCCCTAGCATATATCTTCAGTATTGTCAGCATGAGGATAATATATTTTCTACATGCATGAATACATGCGTATATTTACGCTTTAGGCAGGGAAGAAGGTGCTCAATCATAAGAAAGCAACTCTATTAAATGTGTGGCAGGTTCTAACTGTGCATTCGAATGCAATTATAACATGCAGTATAATTGCATGGAGTATAACTAAAATAACATGTAAAACACTCAGTAATGCACAGCTTTTGACCTACACATTACCAGAACTGTGCATACTGGGATTGTATGAAACTCTAAGCAAAGTCAAAGTATAAAATGCAATAAGTTCTATATTTTGTTAACCAGTCAGTGTCAGGAAATCTTGCAGCACTAAAAGCCTCGCCAGGCAGGTTTCTATGAAAGCAGAATATAAAGCTGAGGATTTCTGTCGCTGCAGTGTGACTCTGTATCACATGTCTCAGTGAGATCGGCAGCCGTGCCTCTCTTCCCCTTTGCTGGCAGAGTGGGCATCGCTTAGGGCAAGGCTGGCTGTCAAACTCAGGGAGGAGAAGCAGCAAAGAATTTCACTTATTATAGGGAAGTAAGACTCCAACTATTTGCAGTCACTTTCCGACTCTCTAGGCTCGGCTCTCTTTCCTTTTTTTTCCCCAACTCGACTTCACTGAAAAATCTATTTTCTCCTCCCTCTGTTTTCTTTATCCACAAATATATGAATTTTTATCATTTCCCAGATATATAACTGACTCTCGCCCTCCTTCTCTCCGTCTCTTTTGTTCAGACATCCTGTGCTGTGCCTCGTAGCCCAGAGGCAGCAAGTTTGACGTCACAAAGGAATGCATCACAAGAGGTTGTGTTGTCTGCTCTGTGTGTGAGAACATTGGAGGGAATAGGAGACACGGTTCTTTCATAATGTACTTGCATGACAAATTGTGCTCCCTGGTCGTACAGACACCATCCACAGCCGTGCATTTTATTTTGTCCATTCTGTCTGTAAGATGATGGCAAGACGATAAGTTGAGGCATTTACCTTATATTCTTATAGACCGAAAGCTTTTTAAATGGGGGGGGGGGGGGGGGGGGCTTTAAAAGCATGTTGACCACCAATTATTTGCATCGTTATTGACTTCTGCCTCACAAAGAAGACCCAAACAATGAAGTAGCAAAAGAAGCCAAAACAAAAACAGCTTCTACTGCTGCACATTTAACCTTTCTGCAGAAAATCAATTTCTGTCCATTCTTTGCCTGAGTCACTGTTTCTGTCAATTCCACAGGCCACAGGGAGGGGTGGGGGTATTTACTGCAACAGGCCCTGATCCCTTGCTCTACTTCTTTTGTCCTACTGCTGGTCAGCGTCTAGTGAAAACAAGCCCTGGTCAGTCACCCCCATTTCCACCAGGATGCTCGATCTCTGTGCCGTGACCCTACTTCCGGGCAGTGACGTTGATATCTGTCTATTAGCTTGCTCTAACAAGGATCTGGCTTTTATTGAAGGGAGGAAAATAAAGTTCCCATCGACTGCTGCTTATTGCTATTTTAGTAAACAGAGGTTAAGAGGGGTCACATGGCTGCAGACACAGAGTGAGACAGAGCAGTGGGAAGCGTTGGTGCTGTGAGGAGGCGAGCAGAGGTGTCACAGAGAGAGAGTAGCTGACTGTTGATTGTTATCATATGATAGAGGAACATGGGGCACAGCTATAAGTGGCTGGGCTAGAAAGCAGAGCTATAGATAACTGTGTACACACACACACTACATTTGCAAAGTGATGCACACACAGGCACTTAACACACATTTGCCACATTTGATTTTTAGCAATATTCCCAGATGCACACAAGCATTGACGTATGAGAAAAATGTACACAAACACACACACAAAAAAAAAAATTAAAAGGAGGGCATGAAAACACACCACTGAACTAGTTCACACAAACAAACGAGGTGCAGAGTAAATCCCACGGGTGCGCTACAACAGGTGGACCAATCATCAGCCTTTGACACGACACCAGTCCTCAGACTTGGCGGTCACAGGAATGAAGTCATTTATCCAATGGAAATGAAGGGGAAACGAGATCTATGCAACAGATCATTTATTAATAACTTTTGATGACAAGTAAAGAAATTTTTTACGATTATTCATGCGTCCACAGTTTATGAATTTGTTGTCTCACTCTGTGTCACATTCACTTGAAATCACGTAGGAGCAGCTTAGTAGTAATGTTACGACTTTTACTTTACACAAGTATAAACTATACATTTCATTCTAGATTCCCAGTAGCAGCATTTATTATATATTGTGCAGTGGGGAGAGAAGAAGGCCAAAGAAGTAGTCATTTCCAAAGTCTGCATGTACGTTGCAGCTGCACGGACGATATGTAGAAACTTCTAGACTGTTATTTAGCATCCATTCCATCGATTATGTGATGTTAATAGGTCTGAGTACAGAGGCATTCTGTGTGGGGGGGACAAGTAGGCATGAATCCATCACAATCCTGCAGAGATTTACTGCAAAAGCCAACAGGGCCATAAATTAAAAACTACATAAATAAATAAATAAGTAAATAAACACACACACCAGACGGTGATAGGCAGTTTCATAACACACACAATAAACAAACAAAACCTATGCACATAAATGTGCTTGCACTTACAGCTATAACCTAGCTATACTCAAACTCACGCGTGCACACATGCAACCACACAGAGAAACAAACACACGAAACAAAGTCTCAGCACATGTACACATGACATTCTTCTTCCACTTCCTGATCTGAGGCAGAGTGCATTCACAGTTTAGCTCCTGTTCGGCCATCCTCCTCTGACCACCACCGTCACACTGACGGCAAATGGCGTGCTAGTCAGCTGCTTACTGGACACCATGTGGCTAAACTCCGTGTCCAAATCAGCCACTGACCCACATAATAATAATTGTGCTGCTGATATCTTCAAAACTATGTGAAGCAATAAATTCATTAAGAAAGAAAGTCTACAAATAAATTGTATTGCGCTAAAATCATAACATGGAGGGATACGGGAGTGCTTTTATCTACCTCCCCTGTTGTCTCCCATATTAATCACATTTTAAGGAGGTGTGTGAACCAAAGAGGTAAAAAGAGCAGGAAATCCAGCTCTCCTTCAAAGGATAACGGCAAGTATCACGACTAGATCGGTCTTGCCCAGTCAGAGTGTCTTCCTGATTGAGAGGCACGAAACCAACAATGTCACCACAAAAACACCATGACTGTTCTCCATGGCAACGGCACTCTGTTTAGCATTGTTTGTTGTTCAGAAACAAGAGTGTGTCAGTTGCAGACGTGACTCCTACCAGCAGTGGCCTAGATATGATAGTGGCTGTGGGAGTGAGTCAACTCTGCAACAGAATCCCAGAGTCATGGCTTTTTTTCAGGGGTCTTTCCAGCACTGATTAAACATGTGCTTACCTGACTGATAAAGGCAGCGGTGCCTCATGGACAAATATGGGCTATTATACATTCCCCACATTCTTCACATGGCATTTAAGAAGCAAGGCTTCTTGTTCTGCTCACATTTACTGACATTACCCCAGATACACTGGCAAATACTAATGGGAAAGGGTCTCTTAATGTGCTGTCACAGATTAACCATCAAGCCTATCAAAAAACATGTTGCTTTGACTTTTTGTTGTAGTCCAGTTTTCAGTAGAGATGCACCAGTTGCAGTTTTCTTGGCCAGTAAATTGACAGCGTATACAAACTAACATCTATTTTTATTCAATGCAGCAATATTATTTCAGAATTTTTTTTTAAAAAAAGGTATTAAACTTGATAATTTTACCCAAACTGCAGCAAGTTATAGTGTCTTTTTTCATTGAAAGGACTGGAAATAGAGTGCTACTGGACTCTATTACTTTATTACAAAGTTGGTGCAAAGCCTGCTTGCACCAACTTTTAGGTATATTTTACCTTATAGAACAAAAGCAGGTGCAACAGATTTATATAACACAAGAAATGTTGGTCAATTTATATCATTTTGATGGACATTTATAACTTCACTGGAAAAAAAAAGGCCACCAAGCCTTTTCTCTTTTTTCTTGTTTTCACTCATCTCCATAATTTTCCTCCTCCCTGTTTTGATCCGTTGCTCATACTGAGGCTGCGGTTTGTGGTTGGCTAAATAAACTTGTCTACCATAGCTATATGAAGCAGAATGTGTTATGAATTTTACTTTGTTTTTCATTGACATTATTGTTTCATTTAGTTCGTTTTTTTATTTTTTATTTTTTTACACTCTGCCTTTCACAAAACAGGATATTATTAGTTATCCTTTATGGATCACGTGTTTCAAAAACTACTATGAACGGAGCACATTAGATCCACCACAGCTGTTAATGTAAACTGTATTATGCGACGTTTGAAAAAAGGAAGTTTAGCAAGCATAGAAAAATTCGCTAAAGCGGATTTAAACAGTCACTGTTGACATACAAAAAGCAAAGTCTGGCTTAGGCTCACGCCCTCGTCAAGGACACTGAACATACAGTGCATGCAACGACAAAGGCTATAAACTTTCACATCCAAAAGTCTGCCTCTTCACTCTGCACCTCACTTAATTATCTTCTTCCCTATAATTCCAAACTGCAGCTACATCTCCATCTCTCACCACTTGTTTCTATGTATGGTATGATTCCTCACCCCTGTTAGTTTCTGCTAGGGTTGGACTGATAATTACCCGAGGATACTAAGCCGGCATTGACTGAAACCTCACGCCATACTTGGTGTGCATTTTTTAAAAGGAGAAAATATTTTGAAGAAGAAAAATAAATAATAATCTGGACAAAACACAAAAAAACTAATTCTTTGCAGCAAAAAGGTCAAATGAAAGAGTGCATAGTATCGCACCATGGCCAAAATGATCTGTGCTGGTCTTTAAATGCCGACATCGGGTCGACCTCTGTGCTCTCTCTACCTTCCTCCCTCTCCCTCCCTCCTCCCTGCCCTGCAACCCGTAGGCGAGGGGAGAATTCCGGCAGGGTGGGGGCTTTCCCCAGGAAGAACGGGAGCTTTGTCCCCTGAGGGACGAAGCCATAGCCTGACAGACAGTTTGGCAAGCTCTGACCAGACAGCGAGCAAAGGAGAGAGAGTGAGGGAGAGAGATCGCGTACAATCATAGTGCAGATGTCAACTCACGGCGAAACTGGCGCTCATGCCACTGGAGTTTCGCCTTAGCTCAGGGGTGCATTCAAAGTTGCTCGCTGAGCGCGAGAGTTAAGCAACGTCAGCAGTTTAAACACTAGGCCACAACTAACCAATGTGTGCTGTCCGTCTGAGGCGGCACATCTTCCTTATTTGATATGCGTAAAGATAAAGTTGTGATTGATGTGCACTTTTGGTTCACCCACTGCACCACAGGGCTGTCATTAGTAAAACCTGAATTCCCTGATCAGAATGCACTCATACTATCACTCTGCTTGGCGCCTTAAAACATCACTCATTTCCTGTAAGACACAAATCATGCTCAGCTGCAGAGAAACATTATATATAGTCATGATTAGTTTGACAACCTATCTGCTGTCAGAGCCTTGGTGGGGAGGAGGATGTTTGCAGCAGTTTGGGGAAAATCAACCCTCGCAAACTCATCCAAGTAAGTTGGAAGATAATGTTGGTGAACCTGTTGGCTTGCAACGTTTGCCCTGTTAGACTTGTTTTATAGGGAGAGTCTTAATAGATAGATGCAAACCCTGAGAGCAGGGTGATGTAACTTCTCAGAGGGAGGCAGCCATGTCCCCTTTAGCATGTTTCCGTTTTTACTACAGGCCATGAGAAGGAGTCAGCCAGTTAGCTAGCTTAATTTGTAGTTTCATATCTAAACTGAAAGTTATCCTTGTTTTACATCTGAATTTAAAAACCTTTTAATGTTTCTATTCATTGAAATTACAGAAATAAATTGTCAAAACAAAAATATCACTGCTAGCTAAAACCTTTAAATAAATATAACTTGCATTCATGAAAACTGGGTAAAAACATATCTTTAAGAGATTAAATTTTAAATTCACTAAGCCTAAATAACTTACACGTCGGGTTTTTTCTGGCTCACAATGGGCTATTAAGGGGGAAGACTAGGTATCTATCAATGCACCGTAGAAGCAGTAGCGCTACCAGAAATCTATCTGCCGCTACTTTATGTTCCAAGTACTTTGTGACAAATAACTGAGCAATATACAATTATTATTATACCCATTACACCATCTTGGACTGCAGTTTCTGTTCTTCAGTCCAGCCTATGAACCTGATGTAGCTCCGCTTGCTGTAGCTTCTGGAAGTGGACCTAAAGCATTCAAAGATGGACTACTGTCAGCAGCTCAAGCCCAAGATGGTGAAGTGTGAGTACACCCAACAGCAGGAGGAGATCCTCTTTGGGAAAACAGCTAAATTAAACTGTGGTTGGCTGTGACAGCAAAAAATGGCAGGAGGCCAGTCAGTAGGAAAAATAAAAGCTGCAAAAGGTCTGGGGCTAGCTAGTTAGCGGCAACTGAACTTTCTAAATAAGGGCAAATAAAGCCTACTAAATTGACTGCGAATGGTGCCAGTCTCTCAGACAAATAAAGAAATTGCTAAAATAAGTAAACAGATATAGTCAGGAAGCTGTTAATATACTTCGCCCAACAGAGTAGAGCTGATGTGCTGAAAACAAAACCGATCAACAAAACAGTGTTATGCTTGAGTAAATGAAACCCCCATTAACAAGTCTGCTTTATGCTTTTCTAACAAATGCTGGTAATCATCCACTGGCTCTGGCTAGACCTGTCTGGGAGGCACCAAAATGCATCTATGCAAAAAAATAACTCTAAAAGAACTTCTGAGATAAACTGCTATTAATTATTAAAATGACTTGGGTACAGAAAACACACACACACACACACACACACACTTTTCTGGGGGGTAAAGAACGAAGAATGCAAAGAACAAAATCTTGCCTGGCTTCTTAAGCATGTCTTTAAGCACATAAGCTAGAAGCTAATCATCATGAGAGTTTCAGTATGAAACACACCCTCCAAAACAAATACAAGGGAGTATTCCGTTTCTGGGCATCCACATTAACGCTGATGAGGGGGGTTTATAAATGATTCCCTGTGTCAGGTAACCGCCTGTGAGTGCCTGAAAGCAGTGACTTATTAACAAGCATCCAGAGGTCCATGGTGTTGAAATTTAACCTACATTACAGCCATTTCCTCAGAAGCTTAAATAAGGGGTTGTTACGAGGTTGACCCCAGAGGTTTTCAGGTCAATGTAGGTAGTGGTGGGGGAAAGGAATTATACTGGTGGTAAATTTGATTAAATGAAACAGAGCCAGCAAAAATATATATATATTATGTGGATTCTACAGTATAGATATGCATATCTATAGAGCCCCTTTTTGAAAATATTTAATAATTTAAGGACTTTTTGTTATCATTTACAGCACATGACCAATCGGAGACAGTAAACACGTCCATTGCCAAAGTATTTTCCAAGCCACAAACTGCCATTAAAGAACTACATTTAAACTGAATTTAAAACCCAAATGTAAAGATTTCGTTTAAGGGAACTAAAAGTTCTTTTAGTTGTTGAACTTTTTTCCTACCAACTATATTTTGACAGCTAGTTTAATCTCCTTTTAATATTTTTAGTATAAACTGTTGAAATTTTAGTTGTTTAAGGGAACTAAAAGTTGTTTAAGGGAACTAAAAGTTCTTTTAGTTGTTGAATTTTTTTCCTACCAACTATATTTTGATGACTAGTTTAATCTCCTTTTAATATTTTAAGTATAAACTGTTGAAATTTTAGTTGTTTAAGGGAACTAAAAGTTGTGTAAGGGAACCAAGAGTTCTTTTAGTTGTTCAGTTGTTGAACTTTTTTCCTACAAACTATATTTTGATGGCTAGTTTAATCTCCTTTTAATATTTTAAGTATAAACTGTTGAAATTTTAGTTGTTTAAGGGAACTAAAAGTTGTGTAAGGGAACTAAAAGTTCCTTTAGTTGTTTAGTTGTTGAACTGTTTTCCTACCAACTATATTTTGATGGCTAGTTTAATCTCCTTTTAATATTTTAAGTATAAACTGTTGAAATTTTAGTTGTTTAAGGGAACTAAAAGTTTTTTAAGGGAACTAAAAGTTATTTTAGTTGTTGAACTTTTTTCCTACCAACTATATTTTGATGGCTAGTTTAATCTCCCTTTAATATTTTAAGTATAAACTGTTGAAATTTTAGTTGTTTAAGGGAACTAAAAGTAGTTTAAAAAAATTACTATGAGACAATGAGCTATATAAAAAAAATGATACTAGCAGAGTTGACACTGCGACAATAAGAGCTATAGCATAGTGTTGTTCATCCCATCTTCCTATTTTGCAGATAGAGATAGTATAGCGCAGCTAAAAACTCCAAAATTAAAGCAAGCTAGGTCATTTTAGAGCTTTTGCAAAGATTGGCGGTCAGATGACAGACTGTTGGGCTGAAGTGTTGAAGGCTCAAATGTTTTCAGAAGTTAACCCAGTGTTCCTGCCAAGTCCAGTGACCTGGTGTATTACAATACTTGTAACAAATTCTTCAGTGCAATAGTCACTCACCATTAGGAATGGGTTACATAGCCTCAAAATTATTTGATGATATGAATTTGCAACAATATTTCTCATGATATAATAATCTGAAGTGTGACTCAACATTGTAGAGCATAGTAATATATCAAGCATCACAATATAAGTCAATGGTAAGCACAAAGTAGTCTAGGCAGTTTTTTCCTGGAAATATTAAGCAACTGTTTCACACTTACCAATATCTGAAGAGACCTTGTAAGAGCGCATCGGATGTTAACACAGGGCTCTCAGACATTCCTGGGCTTGACTTGTTTTTGCACACATTAAAGGGATGATATTTTATATCTTGTACTAAAATGGTACTAAACAGGCCTTCTGATCACAGGAACAGGGAGTGCTCTGCATAGTGCCTCACAACAGCACTATAGCAGACTGATACTGCTATACTAATTGAGTGCAATGTTGAATTCCATCATGCTGGTCAAAGACAACACAGGTAACGATATTTTAAGTGGAAACCCTGCAACTAATAAGAATTGTTTAGAACTGCAAGCCTAGATTAAAAAAAGCAAACAACATTTATGTATTATTATAAATTTAATGTTTCAATTCCTTAATTTATTTTATCATATAAACATATTTTAACCCATGTATTCTGTTTCTCTTTCACAAACATATCTTATGATCTGTGAGGTGAGAAAGAGGACAAGCTGAAACTATATTTCAGACTGGAGAAGGGGAAAAAACAACAACAGATTTCAGTCTGGCTGAGTGCTGGAAACCTCTCTACTTCCTGTGTGTTCTGACCTTCCAGTATCTGCTTTTATTTTCTTTCTGTTTTTTCCTCTTCCTCCCCTGCAGTTCTGTTGTTTGGCGCCCCTCACTCATCCTGCTCGGACTACACACACAGAGACATAATTCTGCAGCCTTCATGACTAAGCGTGGGCGTGCAGTCATTGTGTGGGCCTGTCTCGCTTTGCACCTACAGTACATAGTGCATAATGCATGTGAATACAGAGGTTATATGGTGCAGATATATACAGTAACAACTAAATACGAAATGCCAAAACAATGTATCGAGCAGCATTTTAATTGAGACACCTAAAACTATCTGCATACTAATTTCATATGCTACCATTCAGACGACCACACTGACTGTATACAAATCATAACCTGAATATTCTGACTGCAGCTATTTATGTGCACAAAATTTATACATAAAATACTAAAAGGAGTCAAAATAGTTAGTAAAAAGGTTTTAATGGCAGTTAAAACTGAAGGGCTAAGAAGAACAAAAGAAAACATACTTAATAACTAATAACTCACACAGAACACTTAATTTTAAGAGGTATTTGAAATAGAACTCAGGATGTGGTTATCCTAGCTTAGCACAATTCTACATCCGTCAAAGTAACAATAAGATATTAGTGGAAGTCAGCAGTGCTAGTACTTTGCTTTTGTCAGAACAAGGCTAGCTGTTTTAATCAATCTCCTGACTCGAGGCCTTTCTCACTCACCATGTGTAAACAGACCTCTCTGCACTGAATCATACTTGTCATTAATCTCTGGCTCACTTCCACAGCATGTCTTTTATCATGTCTTCCTTCTCTCTCCCCAACCGGTCGCAGCAGATGGCCGCCCCTCACTGAGCCTGGTTCTGCCGGAGGTTAAAGGTCCTGTTAAAGGGCGTTTTTCCTTCCCACTGTTGCCAAAATTCTTGTTCAAAGGGGGTCATATGATTGTTGGGTTTTTCTCTGTATGTATTATTGTAGGGTCTGCCTTACAATATAAAGTGCCTTGAGGCAACTGTGGTTGTGATTTGGTGTTGTATAAATAAATACATTGAAATAAATTTAAATTGAAGTTAATGGATAGAATGGACATTGATAAAAATCTTCTGTTGTTACATAAAAGGCTCAATACTCCCCAAATAATAAGAGCCTACTTGTGGTGGTCATTTTGAGCTGCAGATCTTCGTGACCCTCTTTTTGCCCGTCATCAGAACAGAATAGCGCCTTAAGTCTTTCAAAATATTTTTCAATATTTATTTGGATGTACCATCAAAGTTAAGGAATAAAAGTTATTGTTATCTACTTTTACAGGAAATTAGCAGTAATTAATTGTTCAAACCCTGTCAACCTAACATGTGCTTTGTGAGGTTATGTGACCAGATATGTATCAGAGACTGACAGCACAGTGTTAAGAACTGAGACATCTAAGATAATGTGACTGCATCACTTTTGGTACAGTTTCATCAGCTGTCAGCGCTAACCATCTGTGAACTCACAATTGACTCTATTCAAAGATTTGACAATTTCTAGTGCGCAACTGCAGTCTACAGATTTCTACAGAGTGCCATGTCACATTCTCATATAGTCTCTCTGGTGTGTGTCAGGGGAAATGAAAAAAAAGAGCAGACAAGTGGTTGTTTTAAACAGTAAAGAAAATGGAAAATGTATAAGTGGCAGTGTGTTGTTTTTTTGTTGCGGCCCACATATGGTAAACAGTGGCCTGGTCGTCAGATATATTTAGGAGTCCGTTAATATACCTGGGCGCCCTGCCCAAGTAAAGTCTGAGTCTGGGAAACACTGTGCCCCAACATGGCATGAATTTATTTTCAATCTCATCTGGAGGACAATAAAATGGTCAAAATTCAACCTGGAAATGATCAGTTTCTGGAAGCTTTGATCTAAAAAATATTCGTATTTGCTCTGGCTTGAAAAAAGGAAATTCAGCTCAAGTCTGTCCACACATGTATGAGTCTCCAGATCCAATCTGCTCTTCATTATAAGCCTCACTAGATTGAGCAAGGCTGTTATTTCTAACAACAGCACAGGAAAACAAAGCAGTCAGGTAGCTGCCTAAACTGCACATCGGGTTAGCCTAGCAAACTCCCCTCTGCCTTATCGCCCACTGACACACACTCTGAGCCAGCAGCAACACAGCTGAGCTCTACCCCTGGTGACCCCCGCGCTGTTCCCAGTCAGGACGCCCCAGGCGTCCCTCGGATATGCCAGTCAGCAATTGGCACTGAAGAGGCAGCCACGTTTATGGATCCTTCAAAACGAGGCTCACTTCTGAGGTTACTCTGTCTGCTGAATAAAAACAGTTAGCATGTGCTAAATTTTCTCTTCTTGGTAAGGCAGTTAAGAAGGTTGAGTGCTAGACTCTGCAAGTAATTAAGTAAAGTTTAAAAACAGACACTGTGCAACTTACTTCACGCTATGTATTTTAATACTGAAATATACTGAAACTAAGCTGATGTGACAGCTTTGCTAAGCATCACAGATAACACACACATTTCTCATTTTTACTTTTAGATGATTAAGGTTCATTGCCATTTCTATGCATTTCCCGCAGACTTTGAGAAATTAGATTTATTCTTTTCCCCTGTGTTTTTATACATATACATAAAACGCTATAAATCAAATCTATTTCTGTCAAGCTTAAGGGTTCTTTCCTGAGATAAACAGGCAATAAACACATTCTGTACATATCCTCAGTACAAATTCAATAAAACCTTCAAATGTAAACAAAGAAGAACACAAACAAAACTGAAGTATTCACTGAAATGTGCTCCACTTATGCTCCAAGGGAGGGAACAAAGAAAGAAAGCACAAGAAGTGTCATACTGCTTCAATAAAGTGTGCAGTGGGCTCATACATGGATCAGACTTGCAAATTCTCAACGGATCCCGTTTCAATTGTCTTTCTACTCACCGTGCAGAGCCAGGAAAAAACAACTAGGAAAAACAGATGTGGCCAATGAGGGTCAATTATAATAATCAGCTGCTTAAGTCCAAAATATTTGGCTGTGGTTACTGGTATCGTTACTTGTCATAGTATTAAAGGTAACTGTGTGACCTTTTTGACTGACATTTGTACTGACACAGGGCATTCTGGGTATGTAGGTAGTGTTTGGCTAGGCCAGGGGTGGGCAACTCCAGGCCTCGAGGGCCGGTGTCCTGCAGGTTTTAGATGTGTCCTTGATCCAACACAGCTGATTTAAATGGCTAAATTAGCTCCTCAAAATGTCCTGAAGTTCTCCAATTGAATTCAATTCAATTCAATTTTATTTATATAGCGCCAAATCACAACAAAAGTCGCCTCAAGGCGCTTCATAGATACAGAGAAAAACCCAACAATCATATGACCCCCTATGAGCAAGCACTTTGGCGACAGTGGGAAGGAAAAACTCCCTTTTAACAGGAAGAAACCTCCGGCAGAACCAGGCTCAGGGAGGGGCGGCCATCTGCTGCGACCGGTTGGGGTGAGAGAAGGCCTGGTAACGAACGAATCATTTGATTCAGGTGTGTTGACCCAAGGTGAGATTTAAAACCTGCAGGACACTGGCCCTCGAGGCCTGGAAATGCCCACCCCTGGGCTAGGCCTTCCTAAGAAGTGTACCTGTCCATGATGTTTGTGCTTCAGTACTGCTGAGAGAAGTTCTAGTATTTTATTCATCTGTGAATTAGTGCATATCGGCAGGTGGATAATCTGCACATGAAGAATCAAGTTTTTGGATGCAGGTTGTACACATCATTTTATAATACTTGGTGCCCCAGTCACGTATGTAAATACGGTCGTTTCTAGCTCCAAAAAACCAACATGGTACCAACCAAAGGACTAACATCAAAAGGTACAATTAGCCATTTTTGAGTTTGTTGGAATGTCTTCCAACAAATTGATGCATTTTTCTAAACTGAGAATAGTAGCGGGTGTTGCTTTTCAAAGCTAACATGTTTCAACGCCATCTTGAATACAGTGGCCAAGATGGACATCATCATTCTACCTAATCGCATTTCACGTGTGTAGCTAAAGACCAAACACATAAGTAGTATGCCAAAAGCAGAGGAGAAGAGAATTCACAGGTTGTGTCTGCAATGACAAAAACAGCAGAAAACTTTGGGATATCCTCAACAACTCACCTCAGTATCATTGTCATCAAGCAGAAGTGCGTTTCAATGATTCATCAGGCCTGGACACCTGGCACAGCTGAGGTAAACAGCGGACTGACAGCCAACGCTCGCTACAGATGAATGGTGGCCAGAGTTGCTTGTCCTACAATGGCCATCCTAGCTAGGATCATGCACTTGGATCTGAAGGGATTTTTTATTTTTTTTAAAAACCCTGACGTCTAGCAGTGAGACTTTACAAACTTCAACTTTAAGACTTTAAAGTGAGAAATCTAGACAAAATCAGATAAATGTCTTTTGAGTGACAAAGTCCATTCATCTGATAGTGTCAGAAATTTTTCTAGCTTTTCTCCATCATCTCTTTCTCACTAGACCGTAAAACACAAACAACACCTCTGTAAATAACATGCGGTAAATATGTGGTCAACACTTACTGCACTCTCACACATCCAAAAGAAGCCAGTCCCAGTCTGCTTCCCTGACCGACCAATCAGAAAATCTAAAGTCATACCACTGCCACACCGGAGTGTACCGAGGGAAGCATCAAATTATAGCATGCTATCAACATCACTGAGTAACTAGTTTGTGCAAAATTAGCAATACATGGTGGAGATTTGGAATTTAATCAATTATTGATTTTACTGAACTGCAGGTTAAAGTTAAATCTAGTGACAGGCCACCACCAACGGTTGGAAAAAAAAATGTAGAGGCTTTGTACCATCATGTTGGACACTGAACATTTGATCTAGTTTTAAATACTAAGGAAGACTGAATGCTAAAAAGCACTAATGAGTAGCTAGCAAGTAATGTAAAACCGGTACGACGTACGTTACAGGTATTTAAGGTACCTAGAAGTGAAAGTGAAACTTCAAACAAGTCCTGATTGTGTTCGACATAAATGCTTCTTTTTTTAATGAGAGCGTGCTGTGTGTCAGTAAACTAGGGCATGGGTTAGATACAGGCATGTGCAAGTGCTGCATGATTCGGTATGACACAGCTTTGTGTGAAATTTAATCGAAATGTAATCTAATTTAATTTAAAAAATGTATGATGTAACAAAGAAGATATATTTGGTCTTCTCTGCGTGTAATTTTAAGATGTGGTAATATTTGAACATGAGGATTGTAAGACTGTAAAACATGTAACTGTATCTGCAATTTTGCGAGTGACAAAGTATTTTTGGAAAACAGGATGCTGGTACCACTTGTGATCTGCATGCAAGTAGCGTGCATCAAGTGCTTTAGAGAAACGGGCAACAGCTCAGAAAGAGGCTCTTAGGAGCTCCAGCATCTTTCTGAGAGGATTGCCAAACATGAAAGCAGCAGGAATCACCTGGAAAAAGCACAAAATTTAGGCTCGCTTGGCAGCGAAATTATAGTGAGATTGCTCTGCATTTCAAACAGGGAACTGAGCAGCTAAAGGCAGCAAGACAAGGTGAGCAGGTAGGTGCTCAATGGGATTATCAGCCTAAATTAAAACTGTGTGAAACTGTCCTGCCGTTTTTTCCCCATTGAACATGTAGCCTCTCTGTTCACACATGCCCTACACCATGTGTGGCTCAGCTCAGCTGTGTGTAGTCGAGCAGTGATGTAGAGTGTGAGATGAAAAGGGGATTTGTGCAACAATTTAAGTAACATTTATGACAGATCAACATCAAGTCAAGCTGCTACTAATTACTGATTTCAACAGAAGACAACATAAATGTTTTTGCACCCACAGGAAACCCACGAGGCACAGCAAGGACATGCCAGTGTCACACAGAGGCTGCAAAGTGACAGTGCAAACCACTGCACCTCAGATTCCTCTGTGGTTTCACCAAGAGTCGAAGATTCAAAAGTATTCACTTATCTGTAGTACAGGGGTTGGCACTTAAAGCAGGGCAGGGCCTTGTTTGTGGAGCTGGGTGTGTATATGCACTCCTGCATCTCTTTTGCTTTTACATTGCTGTTAAATAACATTAATAAAACTTTGCACTACTAATGTGTTATATGGTGGATTTGTAGTCAAAAGATGTCAATCGCATTTAAGCATAATTATCTGAAGATCCACTAGCTAAGAGACCGCTTATAGTCTGTCAAAACTAGATTCTGAAAAATGCATTTAACATTTTTACATTACGTTGCAAAAGTTGTTCAGACCGACGTCAAGAAGGGATTTCCCCATTGAAATTAGTCCGTAGAAATATAACACTGATTAACAGTTTCCTCTGCCTCAGGTTTGTTATTGGACAGTGAGATTTGTGCATACATGAGCTGTCTCAGTTTCTTGAGTCATAAACAATGTTACTGAAGCCTCGCACACAGATTGCACTGAATGTGTGCAGGCACGTTCCTGTCTTTGTCTCTAACATTAACCTAATTTGATAAGCAAAAGCCCTGATGTGTTAAAGTGTCACATGGCAAGATGTTACTTTTTTCTCAAGACCACATTTTCCCTTCTTCTACAGCTTGCCTTGGCAGCGAGTCCTAAAATTGATCCATTAGGAGGCTATTATGCTTTATCAAGGGATAGGTTTCAAGCTCTGTTTGCTCTGACTGACAGGTTTGCTGGAAGTAGCTTGCTCGTTCCACCTACTGCTCCACTCCGCTGACCTTGACACAAATTAGGATTGTCTGGCACTCGGTACAGCCAAGAGGGCATCTGTGACTATAGTCTCATGAGCTGAAGTCAACAAGAAATTAAATAGCTCCACGAAATTAGTATAAATTCCTCCCACATTCCCAATAGTGAAGTGACGAGCATGCATTTAGCTAAAAAAATATTTGACCGGCAAGTTTTTTTTCTTCTTTTTTTTTAAAAAAAAAACAACAAAAACACAGGTGCATGTTTGGACTTTATCGCGTGCTCTCATTCCCTCCTCTAAAAATTATCTGCACCATCAGGAAAGCAGACTAAAAAGTCTAAATGGCCCTCATATGCCCTGCAGCCACAAAGAGGAACGGTGATGTGTAAATGCAGTGCTAACAGGAGTGCATTTCACTACATGCATGTAAACGAGATACACCCAGCTACCCACCCACGCTCACACACACACACAGAGGATGTTTTGAGTGTGCTGCAGTGTGGGCACCGGGGGCTCTGAATGAAAAACATGCTGGTAGAGGACATGTATCAGATGTTTGTCCACTTGTGGAAAAAAAAACATGTTGATCAAAGATCCAACTGTGGCTTCTTCCTGAAAACGGGGACTGTGAGTTCTAGCACAGCAAATGATTAGCTTGACACTTTCCTCACCGACTCAACTAAAGCCTCTGCAGTTTGATGGTGCGTGGTGACTCTTTGGCATATCAGTCCACGGGTGACACTTTGAATGAGCTTCTTGAAAGCCAACAGATTGAGTTTTACTGTAGATGAAGAAAATATGTTGTTGCTTTGAAATTTTAATCACAGAAATGTTGAATCGAATCAATATTTTTCATAGAATCGGAAAAAAAAGTTCTATGTGCAGCGTAAAGGATGTCACTCGTAATGATGAGCCCACACCCACACATTTTCGGTTAGCCATCATCCACTCTGTTCCACAAGGGTGTAGTCGTGTGGTGCCATGTTAACACTCATAACATGGTTAAGGTCCGTCTGCTGTCTCTTCTTGATTTGGTTATTATAAATACTGATAAATCAGGAAATAGCCAATATTATCCCATAATATCAACCTGCCAATAACTCGATGGGGCTCTAACTCAACCGTCTAGTAAAACCGAAAACATGCAATAAAAGCTGCAGTGATATGAGAGGCATTGCCAACAGGGAAATAAACCCTGAAGTAAACCTTTTCCAAACGGATAATCTGATAAACTGAGACTTAAACGGGACAAAAGTGTCATCTGCTGTACCGAGAATTGCAAAAATTACGAAACCCTGACACACTCAAGAATTAACATATTTTTTTACAGGGTATTTTCTTCCTTTTTTCAAGAGAAACGGGGAGCAGGAGAGCTAACTGTACTGTTTCCCAAAGGTAAACGTTAAAAACCAAAAGTACCAGGGGCAAATGCATGAATTTTATTGAGTCATCACCCTGTTTTCCTCTGGGAAAAAAAGGTTATGACAAAAGTTACACCTCTGACTGTTTTCTTACCAGTGGTTTTATAACGGGGTAGGTTGCGGTAATGTATCATTGAGTTGTTGGAGGTTAAATAGGCAGGCGTTTTTCAAGACAAAGCTTAGAGAAGAATGAATAGAGGTCTTAAATTTCTCCTATTCTGTGTTCACATGTACAGGCTGGCAGCCGGGGAACAACAAACACAAACATAAACTTATGGTTCTAATTAGAGATCATGTTAGCAGTGGAAATGCGGAATAAGGAACCCACCATTTAGCAGCTAAAACGACAAATCCTGGCATTAACTAAGTTATTAAGCTGCTTAATGTGCGACTAAGTGACCGATCCAAGCCGCAAGCAGATGTTTTTGGTAGCTTAAGCAGACAATGAAGGTGTGAGACAGAGACAGGTGCTTGTTTGTAGATAAGCAGCATGGATTAGCTATAGAGCAGTGTCTGCGGCTTTGAACCACTGTGCTGGTTATTAGCCAGTGATTGCTAAAGATGTCGGTGTTTTCATAAAGACTTGTATACAAAGCCCTTAAACCTAACCACAAGACGCTAAAACACCAAAGTGCAGAAGGTGTGAAAACTCTTCGGACGTGCAGACGCCAGAGTGAGAGACAGAAGATGCTGCTCCACTCTCTGGTCCCCACTTGCATTCAGTGGAATTCCAGTTATGGCCTCGGGCTCTGAGCCAAGCGCCCCACCATGAACTCTGATGCTTCTGTTAAATCAGCACCTTCCGCCCTACAATTCACAACAGCAATACAAGCTGCTGTGTAGAAGCCCTGCAGAGAAAACAACTATTCGGATTAATAATCCATCACTGTAACAAATGTTAACCATTAACAATATTAAACCTCCCCCCCTTTACCATGACCGTGACATCCTCGTACAATGAGTTACCCTTTCCTCAGCCCACCTCAGCCTCAATTCTTTCCTGCGTTCGGTCACTTACAGCGACATTTAGAAGCAGGCTTTTTGCCTCCTCGCTGACAGATTCCTCCCTGTTTGACTGCAGAGCGCTGGCGCAAAATGGCAGCTATAGAAAGAAGAACTTGCACCACTATTCTGAGGAACTGACACTACAATCTGAGACCAACTGTGGATGATTTAGTACATGCTGTACCTTCAAAGTAACCGCCCCCATTAAGATTTTTGGTTTATTTAACCGGCGCTCTTTTGTCCGGATGTTTTTGCACCTGTCCGTTAAACCTGTCAAAGTGGCGCTTCCAGCCGGGCACATTACTGTCGAACTGAAAGAATGTCTTTTTCGAATGACCCCACCTCCCTCTCTCTCCCCACAACAGGATATTGCTCAGCGGCACGACAGGAATAAGGTCGTACGGAGACATGTAGAGGCAGGCCACAGACAAAGATTCAGTGAAGAATTAAAAAACAAGAGGCAGGAGAGAGATAGGATCTCTCGGGCACACAGAGAGGGATTGTGTTCGCTCTGGCCTGTCTCCTATACAAACACTACATTAAAATAACTCCTCTGTTTTTTGTTTTTTCTGTGCGTGTTACAGCAGATGCACTTCCAGCTGGGAAATAACCTGACAAGGCAGATGATACGCAATGGGTGAGGGTGAGGCCATTTCTGTGGAGCACTGATGATACCGACAGAAACAAAAGGCACGATGGAAATATTGATATCTTAGGATGTGCTGAGTCCACTGCTATCAGCAAACCTTGAATCAAGAATATTGCCCTTTGGATGCTCCCATCCAAGGCCACACCCTAAAATAAGTGTTGCTAGGTGATCTTTTTCTCTCGGCGTAGTTTGGTGATCGGGATCTCTAACAACACAAAGGATGAGCAGAGGAAGGGGTTTTCTTTTTAAGCCACAGCAGAGTTGATGGGGATTATATGCTGCGTCACAGGAATGATAATAACAGAGAGCAAGCTGCTGCACAAATTCAGCTGGCTCTCTGTTTGGGTTAAAGCTGCCCTTAGATGCTGAGAAAAGAGCTTCTTATTCTACAGAAAAAAGGGAGGGAGACAGAAAGCTTTATCAGTGATACATCTCCCTGCATTGTTGCTTTAATTACAAGGTCCAACGCCTACGTGTCTGCCACGAGGCCCCGAAAACACTGACGCAAGACCTTTGATGCAAGAAGAGGACAGCATTAAAGTCCAAAGTGTGAAATATAACGGTGCCGAGAAGTAAAACTCGTCCACTGCATTCTTTCACTGGAAAAACTTGGTATTCTTGTCCTATGAGCAGTATGCAAACACACACAAGCAGGCACACAAAGATGACAGACAAAAGTAAATTGACCCATGCAGTGAAGGGACCAGGAGGTATCCTGTGAGGGAATTTTGCTGGCAAGGTTCGGGTGCACATCCCCCACAAATCAATACAAAGTTGTAATGAGAGCGCCACACCAAACTAAATATAGGAGAATGTTTTGGAAGAGTGGTGTGTTCAATCCATTCAGTGGAGCGCTGCAGACTGCTTTGGCACACACTGGCCCTGCATTGCCCTAAGACACTTTATGTTAGTTTTTCCTGGTATGCATCAGCCGCCTATAGGTCTGGCCTACCTTATATAGCCCAGGAGTCACATTAAAGCCTAGATAAATCTGATCTTCTTATCAATAATGATACAGAATCAGAATGAGAGACGGACTAATCTGGCAATGTGAATGATAGCTTAAAAGGCCCTCTTTGTTCTAGAAAGGCTTTGTAAACACTGAGAGATTCCTTTAGGAGCTTTACAGTACAGCCATGTTCATTAGAGCCATGAGGCTTTCCTTAGTAGAAAGCCCTGTAATTATATCCAAACCTTCGATTTTGTTGAACTAACCCCAACCGACAGACTGAAGCTATGCTGATCTGCGCTGCGGGCTTGAAGGACTTACTGTTGTTGGACTTGAGATCCCGGTGGATGACAGGGACGATGGCTTCACTGTGCAGATACAACATCCCTCTGGCTATCTGCACAGCCCAGTTGACCAGGACGTGCGGCGGTATTCGACGGCCTGCCAGAGCACGGCTCAGCGGCCCACCTGAGGCGTACTCCATGATGAGGCACAGGTTGGGCTCCTGCAGGCACACGCCCTGCAGGGCGATGATGTTGGGGTGGGTGAGCATGGAGAACAGACGGGCCTCCTGCCTCACGTTCTGCGCTGTCACACTGATGTCCTCGTCCGGGTCTTGGCGGGCGGCCTTCACCGCCACCAGCTCTCCTCTCCATGTACCACGATACACTTTTCCAAATCCCCCGACCCCGATGACCTCCTCCAGGCTCAACTCCCGGAAATCTACCTCTTCAGGTTCAAACTCACCCACCACAGCCGGTGCAAGCTCATCCACCACGGCACTGCCCGGAAGTTTTCCATATCCACTCGGCTTGAAGGAGCCGTAGTTGGATGGGAAGATACCCACCTTGTTGTTGACCTTTCCCGCCCACCAGCCCTCATCCCCTGATATCTCCGAGTCCAGAGAGAGGACTTCCACCAGATCACCTTTACGTAAGGTGAGCTCATCTTTACAGGATGCCTCATAGTCAAATAAGGCTGTCCACACAGGGTTGGTGAAGTTCCCTTTTTGCGATTGTTCCAAATTTTTCCAGTTGGACAGCGGGCCACGGCTGAATATATTCTTCAGTGGCTCCATGGAGCCTCAAGCAGATGTTTTGACTGGATCTGATTTAGCACCCCAAGGGTTTGAAAATAAAGTACAAAGGAGTACTTTATTGCGCCTCGCTCCCTTTCCTGTCTTTCTTGTTGGCTCATCAGGGACTAATGAAATGTGTTCAAAAGTTGGACCAACAAGTGGGCTAGAGGAGAGCAGTCAAAGACAACAGAAGCACAAGTGTCTTTTATTCATCATCGCATTAAACTCGTCTCTCCATCGGATGAATCACTAGAGATTGCTTTTGTTTGATTAAGGCTAAGTGTTTCAAAGCTCAGAAAGACAGCACTGAAATTCTCTCTGTTCAAGTGATGTGGTGTGTGGTTTCCCAACACATGGTTTAAGCACAATATCATTTCACCGGCCTGTATTCAAGGGCCTCTCGAATCACCTCATTATGGCTAATTTAGCTCTTCTTCCCCTTCATTCAAAACTGCCACCTGTTGAGTCCTGACTTTGTTTTTTTTAGAGAGGGAAAGTGTAAGAAGACGAATGAAAACTACTCTTACTGCGAAACACTCCCAGGTACTGCTATTGCAACTGGTAATAAAGGTTCCCACCACACTTAACTGTCCATTTTGAGTTTTTATGTATTTTTAGCCATTAAGTGCAGTGGCCACCACAAGCAGGAAGCGCTGAAAAGCGGAGAAGAATAGCAGGAAAGGAGCATTCAGTCCAGCCAACCAGTGTTTTACGACAAGTTTCAGCGCTGTCCAGTTCGCATTAAGCCCAAAACTCCAATAACGGCGTCTCACCGCAACTTTGCGGTACTTCCGCAGGAAATCCCGCATCCCATTGCGCCAAAGTATCCATGCTCACGGTCTTATGGGAAGCACACGAAAAGCCAGCCTTTACCATAACATAAAGCAAACTTGGGGACCGCCGACTTTGTAACAGGAAGAGCTCTCCAAACCTGCTCGGCTCTACTTTCCTCAGAGAAATGCAGTAAAAACAAATCCCGTTAGTTCCTGGTGGGAGTTCAGCGCGTGGCCTGGTCCGGCTCGAGTCCCCCGTTCTTACAGTCGGTATCCAAAGAGCGGAACAACTCCATCATAACTTCATATCACACTTGTCTTCCTCACGCAGAGTTCACTCGCCAGGTTGTCGAACCACTTCTACGTCTGCGCTTACGGTCAGTGGAGAGGGTGGGGTTTCAAAACTTTTTTTCTCTCCCAACAGGAAAAGAGTCAGATGACAGAGCGTCGTCAAGTTACGCGAAGCGGCGTAACGCGTTGTCTTGAAACTTTCAAAATAAAACTTGTGGGCGCCTTTACATGGTTGCTTTATAACTCAGTTACTTAGAAGTTGGAAGTGTTTAGCTGCCCAGCTATGGAGCACAATACGCTATAATACTAACTTATATCTACATTTACTGTTACTAGAACTACCACTACTACTATTATTATTGTTGTTGTTAATAATCTTGCTTTCCAATGCAATGAAAACCCTATACGAAGCCCTGTGTAATGTGATTTCAAGTATCACCCCAATCAAGTCAGTCTATATTATATCCCTAATAAAAGTACCCATTTCTGAACAGAATACTATTTTGCAGCAGTAACCTGAGGTAAGAAATGGTTATTATGACATGTGAGTAAAGGTAAAAGAATAAAGTTAAAGTGGTTTAGTTTGTAGTTCTGATACTTTTATTTTAAAAGACTTCCGCAGTTCCGGTGTTTCGAAGTTAGCTAACGTCTTGTTAGCTAACTTCACCAAATTAAACAGCTACTTACAAAACAACAACAAAGAGGAAGTTTTTGCCTTCGCATACATGTTTTTAAATCTAGTCCCATTAAAATGAGGTTTGACGAAATGACAATAATAGTCATTTAATGATGTGATTCTGAGATACTGGGTAGAAGAGACACATCTATTAACCGCAGATGTTGTCTTGATCTTGCGGGACAGTTTAATCTGACTTTCATTTTGAAACAACCTGGGGAAAAATAAACTCATAAATGCTGCAGTATAGTTATAAGTATGGTAGAAATTTTGGTAATCCTGGCGATGAGCCAATGGAAGTCCATTAGTGCCAAATAAAGGTTATAATTTATGCAGTGAAAAGTTCAAATTGTGAGAACTACTTAAATATAGCATTTCATAATTTGGCTTTTTTAACATAACATTTTGGATTTTTATTTTTTTAAATATATTTTATAATTTAATTCAATATTACATGGAACATTATCTAGTGTAGTACTAGGTCTCTGAACACTGTACCAGATATTTTTTCAAGGATGTGTGTGGCAGTCTGCTGTCAGCATGTGTCCTATGGGTGGTATACAGCTACAGTGAAAGGTTTTTTTGCATTGCTGAAAATAAGTCAGACCATTCTTGGGTGGCGGACTTTCCCAGGCTGTCCTTTGTCACCGATTGTGTTCATAATTTCTATGGACAAAATTTCTAGTGTTCATGAGAAACGGCAGAAGGGGAAGAAGGTGTCAGGTTCAGTGGTCTCAGGATCTTGTTTCTGCTGCTGCTGATGTGGATCTCTTGGCTTCATCAAACCATGAACTCCAGTTTGCGCTGGACAGTTTACAGCAGCACGTGAATGAGAATTAGCACCCCTGAGTCTTGGGTCAAGGCTTTCAGTCACTCTGGGTCGAGGACTTGTTACTGCCCCAAGTAGAGGAATTTTAAGTATCAGTAAGCAGGGTGGGAGGGCGGCATCCACAACCATCCATCTGTTGTGGTGAAGAGAGAGCTGGGTGAAAAAAATGAAGCTCATGATTGACTGGTCCATCTACGTACCCAACCGTGTTTTTTAACATGACAAAAACACCCACACAGGGTGCCCACCATGGTGGTGTAGTCACCTAATGTTTAAGAGTTATTTAAAAAATAGCCTTCAGTAAAGACTGGAGCATATTTTAGTAATTGACTGCTGGTGTTCCCACTGATGAAGGTGCATTCTAGCCATACAAACAAAAAGACTTTATCTTGGAAAAGGTCAGGGAATTCCTCTTGGTCATATTTTCCCATGTTTGTAAGTCAGTGGCTTCTCGGGAGGTGACGGGAATCAGAGGGTCATCTCTGTCCCCGCCGGCTCCTGTGTGGAAACTGCGTGCTTCCTTCTGTTAGCCCTTTGATGGCTCCCTTCCCCTCCCTCCTTCCCTGCACCACGGCTGCCGTTTGTTTGAACACCGACCTCCTAAAGTCAACTACCGACACCCCATCCCACCTTCCTCCCTCTTTACCCCACACACACACACACTGAGCAAAACCCCTCCCTCCTCACAGTGCGCTGAGTCAACGCTTGTGCAGGAAGGATGCAGTTGTTTTCGTGGTCCCGGCTCTGCACTGCTTGGTCGGCTGTGTTTGGGGGTGGGGGTAAGAGAGGCGGCTGCATTTACACGACAAAGGGGACTGTTTAAAAAAAAATAGAGGCAGGAGGAAGAGGAAAGGGGACTGGATGAACAGTCAGGGCCAAGTGTGCCAGCTACTCTGAACACAACGCAAGCCCATGATAACAATCACCTCTCTCACTTTTCCACAAACCTGTACTGTCTTGCACTTTTATCTGATTAAATACCAGGAGACTGCAAAGCTGTGTCTTTCAGGCTGCTTGAGTCACCGGTTGGCAGATGCACAGCATCCAAGGTAAACTGCACAATAGAAAATGCAGAGAATTCCAAAGTGCAAGGAGTTGGAACTACAAAGGATGTACTCCACGCCCACGAAGGTAAAAAAAATTCAGTGGAAGGCTTTTGAAATATTAGTAAGTGTACTTTGGTTTTGCCTTTAAGCCGATGTTGAATATGGAAGGAACCTTCAAGCTCTCAATTCCACTGCAGAAATCAAACCAATACAAGGACCATTTTAATTGAAATATGAACTTTATTTTACATACAAAATAAAAAGAATGTTAAAAGTTTACAATACAGTGCCAACTGTCTGTTTGCGACCATTTCATACTGAGACTGACACATAAACGGGCGCCCCAACTCTGCTTCCAATCAACACATTTAAAAGAATCTAAAAAGGGGAGGAAAACAGCCAGGATAAAGGAGCAAGTTACTCAAAATTGGAGGAGAGGCCAGAACAGAAATGAGAGAGGACAATAGAAGGGGGGGAAAAGCTTTTAAAAACAAACATATGGTCCAAGAGTCACAGTATACTTCAGATGGGCAATTTAAGGGTATTAAATGGTCGAGTAAAGTAATAATAATAATAACAAGATCCAATTGCCAAAGTAACAGACCTCTGCCAGGGTCATGAACAACAAATAATCCAACTCATTAACCTGCTGATATGATTGACTTCAGAGCTGTGGAGGTTTACAGTTCTCTTGATAAAAACGTGACTTAAAAATAGAAACTCATTGAAGGGGAGGGGGGGGGAGGAGAAAAAAAAGAGGTGTAGCTAGCTAATGTATAGTAAAAAATACACCTGCTTCCTTATTTATGTTACAGCCGGACAATTGGGCTGCGAGTTGTGACAAAGCCGGGAAGTAGAGCCCAGAGCTTAAAAGCTGTATATCACAGCCAATCTATAACATAGTCATAACACTTCAGCAGTGAGACACCAACCTTCCCGATGATCATCTTCCAAATACCGTGCTGTTGCCTTGAAAGAAAGCTTCAACAACTACTATGTACGGATTCTTTCAGCCAACCTGAGGATCTGAGTGACGACGACTGATATGTTCAGGTCTACAACAGGAAACTGAGGGGAAAAAAAGTTCCCAAAAGAAAAGAGAAAGAAAAGAAAAAGCTGCGAGGCCCAAGCTTGTTGTGCCTGCAAAAACGGCGACGACCACCATGTGTCCTAGTCAAAAATCGAGCGACTGACTTGTTAAAAAAGATCCTCGTTGGATTCTTCTCTACAATAAAACAAAAATTTCTTTATAAAAAAAAAAAGAAGAAGAAGAAAAAGAAAATTAAAACACATAATGTACAGGCTTTGTGTCTCTCGCGGTGGTGGTGGCTCTTATAGCTGGCCGCCAAGGGCGTTTTGGTCAGCAGGCTGCAATGAAGAGTCTCTCTCTCCTCTGCTTACAGCAGCTGCCAGAAAAACAACTTAAGAATTTGAAAAATAACATTGACCGTGTGTGTGTCTGTGTGTGTTAGAGAATGAGAGAGTGTGTGAGCGGAGTGCTGAGAACGAGCTAAGAGTCATAGTCTTCGTCGTCGTCGTCGTCATCCCCGTTCTTGTGCGGTGCAGGGACTGTGGGAGGTGGTGCCATGCTCATCATGGAGGCGTGTGGGGCGAAGGCCACGGTGCCCGGAGGTTGCGTCGGAGCCATGTTGCCCATTGGGACCATGTTGGCCATGTGCATATACTGAGGGGGGGTGTTGGAGCTGTGGGGGCACAGGAACAGGTGTTAACCTCTGAGGAGTCGTGTGCATTTTATGCACAAACTACCTTTTACATTTAAACATTATTAGTCAAATTAACTGTGCACTAAAAATAATGGACTATTTTAGAGTTAAGTATCCAAAATGAATCCTGATATTTACAGGGAACTTGGGGCCAGCAAAGGTTTGTCTATCGATTCTAGTAGGAAAACAGCGCCCTCTTCCTGTTTTTGGCATAATTTCAGCCACCAGATTTCTCTCTCTTAACAGGCTACAGTAATAGTCATATATAAATATGCCTTTATGTGCTCTTAATGTGAGGCAATATAACTTTTTGAGAGAAAAAAAACTTTGCTTGTCTGGAGATTTTCTTACAAATGAAAAGTCAAAATGGCAGCACCTTCATGGGAGGCACAACAAAAACAGAGAGCAGCAGCTGAAAGATTATGCAAAGTAAATTGAGTGTTTATTTCTTAAGAGATCAGACAGCTTTGAACTCGATTTGCCGCTGATGTAATTACCGACCAATTACTGCTTCTTCAGACAAGTCTTAAAATGCCATCCCAGTCAAGTGAAGAACCTAGCCTGGTGCCAGACGGAGCTCTCTGAGTATTTTGAGAAGCTGCTGATCTACTGGGCTTTTCCTGCACAATTCTCTCCGAGTTTAGAAACAATTAGAAGCTGTCCAGTTTGCAGGCAGTTCACTGGACGAAAATGTCTTGTCCAGAGGATAATGGGCAGACTGCTTTGAGCTGATAAGAAGCAACAAGAGCTCAAATAACCACTTGTTATTTGAGCGGAAATCTCTGAATGCACAACACATCGAACCTTGAAGCAGAAGGGCTCCAGCAGAAGACCACACCAGGTGCTGTCAGCTAGAAAGAGGAAACTGAGACTACACTTCACACAGGCTCAACAAAATTGTACAATATAAATGGAAAAACGTTGCCCAGTCTGATCAGTCTTGATTTCTGCTGTGATATTTGGATAGCAGAGTCAGAATTTGGTGTAAACAACATGAAAGCATCCTGCCTTGTATCAGAAGTTCGTTCTGGTGCCACTGTTGTATGGGTGTATGGGTATTATATCGTGCTGCTTAGTACCAACTGAGCGTCATTACTAGAGTATTGTTACTAAGCATGTCCATCCCTTTATGTTCACAGCGTACCCATTTCTGATGGCTGCTTCCAGCAGAACAACGCAGCATGTCACAAAGCTCAAATCATCTCAAACTGGATCCTTGAACATGACAATGAGTCCAGTGTACTCAAATGGCCTCTACAGTCACCGCCAGTGGATGTGGGGGAATGGAAGATCACAGATATAGAGCCAAATCTGCAAAGTCGGTATCATTCTTTGATGTCAGTATGGACTAAAATCTTAAGAATGCTTCGAGCATTTTGATGAATCTATGCCACAAAGCATTTAGACTGATCTGAAGGAAAAATGGGGCCCAACCCAGTCATTGATACCTAACAAACTGGCATGTGAGTGTAGAGTTGTATATGAGGGGAGTTCACATTGGGTTTTGAGTATTATTACATCTGCTTGTAACAGTGCAATAATGGAATACAGCAATAGAAAACACTTTGAACAGTACTGCAGACATCTCAGACTCCACAAGCCTCTTAATTTTATTCTGTGCTGGCAAATTTGACCAAATTAATAAAGACTGAAATAAAACACATTTCCTACATTCTTGGTTACTTTTCCAAGTATGCTATATGGTTATTTACTGTTTTTATTACCATTTTCAATATCATAATCTCAGTTCTCAAGTAAACTCAGCGTCACAAAGAGCGATTTGCTCTTCAAGCTCTGTAATCAGCAGACTGCAGAACAGTGTAACCCTAACTGCACCGAGTGACTGGTTGAAGCACAAGTCTCGTGATTTGGCTAGTGGGAAAAGCCTCACACGTCAGGTCCCTGCTGATCATTTCCCAAATTCATATCGATGGAATTTTTGAATTGTTGTTCCATGTTTAGACGAGTCTTCTGTTTTTATCAGTTGATAAAGAATCAAGTTAAAGCGCTAATTCTGCCAGCTGTGATGTCTCACAGCACGTGTGTAGATAAATTGCTGAAAGTGCGCTAGTACAGAATAAATGGGGACAGCAGTCTGAAGAGGTTTGAATACTCAGAATACTGAAAACTAGAGATGTACTGTATAAATGCCAGTCCACACCACTCCATGTTGTTCCAAAGCAGAGCTCACTCAGGGTGCCAGACCCAACTTGTTTAGTTTATTCTGTAACGTGTAGGTATGTAAACATGTTTATGTTGGACTAAATGTGCCGAAGTAACTACTTGCATCTTTTGCTGTATTGGTTTGCCCTCTTGTGGGCATCATGTAGTGTTTGAATGGCTCAAATGTTTGTGGGTTGTTTATAATGATTCAGCAGTTCTCATGAATTCTATGCCATTTTCTGGGCTTCTAAATCACTTTACATCTTGGTATCAGAGAGTCTGTTTTGCAGAGGGAAGAGCAGTGCAAGAGCTTAAAAAAAAACACGCCCTCCCTCTCTCCGAGTCTGCAGTCTGGGAGGATATTTCCAGACACACCGTCTCATGTGGATCTGGACACAAACCTGTGGAACCTGGATGGAGCCTGCAGATGTGTGCTAGACTGAGAGCCGTCCTCGTCGTCCCCGTCTGTCTCGCTGTCTTCAGTGTCGTCCTGTTTCCATCACAAGGAAGACAACAGTGAGTCGTCTCCCCTCATACAGACAAACACAGTAGACAGGGACAGGCCTCTACATGCAAATCATCTCACACCTCCTGCTCCGACTCTGTTCCAGATAACTTCTTGTCCTTGCCTTTGGCGCCAGCACCTCCGTTTTTGCGACCAGACCCTGGTTTTCGACCTCTGAGGAAGAAAAAAAATAACCGTGTAAGGAAATGTGATAGCAGGTCCTACTTTAAAGTTTCAAAAGAATATTTACGAGACAGCACATGAAACAGAACGTACACTTGGGCTACTGTGGACGAGGGAACTAGAAATCAATTGTTTAACTTAGTGCACAAAAATGTTTTAAATGAAAAACAGTAGCTAATGTGGCTTTTTTTTAAAAGCAGAAATCCTCTCCTTGCAACTTTAAGTTAACTCCAGAGTAGAACAGTGTGATGCATACTGCTGGTGGAAATTACTCTGAGGCACTTGCTGACACCAAATGTCTAAACATTACAAGTTTTACGACCACTTTGAATTGAATATGAATCCAATCAGCCGCAGTCTGCAGAGAAAAGCCTTCTCTTACTCATTTAATTCATGTCTAATTCCCCGCCAAGCTCTCTGCTACAAATTAGCTGCGGTGCCGGCGTCTGATCTGACAGTCAATACTGCATTTTCTTGTCTACAATTCCTCAATAATTAATTTTCGCTCTGGCCAGTTCGTTCATTTTCTTCTGTTATTTTTGGGGAGATAATCTAGAATCACAAAACTAAAGGAACACGGGAGTACGGTAACACTGCAAGGATTATAGACCAATTTACAGCAGTGCTCATTTCCAGAAGAGGAAAAGATAACGTACACAGATTCTGTCTGTTCGTGGAGCGAATCGTTTTTAGTTTAAACCGATGTGCATGTGTGCACTTATCAGAGCTGACTGAATTACAAACTGCTTAATGAAATAAGTCCAAATTATCTGCAGCTGGATTGGCTGCCTCATATCACCCTTTAGTGTTTTCATCGTGTATGTGAAATACTCCTTCCATTTCAAAGCATCATGACTCTTTCTCTACGTGTTTGGGTGTCTGTGTGAGCGAATGTTACCTCCGTGGGACTTTCTCTCCTCCCCCCTCGGTGTGGTTCTCTTCCCCCTCTCCCTGCATGTCTGGCACCGCCGCAACCAGGTCTTTTAAAAAATCAAACTGCTGCTCCAGCTCAATGCACTGCTTTCTGTGAATAAATATGAACAGTTTTCTCCTCAGCCTTACTTGCCAAGTGAAATATAAGCTTTTATCAAAAAGACAGCAAGCTTAATGGTGGTACAAACTCATTTTAACAACACATACAGTCTGAGTCACAGGGAAAGATTGTTTTGGCGGGCTGTCTTACTCAGGCCAGAAATACTTTCAGATACAAGGGATTCAGCAATGTGCTGCAAATGTGCTCCACAGAACTATCAGGCTCCCACCACACAGTAAATCATGCTGTGTAACAGGATGCCATTTTTTTTGTAAAGACGGCTCATAATGATTTTCCTTACTCATTTATCTTTTTGCAATGTGTAGGGTTAGTCCTTGTCAGTTCATCAAATGCTTTCCCACCTCACCATCTTACCTGAAAAAACATTCCAGGTGGAGGATACACATCCTAAATAGGAATCGTGGAAAATTTCAGGTTCTGGCTGTCATTAGCTTTCTTAAAAATATTTCAAAGGATGATGGTAGGGCTGTTTTTAGACATTTTCCAAAATCATTTTTGAGGGGCTACTTTAAAATGACATTATCTACTTTAAAGTGTTTTAGGTAATTTTTTTCTTAGGAAGATGAGAAAGAAAACCATCACAATCTTTACTTAAAAAGTCAATTTGGATTTGGTACATGTTGTCATGTAAAAACAAAATTATTCTAGGGAAATATTCAAAAACACTTTTCAACATTTCACTGAGGATTACTTTTTGAGTAAACTAATGACTTAAGTCCTGAAATTTTGCACAATTCCCATTTTGTGAAATTTGATTAAATGAGATGAAAGAACTGTTAAATGTACTGTTAAAACTAATCAGAAGAAAACTGACCTAAAATAAGTATATTGTGTATGTTATGAATAATCGTTATTTTTAAATGTGAATCAAGCAAAGCTACTTTAGTAAAGTCCAAGAATGAAATTATCGAGCTGAAAGTTCATGAGTCCACTTTAAAAGTAAACAAAATAAAGGCCTGACAGCATTTCAGCTACACTCATTAAAAACAAATACAATTCTATATAAACAACTTTTCCCCTTTTCTTCAACTACCTCTTTCTGGCTATAATATACCAGTGATCTGAACAGCAGATGGCTTTGCCTTCCTAAGAAGTTCATCTCCAACACAGTGCAACACAGACAGGGCTCTCAATGAAGACAAACACAGAACTTACAGATGTGCCGTTGTCATTGTCTTTGCATTCCTAGATTGGGTGACTTGACAAGCCTTTGTAAGCAAGGACTCCAAAAAAAGCTCCAGTGCTCTTGCTGATATCTTGGATAAGGGAAGTACAGTGAAGCAGTGGTTGTGTTTGTACTTTAAAATCAAACATGCAATAATAGACAACTTGACACAACAACACAACAGACTGAGGAAGCATTTTTCTCTAATTATTAATCAGTCTTTTACAATTTATAATTCAAGACAGAACTTGCACAGTGACGACTGCAGGCAGGAAGGATACATATAATAACAGGCACTGCTGCAGCCACTTTGCCTATTTCTTCATCTGTCTGCATAATCTTCTTAATCCTTGCCTGAAATGAGAAAAGGTCGATTTTTATGCATGTGTCTACAGCAACGCTTCAAATTTTCTTTCTCTTAAAAAACAACAACAAACATTTTCAGTGAAAACGCGCTGAAATTCGGGGACAACCTAGTTTGCAGTACAGCACATCGAATAACGTGAGGTCCCCACAAAGTAACTGCAATCATTACTATTACACTACTCACGTAGTGTGAGGATTGTAGATACATTATCCAGCTTATTACAATAAAGAATGGATTTATTCACATTTATTTACGTGCCGTTAAGCCTAGCTTGAGATGCTAAAAACAACGTCAATTAGTAGACCAACTTAAATAGCACGCCTGCTATGTGTGTACACCACCAACTAATGACATACAGGGGATGTTTGGTCACTAATTTCATGACATCAACTACTTTTCACTAAGGCATGTGCTTTGTATACTAAATGGTTTGGGAGTGTTAGATGGCTTGTACGCTCTCTAAGCAACAAAAGAGGCCGAATTCCACTTAAGCTAGTTACAGAACTTAGCTTTCCATGTTACACTTTGCTAACGTTAGCTTGCTTTGACACCGGCTCAGCACAGTTTAAACTTACCGGAGGAAATCTGGCGTTGTATTTCTTCTTTTTGCTGGGCATAATTAAATTACCTGGGTGGCTAAACTAAACTAAAATACAATATATGCTATATTTGTATTCTATTTCATACAGAAATTCGCCTCCACCGCGCACACACCAGATAGTGGTGGCTATCCGGCTAACTAGTTAGCACATCGTCTTCGTCACTCGTTCCTCGGTGCGGTCAGTTTGTTTCCGCAGGGTCTCCGTGCCGTCAGGTTGGGAGCGCATGTCGTTCCGCAAATGCAAAGAAAAGAAATACTTTTATTTAACCATAGTAATGGAACCTGTTTATTTTTAAAGCTTAACAAAATACAAATGTGGGAAACTTACATATTTGACTTGTACACATACCGAGGAACATGCAAGTTTTTTAAAAGTCGCTGAATCTAGTACAGCATAACTTATGTTTAAAATTATGTTATAGCAAAACGTAAAAATATATATTTATATCACGTTGTACATACGGTCGAATTTGTGGACGAGGTACGTAATTTAATTGATGTATAAATAATTATTAGTTAAACTCCCAGCCACCTGAATGGATTTTGGCTCTTAGATACAGAAGAGCTGCTGCGCTTATGCGGAAGATCAACACTGAACAACAAACTTCGACATCTACGGCTAGAGTAAGCCTTTATGTTCAAAGTTTAACATCGACGTGCGACTATTTACGTTTTGAATGGGGAAACTGTGAATGTTAAAGCGTCAGTTGTATTCAACAGCTGGCTAGAAATGGCTAGCCAGGACGAGTGTGTACATTTATAAAGACGACTAGCTTGTCGGCTAGCTACAACAATGCTAGCAGTCAGAAAGCTGTTCTGCGTGTTCTTTGACATGTCAGCTGTAGGCGGTATACTGGGGTCGATAGCAGCTTTAGTGTGAAACTGAATCAGTGGTAGAGATACGCTAACTTTCGCTGTTGTAGCAGGCTAGCTAGTAGCATTCATAAGCAATTCAGCTGTCCACTTCTGTCGAAGTTTGGCAGGGTTGTAAGCTAATAAATAACAGCAAAAGGGTTGTAAGCTAACACAGAGGCTAAACCAGTGGCTTTTATACAAATAATAACTCCATTCTTCAACTCAACAGGCAGGCTTCAGAACTTGTTTACTCGTGTAACTGCTATACCATTATGGAGGAAGAAGAGGGCCCTGTTGATGGCGAGATGAGGACCCCCTTTGCTGCAGAGACCTATGCTGCTGAAGCCATGGCTGCAGACATGGACCCCTGGATTGTTTTTGACTCTAGAAGAACTCCCAGATCCGAGTTTGATGGCTGGTTGGAGAGTAACAGGCCCTCCCAAGTGTCCAGATTTGGAGACGAGGAGGGTGGCGTCAGCCCTGTGGGGTGGATTGCTGTGGTGGGCCCAAACCACTGCCCCAGTGGTGCGGATGTCACAGGACTCCAGGAGAGTTGGGAGAAACTTTTGGCGAGTTCCCGGCCCGTCACCTTCCAGACAGTGAGGGAGCTGGCCCTGAACCATAGGGTACTCTCAGGCAAGTGGCTTATGCACTTGGACACTGGTTTCAAGTTGGACCACGCTTGGGAATGTGTGGCAAGAGCAGCCCTAGATGGCAAGATCTCACTCGTTAAAGTCAGCCCATTTGACCGCAAGGCAGAGGGCAAGCAGGTCATTTGTGCCTATAACCAGAACTTCACTGATGAGAATGAGGTCATGAGGCTGGATTCGGTCATTCGTGCCACAGGGGTCAAATGCCCTCTCTCCTACAAGCCAGATGTGTATACATACCTGGGAATCTATCGGAACAACCGCTGGAATGTTTGCCCCACCATATACGAGAGCAAGTTCGACCTGGAGTGTGTGCCCAGGCGTTCCCACATCATCAACAAAGTTACCAATCTTGAGGTAACATAAGCCACTCAGACCAAGAGAGGAGTTTTGCTGTAACAGTATGTGAAGAGGTGCGTGATGATCCCAGGAGATGGGTTGGACAGTACAGTCCTCTGACTGCAACTATTTAGAACATCATTGGTTGAACTCCGATCACAACTTCATCCTTTTCTTTTTCTTTTTGGAAAAAAGAAAAAAAAAAAATCCAAAACACTAAATTTGTCTCTTCTTTTTGTGTTGTAAAATTTTCTGAATGACCTGAAACACTTTCAGATTCTTTATTTTGTATTGAAAATATTGTATACAAGAATAGTAGTACTAACAAGATTCTAACAGGCTCGAGTGACGGGAAGAACACTAACATCCTTGATTTGTATGCACATTTTCAGAAGATCCACTGAAGCACTCCTTGTTGCCATTTTACATTTGTCTCTTGCGTTTGGCTTTTTTTTCCCCCCTTTGTACTGTATAACAGTTACAGAGTTGCAAAGTAAAATACTCTTTTGAAAATCGTCTTTATATGTTGTGGTATTTATTGCCAAAACAGTGTTTTGTATGTTGACAAAGTCTCATTCCAAAAAAAAAAGCACAATTATACTACGATCCACTTTCATAATACACGTAAAAACATAATTACATTTCAGTAAAGCACCTTACTGCAGAGTATAGCAAGTCTGAAACAGCTGAGTTAAAATGCAACCATTACTGATAAAATAAGTGTAGAAAAACTGATTACAGAGCAGTGGAAACTAATACCACATAAAAAGCACAATCTCTAGTATAAGCACATATATAGTAATGTTGCTTGTTTGATAAATGTACACCTTCATTTTGTTTCCAAAACATTCAGATAGTTTGTGTTAACCTTCAGAAAACAATGGTGCAATCCAAAGAGATTATTTTTTTAAAAATGGACATAATCTGTGTAGACTTACCTCTAGATCTGATTACATATATATGAACCCTTTTGTATAAAGACAAAAAAAGAGACAAAAGCTGCACATTTTTGTGGCCACAGCTACCAAAATTGTTCAAATGACAGTACAAAAACATGCTTAACATGTTCCAAAAATAATCACCACACCGGATACCTTTATCAAAGTACCCATGCTGTCTGTCTTCTTAAAACATTCGCTGGAGAATCTGTCTCCAGCATCAATATGTTGACAGTGACCTAAACGTTTAGTCACAGATGCTGGACATGGTTTCACAGGGCATGAAATCTGATCACCTACATTATGGGTTTTGCAATTTATCAGACAAACTATATGACTGGGCAAGGCGTCAGACTGAATACCATAAAGTCATTGCTGGTATTTTAAGAAGTGTGTCCACAGTGAGCAGTGCTGCTACATTCGGTCTCCTCTGCCTACTTCCTTTTTTGCCTTACAATAATAAAGAAGTTTTAGTCCTGATGGCCACAGGGGAAGATACAATTGGTCTTTGGGAAAATGAAAGAAACTTTAAGTCGGGTGTCCTGACACAAACCCAGCTTGGCTTCCACTGTTAAAAATGGAAATAAGACGGTCCTCATCAGCAGACATCAACTCATCGAAGTCTTCGAGCATTTGGTTGTTATTGGGTCTGCTGTCTGTCATGATTTCGTTCTGGAGCAGATGCACAATGCTGTTGGGGTAATTCATCCAAGTGCTTCCTGGGTTGCTGGCAGGGTCAGAAGTGTTCTGAGATGCTGCACTAGTCTGGGCAGCAGTAGAGGAGCCCGAAGGGCCAGTCGGCTGACATGAAGGATGATTTACACCAACAAGCGGGGGGTTCAGAAGATCCTCCAAGTCATCCATGTTGAGGCTGTCCAGGTTGACCGGGACCTGGCCTTCAGTGAAGCTAGGGAAATCTGGGATATCGTCATCCACAAGTGGTGGTTCTCCCCGGAACTGAGTGCTCTGGAGGGTGAAGGAGTTGCTTGTCTGTGAAGAGGCCAAGTTTACTTGAGAAGCTGAGGGCTCCTGCTGGGTGATAGTCGAGGAAATGTTGGGGAAGAATTCATGAAGATCTGACAGGTTGACTGTTGAGTAGTCCTGATTGGAAGTGGAAGTGATGGTAGAGGAGACGGTGGCCGGTGATGGGTTCATTGAAAAGCTAGACACTGGGTTTGCTTTTGGTTGGGAGCCCAGGGCTGTCATCTTCCACTGGTTGGTAGGAGCTGCTGACATGTTGGAGGCTTCTACCTTTGTCTGCTCAGAAAATAGCTGGCCTGGTTGGAAGGAGTATTGGGGATGTGATTTTGCCCCAGTGGGACCAGTGGGCACCACAGCTGCTGCAAACACAAGCAAGTGATTTGAGAACTCACTGCAGAAAATCCTTCTCACATATTTCAACTGCTTTAAGACAGGAAGACGAGGAGATTGAAACTAACACCAATCTAAATTACTGTTTTATTATTTAGAGTATTATTTATTATAAGCGGACATTAACTAGCATCAAATTACATTTGCCAAGCATGACAATTTTTGAATGAATCCATTTGTTAGTTGGTGTAAAAAATATCAGGAAGTAAAGTAAAATGTCTTCAAATGAGTTCAAATAAGGAAGGAACATCTGCAACAGACTCACCAGCTTGTTGGTTCAGTAATGGAGGCTTGGCTGTCAGCTTTCTCCTTGATGGGTTTAGGTGCTGTCTATCTTGTGGAGTGGTCACTGAAATGTCAGAAGACGTCTTTATAATACCGTGCTTAACAACAGTGTAACCATTATCCAATTATACTATGCTCAGCTGACGGAAAAAAAATCTTATTAACCTACCACTAGATAGCAAGGGCCCTAGCTTCAGGTTCTGGAACATATCTCCTGTTCGCTTTCTCTTCTCACTCAGCCTGTATTCATCTGCCAGGGTGGAAATGATAAAGAAGTTAAATTTGAGCAAAGATGCACATATTCAGCACATTTTCTGCATATAATATATTTTACCTGGATCTGATGGCAGGTACTGGAAGTCCATTGGCTCACTGACTTCTCGGTCAGAGGGCCGCCGGAGCTGCATCTTGACTCTCACAGGCTCAGTGAGGTTAGTGTCACGGTAGGGCGGAGTGCGAAACACAATGGCCACCTGCCTGTGGACATCAGCTTGGGAGAAAGTGCCCTTCCCCTCCCAAGAGTCTTGGAAGAAACGCACCTCGATGTCCTCTGCAGGGAAAGAGAAAATGGCAAATGTAACAACATACTGCAGCTGGTGATGAACTCAAAAAGAATAATCAGATAATCGGGCACTAACTCGCCGGCTTCGGTGCAAAAGCAGCTCTGATGTTTTTGATTAACAGAGAAAAGACCCCGGGGGTGTTACATCACATTTGCTGCTACGCAACACTCAAGTTTAACAACAACTTAGAAGGCTCGCAGCCAGCTTCAGTTGTTAAACTTCAACCAAAAGGGTTTAATGTTCAAAGCAGATATGTGACAGCTCCGCTCGTTGTGAAAGTAGCTGTGTGACAGGCTCCCAGAGACAGCAGGACCAAGAGATGAACTAGTACAAAATTCAGCCTTCTCACAATCTTTTTTCGCAATGATGCAATTTGTATCCAGTTTAAGATGTATCAAATGATACTCAGGGGAGCACCCACATCCAAAATACAAAGCATATATGCGTGCCTTGATCAAACAGCAGCAGATAAGTGAGGGAAGAAAAAAAAAAGGGCTTTTATAATGAGCATAAAGTGATCACTTTAAAAGAAACTGTTGTACAGAAACTTGAGAAAATAGAATTCCATTTTCAAAGGTAGTATGTGTAAACAGCAGCAGTTACGGCTTCTCATTAAGTTCTTAGAAAACTGGAAAAGAATGAGAAGAAGAAGAAAGCTTTAACTCAGTACAAAAACAGATTAGGTGACTGCTTTGCATTGTGTTACACACAGCAGCTTCGGTGAGATGCAATAAAATCCCACATGTGGAACAAAGGCACAGTCTGAACCCAGAGGTTTCTGAAGTGCATACGTGATGCTTCAGTCAACTTTTTTTTTAAAATTTCCATCATCACCTACAGCAGTTTCCTAGCAACTAACATTAGCACTCCTTTGGAGTCATCTTTGTGTCCACCTAAATCAAGTCCTGTCACTACTTTTCTCTCATTGCTGCTGAGACCTGCTGCGGCTGAAAACAACCTCAGTGAGTTCAAAGTTTGCAGACAGGAAAAACCAACACACAATAAAATAATTCCTCTGATCATTTTTGGAGACTGTATTCTAGTGGGAAGGTAGAGCATACAGCCCGATCCGGAGGGGAGGTGTGGGAAGCCAGATCGAGCGCCCCCTTCCGGCTCTCCTCTCTGCTCTCTCCTATCTTGTCTCTTTTGTCTTACTTCTCTCTATCACCTTTTCTATCCCTTTGAAGAAGTGAGGCTCCATAAATGCTAAGGAGGTAAGTATTATTTCTCAGTTGCAGTGAATAGATAGGAGAAAATAAACTGTTGAAAACTAAACAGAAGAAAGAATAAGAGAAATAACAATTTAACATAAATCAGTGACACACTCCGGGACCTGATCAACCCTGGCAGGGCCTCCTTGGATGAAGGTGTCTAGTGAAAATGGCCAAAACACAAGAATGCAAGGTCCACTACTGACAATGTGTCCCAAATCTTAATATGATAACCTAGATCAGATCTCTAATCCCCCCAAAAATGTCAGATTAGCTTGGGTAAAAGACCGAAAGTTTCCTCATAACAGCCATCCCTCAAGATTCTCGCCATTTAACGCAATGCATTATCAGGGACTACAACATCTAGTCCTTTTACTGAATTAGCAAGTTACACCTTTCCCATTTAAGACAGTCGTTTGATGAATTATTAAAGTGTAACTGTAGTGTATTATAGTGCAATATCTTGATTAATGTGGCTTTAAAGTCTATTAATGGGAAGCAGTGACTAGCAAATAGAATGATCTGGTTCCAAAGAATTCATAAAACATGGGATATAGCACTACATGCTATATTACAATATTAAGTCAATAAATAAATAACATAACAACAGCTGGTAGAGTTGCTGGTGTTACTTTCATTATGAGAAAAGTGCTTCATCAAATGACTTTCAACACCCAGCCGTTATTTATCTTTCCTTGTCTACAGTTAGCCCAGACAAATTTCAGTTTTCCATATGTCTGACATTAGCCAACATTAATTAGCAGTCAGTGTGCAGTCATTCAAGAATATTCTCAATGACTGTACAGTGGGCAGTGTTGTTGACTGCGCTGTCTAACATCTATAAGCTTAATGTTCACTACATGTTTACTTAGAATATCTAAGTCACAGCATGCCAAAGAAGACGTAGGAGTAACACACATGGTCAAAGAGACTAGTAAATATTTTTAGTACAGGTGACCTGTATTATAATGTTTAAACAATTTCTGTGTTTATTGCCTGAGGCTTCGAGTATAGACATATCAGTATTGGCATATTTGACCTACATATGTTCATTAAGTGGCAGCTTTGTTGGCTCTGGCATCAGCCAGCAGCCTATTCTGTATCTGAACAACAACAAAAATGATATCACTGTGTAAACTCACTGCTCTGGACAAACACAATCGTGTTATTCCTTAGTTGTTTCTCTGAAGTGGAATCTGTCAGATAATTTGGCAACCGGAAAGGCAGTGGTAGAAGTAAAACTTCCAGATAAAAAAAGCCTTTTTAAAAAACATTTTAGGGGAATGAGGGTAAAACTGATTTAGTTAATCTGGAAAGAACAGATTTTTTCAGTGTGACCAGTCGATTGGTTAAGAAATACAGAAGATTTTATTTGAATAAGATATCCTGAGGTTGACTCTAAGAAGACACAGTGTTGTTCTACTTGAGGCTGGCTAACCACGTGTGTCCAGTAAAAAAGTGGACTTGCTTTAACTTAAAGGGGAAATGAGCACTGAAAGCCTCAGTATGTCTCTCTAACACGTGTTTGTAAGTTGCATTATGATATAGGACGGCTCAGTTTAGTGTGTAATGCCAGGTAGTCTGCCTTTTTTAAGCTTTTTTAATATATCCATTACATGCATAATTAGCACATCTGCTGTTTTGAAGAAGGAAACTAAGCCATGACAGCTGCTGTAAAAAATGGAAACCCAGTCACCTCATATAGTATACTTTATTAAGTGAGTGAGTCACTCTTCTATTTTGAGACCACTTGCTTCTAACTTCTTCTCTTCTCACACAATCTTCTGTGGGTGTAAAGGACTTACACCGTTTCCGCTCTACGTGTATTGCAAGTTTTACATCTGCTTACTCAGTCCTGAGTTCTATTTATGGATTATTCAGTCTGAAAGTGTAGGTTTAGTTGTGCTGTGTGCCGCGGTGCTCTTTCGGTATCTGTACAGTAACACTGTACCTTTTTGCACTTTGTCACACAGCAGAAAGATTTCATCCCCTCCTTTGCAGCTTCCAGAGTTGCGGTTGACTCTGCAGATCTTTAGCTCTGCTGTGTTTGGAGCCCCTGCAAGACAGAACAAAAGCCTTTATGTGCCGATGAACACGATAGTAGTGCAACACTTAAATATCACACACATGCTAAACGCACTCTGGCTGGCACTTCGATACCTGGGTGGCTAACGTCTCCGTTTTATTTGGCTTAATTTGTCTACTTTTGTAGAAAGTGAAATTAAACTTTTCAGCCGTTTGGAGAAACACACAGATGTATGTATTTGATCCACAAGTGAGTCTGTGGTGATGTCTATTTCTTGTAAATACCTTCAAACTGAGAGGAAACATTAATTTGCAAAGAGGAACAGAGAATCACTGAGGGCATGGAAGGCTGCAGGACATTTGGAAGTTTTATAGTCGTGATTATACGTGTGAACGTGCTGGTACAGAGAGCTCAGACTGATACTCGTCTCTCTACAATGGTACAGTACTTACTATAAGCACCTCTTACCTTATATTATTAACATATAAGAAATATATATATCAGCTAATTTGGTGCATATGCATTTCTGTTCACGTGTGCTGTGTTCAACTCACTGTTGTCATAGATGGGCTGTGACACCACAGGCTCCAGAGGATAGAGCTCCCCTGTAGAGAGAGTGATGGAGGCCTGGAAGCAAAGCCGGACTGAATTTAGGTCAAACTCTTCCTCCCACACCTTAGCCTCGGGAACTGTATCCAAGAAAGAGAAGGAAAAAGGCGTGGTACGCAACACACAATAAAACACTCAAGCAAACCACTGCATCCTGTCATACTACTTTTCAGCACACAGCCACCACCCGCTATCGTCTCAGTAACAAACATGAAGTAGAATTTGCTTAGTGTTGTTGATAAGAGTTGACCATACAGAAGTTAACGCATAGCTGTTGCATGAGAAGAAGTCAGTAATCCAAATTAAGCATATGATTACAATTATCCTCCAAAATGATGTTATCATATCCTTTAAGGACAAAGGTAGTTAACATAAACAATCACTAATATCTGTGGTGGAGACTCATCTCTAACTATGGCCACTTACTGTTAAATGGGTTATTATTTGTCTGCAGTCTACAAGTGATGGCCTCATTTACATCCTTCTTCTTCACACATTGTATACCCAGGTTCTGAAAACTGAAAGGACAAAACACAAAACAACTTTTTAGACATTTAGCAACACAGTTCATGCAATGATCTTTTGACCCAGTTTACTTTTTCGGTTAACAAACATTGCACTGCTACTTCCTGAAGTATTTGCTGTTCTTGACTTCTACCCCATATCTTCCCTTATTCTGGCTGTACTAATGACTGTGTTTGAACTGCTTGTGTCCAGTACCTGCATTATACCTGCATTATAACCTAACCTAATTATTATTATTATTATTATTGTTATTGTTGTTGTTGTTGTTGTTGTTGTTGTTGTTGTTGTTGTTGTTGTTGTTGTTGTTAGTCACAGTCAAATATAGTTTAACAATTAAAAAAAGTTGTTCCTAGCATACAGATGTTTTATGTACTTTTCTGGGTTATTTAATAGGATGTTTTATTAATTTCGACTCCAGGGAGACTGTAATTAGAAACAACAGTGTAACGGTTTCCCTTTTATAACTCGTGTGGTGATCTAGAGCAATGATCAGGATATAAACTGTTCAGTGTGAAAAACAATTGCCTAACATAAGCACGTGCAATTGCTCATGTTGAATCACAGTGCACACGTCTGTCTGCAGTACAAGCTGATTTGTTTGACCTTTGTCACTGTTTCAATGAAGACAGAAAAAACTGTCATGTCTTGCCAGGTATATGGGTTCAGTAGGTTTCAACATATCTTATCAGTCAGTATTTCCACTTCAGAACCAAATTGGGAATGATTTGGGGGTTTTTCCAACTTGTGGAAATTTTGTTCTGGTTGTAATACAGAGGAAATGTTAACTCTTTTGTACTAAAAAAAGTATTCTGTTAAATTTTTGCTCATCTAGACACCAAGCAAGGTGACAGCACACACGTCATTTTCCAGAACCGATCAAGGGCTAATCTAGGTCAGTCACTGCAAAACTCCACTTTGCATTAGCCTGAAACTGCAGTTTTCCTCGAGACACCGTAGCGCTCTGTATTGCTTTTTTTCCTTTAGGTTTCTCTGAAGTGTCTGATTTTATCTTTACATACAAACCAGTCCTACCTGTGTATCCGTCTCTCCTGCAGGTCAGCCTCATAGTAGCCGTGTTTGCAGTCTTTTCCAACCAGCTCATGAGGATGAGGCTTGTAGGGTGCGTTCTTTGTCACCAATGAGATGCGAACACGCAGGGGGCCGCTGTAGTTGTGCACCTGTCCATAACAAAACAGAGTTTTACTGATAGAAGGTTCAGCCATAAGGGCACCTGCATTGTCTACAGCTTAAACAAACTCACTGCATGCAACTTGCAGAGAAGAATTACAGGTTCTGATACACAAACGTTCGTCTGATGACCAACTGGTGGTGCTGTTCATTTTAGGGTCTATGACTAAGTTGTTTGCAATGCTTCACCCCATTAATTCAAGTTAACGAACTGGACATCTCAACTATGTTTACAGTACTGATGCCTTCTAGGACATTTTTAATATTGTCCTAATATTGTCCTAGTGCCGGTCGGACAGGTCCATTCTTCAGTTTGGGTTTATGACTTTGTACTAACAGATGCACCTTGCAAACCAAGCTTGTTAGCGTTAGCTGATAACATCACTCCATTCTTTCATAGTCCAGAATTAATTTTGCCGATATTGTAGGAAAAATGTTTTCTTCTGGAAATTACGTTTTCTTTTCTTTCTTTTTTTACTTAAACAGTTTTTATTAATTATCAAGAAAAGCATAAAACATAACAAGCAAACAAAAAAGAAAGAAAGACAAAAAAACCCAAAGGGAATATATTAAAGTCATTATATACCTGTACAAATACACATATGGGGTAAAGGGGAGAGAGAAAGAAAAAAAAAAAAAACACACACACACACACACACACACACAAAACCCCACATATTTTCACTCAATTACCCACAGATTTAGAAAGAGAAAAAGATAAACTCCAAGAATGAATTGTTGTCCTTTACGCTTATTTCCTATTTAACTGAGAACATCTTAATTGCAACCCCCCCCCCCCCCCCCCCTCAACAGTTGGGACAAATCACTTGGCAAATAAGAAATTACATTACATTTTCAATTGAAATGATCAACACAAATATATATATATATATATATATATATATATATATATATATATATATATATATATATATATATATATATATATATATATATATATATCTTTTGTTTGTTTGTTTTTTTTACATGAAATGAGGGGAAGCAGAGAATTTCTACCAACAACCACCTACAAGCAGCTGCTTCTTATGCACACGTGTACGTTCTGTTGTGATTTAACTAAACTTCTAACGTCTGATTCTCCTTATCCTAGAAAAAGGATAGCATTTTTGAATAATATTGGATTTCTTTCTTGCTTCATCCATCACGCATACACAGTCTGTGTTCCTAACGTTCAACAGGAAAAACAGATGTTTCAGCTGGAGAAAACATTTTTTCAGCACCGACCTTCTCCACCATAAATGTACAGTTGACGTACATGAGTCACTGCGGAAACAGTTGCTGTGGTTGCATGCACCCGTTTTACCTAAATCTTCACCAATGTGTATATTATCTGTAATGTAAATGATATTTAATGAATCGTCGCTAAAACGCATCAGTAAGTTGTGCCAGCTCACCTTGATTGCTGGGTGCGTCTTAGTGGTGTCATTGCTTTTTTCTCCGGGAATGCTGCCAGCAGACCGTCCCTCACACTTGTACCTAAATCTCATCCCCCTTTGCTTTGGCTGCTCGATAATCTCTATGTAGGGAGCTGTTGAGGAAAGCAAAGGCATTGTGTCATTGTGAAATACTGCTTTACTTGTGTCAGTGTGTCAACACAGACAGCCTCATCGATCGTCACTACACCCGAGGGTAGAAATGTTTACTCATGAAATCGCTGCAGAGAACATCAGTAATTCTTTTTAAAAAAGGAAAGTGCGCTTACCCTGGTTGAGCGGGGTAAGGCTCCATCCATATCCAGCTGTGGTGAACAGAAACAAGGAAGGAATTTAACCAACTTATTGAGGAAAAACTGCAGGTTTTCCATCTACGACTTACACGAGGAAGCACGCAGTGGTGGTGGAGATGACAAAAATAACAGAAAACAGATATGTTGCATATTTGTGGTTTAGTCAGAGTTTGTCATTTGTGGTGAGGTCAGGGTGGAATTCTACAGGAGAGTGCAGCATCCAACGGGGTCGAAGGACGCCTAGATACAAGGGCCTCCTAGCTAAATATAATCTCTGGTTGTCATAAACCACTTGCCTGCAAAGCTACCGAGAAGGAGACGACGTGCAGAAAAAGGCAAACAATGACAGGCAGGGCTTTTAATATTGGTGTCAGGTTACCAGCTTTGTTGCTGGAAGCCTTTAGTGCAGGGTGCACTCCAGTTTCAGGCAGTAAGTAAGGTATGACACTGCGTGAGTCGATCAAAGCTCCACCCATCAGCAGGCAGGAAAGGTTCAGTTCAAAAGCTTGAGTAGAGTCCTTTCCATGCTGTAACATGTTCGCTTTCTAGCCTTAGCTCAAAGACATTAATCTTGCTTTTTAGGTTCTGATCATACCTAAAATGCCAGAATAATACTGAATGAAGAGGCTGAGTAAAGCCCCAAAGTGAAGACTAAAAATAACAAACAAACAAACAAACAAAAGTTGTTGTTTGTTAAAAAAAAATGGATGACATGAGTCTGTAATGACTGCATTTCGACCACTTATGTGAAAGACAGTCTTTTCTACTTACTGAGTCTGGATGATGTGAAAGTGAAAGCACATACCCACAATGACCGAAAGTTTATTAATGACTGAATTAAGAGCATCACAGCTGAGGCCTTCGATACTGTTGCTAGAATCACTTTCATTTTACTGACCGAACAAAGGGACATACTTTTATGATGCTCAGTCAGATGTTGGCTGTTTGTCGTGCCAATATCGACAACCAAGACAGAGATAAGTGACACTTATCAACAAACATAATCTATTTTAAGGTTTATAACATTTGCATAAAGTGTGGCTGCACTCTAAACATAGGAAGTCAACAGAACTCCATTATAAAATCTCGTTTGTTTATGGTTTAGCCTAAAGGCAAAGGCATATATGGAATAAAATAGAAACGGAAGCGGCTGTGAAATCTTCACAGTATCTGCATACACGTGTTCTCCTGAACACAGAGCTTATTGCCACAATTTCCTATCGGAACCGTTTTTGTCAATTAAAGCCGGAGTGGGCGGTTGCTAAACGCGTCGCCCAATTAAATACGACTTTTTTTTATTGAAAAGAACGTTATACGGTGGTTTTAACCAGGCCGAATTTAAAATACACTATTCACTGTGACTGACAAGCTTTTGAGAGCGTGATTCACAAAGAATATTTCCACTAACAAACAGAAAAACATTAAATGGCGAGAGTTCTGAACGAAGTTTCAGTGGCTAGAAGGAAATCTCTCAAGTGGACAAACCCCACAGGCCTCTTGGCAGCGCGAGACTTGTTTGGTTCGCTCCGCTCGTGCCAGTTGAGTTGTCCATAAGCTGAGAAATTCATTCAGTTAAACATCAAGTTTCTCTCGGCTATCTCACATGTAAGCGATAAACCAAAGTTAAGTCAAACTTCTGTCTGTACGTTAGCTTACTATCCGGGAACAGACTCCTCCTGTTGGCGCAAAACCCAATGATAGCGGGGCTTTCCCTTGTGCGCAAAACAACTCCCTGTACAGTTTCGCCTCCCGTGTCTGAGATGAGTAAATAAAAGCAGCTCCACTTACGGTCCATGGCTGTGTCCAAGTCCAGCTCACGCTCCTCGATATCCCCCGCTGTTTCTCAATAATTTGTATCTTATTTTAAGCCAAAAAAGAGCAGGAAACACGGCACTACAGACTCCACGAAGTTCTTGACAGAGCCGCTCTGTCGCCTCCTTCGCTCCACCTACGTCTGTGTACGAGAGTGTACAGTTAGTAAAGCCGCAGACATAGTTACGTTCATGCTCACGGGTTTTCCGGTAAGGAACATCTATTTGGGAAGCGATGTGCTGCAACTTTGTTGTGCAACACGCATCTCGCCAAGTTGCAGCAACTGCACAATACGTGCTTTATTCTCTTCATTGCGATGTCTTTTTCTCACACAGTAGGCATTGTTTTCGTGCCACGTTTATTACAAATGCAGCATCTGAAATTGGATAACCTTTCGCTGATAACGCCTTTTATTTACTACTTAGGCAGCTACTAGCTTTATCCCCAAATGTTAAATCAATTAATCGAATTTATAGTGAACTAAAAAAATCAAAACATGGCAGATTTTTGGGTAATTTTCAAGATAACGGAAATAGGTGTGAACAGAACAACTTGATTTATTTTTTATTTTTTGTAAAGCCAGCCACTGCCTTTACCAAGTCTCCAAAATTAACAATAGTTTGTTTTCATGGTTTTCACGGTTTTTCACATTAGTATAGCAGCAATTGTGCGTTACTTATTTTAAGACTTTCGTCTACTTGCAAGGGACAAGCAATTGCTCATAAAAAAAACTGCATACTTTTATTTTGAAGAGGGAAAATTGCGTCGTGTCCGGCGCTGTGGCTAGCTTGATCTAGTTGCAGACCTCTGCCTTCTCTCTGCAGTGCAACTTGCCTCCACCCACTCAAAACAGTGCGGAAATACCCAGTGACGCACTTGAAAGAAACTGAAAAATAAGTGAGTGGGAGAGGCAATAACATAACTCTTGGCTTTAGTCATAACCTGGAAGAGTCTTAAGATTAAGATCCAACTCACTTTTTTTCCTGTCTGTCGGTTCTCGGGCTTTTCTCTCTGTAAACAGACACAACATACAGATCTTAAGTTGACCAGTTTCAGTGTTTTTCAGGCCAGTCCTTCACACACGGTCTTTCTTTACACGTTTCTGGTCTGCTGGTTGCACTAGAAATCATTGCCTACTTAATAAAGTGTGATAATAGTGACAGGGCTTCAAACGCCTTTTTTAAAACAACGATTATTTCACCATGTTGTTTTAGTCCAGTTGAAGACAAAGTAACGTGAACAAAGGACTGATTTTGCTCTAAGAATCAGTAAACAATTTCAAAACTCTTAAAGTGTTGACATATCCTGGCCAGAAGGGGGCGCTGGAGGTGAATAAATCAGGGCCTTTAAGACACCTGTCCTTTGATAGAATATGGTGAAAACGAAAACTTGTTTTCTTAGTGTAAACGATGTTTCATTATAAATAGAGTATATCTAATGGTAATTTTTGCATCGTTATTATTATGATTGTTGCTGTAAGAAGCACTGGATTAGCTGATGCATTCAACGCAATCGAAAATCACAGGTAAAAAGCAAGAAAATGCAGTGAATATGCTATTGACCATCTTTTTTTTTTTTGGCTACCCTTATTTTCTAATACAAATACATTTTTGTACCCTCATATCATGATCTTTATGGTTGAGCCAGGCTTTATATAGCAATGGCTGAATATGAGGATTGAATTAGAAAATGAGGAGGAAAAAAAGTATGTGAAACTTATGAACGGGATTACTATGTTTTTAAAAAAAAAAAAAAAAAGTCCACTGATCTCCTTTCTGTTTTAGAAACTAAAATATCCGAGGTGTAGTTGAATGAGGCGTAATGGCCCTAAATGGGAGGCCGCGAAAGGGAGGCGGTTTCTGTGCGGTGAGGCGGTGTCTGCCCTGCCTGCTTCAGACTGCGGCGGGCAGAGCTGTTCGTTACAGAAATGGCGGAGGGGGAGTTGGACGTCGACTCGCTGATTTCCAGGCTTTTAGAGGGTGAGTTCACAACCAAGTTTTATTTGTGTATTCTTGTTTTGCCCAGCGTTAGCCCCTAATATTTATTTAGGTTTTATTTCTGACAATAAAGGCCCGCTTTACGTGTTAGCCTTGCCCGGTTCTGGAGTGAGCAGGACTGGTCCTCACTGTCGTTAACAACAGGCACACCTTTTTAGTCAGCAACAGTCTTTCTTTCACGGATCTTTTTAGATTAATTTGTAATTCATTTGGATGCAACTATGTTTGAGCTTTTTTGTAAACTGCATTTTGAGGGTTTTGGTGATTAAGTGGTAAGAAAGTTCTTGCTAGTGGGCTGTTTGTGCTTCGATGGCTCCAGTATGGAAGATAATGTCAGACCTATCTTACTATCCATCTTAGACTAACTAGCTAATAGTGTAGTAATTAAGTGCTGTCTTACTCACGTCACAGCATTTGTGTTATCACTTTGGAATGCACCAAATAAAATACTTGACAAGTTGCTTCTACTGTCTTTTAACCTATTATAGTCTCTGCTCCTTTACAAAAGCTCTGTTCAAAATACACGGTGGAGGGCGATAGCTTCAGGGGCAAATGCTCAGCAAAAGTTGACATTTCCTTAGAAATAAAGTTTAGATTGATGATTGAGTGTAGCCGAAAGTGTCCCAACAGTTGCCCGATCCACGAGGAAGTAAAATCTTGCTTCTGATTTCTAAAAATTGGGTTTGTCTTTAATCCAAAGAAAAATTCTAAATTATTAAATGGGATTTGGCTTAAGGGTTTCTGAGCTGAAGACTGCAGCTCTGTGTTGTTTTCTGGCGCATATTGCTAAGTGGCAATGTTTACACAAGCCACAGGCTTCAGTAGTATTCCCATTAAAACATACTTGTAGGAGTTCAAAACCTAAACCAAACTTTTAGCTCTACTACTCCGTGTGTTTTCTTATTCCATGAACCGGTGCATATAGTTTGTTCAGCTGGCCTTTTGATCATAAAGAACACACATTTTGTCAACAGAACTACATTGAATAGGAATCTTTTCAATACTAGCTGTGGCTCAACTTTATCCAGAGAGACACTTGTTAATTCTGTATTCTGTCGTAGCTTATATGCATGTGGACTTTTCTGCTGAGCTGTTGTGTAAAAGTGTTTTTGCCTCTACTCCATTGTTGTGTGCTGGCTAGCAGCAGGGGATGATTTCTTAGTAGTGCTAAATTAGGGATTCTGACAGACAGACGAGTTGATGTCGATGATAATTTCTTGAAAACAGATTATAAACAGGGAGATTATATCTCTCTGAGTCAGTGGTGAACAAGCATTCATGCCAGATCATCTCATGCACAGCAACTTCTGCTAATGATTGAACCCAGTGTATCTGCACAGTGCATGTCAGTATAACTTAATCATCTGGACTGACGGGAGCAGTGACATAATGGTGCTTGTTTTTTCTTTGTGCGTGATATGTAGAGTAACACAGTACTGTGACTACAAGAACCGACTATAGTATACTGACTTCATGTTTAGCAGTTAACCTCATTGCAGGAATTTGGAGGGATCTGGTCCTAAAAGCTTCCAGATGTGAGCCCTCAATGTATCCAACTATCCATCTCCTTTCATTCACTTTTCATCAACAACCATTTGAAAATGTCTGGCCTTTTTGTTGGGATGACCATAGTATCAGAGGGGCATCATAAGCTGTGCTGAAGGCTTTTCGTTCTGACTCATCACCAAAACTGGATGTATACAAAAACAGTTTTCTGGTGATGGGTCACAAATACTCGGTGATTAGTAATAGACGGGCTGGGTACATTTGAAATGTCTCCCAGTATCGCTGCAATGTCCAGATTTTGTTGAGCATACTTATTTCAGTTTGGATGGTGTGATAATGTTTTTGTAATGAAATTATCCAATATTGTTTCTGTGGGCTTTTGTTTGTTTTTTAAACAAAAGGTTTTGAATCTTATTAAAACAGGGCTGCAAGTAAATCCAATGTTCCTGCATTTAAATTACTTGTTTACTCCAAAATGGTTTTTCCCAGAAATGACTTTACTTCTGTAGGTTACTTTTGTATACTAATGCCTGTCCAAGAATAATTTGGGACTCCTTTTAGCATTTTTTTTTCTTCAAATTTCAAAGCCAGTGTTTATTTTCTTATCCATGGCCAATCCAGTTGCTATAATTCTGAGACTGCAGTTGCTGCTAAGCAGTTTCTGCACCAGCAGGCAGATGTGATCTTTGCAGCAACCCTCAATGTCACTGAGCTGCTTCCCCAGAGAGTCTTTCGTCCTGTGATTGGACAGACTCAACACCACCACTGTGGACTGCATCTAGCAACAGTAGCCTTCGTCTATTCTGGAAGTCCTCTGTGAGCTTCTCCAGAATCTGTGGCAGGTGGAGGTGTGATTTATGTGCCGCTATGCTGAACACCGCAGAGGAGAACAAGGAATACTGTCGCTTCCTGTTGATCTGGGTAGTCGAATTGTCTGCTGTATGATGTCCTAACTGGGTAGACAGCTGAATATGAGTAATGGTCACAAACATTGTGTATTCCTATTATTTAGATATAGACATAATAATATGCATCAACCTGCTCTCACTGTAAATCCAGTTTAGTTGTGTGGGGAAAAACTGTAAAAGATTTTAAAGAAAACCTTTACATATCAAGTGAATTTTACGTGATTGGCTTTCATAAAAATGACCAAACACTTGGTTAAGTAATGGTTAAGCACCATCAAAGAAGAGGAAAATGTGTATTCATGCGAGCATTCACTTTTCTGTCCTTGGTATCAATCATATTTTGTGCTTTACTACAAGTAAATGTTCAAGTGTTTGTTAGCAGGCCACACGTAATTATAGCACAGTGGCAAGTATAAAATTATAATTTATGCTAATGTTAAAGTGGGACTTTAAAATCTGTTTCTTCCAAAAACAAGTGTGGTATTTAGAATTTGTTTTTAGTGTGGAAAGTTCTCACCAGCTAGTATTTTCCATTTAGGAAAAAAAATGTCCCAAAAAGCACAGTAGTTTGATTCAAACGCTAAGACAGATTTAGGCCAAGACTGGGCAGAAGTACAAGCCTGAGCACTCAGAATGTCCCTTATGGGTCAGTTTGTTGTCAAAGGGTCACATTTTATTTTAAAAAGTGACCTTTCAAAAGCACAAAAAACTCACACAGGCTTTTCCTTCCTGTGGAAATCTTGATAATCATCATCTTTAGTTTACTTACCCAGGTTATATCTACAGGCCGCTTTCCTTTCAAAATTTAGCAAGTTACCCATCTGTGGGTCTTTTTTTTTGTTTTGTTTCCTCCCGATATTCACACGAAGAAGCTTAGAGTCACCTCCACGCCAGGGAGCCGTTTCTTCTTTTTCTTTCCTGTGTGAATATAATTAGATCTTCTTCTCAGTATAGGAAGGGATTTCCTTAAGCACTTTAAAAGTGTGATGGTTCACTTTTTCTGTGAGGGCTGGTGGCAGGCAGAGAGCCACATACTCATGCACACAGACGCACATATGGAGAGTTCGCTGATCTCCTATTAAATGTCAACAGCCACAGCTGTCCCTGGTAGAAATTAACCTACCCTGTGGGTGACACAAACATACAGGGGAGAGGGGAAAATGGCAATAAGGTGGAATTTGTTGCTCTTCTAACTCTTGAAAAATCTTCTAATTTTCCTTTCCATAATATTACATATTGCTTTTTCATTTATTCGACATGAGTTGAATCCAACTTTCTTTCATTCAAGAGAGATGATATATTATTTTTCCACATGCAGTGGCAATAAAATGCTTGTATTTTTTTATACAAATATCTCAGTACCCTTTATTTGTTTTCCCTTTTCATGTATTTAGGATAGGGCTGTGCGATATGACCAAAATCTCATATCCCGATATAAGAATTCTATCGTCCGATAATGATATAAATCACAAAAATGTAACATTTTCTGTAAATTCTGTGAATCTCGGGCAGCTCGACTTGCGGGAAGTGTTTCCAGCTGCGCGTCATGTAGCTGGAGTCGAGTGTTTTAACCGATGCATGAAACGATACATTTTTAGACATAAGTTGTAACGGCCGCCGTTTTCTTTGTGAGTATTTATTACACGGCGTGCTGCGGGGAAAAGCCTGTTCTAACGTTTGAGTCTAAGGTTTATTTTTTAGCACCTGGCGGCTCTTTTTTACTTCACATCCGTAAATAATCTGCTCTTTCACGTGATTCAGTTTATTTTGAAAAGTCTCAACAGGATCTTGAGCTTTATTGTGAAAGGTTTATGTGGAACATAAACAAGCGGACACGCGATGGTGTTACCGTCGTTGTTGCTAACCACAACGCATAAAAACAGGCTCTTGTCCGTCCGTAGTGTGGTTATATTAAATATAAGAGAAAGAGAGAACTTTAAGAAATTAATATAGCCACTACAGTCACCATCAAAACAGTGAAAAAATATTGCCGTAAACAGTTTATTTTGCAACACCACAAAACAAACGATAGCGTAAAATGAAACAATAGATGTTTTTATATCGTCATCCATATATATATATATGTCGTTATATCAAACAGCCCTAATTTAGGATATCAAAGATATTTACTTTCTGGGCCATAATCCCTTAAAACTACAGTCATAGATGGGTTCCTTTCCACAGCCAGCTGTTATAATGTCAAAGTGTGCCAGTTATTGTGGAAGGACGTCCCCCTAAGCTGTGCCATTCACTTTCACAGGCAGTTCATTTTGAAAAACAAGCAGACCCAATAACCTTGCAAGTAATCAGCAACACATTTTCAGCTTGATAGTAGTAATCTGAGGGAAATGATGGGTGATAAGCACATTTGAGCGGTTAGTAAGACCAGGAAAATCTATACATGTCTGCCTAATCCATTCTAAGGGTGTTTTCAAGTATGTTTTTCTCAGGAAATGACATGGCAAGTCTAAGCCGGGGCAGGAGGATTTCTATGCCCGCACGCAAGGGCGAAATGTTTGGTCACTGTTAGAGACTGGGTGGGGACTTGAGGGGCGCCCATACAGCAGTTAAACCTCTAAGAGCTGACCTGCTGGATGTGTAGAGGAACACAAAATGTTGTTGAGTATCAAATCCTGACTGCTGTAAATCAAATTACTGCAGCGTGCCACTTGAATTAACGCACACGTGACTGAACAACCATTTATTATGTCTACCTAATGTTCGGTGCTGCAGGTTGATATCCAGTTGTGATCGGTAGGCCTGCTTTACTGTAAAATGCAGCATTACGTTGTCATATTATCAATCAGGTGTTAGTCAATCGTTCAGTACTGATCAGTCAGCTCCTCGCCATAAACGGGGTTTCCCCTGCTGCCTCTTACTCAGTCATTGTTTTCTTAGAGAGTCCTATAACATGCCTGTTAGGGTTGGACCTATGATGCATGTTTTGTGACAAAGTTAAGACCAGCGTCACCCCTAGTTTGTCAAGTTTTAACCCAAACTCATCGAGCAGCTTGAAGAAAAAAATAAGGAAGAAGAAAACTGAACTATGAGTCTCTATCTGGTTCTGTGTTCAGGCTCGTCATTTATTTCGTTTTAGTTGGTTTTCATATTGCATAAATTTATCTGCAAATGTGTTGGTGTGTCTAAAGACAGACACACACTGAAGCTGTGCTTCAAGAGTGGTTTGGTGGAGGGGTTGACAGGAGTTTCTAGCTGACAGGCTAAACCTGATCGACTGACAGCATGACTTAGATCACTGAAGCCTCCTCAGTGGCATAGCAGGCAAAGCATGCAGGTTTCTAGCCTCTCAGGTTTCATTTGTCACTGTGTACAACAATGACTTGTGATTTACTGACCTGTGACCAGTCTTCTGAGTCAGAGTAGAAAGGTAAGCAGCACAATGGTGTGTAGCTTACTTACTAAAGCTATTTGTCTGTATTAAAATGCCATTTGGAGGTCTGTGTGTCTGATGTTATGCAGTCATATTTTGCACTCCTCCCTGAGAAGCAAGGGTCCTGTCTGTTATTGTTTTGCATTTAAGAAACGATGGTATCCCAGTTTGAATGTTTGTATTAAGCCACACTAGTGTGGTCATGCAGGATCAAGCTTGTTGTGTTGCATCAGAGCCTGCATGCATTTTTTTTTTAAAGCACTGCTGATTACTAACACTGCAAAGTTACCCACAGCTGCCTAATGTATTGTGTTCCCGATTATAAAAATAAAAACAAAAACAAAAAAAGTACGGTTTAAACAGTGTCTGTTAGGTGTCTAATCAAAGGGTGGTAATGTGGTATTATTGTGAGGTGAAAAGATCAATAGCAATGCAGCCACATTACACAGGATTGCATGACACCATGGTCTGTTTGAAATCAATCAGCCGTCTACTGTTTTTGTATGATCCACAGCAGCTCGTGTCAGATTTCGCAGCAACTCACTGTGGTTAGTTAGATCACATCTGAATTGACCCGGAATTGTTTCAAGAGTTTATAGAAATCTTACATTTGCATTAACACAGTAGCAAGCAGTAGTATGTTTTAGGGCTGGGCCATATCATACCGTTCACGGTAATACTGTTGGGCAACAATAAGAAAATGAAATATCGTGATAGAATATGGGTAAAACGAGCATGCGCAGTGCATTTGTTTTCATACTCATCCTTTTTAAGTTTTGTGGATATTATACATGGTTATGCTGAGGATCTGTCGGCCAATTTCCACTGGAAATGCCTTTTGGTTAAACTGTCAGCAAGGAATTTGCATTTGCACTGTTAAATTTTTATATAACTTTAATGCACATTAAAAAAAAGCTGCTTGTTTAAGTGAAAATACATTGATTTTTCTTTTGCACTAATAAAGTTGTGGAGTTGTAAAGTATTTTGTCTAGTGTCAATTATATCATTATCGCAAATTTTCAAAAGTATATCGTGATAAATATATTTGGTCATATCGCCCTGCTCTAGTATGCTTCATATAAGCTGCAGTTTTCCTTCCCTACATTCCTGTGCAGTTTACTGGCCAAGCCTTGTGTTTTCTTGTTTGTTTGTTTGTGGAGTTCTCTGCACCTGCCCCTCCTCCTCTTTCTCCTCCTCATTAGTTTATAACCATTGCTGTACTGTGTCTCTGTGCTGCAATCGAGTAAAGCAGCGATTACAGGCCCCAGCTTTTCCAGCATACACATGTTAAGCCCACACTGGCTGGCCTTTAGTGACAACAAGCCCTCTGTCTGGGCTGCCAGCACAGGTGGCCCGTAGGCTTTATGTGGCACAATCAACGCCACAGCCCTGTGGATCAGCCAGTAAGGGAGAGGGGAGGTAGGATGGAATTATTTATTTATTTATTTATTTTCTTCTTCTTTTTGGTCATCTTGGTTTATGGGCAAAAACAGCAGCCAAGTTGTTGTCAATTTGGGAACATAAAATCTCCTAAAAGGTGTTTGTGTTTAGATGTCCATGTTTCCTGAATTTGAGTCACTCCTTTGCCAGGGAGCCACCATTTAGTCCTTACAGTTTTTAAAGATGACAACAGCCCAATGACAAATAAGCCAAGGGGGTAAAATGCGCAGTGAGAAGAGTGTAGTGTATCTTTAATTGCATATTGTTTAGATGGCCTCTAACTGTAAGATATTTTACTGTGGTGATGATACCACATACCATATACTTTCTAGACATTTAATATGAGTATACAATAGCCTTTATGAAGCTATTTTCTTTTTTTAAAGAAAAAGATTTAGAAGTCATATTAAAGAAGACTTTTTGGATATAAGTCATAGTAGTCACTGACTACTGGAATTAACAGATATATGGCTATTCTGCAATTACACTCAATAAATTACTGTCTGAGATGCTTGCATATGCCAGTCACAACTGTTCCCTGCACTGAGCAATGTGAAGTTTCCTGGATAGACCCGCTGTCAGCAATATGCTATAGATAACTGACTAGCCATACAAAAATCAAATGTCTGTCACTGTAAAGAACAAATGCAGTCATCCTGGAAGTGGATCATCATCTGCTATTTGAAAATGCTTTGGATTTAAAGTTGTAGTGATGAAGAACAAATTCAGCGAGTGCTGTAAAGTTGCCACAAAGCAATATATATTTATATTATATATATACATTTATTCAAGTTCCTCAAAACACGTGACGAATCGCAGCATAACAATTGCCAAGCAAAGCAACGCAGTGGTTGCTAATGTGAGTCATTCAACATTAACGCAGACATCTTCTGAAAGACATACTGGAAATGCCAGCAGCAACCTAACTATTGCTTTCCACTTGGGTAAAGATGTGTCTGATAAACACGGTGAGTAATGAAGACAGGCATGCTCGCGCAATTATGTTACCCCTTGCGCAAATACTTTTCTGTTGTGCAAATAACTGTACTATATGCAAAATGTCACATAGCTGTTGAGTACTTCTATGTTACTCCTCTGTGGACTAAATCTCAAAAGTAACAAGTTTCTGTGGTATTGATCTCTTTTCTTATTTGCAACAATGTTGCATTTTACTGTTATTTTTTTTTAAGTATTCTTTATAGATTTTTACATCTTTTGGCCATCCTGATAACATCTTCCTGATTCAGGCTCTTTCACACGTCATGACTCTTTTCAACATAAAAAGATCCCTATGAGTGTCAGGAAGCGAAAACAGATAACCCCCGTCGTGAGACCCGTTATCTCAAACTTGGGCATTAGGATTTTTCGAGCCAGTGTAAATCCTGACTGATGTGTTTTGCTTTATTTAGCTTTGTTTTTCAGTCGGCGTGAATTTATTTGTTTCTTAATTGTTTTTACAAGGAGTTGCTTGTGTTCCTATTTTCAAAATTTCTATAGGCTTGACCAGTTTGGAGGTTTTATCATTTTAATTAGCATCTGGGTGTCCGTGTGAGGAAAGTTCATCGCCGTCTGAACTGAAACTGAAGCACTTTGACAGCCATTTAAAGTAACTTTTTTTATTTTTATTTTCCTGGATTCAATTTGTCGCCTCAAGGCAACAAAAGTCGCCTTGAGGCGACTTTTGTTGTGATTTGGCGCTATATAAATAAAATTGAATTGAATTGAATTGAATTGAATTTTTATTTTACAGCTATTCATAATGCATATTTGTTTCCTCACTGTCACCCTGCTTGTTTGTGTCAGATGTAGTCGACTGCTGCTGTGTTGCGTGGTGTTTAGGGTGCTGGCGTGGCACTCTGTTATGGAAACAACAATGGTGGAGCCTGTGTGGCGGGGAGCGTTCACCCCCTGGCACCAAACATGGCACAGAGAGCTCGCCCAGGCTTTTCAGCTGCCTAGCTATAAACCCTCCCTTCTATTCAGTCCCTCGTTTGCAGGGTCTCAAGCTTCAGTGTCAGCCTACATTTTTCTCCCGTTTCTCTACTCCTCTCCATCTCTCCCACTCTCTCTGTCTATAGCTGTCTCCTTTTATATCTCCCCCGTCTCTCCTCTCAATTTCGTCCTTTCTTTCGCCCCACAAAGACTGCCATTCACTGTGGCACTTAGAGACGAACAAAACGTCCTCTGAAAATCTAAAGCTTGCCCAGAAATGCCATCGCAGTTGGATTTCTGAGTTAAGAGTGGCTCCCGCTCCTCTTGCCAGAGTTACTTTGTGTTTCTCGTTCACTAAGGGGTCACTGTTTTCCATCTCTCCCGTGTGGGAGAGAGTGAGATGGAGGAGCGGTTGAGAGCTGCTGGCCTTGTGCCCAGCTGGGGTGAATGGAAGAGGAAGGCTAAAAAAGGTCTGACACGGCATCTTTTTTTGGTGCTGCAGTGACTAAAAACATGCACAGTCATACTTGCTTTAAATTCATGGGTCTGCTTGACCCAGTAGAACTTTTAAATCCTTTTCTTGAAAAGGAGAGATATTCTGTTAAAGTTGAAGTTGCCAGAAAGTGGCACTAATGAACTGACAGTGTGAATTGTGACGTGTGGGCATACTTACAAAACACAGACTTTGCAGTCACCTTCAGTTTTAGCTTTGCACTACCTTTCTAAGCCATAATGCTGATGTGTCATGGGTAATTTTTTTTTAAATTCCTTTATTTGGCAGGTGATACCTTGCAAGAGAGCTAGGGTGGTGAAATTAAATGTGGCACTGTGGTGTTAGACCATCGAGTTGAAAAGCTTGTTTATGTTTTTCAAGTTGATATTGAGATGCGTACTTGCAGCATGCTACCTATTGAATTGAAATAGTCATGTGCCAGCTCCAGCACAGAAACCTTCCAAAAGGGCCGTCCAATGTTTTGAGTGGTGTACTACAATGCAAGTTCAACAAAGTCAGACATTCTTTGCCTTTGCAGACTTAACAAAACCAGAAACACCAGCGACAATGGGTAAAATGATAATATTAATAATGATAATTATATAGATAATAATTAAACTAACCAGTGTAGAAGACCCAGAACCTAAAGATAGGAGGGGGAAAAAATGTTTGACTACTATCGTGAAACCTAGCTTCTGCTGGCTTTGTCGGCTCACCCCCTCGGCCCATGTTCATGCTAACACTGCAATCTTAAGAGCCCCTCAGAAACCAGACACCATTCATAGAGAAACTTGAGCAACTTCAAAAGAGCTCCCTGTGTTGAGTTGTGTGAAAGTGTCAGTCAAGTTATATCCCACTAGAGCAGCAATGCTAGTGGCGTGTACTGTGACTAATATGCTAGGTCCAGGTACTGCAAATGTGCTGTTAAAAGTTCCTTAGTGTCATGTAGCTGTGGGCAATATGGACTTTATATTTTATGATGATATGTTTACAAACAATGTGATTTAAAAAAACAAAAAACATACCATCATGACATGTTTCCTGATTTGAAGTGTGAAAACCAGGTGCCAGCAGCAGTAGCATTATAGTGGTGACACAGCTAGTCAAGCGTAAGAACTCAGGTGGCCTACCCTTGGAAGTATAAACTAACTGCTTAACGTTTTAGTTTAAAACTAAAATAACTAAACGGCTCTATTTTCTACCATGCAACCACATCAGTGATGTTCATCTACTGTTTGCTCCTCCTGTCTTATGGAATGAAAGTGCTCCAGCAATCCTCTGTAGAGTCAGTTGTTTACATTTGCGTCACACATCTCCAGCTGCTGGTATCTCCTTTATAGCCAGGCTGCATTTGACAGCATGTGTTTGTCTCAAGTAGTGAAACAAGTGTATTGTTTCCACATTTACCTGGAACAATTGTCTTGCATATTTTGCAAAGTTATGTGCTTTGTTGGAGGTTGTTTAAATAGCTACCTTTGTCACTACTACATCATCACCGGAAGCCGAGACAGGGCTCTTGTCGTCAGATATTCTTGGGCTTATCTCATTGTTGCACGTACTAGGAAACATAAACATGTGGCAATGATGTGATGACATTTTTTTCGCAGACATTTATATAACTGAGTATATTTACATTTCACTACAAAGTGCACCATTTGTAAGATACTGTTTGAGTCAAGATGAGAAGTGTCACAACTTGTACTGTACGCTCAGTGCAACGTCGGGTAAACTGAGGCCAAGTTCACTGATGCCTGTGCCAGATTGTTCTCGGGAAACTCCGCTGTGATGAACTTGGAACAGTTTCAGTTGACAGGGAGTATTGAACAAGTTACTTAAAAAAAATAAATAAAACAAATTCATTGGTCAGCTAATCTGTGACTCAGCACTGATTCAAAAACATTGATTCAGTGAAACAACATGACCACTCCAAACAATCCTTTCAGACCCAGGAAAAAGCACTGAAAATAATCAAGTAGCACGTATAATAACACTGGGCTATATATAGACCTATACTGAACCTGCATTAAGGATTACAAATGTAGATCTCATGGAAAAATAAGTCGAATTTGCTGACTTGGAGTAGTCACGCTTATGGTTTGCGCTGACATCTGCGCGTGTTTCTCGCTGATGTATCCTACGCAGCGCTTTTCCAGTGCAGCTGACAGCCATTATATTGTTGTGGCCCTGAGTGCGAGCTCTGGCCTGCGCTTCATTAGCCTGTTTCTATTCCCATCACATGCAGCAGAGCCTTCAAGCACTCCCTCTCTGTCCTGACTGACTACTTCCTTCATACAGCAGCGGCCATATATGGCAATGCCTTCCAGAAGGAGAATATGTCTGTAACTAACTTATCTTTCACTCGCTCTCTTTGGCTCTTTGTTCAAGTAAGCCCTCTCTTAAATGAATGGAAAAATAGTTGACCTCTTTGACGCTTGGCACGTCATTTACAACCAGCGAAGCAGAGGAAATCACTCTCAACCAAACCCCTTCCTTTAGAGAACGACCACGTTTTCCTTTATAGATTCAAAAACAGTGCTTTTCTATTTCCTTTTCTTTCTTCTCAGATATGAAGATGTTCACTTTTGTCAGTGGTCAATATTAGACTACCATCAATTCTGGGCAATGCAGTCCACAAAGGTTACAATTGTTGACTCTGCAGATAGCTCTGGCCTTGATATGTTTGCAAAACTGATCGGGCAAGCCTGGCCTTACTATGTAAGGTGTTTTCTCATTTCACTCTATCATAGTTTGACTGTGTACTCACACACCCTGTCACGTTGTTGCTTTATGTGGCAACACCTCTCTGCTGTGGTTTATTACGCAGCTCAATAGATGGCTGGGTTTTTCTTAAGATCCTCCCAAATATTTAATGAATCACCGTCACAAAATGCTGGGCAGGAAGAGTTTTATTTAACAAAAAAACAAACAAACTTGTACCTAGAAATATGACAACCAAAGAACGTTAGGTTGTTTCTAATGTTATGTCCACACAATGAGTGATGGGCTCATCACACATCTCTTTGAAGCTGGAGTGGTCCGTCCAGGGTCTGGTTGCCTGGGTAACCCTGTCCTCTATTTACTACTCTGTCAATATGTGAATCGCCAGCATCCTCACCTCTCGCTGGTAGTCAATTCAGTCGTTCGCCTTCAAGTTAACAAAACTTTCTTAGACTCACTCACTTATAGTCATTAAAATATTTTTATGGTCTCTTGTTGCCATGTTGCTGAGAATTACAACTTTTATAGTTTATGTCTATAAGTAACATTTAAATGTCTACCATTCCACTAATTACTTTTTTAAGCAAAAGGTTCTACTAGTTAGAAGAAATCAAAATGATAACATATTTAAAACGGTAAAAACAAGCAAATGTCAATACTGTTTCAGGTGACTGGTCTCCAGTTATGTTCACTGCGGGTTGGGTAAACCATTGCACAATGTTAACAAGTTTAACTGTGGGTCTGTGCTCTGCTGCTTGCATAAACACAATCCTAATAATGTGTCTAGTATAGCCACTGGAGTTGAAGTATGGCTCGGAGTGCAACCTGTCTGGTTTTTTAATTAGTAAATGTATATTTCAGGCATGTTAGGCCACCCTGTGGAAGGGACACTGGAGGAGTGACCTCTCACATATCCAATGCCATATTGCAGTTTTAAGTACAGTGATCCAGAGTAGCTTTCGAATAATAGTCCTGAGAGCCAAACAGTTTTGGACTGCTGCTGGTTGGACAAAATAAAACCTGAATACAGGACTCTGGACAAATTCAGAGACATCTCGCGGACAATTTTTGCTTCTGTATTTTTAGAAACTTAACTATTGACAACAAGCCTTAAGTCCAGAGGGTCACATTAGCTAAACTTTAATTTTTTTCCTTCAGCTTAGTGTATCATGATTTACTTTTACAACTGCATGGAAAGATTTTATGAAACGTTGGTGAATGTATATGTTTGAAATAAAAATGAACTGAACTGAACTGAACTTTTCTAGTGAGCTGTGTTGATGCATTTAGTTTCACAGACCCTTTTTCATCCAAAACTGGGTCCCCTCACTTGGTACTAGAAAGGTTCTTTGGGTTTTGGTGGTACGTGTAGATTCCCTGGCTGCATGTTTCTCAGGCTGCAGTAGGCTGAGATGTTAAGGTTTAAAAAGGCCTGTGAGCTGTCTGGTATGCACTCAGGGAGGGGTATGAGGCAGAGCTGTCCTCTGACGTCAGCACAGTTCACTGCTAAGGCGGAGGAGGGTGACCCAGAGAGTCAGCCACAGCCAGGAATGCAACTTGAAAAATAAAGATAATAAAGATGAAGATAAAAGGATGATGGGGAAGGAAGAGGCAAATTGGTGAATAGATTTTGACAGCAGGCACTTGATTGCATGAACTCCTCTGGCATACAGTTTTAAGAGGGTGTGACCAAACCCCACTGTGGTGGCTCAGGCACATGGCCCTGAGCTGACCAATTTAGGAAAATGTAGGGGGGGGAAGGATCATTCACTGGGTTACTTTTGTTATGGCATAGATCTTCTCTCTCTGCTCGTTACCTAATTTTCTTCGCTGTAAGTGTAGAATTTGGTGAAAGTTTAGTTCTTTGCATGGGTAAAACAAATGCTGCAAAACACTACCTGTGCTTCCCATCATACCATGTGATGTCAGCAAACACATAACTGACCAGGCAAGCACCTAATGATGTGTAAGTTAATCATGGAGGGCAAGTGAAATGTGTGGTGGTTATAGAGAAGACATTTAGAAGGCAAACGTTGATACTGAGTTACAAACTGTGTTGATTTTAAAGAATCTCCTCCACAATCTGTCAGCTGTCATATTCTCGCGTGGTTTGCTCTTTATATTCCCCATGAATATTCACGCAAAAGAACGGAGCACATCACTACCTGTGGCTGCCACGGCTGTTACACGTGTTAAGCAATAGGTTGGACAGAGTGTTTTGTGCAATAAATTACATCTGCATGCATCACTGTTACTCGGTAACTCACTTTAGAGCCTGAGTGTGAGCTGAACATTTAGGATACATACTGACTTTTAACATATTTTCAAATGTTCTAAACCGTGTGTGTGTGTGTGTGTGTGTGTGTGTGTGTGTGTGTGTGTGTGTGTGTGTGTGTGTGTGTGTGTGTGTTAATCATGGAGGGAAAAGTGAAATGTGTGTGTGTGTGTGTGTGTGTGTGTGTGTGTGTTAATCATGGAGGGAAAAGTGAAATGTGTGTGTGTGTGTGTGAGAGTGTAATCACAAACTATGCGGATACAGGCAGGCCTGTTGTTGGGTCTCCGTCACGGCTGTCGGATGCAGCAGTGTTAGTATGCAGGGCGTGGGCTGGTGGAGGTGACGCTTAATCTGCGAATCGCCTCCTTTTCCCTGTGAGATGCAGCTGCTGCTCCATTCGCCAACACCTCTCCCGCTGGAAATTGGTCTTTCTGGGTTGCCACGGTAATCAGATGTGGGTGCTGCTCTTTCCTTCTCTTGACTGGTGAAGCTGCAGTGCATAAGTGATGGACCAAAGGATGCTGGGATACCTCCCCACAAGCTTATAATGGTACAATCTGAAGTCAAGGTCACTGGATCGCACTCTTTCTTTGTGTGTGTGTGTCTGTGTGTGTGTTTCCTGCTCAGCCTCAGCTTAACCCTATGATGAAGGGTTATCCTCTCGGGCAGGTGCTTCTGGTTTCGTGTTTGTGTCTCCATCCTATATCAGGCCTCCCTGACCGAGCTGGAAGGCAGAGGTGTGAAATCACTCAACACTAGACACACAAACACATCTTGCATGTGTGTGTGCTTATGGAAGGATCAGTGGCAGAGAATGTGTTTAGTATTTAAACCACGTACAGTCTTTGCATGGTATTGCTTTTCATTTTGCTTGTTTACTAGAAAAACGTTCACCTTTTGGGCAGTCATAAAAATAGCCCTTCAAGTGGGGCGTGTGTGATCACAGGATGTATTTGGCTGCAGTGCAAGAGTGTTTATAGTCCACGCCTAAGATCTCCAGGCAGAAATGGCAGGGTCATGCAGCACATGTGCACACATGCTGCTGCTGCTGCTGCTGCTGCTGCTGCTTCTCACAGGGATTCACCTGCAGGAGTCTAACACACGCAACACCTTTGATACTCAGCCCTTTCAAGCCACTACCTCCTTAGAAAAACAAGCCTCTCTGGTTGTGCTATTGCTGCATCCTTCTGACCAAATCCTTGGGATCCACTCATGGACTAGTATTTTACACCGGCTTGGATTTCCTTCATGTTGCTGTGGTGTCACCTGACAGCAGCAGTCTTACTCAGCTCTGGTCCTTATTGTTGCTAAGCAAGAAGAATAAATTTGTCTATGTAGTAGCTGTTGATCTTTTTGTAGGAGAATGTAGGATGACAGAAAAATGTGGAAATGCATTTTCTATGCATTTCTACGTGTAACAGTGTTACACTGTTACACATTTTCTATGTGTAACCGTGTATTGTTCCAAAATAATGCTTTTTCAAAAATGATGTATTTGTTGTAAAGTCACATGACTGATCAGTGGCCTATTTAATTAACAAGTCATCCTCACTTCATCTGTATGTAATATTGACCTGCTGGCTTTCATAATAGTTATGTGTACATCTGCCGATTTCACGAACTTTCAGGGCTTCTTGTCACTTGACCACTGTGTCTGCCCCCCTTCCCCCTTCTCCTTCCTTCTCCGTTCTATTACGCAACAGGAAGTGTATCCACAAACACTGACATCAACAATATCCACACAGGCTATTTCTGTCGTCCTCCAGTTGACTAAACACGGCCCTCCCATATTTAGTGAAGTTAATTCAAAAAGTCATTTGACAATCATAACCCTGAGAAAAATTCAGGGGAGTCCAGTCTCCTTGGGAAAGCTTACTCCTTAAAACTGACTTTCACATCTTCAGAAAGCTTGGTGTCGAAGTTTAGTTTAAGCTCACTCAGCTTTTGCTCTCCCTTCCCCAGTGCGAGGATGTCGTCCAGGGAAGATTGTCCAGATGACGGAGGCGGAGGTCCGCGGCCTCTGCATCAAGTCCCGGGAGATCTTCCTCAGTCAGCCAATCCTTCTGGAGCTGGAGGCTCCTCTCAAAATCTGTGGTCAGTACTATCAAGAACAGGAAAGGCACAAATAGTATAGAGTGTGATGCCTTATTGCAAATAAACAAACAGATATAACAATGCTTATTATTACTGGAGAACGTTCCTCAAAGTGTTCCTCTCTGCTCCCCACCCCAGGTGACATCCACGGACAGTACACAGACCTGCTGAGGCTCTTCGAGTATGGCGGCTTTCCTCCGGAGGCTAACTACCTGTTTCTAGGAGACTACGTGGACAGAGGGAAGCAGTCTCTGGAGACGATCTGCCTGCTGCTGGCATACAAGATCAAATACCCCGAGAACTTCTTCCTGCTCAGGGGCAACCACGAGTGTGCCTCCATCAACCGTATCTACGGCTTCTATGACGAGTGTGAGCATCCTGCTCTCATAGTTACACTTTTTATTTCCTCTTAAGTTCTTTGTGGTGGCTGCCGCTCCATTGTGATTTAACACACAAACACTTTTGAGTGAAACAAAAGTGGTGATCAGGAAGCAGGCAGGCAAAAATGGTAATTTGATGGTTCTTGTTCCCAATCCTACCCTCCACCCCTTTTTTCTAGATATTTGAGCTGTTTCACTATAAAATAGAAATGTAAAATTAAATGAGTGAAAGTAACTCATAAATAGAGCTCCTACTAATTCCCCTATTAACTGCATTTTTATTTATTTTTTTATTTATTCTTTAAAGGGGTCCTGAGGCCACTTCCTGCCACTTGAACTGGTCTTGCAGGCTTTCATGAAGGAAAGTGTTTCCATGCAAATGCCACAATAACTGAGTATTTTGTGACAGATGACAGTTTTAATAGAGTCAGATGTCTCTCCAGTGAGTCGCTCATCCCACAGATGGAGTCTCTTGGTCACAGTGTTGGAAGGCAGCTAGAGATGGTAGTACTTGTTATGCTGTGCAGCACAGTGGCAGACAAACCAGTTCACTCAGTTTGATGGAGAGAGCAGCGGGATTTAAGGAGGTTTAAAAGAAATGGCATTCAATTGTCATTATTTCTTTAAGTAAGTCAGTAAGCTGCCTCCATATTAGCCTCCGATAGCCAGTGTTTTCATTCCAACAGCAGCACCTGATGAGTAGTCACAAAGGTAGTTTTTTGTTACAAATTTTGTGTAAAGTGTACATCCAAATCTCAGATTTCCTTAAGCACAGTAGTCCTTTTACCCAAATGAAGGAAAGAAGGGACTACTTGTCTGTGAAAGCTTTTCAGCATTGCGATGGAAAAATGTTGTTGCTGCAAGCAGATCTGCTGGATTGCAAGCACTGCTCTTGGTTGACGGGCACTTGTAAACCAATAAAAATCAAAAATCGTCTGTGTCTTCCAGTGTAAAGAGGACTGTCTTAAATCTATTAAACTGGAGGCGAAGCTGCAAAACCTTTGAAACAGCCTTATATGGTCGTGCTGACACTGTCATGTTGATGTTGCAGGTAAACGCAGATTTAACATCAAACTGTGGAAAACGTTCACCGACTGCTTCAACTGCCTGCCCATCGCCGCCATCGTGGATGAGAAGATCTTCTGCTGTCACGGAGGTATTCATATTGAAACAATGTAACTACTGTTTAGTCTCCAGATTGTTGCTACTTTGAAAAATACTTTAGAAAGCCCCGTTAGGAACCAGGCAGCCTTTGGGGGTAATGGGAGGTTGAGCAGATGTGGAAAGACCCTCAAATATTCAGTCTTTGCATCAGTGTCACTGTGGACAATCCTACTCCATGAACTACCCTCATTACATGCAGGGTCCCACAGGGCTGAGTACTTGGACTTGCTGTATTTTGTTTTATCTTTTGCCACTTGGTCAGGTAAGCCAGAACAAGGCTTATGCTGATTGCTTGTTTATGCTCTGTTTAGTCAAAGGAAACACAAACAACTAGATTCCCCTGCATTCCTGCATCATTGGCTTTAAGAGCTGGTGGCTTTAAATGGTGGCTTGCAACTGAAATGAGACAAAACTAAAATCCAGTCTTGCTTGGTACAATTAGAAATACTCCAACCGTCAGACGACTAGTTGTGAACAGCTTATTTTTGTAGGTCATTGTATGCATGGCAAAATGATGCAGCAGGGACAAACTTCCTCTTACATTTAGATCATCACAATCTGTTCCCCATTTGACATTTACAAGCCTGCCCTTATAGACGGGCTTCTGTATAATGTTTTGTCATGTTTTATCATTGTAACAACTCTTTAGTGTGACACTCTTATTTGGTCCTTGGGGCTTTGTGAAGACTGTGGGTCAACACTGAGCTCTTCTCACATCACTTACCAAAAATGAAAGATAAAGTCCACGGCTCTCGTGAGCTTCTGGTATTTCTGGTTTACTAATCGGATGTGAAGTAAATGGTTCAAAACAAGCTTTGGCTGCGCTGATATGAGTTAATACCTCCATCCTCGCAGAAGTAGAGATTGAAGAGATTTACCCAAGGGTGTTTGTGTCGCCCACAGGCCTCTCTCCTGACCTGCAGTCTATGGAGCAGATCAGGCGCATCATGAGACCCACAGACGTGCCAGATACAGGTAGGTCAGCACACTCACACACAGCAGAACATTTTCTCTTCTTCTCTCTTTTGTCAGAGGAACTAATAGCCCTCTGATGATTACTTTTACCCAGTGTGAAATGGACAGGTGTACATGCAGTGGATACACAACTTAAACTGACCCACATGTGAGCCTGTTTACTGTTGTTTCTCCCTCACTAAACAGTCTGAAGGTACAAGTATATCTGGGATTTACATAAGCACATGATCATTTAAACATGAGCAGAAGAGTTTCAGTAACATGTGTGTCTATATCCACATCAGCTACAGGGATTGATACGTGTAAACTGATGTATGACACATTTAACCAGGTAACTTAAAATGACAAGGATTCAATTCAATTCCGTTTTATTTATATAGCGCCAAATCACAAAAACAGTCACCTCAAGGCGCTTTATATTGTAAAGTAGACCCTACAATAATACATACAGAGAAAAACCCAACAATCATGTGACCCCCTATGAGCAAGCACTTTGGCGACAGTGGGAAGGAAAAACTCCCTTTTAACAGGACGAAACCTCCGGCAGAACCAGGCTCAGGGAGGGGCGGGGCCATCTGCTGCGACCGGTTGGGCTGAGAGAAGGAAGACAGGATAAATACATGCTGTGGAAGAGAGACAGAGGTTAATAACAGATATGATTCAATACAGAGAGGTCTGTTTACACATGTTGAGTGAGAAAGGTGACTGGAAAGGAAAAACTCAATGCATCATGGGAATCCCCCAGCAGTCTACACCTATTGCAGCATAACTAAGGGAGGATTCAGGGTCACCTGGTCCAGCCCTAACTATATGCTTTAGCAAAAACGTAAGTTTTAAGCCTAATCTTAAAAGTAGAGATGGTGTCTGTCTCCCAAATCCAAACTGGTTCCATAGACGAGGGGCCTGAAAACTGAAGGCTGCCTCCCATTCTACTTTTACACGAAAGCAGGCTGATGTCAGACTCACTGGATGATTGGAGCCAATAACACAAAAAGCTGTGTTGCTTCAGGAGGAAAAATGAATGAGGGAAATGTTTAGACTTTTCCAGTAAACACTGAGATGTCAGCTCTGGCCTTGTTTGGGTTTTTGTTTTCATTCACTTAAATAAAAGGATTTCCACTCTATTAATAGAGAAAAGTATCAACTGTTGCATAAAAATGCAGCTAACACCTACACTTGACACTATTTATTTATTTCTGCATTTCTGCACAAAGTGCAGTCACAGCCTGTTGAAGAAGCACTCTTCCTAAAGGTCAGACCTTCATCAAGCTTCATAAATAACCCTCAGGATATGACTGCTTGCTCTTAGCCCTCACGTTTCTGTTGCTTTAATTCTCAGTAGAGATTCTGCCACTGCTGATAAACAGCACTGATTAAGGTCCCTGTAATCCAGTTAATGTCTGAATATTCTCTGGTCTTAATGTCAGGTCTGATCAGATCTGCTGGCATTCATCTATCATCATCACCTCGTGCTCTTTGTGCTGCAGCTCTCGTTTCAGTAACTCTTTAGCTAGACTTGGGCTCAGAGTTTTTCAGAACACATGAGGCTGAGTCTCGGTGGTGTTGAGCCAAGGCAAGCGAAGCTTCTTTTTGTGCCTTTGCCCCCCTCCTCATTAAAGCTGCTGCCTCTTGTCCTTTTAAGGCAACCAGTGTTCAGACCCTGGCAGCGGCTGTCTCTCAGATCCTCTTATGGTCTTTCAGGGTGACTCTGTGTGTCTGGATGAGACATTCAGACTATAAATGTGACAAAAAGTTGATCTTCTGTGGTCTAAAAGAGGCTGGATTCAGAATGAAGATGAATGTGTGGCAGCTGAGATGTTTCACATTGTGAATTATCCTCTCCAGGCCTGCTGTGCGACTTGCTCTGGTCTGACCCGGACAAGGACGTCCAGGGCTGGGGAGAGAACGACCGCGGTGTCTCCTTTACCTTTGGAGCTGATGTGGTCAGCAAGTTCCTCAATCGCCATGATCTGGATCTCATCTGTAGAGCCCACCAGGTAACATGCACATCGACTTGGTATAAAAATCCTTAAAACGCACAGAAAACAAACGCTCTATCCAGAAAACTTCAGGAAATGCATATCCATTAGCAACATGTGCCTCAGCTTTCAATATCTGCATGAAGTGCTACAGTACTTTAAATCTGATCATGATGTTTGTATGAGGGTAGTGCCAGTTGTTCACCTTCAGGTATCTGTGTGTCTGGCACCCCCAGGTGGTAGAAGATGGTTATGAGTTCTTTGCCAAGCGGCAGCTTGTGACGCTCTTCTCAGCTCCCAACTACTGTGGAGAGTTCGACAACGCTGGTGGCATGATGAGCGTGGATGAAACCCTGATGTGCTCCTTTCAGGTATGATGACATAATACTGAATGCCAAGCATGGATATAATCTGTGGTTACATCTGAGAAGCCCCGTTAGGAGCCACAGTAAAAATCTAAATGTCTTCTCATCCATTCATTTGGTGCTTTTAACGAGTAATCAATAATTATATTAGAACTGATGGTTAAACACAGCCAGTGAGCAGAGACAAAAGTTGAGATCACACTATGGTGCTAAATGATTCAAAGCAATTTCATTGATGTTTCCTGCTTTGCACCGTATGACTGAATAAATGACATTATTTGCAGAATTAAACACATCCACAGAAGCCCCCAAACTCCAGCAACCTACCGAGGAGCTAACTGGAATATAATTGCAATATACATAGCTGTGCAAAAGTGTGGAGTCAACACATTTCTGTATATTTTGTTTCTAAGAAGTCAGGCTTTCTTGTTAGTTTTTAAGTGTTCATGAGCGATAGTTATCCAGTTTAGTCCAGTTCTTATATCTGACCATCTTCAGAGGAACGTTTGTCTGTTCAGCCGTTTCAACACTAACCTTTGAATCATTCAAACAGCCATCTTTAATTTGTAGGCACGTTGTCACTAACGGCCAAAAACACAAAATTTGCTCCTATTTATTTTAGTTGAATCTATGAAAAATATTTGACAGTCGTAAAAAAAATATTATTTTTGCACCAAGCTGATTCCTAGAGGCCTCCTGCCCAAAAACCTGGATATCTTGATGTAGCGTGTTGTTTAATGTCCTTAAAACTGAGGAAATCAGACAAAACATGTGGCGGGATGTCCTTAAAGGAGCCTGGAGAAGTTTTCCTGAAAACTAAAAGAATTACAAGAAGCTTCAGGCTGTGTTGAACAATAAAGATGTTCATGCAAATGTTGACTTCATGTTTTTCACCTTGAAAAAATAGTTTTTCACGTTGATCGTCGTTCATCTGGGACGATCTAAAAATCCTATAGTGTGGTGGTTAGCGCCATCACCTCACTGCAGGAAAGTTGAAGCTAATGCTGCTCTGTTCGCGTGTTGTAGATCCTGAAGCCGTCTGAGAAGAAGGCCAAATACCAGTATGGAGGGATGAACTCCGGTCGACCCGTCACTCCTCCCCGCACAGCCCAACCTCCAAAGAAACGATGAAGCAGAGGCACAGAGACGTCAACCACCGTTTCGTGTTTCACCACACAGAATAAGTAAAGGCAGAAGAGGAGCGGATCAGTGCAACTCTTTTAAAAGACACACCCAAATCAGACTTTCATTTGCATCCTTATTTTTCATCCCCTGAACTGCTGTCACCCTTCTCCCTCCGTGCACCCCCCCAGCCCCCCTGCATCTGTGTAACATTTTTAAAACAAAGTGTTAAGAGAAATAAGAAAACAATACAAGGGGTCATTCTGCAGCATATCGGAGTGCTTTTTTTGTTTTTGTTTTGTCTGTGTCTTTTTTCTTCTCCTTTTTTGAGAACAGAATGACTGCTAATTTAGTTTACCACATCTCCTTACCCCCCTGCCTGTACAGACACAACAGGTATTAATGGCAACTGCTGGGTTTTCAATAAATAATACAGGGAAGAAATGTGTGCAGGCTCTGTGTGGTTCTTGAAGTCAAACCAGCTCACGAGAGAGCCCATTAAACTCTCAAAGGGACACAAACACCACAACAAAGGAGAGATCCTCAAATGTAATATATCGGTGAATTCAAAGTTCACTCTCGTTGGCTTAGCCAGGCTAAGGCTAACTTTTAAACTGATCCTGATAATGTCTCCTGCTAAACTGGTTCTTCTAACACAGATTACGTTTATTTTTAAAGAACAATGAGCTCATTTTTCTGCAAGTGAAGGCTTCTCTCAAGTATGAGGAACCCACGTTTGTCTGGTATGCCACTTCTTTATCTGAAAGTTGTATTGTTGCTCGTCCTGGACTATAAAACCTTAAACGGCCGAAATAAAATAAAGGCATATTTATATTTCTGTAAAGTCAGCTCAATCTGAACATTATCCATGAAACAAAGAACTGGTTTATGTTTGTTTAACTATTTCAGCTGAGTTAGGCATTCTTTTAAAGCCGCATGTTAAACTATACCACCGAGGCCCACAGATATAATCTGACCTGCTCTACTTTAATCCTCAATCTGAAAGACTTGAGGTGCTAAAATGTAAATAAAAAGATGACTTTTTTTTTTTTCGAATCTCACAAACCCTTATTTTATTATTATAACAGAAACAGCATCGGACATGTTAGCATTGTGATCTGAGAAAATGAAGCATTTTAAGAAGAAGAATGGCTCCTTTTGAATTTGATGGCAGCAACATTATCTCAAAAGTTTGGTTAGCTTACCGCTGTGTAGCATCCCGTCTTTATTCTGCATGTCTGGAAACATGTTGAAGACCAGCTGCTGGGCTTTTTGCCTCGGTGAGAGAAGATGGTGGTGTTTCTGGATTTTTACACATGACTTCTTTGCATGACAGAGCTTTAACCTGCACTTGTGGGTGGAATCACTGAACACTGAAGCCCTGAGCCCACGCAGAGATTTCCCTGATGGAGTCAGGCCTGTCTTTAATGAACTGTTGTCTGTGGGCCAGAAGATTAGACATCCAATATTGGTTTTTGACCTTGTTCCTTTTGATATTATGTTCTGTAGACGATATTCAGTCTTTAAAATTTTAGACTGAGGACTTTTATTCTAAAATTATTCCACAATTTGTACACATTCTTTTGTAGATTGGTGAACGTCCCTGCCATCTTTACTTCTGAGAAACTTTGCTTCTCTTAAACGTTTTTAAAAAAATAATAATAATAAAAGAAAAGTCCAATCATGTTACTTACCTGTTCCCAAAGAAATTTTTGAACAGACAAAACACTTACCAGCCTTTTGTTGCCACTGTCTCCAAATTCATTTATGTTTTGAAGTACTAACACCATCAAACTCAAAGTGAGCTTATATTTTGCTTAAAATGAGAAAACTTTCTCAGTTTAAACATTAAATATTTTCCACATTGTTGTAAATAAAATATGGGTTTAAACTTTGCATTGTTTGTATTTATTTTTCCACGATGTTCCTCCTTTTGTTTGGATTGTAAACTTCATGCCTCACTTGGGTTAATTTTTATCATTTACTACAAAACGTTCCTCCTTTTTCTGCCATGTGTGATGTTTAACCAGAGGACCGGTCTTGAGTCCTCCCCCAGTAGACTCCAAATCCAAATAAAGAGTCAGAGAGGAAGAGAGGGTTTAACAGAGCACGGGCAGATGTGCTTTCATGGCAAAAAATGCAACTAATATTAAAAGACTTCCTGAATAAGCTGGATGTCATTGTTTACAGCCAACCTTTATTTCCCCTGCTTCTTCCTTTTTAAAGCTCTTCTGCTGTAATGTTTATTTTTCAGTTAAAAAAAATTGGCTACTTTTGATTCAGTTGCTCAAACACAGGCTCAAAGTTGCCTTCACGGTCACTCTGAGGTCCATGTTTCTTACATGTATAAATGGTTAAATAGCTAATGTGTCTTCTTTCAGACTTTAAGGGGAAATAAATAGACTTTAAAAGTGTAAGATTTATCAAGATTTATTACCACGAAGCATTGTTACAACAGACAAATAGGGACCTTGTGTGGTAGACTTTTTTTTTTTTTTACTACATTTACATGTACACTGTAGCAAATCCCTTACCTGTTATTTTGGATGTAGAAAAAGATCCTGCTGACTGTAACTGTACATACAAATGAACAATCTACACCAAACACACAACCTGTCAAATAAGTTTATTCGCACACGCACACACATACACAGAGGCATGAAGTCCCTTCCCTCAAGTAATTCAGTAAAAATCTGTTCCTGTTGAGCACATCATGTACCAATGTGTCAGACAGAAGGATGTAGAACACAAAACCAAATGTATTGCAGAGCAGACATGAATATTTTAAATTGGGTTGTATTATTAAGGCCCGTCACGTGGAGCTACACACTGCCTGAGAACTACGCACGCCTTCACTTCAAGTCAGTTTAGATTGTTTATAGAAAACAGTAAAGACATTCTTGTTCTTGATTACCACGCTTTGCTTTCCACTGCAACACAACGCACACCTGCTGAAGTGGCATTGACACAACGTTGCAAAAACGTTGCCTTATTTTAGGTTCCTATTTAAAGATGACGACAATCCAGCATAAATCAAGTAAAAAAAAAATATTTAAAAAAAAAAAAACAACTTGAATGTTTCTCCCAGCTTGAGCTCTCGGCCCTTCGCTCACTTTGAAACGACACATTTCAACACATCATCGTTCTATAATCTTCAATTACAGAAAGATAACAAAAACAGAGACTTGTCGAGCACTTCAGTGTACGTAACCCAAGTGTAACATTAAAAAAAAAAATTTAACAGTTCATTTCGATACATTTGAGCAAAGAGAAGTACTATAAAATCAGTGTGGAAGCGAAGCATGGCACAATCGTCTACAAAGGCCAGTATCTGACAGTTCAAATTGGTAAAAAGTAACAAATGATTCCTGTGTTACAGCTACAGAAAATTAATTTACCTGAAAAAACAAATAAATAAACCATCTCCCTGCCATTCAGTAGCATTTTACATCCTGATTGCAAACAGTTTGAGTATTTCCTATGTTTAGAACTTTTCAGGTTCAAAAAAGTCAGCTCAAACTTGACCAGCAGAGGGCAGCATCAGCTCAAACTATGGAGTTGCTGGCCTGAAGAAGAGAAACTACAGAAATAACAGAAGGAAACAAAAACAACTCAGTCTAAAAACTCATCAGCCAAGTCCTCAATACAAAGGAAAATATCACAGTCTCAGCTGTGGAAAAAAAAAGACCTACAGTATATCATACAAAAGTCTTTCTGAGCGCCGTAAAAATCAGTCTCAGTCTCCCTTTATCTACAAGTTATTGGCACAGGGTAATGCCCAGAAATAAAACAGTCAAACATAAATAAACCTCAAAATGTAGAAAAGCACAACAGTGATCAGGGAAAAAAAAAAAAAGACTTCCCACGTTGGAAATGTTTCTAACCTGTTTCTCAGATTAGCAGCAGGTAACATGAGCAGCAGTTCTTTTCAGTAACACGAAGCATTTCCCTTTCTCTTTTCGAAGTGAAGCTAACAATTCCCAAACAGTAGCAGTTCTTCAGCCATGACTGTTCCAGTCTCACTGTGGCGCACATTTCCAGGCAAGCAGGAAACAGGAAAAAGAAAAAGAAAAAACAGAAAGGTCGGCCAGACGGGGGCATTCGTTTTCCTCTTCGTGTGTGTTTAACTAGATCAACTTCCGCAGGGGGAAGGACAGGGCAGCTCCTATGGACAGACCCAGACCCAAGAAGAAGGTCATGAGGGCTCCTGCAGTCTCTGCGTCTTTAGGCTCCACCAACCTGAAGGCAGACATCACGTATTTAATCTTCAGGAACTACAACAACATTGAAAAAGCACACAGTGGCTTCAGGTCTCCTTCACTACAATCATTAGTGGACATTCAGCTTGCTGTGCCCTTTGGTCATGTGATCCAGGTACAGCCCAAGAACGCATTCAAGTGTGCATAACAAGGTGCAATCATATTTCTGTGATTTCACCTTAAAATCTGTACTCATATCTCATTTTTTCCTTGTTGTTATTTGTTACAGTTTTTGCTCCTGGTACACAAATAAGTCTTCATGTCTTCCTTACAGTATCCTCGCCACTTTTTCCACTTCACCTTAAATCAGCGGTCCCCAACCCCCGGGCCTCGTGAGTCGTTTGGTACTGGGCCGCGAGAGTTGAGGCTCAGGCGTGAAATGTATAGTTTTCAGGGTTTTTATCGGTTTTCAGCGTTATTTTGTTATCGTTTTTATCATTAACTCGGTTTTCCTGGGTCTTTTTACGTGTGTTATGAATAAATCTTCTTTTTTTCGGTACCGGTACTAGTTTTATTTTGTTGTATTTATCCGCGACACCTTAAAGGCCGGTCCGTGAAAATATTGTCGGGCATAAACCGGTCTGTGGCGCAAAAAAGGTTGGGGACCGCTGCCTTAAATGAAACCTTTCCCCTACATGGGTACATGAGGCGTGGCAGTATGCTGATTGCAGACACAAAGCACAAACCCATGGATTTAGAATGACTCACTAACATAACAGCATGATTCATAACTCAGGGGTAATTTTGCATGTGTGAACATTTCCATGCTTCCACATACAAAGTTGTGTCTAAAACGGGCATACAGATTTGAAAGACTACACCACCGTCATGTAGATGAATTTCAGAAGCTGTAAAAGGCGATTACACTAAGCTGTTACAGACTCCTTAAACACATCATGAGCCCCAAAACAACACAACACTGTTTAAAAACTGTAAATCTTTTGGTCCCAAACTCCAATAATAAGCAACCAAAACACGTCCACGTGACAAGAATCAGAACACAGTCCTGCAGCTGTCTGCGGAGTGATCGTGTAACCTCTGAATGCGTCGACGCTGTACTCACTGTGGCGCGTAGGACATGGACAGGCAGACGAAGTAGCCGCTGGACAGAGAGAAGAAAACCATGATGACAGAAAATGCTGCGTCGTGTTCAAATAAAACAGGAAGGTAGTTGCGGCTCTGGACATTACAGAACATCAGCAGAGGGATGAACACGACTCTGGAGATCACCAGCACCGGGAAGAGACGGGACTCTTTAGAGGGCTGCAGAGGAGAGATGTAGGAGAATACATGAAGACATGAAACTGGTTAAAAGCATGCTAGTATTCTGATTTACGCTCATTCAGGTAATCCAAAATAATTTCACTACAAGACGATGCAGTGCACCTACTGCTGTCTGAAGCTTACTGGAGCAAATACGTGGCTACGTCATTTAGCACCAGTGACCAAAAACCCTAACAATTAAACGACCTCCTTTTAGGAAGCGTTTGGTGACAGTGGGAAGGAAAAACGCCCCTTTTAACAGGAAGAAACCTCCAGCTCAGGATAACACATTCATCTGGATTCAGCTGGATTTGGGAGTCGCTTCATAATGACAAGTCTTGTGGTGAGTGCGCTCTGGGCGTTTGTGCTAAAAGCTTTTGTATAACGTGCTAAAATCTGCATTTAAGCACAATTTTGTGCATCAATACACAGTAAAAGATTTTCCTCCTTGTTTGTTTCATATTTGCTATATACACATACATATTTGTCATATTAAAAAAAAGCAAACAATGAATGAATGAATGAAAGAATGAGAACAGCTCAGTTTTTTGCTGATGAAATATAATAAGTCCAGTCTAGACAGAAACATAAATGACATATGGAAACCTACCCAGCGTATCTTTGTGGTGATGGTCCGGCCGAGCCAGTCGTTAATATTGAAAATGAGGAAGCAGCACACTGAAATAAAATAGCTCTCTGAAGAAAGAATGAGTACAAAGATACATTTTTATATCGCGATAGGAAGGCTACAAAAGAGATGCACTATATTTGTTGCCATCTGCTAAATGGATGTTGAACGCAGCTGTACTGAAGCGAGTGTTCGGTCTTACCCCAATTTTTTCCTTTGGATGTGGTTTTCACATCTACGGTGATGGCAGGGAACACAGACAGAGTGACTGTGAAAACGAAGGTGACGCAGAACGCCATCACCCAGACCTGAAAACGAGAACATGGATTTATTTATTTAGTATTTTAATATTTGTATACAATGAACTGATCTAAATTGTTTCAGCTTAAATCAAAACGACGACTAACAAAACGATCTCGGATAAAACTGGACTTTCTTTCCATTTTAGTAACGTTGTGATATCATTCCACACGAGGATACCTTTTTAAAGACCTCTAAAACCGAGGCCTTGGCTTGCCCCCCCTCCACCTGCTCCAGGGGCAAGAAGGCCTGCTTGGTTCCATCAGACCTCGGCTCGGCCTCTGCGACGCTGCTACCTTTGGCCGAGTTGTCGATTGCTGATCCGTTAACGTGCCCGGCCGGCTTGCCATTTTCCACAATGCTGCTTTCTGCAATTGAATGTATATAAAGCATCACTTCCGCTGTTTCACTTTCACACAAAAACATTATTATTCAAAATGTGCTCAAAGGTTTCAAATGTGGGATCTGGTTGAGTGAATTATGACTAATTGGACCTCTATGGGCTTTTTAGCATTCATAAAAAGGCAGGAGGCTGTGTGAGCCTCACAAACCCACCTTTGTTAGGCACCGTCTAATTGGATAAACAGAGGGTCAACTGACTTAATGAGATAATGTTCCACTGAATTGATTTGATTCAACCAGACTGCGAGGGACAGAATTGTGAACTGAGTCGAAAAGCAAACAAACGTTCGCTCATTGTCGCAGCAACGTCGGACAGATTTTAAGGCTTCTGGTGTTCAGCGTGTGGAGCAGCTTGGAAAGGAATGGCATTCATTCAGGGATGGTGAAGAGTTGTTTGTGTAGCCAAAGCTTACCTTTCAGCAGCTCGTCTGTGGTGTCTGCCTCATACGTGCTGCTTTTTTTCAAATAATACTGAGCAAACCCCTGCATGAAAACAAAAACACAACACAAGAGTCAAGCAGCTGAAATATCAAAATATAATAAACATTAGGTTTTTGGGTTTTGTAATCAAGTTTATACTATAATGGATTCACTTAGGATGCCAGTGAGCACTTGTGATACAAAGTCCAAAACCACTGTGTGTTCAACATCCATCTTTATATACTTTATTCTGTTTACTCAGAGACAGTTTGACACTTGCAGTCGAAAAATGCTACAAATTCCCACATCCAGGTTCATCTGCATACAAACTCTCCACACACACTGGCTGTGTCCCAATTCAGGGTCTGCACGCTTGAAGTACGCATTTTAAGTGCGATTACGTCACCGCCACGCGACGACGGCTGTCCCAATTCGAAGTGCACTTCAAATGCATACTCCAAATGCGCAGTAGATTTCCCCAAATATCAAGCGTGGTCCGGTGCACGCTTCGTGGTCCCATATATCCCACAATTCATAGCGCGGCGGTGGGTGTGGATAATTTTGCCGCAAAATACGGCAGAAGGGAGCGGCCGAAAAGTGAACTGTCAAAAGTAAGTACTGAATATGATGTCACTTATACATATGTAATAATAATAATAATAATAATAATAATAATAATAATCTGACAATACTATAATATTGGCCATATTATATTTACATTACCACAGTGAGATGACTTTAGTCTCATGAAGAACATGAGCTAATTGTTATTTACTAACTAATCTTAAATGACTGTTCAGTACAGAAATGAAGCCCAACAATCATGTTTTACAGTCCTGTGGTTTCAGCCTCAGATACTCAACTAATCAAAGTGATGTCATGACATAAATGAATGATCAACAAAACATTTTTTCTCCTTTATTTATGTCACACAATTTCATGTTTCTCGCGGTTAGTATCATGGTTGCTAGGCAACCTGAACAGCGCGACGAAGGCTAGACCGTCCCATTTCACAAGCCTCTCACTTCCGCACTTCTCGTACTTATAGTACGCACCGTACGTAGTACACGTAGTGCGCGTACTTCAAGCGTGCAGACCCTGAATTGGGACACAGCCCCTATCTGCTTTCAGATAGTGTGTGTGGAGAGTTTGTATAGGTGAGGTCAGATGGATTGTGGGTAATGCAGTTATGCTGAGAGGACAGCTGACTGACCAGGCGTGGCAGCACCAAGTAGCTGAAGAGTGTGAGCAACGTCCCCATACACGGTGTGATGAAGTAACCCAAAGCTGCCGTTTCATGGTCCGTTTTACCTGAGTGACAAACGCACACAAAGCAGAGTTACTGAAGCATTCTGGGACAGAAATAAAAGACAAAAATAAACGTCCAACAAAACCAAGTGTGCTCAGGTTTCTTTGAAAGCAGTGTGGTGTGCGGTGTCATGCTGATTGCTCCCGTTGATTTTCAATGCCCTTGGTTACCAAGCAACTGAGGATTAGGAGCCCACTGGAAGCTTGTGTGGATGTAAGTGACTCACTTCCTATGGCTATTAGCATGGCGATGGCAGCGAATGTCCCAGCGAGGCCCTGGCCACTCATAAAGATGCTGCTGTACTTCTGAGGCAGCATCCCCACAAGGCCGAACAGACTGCCCTGCAGCACGGCACCAAACGCTGACGAGGGAGGAAAAAAAGGGGGCTTTTATTGTAGCATCTTATCACTCAAACACATCCGTCTCCCACATATACATAGAAGCACGCTGACTTACAGTTGATGAACCAGATAGTAGCCATGGTGACCGAGAAGAAGCAGTCTTCCTCCATGGGCACTTTGACCAAAACTGCTGTGAGGATGAAGAGCAGCAGGATGAAAACAAGGCTACCTGCGATACGTATCGCCTCCGATATCCTGAAACACACAGTTACAACACAGTTAACCATGAAGGATCTAGCAGATCATAAAATATACCACAGAGCAACAGTCTGAGTATACTTTTACAGAGCACCATCGGGAAACAGACATCCTGTAAGGACGACGATGTGTCGAAGCAAATTAACTTCAACACATCGTCGTCCTCTAATAGGCAATAAACATCCGTCTGTTAGAGCGGCAGACATTCACGCAGCAGGAAGAGAAAAGTTCATGTGACAAATAATATAGTATAGGATCAGAGATTTCTCACGACACCATGGCAACAAGGCTTTCTGTAATGCCGGGCTCACACTGTGCGATTTTTTCAGTCGCGCGATTCAGCTCCTGCTCAAACTGTACGATTGACTCGCAGGGGTTGGAAGTTCGTAGGTCACGATGCAGAGTCTCACACTATACGATCCGATGCTCTGATGCGACCTGAGTGCTCACACTGTGCGTCCATAAAATGAAGGTTATAACAGAAATTCTGTCCCTCGCTCTCCCTTCTGTCTTTCACTCACACAGACACGCACACCACCGCCATCAACTTCGCTAAATTGCTAATGAAAAACATGATCAGGCAGCTGTGATTGAGCAGCAATGTCCATCCAACTATTTTCACGGTTGTTGTGGTCGTGATAATTTTGTGAGGCCACATCGAAAAGGCTCGGATGAGCTTTCCAAAGTTCTACAAGTGCCTCCATCGCTTGTGTCCAGATCACATGCTGCACCGCCGTGCTACTCCGTCTTTTTCGCTGACATTTGTGTTTGCATGTGTGCAGTGTGAGAAACTGCGGTGACACCCTCACGACCAAGCGTTTGATGATCGCGAGCTGGTCGTGAGGTGTTAATCGCTTCTCGTTACCCCACGTATACTACACGATGCACGATGCACGATGCACGATGAAGGCCAAAATCAGGCCGATCGCCAAAACGGTCGCACGACTCAAAATGGGCCAAAAATTGCACAGTGTGAGCCCAGCATTATCTGTTTTTTGGGCTAAAGATGTGTTCATTAATGTGACTGCATGACCTTCAGACTTGTGTTATGTTAAAAGAGAGAAACATGTTATTAGGTATAATCAGATTCCTACTGCCATTAAAGACAAATAACTAGGCTGCTGATTCAGACATAAAGGTGACATGTTCAAGTGCAGCCAGATCATGAGAAAGGATGATCTGCATGTTTGAAAGCGCTTTAACACACTGACCTCGGGTAGAGGAAGGAGTTGAGCAGGGTAAATAGCAGCAGAGGCAGCTGAGACAGCAGAGTCATCCAGTTGTTGAAGTAGTACTCTTTGCGGACGACCTCGGTCCCGTTGCTCGATTCTGCTGTATCTAGTCGACGTTGGAAGTACTACACACCACAAACACAGGGCTTTTCATTCAAAAATACGACAACAAATCTACATCTGACGTATAAAATACAAAATATACTATCACTGAAAACCCAGCACAAGTCTTGTTTTTACCAGTGAAGCTGTCATGAAGAAATTCCATGGCAGCAGCGTTCCCAGGCCCAGAATGAAGAACATGAGTCCCACCATGTAGTATCTGTAGATGGGGGAAAGGGATGGTGCATGAATATTGGTGAAATCTTCTGTCCCCTTATGCAACAAAACATGTTTAGGTGTCACGCAGAAACTGTGGCTGAGAGCAAAACGAATGGGAAGTGAAAGTTGCTGCTGTTTGTGTAACTCACCGGTCCTGAGGGGCGTCTGTTCGTCGCTTCATCCTGGTGTCGGAGTTTGTTGAGACTCTAAGGCCAATGGGAGAGGAAAAAGGGTCAGCCACGTTTCCAAAGTCAGGAAAAAATACTGTTTGTGTGCGCGACACTCTTCTGCCAAGGTTTCACTCATAAGTAATGCAGGAATGTGTTTAAATACTGGCGAGAGGCTGTGAGGGGCTGGCCAAATACAACCGGCTCTAGAGACGCTGTATGGTACATACATGCCACACATTTTACATCTTATAATTTAAGCCTTACTGACAGATTTGTTTTTCCATTTACTACAGCAACATTCGGTTATCATCTGTCAACATCTGTCACGGTTGACACACTTCTCTCCATCTGTGTCAGGGGTTAAATATGTATCTAAACTTCTGCTTGTGACATAAAGCAGAGTTTCACTCCCACTTGAGATCAAAGTGGGCTGCAGCATGTAAAATGACTTTGACATTCCTTGTTACTTTCTGGGTTAAAGTTACTTTGACTTAACCACGTCATGTGACATAAGAATGGACCTAGCAGCTGTGTAAGCAGCCATGAATGACAGGAGTGCACACATCTAATTAAACAACACAACTAAGTGCAATTTCAACGATTTTCAATAGAGGTGATGGCAATGGAAACTTGTTCAGCCTCTCTCCAATGTGTCCACCATTAGTCATGAATTTGACTTCACACCTTGTGTACACACAAATTACTGCAGTACAGCCTCGGGGAGGACAGACAGGTATTGAGTTCTCACTGGAAAAAGACATTTCCACTAGGGCTGCCACGATTAGTCGACTAGTCACGATTACGTAGACTATTAAAATCGTCGACGACTGATTTAACAGTTGACGCGTCGTTTGAAGCTTTGTAAGATCACAAAAGACGCAGGAATAAGTAGGATTTAAGAGTGTAATAACGGACTGAAACAGAAGATGGCAGCACTGCATTAGGGGTGGGGGAAAAAAATCGATACTGTGTAGTATCGTGATATTTTGTTTGCTAATAATGTATCGATACAGGGACAGCAGAAATTGATATTTTGTTACAAAAAAGGTTTTTGTGCTCCGACTTCAGAGCATGTTGATCCTTTTTTTGGCAGCAATAAACATGACAGTTTACTTATTTTAATTTAAGACGTGTTTTATTTTAATTAAGTTTAAAACTTTTTTATTTAATGTAAAATTATATTTTGTTTTAATTTACTTTCAAATTCTTCAGTTGCTGAATGGGCTGCATAGTTTTCATAAACTGCATAGTTCAGAATAGCTATAATTGTACCAGATGGTTGCGTTCAGTTAAGTTGGACTAGACTGTAATACAAACCGTTCAGTTTGTCAACAATAAAACTGAAATGAGAGAAAGACTGAGTGTGAGACTTTGATATTAGAGAAAATGAATATTGATAAAGTTTACCTTTATGTACAGAATCTGAATATCGCAAAATATTTTTAAAAATTGCAATAATATCGTATTGTGTGTTAAGTATTGTGATAATATCGTATCGTGGGATGTATGGTGATTCCCACCTCTACTGACTAAGTGCAATTTAACGATTTTCAATAGAGGCGATGGCAATGGAAACCTGTTCAGCCTCTCTCCAATGTGTCCACCATTAGTCATGAATTTGACTTCACACCTTGTGTACACACAAATTACTGCAGTACAGCCTCGGGGAGGACAGACAGGTATCGAGTTCTCACTGGAAAAAGCCATTTCCACTCACTCACAGGAGGACATGTAAGGCTGCTCCACTGTTTGTTTTCTAAACTCACTTTTTTACATTCAGTAAACACAAAAACATTAAACTGAATACACAATATTCATCTCTTTTCTGTAATGGTAATGAAAATGTACTTCACTGGCTGACATAATCATTACCACATCACTCATGCCGCTACTAAATTAAAAGCAGAGCTGTAAATACTGGGCGGGCATATCCAAACAATAAAGCAACAAAGACGATACTTTATCTTTTAGATACAGTAGCATTCATCATGGGAGGATAATAACAGAAACAGCACTAAAGACTATAAACCTGCTGGGATTTGCTCTTCATTTACTCTTTCCGCACCACCTGCCCACCTGACAGTGTGACAACAACAGCCCATCAACCATTTACGGCTGAGAGGTTACTGGGTTGTGATGTTCAAAGAACAAAAAAAAGGATACCTCGTTTACATCAGGATATATTTGGTTTTATTAAAAGGCCCCATACTGCAGATGCCATCATATTCAGGCTTTAAAACTGGCTGCATGGTTAACTTTTTTATGAGTGTAATCAGAATGCAATAATGTTGCTTAACTAAAAACACTGATGCTGCTTCTGGATGACTGACTGAATGCTTTACCCAGACCACAGAGACATGACAAAAGCAATATGAGTCACACATGTCACATGAAGGCAGGACAATAAACTACATGTGTGACCTCCGACCTGATTCTCAGTTCCTGTTGGGCCCCTTAGGGAAGTCAGTCTAACACCCTGTGCCTAATTAAATGCCTGTTGTTGCCGTTTGGACAGACTGTGTTTCAGTGGCCATAAAATCTGACACTGGCATGTTTAATTTCTCTCTCACTACCATAAATACTCGTAATGTTCCCCTAATCCAGTCTTGACTAATACTGTGTTGTGTCAAGGATCAGGGTGACTTTGGCAATCCTTATGACAGGATGTCTCATTCTTATTCATACAGCTATAATTCTTAGTTTTACAGCACAGTAGTATTTCTTTCTAATAAGGCAAGAGACAGATTCAGAAGCAGCGAGCGTTGATTTCCTGGAGGACCAGGCTGTTTGTTATGCAGCTGTGAAGGAGGATGTAGTATGGTCTATTCTTCCCCCCCCCCCCCCCCCCCCCCCCCCCCCCCCACCGAGTTTCATTTACACTTCTTTGTCGTGGTTTGGTTTTCATCTGTAAAACTTCTTTTGACACCTCCTTCCAACAAAGGCAGGTGTGACAGACCAAAAAAACACTGTTACAGTTGAGTTATAGGTCCTCACTATTATGAGTGTCCTTGATCGTCTATAAATGGCTGGGTTTATACGCCGGTCTACTCCTCGCTTTGTTAGATAAGCTAAAAATCCATGTGTGCTTCCTCCCTGGTGAGACAGTTGGTTGAACATCCTCTGCCCTCTTCCCTCAGTGACAGAGCTTTCAAAAGCCATCATCCACTAAATCAGCCTGGTCAGAATCGTTACAGTCCAACCAAACAGGACTTTTTAAGCAGCGAAGCAGAACTAATTAAACTGAACTGGTAAATCATGAACAAGGCTAAAGTCATGGGGCCATAAAAAGCTGCCAGCTTCATATTTTCAAGCATATTGCGAAAGACATTCAGGTAAAAATGATCGCCATGCTGCGGTTTGACAATGACTACCTGGCGGCACCTTCAAAGTTATTTAAAAACATCTAGAGGTACAATTTACAAGTTTCACACTGTTCTCTGTACGCTCGGTGTTGGGTGTGCCACGTGTCCCATCAAGGACACAGTGATACAAACACGTCCAGGGGTCATTTAAGATAATGACCCCTGGACCCCTTTACATAATCAAACGCTCCGGTCACAGGACCCGACCAATGAAGAGACTGCAGATCGCTCACAAACACGATACTGTCAGCGCCTAAACTTGTAAGACTAAGAAAGAAATTACATGTGTAGGGCGACGAAAGGACAGAAACACTTAAAAACAACAAACATAAATAAAAGCTGGACGTCAATTAGTAAAATAATTTATAAAGCCCAAAAACAACCTAAAGAAATGTTTTGGCAGGTTTACATATAAGAGCTGACGACTCATTTAATATTCTAGTCTGTTGCCCTGTCGTCTCTATTATGAAGGTGTGCCCGGCCCTCTTTCACCTTCAAAAACAAGTAGGACAAGCAGGATAAGAGGGGCATTTTGCTCAAGTCGTAGACACTCCCAGGTCTGTGAACTTTAAGTAAATAACTGCCCAACACAGCTCACACACAGCTAGGCTTCAAATCCAGCAGCTACAATGAGGCAGTCACTCCCTGGGGTGAAGCTATAATTTGAGTATTAGTCAGAAGTTGGTACCATACTCTGGGTGTTTAGCTTGAGAGCTTGGAGGCATTTAAACAGGATATGAGTGTTGAAGATAACAGCTGATGTTGGCTAATATGCATTTATTTTGCTCCTAGCAACAGCAAAGCAATATTTGTGTCCTTGTCATTTTGGGACAAAACCTAATCTGTCTCCAGATATCCAAGTTACTCAAAACACTGTAACGAAGGCTTTCCAATATACGTAATTTACTTAAGTAATGCATTCACACACGCTTTATTTCTTTCACTGTCAGACATCAATAAACATCTTAAAGACACCTTCGGGCTAGCTATGTCGAGATGCTGGGGCCATAAAAAAAGCCGTAATGGTATTCTGTCCTGCTCCTTCACACACACCTCCAGAGTTATACAGCACAAGGAGCTACAGCAACAGCTGAGGTCAGGAGCAACTAAGCTCTGTAGGTGAAATGGTGCAAGCATGAATCTTTTTTTTAAGTCAAGAATAGAAAAAAAACCGCAACTCTTCCTTATAAATGGTTACGCTCAGTGAAAATACATCAAATAAATGAAACCAAACCAATCGGGCCAAATTAGGTCAAGACATTTGGGAACTACAGAGTCAGTTTTGTTTGTCACAAGCTGCTTCTGTTGTCTGTAATAACAAATCCTAAGTCTAGACAATCTGGTCCTTAAACCTCACACAGTATAACATTCATCTGTCAAGTCTCGTCTTGTATTTAAGTGTAATCAACGTACAACAAACCCTGAGGGAACTGAACCCCTTCTGACACACAGCTCCCAAAATGTAAGAGTTTAAAAGCAATTAGAACCATAACTATGGAAAGGGAAAGGACTGATGTGCCTGTCTATTGAACTGATGTGTCTATTGAATAGGCACATACTTCTCTTCTTTCCTGGACCTCTTTGTGTTCACTCACAGGGGAATGTAAATCATTTGGACTAAGAGCAGATTCCTCAGACAGATGAAGATATTCCACCGTCTCACCATCAGAAGCTCAGACACTAGATTCCTGCAAGGTGACCAATTGTGGTCTTTCAGGGTATCTAAAAAGTAACTGCAACTAAAAGTACAAAAGAATCCCACAAAGATGATAACACAAACTTACTAATAATCAAACAGAAAAACAAACAGAATATTCAATTATAAAAAATGAACTGAAAATTTCACAGTTTATTAAGTGCTGACATAAGCTGACTAAAAGTAGAGACGTGCTATTTTTATGTGCCCATTATTTTATTTTATTTTCACCCCAATGGGCTGAAACACAAAGCCCGAAGGTCAATACGCAGACACACTACTATCGCACAGTACAGGTGCGTGTAACACCTACATGGCTTCCGTATCGAGTCACAGGGGCATTCTTACTGTAATCTGACCATGTGCGCACATGGCAGCAGCCATTCACGCCACAAAACCAAACGTATGTGCCATTGTCAGACTCAACTAAGTACTACCTGGTTAAATTCGGTTATTTACTCAAAGACATTCAGCCCGAGTTCATTTCACTCCAGACTGTAAAACACATTTTTCTTCATTATCTGGTTCAGTAGTTACTTACTACACTGTAGTAACTACATTATTCAAAGAGGTAAACTCCCGTTAAATATGATCTTCACTGGACGAGGGGATATTATGTTGAACATTGCGGTTAGTCTCGATAGTGATGCATCACTTTGTACTCGGTAGACGCACGTTTCAAGGTGTACAAGAGACAAGAGGAGAGCTGCTATCACCGCGTAACTACAGCGACTGCGAATATCACGTCTCATCACGGTAAGCTAACACAGTGCCAGCTAACGTGATGTACGAGCGTGAAACACTCACCGAAAAACCGATGCTGCCGTCACGCTGTTAACATAATGTGCCTGCTGTTCGCGGAAAGGTTCAGTAAGCCAGAGGGTCCAAACATATATGTTTGCTGTCCATTCACATGGCGGGAAATGTAGAAATCGCAACGGTTGATAGACGCGCACATTTTATAGCACAATAACCGGTACAACCCGCCTCCTTAAAAAAAAGAGGCAAAAAGCACTTCCGGTGTGCATTTCAGCTCTACTGTTTCAGCACATCTCGTTTGACACGCTGAATTAATAGTGCTGTTTTAATAAAATTAATTAAACAAAGAGGCTCAATTATTAGTGCTACTCTGATTTTTAAATTTACAACTGACTTATATTATTACAGGGTTTGTTTGGGGGGAGGGGGGGGCTAAAGCAGTCGACACAACTTTAAAACAAAGCTCAGTTTAGGGTGGATGAGAGCTTTGCAATTTTTTGAGACCGTAATATATATTTCACGTTTATATGAATAAATGTACAGAAAAAATGACAAACACAACTGCAATGGTAACACCCAGCTCTTCTATGAAAAGAGGAACGACATCTCCGGGAATTTTATTTTATTTTATTTCCTCTGGTTAACTTACATGCTATAGCTGAAGAGGCATGTTTTACACACACACACACACACACACACATATACTATCAGTCAAACGTTTGGACACCTTCTCATTTAATTTCTTTTCTTTATTTACATTGTAGATTCATAGATTTCATGCCTTCACTGAGAATGAACACCTAATTATGTAGCAAACAAAAAAGTGTGAAATAACTCAAAACATGTTTTAGATTTTCCAAAATAGCCACCCTTTGCTTTGCACACTCTTGGCATTCTCCAGATGAGCTTTTGGGGTCATTGTCCTGTTGAAAAGTAAATGATGGTCCAGCTAAATGCAAACTGGATGGGATGGCATGTCACTTCAAGATGCTGTGATCGCCATGCTGGTTCAGTGTGCCTTTAATTTTAAAATTTTGAATCCCCAACAGTTTCACCAGCCTTTAAAAAAAAAAATCCCTGTCCTTCCATGATGGTGCCTCCTCTTCCTCAGGTTTCTACTGCCTGAGATATTCACTGAGCACGCGGTCGGTTGGGGCCATCTTACTTTGTGAATGTTTGTTGTCTCATCCTGAACCGTAGTGCTGACACTCACCAGTCCCCGGCCTCCTTCCTTCCCCTTAGCATACAGCCTCAGGGTGCTGGACTTGGGGTGAAATCTTGTTCTTACTGTTCAGCTGACTTCTCAGGACTTGCCTGGCCCTCTGCAGGTACTTGGTGGTTTTTGAGCGACCTCCTCATGGTTCCCATTTGCCTGTGGGATCCTCAGGTACTTGTAACTGAGCTCTATGTCTGCAATGTTGACCCAGGCGGGTGGAGGTGGCCGGCAATGGAGATGAACCCTTTCAGGTGGCAAGGCAGGAGGCTGGAGCTGACAGAATCAAAGGAACTTAGGTGGTCCCACATTGGTGACAATGGAAGGTCTCCGTATCAAGCATCTAGTGTCCGGAGTAAGTGTCTGGCCGTCCGGCATCCAGCAATTGCGTGGCAGACGACAGGTGTCTGCTGCCCGGCATCCATCAGTATGTGGCAGCCATCAGCATGCATCATCCAGCGGCAACGCGTGGCAGGCAGTAGCAGTCCAACATCTGGCATCAGACGACATTGTGGTAGGCAGCAGGTGTCAAGCGGCTTTTGTCCTTCGTCTGGCATCGGCGTGGCAGGCAGCAGGTGCCCGGCGTCTGGCGTCTGGCATATGGTATATGGCGCCTGGCATCTGGCATCTGGCGTCTGGCGTATGGCGTATGGCGTCTGGCGTCTGGCGTCTGCCATATGGCGTCTGGCATCTGGCGTTTCGCATCTGGTGTCTGGCATCTGGTGATGGCTTGGCAACCTGCAGGTGTCTGGCAATGGTGTGGCAAGTGGCAGGAGTCTGGCTTCTAAGATTTGGCGTCCAGCAGGTGTCTAGCGTCCTATGTGGCAGGCAGCAGGTGTCTGAGCTACTGACAAACTGGGCATTGCCAGTGGGGAGCTTGTGCAGCTCAGTACGTGGATGCCCCATGAACAGAGCAAAGGAGTGCAGAGGAGTGAGCACACATAATCCTGATTACCCTGATGTGCATTAAAAGCTCGCCAGCAGGAGGACGGTGTTGACAGAACCAAAGGAATTTAGGTGGTCCCACACTGGTGATAATTGAAAGTCTCTGGGGGAAAATAGGTGTCCAGCGTCTGCTGTCCGGAGTCCCGCGATGGCGTGGCAGGCGGTAGGTGTCCAGCGGCAGGTGCCCGGCATTCAGCAACAGTGTAACAGGTGGCAGGTTCCGCTGTCCGGCATAAAGCTACAGTGTGATGGGCAGCAGTGTGGCAGGTGACATGCATCAGCCATCTGGCATCTGGCCACTGAGTGGCGTGTGGCGACGACGTGGCAGGCAGCAGGTGTCCAGCTTCTGGACCTCGACCTATGGCATTTTTTGCATCAGTCAATGTTTGTCTCCGGACTGTGGAGGACCAAGGGAGAACCCACATAGGCACAGGTAGAACACGCAAAGACTACACGGAAAGTCTCCAGATGTCTGCCAGTTTGAAAATAAAAATGTTAGATTTGACACCACAGAGCATGTTATAAAGTGCACATTATCAGCATTCTCAAAACATCCTCAGAATGCTACCCTCAAAGCATCACGTCATGGTTTATTGTGTTGCACATGGGCAGCAGCATCAGCAGATCTGCTGGCTGGTATGTTTAGATTCAATTCAATTCAATTGTATTTATATAGCGCCAAATCACAACAACCGTCACCTCAAGGCACTTTATATTGTATACAATAATACACACAGAGAAAAACCCAACAATCAAATGACCTCTTATGAGCACTTTGGCGACAGTGGGAAGGAAAAACTCCCTTTTAACAGGAAGAAACCTCCGGCAGAAACAGGCTCAGGGAGGGGCGGGGCCATCTGCTGCAACCGGTTGGGGTGAGAGAAGTTAGACAGGATAGAAGACATGCTGTGGAAGAGAGACAGAGATTAATAACAAGTACGATTCAATGCAGAGAGGTCTATTAACACATAGTGAGTGAAAAAGGTGACTGAAAAGGAAAACCTCAATGCACATCAATGGGGATAAAAACCCTGATGTTAGGTAGTGCAGTACTGATTTTCTCAGAGCGTAACCTTAGAAGGGGTTTGTGATGATTTTCCCTGCCCATTTCCTGGTTCTTGAGAGGTGCAGGTCCTGGATGGAGGGCAGGGGGTGCCGATGATCTTCTCTGCTGCCCGTACAGTTCACTGCAGCCTGCTCCTGTCCTGTTTAGTGGCTGCACCATACCAGACTGTGATGGAGGAGCACAGGACAGACTCAATGATTGCCGTGTAGAACTGGATCAGCAGCTCCTGTGGAAGACTGTACTTCCCAAGTTGTCTCAGGAAGTACATCCTCTGCTGGGTCTTTTTGAGGATGGAGTTGATGTTGGTCTCCTTCAGGTCCTGGGAGATGGTGGTACCCAGGAACTTGAAGATCTCCACAGTCGACACCGGGCTGTCTGATCTGGTGAGGGGGAGCAGTGTTGAGGGATGTCTCCTGAAGTCCACTGTCACCTCTACAGTCTTAAGCGTGTTCAGCTCCAGATTGTGCTGACTGCACCAGAGTACCAGCCGCTCAACTTACTGCTGGTATGCAGACTCATCACCATCCTTGATGAGTCCAATGATGGTGGTGTCATCTGCAAACTTAAGGAGTTTAACAGCCGAGTTCTTGGAGGTGCAGTCATTATTCACTTTACTCTTAGTGATCCAGTGGTTGTGTATTCTGTGTCTGCTGACATGGGGTTTGAATCCACATATATTTCCATTATACTTTCATGCAGCTGTTTTTCTTAAATTTATGGTGTACATATTAGTTATCAATGAAATTCACAGTTCTCTCTTGTTGTGCATATATATTTTTGCAGTCTCTCATAGTATAAGACCCTTACTAAGTGCCTGTGACCCTTTTTCTTTAACTTCATTTATTTTAGGCTACTGTACTATTTTTATTTTTTCCCTTCTGGGATCAAAAAAGGAACTTACCTCCCAGTCCAGGGAGCTCCCGGTCCATGTGTACATCATCATCATTGAAGAAGTGGCTTTAGACTGTAGGTGTAAATAGATGAAAGAGTTGTGGCCTGTGATTTGCTCAGCCAGAGACTGTTTGGTTTCCCAGATGTATACGTCACAAGAATCCTCTTGACACTTAAACACAAACATTTTATGTTGTTCTGTTTGTGCTAGTAGACCAGATCCATGGCCTGAACTAATTGTTGTCATGAGTGATGAAAATGATGAAAATACTGACTCTAAATGAACAGAATAATTTTTTTTATTTTACTGCCCAGGGACCATTTTAGTGCCCAGGGACCATGTCCCATCCAAAAGGCAAACAGGGCAAAATAACAGACTTTTATTCAGTCAAACTTTAGCTCTCAAAAACAATAAACTATCAAAACATTGATATATATGTTTTATCATATCAAAATATATTGTGGTTGTACAACACTCAATTCATAGAAGATACAGTTTTCTACTTCTATGAAAAAAGGAAGGACATGCCCAGGAAACTGAGTTACTTCAGTTGATTTCCTTTGGTTAACCTAGTTGCTGTAGCTGAAGGTATAGCAAGTCCCTCAAGCCCAGGTCCTCTACCAGAGGAGTTTGAAAGTCTTGTGCAGTATCTTAGCTGTATATAGGACAAGACTGTTCAGGATGTCTCTGTCCAGTACCAGGAATCTGCTTGTGCCTGGAATCCGCTTGAGCCCCTCTTCCACTTTGGAAATTACACCTCATAATGCTTCTATAACCACTGGGACCACTTTGGGCCACGTCTGCTCCAGTTGTTACTTTAGTTCCTGATAATTCTCTATTGTCCCACACTCCTTCTTCCTGTTGCTGTCCACTGGCATTGGCACATCTTGTCAACCACTATGTGGTTGGTTGGCCAGCAGCTGCTTGCCTCTCTGGAACTCAAAGGCCCAAATGACCTTAGCCCTGGTTTTCTGAACCCCCTTTGGTGCTGTCTCCCATTGGAGCTTTGGAGACTTCTAGTCGATATTTAGCACAGATGTTCCTGTACACCAGCCACTCCCAAAGTCAAGAGTACTGTGGCCCACTTAAACAAAAGCACTTTTTTCTAAGGTGTTTCTAAGTATCTTGCCCAAGGATATTTGGCATGCAGTGGTAGCACTTAAATGCTTCTTTAAGTGCTTGATGATTTGGTGAACTGCCTCTATGTCAGTGGTTCTCAAAGTTTGTGGCACGGCCCACTAGTGGGGCTCAGAATTCTGACAGGTGGGGCGCAAGTTAGCTGGCAGAAAGGTCATGCAGAACGAATGTTTAGCATTGGAATCACTTTTTTGGCAGAACTAAGAAATTCATGGCAGTTATGTGAATAATATGTGCATCCACTGAAAAGGTGCAGCCCAGTGTGTAACACAACAGCCGCAATAAAGAAGTGTACTGAAAAGTGCGAACATGTGGTAAAGTCTGTGGGGCATCATTTGTAGTGGTGCCAAAACCCAGGATTGGGACACTGGTTTCGGCCCAACCGAAGTTTCGACCCGACCACATGTTCACACTTTATTGCGGCTGCCAACTTACACACTGCAGCTTTTCGGCTACAGCCTACACATATCAAGAACAACAGAACCCAGTTCATTCTGTTTTAAGCCGGCGAGGCGTGAAAATCATTGAAAAGCCTTCAGTTCATCAAAAATACTTCAGCAAGAGTACTGACAGGGACTAGAAACAAAAGAGCACATTTCTCCCAAATTGACTACTCTTCTTTGACACCCTTTGAAGTCCAGAATTGAAAATACCATCACATACAAGGTCTCAAATAATCAGCTCCTATATTATCATTAAAACCTCATAGCACATCGTACCCCATTAGAGTACCATGCTCTCAGACTAGTGGTTTGCTCGAGGTTGCGGTTGATGTCTCACTCAATTTTGGCATAGAGCTTGATGTCATCTATTTACAGGAGGTGGCTGATGTCACTCCACTCCTAAATCACTGATGAATCTATATCTGTATTCACTCTTAGTGTTGAGATGGTTTTAGGAGGTTGAGTCCTCACAGAACAGCCACAGGGTCAGTGCATCATCTTGGTATATTCCCCACTTGATGGTGACTTGTGTCACTGCCTTCGAGTTGGCCTCGAGTGTTGTATTCCACAGTCCCACCGAGTTCCTGATCAATGTTATTGGCACACTATTAGCCTTATACGAGGCAAAGCACCCCAGTAACCATTTGTAGGGTATTGAGTTCTTGTAGTTGATGGTAATGCTCAGGTTGGTCTGCCTGGCCTTAGAGCTCTATCCACCAGGAGCTGCTGTTTTGACCCTTTGCTGTTATTTTCAGTGCCTTTCGGAGATGTGATCATGTTCAACTTGATTGCTACAATGCAATGAGATGAGCTTCCATGTTGTGGAGAGGCAGGCAATCTGCTGGGAGTTTGATAATGCTGTACTTTTGTGGGGATCCATCATGATTATGATTGTTCTGCCCTGTGTTAGCCAGTCTGTTGTTGGCAGCCCTCTTTGTGTCTCTAGGCAAACATGGTGTACCATTAGCTTGTTCAGCCTTTCAGATCCAGCCAATAGGTATGGATCATCAGGTCCTGGTTCTTAATTCAGGACACTAATTGTTGAATGTCTGCCTTTGTGATCTTAGGTGTTTCTTTCTCTGGGAGGTTGCTGTGGTCTTCTCTTAGGTCCACCAGCTGAAATGTGGGGGTATACAAGTGTGGCCTTAGTCTTTTTTCAGAAAACTGCAGCAGTAAAGAAGTTTGGTTAACTGTCATTAATCTATAGTTTTCAGTCAAGTGACTACCCTGGCAGGTAAAACATTACTCCATTGTGACAACCAATCAGTGGACAGTCAGATCTACTCCAGGACAAAAGATTGTTTTGTTTTTTTTTGGTGTGGGGGGGTATCTAGCCAAGACTACTTGGATCATCCATCCATGGAGAAAAAAATGGAGAAATGAAGAGAAACTATGAATTTTGTAGACTTGTGATCCATATTCTGCCCCAGCAGCTTTATTTAAATCCCTGAAAATAGCAACGTCTCTCCCAGAGCTCCATTTCGGTGACCTCTACATGTAACTTGTAGAGAATCCATCACCTAACACTGCTGCCAGGATGCAAGCGTTCAAAGTACAGACAGCTAGATGTATTTTCAGTCTGGATGGGTAAAATAATGGCGCTGTGTGGGAGGTGAAGAACAAGAAATTGCTTATTATTAAAGCAAAGTTAAGGGCTACATATCTAGCTTAAACCAACTACCAAACACAAATCTTATCTTTTGTTGACTTGGACTTTGACCAGAAAGGTTCCAGTAGTATTAATTTATTACTTTAATGTCATGCCATGAGAGTTGAGTATTTTTACACTGCAAATAATTCCTACAGTTTAAAGAAGTTGCCACTGACAGAAGGGGTTATTACGCAATTTGACCTGTAAGGGAGGTACTCTGTACTCTGGGTCCTTCTGGTAGCTGCAAATAAACATTGATGAGTGAATCTGATAGCAGAGCAACTATGTGACATTTCGACTAAGTTAATCTCAAAGACATTCAGAGGATGGTTTGAGGGCAGACCTCACTACTGTTTTTGACCGACAGGTGGGCGTGTCCCAGAAGGTCTGACATCACGTGCATACTATGGACAGAACACCTGCGTGTGTGTAGTAAACTAGCAAAGTTGTGAATAACTACATAAATAACAATAGCATCACCTTCTGCTGGGGTAGTTCATTCATCACAAGCAATATTTCAGAATGTCCACAAGAGGTCTCTGTAGACCATAAACTGGCATCCACAGGACATGGCTTACAAGGCCGTGCTGAGTGCATGGCCACTGATGCAAAGGATCTTTGGGTCTACTTGATTATTGTATATTGATGTTCTGAGGCTAAATCAAAACAGATAAATTTGCAAACCCTTCAGCACTTCAGTAAACCGATGAACATCCTTCAGGATTTCCCTGATTGTGGCTTCCAGCCTTCTCCACAGGGGCTTCGTCTATATGCATCTTTGATCTTATATGTAATTGCTTCTGGGATTACTGTGGCAGTGGCTTGTATGAGCTCATTGGTTTCAGTGATACTGGTAGCTGGGATGGTTGGCCAGGTTGCCTCATGATATTTATAATGGTCACTGTTGTTCCCACTGTGCTGTAACCTCTGGATCTCTAGCTTAGATAGTAGTTTCAGCTGATGTTGCTGAGCTAAAAGGATGCTTCTTGGCCATTTTGGATGTCCGGTTTCTACTCATCTATAGTTCTCACATATATAACCTCTCTTATTGGGTTGGCTGGCATAGTAGCATTTAACCAACTTCATATTATCAGTCCTTGTAAATATACACCTTGTTCCAGTAGTCGACCCAACCAAAACACTGACACAGAATTTGTTAAGCCTGGCCTATTGTTCCGAAGACAGTAATGATACCACTGCACTATCCAGGTATATTTTTTAAATACTTGAGTAAATAAAGTAAAGTAAATCTACTTGCCTTTATTTGTAGTCAGATAAGCCCTCTTATGTGTTTAGTTAAGTACTTACATGGTTACTGTAGTGGTGTCATCAGCGAGGTCTACTATTGAAAGAATCGAAGCAACATTGTGGTTTACTGTCATTCAGGGCTGCACGATGTGCAAATGGGAGTAAATCATCAGTAAATCTCCTGACTGGTATGTTAAGATCAATGGGGATAAAAGGCCTGATGTTAGGCTGTGCAGTCTTTCAGAACACTAACAAAAGTATCAATACTCATGCTGTGCTACTCCCTCATCGCACCCTATTAGGACAAATTAATGGAAAACTCATTGACATGTTCATCAAAACAATAATTGAGGGAACATTTGGATGAAAGCAGACTTCATATTGGCTTTTCATCTTAAAGTCCTCCTTGATTGTAATACTTCTGAAATTTCTGACAACCATCTTTTGCCACTGTGGTTACTTCACGTGGTATAATAATAGTCACTGAAACTGCAACTTGAGTACACCACAGCAGTACCTTAACACTCTGGCTATTGTAATAATTTGCTGTACCGCAGTGAAGGTGAAGGCATGCTACACTAGATGGCAGTAAAAGCTGCAGGAATTCTTACTATTAGAGGATGTTTAAACTCCAGAAAAACTTGACAACTCAGAAACCCCACCACAAAATCTGCTCATGTTCTAAAGGAAGATATTTATGCATTGTGCACAGAATCAAGAGTGACAAGAATTGCAAAATATTGAAAATAGGTCTGCCGAAATACTTGTACTTGATTGCAATAAAATACATGATGTAGATACACTAGAAAAGAAAATAGCTTCATATAATAGTTATAAACCCATATAAAATATAAACCCATTCTTGTGGAACTATCTTGTGTATACTGAAAGTTAATGTCTCAAAACTGTTTCGCTTTTAAGCTGAGAAGCAGAACACTCTCTTCCTTGTTGCAACAACTTTAGCCCTTGGCAGTGTTGAAACATCCTGTGGTTAAACAGCCAATACCCACATTTAAAAACAAAAACTGAAGAGTGTAAATTCTCTTCACAGTATCTATGCTAAACACAATCCAAAGAAGGAGGCTATAAATCACTGAAAATGAGAATTACCTGAATTCAATGAATTAAGCACAATGAAATGTATAAAGCACTCTGCTGAATACTTTTTCTTACCATAAAAGGACCATTTAAAAACAGCTGTAAACTGCTGTTGAAAGGGCAGCTGGTAGGTGGAAAGTGTTCACATTTACCCACTGCTGTGACTCATTCACAAAAAATGTTAAAAGAGACACAATCATCTCCAATAGCTTATTGTAGGCATAATAAATATTTCCAGAGGGGAAAAGAAGGTGTAAATGTCATGACAGTCTCTCGCTGCAGCTATGAGAACTATATTTGTGACAAAATTATATTCGTAAGCCCACTCTCTGTGTAAACTGAGCATATGACAGTATGTGATGCACCTTTTGAACTGTGAACTGCACTTCAGCTGGGACAAAGCTGCGGCTTTAGTTCTGTGGTGTTGATGCTCTTCATCTGATTTGGCCGTTGCGTTCTGCTAGATGTCGGTCTGTGGAGGTCTATTCAGGCCAAAATTATGTTTACACCATTTACTATGAGCTTCAGTTAGTCTCAATGTGTCTTTCGGCTACGCGCTTCTGTATGCCTGTTGTCACTTGACACCGCTGTTCTGTTTGCTGTGTGCACAATTGCATTCAGGACTACATTCAGCACAGCACACTCAAACATTACATTAGTGCGACAAGTAGGGTAAGATAGTCAGAGGGGAAGACGCATATCAAGATAACAGATTCACAAAGAGAAACAATTTTTCTTCAGTGTTTCTATTTTTCTACTATGCAGTTCGTCACAATTGAAGTCAAAGTTGAAAGGAGTTAGAGAAAGCAGGTTGAATACAACCATATATGTGTTATTTAAAAAGGACAAATTTCAATTCTTAACAGATTCATGTGAGTTGAGTTATTCACATCATGAGACTCTCTGGGCCTTCATTGATTATAGTGTAGTATAGTGTAGTTAGGTACTCAATTCTAATTAAAACTGGAGTTGTGTTACCTTCTAAAAAGAACCTTAGCAAAGATCCAACCAGGAAGAGTGCTGACTATTTATACTCTTGTTTTAACTCTTTATATCAGCTACCTGAAAGCAGTCCTTCCTCTGTCAAACCAATCAGAATTAGCTAAATAAAAAAATTAAAAAACTGACTTTAAGGCAAACATTTCATTGCTGTTATTTGAACCTTTTCCTTCCTCCGCTGATGTCATGGATGTCTACCATTTCAAAATCACACTGTTGCACCTCCCATTCACCACATTCATTTCCACTTCTCATTAAAAGCAATGTCTATGGGTCAAGAGTCTAGACCCTAATGCGAGGGTGGGGGTAGAGGTGGGGGGGATCTTCCTGAAAAGCTAAAAGTCTCACTGCCTTCATAAAAGGATGATGCCATAATGGATGGTCTAACAGCAAAATACACCCTGTTTTTACAATTTTTTCAAATGTAATTTTTTTTGTACTATAACCTGTTCATTCCTATTGTAATGTATTTATACAGTCAAAATGAGAATATTTGTAGTTATTCAGAGTATATATATATATAGATAGATAGATATATTTATCTTCTCTATCGAGAAGAGCCACCTCCACAGGACAAGACTCAGCTGTCCATCTGCATCTTAAGGACAAAGGACACTCTTTCGAGGATGCCAATGTTCACATTTTGGACAGAGAGGACAGATGGTTTGAAAGAGGAGTGAAAGAAGCCATCTATGTCCACTGTGAGCGACCATCTTTGAACAGAGGCGGTGGTTTACGACACCAACTCTCTGCCATCTATAATCCAGTTTTGAGTTCCCTTCCCAGACGCCTTAACGCCCACTCACATCCTGGGCCATCCGACCTCAGGAATTCGCATGATAAGGTGGGGCCAGGTTTCACAATGAACTCACCCGAAACTCTGGCTGATTGGGACCCACACCCAGTTTCACACCTTGGCTCAGGCGATTAGAGGATCATCGGGGGGTCCTTTTTTTTCCCTCTGCCGTGGGAAACTCCCACTAGGTTTAAATCTGGGACTCTCCACCATTTGACCTTAGAACTGAAGAAGCTTCTCGGATGAGAGGTGAAACGTCTTCAAGTAACTTAAAGAAGTCCAGACGCTTTTCTTTGCAAGCTCTGCAAGCTGCTAGCTTTGCAAGCTCCTTTGACTATATATATATATATACACACACATATATACCTATATATACTGTACATATATAGAGGGCATGGATGGCATGTACAATCTACTGTACAATATAAAGCGGCTTGAGGTGACTGTTGTTGTGATTTGGTGCTATATAAATAAAATTGAATTGAATTGAATTGAATGAAAGTATAATCTGCGTATGTATATGTGAGTATATTTGAGTATTAATGTGTAATAATATACTGCTTAGCAGTGTACTTAGCAGTGCGGTATGATGTGCCCGGAGCACCTCATATCACCTCACCTCACTAGTGAACAAGACCCCGAGATACTTAAACTCTGCACTTGGGGCAGGAACTTGTCCCTGACCCAGAGTGGGCACTCCACACTTTTCCCTCTGAGGCTCATGGCCTCAGATTTGGAGGTGCTGATTCTCATTCCCACCGCTTCACACTTGGCTGCGAACTGTTCCAGTGCGAGCTGGAGGACAAACTACAAGACAAAATACAGAATTACTATATACTATGTACAAAGATGGAAGAATTAAGGATATATGGGCATAACATGCATGTTGCATGGCGTGTGTAATGTTCGTGGTGACTTAGTGGTTTGTGGCTAAAGGTCTTCCTGTTTGTCATCACACTGACAGGCCAGAGGAGAGCACTAGGCCACTTCCGTTTGGTAGACTGTAAACTACATTCTACCAAATGTATTCATAAAGACTCTAAATAAGAGTCGTTATGAATACGAAAAGAAACAACTTCCATTTCTTATCACTTAACAGTAGGAAGTGTGTATTGTTGTTTAATGTTCATGAAAGTTCCCCAATAGCGCTACAGTTTCAAGGGGACTCACATACAGACTATCTTGAACTTTGCTGCACTATGATTGTATGCTATGGAATTTACTCTTCACCTTCTGTTGTACGACACTTTTTGTTCAAATGGATCAGAAACATGTAAGTAAGAACACGTTACCCTAAAACTACCTAGTCTGGTAGGATGTTTTGAAAAATGCAAATCAGTATTACAGCAATGTAAACTTACTGGACAGTGGGAAGGAAAAACTCTTTTAAACAGGAAGAAACCTTCAGCAGAAGTAGGGTCAGTAACACTGCACTCTCTGTGTTTCCAGTTTTTGCACCTTTGGATCAACATTAACTTGCCTCTTTTAAGAACCAGATTTCCTCTGATGCTGGTCCTCCTTCCTGTCTCACTGCCCCACCTCGGGTCTTCGTGGAATTCCTTTAATAAGTCTGAAATCTCCATCTGCCCTTCTGGTTGCTGCAACACACCTTAGGTCTGGAAATGGAAAGCAAAGGTCAAACATCTCGTTCTACAAGTTCCATCTCTCAGCCACTCACTAGGGGAACCACCCTCTCTATGGCCTTGCTTCACACTGCTAAAAATAAGCAAACCTTCTTTCACTCCTTTTGCAATCATACTTATTTTCAACCTGAGCTCTGGAAGTAACTCATCTTCTCCCGCTATTGCAGTGGCTCCCGCTCCTGTGACGTTCTTTCTTTGCTACACCTTGACCTTATTGATCCCTGTGTTAAATAAAGTTTTGTCTGAAAATTATGAGCTGTGTTTTGAGTCTTCTATGGGGAAAAGCCTTTGCACGCTGGCCACTTGGCCTTGATAGATAGGGTGTCAGTCTCCCTGAATCCAAAGTGGAAGCTGATTCACAGAAGAGGGCTTGCAAGCTGAAGGCTCTGCCTCCCATTCTACTTTCAAATACTTTAAGGTAATGTATTACACATCACTTGTTACTTTTCTTAAAGATATCACAGTACGTTACTTAATTAATCACCAGAGAAAGTAATTTGTTACTTCTCGATCCATTACTTTCACGTTACTCCATAACATGACCTGAAATGCATTGTCACATAATTACCAGTTAATAGTAAAACCTGGGGCTACACATATTGATGGAAATCTCAATCCCAATGAGGATAAACATAAACCAACAACACTGTCAGGGACCAAGCAGTAAAGCATAAAGGACACAGGTGTTTTAATTCAAGAAGGGGGTTTTATTGACCCAAAAATATGAAAATATATTTAACAAAGCCAAAACTTAAACAGGCAGACCGATAAAAGAGGTCAACTAAATAGACTAAACTCAAGATAATAATAAACAAAACCTCAAACAAACATAAGATAAACTGACCTGCTGAAATGACACACAGGGGAACTTAAATACTGGTTTAGCTAAACCAAATGACACACACGGGGGAAAACAAGATGGCTGCCCCAACTAATACAAAACAATTAAACAAACATGAAACACCCCCCCCCCCCGGCCATGAAGCATGTGGTGCAATCCAATTTGGCTGTCAGTGGTACTTCAGCTCTCCCAGCCCTTTGCCACACCTTTTGCCAGACAGGAGGAGAAGCCAACTCCCAGGTAACTCAAACAAAGAAAGACGTATTAATATAACATAAAACAAAACTTTGACCTTGCAAGGTTAATATGTGTGCACGCCATATAAACATTGGAAGGTGTGATTGAAAAACAAATACATTTAATAAAGAAACAATATTGAACAATAAGTAGAATATTTTAAAGTAGTGACTGTAAATTAAACTAAGGTGAATCAACTGGTGGTGAGGTGTGGAGCTTACCATGTGTGGCATGCCATCACAAACACAAAGCAGTTTTAGCCCAAAGAGACTTCAAAGCAATTACCATAGTGATTCTACTTTATTTGTATGCAAGAGTAGGACTGAAGGCTACAAGGCTACTGGACTCCCAACTCATCAGTACTTCTGTTAAGTGCTGAAGATGAGTCTCTGGAAGCAAGACTCAGCTCAGCATACGCTCAGTTTTAACATCACTTCTGTAGCTTCCCATTAGCATGTCTGAAGTTGTGTTGTTTCTGTCTTGGATGCAGTTTTTATTTTACCATCCCTCTCTTGTCCCTTCTAGCAACAAAAATAAAAGTAATATCCATGACTGCTGCTAAAAAATTCTTTGCTGCTCATTTTCGAGATTCTGAGGGACAGGGTTGGGCTTTTCTTTCTTTTTTTCTAGTTGATAAATGGATGAGAAAATGGCATAACAGGGATATATTTAATTAAATTCAGACATATGCTTCATAGTGCCTTAATATTTTATTAAAGACAAGTAACATACAGTGGGAACAAGTCTGGAAGTTTCAGTTTACCCTCTGTATTGATCGTGAACCAGCTGAGTGATGTAGCCACAGGACAGCTAGCTTTGTCCTATGACCACAGCCTCTATAGGAAAGACACAAATTTAACATAAAAATGTATGAAAAGTATGAAAAGCTCTTTTTATGTTTTAAATTTGCACTTCTCTGCATAAAGACTTATTGTACCAAATGACACTTTCTTCACCATCAGGTCTCCATGTAGAGTTTTATTTTCCCACACACTCTGAATACCTGATGCGTGACATGGGACAACGTACCCAGTTATTCATTGTGTTCTATATGTTTCCTGTGTACTACCTACATTAACAACCATAAAGACTAATGGAAACATTATACAGTTTAAATAAACTTACCACTTACCGTAAATATGAGATAAACTGCGCAGGGTAAAACAGAAACAGTCTGGTAGTTATTTCGGTGCAAAGTCAACATGTGTTTTTCAACATGTGTTTGCAATTGTGAACGAACTCTTTAAATATGCTAAAGAACATGATCTTACCTAAGCGCTAAATACAGCGGCATATAGCTGATTTTTTTTATTAATACTAATTAAAGAACAGTTTTAATGGTGTTGCTTTTGTATTACATTTTCTAGCCTGTGACTTTTAATCTAATGCTCCGGGGAGTTTTGACAACACTCACATATTTTCTTATGTACTGAATTTTGCATAACAAAATATTAATTTGATTGAGTAAAGGAAATGACATAACTGTTTAAAAAAAAAACTAAATTACATCTTGGGGTAGTGGGGGTGGGGAACAAAGGTGATATCTGTGACTCTCAAGGGAAGTTGTCACCAGTATCAGTTTTCAACGGTGAATTGTACGAGGATGAGTCTTCTGCTGGGCCGTCTGCTACTTTTGTTCCTCCATGCCCTCTCATCTTGGTGTGAGTAAAAACATCAATATTAATGTAGGATTATGTGTGATTCTAAAGATGCAAACTTTAAAAACTTTAACATTTTTAAATTAACTTGAGAAAATAAATAAAAAAATAAACCAAAGCTAGATTTCTGGGCATAATCAAAATCTAATGGATACTAAGCTTTCATGGAATTCTCACATAACTTGAAAACTAAAGTTTCTAAAAGTACTCAGATTATACAGAATTAATTTTTAGCATCCTTTAATCATCCTACTTATAATGCACAGGAACTGGACGAGATAAAAAAAAAAGGTGGACCTGCTTAAACATAAAGCTTAATGAAAATAGCGAAATATAGACATAGTTGAATGCTTTTATGCATTTTTAAGCCCATCACTTTCATTTTATGACAAATTTACAGTGCATGGCTAGTTCTGAGCAGGAAACTGGGTGAAGTTTAGCTGAGTTCACATGAGGGAAGTGTTAAGTGACTGAACATATAGTGAACCACATTAACCAACTTATGGACATCAAACAACAGTTAAAAGGAGAGCGAATAGATTTCTGACTTAGACTTTGAATGAAGATGTTATATTGATTCAAGGTTTTTGAAACGATAGATGTAAAAAAACGATAGGGTCTGTGACCCAGCATTTTGAGTTCATTTTGTATGTTTCTTATGATGTATTACCGTAACGCTAAGTTCTAGTGTTACTATAAGTATGTCAATTAGGTTTTGTTTAGTTAAAGTTTCATCCATGCTCCCTTGTTTATGTGTCGTTTTCTGTCTCTTGTCCTCTATGCATGATTTTTAGTTATGCCTGTGCCTCGTTCCCCTTATCTCTTTCCATGTTCCTCTCCTTGTGTATCATTCGGTCTCCCCAGTCTGTGTTTTATGTCTGCGCTTTCCATGTCATATCGTCAAGCTCGTGTTGTCATATCTACGTCTCATTATGTTTCCTATGTTATTTTGACAGTCTGGTGTTCCAGCTTCAGTGTGTTCAGTTTTGCCTCCCCTGTGGGATCATGCTCATTTGTGTCAGCCGTGTTTGCCAGGTGTTTCCACTTCCCTCAGTACCCTTCTGTGTATTTAAGTGTTCTGTCTTCCTTTTGTTCATTGTCAAGTCGTCTGGTGTCTTTTGCACCATGTCTCCATGTTCCTGGTGTCCATGTATCCAGCTTCACGTTTAGGGTTTTTCATGTTTATTTTTAGTTTTCCCAGTTTAAGTTATTGTTTATTCTCAGCTTGGTTACCTTGTGCATTGCTTTGTATTTCTCCATCAGCCATAATAAACGACTCGCTTTCAGTTAATATTAAGTTTGTTTCCATGATTTGTTTTGTCTGGATTTAGGTCTTCTGTTCTCAACTCCACACAGTCTTCATCCGCTGCCCTTGACAAAAATTATTGTCAGGTCATCTTTATTTCCAATGTGCAATCACTACTTTATATTATTTTTAAATAACTTACAATATTATGTTCCACTTTGTCTGTTACAGGTGTTTCATCAGGCACATTTGTAGTGACCCAGAGTCCTGATGTTTCTGTCATGGAGGGCGAGACAGTCAGCATCACCTGCTGCTGGACAGGGAAGTTTGAAAGATTTAGAGTGAACTGGCTTAAAAATCAAACAGCAATTAGGAGAGATCAGCCTAATGCACTTCTGAAAAAGGAAGAGAAGACATGTTCATCTTTGAATATCTCAAGTGTTAGAACAGAGCATTCAGGGACGTACATCTGCAAGGTGACTGTGGAGATACCATCTTTAGCTGAGGCTAAAGGAAATGGGACAGTCATCACAGTCAAGAAGATGGGAACAAGTGGGACATTCGTCACGGTTAAAGCCAAAAAAAAGAAAGACAAAAGAAATCGTGAAGAACTGAAAAAAGTGAAGAATGATGACAACACAGATCAGCATATTGCTCGAGGTAGGTGACAAATCACCAGAATGCTGACATACATGTTTATGTAAGCCACTGGGTTGCCTAATATAGGTTTACCGAAACATGATCAGGTCTTATGAGCAAACATCATTTTAAAAAAATACTGATTGTGTCTCGAACGTTATTAGTAATGTTTCACTAAAAACATATGAATGTACACTCACAAATCAACAGCGGTGTTATACATCTGCTCTCACATGATTAGCAAACCGTGCACTAAGACGATGGTGGTTCATAATCCCATATGCAAATGTCTGATTGTGTAGATTTTTAAAATGGCACAAAACTGCTGTGGAACCAGGATAGCAAAAATTAAGTTCATATTTTGTCAAGTTGTGAAGAGGCAGTTTTGGGGAGTAACGGAATACATGTAGCACCGTTACATATTTAAAATACAAGATATGGGTAACTGTATTCTGTTACAGTTACCGTTTTAAAAGGTGGTATTCAGAATACAGCTACTTTGTTGAACTAAATGGATTACGCGCAGTCTTTTCCTTTTTCATATGTTAGGCTATGCCCTCTCTATTTTTGGAAACCCAAACAAAACATGCATTAAAGAGGCTCAAATGCCTGTGTCTCAATCTCACTGCCCATGTCACCTCTACTTGCTGTGATGCCACATCGCTTGACGTGAAGAAATATTTTTAAAAATTATTTTTCAAAAAATTATTTAATATGAAGACAATAGGCAGAGTGTTACAGGCATCGCCCTAAAGAATGTAGTCTGTGCTGCAGTGAGAATGGACTACCATACCCGTTATGTGTCTGTGAGCGAGGGAGGGAGAAAAAGGAAAAGTAGAGCTGTCATCGAGCAGAAACGGGAGCTGGAAGCATGTAAATATAATAATAACCACTGCAGCCAAGAAGAGTGCCTGACGAGCCCAGTTGTAAGTAAGCTATTAAGACTCGACTGTACACCGTGTTTGTGTTTTCCTCTGAAAAAATAAGTTCCGTTGGAGCAGCCTTTCAACGCCTCTCTCTGTCTCTCGCAAGCAGAGTTGACCCAGACAACAAAGTAAAGCTAGTTTTCGGCTACGAGCCCGACACAGAACCCGACATATTAGCCAGGGGTCCCTTTACGGTTTTACGCCTTTACAGTTCGGAGCCGCGGACCCATTTTATATAAGCGCGGAATAGTTTTCTATTCCTGCAAAAAGTGCAGCCTTACCTAATGTAAGGTAGGTAACGCATTTTTTATTGATATTTGAAAATCCAGTTGGTATTGGTATGGCGAATAACCTTCAGTAATAGTAATAAATCACACAACAATAGTACATTCACGTAGTTGTAAACAGCATGATAATATATTAAGTAATCCAAAGTATTCAAAATACGTTACTCTCATTGAGTAACGTATTTTGAATATGTTACAAAATACATTTTGGGGCATGTATCCTGTAATCTGTAGTGGAATACATTTTAAAAGTAACCTTCCCAACACTGTGAAGAGATGAGTTGTATGGACCTAAAATGCACAGGAGTGGATATAGTGAACAAAGGACAAGCCCTTTATTTGGCCAACAAGTAAATAAAAGAATATAAAAGGGGTGTCAAATGTACAGCCTGCGGGCTACATCCGGCCTAGGAGATAATTTTATATATCTGTTATTAAAGATCCGTCGTTATGTTGGAGCTAATCTTCAGCCTTGCTGAGAAACTGTGCAGGCAGGGGAAGGACTTTATTTTAATGGGCACACCATGCGGCCAATCACATGCGAAGGCAGAGATCACACCATTATGTAAAAGAAGGAAGGGCAGCAGACATTCCTAAGACACAAAGAAACGTGAGCCGGTGTTCCAGGTTAACTGGTTTTTATCCTAGCTGGTTAGATGGTAAATGGACTGGTTCTTATATAGCGCTTTTCTACTCTGTCCGAGCACTCAAAGCGCTTTATACAGCTAATTCATTCACCCAATCACACAAGCACTTCTAAGCTTAAGTGCTAAGTAACATTAACATCTAACATTCATACTCCAATGGATGCATCGGAGAGCAACATGGGGTTAGTATCTTGCCCAAGGATATTTGGCATGTAGACTGGAGCAGCCTGGGATTGAACCACCGACCTTCTGGTTAGTGGCTGAGCCGCTCTGCCACCTGAGCTACAGCCACTAGATCTGTTTACACAGTCCATTCTCCGTGCAGCAGATGTTGGATTTTTTACTGAATAGTCTTCTCTGTCTGTCAGCGTCTCCTGGAGTTTGACAAGATTAATGACGTTGACCAAGAAAGGTCTCCATCTCCAGCTCATGCAAATATAGACACGTATCAATATTATCCTCAGACAACAATGAAATTATGTTTAAAAAAATTAAATCAGAAAGTCATCCACCTGTCGTCGTGCCCGTGTCTTTCTGTAACATAAATAACAGGCCGAGATTTTCCTCACAACACAACCGATGAGCTCGACTGACCGTCGGGTTTACCTGCATACATCCTGTTCACCTGTCAGCTGTTTAATTAAAACCTGCTGATTTAGGAAACACGCCCACGTTACCTGATGACGATCACAGCTTAATATGTGCAGCTGCTGAAGTTGTGGGAATATTCTGCACAAAATAAGCAAATGTATCATTTTTCCTCAGAGCTGCTGGAGCTCGTGCTTCCGCTCAAAGTGATTGATTGTTTCTCTTTTTCACTTTCTACTATAGACATTTCTGTTGTTTTTTGTTTTCAAAAAACAAAACAACAACAACAGTCTGGGCAATGACGTTTTTAAGTCTCATGCTGACTGTTCTTCCTTTTCAACAGCAGCATTTTCTTCAGTATGTAGAAAAACTGTTAAATATGTAACTTCTTTACACTGACAGGAAGGAGAGTTTCACTAGTCGGGCCCACTTAAGTGGGCCCGACTAGTGGCCCACTTAAGTGGGCCACTTAAGTAGTCACTTGTCTTGTCCACAAACAAGACAAGTGACTACCAACATAAAACAGGAAATAACACAGACAGCAGACAGCTAGGGAGACAGAACACAGACAAACCAAACAGACATGTGGACACAACCAGAGAGACAGGGATCACAAAAGGGAACCCACAACCAAGGAACAAAACTACAAATGTGGTTAACAAACTCAAAAGTGTGGGGAAAACCTACAACAAGTCATAAATCCACAAAACTCACTACAGCCTGTGGACTGTGTATAACCTGTGTGCACCTGATCAGATGCCTCTGTCGATGAATTTCAGAAGCTCCAAAGGAAGAAGTATTCACTTATCTCATGAGGACTCTGCCCGTCCTCGCCTTGATCACAGCCTTCTTCTGGCTCTACTATGTAGGGAGCAAAGCTCAGCAGAACTCAAAAGGTACAATACAACACAAAGCTCCAGTGACAGTCAGTTTGTAATGCTGCATAATGACCGGTTCATTGTCATATTTCAGCTTCTTCTGGAAATAAACCAACTTCAAGTCAAAAACAAGAGCAAGACGAGGAAGAGGAAGAAAGAGATGGAAGAGCAGTAGAAGCAGCAAATGAATGTTAGATAAAAGTGTCTGATAATGAAATTTGATTACAAATAGAAGAACTGTATTCTTTTGTTACTGATCAATTAAGAGTATGTAGTTTTATTCTTCATTCATTCAAAACAACAAATGTTGGCACAACAAAAAGTGACTGCACATGTAAATAGATTGAAAAGTGAATAATACCACAACACATGAGACTTAAAGTGGGTAGATGGTATCTGTGTGGAAGCATTGTGTCCATTGTGTCCGAGTAGTGTTATGGGACACTTGTCAGTTGACTGTTGATTCAGTGTGAAAGGATGAAGTTTCTCCTTGGCCCTCACATCTTGAAGTAAGTAAAAAAAAACCTCTTTGCTTTCAGATTTGTTCCTATTCTTTGTTTTCATGTTCAATTAAACTTCAGGTAATTCTGCCATTAAGCTACTAAAAAATTGGAATAAAATGTTTCTGTGTTTTCTTGCACATGTTTTAACGGCACATTTGTTGTGACCCATACTCCAAATATATCTGTTCTACTGGAGAGACGTCTGACAGAGTGAGTGTGAACTAGCTAAATAAGACAAAGGAAATGGTAGACACCAGAATTCTAACGATGGTAATACAGATAAGCTTGTTGCTGGGGATAGGTAACAAAATGTCCTGCCATACTTCATGTTGATACAGTCCCCTTATGGACTGTATGATATTATCTTGCTAGTAGTAAAAGTCCGAAAAGCTCTACTTGAAATGAGCAAAAACCCATAAAAATCTAGGTTGAGCACCTGATCCTGTTTACAGTTTTAGGATTAATGTATCTGTACAAAGTTATAGACCTGATCTCAAAGACGTCTTCTTTAGCAACTGAAGAAAATACAGTATTTAAGAGCTGCTACAGCCTGTGCAGCTATATCAGTGTCATCCATGCTTGTTGCCACTTTTATGTTTTACTTTGCAGATCACATTAGCTAAGTCTGCTAAAAACTGAACCACAGACTTGCTTCACCAGTAAGTATGAGAGCTGATGGCTAGAGTCTGTAAGCTGTAAGGTCCAGCCGATTGGAGCATTGGGGCTAGCAGTTGTTACAATGTAGCAGTGCCTTTTAATCGTGTTTTCATCTAACAAGAAGCAGTTCTTGCTACCTGGTAGTGAATAACTTGTGTTTACCTCATCAGATGAATTTCCCAGGTAGACATGTTAATTTCAGTCCTAACACTCTACCTATCCTTACCCTCAGCATAGCTTTCCTCCACTTATGTAAGGAACAAAAAGCCACATAAGGCTGAAAAGAAGCTAATTTTCAATATCAAAGTGTAAATGGAAAAATCATGTATTTGCTTTCTTTAGCCTTCCATCTGTAGCACTAAATGTCTGTCCTTTAACTATTTGCTCAAAACAGTATGATTTTGCTGTTATGAAGAATTCAGCGAAGAGAAGGAAGAAAAGCTGTGGCTTTGAACTCTGCAAAAACTGAGAAAGACGAGGCTAATCTGAGCTTTGGGTGCCAATGTTTGGTGTGAATAATTTGACCACAGACATAGGTGTCAGTTGTTAGTGTTGGTTCAGTGTGAAGGAATGAAGCTTTTATTAAGTGATCTGCTGTTTTCCTGTATATGCATCCTCTCTTGGGGTAAGTAAAAAAAACCTCGTGCATTTTCTTTTCTCTACTTGTTTCAGAATTTTATAAATCATTTATAACGACTGGTAGTTCTGTCAGGTACTATTTAGCTGTAGTAGTGTTAAGGCTCAATTTCACAACTTATTTTTCGGTATTTCTTTGTAAAATATTGAGCAATTTTACGTCTGTTTGTCCAGTGTGATAAAGCTATTTGAAAAGTCCCATCGATAGAAACGTACACAAATTCCTAAAACAGCATGTTCTGTCAAGGTTTAGAAAAAGGAGCAACACAGTAAGTACACAGTAAGAATGAATGTACTTACTGTCTAAAATTAAACTTCCTGTTAATAATTTCACATATTGCATATGATGTTAAAGTCTTTGGCCACCCCTCATTTTCAAATATTCATCGAAATACACAATTAGAGAAATTCAGCTGTCGAGGCAGTCCACGCTGTTACAGTAATTTTGAGATTCATGCTCTAGGGAGGACAATCTGTGACCTCCAGTATATGTTTTTCTATCCAGGTACTATTTTACTGTGTTTGTAGTGTGTTTGGAATCATTGTAATGCTGAAAAATGAAACTGTTGTCAGTCAGACACATTTCAGATGGTACTGCATAATTGTTGGTACTTTTCTACATTTAGAATGATTATATATCGTAATGATTTGTCCTTTGCAAAGATGTCTGTTATGTGTAGACATAACACTTGTGTCATGTTTGTGTGAGGTGTTCAAGGGATTCAAAGGTCAGTATTAAGTGGCTCAACAAAATAAAAGCTAAACAAAACAAATAAAAAACAAAAAAAACAACATTCACCTGAAAATGGCCAGATATGAGGACTGGACTGAAAGAAATTAAATGAAATTAAAAGGAAAGAAGAAAAGCTTTGAACTGTTGCTAAGACTGAGGCATGGCTCGGGTGTTTTGCACAGTACTGTACAATGTTGTTTGGTTTTTGTTCTTTGTTTTCTGTGTCGTTGTTTGTGCAGCTTTTCAGTCATCCAGGTCATGGTAGTACTGACGTATTTCAAATGTTTCATCAGCCTGAAACACACTGGCTGTTCAAATGTCTTGCTTACCTGATGGCACACAGGTTGAGAACTACTGGTCCACCAAACAATAAATCTAAATGCTAAAGGCTATCAATTGAAATGTTATAGCTTTAAGTTGCTCAGCTTTTGTTCCATTACTGGGAGTGGGAACAGCGGTGATGGCTGCTACTAAGTTTCCAGGAAGTTGGATTGTTAGCATGGTAACCCTGTAATTTAAGGTGATCAGATCTACTAAATGCCAGCATGACAGCATTTAGCTCAATTCAGTGCTGTACTAACTTTCAAATTCACACAGAGTACAGCTATGCTAGTAGCTCTTAACAGCATATCCTACAAAACACAGACCGTATATAAGAAAAAATCTCACCACTAGGTGTCAGTAGATTGCACATTGAAGTGAAGTGAATTCTGTTTTCTTATTAGTCTATGAGAATGCATCAAATTCTTGGAAAATGTTACTCCACAGTAGACCATGTATATTTATGAGTGCAATATTCATTTGAACCATAATAACCTCAAAATATTACTGACTCACTAGCGCTTTGAGGGCTCCAGAACAGTAGAAAAGCGCTATATAAGAATCAGTCCATTTACTATTCCCTAGTGATAACTGACTTGTGACTGACAAGTCACAGATGAGCTGGTTGTTACACTGTTACAAAATAACGTTGCAATTGTTACTGTACATTCTAAAACTGATACAATTGATAACACTTTAAATAGCATTATAACTTTAGTAAAATACATGTATTTACATTGTTTTATGTTGTCACTGCAGTGTTACAATAAAGTCTTTTGTGACTATTATGTTTTCCGCTTTCTTATTCATGCCTATCCTGTTGCTCACTGATGAGGTTTTGGCACTGAAAACTACTCAGCATGTAAAGCATGTAGTGTGTTGTCACTTTAACAGAGCCAATCAGGGGAATTCACAGCACACTCTAAATAACAACTCAGGTTTTTCTCTGCTTGGACTGGCCCAGGCTGTGAAAGCTAATGTGACTGGCTGCTTTGTGGTCTGGCTCAGCTCCCAACATGCAATGGCACGTATGCAGCAACTGTGCCAATCAGCTCCACCCATCACCACAATCTGCTTCACCTTTCCTCCTGCAGGCAAAACAACAAACCAGTTAGGTTTAAGCATAGATGCTAAAAGACAGCTTGTGCTTATGTAAGCTGCACTGTTTGAAAACATGTGACACCCTCAGAATGAGACTGTGATGGGGTAATAGAAATCTCTAGTATTTATATTTTACGACTCTTGGTTATCTTAAACGTCTTTCAGTAACCATGGGTTACAATAGTGAACAACACTTCTGATGTGTGTGATTGCAGCAGTGCTGACATTTCATCCTGTTCTCGTTCTGTGTCTCAGTGTTGCATCTGACATTTTAAACTCTGGGGACTTCTAGTGGCTGACACACAGCAGTGTTTAACATATTTGCTTTACACATGAAAGGATCCTGGTTTGAATCTGAGAGCAGGTACAAACCCAACCTTGAGGGGTCACATGCTAGTACAAGTCCCAAGCCTGGATAAAAAGAATGGTTGTGTCAGGGAGAGCATCAGGTGTAAAATCAAAACGTGTATGTGACGACTGCTTCAACCCCTTGGAAAACATAGTAGCAGCAAAAAGTAGCTTAAGACTCTGAGGACTTCACAGAATGACAGTTCACGTCATTTATGAACTCTCATTTCACGTTATCAGGTGACCTACATCAACTTCCTCCCAGATGTTTTCAACAAAATAATAATAATAATAGAACAAAAGCTATACCACTACAATAATCTGGCAACGTAAAACCTCCAAAACAGTGCAGTTAAAAAAATAAGTAAAATATTAAAATAAATTAATGTTAACATGTAAACTTTGTATGTATGCATGTGTGTAAACTTGCAAAGATTGACTTTCAAACTATTTTAATGACAATTCTTGAACAAAAATACAGTTTATTACATCATCTGTCCTTAATATGTATTTTATTGTGACCCCATTTCAGCATCTCTGCATGAGGATAAAAAACGTGTCCTTTTCAGTCGGAAGAGAAAGGTCTGAGTCTTAGTCACAGCTTCTATAGTTTGTCTGTAGCTGTCGTCTGTCTGAAGGAGGAAGCAGCAGCATCTGTGGGTTTTCACACTTCTCTAGAAAACAGAAGATCTTTGAAGAAAACATGGTGCACAGTGTGTGTGTGTGTGTGTGTGTGTGTGTGGTGGGTGGGACTAAGAGAAGATGTGACAGATGAAGCGATTGTAACTGTTCAGTAATGAATCAGTGTGGCAAGATGAAGACCTTGCTAAGTAGTCTGCTTTTCGCCTCTCTCTGTACCCTGTCATCCTGGAGTAAGTAGAAACACAACTTAACAAATTATTTAGTTTTTATACCATTCCTCTCTAAATGGAAAAGTTAAGTTTCCCTAAATTTGTTTGTGATAAATATTCAAGCGATAAATGAATTTATAAATGATATTATTTCTTCTCAATATGTCAGTGTTTAAAGTTCTTAGTTCTAAGAAGTGAGACTAACTTAGATTCAGAATGATTTATAAAGATTCAAGGCTTTTTAAATAACAGATGTAAAAGACAACACAATTATTGTCATGACATCTTTATTCCTGATGTGCATTTACTACCTAATATTGTTATTTGTTTTCTATAAAAATCACTATAATGTTTTTAGAAGCATGTCTGTGTCTGTGTAGGCTCTCAGCCATCCAGGTCATGGTAATCCAGGGGTGTCGGACTCCAGGCCTCGAGGGCCGTTGTCCTGCAGGTTTTAGATCTCACCCTGGGTCAACACACCTGAATAAAAATGATTAGCTGATTACCAGGCCTCTGCAGAACTTCAAGACATGTTGAGGAGGTCATTTAGCCATTTAAATCAGCTGTGTTGGATCAAGGACACATCTAAAACCTGCAGGACACCGGCCCTCAAGGCCTGGAGTTTGACACATGTGTGGTAATCTAAGGATATGGAAGGAAAAGTGACTGAACTACTTAACGTTTCTTGAAGACATCAGAAGCTTCTCTGATGTGAGCTGAAACATCTTTAGGAAACCTAAAAAAGTTCAGTTGCTTTTCTTTTCATGCTACTTAAAAATATATCTGCATACTGTATTTGTACCAAACCCTGATGCTTTTAGCTTTAGAAATCATGCAATATGTGTGGTCTTGTAATGACTTATGTTCCACTTTGTCTCTTACAGGTGTTTCATCAGGCACACTTGTTGTGACCCAGAGTCCTGATGTTTCTGTCATGGAGGGCGAGACAGTCAGCATCACCTGCTGCTGGACAGGGAAGTTTGAAAGATTTAGAGTGAACTGGCTTAAAAATCAAACAGTAATTAGGAGAGATCAGCCTAATGCGTCTCTGAAAAAGGAAGAGAAGACATGTTCATCTTTGAATATCTCAAATGTTAGAACAGAGGATTCAGGGACGTACATCTGCAAGGTGACTGTGGAGATACCATCTTTAACTGAGGCTAAAGGAAATGGGACAGTCATCACAGTCAAGACAGTCAACAATACTGGGAACAACTGGCAAGGTGCACAAGGTTCAGTATGGTGACATGTTCAAATCCCTTTTTACGAGTGTAGTTGATATTTAATCAATAACAACTGTAGACTGAAATCAACTGTACTGTCACTGTCATTTTAGGTGGCTTGGTAGTCTTAATAGACAATTAATACCGTTTTTATCCCTTTTTTTTTTTTTAAATATTACACAACATTTTACCATGATAGTACCAGAAGGCATTGCATTTTTACTTTAGATAGATGGATGTAATTATTATTATAATATTATTACAAATTTAACAAATTCTTTAGATCCCGGGAATCCAACCAAACCAACCAACGTGATCATTTCCCTGGCTGTAGTGGTTCCTTTGCTCCTCATCACGCTCGTCTGTTACTGCACTCTGCGAAGAAAACAAGGTACCAACTTTAAATTAATACTAAAGCATCAGAGACACAGTTATGAGTGGTGGACTGAACAAAAATATTTCTTTGTTACTTGTGTTTTTGTCTATCCATAAAGTACACGTTGTATTTAACTCTTTTAACCAAAGAACATGACACAGGTATCACACACAGGAACACAGGTTCATTTTAAACAATAAACAAAATAATCACTTGACTATAAATGTGTAGTTGTTTTATGATGAGATAGTTCTCTGTGATATACCTCAACCACTGTACCTTGACATTATTACTGGAATATATTGGAGCCAATTCAAACAAGTTAGGAGCTAATATTTCCATATACGTAATAAAAAGTTGGAGCAGGAAATGCCCGAGGATTTAAAAAAAAACTGTGTGAGTTTCTGTACATGCTGTATGAACAGCATTCATTTAGTACCTTCTGCAGTCTGCATTTTTTACACAGACGTGGGAGGTTTGAATTTCAGGATCATGCAAAACTATTCCTGAAAAAGAAAAGTTCCAAACAACCTGCATCAAAAAGCCTTGAAATTAGGACTCGTAATGTGGAGGCTGACACTTTCCTCACTAATACATTTGCACAACTGTCAGTTTGCATGGCAGCAAAGTTTAAATGTTGTGGTAAAACCGGTGAAAGAAAAATAGTAACTGAGCCACAAGGTTTTTGTACTTAAGATTAAACTAAAACCAGGTGTGAACAAACACGTCTGTTAACTGAAACAAAATAAAACTAGACTTTAAAAAAGTACTAACTGAAACTATAGTGTACACTCACGAACTAGTAAGTAAAAAATAAATTAAATAAAAAATACATATGAAATGTTTTTAGCTTGACTCTTCGACCACCTGTGTTTACTGGGACTTGTTTAAGATAAAGCGCCTTGAGTTCTCAGATAGAGTAGAAAAGCGCTGCATAAGAACCAGTCCATTTACCATTTACCTGTTGGCATCTTCATGGCTGTGACTCAAAGACCTGCTAAAAGTGCTGCTTGTTTTGTAATATCTGTCACTCCTGACACACATCCTACTCATTATATTAAATACAACAAAGCTGACCCTGACATGAGAACATCAAAATATTTTCAAATAAACTAACTAAAAGGAAGAAACTAACTGAATCTAAGAATCTACACTTAATGTAAACGTTCTTTGAGGGATCAGAAAGAGTAGAAAAATGCCTTTTATTTATTTATTTGGTATCAAGTCAACTAGTATACTAAATATCAAATGTAATGGATTTTAATGCTCCTGACTGATATGTTTTTCAAGGGTTTCATTTGAAGAAATATCTTGATACCTGGAAAATAGAAAAGAACCGAATAGAATAGCACTTTAATGTCATTGTCCATGTACAACGAAATTATGGGCGTTCCACGCCAACTGTGCCGGAGTGTAGAAGACAGCAATAAATAGCAAACAGAATGATATAAACAGTGCAGATGAATATGTAATAGAAAAGCACACAATCAAAGAGCTTGGAGGTAGTTCAAAATGAAAATGGCAATTTTCAGAAAGTTCTCCTACAGGATCCTCTGTATAAACAACAACATAGACTGTCTTACAGAGCACCAAGGTCTATCATATATATTAGTGGCGGAAAACAAATGTGAAGTATATTTGAATGTAGTTGTAAGAAACCAGTTGGAACACAATGAGATTTATCCAGGTGCTGGCTTCATCTCATCACCTTAAACAGTCAATATGAAGAAAGTAAACATCTACTTTTTTTTATATTTTAGAAAAATATTTTGACACTATCAATTCAAATTGAATTGTCAGTTCTTGTAACCTTATATTTAAAGTATGTACCACAACGGTGAAGTTCCCATAGACTCTCTTTAAATACCAATGCCTTTCATGCAATTCATAGAGAATAAGAATTAAAAGAAAATATAGCAAATATATATGTGTGTGTGTGTGTGTGTGTGTGTGTGTGTGTGTGTGTGTGTGTGTGTGCCTGTGTGCGTGTGTGTGTGTGACAAAAATCCTCCTAAAATTATTCCTAAAAGCCATTTTGATTGAATTTTTGCAGCAAACAATTCTAAACACATCACAACTCATGTGGCGCTCTTACAGGAAACATTAACACTTTGTGCAGCACAATGTTAAACTATAATACTCTGTACAACCCACTGTAAGGAAATTGGATTGGGTAGGAGTAATCTGTAATTTTGAACAATCTGTACACCTGATAGCAGCTTTCCACTGACTGAAAGATAAAAGACCACTTTATAATAACATGCATATTTACATATTTTATTATATTTATAACACTGAAAACTCAAAGTCGTTCTACACTACAGGCTGCATTCATACATTCATTAATACTTGATTCACTAGGAACAATTTGGAGTTCAACCTCAAAAGAGCAAATTTCCTCTTGATAGATGATCTACTCATGAAACAAGTCTACATTGAAAAATTTAATTCAGTTTTGTTTATATAGTACCGATTCACAACAGCAGCAACAACAACATAATAGTGTTTCAATTGGAAATATTTGCGGCTGAAATTGAATAGCGTTGTGTGCCAAGGATAATATTTTAATACACTAGGGTTGTGAAAAAGGCTGCAAAAATTGTGTTATCAAATAAAGAATGCAATAGTTCAAAATGGTTTAGTTTTTAAACTGACTGCTGGCTTCAGATTAAAGAAGAAGCACATGTAGATATGGGCAAATCTAAAGTCTGATTTAATTAAAAAGTGGAAGCCAGTCACTGAAGAGCGGATGGTCAATGAGCTGAGACTGGCACACGATGGTAGCTGAAGCAGCTGGTTCATATATTGCTGAAGGTGAGTAATTGATGCAGATATGGAAAAACAAAACACTGTGGTTGGTGTCGTCTCCTCACAGCAGGAAGGTTCTTGGTTTGAGTCTCCACAGGTGCAGATGTGAAGTAGATAAAGTGTGAATTATTGTAAAGTCCATTTCATCCCATAATAACAGGATGCCACAGTTTAAACACTGACAGAGATAAGTTTGTTAAAATAAAATGAAAATATAAGGAGGGATGAAGTATTGTAACGTGTTTGTAACATTACAGTAACAGTAACAGAGACCGAAAGGATTAAATGCGGCTCCCAATTAGGTCATTATTTTAAAAAGAAAATGCAATTTAAATCCTTGTAATCATTTCTCTGTGGACGTGTGTGTTTTCAGCACTAGCAGCCCGAGTCATCTATGAGGTTCCCCACGTAGACTCCGAGATGGCAGATGCAGACAAAGACAGCACAAGCTCCTCCAGAGGCTCGTCTCAGTGGGTGAGAACAGGGTTCATTTCAGGGTGATGTTTTAGTTAGTTTAGGGGGACAATAGAAAAAAGTACTGAAAATCATTTTTAAACAGTCCAAATACATGTTGATCCAGTTTCACTGAGTTATTCACGGTGACTTCAATATTGAGACATCATAAAAATATAACTGACATAATGTTTCTACCTAACTGTGTGTTAAACTCAGATTGCCTGTTGAGTTTTAGGTTGTGCATTTTAGGAAACACTGACCTGTGGAGCGCCTCAGTCTGTGATGTCTGTGATGAGCTTCTTCTTTATGTTTGTCTCTTTCAGCGTCAAGTGCCTCTGTATGAATCCTTCTATTTCGAACAAGTGGATCCCAAAGAAAGTAAATGAGCTTCCACTTCGGAGTTTTCTCGTGTACTTTCTGTCCTGTATATAGCATTTTTTCATTTTAAATTTTTTGCATGATTGCAAAAAACCCCATATATGGTTGTAAATATGTATGTATTTTTCTATAAACTACATCTTAATTAAAATTAATTTCAGTGATGGGGCGTTAGTCCCATAAAGCCAAGATCACAAAATAATATTATTTTTATGTGTTTATTTAACCTTCTGACAAATAAAAAAAATGAAATAAGTGATGAATTTGCATAGTGTTTTAATTTGTGGCATCTTTCACATTCAGGATTTTTGTGCAATTTCTTCCTTAAGAATGTTTTGTGCAATTTATTTCGGTATTTCAGGGGGAAAATCACTCTGATCATGCAGACATCAAGTAGGTTACACCCAACATCACAGGGTTAAACACTGATAATGGTATCAGGCAGAATTTGATCGGGCTAAAACACGATCAGCAACAGTGAGGGTTAAAAATGCGACACTGAACACGCAGGTTTCGTAATGATTACAGCTCACGATTAGGATGCTGAATGGAAAGTGTGGTGTTCAGGGGTCGCTGTATAGTAGGTCAGTGACAGGAAGTGGAAAGTACGCCTGTGACGGGCGAAGGTTTGCTATGTGCGTGTTTGTCGTATCAACCACACAAAACTTGTACATCTCAAATAAATCTGAGACATTAAATGCATGTCTCTGATATTATAAATGTGTCCTCATCATTCAGTACATCTTCTCTGTATTTATGTTATAAGGTCAACGTTTCAGTGTTTTCACTATTATTAAAGGCAGAATCAGACTGCTAGTTAGCGACGAGCTCCTAAAATACCTTTTCTCTGAAGACTGACCTCCAAGTGACTTAGCAGCCCATTTACATACGTGATGTTTATAACTATAAACATAACTATAAACATTTTTTTCATCCTGGTTCTTGCTGGCTCAGTGCTTCCACAGTACACGCTACAGTCACACATTTATTCAAACATTCAGAACAATTTGACAACAATTGAAATTTGCCCAAGGAAATCAAACCAGCGGGTTTCCTGTTTTTAGATGACCTACCTAAGCATCTGAGCCAAATCTGTCCTAGTAACATTTGGTGGTGAGCAAAGACTGACCTCAAACTGCAACATATACTATTGCAGAAAACACGAGATGCTTACATGCAGTGCTCCGTCTTTGGGACGACGGCATGACGATTGCCACTGAAGCATTTGATGTGTAATTGAAGTGCAGACTTTTAAGGTTTAATTCAAACTATTTAAGAATTACACCTATGCTTTAATCCTTGGATGAACGAACAGCCAATGTCTGCCCAAAGTCTTTAACCATTGGGCATCCCCAAATGATATGTTTCTTCTCTTGAGTTGCTCTACTAGACGTTTACGTCCAATTCTGTTTGTTTGTGGATCTTTGAGGCCTTTTGGAGTTGCTGAGCTGCTGAGCGTGTTGATTCTTTTAACTACCCAACAGATTGCTGATTTGGCCACTTCTAAAGTTTTTGCAGATAATTTTGGGTTTTTCAGCCTAATGATGGACTAACTCCTATCTCTTTGGGCATCATATTTAAATTACATCAAATTCAACCCTGAATCAACTTTAGATATAATGTCTGCTTATTTGCTAAATGCTCTAATAACTGAAGTCAAAGTCATCTTTATTGTCAAAGACCATATGTACAATCATACACAAGAATTTGCTCCCATTGCCCTCAGTGTGCACTCAAACAATATAAAGATTAAAAGATGAAAAATAAAAGTCTTATGTAAAACACATCAGCAGTGTCCAACACAATCATAGTGATTGTGGGCACGTGGGTGTGCAAGTGGGGGTAGGGCAGTGAAAGGGCAATGGTGGTGGTTCAGAGTTTTGTATGTTTGGGGGTTTCAGAGGAACGAGGTGAATGCAGGTCTGGGGTTCATGTGTGTGACAGCAGGCAGTGAATTCAGCATCCCGACAGCCTGACGGACGGAGCTGTCTCTATATCTGCTGGTTCTAGCCCGGAGGCTCTTCAGTTTCCTTCATGATGACAGCAAACTGAAGATGCTGTTGGACGGATGAGTGCAGTCACCTGTAATACAGAGGGCTTTCCGGATTAGGCAGATGCAGTAGATGTCCTGGAGAGAGGGAAGAGAGGTACCCACAATCCTCTCTGCTGCATTCACTACCCGTTGTAACTTTTCCGGGAGGACCCAGTGCAGGAGCCATATCACACAGTGATGCAGCTGGGGGTTGAGGCTCTTGCTCTCCTCAGTTTGCAGAGGAAGTAGAGTCGCTGTTGGGCTTTACTGACCAGTGATGCTGTGTTTTTTGATCAGGAGAGATCTTGAGAGATGTGCACACCCAGAAACTTGGCGCTGCTTACCCTCTCCATGGCAGCACCACTGATGGTTAGTGGTGCTGCTGTGAGGGGTGTGAATTCCCCTGAAGTCTATGATGATCTCCTTAGTCTTCTCCACATTCAGGGACAGGTTGTTGTTGCTGCATTACTCTGCCAGAATTAACCTCTCTCCTGTAGTAGGTTTTATCGTTGTGGCTGATGTGACCTACCACAGTTGCGTCATCTGCAAACTTGATGAAAAGGTTGGAGTTGAGTGATGTTGTGCAGTCGTGGGTCAGCAGAGTGAAGAGGAGGGGCCCCAACCCACATCCTTGGAGAGCCCCTGTACTCAGTGTTATTGTGCTAGAAGTGTTACTGCAGACCTTTACTGTCTGCTTTCTTCCTGTCAGGAAATCCAGCAGCCAGTTACAGCCAGTAACTGAATAGGGCCTGTAGCTGTCTCATGAGTTGGTATGAGTCAGTGACCACTGCGGATATTATCCCCCTGTAAACTTTATACTTTATACCGTCCGATACCGATACATAACCCCCCCATGGACTGTTCCGATTGGATTAGCCCACACAGGTGGCTCATAACACACAAATGGTGCAGAGTGATCATTTAACCAAATGATCTACAGGACCTGTCAGTATAATTGAGCTGTATGAGATAACAGAATAAAATGTTTTATGGATAGTTACAATAAAAAAGCAAGCTAGCATTGGATTAACTCCCTTTTTAAAGTCCGTCTATAATAAAACAAGAATGAATGGTTTGTGCAGATGTCTGCACAAATACTGTACACACCAAGAACATTACTTATCTGCTGTACAACATTTACTGGTAACTTTGTTACTACTTTGAATAAATGTTTTCTCATGTGTTTAGTTGGAAGAAACACAAAACTACACCAAGCGACGACGCTGCCGATGATAAAAGGGCGTTTCCTCAGTCCTTAGTATAATGAGTCTCTGCCTGTCTGTGGCTTTTTGCCAGAGCGTACAAAAAGCATTTGATTTATGTAGTCTGACATTATAGTTTAATAAAGGACATGAAACCAAACACTAATATTAATAGTTTTAAAAGTTTAAACACATACATTAAGTGGTAGGAGACAAGTAGGAGAGTCCCTTCAAATGTTTTGGTCTGTAAACCTTTTTGCATCATAAAATAAAAACAAATATGTGTCAGCGACAGAGATGGGCAGTAACACGTAACTTGTAACCTTTTTCAAGTAACGAGTAATGTAAGGGATTACTATTGCAAAAACGGTAATTAGATTACCGTTACTTTCATGTAAGCACTGCGTTACTGCGTTACTGCGTTACTGCGTTACTGCGTTACTAAAACCGTGATTTTTTGCGAGAACGTCTCATGACAGTGACGTAAGCGAGTGCGACGTTCGTGACAACAGCTGTATGCAGATCAGCAATGGATAATATATCGAGTGTGGGAGAGAGTATGAGCGTGCAGCGTTTAAAGCGTGGAAGTACTGACCTTACTTTGAGTTTGATTCCATAAAAAGTGACAAAAACATTAGCGTCCATTGTGCGTGGGAAGAAAACTTCTTTTTAAAGCGAAAAAAACCCCTAAACTTCCAAGTGGGCACCGAGTGCTCTACGACGTAATGGGAAACTCACAGAGAAACTCGCGGATTCTTCCACTGACCGCTGCGGCACACCTGTACCAGGGTAAACCTCCGCCTACCCCACTCCTGCTTTACAGGTGAAAATAGAGCAACAGGACCGCTAGTCTTTGACTTTATTTATTTTCTGCTGTGTTTTACTTGCATCTATTTGAAAGACTGAGTGTAAACACAAAAAACTATTTTATGTGCTGGAATGTGCAGAAAATAGGTTTAAATGTTAAACAAATTTCTTCCAGTCAGAGAATGGTGCATATAATAAGTATAATATAAGTATAATATATAAATAATAAGTTTTTGCTTGATGCATAAAGTTAAAAGATTTAAAGTTTAAAGTTTTAAAAAGAGACTTTTCTATTTGATTACATTTTGTATGATGGATTATGCAGAAAAAGTAGAATTGGGCTGAAAGATCTATCGCTTTATCACCTATTCAGGTTGTAAATCGTGTTTTTAAAAAGTAACTAAGTAACTAAGTAATTAATTACTAAAAATAAGTAATCAGTAAAGTAACGGGATTCCTTTTTGGGGGAAGTACTCAGTAATTAGTTACTGATTACTTTTTTCAAGTAACTTGACCAACACTGGTCAGCACTACTTTCTCTCAGGGTTAGTGGTGTGTCACTAGTGCTATAAAATAGAAATCCATTTACTGTTACAATTTAACAAACTAGCCGTTGTATTCTGATTTACAGGCACCTTATAATCAACCTCGTCCTACTGAAGATGTGCACCCAGAGAAGTATCACCTATGGTGCAGCCGTTAATTCATTTCCAGTTTCTTTGAACCTTGACACTCTCTTAACAGTTTTTATAGTTTACAAAGGCAAAAGTAGCCCATCGTAGGTGTGATAACGAACTAGCCTATGTTTGAAGTATGGGCAGCACATACTGCCCATACTTCAAACACACGCGCCACTTTCCTCAACACTGCTATAAATATATAAGTTGTAATAAGTTTTCTGAAAAAGTTTTCAAAAAGAAAAAAAAAAGCTTTATTCTCAGTGAAACAAGTGTTATTTCCTGTGGCTGTAGCTTCAGATGTGTCAGGTTAGAGAACCACAGGCCCAATCTCACCCTTTGCGATTTCACACCTCCAGTATGTTGTAGTGTTATCTACCTTCTTAATCTGGAGGTTTGCTACTTGGTCATCTTCCAAAACATACTCTGTTATATATATTTATACTGTTATAAATTCCAGCAATTAAAGAAAAACAAGAAAGGCGGAAACATTTTAAAATTGGTTAGAAAGGCCTGAATGAAATTAAAAAGGAATTGGTGCAACAGCAGGTCTAAACTGACCCACCCTTACATATAATCATTTAGGGTAACTCTTTATTGTCATTGCACAGTCATACATACAATAGTGCAATGAAATTGGAAAACTGTCCCACGTCGCCGTGCCCCCCCCCCCCCCCCCAAAAAAAAAAAAAAAAAGTCCAGGGAGGTAGCCAATCAGGTCAGCTGTTTGCATTGATTAGGGCTATAGCCCTGTTGTAAAAGTTGTCCTTTAGTTTATTTGTCTGGGACCTCAGCAGCCTGAAACTCCTGCCAGAGGGCAGCAGCTTAAACACCTGGGTATGTACAGTCCCGTAGGATGCTGCCTGCCCTCTTGAGAGAGTGCTGTACAGGTCCTTCAGGGAGGGAAGAGGATGTCCAGTGATTTTTTTGGGTGTATTGATGACCCTCTGTAGTGCCTTTTGTGGAGAACCACACACAGATGCAGTATGTCAGCACACTTTCAATGGGGCAGCGGTAGAAGACAATCAATTTCATTTTTCTGAGTATTCTCAGGAAGTAGAGATACTGTTGGGCCTTCTTCAAAACCGCAGAGGTGTTTGAGCTCCATTTGAGGTCTGTGTTTATGTGCACACCCAGGAACTTGAAACTGGACACCCTTTTCACACACTCCCAGTTGATGCTGACAGGCTGCAGCTCAGACTTCCTCCTTCTGAAGTTGACTACCACTTCTTTTGTCTTGGTGGTATTGAGGTTCAGGTTGCTGTCTGCACACCAATCCAACAGCTTCTGAACCTCTGTATGCCATCTCATCTCCCCCAGAGATGATGCAGGTATCATCTGCAAACTTAATGAGTACTAACACAGTCATGTGTGTACAGAGTGTACAGTAGGGGACTCAGAACACAGCCTTGTGGAGAGCCGGTGTTAAGGCAACAAAGAGCAGCCCGGCGTAACGCCCCTGTTGTTCCAGGTGAGAGAAGGTAGTGTGGAGCATTGTACCAAGGGCATCTTCAGTTGATCTGTTAGCTCTGTATGCGAACTGGAGCGGGTCGAGTGTGGGTGGCAGGCGGGACATGATGTGACGTCGGACCAGTTTCTCAAAGCACTTCATTATAACAGGTGTTAGAGCAACTGGTCGGTAGTCGTTGAGGCTGCTAAAGTCGGTACGTTTTGGCAGTGGGACAATTGTGGCCGACTTTAGGCACGGCGGGATGCAGGACTGGGACAGTGAAGTGTTGAAGATCCCAGCCAGCTGGTCTGCGCATTCTTTTAGGACCCTTCCCGTCACACCATCTGGACCGGCGGCCTTCATGGGGTTCTCTGCCCTCAGTGTGCGCCTCACCTCATATTCCTCATATTGCTGCTGCTGTCTGATGTTTTTGCTGCTGCTGCCTCTGGTCCCTTCACCTCAAAGCGTGCAAAGCGTGCAAAGAAGTGTTTCAGCTCCTTAAACTGATGATATTGGATTATGCAGTTGTTTAGACATGAGTCCAAGACTCCTTCCCAATTTACATAAATCCACAATTCCTTCCTAGATCTTCACTGAGTTCCCTGGACTTTCCTATTGTTCTGAGTATTGGTCAAACCGATAAGCGCTATCAAAAAATGCTGGCATGACAAACTACCAGTCGTACTCAATCATGTTTAGTGACAAGAAGTTAATACGCCTTGGTCTTATCAAGTTAAAACACACTGTAGAACTTGTGTATCTATACTTTTGACCTCATGTGACTTAAAGAAAATCCAAAATAAATTCAAACTTATGAAAACTTGAAAAAGAACAGTTCATAGCAATAATTAAAACTGAAACGATGGCAGTTATGTCCACGAAGAGTGATTATGAACACAACTGTAATTATATTAGAAGTAAACATTTGGTTTCCCCCCACTAATGTGTCAGTAATTGGTATATTCCAGTTACCATTCCCCGTTTTAGGGAGTGCTGCATTCCAGAACTGCCTTTTGTTCATATGACTCAGGCAATAATCTTGTCTGAGTCATTTGACTGTAGAAGATAAGATAAATACAATACACAGCTCCATGTGCTATAAACAGAAGCAATGCATTGTAAATGGACTGATTCTTAAATAGCGCTTTTTGAGTACTCAAAGCACTTAATACAACATGCCAGATTCCCCCAAGCACTTAATTCTATGATTTTTACTACCTTACTTCTGTCACAGTCTGACAGATCTGCCTGAGAAGTTCTGCTTTGTTCTCTCTCTCTCCCTCTTTCTCCCTCTCCCCCTCTGTCGCCTGGGCGGAGTTCATTGTGGGCTCCCGCCTTTGGCATACATACCTGGGAGATGATCAACACCTGCGCCTCATTAACTTACTTACTAAAGGGAAGAAGCGAGACTGCTCTTCGCTGGATCGTTGCTTGACCTGTACCCCTGAACCTGCCCTTGTTCCCTACTGAGTTTCTGCTGTGAGAGAGGAGTAAATGACTGGTGAGACGCCAAGAGAGACTGAAGAGTGAGAGTGTTCCCCTGTTTTCCCCCGTGGATTTCCTTGAGCCCTGATCCCCGCATGCTTGTATATAGCACTGAGTCACTGTCACACATTTCACCTGGTGTTTGTAAATAAAAACCCTCCGTTCTTCCTTTGAGCAAAGAGTCCCGCGTTTGAGTCCCCCCAGTGACCGTAACAACTTCTTACTAACTAACATTTACATACATTGATACTCCAATAGACGCACCGGAGAGAAACTTAGGGTTAATATCTGCTCTACCTCCTGACCTACAGCCACCCTGAAGTGAAAGATTATGTTTTGTTTGTGTGTATCAAAAAAAAGTTGTATAAAGTGTTGATGCATTGGGTTTGCAGCCTTAAAACTTCTTTAGATCTCTGCACCTGTTTATCCAGTACTCCACCCAATACACCGCATCGTGTGTATACGCACACTGTTGACTTTATAATGCCAATGTACATCACACATTGTACATATTTTATGTTATATATTGTATATACCACTGTTCTTTTTTACTCCTATTTCAAGATATTGTGCTCATCTTCAGCTTCTATAAAAATAATGACAATGTTATAATATCATATATGATTTTACAATAACCAGGGACATGAGTCTTGGAAGGCGCTCTAATTTCTTTTTAAACAGCAAAAGTCAAGGCACCGCCTTTCATAGGAACCCCTGACAGTGAATTTCCAAGAATCACTTTCGTGTTTGTAGAGTTGGCATTGTTTAGCATGTCTCCAGGTCAAACTGCCTGTCAACAACACATCTGAATAGAGCAGAGCTTTGCAGCTTAGAGTTAAAACCAGTTTGGTTACCATACATGGAAAACTAACTGCTATGCAAAGGAAAGATATTATCTCTTAGCATCTCTTTCGTGTCATAGTGAAATACATACAGTATACTCAAATGTATTTGCAGGATTTGTTGTTTAATACCTAAAATATTTGTCAAGTTTTTGTTTCACACACAGAGTTACACATGGTGGACAATAAAAAGCATTTTCAGGGCGCAAATTTAAACAGCTGCGCACAAATAATTTAGTCATCACGTTAAAGCTGAGGGATTTGGCTGCTTTAGATGGCAGGTGCATATAAAAGGAGAAAAGAGCAAGAGGAAAGAACCTATAAATGGAGAGCCACGTAAAGATGTTTTATCACCTTTCACCACAGTGAAAAAACCAGTGACACAATAGAAACAGAAGCCATGAGACCAAGCTTAGTTTTCACCATGAAGCACTGAGTACTGACAATATACAATCTGTGATATGAAAAGTCTACACCATTTGGCAAAGCTGCAAAATGTGCTGTACTGGAAAATATTTAGAAAATGGTTTAATTTTCAGGTAAAATTTAAATTGCAGTGTTTTTTACACTCTTAAAACAACTCTGCCTCGGAAAGCGATACCAACAGCTACAAGACAGATCAGTTTTAGTGTCACATTACTTTGCATTAACACATTTGGGTTTGTGATAATATCAGAAAGCGGTGATTAATATGTACTAGACTCATGGACGAAAGTAATGCAAATATTTGACCTGTTGAGTCAGCCAGGTTCAGACTGACAGAGGGACAAACCAAACTTACAGTGTGATACTAGACCTGGCCTGCATGCCATGATGTACCCTCCAAAACGTGTTAACCGCTACTGAATGGCCAGGTTTTTACAGTCTCAGAAGCTTTCTTCTACTTGCAAGCTTGCACCCTTGCACTTTCACCACATCCACATGCTTTTTTTAAAAAAATAAAAAGTGAAATTCGAAAGTATGACTCGGGTACTCGGTCCACTGAACGCCATCATCTTTGATTCCTCCTTTGCCATCCAATCTGCATGAGGAACTTTATTTCTCATTGTGTTTGACATAATGAAGCAAGAGGCATGTTGTGACATGTTATCTGACCACAAAAATGCTTTTGATGTTTCATGCATATATATATATATATTGTAAGAGAGCACAATTTCCACAACATCATTTATGAGAGAGAACAGATCGCCGCCCTCGTGTACTCAGTTTTCGTAACTTTCCTATTGTGGTTTAAATCCGACCCTACATAGACACGCAGACAGCCACCAACCACAGTAAATGCTGCACTGACAGCAGGTTTAAACTTGTTTCATTATCGTCTTTGGATGATAACGACAACAGACTTTGCAGCTCAGCTTGCATAATAAATCAATCGCTTAGTTACTGCTTTAAATCATAGAATTTATTACCTTTGTTGTTCTGTTAATAGATAGGCCTCGCCTTAAGTCAACAAGTAAATGACCAAAGCTGCATATGGCCTTTCAGGTGATGTGAATATTGGGCGATGCAGGTCCAAGGTTGTGTTTACTAAGTTGGAGTCAAACATTTGAGGAAGCACTACCTCAGCAATAGAAGCTAGACTTATCAGTGGTGCCAAACCTATTTTTTAAAGGTATAAAAAGAATCCCCTCTCTAATCCTTCATTCCCTGTACAGCTACTGCTCTGTCCACCTCCAATTTTTCCTCTCTACCTGAACCACCTGTCAGACAGCAACCATGACACAGCTGGAGACGTCCGTGGCTTGCATGATGAAGGTCTTTGATACATATGCAGGAAAGGAGGGAAAGCCGGATAGCCTAACAAAAGCCGAGGTCAAGGCTCTGCTGGAAAACGAGCTGCCTGGACTGCTCAAGGTACTGTTCATTCCTTGCATGCATGTGCTGGGCCATGTACATGTCACCGCTGGGTACAGTGCTGATATCTGCTCAGCGAGGATCAGGCACATAGGCTTAAATTTACATAACATTATGTATTTAAGTATATTTATCAACTAAATATACTGTATGCAAGAGTTTATCATGAAGCTAGAAAACATCCTGACTCATGCTAGGAGTTCAAGTACAATAAAGACACTGAATAATTACAAAAAATTTGCATCGTGAGCTCTAGAGCTGGCTGTGCTCGGTTTTGGTTGGTAAAACAGTCAGCTGTTTGCTTTTTGATGTTTTTATATGGTGTTTCAATTTTTTTGAAAAGTAAAGACAATCAAATACATCTCAGGGTTGTTTGTCATCGAACTGGAACAACGTGATCTTGAAAAAGGCTCAATTTGAATAAAAATGATACTGACAACAACACCTTTTGGCAGTTTAGAAAATGTAGCACTGGTGACATAATCTTTTGATTTATACAGGGAGCACAGAATCAAGAAGACCTGGACAAGTTGTTCAAAGAGCTGGACTTTAATGGAGACGGTGAGGTCGACTTCAACGAGTTCATGGTGCTGGTTGCTTCTATCACCTGCGTCTGCCACGGCCGCCCTTGCAAGAAGTGAGCGTAGTGACCACACCCTGGGAACAACAGCAGCAACTGCCTATTATCTCTGCAATGCCTCTTGTTATGTAACAGCTGAATAAAGGGATTTATCTACCTGCACATAGTTGTGATTTAATATAAAAATGCATAACCTAGAATGATATTTACACAGTGTACTTTTTTTTAAACACAGGGTTAAAAATGGTATGGGTTTTAGTGGCTTAAGTCCAGCCCTATGCAGAAGCACAGACAAATGCCAAACACAGGAAATGCAGTGGTAGAAAAGTTAAACTCATATCCAAAGCAAAATGCTTATCAACAATTAAATATTCATTTAATTTTCAACAAAGTCCACTAGCAAATGACTAAAGCTGCATATGGCCTTTCAGTATGTGCATACTGGGCGTTGGGAGAATGAGGTTGTGTTCTCAGAGTATGAAACCTGATATGTGCAACATACTTTAGCAAACACTGCCACACCTTTAGAGGTTTTGTCTTCCCAATGTGGCCAAGCCCATTTTTAAAGGTATAAAAAGAACCGTATCTCCTCTTTTCCGTCACTGCGTGCACAGGTATTGCTCTGTCGACCTTCCATTTCTTTTTCTCTACCTGTTTAATAACTACCCATCAGCCAGGAACCATGACTCAGCTACAGATGTCCATGTGTATGATGCTCGACACCTTTGAAAAGTATGCAAAAACTGATGGCGACCCAAACAGTCTGTCCAAATCTGAAGTCAAGACGTTGCTGGAAAAGGAAATGCCTGAAATGATCTCGGTAATGTACACCCCAAAGGGCATACCTGTGTTTTTACTATATGCTGCAAAATATACAAATTCATGTGTTGGTGATTGGTTTTGGTGGTTAACTTGCAAAATGAAAGCAGTAAGGACATATCATCCTGCAGCTGCATGCTTCTAGTTGTTTTTAAAAGTGTTTCCGACAAGTTGTGATGTTTAAAATTTAACAAAAGGTGTCAGCCTAATGGTATTTGTATTTAACTTGAACAACAACATTTTGTTTAGTTTTAACTGTTTTTATTCGACTAAAAAGTGAGGCCCTATTTGGCAGCTTGCAGACTGTAGCTTACAGCACTGGTGTTCTGTTGGTCTTCACAGGGAGCAAAAGACAAAAAAGCAGTGGATGACCTGATCAAAGCTCTTGATTTTGATGGAGATGGCGTGGTGGACTTTGAGGAGTTTATGGCGGTGGCAGCTGCTCTGACCTGCTGCTTCCGTGGTTTTGCAACCAAGGGCAAGAAGTAGAGACCGCACCCTGGGGTGGAGACAAAAGCACCAACAGCTGTATAACTCTGCTGAAATTCCACTTGTTTGATGAATAAATTGGTTTATCTTCCTGAACATGGTTGTAAAGCGTTGTTTATATGGAATTGCATACATTTAGAAGATTTTTACACCTAATACATGGTGTAACAGAAGTAGTAAACATTAGCTGTAGTAATAATAACAACTCAGGTCCAGCCACACAGAAGCACAGACAGCTGCAAACCAGAGTAAATGCAACGACAGAAGGTTAAAACATGATTCAGGATTATCTTGTGGCAACAAACATCAACGAGTGAAAATGGATTGACAGTGAAGTTAAACCAAAATGATGGCACATCAAGGTTTATATCTCAGCTGGCACAATTATTACCACATGTAATAATTTTTAAACTTCATACAGAATTAAACAAATTACAGAAAATATCTCAGATAAATGCACACAAGTGCAGTATATGACCTTACAGGGGATGTGCATGTAGGAATTGTAGGTTGGCACAGTCTGAAACACCAGCTGTATGAAATACTTCCGTGAGCCCTACCTTACCTGTAGAAACTTGTCTTATTGTTGGGGCCCAATTTTACAAAAATAAGAAAACAAAAGGGACATAGCTGTGCTTCACTCTAAACACAGCTATGTCCACGTCCCATATTTACTATTTGCTTGATTAACCTATCATGCAGTGGCATTGTCTGAGCTACAGAAACCATGAATTATGGATAAAGAAGATGTGTGATTAAATCCAGGTACATGCTTTTCAAAATGTTTTATTAAGATGTTTTTTAGCAGTAAAGCTTAACACAGTCTCAACATAACTTGTAGAGCACATAAATACAAATATGTTGTGCTGAATTTGAGTTACAAAGTACAAAAATGGGCCATAACAGCTTACAATGCTGTAAGCCCCCCCCCCCCCCCCCCCCAAATCGGATGTAAGAGTGGTAGCAGTAACATTTTATAAATTTTACAGCATTATACTGTAAAATTGAGTCTATACAGCAAACAAAAAGTCACGAAACAGTTTAACAATCCCAAATATTGGAAACAACAAAATGTAATTACAGTGCAGTTTCGGCTTTACATGCATTCTTTGCATGAATTCTAAACATTTAGGGATTGCCAAACATTCTCAAAACGAATTGTGCAAGTATAGCCAAGTATAACATAATCATCGAGCTTTAACTGAAGCACATTTCAGTTCCCGAAATGCATTTCCTGAAAACCTTGGGGAATTTTCTCAAGGCTCTTACAAAGGGTAAGAAAAATCAAAACCAAAAACAAGAACGGCAACGGCAGATTCACATTTCCGTATGTGTGCAGAGAAACGTGACCTTTAGAAATATATCTGCAGTGGATGGAGAGTTGTTGGAATGGACAGGAAATGACAGAGTTAAGACAGAGGTGCTTGTTACGACTTAATTTAGCAAGTCGTAACATACTTTCCACACAGACATTTGTATAGGATCGCTTCTTACATGATGGCATCTGTATTAGGGCGGATGGGGTTATTGGGGTGGCTGTGCCTCAGGTGGTAGAGCAGATCAGCTACTGACTGGAGGGTTGGTGGTTCGATCCTTGGCTTTCCCAGTCTGCATGCCAAGTATCCTTGGGCAAGATACTAACCCCAAGTTGCTTTTCAATCCGTCCATCGGAGTGTGAATGTGTGTGAATGTTTAGATTGCACTTAAGTATAGAAGGAAGTGCGAGTGGGTGTGAATAGGTGAATGAGGCATGTTGTATACAGCGCTTTGAGTACTCCGGGGGAGTAGAAAAGCACCATATAAGAATCAATCCATTTACCATGCCTCTGCAAAAACATACCCATTCTTTTTATGCATACCTGACTTTACACTATATTTATTTCATGAAATGCCCGTGAGTTTAGAAACATGGAAAAATATTTAGTGTAAAATAGAAGATGTTTAAAGCAATAGGAAATGCACATGTGAAACAAAGTCAGTTCATGTATTTGTATGCTGGGAAAATGAAGAGTGTGCAGGCCTGTATGAGGGAAAGCCTTTAGTGTTGTCAGCCAGACATCTTGTCTAACTACAGTACTGTGCACACGTTTTGGGCAATCCCTCATTTCTGTATATGACGCTAGGAAAATGGGGAAAAGGAAACAGAAACGTAAATCAAAATAAACAAACAAAAAAATAGTCACAGCCTAAGCTGTCCTAGGAAAGGTTGCAGTTTCTTTAAACAGGCTTCAGAAATAGTTTTTCAGTCTTCTTGCAGGATGTTCAAGAGCTCTTCTCTGAATTTCAGCTGCTCACTTGAGGTTTGGGCTCAAGATGTTAGAGTGGGTTTGTGCTATTGTGATTATGTAAGATTCTCCTGTGTCATCTGATAGACAGCAAGTCTATGAGCTTGAAGTGCTTTGATGTGATTAAATCATCTGAAGCTCAGAACCAATCGGTGACATTTTCCATGTATAAGGCTTTCAATCACGTTGCTGAGTGTAGCTTTATTAGAGTATCACCGATGCTCGGAAAAAGTCACTCTGCCAGGCACAAGCAGGGGAAGAGGACACGTTCAAAATCTCAAGCGAGTGGTCAGAGTTGCGGTTTTGGTTCTTGTGCAACAGACTTACAAGTAGGCAAGCTTGTTGTCTGCTCACAAACACATTTTCAAACATGTGAGTGGTTTCAGAGTGGGCCTGTTTTGAACCTGAGTGGGAGTTTAAAACAATGCAAAAAGCAAATCACGATCTACACAAATGCTGAAAAGGTTGTGAAGCAGTTACACTGCTCACTATCGCTGACCTGCATTGTGTTTACACCCAGTCACTCAGACATCACAACAACAATTGCTGCAACAATAACAGAAGGACATGGAGCTGCAAAGATGCTGCATGGAAACGCTTCAGACCACCTTTTAGTTAATCCTCTGACCAGAGGCCTCTTAATCCACCTCTGTGATACTTTAGGTCAGGTCATTGCTGTATCAGCCCACCAGGAAGCATAGGCCAAGTAACACACTTTCTCCAGCTACGACTGAAGAAGATGAAAGGCTCTGCTTCCCTCTAGTGGCAGAGGAACACTCTGCAACTTCACGTACACAGTACAGAGGTCATACATGTCCCTGCCCTTAACCTGACTTACATATGTCCTGATTTGTGAACCTTCCTTTTCTGTGTCAGCTGATTTTGGTCCTCAGGCTGCGCTCAAGGCCACGCAGAGCCGTTTTTGAACCCTAGCCGACCTGTAATCCACTTGCAAGGTCATTAAACTTGAACTTGCCTTTCTTCACTTCCTCTACTCGCTCACCCTGGCCAGGGCATTATGCAGGCTTATGGGGATTAGATGTCCAGAGTGGAGGAGGATGTGGCTCTGGATTTAGGACATATAGGAGGAGAGGGAAAGTGTATTATGGGGGAGTTTACTGTGTTTGCTGAGGTTCTTGCCTTCTTTTGAAAAAACAAATCATATTATGTTTTGATTTGCATTTGTCTAATCATATACTTTTACTGCATTAATAGTAATCAAACACAGATACATAATATTTATTCAATTCATTTTTATTTATAAACCACTAGATCACAACAACAGTCACCTTAAGGCAAGTAAATTGTTTATCTGAACACTGCATCTCCATATATATTTAGACACTGACACAAGCTTTTTTTTTAAAACCTGTTTACTGACACATACATGTATTCCACCGACATAATGTTTAGACTCTAAGCTTTCATTTGAGGGTATCCACATTCAAACTGGATGAAGCATTTAGGCCTTTCAGCTCTGTAACAGGGGCCACTGTTTTTTTAAAGGAACTAAAAGGCTATTCAATGAACAGGTGTGGGCAATTCCTTCATTATGTCATTATTAATTAAGCAGATAAAAGAAATGGAGTTGATTTGATGTGTGGTGCTATCATTTGGAAGGTTTTGCTTTGAACAGACAACATACGGTCAAAGGAGCTCTTCATCCAGGTGAGCCATTCTTAAGCTGTGAAAACAGAAGAAAAAAAACATCTGAGAAACTGCTACAATATTAGGAGTGGCAAAATCTCCAGTTTGGTACATCCTGAGAAAGAAAGAAAGAAAGAAAGAAAGAAAGAAAGAAAGAAAGAAAGAAAGAAAGAAAGAAAGAAAGAAAGAAAGAAAGAAAGAAAGAAAGAAAGAAAGTGCATTGTTGTACTCAGCAACACAAAATGACCTGGACTTACATGGACGACAACAGTGGTGGATGATTGCAGAATCATTTCCATGGTAAAGAGAAACCCTTTCACAATGGTGATGCTGGTGATGTCCATGAGTTCAAGACATCAGATTGCCAGCAAAGTATTAGAAATGAACATTTTATTTTTAGTTATTTATTTGTCCAGTTACATCTGAAATGAAGTGATTGGGTTAAAAAAAAGCATTAGTTCATCACATTTTCATGTGTTTGTTCAAACCCACTGAATTAAAGCCAAAAGTCTGCACTTCAACTGCATTTGAGTTGTTTCATTTATAATACATATTGTGCTAATGTACAGAACCAAGATTATACATATTTATGGAGCTAACTGTTTATAGTTTTTGCCAGAGCTCAAGGACTAGACAGCTGTGGTAGGGAAAAGAAATGCACACTGTGTCCACAAAACAGAGGTTACAAAATTAGAAGGACAGCAGAAAATCTGTTTACTTTGGAAAAAAAATACTGCAAGAGGCCATTAATTCTATATAACTAATAAGCCTACACATTGGGCCACCTGCACAACAAATTGAACGTTTAAGATGCTTTATCATGATGTGGCTTAAAGCATCTGATATGCATTGATATGCGGTGTTAAAACCACGTGTTTAATGCACTTATAAAGGAATGTAACCACAATTACCAATGTGCAAACAATAACTGCATAAGATAGCATGATGTATAAAGCCAAAGAAACACAAGTGGTCTAATGAACTCAACACACACACGTATTAATCCACTGTGAGAATCTGGTTGTTAACTAAAGTGATACTATACTGAAACTAGGCTGTAAATGCTGTAAAATTAAATGGTACTACAAATATAAAAAGACCATCTTAGAGAACCAGCATTTTTCAATAATAAAAATTGGCGGTGGTTCACCGAACTACAAAAAAGTGCATCTGCAAACTGTGGAAAGTTTCAGAACATTCCTCATCATAAAATTGTAAAGATTTCATTACGTCATCATCTACAATACATAACATTATTAGAAGATTCCAAGAATCTGGAAAAATCTCTGGGATGAAGGGCGATCGTTGGGCCTCTCATGCAGTACTAAAAAACAAACATGATTCTGTTGTTGAAATTTGGACCAAAGCTCCTTTAAAATGGACTGAGGCGAAATGTAAAACTGTCCTGTGGTCAGACAAATTGAAATGTCTTTTTTAAAAACATGGATGCTACAACCTCCAGAGGAGACCAGAAGGACCATCTGGCTTGCTGTCACTGCTCAGCTCAAGGAACCAGAAGCGTGTACATCTGAAAATGTACCATCAGTGCTGAAAGGTGTATACAAGTATTGGAGTAACATATGCTCCCATCCTGAATGTGCATTTTCCTGGGAAGGCCACATTTCAGCAACACAGTGTTATCTACATACTACAGCTACTACAACAGTATAGCTCCATTGTAGACAATTTTGGGTGCTGAACTGGCCTTCAGTGCAGACTTTTCACCAGCTGAAACATTTAGGGCATGTACGACTAATTAGACCCAGAACTGTTGAACTGCTAGAGTCCTCTGTGTCAGACCTTTGTTAACACAAAGTTAACCAACTTTACTTAGATGTGATCTATTAGGTCATTTCTGTTTCTGTTTCTGCTGCTCCAATGTCAGTGTGCTCCAGGAATCAGCAAAAATTGGGCTAATAAACAACAGCATGCATTAATGACCCTCCAGGGGTAAATGTATACAGTTCCTATTAACCATTTTACTAAATTCAACCTTTTACCAGCTGGGGTATATGGATAAATTATTTGCATTTTAAGGGTTGAAATCTATTTTGTATTTCAACGTGCGCACAGCTGCGAGGACTTTTGATTTCTAACCACTGCAAACTGACTGACTTTGCTTTATACACTCAGTATAACTGTAATATTATAATTTTGTGTCTTTTCGTCAACTCCGTAACGTCTTTGACTTTGCAGTTGTAGAAATTCATCGGGTTTCCACAATATTTAACCCCACAGCAAGAGCTTGTGAAGTCTTCTCTCAGCCAAATCCCCATGGGACACATGATTCTGATATTGTATATTATAGCCAAAATATTATGACATAATAATTATCCAGAAAAGCCAATCTCACTTTAATAAGATCAACAGAAGTCTCGTCCCGCCTGTCCCATCACCTCCAACCCTCCAACCCTACCCTCACTCATACGAATTGTAGTGACTGAAAATGAAATGAATAGTCTGAAAGGAGTGCATAGAATGCAGAGATGTGTGAAGTGGGCTTTTAAACCAGAGCAGTGAAAAACATGGGACGTTTCTTTATACTGGAAATGGCTGCTGAGAGAGTCTCTATAGTTATACATGGGAGGGTACTTATGACCTTTTGCATTGCAAAGCAGGACAGGATCACATGTCAAACAATGGCTATGTAAATAGGCATGTTGATGCTCTTTGCCTTCAAACCCCTCTAGCAGAACCAGTTTGTTCTACTTATATAACGTATCACTAAATCCCTCCCGTGCCACACATTCCTTTGAACTTAGTGTCTTTGTTTTGAATTCTTGCTTTTCCTGTTGGATGCTGAGTTATGAAGACTGAGAGACAGAGAAGTCCAGTCAGACCAAAAGTCAGCATCAGTACCATGACCATGAGGTTTATGATCTGGAGCACTTACTGTGAATTAAATTCAGTTGAACTGCATCATATTCTCATCACTCTCTTTTAAGAACTAAACTAAATAATAAACGAATGTCCCCAACATTTCTTGAAATGTCAAACAGTGAGTTCAATAAACGAATGTGAGGATATTTACTGACATGCAGGAAGCCTTTATTTGATCTGTTTTTTGTCATTTGATTTTTACAGGTGTCATACACTTTGATTTTTAACAATGGCTCAGAGATCCATGACGTCATGAAACACCTGAGCACTGCTGTTTTCAGGAAATATAATTTCAACAGGAGGAAAAACTGCAACTGGTCAGGGCTATTTTTAACAGCAGTTCGATTTAGAGGAAACAAAAAGTAAATGGTTACTTCTGACTGTAAATGGCAGTAGGTTTTGCTTAAACATCAAGTGAAGCACTCAAAGAGGACCGTTTCTACATCAGTTTATGTTAAAAATATGTTTACGGTCATGAAGGAAAATTCCAAAATCAGACACTAGTCAAAAATTCCATTGCTATTTGAATTATATTTTTAGTACTATGTCTGATGAGTCAACACAGCAACACAGTGGCAGAGCTGACTTACTCTTGTGCCCTCTTTTGTGTCTCCCTGACTCAAGGCCTGAGGGTCAGAGTATAAAACGCTGATGTAATTCTGTCAGATATTGTGCTGCCTCTCTGTCTTTTATTTGGCCAAGTAAGCTGCTTAAATGTGCCCATGTGTTCAGACCCATGGCGATTTATTTTTACCTGTTAACAGTGAACTTTAGCAGGTTGGATGTGATTCAGCAAGCTTTGGGCCCACATTTAACATACAGATGTCATATTTGCATCTGTACTACAGGTATGTTAAGGAGGCACACTAAAAACTAAGTGGTTAGGAAACATTACTGTAAACATAGCTACTGTGACTTACAGCTTGGGTTTCAGATTTATTTCAGGACTAAACCTTCCACAGTTTGTTGACTTTTTGGCTACTCCATCGTGTTCGTGAGAGACCCACATAATTAACCATGAAAAGATACCTCAAAATCATTAACTATATAAACCATTTTGGGAGCAAAGTAGACTCAGTCCTGAAGAGAAGAGATTGAAAGCTATGACTGTCTGACTGAGTCACCGTGCTACAAATATGTGCTGTAAATACTTCAGGGACCTTAAAATGGTTAAACATTATGACGTATTACAAAAATGCAAACAGCATGAAGATTCTGGGCTTGACTGCTCAAGTCAGCTGGGGCCTTTCTGTATGGCGATGTGTGCTCTCCCTGTGCCCACATGGGTTTCTCCCGGGTGCTTCTGTTTTACCAAAGACATGCTAGGTTATTTGTCCTACCTTCACCTTTGAAGTATTATCACAAAGCTGACATGAAAGTTGATAATGAGTGCTCATCATCGCTCCTGGCTTGGCTTGGTTGGTGTCTGCATGGAGTGTTCCTTGCTACTAGCTTTGTGTTAACATGCTGCATGCTATCATGCAGGTGCTAAGTGTTAGCACCAGTGGGTAATTATTTGTGACCTGGGCCTGTCTATCACATTCTTGTTTTTTCATGCAATAAACATTAAAGAGCCTCTCATAGTAAAGGTTGTAGAGTTCTATTATTTACCTCCTTCCTTCACATGAACTAGAGTTAGGTGACTGTAGTGTGAGTTTGCAGGAAAAGGCACATCTTGTCATCTTTCTGATAACCAAAGAACTTTAGTAGCATGAGTAACAAAAAAAAAACACCAATATTTGTTTTGTTAGTAACTGTTGCACGATTGCGAAAGTTAGTACAGTAACACAATAATAACATAAAATAATCTAAAAACAAGATGGTTTGTACCAAATCTTTTACTTTGTATGAAATTACGGGTAAATTTACTGTAAATTTGCATTTTCAATCATTTGTTGTTAAACTCGATCTGATCAAACAGAGCATGAAAAAAAAAGTGAAAGAGTTGTGTATGGCTGAAACTGTAAACCTGTTGAACTGACTATCAGTTTCATCATTTGCAAACAGCAGACAGGTTGACTGAGGACTGTGTGTGCCAGGGCATTTGCATTGAGAGCACATTCATGCCTGTGCTGTGCTGATAACAGGCTCTCTGTGGAAAGACTGTGACCCCGTGCTGTAATCCACATTTTCATTGCTTTCACACCCATTTGCCTCTGACGTAATTAAAACCAGCAATGCATGTGTGCTTTCCTTACGTGAACAGGGCCATTCTCTGTCTTACTCATTCATTCACTGACATGCAGCCAACCACATGACAGAAAGACTTTGTTAGCCTTTATCATCAGCGGCCCAAGAAAAACCCTTCAGCACAAGACACATTTACACATTGTTATCTTAGCGTCACATCACTCTCAGCCAGCACATATCTCAAAGCATCCAAAACCATTAGCACACATATAAGGCCTTTAATTGTGCCTTTGCTTTCACAGTTACTCTCCCTGCAAAACATGTGCTGTGTTTAACATCTGCAGCTTAAATTCATAGATATCATCGAAGATCATTATCTACAAAGTCCACAATCAAGAGTGAAACCATTCAATCATCAGCTTATCAATTAGCATTTGCTTGTGCGCCAAATTGTGCTGTTTTACAACACAAACTAGTCTACTGTTGATGATCAAAATGTAATAATCAATTACATTTTACCACTGCTTTAAGCACCTTAAGTTAAGGGGCTCCATGTGATCACAGGAAGAGGCCCAGAGCTGTCAGACACATTGATCTGCATTGAATGACTCACTGAGTCATCACTGTCAACATTGTAAACAGCTCTTTAGATTATGTACTGATGAGTTTTCCTACAGCAGAAACCAGGCTGACCTTTAACATGAATGTCGTCATTACAAAAGTATCCTCAGACAGCAAAAAGTCAGAGACCTACTGAAGTGCTATTTGCTGCTGCTGCTTGACTCACTGACAGAAATCCATATTTACAAATTAACCCACGATGATATTTGGAGAGTAAAGTTATGACGTGGTCTACAGTTGCCCTGTCTCACATGTAGCACCAAATAGAGGAAGTCTGCATCAAAAGCATTCTCACTGCTGAAAATACTCTGCGTGGTTTAAGTGAGGGAGCTGCAAGGGTATTTGTGAGATAAGTAGACATATAAGGATTAATGCATTGCACCAGTCAGGAAAGTTGTTAAGCCTCCACTCAGCTAGTTTAGGTGAAGTACAGGAGTTTCATCTGCATCAGTATTATCACATTTTCTTTTCAATCTCACAGCTCTTTATCAAACAAGACATATGCAACAAAGGTCCCCATGGCAAACATATATTTGGCAAAACAAAGCCCATCTATTTTACATGAATTTAAAATCAGCATTTTAATGCTAGAGCTGTTGATACATATTTGCAAGCTGAGGCATGATTACAGTAGGATGCAATAAAAACCAGAATAGGAAAGCTCAAAAGACTGCAGTCAGCACTGCAGGTAAAACACTGACAAATCGAGAGAAGATGATGAATTTGTTTTTATTAATATCTCTGTGAATGGCCTGAGGAGAGATACAGTGTGCGGGCTGAGTGCTAGCAGGAGTATTGTGCAAGTTTGAGCACAGGAAACAAAACATCACTCAACCTCACTAGTCACAGTTAGAGGAGTTGTTGTCAAAGCACATACAAATGCATTTATGCAATTAGTGGTCAGAAAGAGCACAGACAGTGGAAAACATGTCTGGAGATGAGAAAAAAGAATTTAAGTCACATCGGTCTTCTAATTCTGCTGATTGGTCTCTTTGAATAAAGCATCAAGCTGTGATTGGTCTCTCCATGAGCATTTACATTCTGTAAATGGATTAGCTTTGTAAGAAGTGTGTCACCCTCACAGGAGGTGAGAATTAACTTGCCGTTTGTGGCACATGTGAGCTATAGTTTCTACAGTCAGCACTGAATCCTAACATGTGATTAGATTTTTATAATAATGAGGAATATGTTTCATAAATTCAATCCGATTATATGGATAACACATAAATAAATTCTCTGTCTCGATACAGACAGTATCAATATGCTCTTACTGATACTTACTGAACAATAACTGACTAACTGCATTGTGCAATTGATAACAGTCCTTTAATAATACAGTTATTAGTGACATTAGTACTCAAAATGAAAATATAAAGTATTTTACTCTGCATAAATGCATACTGGTAATAAAATATAATGACTGGTGTTTCTTTTTTCTTCATTTTCCATTACTGTTTGTAGTTGTATTGGTGGATCAGGAGCTAGTAGAACTAGCTATTTGTAACCAAGCTAATACTTACTTGACCCAGTTATACCATCTCTTACCGTGTGTGTTATACAAGTGCTCATAAAGCACAGATAATCTGGTTGCAGCACAGGAACTAGTTTTTATATAAAAATTAGTTTTCACTAACTACCAGATGCATTTGATGCTGAGCTGACTGAGCTAGTTAAAATTCTTTCTTATATTCTTTGCTTATTGTTGTTTACAGTATATATGGAAAATGATCATTAGACTATTAGTTTTGTATTTTCCATGTTTTTTAATAATATATTTTAGTTTAGTTTCAGCATTAGGTTTCATTTTTTCAGAACATGGTGTGAATTTCTCAAACCTAATGAAGTCAAGTCCCTATGCTCATTGTGTTTACAGATTAGACTGAAACTCATTTTGTTTATTTTTTTCACATGCTACTCTTAGCAGCAATAGCTAAGTGGCTTAATCACACAGTTAAATTAAGACATTAAGTATAAATCGTTAAAATAAAAAGGCTGCACGACCCAAACTTGTTGTTACTTGAGGATTAACTGTTACTAGTATTTATTTACAAAGGAAAACTACTACTACTGTTGTGTTGTTAGTGTTGCTAGCAACAAAACTTACTTTAGCTTATTAATATGAGCTATTAGGTACTATAAAATGTATAGAGTGGTTTACTGTACAACTGATAAAGTGCTACCTAATAATGACATAAACGGGGGACCTTTTCTTATACAATTTAACGACATAGCTTACCTCAAATTACAAAATGTCATGACTCAATATTAGCATTGTTAGCAAGTTTGCGAGGTAAGCACAAATTTTTCAATTATTCTATATACTTTATCTGAAAGATGGTCAACTGACTTATCTTTAAAAAGTGTAAACAGAACCCCAGAAAAGCTGTAATTTCTTGAAAACCCACAAAAGTCTTTATAAAGACTGCTATACTCTCTACACTATTTTATTTGAATATCTAGGTTTTGCACAATTAATAAAATGTTAGGCCCTGAAAAATACCACAATGACATATGTCAATCTTCTAGAATATTCTCCTTAAAATACTTGCCACTTTATGCTGTAGGTGCGAAGGTTACTACAGGTGACAGCAATAATAATGGGGACTAGTCTTTGCCCTGTCTCTCTCTCATCAGCCCCAGACGGTCATGGCAGATGGCCGCCTCTCCAAGCAAGACCAGAGGTTTCTTCCTGTTCAAAATAATTTTTTTCTTCCCACTGTAGCCAAAGTGCTTCCTCATAAGGGGCCCATCTGATTTTTGTGGTTTTCTCTGTTTTCTCTTTATTATTATAGGGTCTTTACCGTACAATATAAAGCGCCCCTAACTGTTATTGTGATTTGACACTATATAACTAAATTAAATTGAAAATACACAGCGAGTAGTGACCTTTAATGAGGCAGTCAGGTGTAGTAAATCACTTCACCGAAGGGAGCTAGTTGTTTCTAAGAAAGCGAAATGTATGTATCCCATTGTATATAGTTTCTTTGAATGTTCATTGAAGTTATGAGTTTGTTTATATTTTTTTGCAGCATGAAAATAGAGAAATTTGCAGGAAACTTCAAGTAATGAGATGATATTTTAAAACTCAAATCAGTATCAGCTTTGGTTGCTCTCATGCTTGTGACAAATAAAAGGTTTGACCCACCATGTGAATGAGAACCAATTTCACTTTGAAATGCTACTGTGTGCTCTGTTGAAAAGCAAAGCTATAGCATTATGAGAAACATCTTACTGTCATAACATTGTAGTGCTATCACCCAGAGGCATACTTCCCTACCCCCACTTCCCTAACCCCTTTTGCTGAGAGGATTATGGGGCATCTTTTAACTCTGCCATCTGTTCCAAATTGACTTTCAATTAACACTGGCAAATGAGAACGCTGTCAGAGCAAAGAGCAGAGCAGATTGAGCTGTTGCTCTGTGAATGGAGGATCCTGTACCACATCCAGTTCATATCCAATTCAATTCAATTTTATTTATACAACGTGAAATCACAACATCAGTCGCCTCAAGGCGCTTTATATTGTAAATTAGACCCTACAATAATACATACAGAGAAAAGCCCAACAATCATATGATCCCCTATGAGCAAGCACTTTCGCGACAGTGAGAAGAAAAAACTCCCTTTTAACAGGAGGAAGCAGGCTCAGGGAGGGGCGGGCATCTGCTGCGACCATTTGGGGTGAGAGAAGAGTGGACGATTTACTAAATTTACTAAAGAAACCAACTTGTAATAAGACAAAAATTAGGCCAAAATTGACATATATATATTTTATTACATTTGATTCTTGTTTCTGTAGATTACATTTGGTTGCACACTGATTTACACCTAATTTAGACTGCCTGAGTGATTGTATTGATTAAGCTATCAGGATCTGCTAGAAGTTTTTAACCTGACTCTGTGCTTTTGATGAGTATAGGGAAACTTGTGGTATTACAAAACCGTACTTTCCACAGAGCCCAACGTTGTGTATTTTAATCCTCACAAATCGTTTGGGCAGTGTATAGTTGCTGCTGAGCAAATTTGGTGATGAGATATGTGTGAAGATGTCAAACAGCCTTGAGCTAAACTGCTGCCGTGCTCATGGCTGAGGCTTTCATGAGATGTTATCATGTAACAGGAAAGGCAAAAAAAAAGTGAACAAAGTAAACAGTGAAAAAAAAAACATCTTGAATTTGCAGTGTGCACAAAATGTTGATGCTGAAAACTTATAATACTTCGTCATGGCTTTAGTCTCCAGGTTACAAAAAGTCAATATGAATTTGACTTTTTAGCCCCAGTGCTCTTGCAGACAAAACAGAAATTGATATGTGGCTGTTGTGCATTAGCTTTGCATACCTGAATTTTTAGAGGACTTCCCTGGTAAAGTTATGTATTACAACACAGGTCTCCAACACGTTCAAATGGGACATTAACTTGCCAGCTGCCAAGTTCACAGTCTGATGTTGAATTGTGCTAATTTTGGAATATTGTGGTGGTGATTATTACGATGTATTCACAGTTAGCAGTTTGGGTGCTCCCTCACCATTAGTGCTAACCTGATTGAAGCAGACTGTGCTGTGTCTGTGTGTATGTTTCTGCACACATGGTGGTAGAAACAGCTGGTCAATAGGCTTTGGCTCTTCTCAGCACAAAGGTCATAACCCCTGGGGTCAGATAAAGAGTGCCACACTATAGATCCTTATTAGAAGGCAGTCCATAGAACAAGCACCATCAACCCCCTCTCAAAACACACAGTCGTATGCTTTATTAATGATTATGTGATTGTATTTGCCTACAGAGAGGGGATTTGTACAAACATGAGCATGCTCTCAACTGTATTGCTTAATGTGGACAACACTGCGCATTGGCTGAATACTTGATTGACACATACAGTAGAAGAGAGAAGCACAAAAAACCCATCAAAGATGAAAAAAATACAGCATGAAAACTACGGACAGTAGCTGTTTTTAACACTCATTTTTAGTTTATTACTTTATATGTTATAATTTCTCCACAGTTGGCTGATGGATTAATAACAACACATAGAAAAATATCTGGGACTGGCTGCATCACATATTTTTGACACCGCCGCCATTTCTCAACAAATGCTCTCTGCAGGTAGATGGGCGATCCATAACTGCCAGTGGACACACACTACTGCCACTGAACCATAATTTCCCTATTTGCAGTAATCTGGAGATGCTGGTTGTTCTTGTTACAAAATCCTAAATATTAAATCTTTTTCTTGTTGAATGGCAGAGCTATAAATAGTAATAGTGGTAAAAGTGACACTCAAAAGCTGCACTCAAACCAGTGATGGTAGACAGTATGAGATAAAGCTCCAGCTGTCTCGTATTGATAAGAGCAAAAAGTCAAAACTGTCTGACATATGTACTTGTTTTTGTGAATCATACAGATAAATATGCTGAGCGTGGTCATCACCTGCATCAGTTCTGCATCAGTTTAGACTTAACCTGCTTTATTAAAAATATATTATGAAAAAGTGTCAAATTAAGAGGACACTATTTCATTTTCTATTTGCATTTAAATTATGTCTGATTGTGGTTTCATTTATAAATATCTAATATGTGAAATGAAAAGATATTGGCATTCACAGTGAACAATGTTATTTAATTGTACCAAAATGTGTACATGAAATTTGTTGAATAATGTCTACAATTTCTTAGAACACAGACAAGAAGGCGTCATTATTGAATGAAATTTGCATTTAACTTGATCAGTATCATCCGTTTTACTGTAGGACACGGTGATTTTCTCTCTTCTTGTTTCAACTCAAGTTTGTATTCCCACACAGTGAATGTTGGCGTTTCCTTTGTTAAAACAGCAATTTTTAGTGGGGGGACGCCGGAACCGAAACTACCCTTCGGGGGGCGCGGGGGACACCCCGTCAGACCCGCCTTTGACAGTACTAGATGGCCTTCTGATGCAATACCCCAGCGGAGGGATCAATCCATGCGAGCAGGATCAGCAGCGGTTTGCGTTGTTGCTTGGATACGAACGCAAAGGGCGGTGCATTTGGGGTCCGTTTCTAAATGAAACTGCCATTACTCAGCGGACATTTTGGCTCTGCGCATTCTGTCTCGACACAGTATGACCTTTTCTTATGTTTGAGCCCGAATGACGCCAGTTTCCTTGACGCTGTTGAAGACGCACCAGACGTGAAAACAGCGCCATTTCTGTCGGCGTCCATGATAGCTATGCGACTGGAACAGATTCCAGAGCTCGAGCTCGGAACAGCAGCGGGAGAGAAATAGCCGCTCCCCTCTCGCTGCTTCTCTTAACTTCAGCCAACGGCAGGTACGTAAACCAGCGACTCACATGGAAGTTTTCTTTTCGCATTGAAATATCATAGTTCCTACTTGGTGTTTCATGCTTAAGCAGCTTACTGCTTTGCCTATATACGACGATATGACGCACAATTTTGAAGGGAAACGTCTGAAAGTCCTCTGTAGGCTACCGGGCAGGCGCTCCTCCTCCCCCTCGGTCACAACAACAAGCGTAGCTAACCTTATGTAATGGTTGTTTCGGTTTTAATAAAAACGCATCTCCGTTTTGTTTTGACTCTGTGCTTGCTATTTTCATGTGCCGTGTTACAGAAAGTTGCTCAAACGTTAGCGTGTTGATATATTTAATAGAGAACTGTCAGGTCTCTGTCACCGTATAGAAACAAGCTCCGTTTACCTGGTCACCACTTTAGTAGCGTTAGTCTTCAGATTTAAAAAAAGGAGAAACGAACCAAATTAAACAAACACCTCGTTATAATTATGTATGCTAGGTAGTAGTCGTATTAATATTAAAGTCCGTCTTATGACCAAAAATGAGAAGCTGTCGGCAGCTAACTTGGCTAACGGCTTATTAGCTAAAGGTCGGTGGTCAAGCTAACCTTGCTGTTTGACTGCAAAATGACTCTTATAGCATAAGTCTGCGCAACGTTAGCTGACGCCACAGCTGTTGGCTAATGCCAGACTAAATGGTATATTGGCATGGTGATGACATTTCTGACTAATACTAAATATTGTTCTAGATTTCCCTGTAGTTGCTTTGCCGCACTCGGTAGCTCAACGGCGTAACGTTAAGTCAGTTAATATTTGCGCGAAGTCACAATAAACCCGCTAAAGCGGCACGCATTTGTTTCTCATGTGGGGTAATTTGAGTACTGCTGGATAAAGTTGGTCTGTTGGTGTGGTGTCGTGCAGTGAAAAGCTAACTGCCGGCCGGAGATGGTGTGCATATAAGAAACAGCTGGGTTGGAGATACTGGTCAGCCATATTTAGTAGTTTTCGAGCTAGCTAACCTTTCAGCTGCTGTCCATCTGCACTTCTATAAACATTCTTATACATAAAGGTGTCGGCCGCTGGAATCACGTGATGGCAAGCTCTAAGGCTTCATATCTCGACCTTTTTATGTCGTAACTTATAATATACCACCGCTGAATGACGAGCACTGGAGCCAATCAAATCGCCGCAGCCTCCATTTGCTCTTCACGTCGGTGTCCTAATCCACCGCTGCTATACGAGCCTTCCCCTGCTCACTGCCCGCAGTTACACTCAGCTGTTGGATTTGTCGCTAATACAGAACTTATCGGCGATATTAGTCATGAAACTATGCGGATGTTTTGTGATTGTGATAAGTGGTACACAAAAGTAGTCAAACAGGAAGGATTTCTTCATGCCCTGCACTACAAACATGTTTCACTTTGTCTGTCACTTAAATGGCATGCAGACCTGAATAGCATGAGCATTTGAGAATTATGTGAAGGGTCACAGACGTCTATATTTTGAGGAAATGCAGCATTGCTTAAAACAAACCTTTTTATTCCGCTGAAAGAGATTGAGCATACTTGTTAAGATTTTATAGGGAAAAAAAACAATTTAAAGATTTGATTATCTGACACACATGCTACAGTTGAACCTATTATAACATTAAATGCTCCTTTGTTTCCTCCATAAAATGCAACTTATATTCAGCTGAAAGGAGCAAACTTGTGTCTTCATGTATTTTTTTTTTTTTTTTTTTTAAGGTCCTGATTCACGCTGCTTTGCTATGCTCTCTTGCATTCTACATTGAAAATATATGTGAGAAACTTGTTTGCTCTGTTTCAGGTTGTGCCGGTGAAGTAAGACGTAGCCACAATATGGACCCCTCTGACTAAAATGCAAACACGTCTTGTGTTTTGCTCAGAAGCTGAAATCTATCAGCAGCATTAAGCCATGCCTGATGAGTAACATCCCCCCTTTTTGCTCAAAGCAATAAAAATAAATTAAAAAAAAAACATTCTACATGTCTCCCCATGTAGTTTGTACTGCTGGAGTGACAGCCTCCTCTTTCAGATAGGTTAATCGCCTCTGCACCTTTCTCCACCAACCACCCAACAGTAAATACCTGTCATAATGTTGCTCTACCCAAGAATGGCCAATACCTGAGGTCCCATGCGTCCAGTGAGCACCGATTCAGACGGTCCTGCTCCTCCTGAGAACCTCTCTTGCCCCTACCCTCTTGTGGGCCCCCTGCCTGCCTCAAAGATGTCGCTGCTTCATTCGCTGGGTCCAGTGCAAAGCTGGCTAGGCCAGGAGCTTGAGAAGTGCGGGATTGATGCCATGATTTACACCCGCTATGTTCTCAGTCTTCTCCTGCATGACAGTTATGATTATGACCTACAAGACCAGGTGAGAATTCAGAAATCTAAATAAATTTTCTTTTACCCTAAAGCAATTATTTTCATTGCTGGTGTAGGAATAAAAATGTCTCATCAGGGGAATAAGTCAATTTGCCAGGAGAGGTTCACAGTGTGGATTTTCTTTCAACTGGCAATTGTACCACCGATTCAAAAGAGGCATCTTTTGAGTTTTGCTCTTTGCCTTTACATTTTAAAATACACTGTAATTTTTGTCTGCATTTTGATTTGGTACATAATGCTGAACAGAAATATTATCACATATTTAGGATACCATATAACAGTTATCCATGACTTGTGCAGTGTTACTTATTATACATTTGGCTTTTTTTACATGCTTTGTGATTGACTTTTCTTGGTTTGTGTGCAAAAGGAAAATGACATCTTCTTGGGATGGGAGAAGGGAACGGGGAAGAAATGGGGCAAGAGCAAGAAGAAGGGAGGGACCGATCTGAGTCTTGAGGAAATGAAGAAGCAAGCCGCTGTGCAATGTCTCCGCTCTGCATCTGATGAAGTAAGCTTTCTTCTACTTGGCTCTTGTAATTCTGCGGTTGTTCAGCTGTTCATTATGACACAACTTAGGTTTTATTTTTAATGATTTTATTTTCTGTGGTTTGAAGTAATAAACTCAAATCACCTTTGTTTTGAAACCTGATAAACCTGCCGGTGACTCACTGACTCCATTTTTGGGAAACTTGTGAATGAAAAGCAGTCTGAATGCAAGAGGCATGGTGGTGCTAATTATGTAAGGAATCCGTTACTGTAGTATTCTTGTCATTTGTTTAGGTGCAGTCATGCAGCTCCTGATTGATTGAATCGCAGTGGATAGACTGTGAATAAACCTATGTCAGTATGTGAAGCCAAAGCAGTGTAAAATGGAGATCTGTATTGAAAATGCATAGTCACCTTTTTTTGCTGGATGGTCACACCTTCTATTAGTCTGCACTAGAAGGGGTATATTACTGTCAGGAGTTAAGTTTTTATTGAACATAAAATAGTGCCATTCTGACTTCTAAATGACCTTCAAAATCAACATAATTTGTGTAAGGGGTTAGGGTATTACACAAGTATAAAATAGATTGCATTTCTATTTTTATGAAGGGGAAATACAGCAGAAAAAAAATTGCTGGCATTTTCATGTATGGTCAGCTGTAGTAAGGGGTGTGTGCTTCAGCTGAGAATGACACAGTGTAAATAGCTGGAAGGAGAAAGGGGGAAGGATCTGCAAGGCAAGAGGGAGGAGTGTGGAGCTCCTCCCTGGGGACTGGACTCTGCACTCTATTTTTTAACTAGTACACAGTGCACGGAATTGCAGCAGTCTGTGGGTTGTCAGCTGACCAGCATTAGCACAATGATGCAAGAGGAAACACAGGGAGGAGAAAACTTTGGTTTCCTTTTAATGAGGTGGTATGGTAAGAAATTTTGTTGTCTGGGAGAATGAACAACAAATATGTGATAAACTGCAACAGGGCTGGTGTTAAGAAATGGTTGTTTTTATTTGTTTCACGCTCATTGCTCTGACTCCTTGGTTTAAGCTGGCATTTTAAACAAGTTGTTTGTTACAGTTACTGTTTTTCACATTCTGTTCAACTGTTGAAGGAAGCAGTGTATTGTAACAGTATATGTAGCAACTGCACATTGTTAACGCGTAAGTCAATTATTTATCATTAGTGGAGTTTTTTTTTTTAGTTTTATTTTTTATTTCTATCACTTTGAAAGCATTTCTGTACCAAAGCTAAATATAGAACAATCGTTTCTGAGCATGCCTGAACTTTTGTATTTCAGTTGGCTCAAGTTATGTCCATCTTGTGTTTTTCATTCTTTCATTTGGGTAAGAGTAGTGTGTAGTAGTAGTGTTAGGAACACTGCAGTCTTATCTAAGGCAGGATTGTGCTTTTTTTGTTTGTTTGTTTTCTCCATTTTTTGTCACACTTACATGTTGCATTAAAAATGTTGCCTCTGGTACCCTTGACAGCAAGAACTGCAGTCATTGCTGTGGACAGCTTTTGGCCCACTCTTTGCTTTAATTCAGGCAAATTAGATGGCAATGGTTTTCACCAAGGAACTTTCCAATGGGTGCCATTTTTTCCCACTGTCTATTTTTTATTGTCATGAATGCTGACCTTGACTCAGGCAAGTAAGGCCTGCAGTGGGTCTTAGTGTAATTTTTCTAGGCTAGCCACTTTTGGGAAAGTTATGCCTTGTTCCATGTAAGAGAGGACTCTAGAGCCTCAAAATTACATCATAATATTCCAAGAAAATGTGTCAAATATTCCAACAATATTTTGAAATGCGTGGAAAAAATTACTGATCAACATTTTATTGATGCTTGCAGGCAGCAGGATTTATAAGTAAATGAAGAGCATTTCCCATCCTTTTTTTCTAATAACTTATTATCATTTTCTCATTTTTACCTCTTGGCCTTAAAAGGCTAATGGGATATCCTTGTCACCCAACCTGGTGGGTAGATGGGAGATTGGTGTGGACACCCAAAAAATCTGAGATTTTCAGTGACCTCAACCTCGATCAAGTTTTCTGAAAACCAAATGAATGTGATAACTTGAATGAGACACATAGGATTTTGAAATTGATACCGTAGGTGTCAATTTCTTTTTTTAGGATAAATTTAAACCCCAGTGACATTGACCTCAAGGTTAAGGTAATAAGTCAAGTTTTCTAAAAACTTTGTGAATGCGATAACTTGAGAAAGTTGGGGATGTTGGATTTTCAGTCTACTAAAAATCTGGGATTTTGAATCTCAGTGACCTCTGACTTTGAGGTCGAGGTCATGTTTTCTGAAAATCTTGTGAACTCAATAACAACAAACCTAGATGTGTGTGCTAGCAGGCTGAGGGGTAGCACTGGTAGTTGCCAGTATTTTTATTTTTTTTCTGTGAGTTTTAAGTAGAAGTATTAAAATAACTGCTTAACATTTTTGTTTAGCAATAACTAAAGGAAATTAACCTTGTCAGAAGTTTCAACCACCCCTATGTTGCTACCATGTAGCTGCATTAGTAATTTCCATTCAGCATTTGCTCTTCCTGTCCTACAAATTTGAACTAGCGGGTGCTTCAACCACACTTGGTCGAATCATTTGTTTATATTTGGGTCATGCATTTCCAGCTGCTAGCATCCTCTTTCGTAGCCTGGTTGTACATGTTTTTAGATCACGCAGTGAAATGAGTTTGTGTTTCCGTCTTCAGCAGGAGCAATTTTTATTTATATTTATATATATATATATATATATATATATATATATATATAATATAAAATTATTATTATTATTTTCTTCTTTTTTTTTTTTCTTATATCATAGCTGTAGTATCCCGGACAACATGCATCCAGACAGCTGAGTTTTCTCTGTTTGTGGATAATGTATCTCACCGTGGTTTGCTGGAGTCCCAAAGCCTTGTGACATGATGTAGAGTGTGTTGAGATGTTTCGGTCTACTTTGCCTTGTCAGATGGGTTCTATTTAAGTGATTTCTCAATTTAACAGGAACGGCACTAATTAGGATTAATTTGACTACGGAACTTGGCTTTTTAAAATATTGTGGTTAATCACAGTTGATTCATAGTTTAACAAACGGGAGCAATTACTATTTCAAAAGAAGGACCGGCAGGGTTGGATGGCATTTTTCTTCCATCTGAATGAAATAATTAAAAAGCAATAATTTTTGCATTAATTCTGGTTACTTTATTTAATATTAAAATTTGCTTGTTTTGAACCATGTATGACAAATATTTTTTTTATAAAACAGTTTATAAAAATATTTTTAAACTACACAAGCAAGAAAACTGCAATATCTTGATAAATTTCATTGTTGAGATATGCTGTCCAAAATTGGGTAGTTGTGGGAATTATTAAGTACAGCATAAAAATATGCATCTCTAATCTTTTTGTCTTTTTCATCTGTGCAGAACTCCGGAATTGAAAGCCTTGTTGAAGAGCTTTGCTCTAAACTGAAGGAGATCCAAAACAAACAGAAAGGTTTGATATCCTGTGTTATCAAATCTATAATCGTTTCATATAAAAACATTAAGTGATTGTTCTAATGTGATGTTTTGGTGTTTAATGTTTTGTGCAGAGGAAAAACAGATTAGAAGGAAATCTGATGGCTCTCAGTCTCCAGAACGTGTTGAGTCCCCCTCTTCAAAGGACCAGGTGGAAATGTAAGCTATATAATGTGGGCGTTTTCATCCAAAGTGTGTGTTTTACTAAAAAATAAAGGTGACCTTTTGCAGTTGTATTTTAATTAAATTGCATGTAACTCCCATTTCCCCATCTCTTATATCTGCAGGTATTATGAAGCCTTTCCTCCTTTGTCAGAGAAATCTGTTTGTCTCCAGGAGATTATGACAGTGTGGAACAAGGCTAAGGCCTGTACGTATTCAAGCTCCTCATCCTCTGCAGCCCCACAAACTAGCACAGACACCTCTTCCCCCAAAGATTGCAACAGTGAAGGCGAGGCTGCAAAGGAGCGAAACCTAGAGGCGTGTGGTACCATCACTACTGTAACCAGCGAGAGAGGCCAGCAACGACGAGGCAAGAAGGAGAAAGAAAACAGATATCACAGTGGTGCAACAGCAGAGGAGAAACCTACTGTCCACTCTAAGAGACAGATGAGACACAGATCTGAGGGCAAATACCGACCAAGATCTTGGTCTTCTGGCTCTAGTGAGGCAGGCTCGAGCTCAAGTGGGAACCAGGGTGACTCAAAGTCATCAAGAAGCAAGGCAGTTAGAATAAGGCACAAGTCCAGGGAGGCTGCAAAGAACAGGAGAACACGCAACAGTGGGCAAGTGAAGCTGCAGGTGAAGGTTCTTGATAAAGAAGAGCGAAGAAACACTGGAGGGAGCAGTAGTGGCACCACCGGTGGCACTGCCAAGCAACCACAGCCTTACAAAAAGGGGAAGAGACCGCTGAAAGAGATTCGTAAAGATCCAGGCTGGGTGGAAGCAAAAGAGTCCGGAATTGAGGCCAGGAACAGAAAAGAATACATGGAGGAGCCACTTTGGTACACTGAGCCCATAACAGAGTATTTCATACCTTTCAGCAGCAGAGAAAGCAAGCTGGAAACAAAATATCGAAGCAAGGTAGATTCTCCCGGTGGCTTTTCCTTGTCAACCAACATGGAGAGGCTGCCGGAGAGAATCCAGGGAATCTACATCGCCAATGAGTACCAGAGAGCATACCTAGCAGCAGGCTCATTTGTGGATGGGCACTTTGTAGAAGGGCCTGGCGAAGCAGACGATGAAGCTGCTGAACTCACTGGGACCTCAAGCTGCCCTCAGCCAGAGGATAGTAGAGATTTAGATGACAAGCATCTGTCTGAATTCACTCACTTCTATGAAGTAGATATTTATCAATCCATATTGGATACTAGTGCCTCAGATTCAATACAAGAGAGTCGGATCTTAAGCATGATTCGACAGAAAAGCAAAGAGCAAAGAGACGTTGAGGCAGAATGTTGTTTAGTGTTAGATGGCCTTGAGCAGCAAGGGAAAAGTGCAATGCAGGAAGCTTCAGGATCTGTTGGATATTTAATGGAGGATCTTGAAAACATGGCGCAAGTTTGGGGATGTTATTCACCATCTACTTCAGAGGATATAGATGGAGAAAGCTTCATAGGAGACTCTCCCATCCGTCTCTCTCCTCTCCTCGATAGTGTTTCATTCACACTGAGCAAACTGTCAGGACATCTGGAGGAGTGCCCCGTTCCTGAAGCCACCAGTGAACAATCCTGCTTCTCTCTTTTCGAGCTGCAGTACGACAGTCCTACTTTTCCTTTTCCATGCGACTCACTCACCGTTGGTCACGAAAACAACACCGATTCTAGTAGCTGTCTCGACCTACATTCTAATAAACAGTCTCGTTTGCTAATATGGACCAAAAATAGTGCCTTTGACGAAACTGAACACTGTTCCAACCTATCAACGCGAACGTGCAGTCCGTGGTCTCATTCGGAGGAGACTCGTTCTGACAATGAGCAAGGAAACGTTCCAGCAGAAGATGTTGCTCAAATTGGCAGTGAAGAGATTAACTGTATAATACCTCCTCTGACTAGTACATATCTCGAGGATGAAATCTTGGATTTTTTGCAAGAAGACTCTGGCCGTAAGTGTGAGGAGGTCAGTGTTAGCACAGCGTCCAATCAGACCTTCACCAAAAAATCTAAATTGGAGTCCATTTGTGGTATAGCTTTGGAAGAGGACGAGAGTAAACAGTATAGCACTGGCATGTTTTCGGACAACACAAACCAACAGAGTGACAACTACACCTCAGGGATAATAAAAGACATTTGGACTGCAATTGGAAACGGCAAATCTGTAACGTCACGTCAAAGAGCAGAAAAATCCAGTGAGGGCCTCTTCTCAGAGGAGTCAGGTGGTTACTGCTGCAGCTGTCTGGAGGTGCATGCGAAAGGAGCTCCAATTCAGGGACCTCAGAAAAAAGCAGTGCAGCGGTCAGAATACCACCTGTGGGAAGGCAAGAAAGAAGAGCAGGACTTGGCCAAAAACAAACTCTCCAAGTTAGATGGTGCTGGGGATTACATGACTCCGTCCAAGCCCTGGGACTTGAACTCTGACAAGGAAAGCACGTCGTTCATCCTAGGAGGGGTATATGGAGAGTTGAAGACACTAAGCGGTGATAAGAATTGGGCTGTTGTGCCACCAAGTAATGCCCAAGATAACCTGCTGCAGTGCGCTGCTGTAGCTGCATCTGCTTCAGGCTCAGATATGCTCACCATCACTGGCACTGATGTGTTCATGAACACAAGCAGCTGCTTTGCACCTGGGCACAGGCCCCTGTGGAGGCCCCTGGTGTCCTTTGGGCAGAGTGACCAGGCCATTAGAGGAGGCGGCGATGGATTGAATAAGGGATTTTCTTTCATCTTCCATGAAGATTTGCTTGGATCTTATGGAGGCCTGCATAGTGAGGATCAAGGTTTAGAATACCCATTTGCATCCTTCAACCTGAACAGTCCCTTCTCTCAAGTCCTTCATGTTGAGTGTTCCTTTGAGCCTGAGGATATGGCGTCATTCAGTCCAGGGTTCAAGCCAAAATCTATTCTTTGCTCAGACTCTGAGAATGAAGCTTTTCACCCTCGAATATATGGCATCAATCGGACACAGTACAGGGCCATTCGTATTTCCCCCAGGACCCATTTCCGACCAATATCTGCCTCCGAGTTGTCCCCTGGTGGAGCGAGTGATTCTGAGGCTGAGTCTGACAAAGAGGAGACGAGTTTTCCCATCCTAGCACCAGTTGACGTCTTCGATGATCCTCAGGCAGACCTGAAACCTTTGGAGGAGGACGCAGAGTGCGAGGGCCCTTATTACGGGAAGTCAGAACTGGAATCTGGTAAATTCTTACCCAGATTAAAGAAGTCTGGCATGGAGAAGAGTGCTCAGACCTCTCTGGATTCACAGGAGGGCTCCAGTACCCTCCTGCCAATCGCTGAGCAAGAGATTTGCTTAGACTGCAAAACAGCAGCAGCTGTTACCAGTGCAGGTGGACAGACGGACACTTCAGTCACCAAGATTCAAAAAGACGAATCTTCAGGAGAAAAGCGGTTCTGCTCGTGTTCACCAACTGGTCACATTCCCAAGTATGGGATTGCTTACGACTTTATTGGAGATGTGTCAGAGGTAAGTCTTTATTCAAATGACTTCTGATTGTCAATTTCTACACAGTGTTTTGTCATTTGCTGTGAAATCAATCTGTTGGATGAAAACGGATTAAAAAACAAACAACTAACTGTGCATTTGTTTTATTTAGTTCTCTCTGTTAAATACAGGTGAACAGGAAGGAACTGGGAACCAGCAAGATGAGTGCTGGTGGCAGAACACAACTTGTTCCCCCCTCTTCCCTGGATCTCAGTGCACAGGTAAAACTTGGAAAACATTAGATCCTTATCTTATTCATGCCATTATTGTGTAGAACACATGAAACAACTTTTTACCTCTCAGCTATAAAAGTCTGATGGGGTATGTCATCACCCCGTTGGCTGGGTAGGTGGCGTGGGCCGCTAAGTTTGTGTATAATTGAGAATGAGGCCACGTGGACAAGTTTGAATCTCAATGAACTTGACTTCGAGACAAGTTTTTTAAAAATCTTGTAAAGGGGATTTTATTTTTGGGCGATTATTGGAATTAAGTTTTTCTCTCAGCATATAATTTATTGAATTGTCTGCTTTACCGAAGCTGTAGTTGTTTCTTTTACAATTTTGCTACTCTGGTATCTAAAGACGTTCTGCTTGTAGCATTAGTCTAGTCTAGTTCTAGTTAAGAATCTGACCATTTTTCTTTCTGTCCTTCTCCAGGGAGCAGCAACATTTGAATATTCTACCTGTTGCAGAGAGGAAACCTTTCTTCCTCTCCTTTTGTGACTGGACCTCTACCAGCAATGATTCAGGGTCATCTCAGAGCTGGAAAACCTAATTTAGGCTCATTTTTTTCTGAGACGCCCCTCCAAATCCCACAATGCATAAACCCTGTTGGTTTTCATTTTCTAACTTTAAAAAAGGAAAAAAAAAGGAAAAAAAAAACCTTGTGTAATCAACAATCGGATCAACAAAAATAGGAAAATTAAAAAAATATGTTCTGTGTTTGAGTGATGCCATGTGCGGATGTGCATTTTTAAGCATTTAGGCATTTTTTTTTTTTTTTTTTTTAGAATTTGTTTGGGTTGATTCTTTTGTACACTGGTCCCTTTTCAAGTCTCACAGTTACCAGGAGGGACAATCTTTTGTTCTATTGTTGTCCATTTTGTTCCCACCATTTTTGCTTTTTGAACTAGGTCTCTGATAGTTGGTGGTCTTTGAATGGTTGTTCGGTATGTTTGTCTAGCCTCACTCCTCCTTTGTAGTTGTGTGAAAACGACTGCTATCGCATCCTCTACTTACAAGATTGTGTTCAGAAAGACGATACAACTTTTTCTTTGAATGACACCATAAGACTTTTAAGAGTTCAGTTTAAAAGTTTAAATAGTTTGTTTGGATGACTTTCTGAATGTGAAGTAGAGAATGTGTGCAGCTTTATTCTGAATCTCTGTTCCCCATGTGAGAAAAGAATTTTTTTTTTTTTTTTTTTTTTGGAATGGTGATAGTCCTTTTAGAATCCAGCAGTAGATATAGTGTGGTTTGTGAGTCGCAAAAATATTAAACAAATGAATAAAAATAAGGAAATCAAATGAGTTTTTTGTTTGGCAAAAAATACTAATAATCTACTTGAAAATGCAATGCTGTAAACGACACTGGGGGGCAACGTTTGATTTGGGGTAATAACCCATCATGATAAGACATGACTACAGTCTTTTTCTTTTAATGTTTTGTTTTGTTTTTCTCTCCAGAGACCTGCATTGCAATTGAATGAGATATCTGTTGTTGTTGGTTTTTTTTTGTTTTGGTTATTTGGGATGGGAGGTTGTGTGAGAGTGTGTGTGTGTTTGTTTGTTTTTTTCTTTCTTTTTTTTTGGGGGGGGGGGGTCTCTTTGTTTCTTTTGTAATTTTAATGGTACAGACTATTGGTGCTATAAATACGTTCAAAATATTTGGAAGTTGCAGTTTTATTATATGACTCTTGATTTAAAGTTGACACAAATTTTATTTGTTGTCCCTCAGATAACCTATGAGAAAATTAATAGAAAACTTGCCCTTCCTGGTTAATTTGGCTGGATTTTTATTTTGATGAAACCTACCTGTTGTCTTACTCTTCTGTAATAGCAGGAGGAGAAATACTTGCAGGTAGCATGTTTTCATTTTCTATCCATCCTTGGAAAGGCCAAAACTGGTTCTCCCTGCTGCAGCTAAACAGATTGATAGCAGTGTAAGTGGTGGGGCAAATGTTCAATCTAAAAAAAGGCGTAACTACACTAAGGTACAAATGCTTTTTGTTCTCCATATGGGTTTTGTTTTTATTTTATTTTTATCTTTTGGTGTTCACTATATCATGTTGAAATGAACTATTAAGTAATGTCACTGTGTGTGTGTTGGCATAGAACTTGTGAAACTACTGGTTCAGAGTGAGTGTTTTTTTTTTTTTTTTTTTTTTTTATAAATATGTGTATGAGCTTCACCTTCATTAATTTGGCCTAGCTTGAACTAAAACCCTGACCCAATTGGCTACCAATTTGTCGTGGCACACGTGCCTCCCTGTGTGACCTTTGCTTTTGAACCCCCAAAATATTTGCAGATAAGCATGTTTCCTAAAAGGTGTTTTTCTGTCTGATCTTTTATTGTCTTCTCATTTGAGGATAGTAGCAGTGTGTGTATATATTCTTTTTATTTTCATATTTAATTTTTTTTTTGTCATACCATACCCCAAACTGAAGCACAGATTACCATAATCATCCCTCTGTCATGGGTACATGTCAGCAGTGTACACAGTAATGCACTGTCGCAGGTAAAGGTGTTTTTATTTTGGGCATGGCTTTGACATGGCTCTGTAGAAAATTAAGATTTGAAGGTCCAAAGTTTTAGTCCAATGCCGCTTGATTTTTAAAAAAGGGCCCCCCAAGTAGCTGAATGGAAGGTACTTAACTTCAGGGTCTTGTCACCTTTCTTTGAGACACTCAGGAATTTTTTAATATAAGCATACTGCATAGTCGACACTCAGACCTGTGGCAGTGCATTGATGCATCAATGTAAAACATTTTCTTCAAATGTTGAACAAATTATTGACAGGAGTTCTTTCCGAACAGCAGAGGTGACTGTCATTAATTTAGAGCTGTAGTTTTAGGAAGGGGAAAAAAAAGAACTAAGCCATTGTAAATTGCATAAGCAATGTGGAAGGGAGTCCCACGAGCCCCAAGTCCTATGCAATACCTTGGCGCATGGAAACATTGAAGAGAATATGGAGAAATGTCCTTTAGTTACTTTTGCATGTGGATCGCTTTTGAGTGATGAACACATGAGACAGAAAAAACAAACTTATGGAATGTCTCTAAAAATACAGCATGCAAACATCACACTCCATCTTTTTTAGTTGGATTATTATGGGTAAAAAAAAATAAACTTACGAGTGAGGTTAAAGTGATTGAAAGAATGCTATGACTGTGTGTGTGAAACTGTCAGTGAATGTGTGCAAGAAATCACAAAAAACACTTACTTGGGAGTTCTGTATTTAACTCTTCCATTTTGATAGGCTGTGTTTGAAACAAAACGTGACGAGTAAACGCATTCAGAGAGGGTTTATGTGTTCGGAGAGACTTCTTACAAGCAAACTTTCAACTGCGCTGTGTTCTGAAGAGCATATCCAGCACAGAAAACCCAAGTTTTCCTCGTCTGTTCATTCCCAAGTAGATGATGCTCCTTTGCCCTCCCTCTTCTCTATGTTCCTGAACCCTATGTATCCTGCGTAGCTGTGTTCTTATTTCATGTTCACCCTGAGTAAATTATTTTTGTTTCATTGTGGATTTTCTTAACACATAATAAAGGATTAAACCAAAATGCAGTCTGTAGGTTCCTGTGTCTTTGCATTATCTAGAGCAGGGGTGGGCAATTCCAGGCCTCGAGGGCCGGTGTCCTGCAGGTTTTAAATCTCACCTTGGGTCAACGCACCTGAATCAAACGATTCGTTCGTTACCAGGCCTCTGGAGAACTTCAGGACATGTTGAGGAGCTAATTTAGCCATTTAAATCAGCTGTGTTGGATCAAGGACACATCTAAAACCTGCAGGGACACCGGCCCTCGCGGCCTGGAGTTGCCCACCCCTGATCTAGAGCGTTGAAAGGAAATAGGAGCAGCGTTACATTTTAGCTCGTCAGCCTCACGGTGACACTAGAGAGCAGCTGAGGCACTGCCAGCTGCTTAAGTATTTATAGCACATGTCAGACTGCAGCTTTTATTCTTGCGGACAATGTTTTTAAGATCCTGTATACTTTTGTGTACCAAAGGTGGTTTTCCAACACATTGGCTGGTTTTTGAAAGGCTAATATAACAGCAACAGCTTTAAATAATTTATCCATTGCACTGAAGAATTGTGACTAAATATTTAACATTATGTTATGAGATTATCCACACATACACATTAAGATTTTATATTTCTAATGTAACAGAATAAAATGAATGTGATGTTTGTGGTTGTCAAACAAACCCAATGTGTGTTAATAAGATGACCAGACGAGATAAATGATGATCCCATGTGTGATTGTTGCTTCTGTCAGACTTGATCTGTGCCTTCTCGTTAAAATGGTGGAGGCTAGCGACATGGTGGGAGGGGTTACACCACAACAATGCAGAAAACAGGTTGATATTTCTGAGCATAGCATTTAAGTGTAGCTTTTTATAATATTGATGTCTACAATCAAAATAAAGGCTTTCATTAATAATAGTAGCAGTAATAATTAAAGTTCACTATATTACTTTATTATGATTATGCATTTGCTATCAATTTACTATGTACAGAAAACATGCTGTACATAGTAAAAAGTATGTATTTATTTCCTTTATTTTAAGTTGATATAATGTACACTTCATCCATCGATCCATCTTCTTCCGCACATCCAGGGCCGGTTCACGGGGGGCAGCAGCCTAACCAGAAAAGCCCAGACCTCCCTCTCCCGGCCACCTCCTCCAGCTTGTCTGTGGCAACACCAAGGCAACACCAGGGCATATTAGATGCCTGAACCACTTCATGTGGTGGATGGGTAGCTCCTCCCGGATGGCTGAACTCCTCACCTTATCTCTAAGTGAAAAGCCAGCCACCTAACACTTTAGATTAATTTTAGAAATTGCACTTAATAAAACTGCAATCCACCTGTATGGACACACTTAATATTTTAACCTTGATATTTTTTGAGTTTGGATGAATAATTGCTGCTTTGCACAAAACTTTTATTAGTAATTAGAAAATCTGTTGTAAACTTATGAACAAAAAGAGGAGTAGGACTTCCAGATATTCAACAGTGTCATATTACGTCATATTAATTCTAGCTATCCCTTATTTAGACCTATAAATATGTAACGGGAATTGGGAATAGCTTGAGAATGAATGTTTATAAGAAAATATACACTTAAGTAGTTGATGATATGTTACAATACAATCCAGAATTCACAACCATGTTTTACAGGTCTTTTGTCAAGTTGTGCGGAAGCTACAGAAGAGTTGGGATATGAAAATGTCATGGTGTAACCAAAAGCTGGGTTTTCTATCAGCAGAAAAACATATTTTATTAAGAAAATATTATTTTGCTAGTAAAATATTTATTTAAAACAAAGTTTTGTTGTCACTAGAGGATTTGTACAATTAAAAATACCACCATCAACTTTTTATTAATATGGCCTGTAAAGGAATGCCACCCAAAATGGTGTAGACATATAGGAGATAACTCTGTACATTATTTTGTGTCATAACAATTATACATTTTCCCAGAGCTGCTTCTGTAGAATTCCACTTTATTTATACAGAGTATATCTTCTTAAAGGTTTCAGGCCTATAGCACTTCTAATGACAGTTTTCACAATTTGATAAGCAGGTGCTCAGTTAATATAGCAATTTGTAAAATTTCAGTTTACGATGTTATTGAATATACTTCTGTTGATATTGGCTCAATATGATTTTAATATGAACATACATTTAATAAAATGTGTTTGTAACATTAACCCGACTTTAAATACGTTATGTAATTGTTTATTTTGGGAGGACTACTCTTCTACGTCATACAACCGTCTATATTGTAGAAGGAACACGGTCGGTGATATAAATAAAAGCCCTCAGGTTGCGAAGTCGATTAATAATGCCTTCAGGTCCAGACAGGTGAACCATCGACAGGGAGCACTCTTTACTCGATTAGACCGCACTCTCCGTACAAGTTTGTTTTAAAATGGCGGCAGAAGCATCGACACAGGTATGAAATCTTAACGATTCCGGAGAAACTTGAGAAATGCGCTTGCTTCTATGATTCACAAAAGAGCGGAGAAGCACTTCCTGTCCTGCTGTGATGCCGGGAAGGCTAAACCAACATGTCTCTCTCATTTTAAAAAGTGTTGGTTCCATTTGAGGAAGCGCTCGTGAAATTAGTGAGTTGGCGTCAGCGGCAAGTGCGGTTCAACACGGCGTTTGTGTGTTCACTGGCCGCATTCCGACTGAATTCCGGGGAATTTATTCGACAACAAATGAGCTGACTTCAGTGCTGTTCGTTTGGGCGAAGCTCCGCTGAGGAGGCTGGGAGTTGATGGTGGTGCAGCACTAGTCACAGCATCATCATGGACCACTCCGGCCAGCGCCTACCTGTCACCCACCTGTAGCTTTAACCGGCAGCATGGCCAACACGGCCCACGACACACAGGACCGGAGGGAGAACCACTGTGGTACGTTACTGTCGAGCACGGTCTCCGTTCTGTGTATTTATCGCGGTTAGACAACATGACATGTTCACCGTGACCCTGACACTGAGTGTGCTGCCCTCCCCGGTGACGTATCTCACACCAAACTACATTAGAAAAACTTTTAAAAATCGAAACTATGTAATATCGCGAATTTACACAGATGTTTAACTATGACCAGTTGAATAATTCGTGTTTTATAGAGACGGGCATGAATTCGGCATAGATTAATTATACATTAAACAGCACTTGCACTTTTTATTTCGTCACATATCTCAAATATCAAGCGTCACTGAATGAGTTTGCAAATTGCTATGGCTAATCTTCAGTTCTGCACATCATTTCAGAATAAATATTAAATAAAACTTGAACTTTCATTCAATTTTGTAGAAAGTGATATTAGCATGGAATAAATATTTGTAACCACTCCCGAAAACTGGAATCCTCCATATACCTGACACAGATATTTGGAATTGGGTTATGCCATAACACGTGATGTGCTTTTAAACAAATACAGGTAAACTGAAAACTGGCTCCATTGCTTGCGAAAGTGTTGGCCGACTTTTCACAATTTCTGCTGTTAGTCAGGGATATAGTGGCGTAATATTGCACCTTATGGTGTCTATAGAGTCATCATATCATGACTTGAAGAACCAGATTTGTGTGTGTGTGTGTGTATTCAAATGGGCGGCTAAGTTGGGCAGACAATGAAGGCAATCTTGTTGTTTCTGCTTCATTACTTTTAAAAGAACAAAAAAAAAAAAAACTCTCTGGTGTGGCCGCATGCTTCACAGCTTTTACATTTCAGTGCTTAGCTGTTAAGACCTTTTTAATATTTTCAGAATACATAGCAGTATTAATAATAATGACCATAAAGTCATCATTATTAATTTTGACATTTGTTGGTGACTTCTCCTCTACTTGTAGTTTGATTCCACAGTGGCACAACCTGTTGCTGTGTTTTGGGACAAAGTCTGCCTGGCTCACATGACTACCTGCAGGTCAGGGTTTAGAGCTTGGGTAAAAATCTGGCTTTGTGTGTCAGTGCTTTGGAGAGCACTCAACTCTTTTAGGGTTTTGACTTTGAAAGGGTATTTATTTTTACTGATTAGGGCGTAGTTGGTTTAATCGTAACCTGTTTACTGTCTTAACATGCCTGTCGTTTATTTCTGTGTGATTAAATTTAGGAAGTCGGGGCACTGTGAGTTATGTAGTAGGAACACTAAACCCACCATGTGTGCCCTGAAGTTTATGAGAGTTGTCCTGCCAGAGTGCAGGAGATAACCCCCCCCCCTCCCCCCCGCATCAGAATTGGTTTAATGAAAGGATTCCTGAAATTCTCTCCTGTCACTGCTAATGCAGCTTAGAGCTTAGACACACTAGCTTCTAAGCTGGGGTTGGAGCATGATGTAGCCCAGCAGAAAACATGTTCACATTACACTGCAGACTCCAGTTACAGTCGGGTTACTTCAGGATTAGTTTTCACCTAGTTAGGCTCGCATGCTCGTGTATCCAATGTCAATTAGAGGAAACCTTTAATCCTATTGTATTAAAGCTACCAATATCAATGGGATGTACAGTCAAAAATAACTTTTCTGCAGTTTTTCTGCCTTGCCCATTAATTCTAATAAAGCTGTGGTTATTTGATTGAGCAGGTGTTTATTGAAAGGTTGGATGCCCGTATTAAAAGTACAAGTATACAAAGTACAAGTATACGTGTGTACAAGTAAGTTCTGTGGGCCAAAAGCTCAGACTGATCTAGACACTTCTAGGTTGTTCTTTTTCTTCTTACTCTTGGGCCTTGATGATGTCATTGAGAGGAGATATCATAGATGTGGTTATTTGAGCTGAACGTTCTGTAAGCACAGAAGCTTCGCTCACAGACTGTTCAAACTTTCTGTTTGTGAAGGAGAGAAGTGGGATCTTTTTGACTAAAGTCCACAAATAACAACACTGAGCTGTCAAATGACCCCTATATAGCCACTTTAAACAAAATGCAAATTAAAACATTTCAGTTATGGTGCAGTCATACTAGGGAAAACTTTGGTGTGGGACCACGACATAACCAAAGGTATTCCAACTGTGTGCAGTGAACTTGAGATTTATTTTCCTAGTTGCTTTGAAGACAGTGCAGTCAGTTGCTGTTTTTAAATGGATTTTATTGCATCAAGGCGCCAATAAAATGAAAATATGATGATGAGTGATGAGTTTCCTATCAGTTTGCCATTGAATGGGGTTAAGTTGGTGTTTGTGTGCAATGTGTTTGATAAGATGGTGATTAGCTGTGATAAATCTTTGGAAACCAAAAATCTGTTGGTGTCTGCATATAGAGAAATTCACATTAAGGAAAAATGTGCATGAACTTGTATTCAGAGCGCAACCAGAACCTCAACAAGCTGAAAGAGAAATTAAGAAATTCCTCCACAAATAGGTATGTAGATGCTGCAGGACGGTGATTTAACTGCAGAAAATTAAAGCCATGTTCCACACAAGCTGTTTGGAGAAAGGCCGCTTCCCACCTTTGCAATCACATTTGGATCTCTGACCTCTTCAAGGTCAAATAAGGTCAAACTTTCATAAATTGTCTTATCTTTAACTGTTTAAAATTTTACTGCCTTCTGTTTATATTGGCAACATTTGAAACTGGTATATGGGGATACTAAATGTCACATTATAGTTTGCATCCAAATGCCATGTCACATTTCACCTCTGATCTCACTTTTATTATGCACTGCTTTTCTATCAATTTGACTCCATATTACATTATTTTTAGTGCTGTCAATAGAGTAAAAAAAGTAACTAATTAATTGCACAATTTTCTGTAATTATTCACGATTAATTGCAATTACTTGATCAATAGCCTGGTTGTAATTACATTTTTTCAACTTTATATTTAAGCTTGTAACTGACATTTATGCAATATAATGAAGTAAATGGGGAATAAACACAAATAATGTATGCTTAAATTCAAAGAGAATTTGAATAGCTTTCTTCAATTTTTTTAACACAGGTTCTCACCAGTGAAATACAACTTTTTAAAAAAACCTACATACTAATAGGCATGTCTTTATCCTGTTTTCCTTCTCTCACCCCTTGAGCCTGGTTCTGCCGGAGGTTTCTTCCTGTTAAAAGCGAGTTTTCCTTCCCACTGTCGCCAAAGTGCTTGCTCATCCGATTATTAAGTGATGACGTGACGAATCCTACTTCTGGGCCTAAAGTAGTCTGCGTTTAATATGGCTTTTGTGTTGTTAACATGTTTAATGTTTTGTATTTTCTTCTATTTAATCTCAAAAAGCTCCTAAAACAGTCAGTGATCACTGATGACCTCCCTCGGCTTTTATTACCCCAAATCATTTATTTAAGCTCAGTTTTAAAACCTTAGGATGTAACTACAGCCCAGCCCATGCAGCAGTATATGAATGACTAACCTCGTATTGTGGATGGATTATCTCAGTTGTTCTCCTGGCTGAAGTTTGGTCCTTTTACAGCATCCTGCCATGCGATTACATTTGTTCCTGACCACCGAGAACACTCACATTAACTTTTATCGAGTGGAAAAAAAGTTAGCTTGTTTATATCATGCTAACATAGCTGTGTCGCTAGCAGTCACGTAGCACATCATTATATACCAGCTAGCCAAACTTCAGTAACCCTACAAACGTCACTGCTGTTTAGTTTTCTGTCTTCATTTATGTTGGAAGTAATAACAGAGCTGTACGTTTTAATTTGTTTCCAAAACCCTGCAGTCAGGACATGCTATATTGTATTTAGATGGAAGCTAGCGAGCTAACTTCCTGCTAACTTCTAACTCCGTTAAATGTCATAAATTCCGTTTTCATGGATGCCTGGATGTTAAACTCAATTGTTACACCTGGTAGAGCAGAACGCTGATCATTTTATTAAAGATGAAAGACTTTAGACAGTTTTTCAACTCTCAGTAATGCCACAGTGATCATTTGATATATGGACCTGCAGCAGAGTTTAGGCCCAGACACGGCTAGTGACGTCAGACTGAACGATCGGATAGGGGGTCATATGATTGTTTGTTTGTTTTTGTTTTTTCTGTATTTGTTATTGTACGATCTACTGTGCAAGTACCTAGAGGTTATTTGGTGCTATATAAATAAAATTGAATTGAAAATTAAGAGGTAATGTTTAATCAGATTCATCACAGGGTTACTCTGGATTAATTTTGATTAATCACAATTAAATACCATTTATTTTTATTCTATATTAATCGCATTTAATTTTGCACGAGCAAACAGATTCAAGAAAAAAGGGAAAATATGCGTACTTAACATGTTTATTTATCTTGAACATTCATCTCCAAAAGTTGATTCTGTTCATCTGGACGTAGTGTTTTCTGGGAGAAACGTTTCGTCACTCATCCAAGTGACTTCTTCAGTCTTAGCTGACTGCTAGGTTTCCCTAATCTTATAAACAGTACATTTGCATAATGACTGAAACCAGCCCACTGAAGGACGTAGCGTTTTCTCCCACAAAACGCTACGTCCAGATGAACAGAATCAACTTTTGGAGATTTATTTTCCTGGATGATTGAGAATGCATCAAGACCTTGAACATTCATGTTAACAAAAAACTCTGTAAACATTTATCCGCTCTCTCTCTGTCACTTTTGGGGAGGCTTCAAGTCCTTGAAACAAAGAACCAAAGCTATGTAAAGCGCATGTTCCCAAAGATATTAATAGGTCTGCAGTTTGTTGCAATCCACTTGGCAATTGTGCCAGTCAGTATTTGGGAGGTAGAGTTACCGAGTCCCCGATGCTCTGTGAGTGGTTTGTTGGAAGCTTGGTGACGTGTTAGTCCTAGCAGCATCCCCGACTAATGTATGCTTCACGTCAATGTGATATTTTAAGATGGAAATACTTTGGTGAAAAGAGAATTCCTTCTTGCACAATGTGCATAATACCATGTCGGTTGACTGTTCCGTCTTATTTTTTTTAATATTCAAACGTGCGTTTATCATCTTCCATATTGAGTTGTTTGGTTCAACTGCCCGTCACTACCAGATCAACTGCACATTTGCACATGTGTGAAGGTAACTCTATGTAACGTTGGACCCAAGAAACATACGCTGGAGCGAATATGATGACAGCAGAACTTTTATTTAATACTGTGGTTTCTTGACTGGGACACAGACGCTCCCGCTCTCTCTCTGCTGTCACATCCGCCTCCCCTCCGACTGTCACTGCCAACATATAAAGAGACACAATCACTGTCAGATCCCAGAACACCTGTTCACCCCGCCCCTGCGCCGCCCCGGGAGCTCACTGCGTCACCCCTCCTCTGCAGCTGGCCAGAGACCACACCCACGCCACACTCTACTTGGACAAACTGCCCAAAATGCGTTGACAGAAACATTTCGGGAATTTCGAATCATTCTGCACTCCAGATGCATTAATTGCGTTAAAATTTTTAATCGTGTTGACCGTGATGGCGGATTACTTTGCGTTAACGTGTTAATTTTAACAGAACTAATTATTTTTAACCTTAGTCTATTAAAAACAAAGAAAGAGACCAGAGAATGAGCTGCCTTGCCAGCAGTTTGCACTCTCTGTGCTTCTTTATTTCAACAATGTAACAATGGAATTTGTCAACTTTTTTATGAAAGACTACAGCAAATGGGCACAAACTAGTTATCAGGAGGTGAATAAATATATTTATGTTGTATAAAGTGTATTAAACTGAAAGTTCTGTTTCTTACAGTTATGCCTGGAGGAACCATAGTGGAGAATGGCTCTGTGGCCAAAGACACGACGGCCTCTCACCTAAATGATCACATCAGCAATCACTGCCATGAGGCCAGAGCGGCCACACACAGCAACGCCGTCGTGCCCATCTACAAGCCATCCTGCTCGCCCGCTACTGTCTGTTATAGCAGCCCACAGAAAAGTTACCCAGACCTGGAGCCAGACAACCACAGCCTGACTTCCCAGGACTCGGGTATCCCCACTCTGGAGATCAATCCTCCGGAGCCCTTCCTTCACAGTCACCAAAGGCAAAGCGACGGAGGCCTTATGCTGGAATCGAGTCACGACACCCCCGCCACATTACCTCTGGACAATGATCCCTCTGATGGCACCACTGTACGAAAATCCTCCACCTTTCCCCGCAGTGGCTATGACAACATCCGCCTCTTTAGCCCCACCCTCAGATTATCCTCCACCATGGGAGCTGGTGTTGGGGGCGGAGCATTAAACCGTAGTGATGACATTTCTGTGTGCAGCGTGTCAAGCATGAGCACAGAACTGTCGGTCTCCAACGAAGACATCCTGGATTTCACAGTTACGTCCGACTCCAGTGCGATTGTCACTTTGGAGACAGCCGACAGCAGCACCAACCACTTTTCAGAAGTGGTGTTGTCGTCTTCAGCGGGAACCTCCAGAGACTTATGGGCGGCAGAAGTCATGCAGAGAGAAGAGGATGGGAGGCAGAGAAAATTGGGACCACTAGCAAGTTTATTTGCAAGGTAAGTCCATGGTTCTGTACTTTGCATTTGTAACCCCCCACCCCCACAGACTATCTGTTCTTGTTGTTTAATTATGAACAATTATCATATAAGAAATTAAAAAAACCCTGTAAAGTCAGTACCTACATTTTGGAATATTCAATTAACAATCATTTGAAACAAATGATTGAAAATAATAATACAGCTCAGAATTTTTTTTAGACGCATGTTATTATCTATTTGTCTTATATATATGAAATATTTTTGGATATTGGATTTTTATTGGATGCGTTTTTATTTTTTCAAAGCCTACAATAGCTGTTTTTTTGCATATAGATGATATATTTTGGTAAATGGACTGGTTCTTATATAGCGCTTTTCTACTCTTCTGAGCACTCAAAGCGCTTTACACAACTTGTGCATTCACCCATTCACACCCATTCGCACAAGCACATTGTTGTAAGTGCTTTCTAAGTAACATTCACATACATTCGTACTCCGATGGACGCATCGGAGAGCAATTTGGGGTTAATAACTTGCCCAAGGATATTTGGGACTAGCAGACTAGGGGAAGCCAGGAATCGAACCACCAACCTTCCGATCAGTAGATGACCTGCTCTACCGCCTGAGCTACAGGCGGTATTTGATGATACCTAACCTATATAATCCACTTTAAATGATGTACTCTACAACCTTGACCAAATCTAGGTCAATTGAATTCATGTGAGGTAATCTCAGGGTAAACATCTAAAGTTAATTACTCATTTAGGCATGTATTTATTTCATTACCATATTTATTAATGTAAATTTGAACAAATGTGATTCCATAGTTTTAAGGGTGCGGGGAATTCAACTTGTTTAAACATCAAAACAAAAACTAAGCCTAGACATAAGTCACTTTTCAAAAAATCGGCAGCAGTGGTACACATCTCCACATTTTCTCCCTCTGTACCAAGATGGTGCCTGTAGCACCAAAGGACTCTGTCTTGCCCTAGCATCACCTGTCCCTCTCATCCCAGGGCTCGCAAAATCGCTAGCCCGACGTCCCGGGGCTAGCGATTTCTCCAGTCGGGCTACCAAAATCTATCTCTGCCCTGCCCGTCGGGCTATCTTATGCCGGGCTCACACTGTGCGATTTTGTCAGTCGCGCGATTCAGCTCCTGCTCAAACTGCACGATTGACTCGCAGGGGTTAAAAGTTCGTAGGTCACGATGCAGGTCTCACACTATACGGCCCGATGCTCTGATGCGACCCGAGTGCTCACACTGTGCGTCCATAAAATGAAGGTTATAACAGAAATTCTGTCGCTCGCTCTCCCTCTCTGTCTTTCACTCACGCACACCACCGCCATCAACTTTGCTAAATTGCTAATGAAAAACATTGATCAGGCAGCTGTGATTGAGCAGCAATGTCTATCCAACTATTTTCACGGTTGTTGTGGTCGTGATAATTTTGTGAGGCCACATCGAAAAGGCTCGGATGAGCTTTCCAAAGTTCTACAAGTGCCTCCATCGCTTGTGTCCAGTTCACATGCTGCACTGCCGTGCTGCGCCGTCTTTTTCGCTGACATTTGTGTTTGCGCGTGCGCAGTGTGAGAAACTGCGGCGACACCCTCACGACGCTCGCGACCAAGCGATTGATGATCGGGAGCTGGTCGTGAGGTGTTAATCGCTTCTCGTTACCCCACGTATACTACACGATGCACGATGAAGGCCAAAATCGGGCCGATCGCCAAAACGGTCGCACGACTCAAAAATCGGCTCAAAATGGGCCAAAAATCGCACAGTGTGAGCCCGGCAATAGGAAGGAAAAAGATATGTCAATGCTTTTGCATTCTTTCGGAAATGTATCTGGGTAATTATGTCATTGGCATCGGTGAGCCAGAATTTGCGCTTGTTTTTTGCTTTCACTTTGCAATCGCGCGAACTGTGTATAGAGAGCGACAGTACTGATTGGTGAGTGATGATAATTTGCGCACCAATTCCTCTGACATCGTCTTATCAATCGTTAGCTTACTATGCAAACATGACAAGTGAAATCTCCTGCAGCAAGCTTAAACGTGTGAGAGTTTGATCGCGCAGAGAATCGCTGAGCGTTATGTGAGTGCGTGTGTAAAAGCAGCAGGATATATATTTTAGTTCTGCTGAGACAAATAAGACAGGTCAGGGTGAAGAAGTGACAAAACGGAAAAGTTATGACAAATCAGACTATAAGGCAAAAAGAAAGTGCAGCTTTATGGTTTCATGGACAAAATAATTTCTGTGGCTGCAATATGACGAGCTAAATAACCAGGGCTGCACATAAGTGGTCCACAGGTGCGCATTCGCTGTCAAAATAAAAAGAGCGCACAAGATAAGAAGTTGCAATGCGTGTTTGCGTACATAAGATTTTCTGGAGGAGGACAGACATTTGTTTAGAACTCTTAAAGATGTCGAAGAAGCTCCTTTAAGCAATTACTTTGGTGTTCCTCCACCTCCAAAGAAATGTCAGAAGGAGTCCGAACCACAAAAGAAGCGCGTATTCTCGGAAAAGTGGTTGCAGGAGGTGAGCTGGCTTCAAACAAATGATGAACGCACAGAGATGTGGTGCAGAATGTGCCGTGAAAACCCCACTCTAGTGGACAAAAACAGCCTTTTATATGGACGCAAACGCGCGTTGCAACTTCTTATCTGGTGCGCGTCTTTCATTTTGACAGCGAATGCGCACATGCGGACCACTTATGTGCACCCGTGTAAATAACATAATGTTCTGCCGGGTGTGTTGTTGGTTTTCCCTCGATTTCTTAGTCGACAAGCGCCTTTGTTACTGGGACCAGTAATTTTAAGAAAGGCCCCCATTAGAACCCATGAGAAATGCATTATTGCTCAGTCTGCAATATCTTTCCCAGAACCGACACCAATTGCAAATAACATACTTAAAATAAACCTGAGACATCTGTTTAGATCAGCGTACTATGTTGCAAAGAGTGAACTACCACTGGCACAATTTAGCAGTCTTTGCAAACTTCAAAAAGCAAATGGCCTCGATCTTGGTTCCACTTGCCTCTTACCTGTGACTTCAGTGGAAATTTCAAATTCAGGATCTGACACAGACTGATTCATGTCCTACACAGTTCTTACAAGTTCATAGAAATTTCTGTTCAATTAGAACCAAGTATTTGAGTTGATGATTGTAATTTTTATACAATGTTGTAATTTGTGTTTTTTTGATTGTTTTGTTTCCGTTACAATATTATACATTAAAGTATAATATTGTAAAGGAAACAAAACAGGAAACAAAGCATCAATGAAAAAAATTGCTCTCTTTTTTTATTCGGGCTACTTAAATTTATTTTGGGCTACCAAAAACTGAAGAGTCCCTGCCCGAAGGGCTACCAGGGATTTTGAAATTTTGCGAGCCCTGCATCCTCATCATCAAGTCATCATATTCTGTGCTATGATTTATTTTTGTTTGTGGTTTTGCCACATGTGCCACAAACCTCATCTTAGCTGGTACATGACTCTGCCTGCAATCAGCCATTATTGTCAACTGAGTGAGTGAGCATACGTAAGCCGTTACACATTTATATTGCAGCATTTTGCATCTCACTACTACAGGAAGGAGTTGTTCCTACCAATCATTTAGATTATCCCAATAACAGCTACTTTCCACTGTGTTTTTGTTAATGATAAAGTACAAATTTATTACTAAATTACTAAAATATCAATATTTTAATGTGAGAATCGATTCTAGAACATAAATATCTGGTATCAGAGGAATCAGCATATATAATAATAATAATAATAATAATAATGGATTGCATATATATATCTTTTCGGGGCCCTCAAAGTGCTTTATAATTCCACTATTCATTCACTCTCACATTCACACACTGGTGGAGGCAGCTACAGCTGTAGCCACAGCTGCCTTGGGGCAGACTGACAGAAGCTGGGCTGCCATATTGCGCCATCGGCCCCTCTGGCCATCACCAGTAGGCAGTAGGTGAAGTGTCTTGCCCAAGGACGCAACAACCGAGACTGTCTGAGCCGGGGCTCGAACCGGCAACCTTCCGGTTACAAGACGAACTGCCAACTCTTGAGCCACGATCGATATATGGTGTGATCCACACACCACTACTACTAGAATATTTTAGAGTAGTTGCAGGATTTAGGAGGGATATTCGTAGAGCTCCTTTTTGGATATTGGCTGCCTTTTGTTTTATGTAAAAGCAGCAGTTGTTCAAAGAAAAACTTTAAAAGACCTCCAGACAGCCTGAAGAACTGATGTCCAAGAACACTTTAAAAAAAGAGCCTGTCTCTTTGGATGTAAACTACAAATTAAGGGCTGTAAACTTTCTTCAAGATCTTTGCACCATGCTGGAGTATAATGAAATATGTGGGCAGAAATATTGATCTATCACAAATGTTATGAGGCCATAATAGGGCAGAAATAGAAGAAGGAAAAACAAAAAGCAGCATTGTAGCCAGCCTCAGTGAGATAATACTAGATAGTCAACTTCCTCTTTGACTTGCAGAATTTGTATGCTTAAGATTGCTTCACAAACGTGCATTAAGCAAAATATCCCTCTGACCCATTCCACCACTCTTGGAAATTGCAGCTCACCCAGAACATAAAAGGTCATGACCCTGACCTCTGCTTATCCAAATCATGGCCAAGCAGGAGTCGGATAGCAGCTTTAAAGCACAGCAGCGACCTAGCTACCACTTACATGTTGTCTCTTGTGTTTAAGATACAGACTAGTATATGAACACCCTGGTAAAGCCTGGTTTGCTTGTTATTCACACCTTTTGACACCAGCTCCCAGCACATCGTGTTTCAATAGTACAAATGGACCAGTTAGTTAGACCAATTATTACTGATCCCATCCTTATAACATAAATCTAAAGTTCATTCATGTATGTGCTGAAGTTGTATTTGTTGGTAAAACGATACACAATAACAAAACCATGGTGAACAAAACAGATTTAATTTAAGCTCAGTGAGAATTTGCTGCTTTAATTTATGTTCATAGTAGTTTCTCAGCACTAAGCATTGCTCTGCCACACGTGCAGAGTATGTCTAACAAGAAACTCCATATTCTACTGTAGGTGCAGTAAAAGCTTCACAAGTGCTAAAACGAACATAAAGAGAAAAGGGGAGAGAGCAGCCAACAAGGAAAGTGCTGTTTTTGGAGCTTCTGGCTCATGTTAACTCACTTGACTATAGTTTGCTATTAATTACATGAATTACTGCAAAGAGACTGTGAAATGCCTTCAAACGGCTGACCCACAGCTTCCTCTGTGCTGTTTCATGTAGAAGTTATGAAGTTTCAGTGGTGGTAGCACGTTGCTGCTTTCAGATGGGGCCAGTGTCAAAAAGATGTGTTACATACAACTGGTCTGTTGACCACTGTTGTTTGTGCTGATGTTAGCGACTCCTATTTGTACTCTTCATACTGTGTTTTTGGATCTTTGGGGTTTTCTTTTTTTGTGGGGGTGAGGGGGCTGTTTGCTTTAATATTCAACAAATGCACAGCATGACCCAAATGTGCAGTTGGAATTTTTAGAGGCCTGCAGCGCAGCATATTTGTGTTGATTCAAAGCACTCTGTCCCCTTATATACGACTATCAGATATGTGCATCCCAACCCAGTATCTCAGATCCTGAGGAATTTTCTGTTTTCTGGCAGGGAAAGTCCTTAACAGCATAACTTGTCCTGAGAGAGTGTGCACTGCTTCTCTGTTTGTGAAGACGATACTGTCATGACATTGCATCTAATGGGCTACTTCCCATTTCTGAATGTGTGCAGCTAAAGGTGTGGTGTTCCTTCCTCTTCCTCCTCCTCGTGCATGTTACAGATAAAGCACCTTAGGGGAACAGCAGTTTACTAAGACTATTTAAGATGAAGTTAGAGGGTTAAGTGCACAGAAAAGGCAGCAGAATGGTTTGATGTCTCACTACAAGTTTCATCATCATACATCAACTTCTTATAAGCTGGCAACAGACATGCTAAAGTTACTTTCATTTGACTTTCAGGTTTTTGCACACGTTCTGAGGAACACTCTTAAGCTTTTAGGCTTTTAGTCTACCAAGATTTCTTTTTGTATTTGACAAGGCTTTTATTTCAGATCAAGTGTGTTGTCATGGATAGCTTTGCATTTAGCACTACAGATGCTGCAGAGATTGTTGTGTGCATTGAGTTTTGAAAAAGTGTAATCTCAACTGAGACCGCTTTCAGCTTGAGGCTGCTGGTGCCATTGCCACGTGTGTCAGATCGCATGGTCTCATTCTTTCTTCCTCTAACCCAGATCTACTCTGCTACCGAAATGTAACATTTCATTGATTTAGTGTGTGAATCATTTCATATTTGGCATCTGGTGCAAGACTCTGCCAAATCAAACATGTGGAGCTGCCCGCTGTTGTAATAGAGCAGCTGAAAGTAGCCCGTTTTTTGTTTCTGTAATGAAAGCTGCCAAAAATGTGATGATTTGAGATGACCTTGGTTTAAATCCTCTTTTCATCGTGCCTGGAGCTTTTACTTGAATGTAAGAAGAGATGCTCTGATCAGTGGAGCAGAGACTCTATTTTAATTTTCAGACGCTTTATTTCTTTTAGGAACTGAAGCCAAACCTGGAATTTCCGTATTCTGTTTGACTTGCAAAAATGTACTATTCCTCTCTGCTGAATGCATCTTTCCCGATATACATTTCAGGAAAGATGCATTTGAGTCAAAACCACGAGTTTACATTTTGTTTTGGTTGTAGTTATTAGATGGGTAGGATGACGGGAATGAAATGATCCACTGCCTGCTCTGGTTTTTCTCAAATTGAATCCAAGTTCCAAACACACTCAAAATGTTTACTGACTGAATTAATCAGTTAATGAGGTAACATCAGGTGTTAAATTGGCACTCCCTCAACTCGTCATCCCTGTTTTTATTCATTCGTCACAAGTAAAAGTTACTCATTTACTGATTGCCCTTCAGATTCCTGCTTCTCCTCCTGTTCCTTACATCCCATTTGTTTAGAAGTCAGCCTTGTGACTGAGGAGGTGGGGACACAGAGGAGAGAGCAGCTCCCTCCTTTCCACTCTGCCTGAACAAAGTGGCTGTGTAGGGTTTTTTTTACACTCTGTAGTAAAAGCTGTAAATGCAGTGGGACTTGCTGATCTTTGAGTTTAACCACAGGGTTTTTGCTATTTTTCTGTTCCTCTTATCGTCTTTTGAAGCTTAGACTCCAGGCTCTTGTTTCTCTGTTTTGTAATTGCATTAACAGAGCAGGATGGCAACTCCATCGCTCATGCTGTACACTGACAGGTAGGACAATGAACAGTACTTGGTGGCATAAGTTTGTGTCTTGATTGACATGTCATAGCTACTGTTTCCTGTTGGATTTTTTTTTCTGCTTGGCAGCCTTGAGCAGTTCTTTGTCCTGGTTATTTTATGTTTTCTATGACTTGAGTCTGCTTTTCTACTTGAGATGGCTTGTGTTTATATTTTTGAGTCTCTTTATTGTAAATTCAGGCCTGTAACCATGCTGAGACACTTTATCACCTTATTTGCAGACATCAAGGCTAAAAACCAGATTTGGGAAATGCTAAAAATCTTAAAATCCTTTGGAAAAAAATTATCTAGTGCTATGTCTTAGCTCACACTGACCATATATAAATAGGCATTTCTGACAGTCAGTTCTTTGGTTTTTTTTCTAGCTGTTCCGTTTGAGTACTCGACCATAGCCGCACCAATTCAGATGTCACGTTGAAGCAACTTTGGCCCCGACTGAATGCAAATCATGTTCCTGCAGACACGAAAGCCAAAAACAAGCAAAAACAAAACACATGGCATCCACACGAGGTGTTGAGTAATCCAGGAGTTGAAGTCAAAGTTTGCTTCTTAAAGGTGGCACCGTGTTGGCTTCTGCACTTTGATCTGTGTTGCGTTCTTTTATAGAGGCTTTCTGGGGTTACTCGTGTTCACTACTCCCTGCTGACAGTTTACTTTTTCTGGCATATCACATATTTTCAGTATTGCTTTTGTGTTACAGATGTACAGATTCTTGTTTAAATAATTAGTTGGTTGAGCCCAAAAGTTGATTATTGACCAAATAATGTTTTCCCAAGCTTTAAACCACATTTTAAGATTTATTAGTGGGTTTATTTTTTAGGTTGAGATGACAATAATATATTCTAGTAATCCCTGTGATGGTGGGCATGTTTACCAAGATTTCTTAAAGGTTCTTTAATGTGCAGCTGTTACTGTTAAAATGGGAGTATGGTCTCTGCGGCATGATTGCATCATCCACACTCAGATTTGGTATTCAAGTAAATTGTAAAGGGTCAAGAGATGCTTTCATTTTGATTTTAGGCCAGCCAAAGCTAGTATGGATAGCAAGCTATCAGTTTGCTATCCACATTACGAAACTGATAACCGTGGACCAGGAATCAGTTCAGTTCACAAACTATGAAATTCCTCTACTTTTCTACTTGTCATCTTTATTTGCTTGAAAAACAAGTCACTGAAACATTGTGGTTTGAGTTTAGCCGTGTTTTCGTGAATCATCTAATACTACACTCGTGATGTTCCCTCTGGGTCTTCATCAGCTTTCACAGGGCTCATCCACTGATGGCCTCACATCTAACTAGAATAAATTGGTATACAGAAGTGTTTGTGGTCAACTCAACAACTGCAAGATTCCCAGAGTCTGTGATACAAAACCACTGCTTGTGCTCATGTTGTTTGTTTGTTTTTCAACTACAACACTGCATTATGGTAAAACATCTCTACTTTGGATTTGTCTTTATTCGTTTTATATCGTTCCAAAGTTGTTGGTTTGTTTTTTTTATATTCAGATGCAACTGTAAAAACCTGTGTCATGCTGCCATTTTCTTTCTACAGAGAATAGGCTTCCTGCTGACAACCCTTCCAAACAAGCCATACTTTAAAAGTCTTTTTCTGAATGTCCTCTCATGAACGTTTACAAATGTCAGCATGTTGAGTCTGAGATGCAGTTCTTGGGGTTTGTTGCATTTAGCAGGTTCTCTAAGCATTCTCATTTTTGTGGTGAATTTGCTAGAATGTCCAATTTTGCCAAGATTGTTATTGTTGTTAATTCCTTTGGAAGCCATAAGGGTGTAATTGGGTTTTTTAAGCTGTGAATTTGTGTTTTTCACGGCTTTGCAGTGTTTTAAGATATTGTTCCACACCCTGCTTCTTGGTATTACTTCTCTAAGTCTTTGGAATTGCGATGGAGGGATGGATTGCCTATAATGGTGTTGGAGAGCCCTGCTGCGTGGGTCAGCTCGTCTGTCCTCTTCACCAAAGAGAAGTGTTAAATTTAAACTCTTAGTAGTTTTGTATGATTAACACTTATAAATAATCCTTATTCATTTTAAGCCAGACGAATTAAACAGGAGGTAGGTTCTCATAACCAGAGAGATCAGATTCTAACGACATGTTCAGATTAACATCATTCAGAACCAAAAGTAGTAAAGCTGGATTCAATATATGAAACTTTGCCATGTTTGCCAGTACTCATGTTTCTAAAAGTGAATATATGACAGGGAATGAGCAATGATGATAATAATGGGATTCTTAAGTGTAGCATTCAGTACAGCCTGTGCAAAGTCTGTGAAGCAGTTTTCCTTGAATTGTTTTGAGTTTTCCAAGCTTCAAAAGAAATCTGTTAAATAGTCCTTGTCTTTCCCCTGGTTTTTGTGGCTAAATGACTCTTTCCTCCGTCACCCCATGCGCTCCTCAGTTATCCTCCCCATCTTTTGTTTCTTTGTAATCTGAAGGCTAACGTTTCCTTCCTCTGTTTGCTGTGGGTGGAGTTAGATGGCTTTGATGTCAGTAGATATTACATCCTTAAATTGACCATTTCCTCTATATTTGAGTGTGAAATGGTGCTGTACAATTTACTGATGTCTTATGCGTTCAAGCACTTCTTTGTCAAAATTGTAAGAAAATAGCGATAGTATGGAAAATGGTGGGTTTTTTTTTTTTTTGGTTTTTTTTTGTTTTTTCACTGGTTTGTCTGTGCAGTTGTGAAAATAGCAGAAGTTCAGCTTAAATGTCACTGTGCATTTACAGTTTGTAAAATATTAAGTGTTGGCTTTTAACGGCTTTCTTTTTTTCACCTTGGGAGTTACATTCCATTACTTTGATTATCTTTGTGTACTGTAGTTATCAGCAAGCAGAGCGGAAAATATGCAGGGTTGAAACGTGCAGCTACGAGGCAGGAATGAGGCGTTGGCATTAGAGGGTAAATAGAATGGCGACTCGCCCAGCTTCAGCCTGACTGTGAACATACATGGATTTACTTGTTAAGATCAAGTTATTTTGTTTTCAAGTTGTCACTGGAAACTGAAATGTCACCATGGTAAATCATTAGCAAAATTGTTGTTAATATCTTTGTTGTGTTTCATAAGCAATTACAGCTGGTTGGCTGTAAAGCTTGACTGTTTGAAATGTTGTCCAGAGTTGCAGTGTGATGGTATTGTCATCTTTCTGTCTTGCGTCACCTTCTGATTCCTAACAGTATTAATGGTCTACAAGAAATAATGTTTTTTTTTTTCCTGATATTTGCTCCTCAGGCTGCTTTGTAACTCATAAAACACATTGCTTTCTGAATACTGGAAAACCTGCAGGTTATACATAAATAATACTTCTTCCCTATTAATTCTCAGCTAATATTGCTGAATAAGTTGTTCAGGCCTCAGCATTTTAGGGCTCATAGCTCATGGATTTATTTCTTTTCTGAATTTAAAATAGAGCTTTTTAATTGGCTTCTTAAGATAATTAGAAGCTCCTGAAGAGATCTGACTTGGTTAGAACAAGGGAAGTTCAGCTGAGTTAGCTGCTCAGAGGTGGTGAGCTTTATTATAGTAGTTTGGTCTACGTGTATGTTAGTTTTCTTGTGGAATATAGGTCATATTTGCAACTTGGGCTGTTTTACTGTAACTAGAAAACTGAAATATTACCAAATCATAAAAAAGGAAAATTACAAACTAATTTTAGAGCAGCTGCAAGATTTGTTTAGTAATTGAACATAAGTGATTACTAGCAGGAAAGCATTGCTTGTTTTTGATATGATGCAGCTTCTTCTTGATTAGTATTAATTGCACTTTATAATAACTTTATAACTACTGTTATTAAGCAAGATAACAGCCAATGTAATTTTGTTGTCCAGATGACAAGAACTGTAAGTTTTTACTGAGCACAGTAGAACATCTTGAATGAAGCAATTTCCGAAGCAAAAACAGAAGCCCGTAGCACATGTGGTGACAGTCATTGAATGAGTTTGGCAGCATGTTTCCTGTCATCACTACTCTCGAGACCAACCCATGGGGCACAGGTCAAGCTGTGCAGCACTTAAGAGGTCAGGGGTCACTGATTCAACTGAGACAACTTGTGCATTTAGACCTATTTGACCCTTCCTGGCTCTTTCCACATGTCTGTACAACTTGCAGAGATCCAAAGCTTGAAAATGTAATATTTAGCTGACGTGTGATAATCATTATAGAAGACCCCTTGATGAAATTCAGCCTCAGACAAACAGCAGTGTGTGGGCTCTTTGAAGTTACAGCCTTGTATTGCACCTGTTCTTGCCCTGCTTCGTCAGAAGAGGCTTTTTATTTAACCAATTTAAATGTGTCTTTTCACAGCTTGCCTCTATTCGGGCTTTTAATTAAAGCCACCTCTAACAGCTCAGTGACATCAACGCAGTGATAAATGAATAAAAATAAAACCGAATAGCTGGCTAAATGGCTTAGTGAATGTTGTGGAACAAAGGAAAGCTTTTCAGCGGTTTAGCATGTAGTATTTAAACCCCAGATGGGTTGGAACCACTGCACTTTCAATGCAGTGCAGAGGAGACTGGATACAATTCATTTCAAATGGGAATTCACAAAATTCATTGGATGAAGGTAGTATTCTTCAGTCAAAGCGGCAATAATGAGGGGAAATTTGGAACTCATGGCAACCCTGCTCTGTAACTTTACATGATGTTGATGTGGTTTTTATACACTTGCTGCTACGAAATTTCACAATCTGACTTGTTGCAACAGTGGCATCTATTTTACTACCAGACTCAAATTCAGTAAGCTCTTTAGATGACCCATTCTTTTACAAATGCTTGAGTTTTATACACCTGTGGCAGTGGGACAAAAAATATTTTTCAACCATTTCCCAATGCTTTCTTCCATATTGTGCCTAGGTCATGAATAGTCAGACTACAATCTGGATCTGAACCCAGACCTATTACTAGATTTTGATGCACCATTTCTATTTTACGTTAGTGCAACATTTCTCACATTTATCTTATTGTTATTTTAGTATGGTCAGCCTTTTCCTTTGTCTACAATAGTCGATGTACAGTGGGGGAAATGTTCTCTTTCCGAGTTTGTAAGATCGGCCACATAACCAAGGGGGTAACTTGGAACGCTGCAAGGTTTCAATGTGTAGTGTGTTAACAGTGGTGTTCTTGGTGACTGTGGTCCTATTTGCATTTACGTCATTAACAAGTGTAGCTCTAGGCTGATCCACCATCTTTTTTTGTGATCATCCTCACCCTGTGAGGGAAGAACTCCTTCAAGGGTGACAGTTTCTTCTGAATAATTGCACGGACAGTTGTCATATTCTCACCAAGCTTCTTGCTGATGTTCTTGTAACTCATCCTTGTGTAGCCCAGCGTTGTGCAGATCTGCAGTCTTGTCACGTTCTTTGATCGATCTTTGGTCTTACCTGTGGTCGTGGATAGGTTGGAATAAAAGCAAATTGATTCTGTGAAAAGGTGTACTTTATACACATAACAAGTTAAGATCAGTAGTATCTGGAATTGACTGGCTATGTCCCATGATTATAGTCAATCTGTGGGGGAATCAAATATTTATTTTGACATGCAAATCTATTTGTTATTTATTACTTTCATGTAATATTTTCTTTCTGGATTTTTGGTTGAATTGTCTCTTTTGCCATTAAAATGAAATTACCATAAATGTAGATTTAATGTTCTTATATAACTTCAAACTACTACTGATTCAAAAATTGGGCTACTTTATTATATATTGCATTAAATGCATTTGGAACTTTGATATTTTGGACCTTGGTTTGAGGAAATTTTCTCTAACTAGACCTTAAATTTTAATTGAATATCCCTCATATAAGGTAGGAGGTTAAATGGCTTGCGACCTATACCCCCTTGTTCTTTAAGTCAAATATACAATCTGTGGCTTTACATCAGCTGTCCCCTCCAGTAGTAGAGACACACACACAGTGTTTCACCTCACTCATTGCTTTAGTCAGGAGGCAGGTTGTCAACGCCTTCCTTTTTGTTGCTGTTATAATGAGCTAATTATCGTCCATTCTAATTCTGTGTCATTTTCCTCTCTCAGGAGCCTGTTTGCCAGGAGAGTGAAGGAAAATCAGCCTGTGGAGCAGAAGGATCCTGGGTGGAAGCTGTTTGGGAAAGTCCCACTTCGGGAAAGCCCCCTCAAAGACCCTAAGAAAATACAAAAGGTAGAATCTGTAATCAGACCAGGGGTTCAACAGAACTTAAGGGGCTTTATTTTGTGTGTGGCTTGTGGCACGAGCATACCTATTGAATTGCCAGAAAGGATGGAGACGTGGGCAGTAGTTGCGTCTGGGTCAGACGAACTCTATTTCCCCACCATACTTTCCATTCTCCAATTTATTTCTTCACCTCCCTGGTAGGACATGCCTAAAACTCCAAAACAAGGAGGCATCCTGACCAGGGTTTTAATAGTTTTGCAATTTTCATTAGTTTTTATTTTTATTTAGTTTTGACTTCAGATTTTCAATTTTATATCAGTTTTAATTAGTTTTTACCAATTGTTTGCTAGTTTAGTTTTTATTTTTTGAAAATCCTTAGTTTCAGTTTAGTTTTGATTAGTTTCAGTTATAGTTTTAGTTGTGTTTGCAATAATTAAGTGTAACAAAATCCCAGTTTCATCATATCAGTCATTCTCTTCTGCTTATCCTTGGGTATGTTGCTATTCCAGCTACCATACTGCACCCTGGACAGGTCGCCTGTCTGTCGCAGGGCTAACATGCAGAGACAGACAACTCACATTCCCACCTATGGGTTCTTTAAATAAATAAATAAAGGCAGATGAACAACCATTGATACCAGGCAACTATAAAATGTATATCTTGGCCCCAATGAGACTATTAACTCTTGCAGCACCGGATGTTCGTAATTGTGGTTCAAGTGAATTGATAAACTTTTTGAAGGTGACTCACACAGTTGTGTAGATATCCCCGTCCTGTTGTCTCGGGATGCTTCACGCTGCCTTGCCTGGGGTTAGCTTCTGTTTTCTGCGGATGAGGGTTGAGTGTGCTCCCTTACCTTCTCAAGGTAAGCTAGGTTAGCCTTCTTGTGTTAGCTTTTCAAGTGCACTTTAAGGTTTGTGGGATTTTTTTCCCTTTAGAAATGTCCCTCATAATTTGTCTGTTTCCACTACAAGACACTTGCTTTATCCAAAACACAGTCATATTCAAAGTAATCCCAAATTGGACTCTGGCGCTTTCTCCCGACTTTTCCTGACATGATTCTGCGCGTGGACGGAGCAGCAACACAGACGACTCGACTAACGTACTGCCACCTGCTGGCATAATGAGACACAGCAAGAAAAAAATCTGGAAACTAAACTTCATTTTCACCCTTGACTCTTGTATGACACGCACACATCAACGAAAACTAAACACATTTTTGCTATAAATTCTGTTAATTTTAGTTAGTTTTGTGAACACTCATTATAGTTTTAGTTAGTTTTCCTTTTTTTGTTTTTATTTTTATTTCCGTTAACGAAAATGTTTTTTCACTTCTAGTTTTCGTTATTTCGTTAGTTTTCGTTAACGATAATAACCTTGATCCTGACGACATTCTAGAAAAGATTCCTGAACCAGGCTTCTTTCAATGTACTAGCTAGGCTTAATCTCATGTGGCGTGTGGCATAGTTTGTGTTTGTAGTGTTGCACATCAATTTTGATGCCGGTCGGCTGCTTATGCACCTCTCGATTTTTGTAACTTGGCACAGTGCGCTGCGGCCGCTAGAGCTGGGTTGAAGACACAGCTGTATTGTTTTTTACTGCCATTTTAATGATATTGTAGCACATGATCAGAGATGCACAGATGCAGAAAACTTGACAATTTGTGGAAAAAAACTTTGCAAAAAACCTTTGACAGCATCTTGGCTTCCAGTTTTGGCTTCTTTTCCTCCTATATCAACGCTTATGTGGATGTATTGTCTAAGTGGCCATATCTATAGTTCAGGAGAATACTGCAGCAGCCTCCTGTAACAGCAGGTATAAAACAAATGTCTATGAAACACAGTTGCCATGCTGAGCGAAGCGACCGACTGTTGCAGCAGGTATATTAGCTTTCAGCCATCTGCTATCCTATTGTTTCAGTCCCCGCCTACAGCCTGTGGCCATAGGCGAGGGTAAGAAGATAGACCGACCAATGAATTTACAGCTCTGCTGTACACTCAGCTCTTATTTCCAAAGCACACCAGTACAGTGTCTGCACCACTGCAGATGAACTTCTGCCTTCCCTGGTATGTGCCTTTTAACTCTTTTCCAGGTGAGACCTGTTCTCTCAGACTTGGGATGTGCCAAATTTCATTCCTGTTGCTCAGCTGGGAACCGCCCCAGTGTGAGGTGGAGGTCACTGCTCGTTTGAGAGAAAACTAATCAGAAAAGGAACTGTTTCTCCTTTACATGAAGTTTCTCTGTCCTGTTTATAAACCAAGGAGAGTTTTGTCTGTTTGTAGCCCATTTGTTCAGCTCTGTGTGTGCTTTGCTTGGTTGACACAGAGAACATGGCCTTGCGTACTTCAGTAGAACAAAGGATTTTTCTTCCCAGAGCAGCTGATCTTCTGTTTGTGATGACCATGCAGAAAAACCATCAAATAAAATTATGAAGACTCCAACAGGAAAATAACCATGAAAAGTATAATTACATTTTTAGTCTGGAGTTTGATAAAGCTGATAATGTATCAACATCCTACTCCAGTTGGTCACTGTCCTTGAAAACCAGCCTTCCGCATGTGTGCTATGAATGGGGTTGATCTGGCCTTGGCATAGACCATCAGGAGCGGTTTATGTGACTGCAGAAGGTGCTGCCATCACAGCCCCAGTCAAACTGTACAGCCAGCTGTCTGATGCACAAACCATTGGTATTATATTCATAAGTTAACTGACGCCAATACAAGTAGGCATTGGCTCCATGATCAAGGGTCCAGCTCTGACCCAAAATGTGATCAGTTCAATTCAGAAAGTGCAGTTTTGAATTGGTGTTTCTGCAGAGTGTGCATCTGTTGTTCAAAGGTCAGACAGATAGCTTAGATTCAGTTTTAAGCAGAGCCTTAATGTTGTACCATGAGGTAAAGGCCAATTACAGTAACATCATAACTACTTCTGATAAAGAAGCCTTCGTTAGTAGTTGGTTCATAATGGCTCTCATCATAAGCAAGTTCAAAATACTAAGATCATGCATACAAGCTGCTGTATTCTCGAACAATAGGAGTACTGAGCTGAAAATGACATGCAGGTTCAGCTGCTATATTTAAAAATACCACTTGCAGAAATTGAAGGGGCCCCTCTGTTTGGCTTCAGCAGCTCTTAGAAGTATAGTAGATGGCCCAGCAAATGTTTGACTGGAGCTATTTATTCGTTTATTCAAACTGGTTTGGGTTTTACATGACAAGGAGAATTTTATTTGCATGGTCACTATAGCAGGAGCATGTTATTACAATACAGTGGACTTCAGGAAGACAGATAGCTCAAGTAGTTGGTAATATGCTCCTTTGGGGATGTAAGCATGCTACACGTATTATCCCTGACAGACAGTGATGTCTGGTCGCTATCAGACATTCCAAGCTGCAGTTGCTCACCTCAAAGATGAAAACGATCTGTATATTTTAACTTCATATGGTCAGTGGTTATTTTTTCCATCTTTTCATGAAGTTGCTCAGTCTCATTGACTTTCTGTGGTTGCTGGTAGTTGCTTCCTTTATGGACACCCATTTGCTTTGAGCTCCAGCTTTTCGGTTATAATGAATCATCTATTCTTTTTATGGCTGCCTAAAATATTTTTTGTCTTTTGATGTAAAATGGCCAAAATAGAAGAAACAGTTGCATGTATATAAGTAGAACCTGCTAAAATATTATATATACTTTTTTTTTCTGTTTCTCTCTATGTGACTGGGTTTAGTGGAGAGCAAGCATAACGTGTTTGTTATGCAGTATTCAAAATGTCAAGGTCTTTGACAACACTGCCAGATAGCCAGCTGGTGCCTGAATACTTATTATTTTCCCACTTCCACAGAAAAGTGCCCAAGGCTCAATAAAAGCAGAGGGTCGCTCTGTGCTGATAAAATAAACTAAAGAACCAGATGCTAACATGTAATTAGAGCCATCAGAAACCTGTTATTGTGTTTCCATTTGCCCTGTTTCTGAAACAAAGGAAAAAGCACTCTTTCAGTGATCTCTGTGCATGGGAAGCCCAGTTAAAGGTTCTGTTAATGTGTAACCTTTTAACAAGTTGGCTTTAAATCGTAAATGCACTGTTGACTGTGTATTTGTATTGGTTTTAAATTGCATGTTGATATACAAGTGCTCATGAACACACACAAGTCTGTCTGTGGCTGTAACTCTATATTGGACCTGAGGAATCAGTTAACAAGGCTCGGGTTTCAAGGCTTTGTTAAGCTAGTGCTGCTGCTGTTTCAAGGAGGGGTTACTGGACTCTGTGTGGACTCCTATTTGACTCTGTTATTGTTGAGCTATTATGAGACTCACTGTGCTGTTTCCACTAACAGTTTTTCCCAAAGCTGTGAATCATTATTCCGTCATGTACACCAATTCTGCATTGCTGAGAGTAAAACATCACTGTGCTCCACTCTGTGTTTAAAGGCCTTGTTGTGACTTCGAGTCTGATTTCACATTAATAATGCATAAAAAGAGACAAAGATAAATTCAATGAAGGAAAGAGGATTAGATTACTCACTTATTTATTTAATCTAGTCTCAATGTGATTTGTTTTTACTGTATAATGCAGTTATTTATAGCCAGTCCCCCGCGTGTGTCCAGCACCTCGCTCACATGTGTGAACAATATAATAATTGGAATCAAGTTACCTCTTGTCACCATAAATAAAAAAAAATAAAAGATTCTCAACAAATGTTCACATAGAAGCTGATAGCCAAACATATGTTGTCAAAGGAGCTTGCAAAGAAAAGCGTCTGGACTTCTTTAAGTTGCTTGAAGACGTTTCAAGACGTTTTGTGAAACCTGGCCCCACCTTATCATGCGAAAAGGTGGGGCCAGGTTTCACAACGAGCTCACCCGAAACCCTGGCTGATTGGGACCCACACCCAGTTTCACACCTTGGCTCAGGCGATTAGAGGATCATCAGGGGGTCCTTTTGTCCCTCTGTGGATACTCCCACTAGGTTTAAATCTGGGACTCCCCACCATTTGACCTTAGAACTGAAGAAGCTTCTCGGATGAGAGGTGAAACGTCTTCACGCAACTTAAAGAAGTCCAGACGCTTTTCTTTGCAAGCTCTTTTGACTACGATGACCTGGGTGACTGAGAACCTTCACAGACAAACATATGTTGTCTAAACTTAGTAGTAATAAATAATTTTTTCACATTTTGCATGGTTGCAATAATTTGACTTTATTTAAAAAAAAAAAAAAAAAAAAAAAAGGTCATCATCAGCCTAAAATCCTCATAACTGCCTAGCCTTTGCTTTCCTCTATGATATGTTAGCTTCCTCTAACAACTGGTTAGATGCTGCTAATGGATCTAACCAGTTTCAACATAGAAATAAAATGAATAGAATAACATTTTCAGACACCCCCCCGGCAAGTCTTCCACCCCTCCATCTGTCCAGAGTACAGATACAATATTGCCACAGCACCTGAAGCCTTCATTAGTTGATCTTTGTGTTTCAGCCTTAACAACAGAAGCTTTCTGGATACTTGCGTCTTTGAAAGGCAACTGAATGTTTAAAAATGGAATCACAGCTTTCATTCAATTTTAGATCTCTTCATGTGTTGTTATGCTGTCTTTAAAAGATCTATCAGTTCTTAAGTCGCAGCTGCTCATTCTGTCCTGACTGGATTAAGAGAGTGGAGGCCAGAGTGGCTGTGAACTAATCTATTACTCGGGGTTTGATTAGAGTGCCTGCCAGAGCACAGCAGAGTGCAGAGCTCCTTCGAGCGCAGCGACACGGTGGTGCTGATTTGCTGACACACACGCAGCAGCGGCACTGACAGACTAGAGTGGATCAGTGTAGCGTCACCGCTCCAAGTGAGGGACACTGAGAGAGTGGGGGGGAGGAAACAGGGTATCATGGTGCTGCATCATCTTGTAATGCGGGGTGTGTTGCTCTGTCAGCAGCCCTTCTTTTTCACCTCCTGGGTTTCCTGTTGCCAGGAGTGAGCCCTGTGGAGCAGCAATGATGCTAGGCTAGGGTTTTCAAGACAAACCCCCACCGGAGGACTGGCTGTCTGTACAGAACCGCAGCGTTCATGGTGAGTGAGCAGCTGCACTGTGAGCGTGATGACCCACTGTCTCTCGCCTTGTCTGGCAGAATCAGAGGACACTGGTAGTCAGAGGTTGAAAGAGAAGCAGCACAGGAAAAGGACGTCTCGGGTATCCAGTAATAGCCTCTTTCAGGCTCTTCCATAATAGCCGTAGCTTTGTGCTTTGTGTTGGGGAGCAGGGTGATGATTGCTGGAATGTCTCTAAAAAGATAATGTCTGGTTTTTGGATGTGTTGATGGTTGGTTGGCCAGCTAGGGGACAGAGCATCTCCACTGCATGGAACCTGACCTGTAGCCCTTTACCAAGTATTACCAAAGTATGTGTAGCAGTGTGGAAGTAGCATTGTCTTTTTTTTTTTAATTGTAGGGACATCCAAGGGATTTCCTCCTGCTGTCACCACTGATGCAGTTAAAAAGAAACAGCTCATCTGAGACGTCTCATTGGAGTGTTTGATGCCAGTATTCAGTTCTATGTTTTTGTCTAGATATTGTTCACTTTCTGCCAGATCATTACAGACTCCTCCTCAGCTCCCCTGTGAGAACTGTTATTCAACTGTTAATGTGTCAGCTGTCCTGTGCCAAAGACACTACATGCAGTTGGAGTCCTTGTTTGAAAAACATTTAATTACTCCAACACGAGTAAGGTTAAGTGTCATAGATGATATAAATAAGCAAATGGGATAATGACATGATGGTTGGCATTAAAAACAAAGTGACATTGTGGTTCTTGATTGTTCCTGATTTAACCTTGATTTTTTTTTTTCACCACCACAAACATTTTAATCTGTTGGTTAGTAAAAACTCAATCTGGTACTCAGGCAGAATCATCCTATTGACAAACTTCTACTGACAGAAGATGAAAAAGGATTAAGAAAAAGAAGCAAAATGTTTGTTGTTTTTTTTGTTAGGTCAAGTTTGTTTTTGTTACGCAACCAAACTTAACAGGCAGAATTTGCTTGTGTGTCTGCTATTTACATCATGGTGTTCTCATATACCAGACGTTGGTCACACCAGCAGACCAAAGTAATAATAGGAGTCCATAGCAAACATTGTCAAAAAGTACCTTTAAGTGTTAAGTACAGAACGTACAGTCTAAGGAGCTTGGAAAGAAAAACATCTGGACTTTCTTTAAGTTTCCTTGAAGACGTTCCCCTATCATCTGAGAAACTTCATCAGTTCTAAGAGTAATTGGTGGAGAGTCCCAGATTTTAAGCCCTATGGGGGAGTCCCCAAGACCAAACAGCCACTTCATAAGTGCATGGCACAACATAGAAGAGCCACCTTCACGGGACAAGACTCGGCTGTCCATCTGCATCTAAAGGACATTCACTCTTTTGAGGATACCAATGTTCACATTTTTGACACAGAAGACAGATGGTTTAAAATGGAGTGAAAGAAGCCATCTATGTCCACTGTGAACAACCATCTTTGAACAGAGGTGGGGGCTTACGACACCAACTGTCTGCCATCTATAATCCAGTTTTGAGATTCCTTCCCGGAGGCCTTAACACTCACTCAGATCCCCATTTGACCATTTGAAATCACATAATAGGGTTGGGCTAGGTTTCACAATGAGTTCACATGAAACATTGGTGGATTGTGACCTACACCATTTTTCACATGACACTCTAGGGGGGCACTCCCATAGGGCTTAAAATCTGTGACTCTTCCCCCAGTTAATAATAATAATAATAACAATAATGGATTGCATTTATATAGCGCTTTTCTAGGCACCCAAAGCACTTTACAATTCTACTATTCATTCAATCTCACACACTGGTGCAGGCGAACCACAGTTGTAGCCACAGCTGCCCTGGGGCAGACTGACAGAAGCGAGGTTACCATATCGTGCCATCGGCCCTTCTGGCCAACACCAGTAGGCGGTAGGTTAAAGTGTCTTGCCCAAGGAAACAACGACCAGGACAGAGAGAGCTGGGGATCGAACCGGCAACCTTGCAGTTACAGATTAGCTTCCCAACCCCCTGAACCACGATCGCCCCACGGTTGCTCTTAGAACTGAAGAAGCTTCTCGGATGAGGGGTGAAACGTCTTCCAGGTAACTTGCAGAAGTCCAGACTCCTTTATTTCCAACCTCCTTAGATTATGATGACCTGGATGAGTGAGAACCTTCACAGACATACACTATTGGAGAGACAACCCCAATAGCTGTTAAATCCTCTGTGAAAAGGCAACATTTGGAAAGAATTATACCAGGAAGAGACCTTTAGCAGAATTGACTACCTTTCTGATTAGATAATCTGTAAATTGACACACACCCCTACCTTCCTATATAACAAATGATAGAGAATCAATTAGTATTTTACTCTGTTGTATGCTTGTTGATGCCTTAAGCAGCATCTGGTGAAAAGCTGAGTTTGGCGACAAGCTGTCGCCTCTCAGCTCCCAGCTTGCATTATTAGAAAACCCTGTGGTGTTTTTCTGAGGATTTGATGCAGAGGCTATGCTCTTTGGCACTGTAGGACGACAGTTTTACAACCAGGAGTGAAATTAACCTCTTCTCAAGCAGAATTTCATTTGACTTTGAACACATATTACCGACTGACCAAATGCGAATCATTAAAGAAAATATCCTGAGGTCATCATCACAGAGCAGCTTCCTCACGTCTATAGCTTTAAATCGGAAAGACGGTGCCAGCCAGGCACCCAGAGAGCTCTTACATCACTACCAGGAAATTGGAGAACTTTACTGAAAGCCACAGTGACAAAGCAGGTTGCCTTGGCTGTAGGTTATCATGGGATCCAATTGCTATTGCAGCTAACGGGTGTAACAGATGACAGATTGCCTTTATTCCCAGTGCTGAGTCTCTAAGAAATATAGCACGTTTTACAAGTGTTATTTACAGCTTTTTTCCTGTACCAGGATGACAAATGAATTGTATTTTACTATGTTTCCACATGAAACAGTATGAAACATCAGGAGGCGTGGCACAGTCCGATAAAGCTCTGTTATTTGATCAGTGGTAAGTAGAGGGAAACTGGGGAAGAGATCTTTGATCACCTTTCCATGTGAGCAGTTTGAAATCAAGCTGTATGCATCAAGCTTTCATTATCCAAAACAAGGGCAATAAACATCAGGGTGTAGCTTTTTGTTTTTGTAAAGCAGAAGCTTTTTGTGTTGCAAAACAAGAAAACAAATGTGTTGCATTTATAATAGTGACAGAACCACAGGAGGAAGAGTTGGTAAAGTAATGTTTCATCCTTTCTGCTCATGCTTCGTCAGCTTAGGTGTTGATTAACTTGTAGCACTACCTGTGAGGTAACAGAGGAATGTGGAGTAGTGTGCCACAAAAAGTTGATGGTAATTATCTCAACATCGCTTGGATGAGTGAAATATTTCTCCCAGATGAACAGAATAAACTTTCTAGCATTTCCTCATCTGGATGATTGAGCATTTGTTTCATTGTCACAATGGCACAATAACTCGTCGGCCTCACCTCCCAGATGACCACTTCAATTCACTTCAGCTTTTAAGTTCAAATAAATTTTATTTATATAGTGCCAACACACAACAGTCACCCCAAGGTACTTTTTATTGTAAGGTAAAGAATAATTTTGCAATAAGTTTACAATAATAGGGAGAAAATCCCAACATTCACATCATTTCCTTTGAGAAAGCGCTTGGTGACAGCAGCACATAAAAACTCCCTTGGATTTAACAGGGAGCCTATGAAGAGAATCCAGGATTGGAGCCATGTCTCATCCTTTTTTTAATAACCTCATTAAGTTTAGATATTTTTCTACCTCGGACACTTTAATACTGCACCAACTATTACACCTTCTCATCAGCACCTCAGCACTGCCACTAACACATCCTTTCTTCTTTAGTTTCACGTTGGTGCGTGTACCTGCCCTGCTGCTGAACAGATGCCAGGTTGAACAGATGCCTACTCCTCTTCAAAATCTGCTCTTCCTCCCCCTCTCTGCAGTATCCATTGATTTTCAGGCAGCACATCTCTAACCTTTTTCTTTGACCTGCAGCTGCTTGAGTACACATCATGTTTAATAAGCCATGCAGCAGCACATGACTGTTATGGTTGACCAGAAAAACCTGGTTAACAAGTCACAAGAGAAATTTTACTATTCTAAGTTCAGTGAACAACCTCAGGATTTCATTGGAAGCATGTTTGGGAAGACTCCTAGGAGAAATATCTGACTGACAGCTAAATACTTTAAATAGCTGCTGGAATCAAAGGTGGGTGGATTAATATGACTGAATATAAATCTGAGTCAAGAAACCAAAACAATGAACCAGAAGATTGAAGCTAAATTAGCCAGTTTGGGAGATCAGTGATCTTCAGTATGGTGCAGTTAAAGAACAGTCAAGCACAGAGTAAGTGAAAGACAGACAGTTGCAAAGCAGATGAAAGAGGATATGGACAGCAACTACAGGCAAAACAGACAGAAGCACACACAAATGGCACTGCTGGATAACCTTCTGTGTAGTACTCTCCTCTCTAACTTTCCTCAGTCACTTGCAGTAGCAGAATTTTCCTCTTCCACAATACAAGCTTAGCTCATCTTCTTATCTTCCTCCATCATGTGCATGTTTCAGTCACCTTCACATGATACCTAAAACTCTAAAACTAGTGTTGTTTTATTGATTTATTTCTCTTCCATTTATTTTCACATAGGTATCTTTCCTCATGTGTTTGTTACCACTTTTTTTCCCCCACCTTAACAGTACTTCTTTCTTTGTGACTGGGAAAAACACAATTTCTGTGACTGCTTTGTTGTGTACTTTACTACTTTCGTCTGCACTCCATCCAGCACTGGCTCCTGATCCAATATCGGGTCATTCACTCACCTGAATCTTAAAAGACAATCATATCTGATCTATTTCAGCTTTATTCCACTTGATAACTCACTAGTTTACATTTGACCCTTATGTTAAGCTACCTTTTTTCTAGATATAGTATATTGGAGGATTTAAACAGTCTTGCAGTGTTGTTTTTTTTTGTTTAGTTTTTTTTTAGTCATGTTAGGGCGATTGTGGCGCAAGAGTTGACAGTTCGTCTTGTAATCAGAAGGTTGCTGGTTCGAGCCCCGGCTCGGACAGTCTCGGTCGTTGTGTCCTTGGGCAAGACACTTCACCCGTTGCCTACTGGTGGTGGTCGGAGGGCCCGGTGGCGCCAGTGTCCGGCAGCCTCACCTCTGTCAGTGTGTGGCTACAATGTAGCTGCCATCACCAGTGTGTGAATGGGTGGATGACTGAATGTAGTGTAAAGCACTTTGGGGTCCTTAGTAAAGCGCTATACAAATACAGGCCATTTACCATTTAGGTACCCTACACTTCACAGGTAGTTACTTCAATCATGTGCCTCAAAATTGAGAAACATTTAACACAGGAAGTGCACACTAATTTCACCCTTTTTTCTTAAAGGTTTTTGTAAATATTCGGTGAACATCACATTTAGTATTACATAGTGAATTTTTTGTACACTGCTCAGGTTTCTTGTTAGGTTCTTATTTGTACTGTCACTTGTAAACGGTTGCATTACCACAGTTCTGTCACAATAGGACTGGGGGTGCTAGTAGCTGCTGCTGCATTATCCTCCTGAACAACAGGTGTCACCATTCACACAAAGCGACTCACTCAGTGATGGAGTAGTAGTAGTTTTGTTGTTTTCAAAGTTTTCTTCAGAAAGTCTCAGCTTTACAGTCTGTTGCGGCATCTCCCATATCATTAAAATTGTAGCTAAAAATTGGCGTGATCCTACATGCCATGTCTTCCACCTGGCTGTGATGGCGCTGGCTGCTGCATCACCTGTGTGAGGGGAGGGGAGGGGGGAGGACCTCCCAAAAGACAGAAAGGTGTGAGACTGCCTGACACCAAAGCCCGCTTGCATCAGGGGATGTGACATTTTAGGCGTGTGGTGCAGAGTATGACAAGTATATTGGTGCCCCACCCCCCACCTCAAGGAAAAATTAGGTCCAATTACCTTTATTTACTCACCCCACCCCCAACACCAATTGAGAGCAGGTGCAACAGACACAAACACAAAGAAATTAATGACACTGGCTTCATTACAAAAGTCATGAATGCACTTGTGCACACACAGTCCTGTTGAGGGAATAGATTTTCCGACTGGGTGTGTGTGTGTGTCCCATTGGTGGTATAGTGTTGTTGATTGCTTGCAGATCTCAGCCTGCATTATTAACCAACACTGCACACTGGAGGCCATTTTGGTCACACTTGGGGTGTTTCTGCACTCATATTGCACTCACCCCATTTATAGCTTCCTAATTGATTAGCAGCACGACATAAGATCTATGACAGGCCTTCTCTGAATGCCAAAACACACACACACACACACACACACACACACCCTGTGAGTCAGCTGACGGTTGGTCTTGTGTGTAGTGTGGTCTTAGCTGTAATGACTGCCCGTCACATGGTGCTCTCTTCCCAAAAGTCCTGTATCACATTCCCAGTAGTGAAGCAGAAGCAACAGACTCGTTAAACAGCAGCTGGCAAATGTTCAGAGGCCATGTCAAGTTAACGTCATACAAATACAGAATAGAAGTCATCTCTTTTATCAACTTTTTTCCCTCCATTATTAATCGGTCTACATCAAGCTACAGCATGAACTGAGGCCTCCTGTGACCTGTTAGTGCTCTACCTTGTTCTGTTCTTCACTTCAGTTTAGATGCTGCAGATCTTAATGTGCACGAGTGTGAAACTAAATATAGACCAAATGAAACTGACCTCAAAAGCAAGTTTCCCTGTGACACAGTTACACTGTTACTTTCATGTTTCTATGTCTAAATTTTCTATATTTTTTTTTTGTTGTTGTCAGGAATATGAAACAAAGAGTGGCAGAGCTGGATCTGGCAACCCAACATCTCCGAGGCAGAGTGTGAGGAAAAACCTGGATTTTGAGCCTCTCTCCACCACTGCGCTGATACTAGAAGACAGACCTGCGTATGTAAACACAAACGGCGCAGTCACATTTTTCTTTCCCTCTCACTGTCAGCTGAGTTTGCTTATCAGACATAAAAGCCAATCTCCTTCTTCCTCTCATTTCTTATCAGTTCTCCTTCCCCTGCCAGGTCGTTAGGCTCTGTTCTGCATTGTTACAGCTCTCACTGTTTCCCCGCTTGTATCGCAGATGGTAAAAGAGACGTGCTGCTGAAAGTTTAATGGCCCTCGCTGAGCTTGGTTTCATTACCCTCCCTTTTGTAATTTCTTTAATTTTTTTTAGCATGTTGTAATGTTTTTGCATTCAGCCAGACAGACGTATGCCGGGCGACATCTTTGAGTACTGCTGCTTAGCCGTGAGCTAACTGTATGAAAACATATTCAGACACATTTCCTCTGTGAACACCAGGAAGTTTATTTTGACACCATGAATGGCAGAACTGCATTCAGCTGCTGCTCCCTTTGTGGCATGCAGCCTCTCATGTGTCTGCACACAAGCTCTGAACCTGCAAGAAAAGTGCACATGATGTGTAACAAATGTGACTAACCATAGCATATATATTTTAACCTTTTATTTTGCTGTTAACAAAGATGATTTATTTTAGCATTGTTACTAATGTTGTTTTTCACATTGCAATTTAATAATTGAATACGTTTAAATTTAATGCCGTTTGTATTTATGTTTATTGTCACAGTTGATAAGAGTATAACAAATATAGTCTGATGACTTTGGCACATATGTATATAGCATTTTATACGCTGTTGGAAAAAAATTAAAGGAACACTTTTTAATCGGAGTATAGGATCATGTCACTTTTCAGCTGTGCTGGTCGTCTCTCCCTGAGCCTGGTTCTGCTGGAGGTTTCTTCCTGTTAAAGGGAAGTTTTTCTTTCCCACTATTGCCAAGTTGGGGGCTTTTCTGTATGATTGTATCCTCTATCATACATTATAAAACACGTTGACGCGACTGTTGTTGTGATTTGGTGTTATATGAGTAACAGTGAATTGATCTGCTTGAACTTCGTGAAAGCCGTCCAAATAATGAAAGTTGTATTACACATTGTTAACCATATACACAAAGTTTTGATACGTTTTTTTTGCCATGCAGAAGACTCAAAGCAAGATAGTGGAAAGGAAAACAATCTGCACTGTAATGATTGTAAATGTTCCTTTAGTTCATTGGGTTTTTCTTTTCTCAAGGTCCGTTGTAGTACGTGCTGTGGAGTGTTTTCTTTATCAGTTTGACTGTTGTCTTGGAATATAGATGTTTATGTTCCTCCTTTATGTTCTTTCCCTGAGTCCTTATTCCAAGAATAAACTTTGTTGCCAGGGGCTGATATATAAAGTCAAAAGTGTTGAGAAAATTTAAATGCTTATTGATTTTAACCAGCAACTAGCACGACATCAGCCAAGTGATTTAGAAAGACTGGAAAAGATGAAAAAAAGAAAAAAGGGTCATCTAATGTTTGTAGCATGTTAAAGAGGCAGTAAGTTGAATTTACTGGAATATAAGCAGCTGTGTTCACTCCATAAACGCATGCAGCTTCCTGTCCTGATGTTCTTTTTATACACTCCAAGATTGCTCAGCATGAGTAATGCAAGAGCACATAGTTGCTAACCGTGTGTGTGTGTGTGTGTGTGTTTGCATGTGCAGTAACCTGCCTGCCAAGCCAGCTGAGGAGGCACAGAAACACAGGCAGCAGTATGAAGAGATGGTGGCCCAGGTTAAGAAGAGGGGTGAGTTCAGTCGAGTGAACTGAGGCTGCAGATTCAGCATCAATGTTGCTTTCTTTTTTTTCCTCCAGCCTGGCACACTACACAATAGTTCAGACTCTATTTCTGTCCAGTCTGTTGTCCGCTCCTCTCTTTCCCGTGTAATTTTATGTTTAATGATTTCTGCAGAGTTAAAAGAAGCTCAGAGAAGGAAGAAGCAGCTGGAGGATCGATGCAAGCTTGAAGAGAGCATTGGCACAGCAGCTCAGACTTGGAACCAAGAGATCCTGCCTAATTGGAGTACAGTGTGAGTACAAAAAATACTCTGGTTTGAATTATAACATATTTAACAATAACAAAGCTCATTGCTTTGCTTCTGTATATTCAGTTGTGCAGTTAGCTTCCATCCCAACAGCTAGAGTCAGAACAACAAAAATGCCGTATCAGTGTTTAGTAGGGCTGCACGATTAATCGTTAGAAAATCGCGATCTCGATTCATACTTATGTGCGATCTCATTTCCAAATGACAACGATTTAAAAAAGAAAGAAAGAAAAAGACGACGACGATTGTACCGCATTTTGATCCGGGATGTAATCCGCATGAAAACAAGCGCTCACTCTTCCTGCTCAACAAATGACAAGGGCGGAGCCTTATACCACGTGATACAGAAGCTGTGCCGTGTGATGCTAAAATTAGCAGGGAAAAAACAACGGAGAGCACGTCAGGGATGACGAGAAAGTGACAGGAGAAAATCCGTCCCGGTGTTGTGCCAAAAAGTCATTTCCGGTATTTGCCAAAAACTGATTGCTCGTATTTAAACTGCTATAAGTAAGTTGTTGGGCTATAATATGTGAAACATATGTTAAATGCATCCCTCATGGATGACATAAAGTCATATTGAGCCACAAACAACAGTCGTGTAACAAGGTAGAAGCCGCAATCAGTTTTTGGCAGCGACTTTTATATAACCTTTATTTATGCAGTTAAAAAAAATCTCATTAACATTAAAAATGTATTTTGTCAGAGTAAGCTGGCCAAGAGGACAGCAGAAATGGCAGCAAATATGACAATAGTTCTGTAAAAATATTTTAAATGAGGATAAAGGACCGGATTGGTTATAATGTAAGTACAATAACACAGAGCTGTAAAGATACTTGAAAAAACAGATAATTTTTTAATTCTATATATAACCCCTTTGTAAACGCTGTTCACCGAAGTCTATTTACCAACATACGTAAAGATATTACACATAAAAAACACACGGAAACATTGGAAATCACTTTTTGGCACAACACCGGTCAACCACCCAAACATCAATAACGGGAACCTTATACAGCGCTTCCATATACACGTTGAACTCCCGCAGGCACAAAGGAATTACGGAGGCTATCACTTATCACCTGACCAAAGATATGGCTCCCATCAACACTGTGCAAAACGAGGGATTTAGGAAAATGATCAACACCCTAGACAAACGCTACACAGTGCCGTCCCGCAACTATTTTTCTATTGTTGCTCTACCTGCTCTATACACGAGTGTCGAGCAACGGTGGAGACGGAATTTCAAGCAGTACAACATTTTGCGGCAACGACAAAACGTGAGACATTTGTTGTTTTTAATGTTTATTTATCGTTTTTATGTTCAGTCTCAACTGTTACGAAGTGGATGTGCAGTTAATAAGTGCAATAAATATTTATACTGGAAAAGAAAATCGTGAGAGAATCGTGATCTCAATTCTAAGTCAAAAAAATTGTGATTCTCATTTTATGCAAAATCGTGCAGCCCTAGTGTTTAGCATTTGTGTTTAGCTGGCTATGAAGGTTAAGCCTGATGTTGGTCCTCACTGCATGTTACACTGGGGGGATTACATGGAGCATTACTGCCGTTTTATTCTCAGTTTAATGCAGAACTTGCCCTGACCATAAAATGTGCAACATGCTCAATGTGCAGTATTTCTTGGTCAACATGTATTCAGGGTTTGTACAGGTGCTTAAATGGTTGAATTTGACCCTGAAAAAAGCCTGACTATAGGAGTGTACATGTTGGAAGAACACGCAATAGTGTTGTTGACTTTGGACTTGAATTTTTAATAAAAAACAAAAAAGTACAAGTCAGAGAAAATAATGACCAACAAATTCAACTCACTATTCCTTTATTACCACATAGACAGTTTTACTTCTCTGCCTACTTAAAAGTTTACTGAATCTTCAATATTTGATCCTTCTTGGGAGCATTTAGTACACTGCTGCTGTTGGCCAGCACTGCAGGGCGGAAATGCAGTATGCAGACATAAGAATATAACAAGACATAACTTGTTGTGGCGGTTAAGCTGGCAAAACGCGTTCAAACCAGTGTGGTCATCTCAGGTAATCTTCATAAAAGTACCAGGCTCCTGCTGCAGGTGTACTCCTTGGATTAATATGTGACTAATTCACTTCACACTACCAAACATTGCTACAGTACTGCTGCCAGATCGTTCCTTTATTCTATTGTATCTTTATTACTACAGCAATGCAAACAGAAGACAGTATAGATGTGTTAGACTGAAGGAAAGTGTTTTTCTTGCTTTCGAATCAGTGGTTTTCCAATTAGGTTATTGTTAACCTACGGCCCATTCTATAAAACATTTTTATCATAGACTCTGATGTGCTTAACATTTTTTCCCCTCTAATCCCCCACTGCTACAGGTGTACATCTCGACGAGTGAGGGACCTCTGGTGGCAGGGCATCCCCCCCAGTGTCAGAGGGAAAGTGTGGAGCCTGGCTGTGGGCAACGATCTCAACATAACACACGGTACGTGGGAATGAGTGTGTGTGTGTTTTCTCAAGTTAAAAGATCTGTTAGCAGGCCGAACCTTAACCTAAAAACTGCCAGCTGGGTTAACTTAACCTAGCCCTGAATTATGTCTGAAACTTAAAATGTAACAGTTTCTTTAATGCGAGTGTTTCGATCCTCAAAAGTTGGTGTTCTTCTCATTGGGTGATTGCAAAAACACACATCCCCACAAAATAAGTAATAAAAGCACACACACACACACACGCAGATGGGTGCACCAATTTGTCTCAGTGTTTGTAGTTGAATGTGTGGCAGTGAGATGGATGGAAGAGGAAGGAAGAGCGTGTCCATTAAGGAGCACGGTCCAATAATTCCCCCAGTACACGAGAGAATGTGCAGCATTTCAATGACTTCGCTCATCCTGCACAGACGTCACACACACACACACTACACTCATCTTCCTCCTCTTGAGAATGGAGTGCAAACTGAAATTTCCATTCCTTAGACTGTGTGTTTGTGTGCATGCATGCTCAAATGTGTGCGTGCGTGCTCCTCAGCACCCTCAAGGCTGCTTGCAGATAAGCACTCTCTCTGAATGCTGAGCTGGTCTGCTCCACTTTGTGCTATTCATCGTTTTAACTGGAGCTACACTATCCTACACACCAAAACACACACTGCAGTCACACACACACACTCGGGGAGTTTTCAGTCCCTTTAAAGTGGTGCGTCATTTCATGGGCAGCTCAGTAACAGCACTCCCTCACTTTCACAGAAGCATTTTTATTATTGATACTAATGCTACTACTAATATGTCTTTGACTGGCTTGCAGATGAGTAATATAGCAGAGTAATAATCTGTCTTTAATGATTAGAGAAATTGTTCACTTGTCATAACGTGCCATTATTTACAGCAGCTTTAAATAAATATCAGCTGTTTTAAAACTCTGAGTTAACTTCACTAATCGGTTCCTCCAAACCATCAACGTCTCTATTAGACCAATCACAGGCTGCTTAAAGTCCTAGCATCAATTAATGCTTCAATCTGTCTTTAATGAGCTGCATACCACAGGCTAACTGATCATCAGCTTAACCTCTTCATCCTACAAGCAGCTTGTTGTAGTTCAGATTTGACTCGAGCACTAGTGTGAATCTCCACGTCTCCTGTCTGAACGCTCAATATTAAATCCAGCATCTGAGCACCAGAGGGCAGCAGCAGTTCAAAGGAAAGGCTGTAACAGGCTGCACAGCAGTACAGTCTTCTGTAATTGGGGGACATGTTTTCTTCAGTCACCTTCACTGTTTGCTGATGCAGAGCACCTTAAAGCTGAGTGCTTTCTGTCCATTTATCACGTTCACATTTCACCGTCTTCAAACTTGTGCGTCCCTCCAATCTCTCACATTAACTTCACTGTGCTGCTGTTTGTGTGTCTGTGCAGAGTTGTATAACATCTGTCTGTCCCGGGCCAAGGAGAAGTGGAAGAGCACAGCGGCACTCTTCACCGAGACTGAAAGTGAAGGTGGAGTTTCTAAAGAAACTGCTTTAATTTTATAATAACTTCATACTCATATTTTTCCAGTTTGTTTTTTGATGTGCTGAAATGTCTTGCAGATGTTGGTTCCTCAGACAGAGAGTCAAGTCTGGAGCTCATCAAGCTGGACATCTCAAGAACTTTCCCACAACTGTGCATCTTCCAGAAGGTCAGTGAGAGAGAATTAGAATAAGGTTTCAGCGGGATGTGGGTAATAGGATGCACCGAATCGAAACATGACTAAACTGAGCAAGACGTGACGTCAAACGTCTTGCTTATTTTTGTAAAAAAATATATGTATGATTGAAACAGGTTTTAAAAGCTTGTAAATGTAAAAAGGTGTGTGTACATTGTGCGTTTTTGGACTCATTGTTCCATTGTTTTGTTTTTCTTTGTACGTCATCAGGGTGGGCCCTATCACGACGTGCTGCACAGCATTCTGGGAGCATACACTTGTTACAGGCCTGATGTTGGCTATGTAAGTCACACATGCTTAACCAATATTACATCATGTTGTGATACTCACACCTGTGACTGGTGCATGTTACAGCTTCATGTTTAGGACAAAAACACAAAGTGCCACATGAATATCTCAAGTATAGAAAATATTGTTTAGTCATGAGATTCTTACATCTACTGGTGCTGCAATTTAGATTGATTTTTAGATTAAAGACCATAAAGAGTTTATTCATCTATATGCTGTTATTGAACAAATAAAACAATTTCTGTTTAATACATTTGTTCAGGTAGTAGATAAAACGGGTCATTTTTACACCACAAATATAAGTCTTGTTCCCTTGGAGTCGCTCCACGACTTTGTCTTCTTGAAACTAAAGTGACTGTTCTTGGAAATTTTAAGTGATATTACACCTTGCAGCTCATTGTGTATTATGAAGGTTAAACAGACTTTGATCTCCCACACAACACCTACAGTAGCCTAATATTAGCTTAAAATAAGACGATTCGATTTGCACCAAGTGGGAGGTTGCTGCCACATGCGAGGAGCTGAGTGGGTACTGAATATGAAGTCAGCAACATTTTCTATGCCGGTGTGTGATACAGTTCGATACCTGGGCTCAATGTAAGTGCAACAAAAAGGGGAAAGCACGGTAATTTACCTCAAAGTCACCAAATGAATAAGAAGACAGACAGATGGTATGACTGTCTATGAGTGCAGTTCTCAAATATTTCATCAGTCTGAAAAACAAAATCCTGCCAGAAATAATAGAATATTTACGCCCGATTCCTTCTCATTAAGTAAATAAATGCTTTACCTGCTGTGCCATCTTTATCTTCTTACCCTTGGCACTTGGTATTTCTTTCAAGCGCTGATATTTCACTAGGTGTCCTGATATTAAAGTACTTCATACTCATTGGCTTGATTTCATGCATTTTGTCTTTTTCATATCAATTATAAAACAGTTGTGCATAACCTTCTTTAGCTCCATCATATTCTCCAGTAGTTTTTCTCAAAAACCTCCCAAAAACTGCTAATTGATTTTAAGTAAGGAATATATTGCACATGAATTACAGTTATATAAGCTTTGGTGTGGTAGTAGTACCACATGAATAGTTACTCCCCTCAATAGAATATTAATAGATGTGGTCTAACATTATAAAACATGACACGTATTAACATACACAGGCTTTTATTTTAATGAAATCATCATTTTCATATAGAGGCTGGTCCTGTTAGCAATCTGTGTGAGCGTTTCCACCCAACTAAAGCTCTGTATGAGGAAAATGATGCATTTTCAAATTTATTACATTATGCCATAGGTTTGTTTTTAGTGTAAATAAAGGTGCTTCGGATTTCCAGTAGATACATTTGTTACTGATGCTGAGAGCTGATCTAAAAGGATAACTCTGCGTGTTTGGTATCAATCATATGAAGGACAAATGTAGTTAAGTCTCATTTGATCTGGTTTTCTGTTTGCGATCTTTTTTGGGTTTCAGTTGGGGTTAGGGCTGTTCAATATAACGATATATATCGGATGACGATATAAAAACATCGGTTTCATTTTACGCTATAGTTTGTTTCGTGGTGTCGCAAAATAAACTGTTTACGGCAATATTTTTTTCATACTTTGATGGTCACTGTAGTGGCTATATTAATTTCTTAAAGTTCTCTTTTTCTCTTATATTTAATATAACCACACTACAGACAGACAAACGCCTGCTTTTATGCGTTGTGGTTAGCAACAACAACGGTAACACCTTCGCGTGTTTATGTTCCACATAAACCTTTCACAATAAAGCTCAAGATCCTGTTGAGACTTTTCAAAATAAACTGAATCACGTGAAGGATGCAGAGTGTTTACGAATGAGACGTAAAAAAGAGCCGCCAGGTGCTAAAAAATAAACCTTAGACTCAAACAATAGAACAGGCTTTTCCCCGCAGCACGCCGTGTAATAAATACAAAGAAAACGGCGGCTGTTACAATTCATGTCTAAAAATGTATAGTTTCATGCATCGGTTAAAACGCTCGACTCCAGGTAAAGGACGCACAGCTGGAAACACTTCACGCAGGTCGAGCTGCCCGAGATTCACAGAATTTACAGAAAATGTTACATTTTTGTGATTTATATCGTTATCGGACGATAGAATTCTTATGAGATATGAGATTTTGGTCATATCGCACAGCCCTAGTTGGGATACATTCATATGTATGCATTTCTTTTTAAGTTTCATATTTCTGCTTGACTCACTTGTGTTCCTTTTTGCAAACTATGATGAGTAAAATGTAGGATGTTATTTACAGAATGTGGGGCTAGCCAACTGTAGAAAAGAGATTTATGATTGGCATTAGTGTGTTTAACAGGTGATGTGCTCAGAGTAATTTCTAGAATTCTCTAAGCAACAGATTCACATTTGTTTGCGGTGTTTTGTTTTTTTGGGGGTTTTTTTTGTGCCTCATCACCAGCAACCAGTCAAAAGATCAGTTCTGTGTGACGTTCACTAACCCTAAAATACCGTGCCCAGGAGATTGGTCAGGGGGTTTCTGCAGCATGTAGGTTCCATTTTAAAGTTAGAAGCCCTCAAATATTTTCCTTCCATTCGCTCTTTTCTTCCTTTCAAGGAGACTTTGTATTGAGCCTCAGTGACGCCCTGGATTTCTGACTCTAGTTTCTCACCATGGTTTACTTGATTCCTAGAAATCAAACTGAATTTCTTTTAAGTATTATTTAATGAAATGTATGTTTTTGTTCATTCACACTGTTGGCCTGTTAAAATATCAAACAAACAAACCAAAAACCTATAGGGGGATGTATTCAGATTGATTACTTTATTCATTAAATCATCCAAACCTCCAAACATTGAATTTACAAGACGTGCGCAGGAGCATTAGCAAACAATCTGCACATTTACAAAGTGTGAACCCAGTGAATATTTGGTCTAAAGAAGCAATGATCGCTGGTAGCAAAGCAGTATTTTAAAAAAGTCACCCGCTACATTTTGTTTATGTTGTCAGTTGTAATGGACCAGACCAACTGTGTCTCAGTATCTTCACTGTGTGCTCTTACAGCAAAATTGCTGCATTTGCACTAATGAGCAGTGCTTGTAGATGCTGTGGTTTGCCTTGCTGCTCCTACCCGCAGCCCCATGCTTTTGTCTATAGACAGGTAGAAATGACTGTGACTTCCTGCATTTGACCCCAACCCATGAGCAGCTACACATACGCACTCTCAGAGTCTGTGTAAGCTGTACGCAGGTTTAATTCTTTCCATTTCTCCATCAGCATTCATCTCTCTCCCCAGATTTATTGTCCACACTACTTGTAATACTTGCACATCACTGTCAAAGCGCCTGCACCGATTAATAGTGTCTGACTCAAATGCAAGGTTAGCCGTTAATGACTTCCTGCCAGTGTTTCTGTCTAAATATTAAAACATTTGGCACGTACAAGCTCACACTGTCACCTGTTTTAGGGTTGCTGTAAGTATTCGCTTGTACTGACTCTGTGTGTTTGTGTGTTTTTAAGGTGCAGGGAATGTCCTTCATCGCCGCTGTGCTCATCCTGAACCTGGACACAGCCGATGCCTTCATAGCTTTTGCCAACCTGCTCAACAAGCCCTGTCAGATGGCCTTTTTCAGGGTTGACCACAGCCTTGTAAGTTAACAAAGAGCATAGCAAACACGTGCGCGCCCACTTATTTCACACGCAATACCTATAAATACCTATGAGCTTTTTTTAAATAAACATATATGTATACATATGTGTTGACTGCAAATCACCTTTTTCCGCCAAGCTTTGTTCAGCTGTAAAGTTGAGAACTTAACGGTTTAAAAAAAAAATCTGTTTGATTTAAAACATTTATCAGTAATACCTAATACGTCAGTAAATTCAGTTACCTGTTTTACTGAATTTAGCAGTGTTAGTGCTGTTATTTCTAACCACATTTATAAACTTGGTAATGTTACTGTCCCATCATCATCTCTACTGTGTTTACACACTTGTCTCCATTCAAACCAAAGTGTCTGTCATTTGTTTCTGACTCACTGAGCAAACTGTGTGGTTTGGGTTTAATTCTCTCTAAGACCACCTCCTCTCCTCTCCGCAGATGTTGACGTACTTTGCAGCATTTGAAGTGTTCTTTGAAGAAAATCTACCAAAGCTATTTGCACATTTCAAGAAAAACAACTTGACACCTGATATTTATTTAATTGACTGGTGAGTGCTTCCCTGTGTTGTGCTGTTGCCTCGTTTTATTTTATATCTCCTGTTTTGTTTTAACAGTGAACTTTCACAGATGCAGCAAAGCTCTACCGATTCGTTCTCCACCCACATGCACAGTGCACTTTGTACCCCGTCTTGCTGAAAACACGCTACATGCCTTCATCTCGAAACATGACACTTGCCTCACATTCAGTTTGTCATACTTTCAGTGTCAGGTGTGTTTCTGAGAAAACAGGAAAGGGGTTGTATGAGTGGTCACTGCCCATTTGAGGTAGAAATTTGTTTGTATCCTCACTTTATGCCACATAACTAGGGCAATAATATCAATCATTTATTTTTATTCACAGACTTCTGACTTTAATATTGTGAATTATTGTGTTGTTTTTTTGTTTGTTTGTAATTACACCTAAAACAGCCGTTTAGTTTTATTAAGAGAGCAGGTGGTAGTCAGCTCGCTTCTAAATCTCTTGAAGCTTGTAACAACGTAGAAAGGAGCCTATTTTCTTTTAAAAAGTGTTTTTTTTTTTTTAATTAGCATTTGATTTGCATGCAGAGTAATTCTGCAAATATTTGTGAAAGGATGGGTCGCTCTCAGGAGCTCAGTGAATTCAAGCCTGGCACTGTGATAGGATGCACCTGTGCTACCAGTCCAGACATTTCCTCACTACTACATATTCCAGTCAGCTGTTAGTTCCCAGTTGCTTTGTTACAATTCCACTGACAGAAGTGGTAGGCCTTGTAAAATCACAGTGGATGCTGAGGTGCATATTGTGCAAACGTCAACAACTTCAGCTTCATGGACTGGGTTTCCATGGCTGAGCAGCTGAATCCTTACATCATCAGGCACAGTGCAAAGCGTGGGATGCAGTGGTGTAAAGCACACTGCCACTGGACTCTAGAGCAGTGTGTTCTCTGGAGTGACCAATCACGTTCTGTCTGGCAATCCAAACTATGAGTCTGGGTTTGGTGGTTCCCAGGAGAACGGTACTTGTGTTACTGCACTATATGTCAAGTGTAAAGTTTGGTGTGGGGTTGTTTTACAGAAGTTGGGCCCCCTTTGTTCCAGTGAAAGGAACTCTTAATGTTTCAGGATACCAAGACATTTTGGATAATTTCATGCTCCCAACTTTGTGGGAACAGTTTGTGGATGTCCCAGTGCACCTCTGGAAGAATGGACAAAAATAAATGCTTTCCTAAACTTTATGTAAAAGAAGAGTTGAATCTGTTAAAGCTGCTAAGGTTTAGACATCAAATTAAACCTTATGGAATAAAAATGGGATGTCACTTAAGAATATGCGTTTGAAGGAAGACGGATGAGTAGTTTTTACTATATACTCTATTTTTCCTTTGTTTATCTATCAGGACGTGAGGGTAGATCTTAGAAGTTGGTACAAGAAGTTAAATTTCAGCAAAGAAACTGTAACTCTCAGTACATGTTTCTTTAATATGTTAACAAAGGTCATTTCAAATTTCTGTTGCTATTAGTGACTTTGTTTTATATAGTGCTAGCTGATAATAACTTTTCCTTCCCATCTGCTTGTCCCTTCAGGATCTTCACTCTGTATAGCAAGTCGCTGCCGTTGGACCTGGCGTGTCGAGTGTGGGATGTGTTCTGCAGAGATGGTGAAGAGTTCCTGTTCCGCACGGCTCTGGGATTGCTTCGCCTCTACCAGGATGTCCTGACCAGCATGGACTTCATCCACATGGCTCAGTTCCTCACCCGCCTGCCTGACCTCATCCCTGCCGACCAGCTCTTCCAGCACATTGCTGCTATTCACATGACCAGCCGCAACAGGAAGTGGGCACAGGTGGGATGTTTTTCTAGATATGTGCCTGAAAACATTGTTTACGCCCATCACTGCATCTTTGTTTTGAAAACCTTTTTTTTCACTCCTGCTTCCTCCCCTCAGGTCTTGCAGGCGCTGACGGAGCAGAAGAGATCGGGAGCGAGGTTGCCCGGTGCTGAAGCGTTGAGCTGAGATCAGAACATAACCAGCTCAAACTAAAGTACTCAATCAGACCCCCTCCAGCCTTTGGAAAAGCCTACACTTGCCCAAGCTGATGGACCTGAGAGAGAGCTTCTGTCAGGTTGGGGACACGTCCAGTTGAGGCTGCAGTGATAAAGCTCTTCTCCAGAGGCATGCCACTCCTCCGACTGGAACCAGAACACTGGAGGGGGTCTCAGTGACTGAGCAGGGGTGTGAAAAAGGAATATGAGGCCTTATTTAACTTCCAGCACCCCTCCTCTGCTCAGAGGCCCAGCAGCAAACTGGAAACTTGTAGCTGGGAAAGGCTGAAGAATGTAACACACACTCCCACATATATGAACCTACCCGACTGACTCAGCTCCCCACAGACTGAAGGAAACCACAGAGATATCAGATACTACATCAACTCCTTCACTGCTGTCAGCTCTCAGATCCTTTCTGTTTGATTTGGCAAATGAAGCTTAAATGTGTCTACAGCAATGTTCATCTCTGTAGTCAAATCTGTAAACAACATAAATATGTGAGGGGGTTCCTAGCTGTCTCTGTGCGTCTCCTTCTGCGTAGCGGCACCTTTTTTCCACTCACTTTAATTTTTCTTACATTCCTTTGTGTCCTCCATGTTTTTATTTCCCTTTGATCTGAGTTTGCTTTTTGTTAGCTTGTAATCAGGGCCAAATTGTCATCTTAGCTGTTCCATGAAGACAACTCGTCTGAACAGGGGGAGTTTTGTAGGTTATAATCCATGAAGGTATGACACAAATGCACATAAGAAAACATGTGGTGCGTTTGAGAGCACCGCGTTACAGTTAATGAAATGTTTTCGTTCATTAAAGAGGTCAGAAGCTTCCTGTGTCAGCGAGACTGGAATAAATAATGAGGTAAAGTGTTAGATGTGGATTTCCCCTGTATTTAATATATTTGTGGTACATTAATTTGCATTAATTAATTAATTAGCTTGTTTTTGTTATGATTTCAGACGTCTTGGTGTGAGTGTGAAGTCTTTTGTTCATTTATTTAGTATATTTAAGAAAAGGATGGATTTGGTCCAGACAAATGAAGGGTTGTCATTGAGCTTCTGCACATTTGGAGCACTTTTAATCTCTTTTTAAACACATTCAAGATTGCAGGCTGTAACTTGAGGGGCATTGCACGCATTTGGCTGCATAATTTGCGTGAATATAGCAATAGCAATCACTTCACTGATAACGACAAAGTTCAAATACTCTGAACGGTTCAGAACTTTCCACTGTAGTTATTTGACTTTGCCTCCATCCTGGTACACTGTCCCCACCGGCAGTTGCCCTGATTGCATGTTTTTTAGTCATTCCTGGCAGCAGAGCGCTTCAGAGTCTTGACCCTGAGTCTCAGGCTTAGTGAGGTACTAGTCCAGTTTATTAAAACAAACTGTAGAGCTAGAAGGCTGTTTCTACGTGTCCACAAACATCTGTGATAGGATCTCTTTAAAGCTAAATAACTGATGATTGTGTTTGTTTTGGCAGAAGACACCTGTGTATTCAGTGTGCTCTGAGATCAGAGCAGAATATAGTGCAACTTCCATTTTGACAGTCTCATGCTTAGCCAACCATCCAAACCACAGAAATTTGGGTCAGTTTGAAGCTGAATTAATTTTTGCTCTATGCACAGGTTTGAGGTCTGTGCACAGCGTGTGGTCAAAGCAGGATTTCCAGGGAGCAATCCAAAAGTACTAACCACACTGGCCAATGAAATTAACTTTGAAGCATTAAGATGTGGAGACTCTGAGGAGTGTGCAGTCAGCTGTTGATGGTTTTTACTTTCAAGGCTCGCTATGCAGGAGTTTTGTTGTTGCTGTTTGCATCGTGGGTCTGTCGTCCTTGGCTTAAAGGTGTTTTTTTTCAATTGCCATCTGTGAAATTTAACCAAAACTTTCACTTTTATTAATCAAGTGGCTGGGATTTTTCCCCGGCTGTCGTTGTACATTCTTAGTGACGTGCCTGTTGGACTCGCTGCACCATCTCGAGGTACAAATATGGCTTTTTGTGAAAGAGCGGGACAACCCAGGTTTGGTTCCAGGTAATTTATGACAAATTAAGGATGAATGGTTTGGGCATAAAGTTTAAATAGCTACACCGCAACATACGGTGGTTGATCAGAGAGATTATTTCAAGTTTAAAATCCTGCATAGACGGCCTTTAATTACTTGCATTAGCTGTGTTGCAGCTGTAGTTATTGACTGTTGGTCAGATTACTAGCCTGCAGCATCACTGCAACCATCTTACCTGTCATGTTGTGGTGCCCCTCACAGTTTGAAATCCTCCGCTCTGGAGCAAAGTGCAGTATAACAGAGATTTCTTACTTTGGTTTAAAGATTTGCTGCTTTTTTGTTTTGTGGGGGCTTTAAATTGCTTGTTTTATAGAGTTTTTATTAGGGTAGCAGATCTGATTATTTCATAATAGAAGCAATATTCAGTTAGAGCCCTACACAAAGTTGGAAGAAGGAAGCTGATTGTTGGATATTGAGCGTTACACAGCCTGCAAATCTCTACTTTTAGTTTTTGATCATGAGATGATACAGATTGTGTTGTCTTTTGTGTCACAGTTGCATAGTGGAGAGAGATCTGGCCTATATCTGCTAACTGCTGCGTATGTCAGGGTATTGTGGCTGCTTAAAGTTGAGGTTGTCACTGAGTGTTGAGGCCTTGTCACTGCATTCACACTGTGGTTATTGTGTCACTCCATCCTCGCCAGTAGTGGGCGGAGCCAATGCTACGTTGATTGGATACACTGTGCAAAGTCAACACACTGCATTTCTTGATAATCTGATCTTTTTTGTGACAGTGATGACTTTACAAGACAATTGTGCACAAGCCTCATCAGAGGAATGAAAGGCAGATGTATGAGGAAATGTCTCGTTGTTCCTTGTGAAACTGCTTCACGTGCTGTTGTTCTGCTGAATTTGTGTGTGATGGAGTTCCAGTCTGTCTTTCCTGTAATATTAGTGAACTCAATCTCTTAACCCTCAGCTGAGGCTGTGCTTTCTTAAATCTCTGGACATTAGCTGGAGTAGAACGTTCAGTCTGGGCTTTAAAAACAGGAAGACTCCTTTCATTTTTGTAATTCATCATCGTCTCAGCCACATGGCCGCTGAAAGGGCGCCTGCTGTGTTTTTGACTCAGCACCGTGCAATACTATGTCTGATCATTCTTCTAAATGCACCCCCTCCCCCACTGTGGTGAAACACTGCAGGACTGCAGTTAAAGCTCTTTGCAAGCCATACGTGCAAGCCTTTGAGTTGTGCCTCTGATCGTCTCGTGGTTTAAAACGGGTTGTTGATTTTCGTGTTATTCCTCCACCTTTTTAGGTAGCTGTTTGCAAACTGTAGTGTGTGTCTGTATGTGTACGTCTTGTTTGTGTGGTTAAGTGGTATCTTCACAATTAGACCTGTTAGTTACCAGTTAATTGTTACATTTAAAGCTGGCCTGGGTATCAGCTCTACCTGTCAACACTACCTTTTGATCCTTTGTGGTCAAAAAGAACATTCAAACTAAATTGGGTTGAAAGATATTTTAGACGATGTACCATTGCTTGATAATCATGTTGATTTGCTGGGTGTTCTCAGTTGTTTTGCATTGTCTGACTTGTATTCCTTTTTTTCCAAGAGACCTGTGTACTGTAGAGGACTGATAGATATACATGGAGACAGCAGAAGGTCACCGCGCAACTGTTTCTCACTTGAAATGTATATAAATGATGGTTTTATTATAATAAAAAGATGTACATATTCAACCTGGAGCTAGTTTGTTTCTTACTGGATTACAACTCTCCTCCTGCCTTGTATAGATCAACAGGTGGAAGTGAATTTCCCAGAGTGCCTTTGAGCCTAACCGGAGTGAGAACACGATGGCTTATGTGGTTAGTGCAACAGTCATTGCTGCAGCAAAGCGTTGTGGTGTATTTACACTTTCTTGTGAAAAGGTTGCCACACTTTTACCTGAGATAAAATCTATATGTTAGTATTGAGTGATCCGCACTTCTGCTTTGATTCTCGATGAGTGGTGATAAACCACTGATTAGTGAACATATTACATAAATATCAAATGGGGTTCTGTAAAGCAGACCTCCTACGTCAGACAACAGTGGCCCAGTTTTAAATGTAAAAATCTCCTGGAGTCCACAAAAGCCTTTAATCACAGATCTGATCGTCATATGAGCAGAGAGCGAAGTTTTGTGTCTTCATCTAAAATCTGTATCTACTTAGTCAGCTTAATTCTCCAACATATATATATGTATATAATTTAAACCCCATGGCATTGTTTTGTTATATTTGTTTCTATGTGAATATTTCATGACTATTTCTAAGACTATGTTTTGTAATTTAATCATTTCCATATTATGGCTCATGCCTCAGGAAGTACAGCTGCTACAAACAATCACTGATTTGTTTTACAGCTGATATATAAAACAAAAATGCATGAATCAAAAAGGTTCTTGCTAAGATCAGATCCGCGGCCATTTTCCTATAAACACTATGACCATGATAGGGTCATATGACCACACACTGACCATGTGACGTTTATATGATTTGACAATTGTATGAACAGGTCTAGAGATTGATCACCTTTTAGCAACACAAAAAAAAGAATATTTCCCAACCAGTTGGCTGGTGGTTACTGGAGGCTGATGCCAATCACTGTTTAAGTGCTTGTTAAAGCCCGAGAATACTCAGGAATAAATGTGTATTTCCCACCTGGTTAGCAAAATCCTCGATCGCTTTGCAAAGTAAAAAATGCAATGTGCTGCATTGCTGAAGCACAACATATAGTGTGAATGTTAACATTCTGGTTTGTGTCACACTTTCAAGTTTTAATAGTGCTCAGTTATTAAGACAGTTAAGTTAGTTTAACAGTTAAGTTGGTTAAGTTGTGTCTTTCATGAAAACAACAGATGACTGCAGCAACCCGCAACCAAAACAATCACAAGGACTGTTGTGGTACAGCACATGATTATATGTAGCAGGAAAAAAAATGATAACACACATTGTTCAAATAGATTTGATTTTGAAATGTTACTCTGGCCAGCAGAACATGTCTCATTACATTAGAAAAACAATCCCTCCGAACATCACTGTTGGCTATTTCTAATGTTTTTGTGGTCATTATATTTTGTGACATATATTTTTTAAAACTTTTAGGGGGGGGCTGTAGAAGTTGGTTTTGTTAACAGTGTCATGCTTTGAGCTGCATCTCTTTGAGCTTCATTTCCTCTCAATGTAACCGAGTGGAAAGTTCTGTCAGAGGCATTTTCAGCACCTTTTGAAACCACAACCACCCTCCCTCTTTCACACCAATGACACCATATGCACCTTTTTTTTTTTCAAAATATTGATCTTGATAAATGTAACAGCACACCACCTATTATTTAGAAGCCCTTGCTTGCGTCTGAAGAACAGCTGTTGTCTTAATCTTCTTCTTCATCACCATCAACTCCTGAGGAATCATAATGAAGACCACTCACATGCTTTTGCTGTGCATCCTTGGAGCTGCTTTGTTGTCTGCAGTTAACTGCACTAGTAAGATTACCTTTAATGTCATCATTATTGGAGAGGTTTTTTTTTGAGTAAGTCTAATGAAACATGTTCTAATGCTTTTTTCCTCAGCTGGAAATGGCCCCGACAACTGCTGCTTCAAGTTTTACCCAAGAAGGATTAGACCAAACCTCGTGGAGTCGTATTACATGACTGATCCCCGATGCCCAAAGCCTGCCGCCATGTAAGTGAAGAAATCTGGGTTTATTTTGTTTTCATAATGTTTAACACAATAACTGAAATTACTGTAATGAAAAATATCCAGTATGACCATTGTAACTGGACAGTTTTTGGACATTTTCATTTTTTTTATTTTACACAGGACATCTTCTACATTTACTTTTTATTTGAACTCATATTTGTTCTTTTAGTTTTGTCTCCTAATATTAGCCTGTAGCTGTGTTTGTTTTGTAGCTATTAGTTATTTTTACTATTTTTGTTTAAAAAAACAACAACACACAATGACAGCAGCATTTCCACCTCTTTGTTTCAGCTTCGTTACCAAAAAAGGTCGTTCAGTCTGTATGGATCCGTCTCTCTCCTGGGTCGATAGCATCATGAAAACGCTGGACGAGAGCTCCTTTTAAACCAGCTGCCTGCTCATCATTTCATTTTGTTCTGCTTTATCTGATAATATCATATCCAATGTACCTTTATGATTTTTGTAATTAGTGCAACTCTGTCTCAACTCAAAGCTAGTTATTAGCCTGAAACAATCAATGTAATGTCTCTTTGCTTTGTGTTATGTGTTATCCTCCAAAATAAACACCACAAAAATACAAGCGTGTGAAACTTTTTCTTGTCTCTTCTTAATTTCTTCTAAGCTTTACAAGTTGCCAAGTCTTCCTTACATACTGTGTGAAATAACACTTTTTAAATAAATAACACGATTCTGAAAGTACAATTAATTTAAACACAATCTATGAGTTATATATGCAACTGATTTGTAACTGTATATAAATGTTTGGCTTTCCCTCGATGCACCAACTAAAAGAGTCTTATGGTTGAGCTATCATTGGAATTTCATTTGGAATTAAAAATAAATAATTGACTCTTTAATAATAATAATTTTCTGGCCCAGTTCTGTCTTTTTCTTCTTAACTACCACTGCTTTTACAAATTGCTCGTGATTAACTGGTTGCCTGTCCAGATTTCACCTCTACTGTTGCCCACTGTCAGCTGGGACAGACCTGAGCTACTGGCTAGAGGACACCTTACTTAATGCTACTCTGTCTGCTGGTCTCTGCCATTTGAACTTGTGGAGCTTTTTTGAATGCTTGCCTGTTGATGAACTCGCTACTGACAACATATCAAGTAACTCTCACTTTAAGTAAAAAACAACAACAAAAAACCCAAACAAAGAACAACTACTTCCTTCTGTGAGTTCTGTTTTGAGTCTTTATGTAGTTTGTCAGAGATATTAGAGAAGTTATATTAAAGGAAATGGCCCAGCACTCTGTGTTAGACCTATAACTCTTGCACAATAGATCTTTTTTGGAAGGTAAAAGATGCTACAGACGTTTAGAAACTGTCATTTCTTTTATATCAGTATAAATATTTCCATGGACATACAGAAAACAATGTAGCATCCAGTATCTAAAAGTAAAAGTTGTTCTTTGGTTTGTTTGTTGTTGTTTTTTTAACACATATTAACCAGCAGAGTAATTAGGCACAGTCTTGTGCTTGGTGTTGCAAATTGCTAAATTATGTTATGGCCGAAGATTAGGACATTCATCAGTGATCAAAATACATCCATACAACTCTTTCCTTTTCCTGTTCCTAATTTCTCTTGCAGCCATTAATTGGATTTATGTTTTATGTTATATTTATGTTTGCTCCGTTGGCAGTGTGTCTGGGATCATTGCTCTGCTCAAAAAAAGAACTTGCCAATTAAACACTTCATGGGTATTGCATAGAGGGAGCTAAATTCAACTACTCCCTTATTCACAAGGGGTTACCACAACAGGTAGCTCTGCATATTAGATTTGTCAAGCTTTTACACCAGATGTCTGTGAAGGTTCTCAGTCATCCAGGTCATCGTAGTCAAAGGAGCTTGCAAAGAAAAGCGTCTGGACTTCTTTAAGTTTGACCTTAGAACTGAAGAAGCTTCTTGGATGAGAGGTGAAACGTCTTCAAGCAACTTAAAGAAGTCCAGACGCTTTTCTTTGCAAGCTCCTTTGACTTTTACACCAGAGCTTCCTGACATGGCCATAAAGCAGGGGTGGGCAACTCCAGGCCTCGAGGGCCGGTGTCCTGCAGGTCTTAGATAACACCCTGGGTCAACACACCTGAATCGAATGATTAGTTCATTACCAGGCCCCTGGAGAACTATAAGACATATTGAGGAGGTCATTTTGCCGTTTGAATCAGCTGTGTTGGATCAACGACACATTTAAAACCTGCAGGACACCGGCCCTCGAGGTGCCCACCCCTGCCACAAAGGGATTCATGACTCCTTAAGGCACAGGTGTCGAACTCCAGGCCTCGAGGACCGGTGTCCTGCAGATTTTAGATATGTCCTTGATCCAACACAGCTCATTTAAATGGCTAAATGATCTCCTCAACATGTCTTAAAGTCCTCTAGAGGCCTGGTAATGAACTAATCATTTGATTCAGGTGTGTTGACCCAGGGTGAGATCTAAAACCTGCAGGACACCAGCCCTTGAGGCCTGGAGTTGGACACCCCTGCCTTAAGGGATTGAACCAGCAATATTTTGCTTGTTAGGTAAATGTATAAACCACTACACTATGGAACCACCCTGGATGTTATTGCATGATGCATCACAATCCAATGGTATTCTGCACTGATAATGCCATCAATTTTGACAAGATTCCAACAGCACTGGCTGAAATTAAGCCTCCGACCATAATCAAGGATCCACTGTGTTTCACGGATGTCTGTAGACGCTGCACCTCTCTCCTGACATCCTCCACACTGATATATGAAATGATCTGACCCACTTCTTATGTAATCTGGAATTTTCTTTTGTCCTCCACAGTGATGATTCATCCTTTGAGTTAAGCACATTTTTAATGCTTAAATGATACAGAGGTCAGTGTTAGGTGATTTAACAAACAAGAAAATGCTCAGGCACAAGGACTGGACTGAAGTAAGTGAAAAAGCAACCAAAGATAAATTCTGAAAGACCTTTAGAAAGCCTGGAGATCTGTAGGTCAATAACACTTTAAAAATAACAAGAGCACTCAGAAAGCACAACTCCTCACAAAGGTCAAAGGCTAGACTAAAACTTTGAGTCCTAGGAAATAAGGGAATAAAGACTTTTAGGCTGGCTTAAGGCTTTTACACAGTACTGTGTGTTGACCATTGCGAGAACATTATCTTTTCATCCTCGTTCCTTTTTGTCAAGATGTTTGCCAAGATGTGATTATAGTGCAGACTTTCATCTTGTTTTAGTGGAGCTGAGAAAAATATTGGAACGACTGAGAGTTCATACAAATCCATTTTCAGAGCCTATGATCAGGGCTGCAGGTAAACAGAGTCATTCTCTACCAAATTTGACAGTAAGTGTGACAATAAGGCAAACACACACACACACACACACACACTTCTGTCTAACTAACTGTGTAGGTGTGAAAAACCACTGCCATCATCAGGTCAAATTTGAAATTGCTACATTTATGTTAACATAAACCGAGGCTCTGTGATGACATGGCGTGCTCTCCTGGGTGCACCTGCAACCATGACTGAATATGTTGCTAAGAAAATTAATATTATTATTATTTATTAAGTGGGTTATACACCCTGTAATGTTTATGGCTCTGAAAGAGGGACAGGTCATCCAATATTCAGAAAATCAGTGGATCAGTCCCAGGTTCCTCCATTCTGCATGATAAAGGGCCCGTGGGTAAGACAGTACACGCCACCTAGCCCCCATGTTTGAAGCATTGAATGAATGTGTCATGAACACTTTAAGTGCTTAAGATTAGTATATATATAAAGAAACCATGTCCTTGTAAAATATCATGGGTTAGTGCTGAAAAATTATGAAATGAATATACTACACAGTTGATTTGGGGTTCCCAGGTTTTTGGAGATTTGACTTTCATTTATTTTTATATGTGATCAAGTTTGTGTAAAATAATTAAAAAAATTATTTATACATCATTTTACTACATATTGAAATACTTTCATTTGAAAATGCCCTAAAATAATTAATTTCAACTAAATAGGCCTATTTTCTAAACAATCCTGTAGCTGTCATAACATCTTTGTCCCAGCAGGTGGCAGTGTGACCATGGTTTGGCCAGATTATAGCAGACAAAGGCACATGCTTCTTCTTTTCTGATAGTCTGATCATTTCTTTCCTATTTCAGTTTTTTTTTTTTTTTTTAACCAAAACAGAAGCAAAAAGGAGTAATGCCTGATATATTATATAGATTACTTATTTTACATTGGAACCCAAAAGAAATGAATTCTTATTTTCTCCTGAAATATAGTTGGGTTGTAAACTTATGGACATAAGGTCATTCAAGTCATTCAGTTTCTCGCAGCAGCTCTGCAGCTCGTGATGTTACAGTGACACAACAACCAAACACTCCTTACTGAGGAGATCAACATATGAGATATCCTTCTGGTAATGCTGGTTTCACTATTTGTATCTAAAAACATAGATGAATATTTTGTGAATTCTTTTGTACCACCACTAATTAGTCATTGTACAGTGCTCAGAATCCTCACACGATTAGTATTTGCATTACTTTAGTGCGAGTTCTAAATAATAATAAAAAAGGTCAAGTGCATCACGTCTACACCTCTGTCTGATCTGAAAATTATCAATAAGTGAACATCCATCCATCTTCTTTTGCTTATCCATGGCCGGGTTGCGGGGCAGTAGCCTAAGCAGAGAAGCCCAGAACTGGGGTGGCTGTTGCTCAGGCGGTAGAGCAGGTCATCTACTGATTGGAAGGTTGGTGGTTTGATTCCTGGCTTCCTCTAGTCTGCATGCCAAATGTCCTTGAGCAACATACAAACTGCTCTCCGATGCATTCATTGGAGTATGAATATGTGTGTGGAGTTTTTCCTTACCACTGTTGCCAAAGTGCTTGCTCATAGGGGGTCATATGATTATTGGGTTTTTCTCTGTATCTATTATTATAGGATATACTGTACAATATAAAGCACCTTGAGGTGACTTTTGTTGTGATTTGGCGCTATATAAATAAAATTGAATTGAATTGTGTGAATGTTAGTTAGAAAGCACTAAGGAAATGTGTTTGTGCGAACGGGTGTGAATGGGTGAATGCACAAGTTGTGTAAAGCGCTTTGAGTGCTCAGAAGAGTAGAAAAGCACTGTTAAGAACCAGTCCATTTACTGCCATCTCCTCCAGCTTGATCAGGGGAACACCAAGGCGTTCCCAGGCCAGCCAAGAGATATAATCCCTCCAGTGGTCTTGGTCTCTCCCGGGGCCCCATCCTGGTGGGACGTGCCCGGTACACCTCACCTAGGAGCCAAGGATTTAGTCCCTACCCACATCTCATACCCATAGGTGAGGGTAGGGACGTAGATCGACCGGTAAATTGAAAGCTTTGCTTTTACACTCAGCTCTCTCTTCACCACGTACAGGCAGCAAGCTGAGGGGATACCCACTCCAGCCCGCCTCTCACCAGGGACAACTCGACTGAGACAGATTCCAAGCCCTCTCCAGGGGACTGGTTCCAGAGCCCAAGCCGTGGGGTTGGTTGGTCTACAGGATGATGGGCCCATGTCACTTTTTCGGACTGTGACCGGACAGGCCCCATGGACTAAGGCCTTGCCGCCAGACGCTCACCCACGGGCACCCTCCCCAGGCCTGGCTCCAGGGCAGGGCCCCAGTGACCCTATCCCGGGCAGGGTGAACTGTTCCCTTGGTGTTCTGCTCATAGGGGTCTTCTGAATCGCTCTTTGTCTGGTGCCTCAAAGTTCAGATTTCTAAACTGAAATTTATGCAAATAAAGACTTTTTTCCATGTTAAATTCACCAATTTCCCTATAAAATATAACACATTAGAAAAATTTAAATTCAAAGAAATGTTCCTTATCTTCCTCATCATTTTAGGGCTACGCTGCCAGACGGGCAGGCAGCATCAACACCCAAGTTTGTGAATCAGATAACTTGTGTAGGATTCTGAAATTGATACCACAGGTGCAGCTACCTAAAATAGTGTATAAGTCTGAGTCCTGTGACCTTCTCAAGTCAAGGTGATCTCAAGGTCAGAGGTCAGGTTTTCTGTAAAATAAGAACAACCCCAGGTTTCTCTTCAGCACTGTAGCGCGGCTGACATAAAGTCAGAATTCTTTTGAGCCAACCATCCCTTTAATGTTAACTAGTAATGACTTCTTCACAAATAACAATTTTATCATTAGAGAAAAAATTACCAATAATCATCCCACAGATGTAATATTATCTGCAGCTACTCTTAGTACCATTGATGTTAAGTTAGACTCTTTTTCTCCAATTGATCTTTCTGAGTTAACTTCAATAATTACTTCCTCCAAACCATCAACGTGTCTTTTAGACCCCATTCCTACAAAACTGCTCAAAGAAGTCCTGCCATTAATTAGTCTTCGATCTTAAATATGATCAACCTATCCCTAATAATCGGCTATGTACCACAGGCCTTCAAGCTGGCTGTAGTTAAACCTTTACTCAAAAAGCCATCTCTAGACCCAGCAGTCTTAGCTAAATATAGGCCAATCTCCAACCTTCCTTTCATATCAAAAATCCTTGAAAGAGTAGTTTCAAACCGCTAACAGATCATCTGCAGAGGAATGGTTTATTTGAAGAGTTTCAGTCAGGTTTCAGAGTTCATCACAGCACAGAAACAGCTTTAGTGAAGGTTACAAATGATCTTCTTATGGCCTCTGACAGTGGACTCATCTCTGTGCTTGTCCTGCTAGACCTTAGTGCAGCATTCGATACTGTTGACCATAATATCCTATTAGAGCGATTAGAACATGCTGCAGGTATTACAGGTACTGTGCTGCAGTGGTTTGTATCATATCTATCTAATAGACTCCAATTTGTGCATGTAAATGGAGAGTCCTCTTCACACACTGAGGTTAATTATGGAGTTCCACAGGGTTCAGTGCTAGGACCAATTCTGTTTACATTATACATGCTTCCCTTAGGCAGCATCATTAGAAGACATAGCATAAATTTTCACTGCTATGCAGATGACACACAGCTCTATCTGTCCATGAAGCCAGATAACACACACCAATTAGTTAAACTGCAGGAACTGTCTTAAAGACATAAAGACTTGGATGGCCGCTAACTTTCTGCTTCTTAATTCAGATAAAACTGAGGTTATTGTACTCGGCCCTGAAAATCTTAGAAATATGGTATCTAACCAGATTCTTACTGTGGATGGCATTACCTTGGCCTCCAGCAACGCTGTGAGGAACCTTGGAGTCATTTGGGAGTATGGGTCAGACAGTGAGTTTACAATTCGTATCAATAACAAAAAAAAAAAAAAAAAAACTACACTCGTTCATAAACACCTATATCCTTCAGAAACCCCACCAGTTCTCTCACCTGTGCCCTACTACCCCCCAACACACCCTTCAGATTAAATACCCCATTTCCCGCTCCTTCAATCTATTCTGCAGAACTTTCCTCTCCACATCATAACCCTTGCACCGCAGTATTACATGCTCTACTGTCTCCACCTCCTCCTGGCACACTCCACAAAGCCCCGTCTCATGTTCTCCTATCATCTGTAGTGTTTTATTTAATGCACAATGTCCCAGTCTAAGCCTGGTAATGACCACCTCATCTCTCCTATTACCCCTATACAACCCACTGTCTGCCACCACCTTCTTAAGATGATACAATTGCCTGCCCTTACTCCCTGAATCCCACCGCTTCTGCCACTCCTGAACAACCTGCCTCCAAACAATACCTTTTGCTTCAGATCCGCTGCTTGTAATTTCCATCTCAGTCCTATTTTTTTCTCTCCCTTTTCTCCGTTAGCATTAGTTTTCCGTTTTCTTCCGTCTTTTTTGTACATCAAGCTGGTTACCGTTACACCATTCACTTCCGGTCACTCAGGAAGTCACCAAGATAAAAGCATAAACCTTATATTACGTGAATATGAGCTAGCTTTACATATCCGCCGTTACACAGAGTATTTAAAAGTATAATGGGAGGCAGAGCCTTCAGTTTTCAGGCCCCTCTTCTGTGGAACCAGCTTCCAGTTTGGATTCGGGAGACAGACACTATCTCTACTTTTAAGATTAGGCTTAAAACTATCCTTTTTGCTAAAGCATATAGTTAGGGCTGGACCAGGTGACCCTGAATCCTCCCTTAGTTATGCTGCAATAGACGTAGGCTGCCGGGGATTCCCATGATGCATTGAGTTTTTCCTTTGCAGTCACCTTTCTCACTCACTATGTGTTGATAGACCTCTCTGCATTGAATCATATCTGTTATTAACCTCTGTCTCTCTTCCACAGCATGTCTTTATCCTGTCTTCCTTCTCTCACCCCAACCAGTCGCAGCAGATGGCCCCGCCCCTCCCTGAGCCTGGTTCTGCCGGAGGTTTCTTCCTGTTAAAAGGGAGTTTTTCCTTCCCACTGTTGCCAAAGTGCTTGCTCATAGGGGGTCATATGATTGTTGGGTTTTTCTCTGTATTTACTGTACAATATAAAGCACCTTGAGGCGACTTTTGTTGTGATTTGGCGCTATATAAATAAAATTGAATTGAATTGAATCGTAAGTCTTGGGAATGCGATAATTTGAGAACAAGGCGCGGTGAATTTAGAAATTTATACCATTTGATTATCTACAAGGAGGACTAGCTCTGGTGGTCATCAATATTTTTTTTTTATTGTTATACTTTTTAAACAGTTTGATCTTAATCCTCTTTACTCAGATGGAAATAGTCCCAACAACTGCTGCTGAAAGTTGTACCAAGAAGAATTAAAGCAAAACTCATGGAGTCATATGGACTGCTCAACGATTGTTTTAGCGTTTCTTTTGTTCTTTTGGTCATAATATTTTGTTACATATATTTTTTTTAACTTTTGGGCGAGGGGGTTGTAGAAGTTGGTTTTGTTAACAGTGTCATGCTTTGAGCTGCATCGCTGGGCTAAACCACAGCTTCATTTCCTCTCAATGTAACCGAGTGGAAAGTTCTGTCAGAGGCATTTTCAGCAATGTTTGAAACCACATCCACCCTCCCTCTTTCACACCAATGACACCCTATGTACCTTTAAAAAAAAAAAAGTATTGATCTTGATAAATATAACTGCACACCACCTAATATTTAGAAGCCCTTGCTTGCGTCTGAAGTGCAGCTGTTGTCTTTATCGTCATCATCATCATCAACTCCTGAGGAATCATAATGAAAACCACTCAGTTCCTTTTGCTGTGCATCCTTGGAGCTGCTTTGTTGTCTGCAGTTAACTGCAACAGTAAGATTACCTTAAATGTCATCATTAAAAGAGAGGTTTTGTTTTTTGAGTAAGTCTAATGAAACGTCTTTTTCCTCAGATGCAAATGGTCCCGACAGCTGCTGTTTCAAGCTGTACCCGGGAAGAATTCAAGCAGACCTCATCAAGTCGTATCGACTGACTGATCACCGATGCCCAAAGTCTGCCGTCATGTAAGTGAAGAAAACTGGGTTTATTTTATTTTCATAATGTTTAACACAAATACTGAAATTACTGTAATGAAAATTATGCAGTATGATCATTGTAACTGGAGAGTTTCTGGACAATTAAAAATTGTCATTTTACACATGATGCTCAGGACATAAAAGTTTGATACTTTTTATTTGAACTTGTATTTGTTCTCCTACTATTGTCTTTTAATTTTATCCTGTAAATGTTCAAGAAAAATGCACAAACTTGTTTTCATAATTTGATCAATTTTACGTGGATGTTTGGCTACTTTGCTTGTAAATTGTTTGAAATACACATTTAAGTGTTTATATTATGACATTTTGTCTACTGGTCATTTAAAAAAAAGTAAGTAAGGCATTCGAAACCACTGAACGGCTACCCTGAGGTACCCCTGAGCAAGGTAACGTCTCTTCACACTGCTCCCCGGACGAATGATTGGTGGCTGCCCACTGCTTCACTAGAGTGAATGGGTTAAATGCAGAGAGTAATTTCCCTACTGGGATAAATAAAAAGTATACATTATTATTATTATTATTATTATTATTATTATTATTATTGTTGTTGTTGTTGTTGTTGTTGTTGTTGTTGTTGTTATTTTTACAACATATTTACTGAGAGAATTTTGAAGCTTATTTAAAATTCAGATTTCAGAATTTCCACCTTTTTGTTTCAGCTTCATTACCAAAAAGTCTCGTTCAGTATGTGTGGATGCGTCTGCCTCCTGGACCCAACGCATCATGAAAAGACTGGACCAGAGCTCTTTCTGAACCAGCTGCCTGCTCATCCTTACACATTGTTCTGCTTTATCAGATAATATCATATAAAACGCATGCAAACTTGATTTTATAATGACAGTTGGTCCAAATTTTATCTTTCAAGCGATTATAAGCCTGAAATAATCCACTGAACAGTCACGCCCTTTGATTGTGTAATGTCTCGTGGATGCTTTGTGTTTTATATATTATGCTCCAAAATAAACACCTCACAAATACGACAAAGAGTCTGAAACTTTTTTCTGTTCTTCGTTTCTTTGAAGCTTTAAGACTTGTCAAGTCTAATTTTCCTTTGATACAGTTTAAAATAAGGTTTTCTAAATAAATAACACATTTTATAAAATGTTCTGATGGAATATTTAGCAGTAATATATACAGTGATGAAGGATCGGGGCCTGTGGGGGTGGGGGATCCAGGGTAAGGGTAACACTCAAACCCACTCAACACTGAAATCCACTGCCGTTCATCCAACAGGGTCCACCAGAAACAAGAAGGGGTCCAGGAAGATCTGTACAGAGAAAGGTTAGGAAAGGTTCGTTAGAAAAACATGAACAGATTCAAAAAGAGCACCGGGGCTACACTAACTGAGGTAAATGCAACAATGCAGTGAAAAACGTCACCTCGCCATTGGCTTACTTGGTGGCAGGAGCGTGCAAAGTGCTTTGAGTTCCTGCAGTCTGAACAATCTTGTTCCAGAGTGCATCTATAGTAAAACTGACCTGTCTCATTCTTTCATTTAGAAGTTGATTTTGTACTTTCTATAGAATCAATTCTGCTCTGTATCCCCTGACTATAGATCCAAGGTGCAAACTCTTGGGAACAAGTCTGCTTTTGGCTGCAGCTTAGGTTGAAACTGAGATGCTTTCAACCTAAGCTGCAATATAAAGCACCTTGAGGCGCTTTATATTGCGGCCAGTGCCGTCCTCTATGCAACCTCAGTGCTGAGATTACCCAAATGCACCACTGAACGGCACAAGAAACCGACGTCTGGTTCAATCCCAGAAGGAGACATGAATTGCTTTAGGGTTGTGTCAGGAAGGAGATCTGTTGTAAAAACTCAAATCAAATATGCAGAGCTACCTGCTGTGGTGGCCACTCATGAATAAAGGAGCAGCTGAGAGTAACTCCATCTATACATTACCATGGAAAGTGTTTAATTGGCAAGTGGCTTCAATTTTCACAATGATCCCAGACACACTGCCAATGCAGTATAAGTGCACATGGATACAAAATTACACAATAAAACACCACGTGGCATGGATTGGCCTCCTCAGAGTTCAGACCCGGTAATATAGATCAAGCAAGTCAGTTTAGGCTCAGTGTAAACCAGGAAAAACTGTTTATATTTAGATACTGGGTGCCACTGTCATGGTCCTCCAGTCCTCTCTGGTGCTGTTTTCGTTGTTTCTCCTTCTTCTTCACTCCTTCTTGCCAGGGCAACTCATGGGCTGTATCCCAATTCAGGGTCTGCAGCCTTAAAGGCCGCATTTTAAGGCCGATTATGTCACCGCGACGCGACGAAGGCTGTCCTAATTCGAAGGCTGTTCGAAATGCGGCCCTCAAACGCATCCTTAATTTCCCTGAATTTTAAGGACATGGCAGTGTAGACTTCGTGGCCCAACATATCCCAGAATGCATAGCGTGGCGGTGGGTGTGGATAATTTTGCCAAAAAAAACGGCGGATGAGGGGCGCCCGAAGAGTAAACTTTTAAAAGTACTGAATATTATGTCACTTATTTATGTGCAAATGTTTAATAACGAAGAACATTAAAACATTACTGTTGGCCACATGTCGGCAAAGTTATGTGACATTAGTGACGTTTGTACTAACTTTGTTTTACAGCCTTTACTTTAAAATATACGCCGTTCAATAGCTGACCTTAATCAGAGAATGATCAAAGCTCATGTAGAAACAAACAAACAAATGAACAAAAGATTTTCTCCTTCATTTCTGTCAAACAAAGCTGTATGAAACGTTTCCAGCTGTTAGTATCATGGTTGCTAGGCAACCTGGGCAGCGCAACGGAGGCTACACCGTCCCATTTCACAAGCCTCGCACTTCCGGCCTAGCGGTCTTTAAGTACGCGGCCCTTGAGGATTGTTGAGGCTGCGTACTTTAAGGCTGCAGACCCTGAATTGGGATACAGCCATGGTCCCCGCCTTGATCCTCCGCTCCTGGTCGCAATTACTCACCTGCCTTTCATCATTTGTGATTGGTGCTGGCACTTTAGGAGGAACACCCTTAAATTGGTTCAGGAGTATGAAAGGACTCAAGCAAACTAGTGCTTGATTCCTTTCAAGCACTAGTTTGAAAGGAATCAAACTAGTGCTCACACCATTGTTTTTCTTGTGACATTACCAATAAGTTTGATGTGTCACATAGCCCTCTTCCTATTGAAAAAACAAAAGTTGTATCCAAGATGGCCGACTTCTAAATGGCCTCCATGGTCACCACCCATCTTGAGAAGTTTGCCCCCTCACATATACTAATGTGGCACAAACAGGACTTTAATATCACCAACCATTCCCATGTTATTACGGTGTATCAATATAAATGGCCCACCCTGTACATACATACTAAAGTCTATTTTCTTTTCTTTTCCTATATAATTGTTGCAGAATTGGCTGAAATCGTTTGATTCTATAACCTGTAAAAACTTGAGATATGTAATTTTGTGAAAAATTATGGTGTCATTGTACGGCATCATACTAAAAAAATAAAAAAGTGTGTTGTACAGCTCTCTTCATGCCCTTTCATATGAAATATTCCTCGACATGGTTTCTTGAAACATTTTTTCAAATTTAACTTTGACCTTGGGCTCTAACAATGAAGGTCAGGGTCAAATGCTTAGACATCCTAGTTACACATGTCCCACAAGGCCTTGTATGTTGTTGTGAAGTCTGAAGTCGATCCATAAACAATTGTGGGTAGTACAAAGGTTTTAATGATTAGCACATGTGGTGTGACCTTGACACTACACTTGTACAACCGTTAAAGAGTTGTTCTGTGCTAAATGTGTTATTCATGATGCAACATCATGTGACAATAAGACTAACACTTCTGTGTAACAGTGACTGGCTTTCGGCAGTTTAGAAGGGAAAAAACATGGATGATCTGATATCCTCGTGTTGGTGTTGTTCCCAGATCATCATGAAAATGTTGTTCCAGGTTCAACATTGCAAGTGACCAATCACATTGTTGTGACGTTATTCTTTTGCGCGCTGAGCCATTCGTGCATTTATGAAATTCCAATGTTGCAAGGACAATATCAGTTCTGCTTACCGTTTATTAAAGGGTTAGGGTTAGGGTTAGGGTCAGGGTCCGTTGATCAGCGGACAGAGGCGGTTTCTCGAAGCTTAAGTGCAGTTTTTTTGTTTTAAGGCGGTTTTTCCCAAAGTCGCAAAAGTATGACGTCACAACATTGTGATTGGTCACTTGCAATGTTGATCCTGGAACAACATTTAGTACGATGATCTGGGAACAACACCAACACGACGATATCAGATTGTGCAAAAAACACTGCCATCATCAGGCCAAACTTGAAATTTCACAATTAGCCTCTACAAATTTTATTCTGCAAATTGTCGTTGAGGCTTTGTGAAGGCAACTGTACATTGTAGCTATACGCTTCTTCTTGCTGGGTTAAGAACATGGATTTTATTAGGTTTTTTTTAATATGCATTATGGAATGTTTATTCCCTTGAAAGTGGAGAAAATAATCAAATATTCAAAGTCAAAGTCAAATTTATTTCTACAGCACATTTATAAACAACAGCTGTTGACCAAAGTGCTGTACATCTAAAAGAATATAAGACACTCTTGTGCTATACATTGTTTGTGTGAGAGATAAAGGACTCTATGAATGTTTCTTAATCACTTTCAGTGCTTTTAATAAGTTTAGAAAAGACTAAATAAATAATAATAATAAATCTTCAAAAGTTCTGCCATATGCCATCTGCTTGCAAACTAACAGAGGTTAGTGCTTAAAAATCAACATATGAATGTTCTACAGAGAAAGAGTCCATTTGGATTTTTTTCAACCCACTTTTTGGACTTTTACTGTCATCTATATTAATATGTGATCACATTTCATTTATATTTGTAGTTGTTTCACCTAAAAATGTCCTATATAAATAATCTCAACTGGAGATCTGGTTTCTAAACGGGACTGTAGCTGTCATAACTTCTTTGTACCAATAGGTGTCAGTGTGACCATGGTTTGGCCTGACGATAGCAGTCCAACTCAACTCTTCCAGGAAGGCTTTCTAGAAGCGTTAGCAGCGTATTTACCGGAACTCCAACCAAAACAAAAGCACAAAAGGACAAAAAAATAGGAAAATGACAAAAGGAACAGGAAGTGAAAGAACTAAATGAAAAGATAACATAGACTTGAATAGACTAAATACAAGGGAACTGACACGGGAGGAAGGATTCCACTGCAATCATGTCATATGTTCAAACTTTGTACCATAAAGTTTTTAAGCAAATTGGAGCCAATCAAGCAGAAGGTCTGTGTTGGTTTGAGATGTAATTACTTTCTTTGTTGTCATATTTTGTTGAATTTTAACATGTTTAAATTATGTGTTTAACTTATTAATAAGTGAAACCAAAAATCCTTAATTGTGCATTATTTACAACAATATTAATAACATCCAGCCAAATATACTCAAAGACAAGCTCACAGAGATGGAAGAAGATTCCTCATTTGTTTCGTGGACCACAGACTACCTGACAGAAAGGCCAAAGTTTGTCAGATTGGGGAACTTTCCAGGACATTAATGAGCAATATTGTTTTCAATCTCACTCCATTCTCATCAATGTATATACCAAGGGCGTAGATTTGGTTTTGGCATTGGCGGGGACGGATGATTCAACCACCAAACCCTGCCCTGTTTCTCCCCCCCCCCCCCCTTTTTAAAAAAAGGAGAGATATACTTGCCTACATATGTTATTCTACATGCTTTTAAACCATTTAAAATTACAATTCATAGTTTTATATGTGACTTATATAATGTTAAATTACTTAAGTATTTTAGGCTTTAGTTTACTTCAGCCATATTCCATATAAATCAGGTATCATACAAAAATAAAAATACAGTCATGACAGTAAAAGAAATGACTTTAAGGACTTAACAACATTACTTCAGTTATACTGCACCAACATCTCTGATACATTCTATTCATTTAAATAGAAAATGTACATGTAAAATTATACCGCCAATAATATCTCATGTTTCAAATATAATGACTCAGTGTAGATTCATCATTTTGAGGTGTTGTTTTGTTTTATTTGCAGTGTTTGTGCAGAGAAGAAGCACCAGCATCTCTGATGAAGAAATCCTGTTGAGAGAGTTTTGTATTCAGCCTCCACCTGACATAAACTGGATATCAAGTGTACCACCAGTCTACATCCCTGATAATAAAACCAACTCCACCAACACAACCTTAAAAAGTAAGCTTCCTTTCTGCTTTTATCCCTGCTCAAATCAGAATCAAGACTCTACAGAAGAAGCATTCAAGACACTAGAGGCTAGGGTCTTGAATGCTCTGGAGATCAATATGTACCAAACCACTGACTATTTAGTTCTATAGAAAATGGTGTAAGAGGGCCTATAGTGTTTTGAGAGGTTTAATGTTCCTGGAAAGAAGTTTAAAGTAAGCTTAAAGAGTAACTTGTTCCTACCTGATGTTTGCAAATCCATAGAGTTAAACAGTGGTGTCCTGTATTTCAACCCTTAGGAGACCTGGATGAGACAACAGCAACTAATTCTCCTGTAGTGGAGCTGAAGGTCTCAGGCGTCACCACACCCTCAGAGACAGTTTCTTACAGCAGCTCTGCAGCTCCTCGTGTTAGAGTGAAACAACAACGTGTTAGGGTGAATGAACCTTTCCAAGCAGAATATCCTTCTGGTAATGGTAAGTTAGTGTGCTGCTGTTTTCATTGTTTTTATTCTAATATGTGGATGAACATCATAATTGATAATAAATAATTTGCATACCCTCTTGTTAAATTATGTAGTTAGGTAATTATCCATCCATCCATCCCCATATCCGATCATGGTATGACAGTGTGAACAGCACAAATCCAATATTTTCAAATCCGATCTGGGTCACTTTCATATGTGGTACTGAATCCGATACATATCTGAAAGTGACTGCTGTTTGAATGGTCATGTCGCATTAAATCTGTCTTTTACGTCACTGACAAAAGACAGACGCCAATTATCAGCGCCGGAGAAGACATCGTGAACGCTTCGTGGCCATCCAGTGAAACTGTTGGAAAGACAATGTTAGATAAACTGCCATCCATCCATCCATTCGCTTCCGCTTACCCTTTTCAGGGTCGCAGGGGGTGCTGGAACCTATCCCAGCTGTCATAGGCGGGGTACACCCTGAAAAGGTCGCCAGTCTGTCGCAAGGCTAACACACAGGGACAGACAACCATTCGCACTCATGGTCAATTTAGATTTTTCAATTAACCTATCCCCACAAAGAGATTAGAGGTTAGATAAAGTTGTAAATTTTATTTGTTCTGTATAATCTGCAGATTCTGATAGAAATCTGCAACTATCCTTTTAAGCACCGCTCCTCCCTAAAACAGCAATAAGGATAATTATTAGGCCATATGTAAATAACAAAATAACTTAAAGCAAAATTGGGAAACGTAAAGTCCGAAACAAGTCTTTGTATTAACGGCCATCAGTCAAACAATACTGTTTGCTCTGGGTCTAATCAGAGCACGTTGTGTGTGACATCTTCTTTTGCGCATGTGGGCCGCTTTGAGGGTTCACACTAGAGCGCGTTTGCTTTCACATTTATTTGTAGTGTGAACAAGCAAACAAAAAAATGGTATTTGATCAAAAAAATCCGAATTGAGCATTAAGACCTGCAGTGTGAACGTAGCCATAATCTCTCCAGCATGTCCTGGGTCTGTCCCAGGGCCTCCTCCTGGGGGGACGTGCCCAGAACACCTTACCCAAGAGGCATCCTTATCAGATGCCCGAACCACTTCAACTGGCTCCGTTCATTGTGGAGGAGCAGAAGCTCTACTCTGAGCGACTCCCCGATGGATGAACTTCTCCCCCTATCACTAAGGGAGAGGCCAGCCACCCTTCGGAGGAAGCTCATTTCTGCCGCTTGTATCTTCAATCTCGTTCTTTAGGTCACTACCCACAGCTTGTGGCCATAGGTGAGGGTAGGGACGTAGATCGACCGGTAAATTAATAATAATAATAATAATAATAATAATAATAATACATTTTATTTATAAAGCGCCTTTCAAGACACCCAAGGACACTTTACAATAGAATAAATCACATAATGGAAAAATGACAAAATGAAGAACAATAAAACAAAAGCACAAGATAAAATTAACAAACAGTGGATTCACAGTGAATATGCAGATTTGAACAGATGAGCAGCTAAAAACTCTGCTTCCCATGGTGGTGAGGTGGAAGGTAGGCACAACAAGCTGGATAGAAGAAGAAGATCGAAGTGAGCGGGCAGAAAAGATAGTGCTTAACAAGTCAGAAAGGTAAGAAGGTGCGAGGTTATGAATGGCCTTGAAGGTGAGCAGAAGAAGTTTGTTTATTATCTGGATTTTCACAGGGAGCAGTGAAGTTCCTGAAGAACAGGGGTGATGTGCTGGTAGGAGGGGGTTCTAGTAATAATGCAAGCAGCAGAGTTCTGAACCAGTTGAAGCTTATGGAGTGATTATTGGAGGAGACCATGCAAGAGAGAATTGCAGTAGTCAGTACGGGAGGTAACAAGACTGTGGACAAGAATGGTTGTAGACTGGGTGGAAAGAGAAGGACGTAATCTGTTAATGTTACGTAGATGGAAATAGGCACAACGGGTGAGTTTATTGATGTGAGATTTATAGGAAAGTGAACTGTCTAGGATGACACCAGAGCTTCTAATCTGAGGATAAAGGAAAACTGTGGAGTTATCGATAGTGAGTGAGAAATGATTTGGTTGGATTTGGTGCAGATAAGGAGGATTTCAGTTTTGTCCTCATTTAGCTTTAGAAAATTAGAGCTAAAACAGGATTTTAATTCGAATAGACATTCTGTACGGAAAGAAGGTAGGAGGGAGGAATCAGGTCTGCAGGAGAGATATAACTGGGTGTCATCAGCAAAAGAGTGAAAGTGAAGATCAAATTTGCAGAAAATGGCACCTAAAGGGAGGATTTATATTATGAAGAGAAGAGGGCCTAAGACCAAGCCTTCGGGTACACCAGAAGTGACTGGGAATAGATGAGAGCGGAATGTTTTCAGTTGAATAAACTGGAAGCGGTCAAGGAGATATGATTGAAACCAGGCTAGCGGTGTGTCAGAGATGCCATACGAGGAAAGTCTGCTTAGAAGGATGGAGTGAGAGATGGTGTCAAAGGCTGAGCTTTGATCCAGAAGGACGAGAATGTTGAGAAGACCAGAGTCAGTGGTTCCCAAACTTTTTTTTGCTAGGAAAATGTTTGTTTCTGTTTCTATGCGTTTGGGCCTTTCGTCCACACGTAAACAGCGTTTTGAATCACCGAAAACTGAGATTTTTTAAAACTCCTTTTTTGCGTTCACGTGTGGACGAGGAATACAGAGTTTGTCACGCAACGTCAAAGGTATGTGCCTTTTTTCACGTCATGCTGTGCGCCACGTTATTGTTTACATGAGATGAATTGCAGAATAGCAGATAGAGACAAAGTACTATTAGTGTTAATCTGACTATCTTCAGCTTTTACACGCTTACATATACACATGCAGTTACTGTCCCTCCATTTAGAAAGGCAGAAGTGTCACAGTGTGATAATTCTATGTGTAGTTGTTTTTTTCTTGTGTAATAATATTCAACATTGTTATCAATACATTTCTCAAAAAATGCCTCTCTGTGCAAAATAGGTTTAAAAACATAAACAGCTGTGGGATACTGTTTGTCTGAGCGGGTGGCTGTAGCTCAGGTGGCAGAGCAGGTCAGCCACTAATCAGAAGGTTGGTGGTTCGATCCCTGGCTGCATGCCAAATATCCTTGGGATATTAACATAATTAATTAAGATATTAACCCTATGTTTGCCTACTGGTGGTGGTCAGAGGGCCCGGTGGTGCCAGTGTCCGGCAGCCTCGCCTCTGTCAGCGCCAGGGCAGCTGTGGCTACAATGTAGCTTGCCATTGCCAATGGGTGAATGACTGAATGTAGTGTAAAGCGCTTTGGGGTCCTTAGGGACTGAGTAAAAGCTATACAAATGGTAAATGCAGGCCATTTACCATTTGAACCGGGGGAACAAATTGTGGCAGGATCAGCCTGATGTTATTTGTATTCCACTGTAACTTTACTGTATGAGATCTCCAAAATGTCAGGAGTAGTTATTTATTACAACAAGTGTTTGTGAACTAAAAATCAAGAATGTGGGATACTGTTTGTCCGTGATCTGGAGAGCCCAGCGCTGCTCCTGACTCAGGGGAAACTAATTCTGCAGGGGAGACCTATCTGTCCATTATGCTAGCAGTGTCCAAGTGTTTTTTTTTTCCTTTTCATACCCCCCCCCCCCCTGCAATGGCTCTGTGCCCCCCCCCCCCCCAGGGGGCGGGCCCCACACTTTGGGAAGCTCTGGATTAGAAGATCATTATTGACTTTTTTTTTTTTTTTTTTTTTTTTTTTTTTGCCTGTCCCATTTGGTTCTTTAGCCGTCAGAATTGTTGTCTGAAGACCAACAAGGATACCCAATGGATTTATTTTGCCAAATGGATCATCATGGCATTGCCGTATTGGTCCATTTGATCGACCTTTGTTTTTATTATTTATTTTATTTTATTTTCAGTTGTTACAGACGGGACAGGCATGAGTGAGGGATAGGAAAGGGAGAAAGAAAGAGGAAGGAAAAGAAAAACAGAAGGGGAGAGGGACAGTGAGAAAGGGGGGGGAAAAAAATATCTCCGGGATCACCTGTTGAGAGAAAAAGAATAGAAACAAGCAAAAAAAAAAACAAAACAAAGCAACATACTATACACAACACCATCGCATTAATCTAGCTAAGTGTAAACAGCAGTAAATACTAAATATTGAATGTTGTTGTGCAGCACGCAGGACAGACAGCGCACAATGTGCTTTTGAAGTAGCAGCCAAGAAAGGTGTGATTTAAGTCTACAAACAGTGAACACCTGTGTGCACACCTGTGTGGATCGGCGCGCTTGTATTCAAATGATCATCATCATTATTGACTTTAAGTAAAGCAGTTTCTGTACTGTGACATGAACGAAAACCAGATTGAAATCTCTCGTAGATATTGTTATCAACCAGGTGTGAATGAAGTTGAGCTGCAACTACTTTTTCAAGTATTTTAGAGATGAAAGGTAGCGTCCACATCACTGCAGCCACAGCACCAATCCATCTGCTGATCTCCGGCTCACTTCTCCCGTAACTCGTGATCAGGACCCCGAGATACTTGATCTCCTCCGCTTGGGGCATGAACTCCCTGACCCCGAGTGGGCACTCCACCCTTTTCTGGCTGAGGACCATGGCCTCAGGTGGTGGTGGGAGGTGTGATGATTCTCATTCCCATAGCTTCACACTGAGCTGCAAACTGTTCCAGTGTGAGCTGGAGGCCATCACCTCAGAACCACATCATCTGCAAAAAGAAGAGATGAGATTCTGAGCCCACACAAGTGAAAGCCATCCGCCACTTGGCTACGCCTAGAAATTCTTTCTATAAAAATTCTGAACAGAATTGGTGACAAAGGTCAGCCTTGATAGAGTCCATCACCCAGTGGGAACGAGTCCGACTTATTGCCGGCTATGTGGACCAAGCTCTTACAACAGTTGTATAGGGATCGAATGGCCCGACATGGTCGAATGCCTTCTCCAAGTCCACAAAACACGTGTTGGGCAAACTCCCATGCGCCCTCAAGTATCATTGAGAGGATAAAGAGCTGGTCAAGTGTTCCATAACCAGGAAGAAACCGCATTGTTCCTCCTGTATCTGAGGTTCGATTAATGGGTGGACTCTCCTTTCCAGCACCCTGGCATAGACTTTCCCAGGGAGGCTGAGGAGTGTGATCCCCCCATAGTTGGAACACACCCTCCGGTCCCCTTTCTTAAAGAGGGGAACCTCCATGCCGATCTGCCAATCAAGAGGTACTACCACTGATTTCCACGCAACATTGTAGAACTGTGTCAACCAGGACAGCCCAACAAAATCCAGAGCATTCAGGAACTCAGGGTGGACCTCATCCAACTCCCTTGAAATGCTGTTGAAGCTCTGCCGGAGGTGTGCGTTGAAGATCTCACGGACTGGGGGCTCTGGCAGGCGTTCCCAGTGCACCCTCACTATATGTATAGGTACGCCATGTATGTCCAGCGTCCTCCTCCGCCACCTGATCCAACTTACTACCAGGTGGTGATCAGTTTATAGCTCAGCCCCTCTCTTTACCCGAGTGTCCAGAACTTGTGGCTGCAGGTCTGGTTGTATGATTACAAAATTGATCATCGACCTGCGGCCGAGAGCGTCCTGGTGCCACGTGCACTTACGGACACGCTTATTTAATTATCTAATTAAATCAAAAGTTTCTGATTTTTGTGTACATATTTTTTTCCTGCATTATTTTCTTTGTATACAGCTACATAGTTTAGTCTTGTATTTCAACCCTTAGGAGACCTGGATGAGACAACAGCATCTACTTCTCTTGTACTGAAGCTGAAGGTCCCAGGAGTCACTACACTGTCAGAGACAGTTTCTCACAGAAGCTCTGCAGCTCCTGATGTTAGAGTGACACAACAACCGAATGCTCCTTTCCAAGGAGATCAACATATGCGATATCCTTCTAGTAACAGTAAGTTTGTGTGCTGCTGCTTTCCCTTTCTGTATCAAAAAACATGGAAGAATATTTTGTGAATCCTTTTGTACCAGCACTAATTAATTTTACATTGCTCAGAATCCTCATATCAGTAGTATTTTAATTACTTTTAGCATTAGTCATATATTAAACGAACAATCAGTTGACACCACCTCTACTACACCAGACTACTACGTCTGGAAGTGATCAACAAAATGAACAAACTCATTTGTTTTCATGGTTTGATGAATTTTGACATGTTTCACTACTTTGCTTCCCTAATATGTTACTACACAACACTACTGCAAGGAAAGGGTTTAAAATACACATTTAGGTATTATATATGACAGCCTATTTGTCATTTATGCAATATATATTTATTGAGATATCATTTTGAAGCTGGTTTTATTCAATGTGTATTTACTGTAAATACTGTTTATTCAAACAGTGTTTTTTCTGAAAGAAAAGGTGTGCAAACTAGGACATATTTTTATATAAAATTAAATATTACACTTTTAAAAAATTGTAATATACAAAAACATTCATTATTCTTACTGTGACTCTTGGTTTATAAAGATTTCTTACTGTCTTATATTTTAAAACAGTTTAATACATTTCTTAATGTTCTTTGTCCAGAATGTTGCCTCAGGTTCTATCGTGGAAGAATTAAACCAGGTTTATTCAGCTCATATTACATTACTGATCCACGGTGCCCAGAGTGTTCGCCCAGGGTGCCAAACAGGCTAGGACCGCCACTGATAGTGCAGACTTACATCTTGTTTTGGTGGAACTGAGAAATATATTGGAATGACTGAGAGTTCGTACAAATCCATTTTCAGAGCCTATGATCAGGGCTGCAGGTCAACAGAGTCGTTCTCTACCAAATTTGACAGTAAGTGTGAAAATAAGGCAAACACACACACACTTCTGTTTAACTGACTGGCTTTTGGCAGTGTAGGTGTGAAAAACCACTGCCATCATCAGGTCAAATTTGAAATTGCTACATTTATGTTAACATAAACCGAGGCTCTGTGATGACATGGCGTGCTCTTCTGGGTGCACCTACAACCATGACTGAATATGTTGCTAAGAAAATTAATATTATTATTATTTAATTATTTATTAAGTGGGTTATACACCCTGTAATGTTTATGGCTCTGAAAGAGGGGCAGGTCATCCAATATTCAGAAAATCAGTGGATCAGTCCCAGGTTCCTCCATTCTGCATGATAAAGTGCCCGTGGGTAAGGCAGTACACGCCACCTAGCCCCCTAAGCACTAGGAAGTGTTTGAAGCATTAAATGAATGTGTCATGAACACTTTAAGAGCTTAAGGTTAGAATATATATAAAGAAACCATGTCCTTGTAAAATATCATGGGTTAGTGCTGAAAAATTATGAAATGAATATACTACACAGTTGATTTGGGGTTCCCCGTTTTGTTTTCAGATTTGACTTTCATTTATATTAATATGTGATCAATGGTGTGATTTTTGTGAGTTGTTAATAAGACTGTGGTTGCTATGGCTGCTGCTTTTGCAGCTTTGTCAGCAAAATTGTTTCCCTTTGTAATTTCAGAGTCATCCTTCTGATGTGCTGCACATTTGCAAATTGCTAAATGTCGCATCACATAAGGAGTTTCGTCCCATGTAAACAGATGTGATAAAACCTTCCTCCACACACTAGAAATAAGAAACTAATTTCAACCCTCTGTTACATCTTATTCACTTATTTTATAATCCAGTCATTTTTCCAAATCTAGTATCAATCAACTAATTTGCATATCAGCTTATAATGCGCTAAGTTGACAGGTCAACAGAGATGCACGTTCAAAATATTATCACAAAAGAGAATTTCCTTCATACAGTAAATTACTTGTGTTGCATCAATCAAACAGAAAGCATCTCACAATTTATTGTATTACCAACTAAATTTATTGTCTGATTACTGCTTGGTCATACCAGACTCTGTCTTTATTTTTTTCTTCTGTTTTCACAAACGTTTCACCTATTGTCAAGCTGAAGAGTTAAATGGCAGCAGTGGATAAATTCAGCATTTGATAACAAAACTCAGTTAAGTTTTCCCTGCTTTAACAGCAATGGGAGATATAGGCGCATATATAGTGTGTGCTATAGTGTAAGCTGTTCTTCATTGCATGTATGTGTGTTAGTACACTTGCATGCAGGGCCTGTGGGCCTGTCTCACCCAAAAGGGCATTTTCTTAACAGTTGCCTTTCTCTCGCGTGTGTTAAGAAAGACAAATGTGCTTGTAGCAGTTGTGAGATTATTATGCTGTTATATATGACATTATACCTATAATCAAAATGAGTACTGATACTGCTGTAGGCCACATCATACTTCTTGTGTAATCAGTATGTAGTTTTAGTTTGCATCATACTTCTAAGTTAAAAGAATGTGAAAATCATTAGATTTATTAGATAGGTTTGTATTATCCTATACTGCTGATTTACTGTGAGTTCTTTGTGAATTTCCCATTACGTGGTAGCTACTCGGTGCTTGCTTGGAAGTTTAGGGGGGTTTTTTTTTTCGCTTTAAAAAGAAGTTTTCTTCTCACGCACAACGGACGCTAATGTTTTCGTCACTTTTTATGGAATCAAACTCAAAATAAGGTCAGTACTTCCACGTTTTAAACGCTGCACGCTCATACTCTCTCCCGCACTCGATATATGATCCACTGTTGATCTGCACACAGCTGTTGTCACGAACGTCGCACTCGCTTACGTCACTGTCATGAGACATTCTCGCAAAAAAAAAAAAAAAAAATCACGGTTTAGTAACGCAGCGTTCCTACGGGAAAGTAACGGTAATCTAATTACCGTTTGCAATAGTAATCCTTTACTTTACCCGTTCCCTGAAAAAAGTAATCAGATTACAGTAACGCCCATCTCTGGTGGCCAGTCACTAAAATGTCATCTACGTTAGAGTAGAGCGTTTGATAAGTCTATCACTGTTCTTTTGGAGTGACTTTATTCAGTATAGTGTGAGGATTTGCTACTACTGGTAGTATCATTTCAGTGATTTCATTTATTGCTCGCAGATCATGCAGTAGACGGCATTTTGCAGTATTAGCTTTCTTCACCACTTAAACAAAACATCACTCTTTGTTTGCCTTATTATTATTATTATTATTATTATTATTATTATTATTATTTTAAATTTTCCTTTCTTAAAAACAGAAAATGAAGTTGTAGTTGTTCTTTGCTGAGAAACACAAACCCCCCCTCCCTTTTTTTTAAGACAAGAAACTAAGTTTTAACTTTTCTGATTTGTCACCTAAAACAAAGCAGACAACACAGCTCTCAGCTGGCTCTGAACTTATCATCATCAAGGTCACATGTTGAGAGCCTTCTCAACTGTGACTTCAGAAGTCACAGTACTCCTCACTCAAGCAACACGTCAAAAAACAAAACAAAAACTCAGCACACTACACAGAGAACAACAGTCAAGACACAACTGAAGATGTTGTTCTTCTTTGTTCTCCTTGAACTTTAGAATAAACTTCTTCTGCATTAGTAAATCATATGCCTAATCATTATATGTCACTGTGATCCACAAGTGTGATCACAAATTTATTTATTTTTCAACCCAACAAAACAAGACAAGAACAAAACAAAAACAGATTGCTGATGGCATGAACACTTTACACACATGAGTCAGGATGCAAAAAAGGCTGCTACCAAAGGCAAATCAGAAGTGTGAGGGAAGAAAAACTGAGCTCACAGACAGCTGCATGTTTTTGAGCTTTCATAGCATGCAGCTCCTGCTCTAAAAAATATGTTACTTGCTCATCAGCTTAGCAGTGACCACATATTTAATTCAGCTTCTCAATTTTGTATCTTTAGCTGTTGTATACAGGCTTATTAGTTGTTAGTATAAGTGTGCTCTATATCTCAATAATGTCTCATCTAGGATGCCAGGTTTTCAAGCAGGTCAAGTGCCTCTATGCACTTAATTAGTTTAGATATTTTCTTTATTTTCTTCATCTCATATGTCATTGTACTGAATTTGAGCAACCAACCTTAAGCTTAATGCAGACTGCTTTTAACAGTTATCCACCTCACATCATAACTGACTGAGGTGCCTCTTCATATTAATATTATTTCATTATTAATGCTTATTATTTTTATATAAACAGCAATAGTATATTAAAATATTTTATTTATATTTTATTTTGTCTCCACCAAGGGCTGCGGGTGATCTGCAGTTTCACCCTTTCCAACCTGGAGACATTTTCCTTTTCACACACTTTCCTTGGCCTGAACAATGACACAACCTTTAATATACCTTATGCATCTCTCTATTTCATTTAATATGTGTTTGTGTGAATTATCTGCTTTCATTCATTCTATTCATTCTGGGCATGGTCTTCATCCCAACTATGTTTCATTGTTAATACCAGGTTACAGGTTGTTATCCTTGCTATTATTAGTTTGAATACATTAAAGATAAGATCTAATGTAATTTAGCCTTTTGTTTATTTTACTTTATTCCTCTTGTATTTATATTTATTCAGTCGGGTCTGTTTCCAACCCTTTTTAAACTACTTTGATCTCTAATTTTCACTTGGTGAGGGATTATTACGTTCTTCCTAGTCTGAACTGCTCTCTTCACCTGAGCTGCTATCCTATTCTGAGTTACTGTCTTCTTTGTTTCTTACAGTCACGTACAAAATGTCCCTCTTTTCCACACCTCCAGCATGTAGTGCTAAAGTCACTGTTTGGGTGTGTGTGTTTAGGTCTGCCTCTACCTCTTGCTCTTCCACTATGCATTCCTCTCCCTTTCTTTTGCATTAGTCCTGCTCCGGCTTGTTGTTTTTCTAAAAATTTCTCATCAGGTGTTAATTTTGCTTGTTTATTCTCCATTTTCAAAGATTTTGCTGGGCCGTCATTGGCACGCTTGACTTCAGAGTGGTTTACTGATACACCCTCCTACTCCACTCTAAAAGTGAAGCGGTATCAGTTTTATGAGATGAAACTATACCGTTCTCCTTTGTCACCAGTACGTGAGCCTCAGCAAAGAAAACATAAAATGGAAGTAGTTCAGCAGCGTATTGTGCTATAAAATTAACTTACTTCCAGACACATACACACATAGACATTTGCGCGCTTTTACAATTTGTTACGAAGTAATTACGGCTACCTCTAAAACCTAAGTCTAATTCGGTTCCTTTCGGCGAATCCTAACCTATTTTATTTTTCTATGTTGTTTGTTACTTTAAACCTTTGCGGCGGTTTTATATACCAAAATAGTGTTTCTCACCCTTGGACGTCTCACTGGTGGTTCGGATCATCAGACTGAATCCCACCGCCGTGGACCAGACTATAAACACCGGCCCCAAATTCCCATCCTCGTCTAAGAGGGCTGTGCACAGACTTCGGTGCTGGCTTCCCACGGCGTCAGGAATCAGTCCTGCCCAGATCCTGGAACGGAAGTCACAGATAACAGTTCTGATGTTTCTGATCTGGCTCGAAGGACCAAAATAATGTCAAGAGATGTATTCTAAAACACTTCTTCAGCTGAGAATCAGAGAGGAGAAACACACAGTTTTACTTGCTAGCAAGGGCAGTCACAGAGCTCTCGCATAGGAGTGAGGGCTCCGAGACTCGCAGCTCTGCCACTGCCCTGGTCTTTATTTATACATCAGTGGGTGTTTGTTCCTTACATTGGAATGTGGATGTGTATACGTTGGAATGTGGATGTTTATATGTGTGTGTGCGTGTGTGGTCAGAGTGTGACCCCAGAAAGACTTCCCTAAACCTGCTTTTCTGGAAGTCCAACAGTTCATCTAAACAAAAGGCACTTAGACTAAAACTGACATAGCTACGTTTATCCTACCATAAAACAACAAGAGAAGGTACGACCTCTCCCATGCTCCCAGGATGTGGGTGTGAATGCCAGAGCTCTCTGGAATGCACACAAAGCCTTTGCAGACTATTAAGGATCGCACATCCTATCACTACCATATGCAAACTTATATTATTAAAAGATTATACTGACTACTAAGTACAATTTTCTATTGACACATTCCATTTGCATTAACAGAACGAAAATGGTTGAAAAAAAAGAAAAGTGAAGTGGCCACAAATGGCCAGGATAGAGCCCAGAGGGTTAATTTCCCCAACTTCCCTTTAAAATATAGCACTTTTGAAAAATTTGAATACAAGACAATGTTCCTAATCTTCCTCATCATTTTGGTGCTACCCTGCCAGACAGGTAGGCAGCAACAGCATCCAAGTTTGTGAATGTAAAAACTTGTGAAGGATTTTCAAACTGATACCACAAGTGCAGCTACTAAAAATATCAGACAAGTCTAAATCCCGGTGACCTTGAACTCAAGGTCAGAAGTTTTCCTAAAAGTGTTGGGAATGCAAAAACTTGAGAACAAGGTGAGGTGGATTTTGAAATGTAAACCATTTGTGTATTTACTTGGAGGATGAGGGGTAGCACTCGTGGCCGACAGTTTTTTGAGTAAGTCTAATGAAACATGTTCTAATGCTTTTTTCCTCAGCTAGAAATGGCCCCGACAACTGCTGCTTCAAGTTTTACCCAAGAAGAATTAGAGCAAACCTTGTGGAGTCGTATTACATGATTGATCCCCGATGCCCAAATCCTGCCGCCATGTAAGTGAAGAAATCTGGGTTTATTTCTTGTCATAATGTTTAACACAACGACTGAAATTAATGTAATGAAAAATGCGCAGTATGACCATTGTAACAGTATATTTGTACAATTAAAAATTAAAATTATGCACATGATGCAAAGTTACATTTTTGAACTGAAAGTTATGTAAATAAGGACATTTTTTCATGCTAAACTTCCCACTTTCCATTCGAAATAGAACACTTTGGAAAAATTTTGTTATTTGTACTTTTTTTTATTAAAAAAGAAAAAAAGAACATATAATGACAGCAGCATTTATACCTCTTTGTTTCAGCTTCGTTACCAAAATAGGTCGTTCAGTCTGTATGGATCCGTCTCTCTCCTGGGTCAACAGCATCATGAAAATGCTGGACGGGAGATCTTTTTAAACCAGCTGCCTGCTCATCATTTCATTTTGTTCTGCTTTATCTGATAATATCATATCCAATGTACCTTTATGATTTTTGTAATTAGTGCAACTCTGTCTCAACTGATCCAAAGCTAGTTATTAGCCTGAAACAATCAATGTAATGTCTCTTTGCTTTGTGTTATGTGTTATCCTCCAAAATAAACACCACAAAAAACTTTTTCTCATCTCTTCTTCATTTCTTCTAAGCTTTACGAGTTGCCAAGTCTTCCTAACACTTTTAACATATAATATGGTCGATTCTGAAAGTACAATTAATTTAAACACAATCTATGAGTTATATATGCAACTGATTTGTAACTGTATATAAATGTTTGGCTTTCCCTCGATGCACCAACTAAAAGAGTCTCACGGTTGAGCTATCATTGGAATTTCATTTGGAATTAAAAATAAATAATTGACTCTTTAATAATAGTTCTGTCTTTTTCTTCTTAACTACCACTGCTTTTACAAATTGCTCGTGATTAACTGGTTGCCTGTCCAGACTTCACCTCTACTGTTGCCCACTGTCAGCTGGGACAGACCTGAACTACTGGCTAGAGGACACCTTAGTAGGACACCTCAGTTAACAAAGAACAACTACTTCCTTCTGTGAGTTCTGTTTTGAGTCTTTATGTAGTTTGTCAGAGATATTGGAGAAGTTATATTAAAGGAAATGGCCCAGCACTCTGTGTTAGACCTATAACTCTTGCACAATAGATCTTTTTTGGAAGGTAAAAGATGCTACAGACGTTTAGAAACTGTCATTTCTTTTATATCAGTATAAATATTTCCATGGACATACAGAAAACAATGTAGCATCCAGTATCTAAAAGTAAAAGTTGTTTTTGTTTGGGTTTTTTTTTTTTTTTTTTTTTAACACATATTAACCAGCACAGTAATTAGGCACAGTCTTGTGTTTGGTGTTGCAAATTGCTAAATTATGTTATGGCCGAAGATTAGAACATTCATCAGTGATCAAAACATCCATACAACTTTTTCCTTTTCCTGTTCCTAATTTCTCTTGCAGCCATTAATTGGATTCACAATAATGTCCAAAAGTCTTGAGCCAACCTTTGTTTCTGTATACTTTGCCACAAAAATGGGAAAAAAAAGTGCAATGATTAAAATGTGCAAACATACATTTAAATAAAATTCTAGTTTGTATACTTCTCTTCACCTTTAAAGTCAATATTTAAGATGATCATCATTATTCTTCAACAACCTGAACCCTCATAGGCAATTTCTTTGGTAATATATTTAAGTATTCTTTGGAAACGATTCTCAAGAATTCTTAAAGGACATTCCGAAGCACTTCTTTGGATATTGGCTGCCTTTTGTTTCTGTGTCAAGATTATCTCAGAATGATCCCAGACTTGGATCTGGTCGCTGGGGAGGCCGATCCATGACTACATTTTTATCCAGGTGTATGTTTGCTGCATTGGCAGTGTGTCTGGGATCATTGCTCTGCTCAAAAAACAGAACTTGCCAATTAAACACTTCATGGGTATTGCATAGAGGGAGCTAAATTCAACTACTCCCTTATTCACAAGGGGTTACCACAACAGGTAGCTCTGCATATTAGATTTGTCAAGCTTTTACACCAGATGTCTGTGAAGGTTCTCAGTCATCCAGGTCATCGTAGTCAAAGGAGCTTGCAAAGAAAAGCGTCTGGACTTCTTTAAGTTTGACCTTAGAACTGAAGAAGCTTCTCGGATGAGAGGTGAAACGTCTTCAAGCAACTTAAAGAAGTCCAGACGCTGTTCTTTGCAAGCTCCTTTGACTTTTACACCAGAGCTTCCTGACATGGCCATAAAGCAGGGGTGGGCAACTCCAGGCCTCAAGGGCCGTTGTCCTGCAGGTTTTAGATAACACCCTGGGTCAACACACCTGAATCAAATGATTAGTTCATTACCAGGCCTCTAGAGGACTTTAAGACATATTGAGGAGGTCAGTTTGCCGTTTCAATCAGCTGTGTTGGATCAACGAAACATCTAAAACCTGCAGGACACCGGCCCTCGAGGCCTGGAGTTGCCCAACCCTGCCATAAAGGGATTCATGACTCCTTAAGGCACAGGTGTCGAACTCCAGGCCTCGAGGGCAGGTGTCCTGCAGATTTTAAATATGTCCTTGGTCCAACACAACTCATTTAAATGGCTAAATGACCTCCTCAACATGTCTTAAAGTCCTCTAGAGGCCTGGTAATGAACTAATCATTTGATTCAGGTGTGTTGACCCAGGGTGAGATCTAAAACCTGCAGGACACCGGCCCTTGAGGCCTGGAGTTGGACACCCCTGCCTTAAGGGATTGAACCAGCAATATTTTGCTTGTTAGGTAAATGTATAAACCACTACACTATGGAACCACCCTGGATGTTATTGCATGATGCATCACAACCCAATGGTATTCTGCACTAATAAATGCCATCAATTTTGACAAGATTCCAACAGCACTGGCTGAAATTAAGCCTCAGACCATAATCAAGGATCCACTGTGTTTCACGGATGTCTGTAGACGCTGCACCTTTCTCCTGACATCCTCCACACTGATACATGAAATGATCTGACCCACTTCTTATGTAATCTGGAATTTTCTTTTGTCCTCCACAGTGATGATTCATCCTTTGAGTTCAGCACATTTTTAATGCTTAAATGATACAGAGGTCAGTGTTAGGTGATTTAACAAACAAGAAAATGCTCAGGCACAAGGACTGGACTGAAGTAAGTGAAAAAGCAGCCAAAGATAAATTCTGAAAGACCTTCAGAAAGCCTGGAGATCTGTAGGTCAATAACACTTTAAAAATAACAAGAGCACTCAGAAAGCACAACTCCTCACAAAGGTCAAAGGCTAGACTAAAACTTTGAGTCCTAGGAAATAAGGGAATAAAGACTTTTAGGCTGGCTTAAGGCTTTTACACAGTACTGTGTGTTGACTATTGCGAGAACATTATCTTTTCATCCTCGTTCCTTTTTGTCAAGATGTTTGCCAAGATGTGATTATAGTGCAGACTTTCATCTTGTTTTAGTGGAGCTGAGAAAAATATTGGAATGACTGAGAGTTCATACAAATCCATTTTCAGAGCCTATGATCAGGGCTGCAGGTAAACAGAGTCGTTCTCTACCAAATTTGACAGTAAGTGTGAAAATAAGGCAAACACACACACACACACACACACACACACACACACTTCTGTCTAACTAACTGGCTTTTGGCAGTGTAGGTGTGAAAAACCACTGCCATCATCAGGTCAAACTTGAAATTGCTACATTTATGTTAAAAGAAACCGAGGCTCTGTGATGACATGGCGTGCTCTTCTGGGTGCACCTACAACCATGACTGAATATGTTGCTAAGAAAATTAATATTATTATTATTTAATTATTTATTAAGTGGGTTATACACCCTGTAATGTTTATGGCTCTGAAAGAGGGGCACTTATCCAATATTCAGAAAATCAGTGGATCAGTCCCAGGTTCCTCCATTCTGCATGATAAAGTGCCCGTGGGTAAGGCAGTACACGCCACCTAGCCCCCATGTTTGAAGCATTGAATGAATGTGTCATGAACACTTTAAGTGCTTAAGATTAGAATATATATATAAAAAAAAACAATGTCCTTGTAAAATATCATGGGTTAGTGCTGAAAAATTATGAAATGAATATACTACACAGTTGATTTGGGGTTCCTCGGTTTTTGGAGATTTGACTTTCATTTATATGTGATCAAGTTTGTGTGAAATAATTTATACTTTAAAAAAATAATTGATACATCATTTTACTACATATTGAAATACTTTCATTTGAAAATGCCCTAAAATAATTAATTTCAACTAAATAGGCCTATCTATTTTCTAAACAATCCTGTAGCTGTCATAACATCTTTGTCCCAGCAGGTGGCAGTGTGAGCATGGTTTAGCCAGATGATAGCAGACAGAGGCACATGCTCCTTCTTTTCTGATAGTCTGATCATTTCTTTCCTATTTCAGTTTTTTTTTTAACCAAAACAGAAGCAAAAAGGAGTAATGCCTGATATAATATATAGATTACTTATTTTACATTGGAACCCGAAAGAAATGAATTCTTATTTTCTCCTGAAATATAGTTGGGTTGTAAACTTATGGACATAAGGTCATTCAAGTCATTCAGTTTCTCGCAGCAGCTCTGCAGCTCGTGATGTTACAGTGACACAACAACCAAACACTCCTTACTGAGGAGATCAACATATGAGATATCCTTCTGGTAATGCTGGTTTCACTATTTGTATCTAAAAACATAGATGAGTATTTTGTGAATTCTTTTGTACCACCACTAATTAGTCATTTTACAGTGCTCAGAATCCTCACACGATTAGTATTTGCATTACTTTAGTGCTAGTTCTAAATAAATTAAAAAAAAAGGTCAAGTGCATCACGTCTACACCTCTGTCTGATCTGAAAATTTTCAATAAGTGAACATCCATCCATCTTCTTTTGCTTATCCATGGCTGGGTGGCGCTGTCACTTGGTGTTCGCTCGCTCGCTCTGTGGTATAGTATCGCTTCCTGTTCCTGCTCAAACACAGTGGTGTTTCTGAGTAGCTTATTTGCTTAGCAGTTTAATTAACAACTTTTAAATACATTCTTTTTTCACAGTATAATCTTCACGTGCTTCATCGAAGCACACTTTCTGTTGTACTCACTACCTAATTTATAGTATTCACTCACTGTCTCTGTACTGTTTCGCTAGCTTAGCTCGTAGCCGACCCGTTAGCACCATGGCTACTTCACCTGTCCCTTCTGCACTTTCTTGCTCATTGTGTCAGATGTTTAGTTACTCCTCGGCCTCCTTTAGCAGTAATGATATCTGTAACAAATGTAGCTATTTGCAGCTCTGGAGGCCAGGATTACTGAATTGGAGACTCGGCTTTGCACCCTGCTCTCACCCTTAGCTAGCCAGGCCCCTGTAGCTGGTGCAGCCGAAGATAGCGTAGGCCCCGCTAGCTGTTCCCCGGCAGACCCCAAGCAGCTGGGGAAAGGCTGGGTAACGGTGAGGAGGAAGCGTAGTCCTAAACAGAAGCCCCAGGTACACCACCAACCCGTTCATGTGTCTAACCGTTTTTCCCCACTCGGTGACACACCCGCCGGGGGTCAAACTCTGGTAATTGGTGATTCTGTTCTCAGACACGTGAAGCTAGAGACACCGGCAACCATAGTCAATTGTCTTCCAGGGGCCAGAGCAGGCGACATTGAAGGAAATTTAAAACTGCTGGCTAAGGGTAAACGTAAATTCAATAAAATCATAATTCACGTCGGCAGTAATGACACCCGGTTACGCCAATCGGAGGTCACTAAAATCAATATTGAATCGGTGTGTAACTTTGCCAAAACAATGTCGGACTCTGTAGTTTTCTCTGGTCCCCTCCCCAATCAGACCAGGAGTGACATGTTTAGCCGCATGTTCTCCTTAAATTGCTGGCTGTCTGGGTGGTGTCCCAGAAACGATGTGGGCTTCATAGATAATTGGCAAACCTTCTGGAGGAAACCTGGTCTTGTTAGGAGAGATGGCATCCATCCCACTTTGGATGGAGCAGCTCTCATTTCTAGAAATATCGACAAATTTATTAAACCCCTCAAAATATGACTATCCAGAGTTGGGACCAGGAAGCAGAGTTGCAGTCTTACACGCCTCTCTGCAGCTTCTCTCCTCCTGCTACCCCCCCAAAAACCCATCTCCATAGAGACTGTGTCTGCTTCCAAAAAGACAAAAACAAACTAAAAACCAGCAACAAACAACTTAAACAATCACAAAGAAAGAACAATACAGTATCCACATCTGAACCAAAGAGTAAAACAGTGAAATGTGGATTATTAAATATTAGGTCTCTCTCCTCCAAGTCTCTGTTAGTACATGACTTAATAATTGATCAACAAATTGATTTACTCTGCCTTACAGAAACCTGGTTGCAGCAGGATGATTATGTTAGTTTAAATGAATCAACACCCCCGAGTCATTCTAACTACTAGAAATCTCGAAGCACAGGTCGAGGGGGCGGTGTGGCAGCAATTTTTCACACCAGTCTATTAATTAATGAAAGACCAAGACAGACTTTTAATTCATTTGAAAGCCTGATGCTTAACATTGTCCACCCCAGCTGTGAAACTCAGAAACCAGTCTTACTTGTTATCATCTATCGTCCACCTGGGCCTTACACAGAGTTTCTGTCTGATTTCTCAGACTTTATATCTAATTTAGTTCTGAGCTCAGATAAAATAATTATTGTGGGTGATTTTAACATCCATGTAGATGCTAAAAATGACAGCCTCAACATGGCATTTAATCTGTTGTTAGACTCAATTGGTTTCTCTCAAAATGTAAAAGAACCCACCCACCACTTTAATCACACTCTAGATCTGTTTTAACATATGGCATAGAAACTGAACATTTAACAGTGTTTCCTGAAAACCCTCTCCTGTCTGATCATTTCTTGATAACATTTACATTTACAATAATTGATTACGCAGCAGTGGAGAGTGGACTTTATCAAAGTAGATGTCTTTCTGAAAGCGCTGTAACTAAGTTTAAGAATATAATCCAGCCACTGTTATCATCGTCAATGCCCTGTACCAACACAGAGCAGAGCAGCTATCTGAACGCTACCCCAACAGAGGTCGATTATCTTGTTAATAATTTCACCTCCTCACTACGTACGACTCTGGATACTGTAGCTCCAGTGAAAACTAAGGTCTCTAATCAGAAGTACCTGACCCCGTGGTATAATTCTCAAACACGTACCCTAAAGCAGATGACTCGTAATCTGGAGAGGAAATGGCATGTCACAAATTTAGAGGATCATCATTTAGCCTGGAGAAATAGTTTGTTGCTTTATAAGAAAGCCCTCCGCAAAGCCAGAACAGCTTACTACTCATCACTGATTGAAGAAAATAAGAACAACCCCAGGTTTCTCTTCAGCACTGTAGCCAGGCTGACAAAAAGTCAGAGCTCTGTTGAGCCAACAGTTAACTAGTAATGACTTCATGAACTTCTTCACAAATAAAATTTTTATCATTAGAGAAAAAATTACCAATAATCATCCCACAGATGTAATATTATCTACAGCTACTCTTAGTTCCATTGATGTTAAGTTAGACTCTTTTTTTCCAATCGATCTTTCTGAGTTAACTTCAATAATTACTTCCTCCAAACCATCAACGTGTCTTTTAGACCCCATTCCTACAAAACTGCTCAAAGAAGTCCTGCCATTGATTAATTCTTCAATCTTATATATGATCAACCTATCTCTAATAATCGGCTATGTACCACAGGCCTTCAAGGTGGCTGCAGTTAAACCTTTACTCAAAAAGCATCTCTAGACCCAGCAGTCTTAGCTAATTATAGGCCAATCTCCAACCTTCCTTTCATATCAAAAATCCTTGAAAGAGTAGTTGTCAAACAGCTAACAGATCATCTGCAGAGGAATGGTTTATTTGAAGAGTTTCAGTCAGGTTTCAGAGTTCATCACAGCACAGAAACAGCTTTATTGAAGGTTACAAATGATCTTCTTATGGCCTCTGACAGTGGACTCATCTCTGTGCTTGTCCTTCTTGACCTTAGTGCAGCATTCGATACTGTTGACCCCTAATATTCTATTAGAGCGATTAGAACATGCTGTAGGTATTACAGGTATTGCACTGCAGTGGTTTGTATCATATCTATCTAATAGACTCCAATTTGTGCATGGTAAATGGAGAGTCCTCTTCACACACTGAGGTTAATTATGGAGTTCCACAGGGTTCAGTGCTAGGGACCAATTCTGTTTACATTTATACATGCTTCCCCTAGGCAGCATCATTAGAAGACATAGCATACATTTTCACTGCTATGCAGATGACACCAGCTCTATCTGTCCATGAAGCCAGATAACACACACCAATTAGTTAAACTGCAGGAATGTCTTAAAGACATAAAGACTTGGATGGCCACTAACTTTCTGCTTCTTAGCTCAGATAAAACTGAGGTCATTGTACTCGGCGCTGAAAAGCTTAGAAATATGGTATCTAACCAGATTCTTACTCTGGATGGCATTACCTTGGCCTCCAGTAACACTTGTGAGGAACCTTGGAGTCATTTTTGACCAGGATATGTCCTTCAATGCACATATTAAACAAATATGTAAGACTGCGTTCTTCCATTTGCGCAACATCTCTAAAATTAGAAATATCCTGTCTCAGAGTGACGCTGAAAAACTAGTTCATGCATTTATTACTTCCAGGCTGGACTACTGCAATTCATTATTATCAGGATGTCCAAAAAACTCACTGAAAAGCCTTCAGTTAATCCAAAATGCTGCAGCAAGAGTCCTGACAGGGACTAGAAAGAGAGAGCATATTTTCTCCTGTTTTTGGCTTCCCTTCATTGGCTTCCTGTTAAATCCAGAATTGAATTCAAAATCCTGCTCCTCACATACAAGGTCTTAAATAATCAGGCCCCATCTTATCTTAATGACCTTGTAGTACCATATCACCCTATTAGAGCACTTCGCTCTCGCTCTGCAGGCCTACTTGTTGTTCCTAGAGTATTTAAAAGTAGAATGGGAGGGAGAGCCTTCAGTTTTCAGGCCCCTCTTCTGTGGAACCAGCTTCCAGTTTGGATTCAGGAGACAGACACTATCTCTACTTTTAAGATTAGGCTTAAAACCTTCCTTTTTTGCTAAAGCATATAGTTAGGGCTGGACCAGGTGACCCTGAATCCTCCCTTAGTTATGCTGCAATAGATGTAGGCTGCCGGGGGATTCCCATGATGCATTGAGTTTTTCCTTTCCAGTCACCTTTCTCACTCACTATGTATTAACAGACCTCTCTGTATTGAATCGTATCTGTTATAATCTCTGTCTCTCTTCCACAGCATGTCTTTATCCTGTCTTCCTTCTCTCACCCCAACCGGTCGCAGCAGATGGCCGCCCCTCCCTGAGCCTGGTTCTGCCGGAGGTTTCTTCCTGTTAAAAGGGAGTTTTTCCTTCCCACTGTCGCCAAAGTGCTTGCTCATAGGGGGTCATATGATTGTTGGGCTTTTCTCTGTATCTATGAAGCGCCTTGAGGCGACATTTGTTGTGATTTGGCGCTATATAAATAAAATTGAATTGAATTGAATTGGGTTGCGGGGCAGTAGCCTAAGCAGAGAAGCCCAGAACTGGGATGGCTGTCGCTCAGGCGGTAGAGCAGGTCATCTACTGATTGGAAGGTTGGTGGTTTGATTCCTGGCTTCCCCTAGTCTGCATGCCAAATGTCCTTGGGCAACATACAAACTGCTCTCCGATGCATCCATTGGCAACAGTGGTAAGGAAAAACTCCACACACACATTCATACTCCAAAGTGCTTGCTCATAGGGGGTCATATGATTATTGGGTTTTTCTCTGTATCTATTATTATAGGATATACTGTACAATATAAAGCACCTTGAGGTGACTTTTGTTGTGATTTGACGCCATATAAATAAATTTGAATTGAATTGTGTGAATGTTAGTTAGAAAGCACAAAGGAAATGTGTTTGTGCGAACGGGTGTGAATGGGTGAATGCACAAGTTGTGTAAAGCGCTTTGAGTGCTCAGAAGAGTAGAAAAGCACTGTTAAGAACCAGTCCATTTACTGCCATCTCCTCCAGCTTGACCAGGGGAACACCAAGGCGTTCCCAGGCCAGCCAAGAGATATAATCCCTCCAGTGGTCTTGGTCTCTCCCAGGGCCCCCTCCTGGTGGGACGTGCCCGGTACACCTCACCTAGGAGCCAAGGATTTAGTCCCTACCCACATCTCATACCCATAGGTGAGGGTAGGGACGTAGATCGACCGGTAAATTGAAAGCTTTGCTTTTACACTCAGCTCTCTCTTCACCACGTACAGGCAGCAAGCTGAGGGGATACTAGGATACCCACTACAGCCCGCCTCTCCCCAGGGACAACTCGACTGAGACAGATTCCAAGCCCTCTCCAGGGGACTGGTTCCAGAGCCCAAGCCGTGGGGTTGGTTGGTCTACAGGATGATGGGCCCATGTCACTTTTTCGGACTGTGACCGGACAGGCCCCATGGACTAAGGCCTTGCCGCCAGACGCTCACCCACGGGCACCCTCCCCAGGCCTGGCTCCAGGGCAGGGCCCCAGTGACCCTATCCCGGGCAGGGTGAACTGTTCCCTTGGTGTTCTGCTCATAGGGGTCTTCTGAATCGCTCTTTGTCTGGTGCCTCAAAGTTCAGATTTCTAAACTGAAATTTATGCAAATAAAGACTTTTTTCCATGTTAAATTCACCAATTTCCCTAAAAAATATAACACATTAGAAAAATTTTAATTCAAAGAAATGTTCCTTATCTTCCTCATCATTTTAGGGCTACGCTGACAGACGGGCAGGCAGCATCAACACCAAAGTTTGTGAATCAGATAACTTGTGTAGGATTCTGAAATTGATACCAAAGGTGCAGCTACCTAAAATAGTGTATAAGTCTGAGTCCTGTGACCTTCTCAAGTCAAGGTGATCTCAAGGTCAGAGGTCAGGTTTTCTGTAAAATAAGAACAACCCCAGGTTTCTCTTCAGCACTGTAGCGCGGCTGACATAAAGTCAGAATTCTTTTGAGCCAACCATCCCTTTAACGTTAACTAGTAATGACTTCATGAACTTCTTCACAAATAAAATTTTATCATTAGAGAAAAAATTACCAATAATCATCCTACAGATGTAATATTATCTACAGCTACTCTTAGTACCATTGATGTTAAGTTAGACTCTTTTTCTCCAATTGATCTTTCTGAGTTAACTTCAATAATTACTTCCTCCAAACCATCAACGTGTCTTTTAGACCCCATTCCTACAAAACTGCTCAAAGAAGTCCTGCCATTAATTAATCTTCGATCTTAAATATGATCAACCTATCTCTAATAATCGGCTATGTACCACAGGCCTTCAAGGTGGCTGCAGTTAAACCTTTACTCAAAAAGCCATCTCTAGACCCAGCAGTCTTAGCTAATTATAGGCCAATCTCCAACCTTCCTTTCATATCAAACATCCTTGAAAGAGTAGTTGTCAAACAGCTAACTGATCATCTGCAGAGGAATGGTTTATTTGAAGAGTTTCAGTCAGGTTTCAGAGCTCATCACAGCACAGAAACAGCTTTAGTGAAGGTTCCAATAATCTTCTTATGGCCTCTGACAGTGGACTCATCTCTGTGCTTGTCCTGCTAGACCTCAGTGCAGCGTTCGATACTGTTGACTGATGTAAGACTGCTTTCTTCCATTTGCGCAACATCTCTAAAGTTAGAAATATCCTGTCTCAGAGTGACGCTGAAAAACTAGTTCATGCATTTATTACTTCCAGGCTGGACTACTGCAATTCATTATTATCAGGATGTCCAAAGAACTCGCTGAAAAGCCTTCAGTTAATCCAAAATGCTGCAGCAAGAGTCCTGACAGGGACTAGAAAGAGAGAACATATTTCTCCTGTTTTGGCTTCCCTTCATTGGCTTCCTGTTAAATCCAGAATTGAATTCAAAATCCTGCTCCTCACATACAAGGTCTTAAATAATCAGGCCCCATCTTATCTTAATGACCTTGTAGTACCATATCACCCTATTAGAGCACTTCACTCTCGCTCTGCAGGCCTACTTGTTGTTCCTAGAGTATTTAAAAGTAGAATGGGAGGGAGAGCATTCAGTTTTCAGGCCCCTCTTCTGTGGAACCAGCTTCCAGTTTGGATTCGGGAGACTGACACTATCTCTACTTTCAAGATTAGGCTTCAAACTTTCCTTTTTGCTAAAGCATATAGTTAGGGCTGGACCAGGTGACCCTGAATCCTCTCTTAGTTATGCTGCAATAGATGTAGGCTGCCGGGGGATTCCCATGATGCATTGAGTTTTTCCTTTCCAGTCACCTTTCTCACTCACTATGTGTTAATAGACCTCTCTGCATTGAATCATATGTTATTAACCTCTGTCTCTCTTCCACAGCATGTCTTTATCCTGTCTTCCTTCTCTCACCCCAACCGGTCGCAGCAGATGGCCCCGCCCCTCCCTGAGCCTGGTTCTGCCGGAGGTTTCTTCCTGTTAAAAGGGAGTTTTTCCTTCCCACTGTCGCCAAAGTGCTTGCTCATAGGGGGTCATATGATTGTTGGGTTTTTCTCTGTATTTACTGTACAATATAAAGCACCTTGAGGCGACTTTTGTTGTGATTTGGCGCTACATAAATAAAATTGAATTGAATTGAATCATAAGTCTTGGGAATGCGGTAATTTGAGAACAAGGCGTGGTGAATTTAGAAATTTATACGATTTGATTATCTACAAGGAGGACTAGCTCTGGTGGTCATCAATATTTTTTTTATTGTTATACTTTTTAAACAGTTTGATCTTAATCCTCTTTAATCAGATGGAAATAGTCCCAACAACTGCTGCTGAAAGTTGTACCAAGAAGAATTAAAGCAAAACTCATGGAGTCATATGGACTGCTCAACGATTGTTTTAGTGTTTCTTTTGTGGTCATAATATTTTGTGACATATATATTTTTTTAACTTTTGGGCGAGGGGGTTGTAGAAGTTGGTTTTGTTAACAGTGTCATGCTTTGAGCTGCATCTCTGGGCTAAACCACAGCTTCATTTCCTGTCAATGTAACCGAATGGAAAGTCCTGTCAGAGGCATTTTCAGCAATTTTTGAAACCACATCCACCCTCCCTCTTTCACACCAATGACACCCTATGTACCTTAAAAAAAAAGTATTGATCTTGATAAATGTAACAGCACACCACCTAATATTTAGAAGCCCTTGCTTGCGTCTGAAGAGCAGCTGTTGTCTTTATCGTCATCATCATCATCAACTCCTGAGGAATCAGAATGAAAACCACTCACATCCTTTTGCTGTGCATCCTTGGAGCTGCTTTGTTGTCTGCAGTTAACTGCAACAGTAAGATTACCTTAAATGTCATCATTAAAAGAGAGGTTTTGTTTTTTGAGTAAGTCTAATGAAATGTCTTTTTCCTCAGATGCAAATGGTCCCGACAACTGCTGTTTCAAGCTGTACCCGAGAAGAATTCAAGCAGACCTCATCAAGTCGTATCGATTGACTGATCACCGATGCCCAAAGTCTGCCGTCATGTAAGTGACGAAAACTGGGTTTATTTTAATTTTATAATGTTTAACACAAATACTGAAATTACTGTAATGAAAAATATGCAGTATGATCATTGTAACTGGAGAGTTTCTGGACAATTAAAAATTGTCATTTTACACATGATGCTCAGGACATAGTATAAGTTTGATACTTTTTATTTGAACTTGTATTTGTTCTCCTACTATTGTCTTTTAATTTTATCCTGTAAATGTTCAAGAAAAATGCACAAACTTGTTTTCATAATTTGATCAATTTTACATGGATTGTTTGAAATACACATTTAAGTGTTTATATTATGACATTTTGTCTACTGGTCATTTAAAAAAGTAAGTACATATTCGGGCATTCAAAACCACTGAACGGCTACCCTGAGGTACTCCTGAGCAAGGTAACGTCTCTTCACACTGCTCCCTGGACGAATGATTGGTGGCTGCCCACTGCTTCACTAGAGTGAATGGGTTAAATGCAGAGTAATTTCCCTACGGGGAAAAATAAAGTATACATTATTATTATTATTGTTGTTGTTGTTGTTGTTGTTGTTGTTGTTTTTACAACATATTTACTGAGAGAATTTTGAAGCTTATTTAAAATTCAGATTTCAGAATTTCCACCTCTTTGTTTCAGCTTCATTACCAAAAAGTCTCGTTCAGTATGTGTGGATGCGTCTGCCTCCTGGACCCAACGCATCATAAAAAGACTGAACCAGAGCTCTTTCTGAACCAGCTGCCTGCTCATCCTTACACATTGTTCTGCTTTATCAGATAATATCATATAAAATGCATGCAAACTTGATTTTTATAATGATAGTTGGTCCAAATTTTATCCTCCAAGCAATTATAAGCCTGAAATAATCCACTGAACAGTCACGCCCTTTGATTGTGTAATGTCTCGTGGATGCTTTGTGTTATATATATTATGCTCCAAAATAAACAACTCACAAATACAACAAAGAGTCTGAAACTTTGTCTCTTCTTCGTTTCTTTGAAGCTTTAAGACTTGTCAAGTCTAATTTTCCTGTGATAGAGTTTAAAATAAGGTTTTCTAAATAAATAACACATTTTATAAAATGTTCTGATGGAATATTTAGCAGTATTATATACAGTGACGAAGGATCGGGGCCTGTGGGGGTAGGGAATCCAGTCTGTGACTCACTCAAACCCGCTCAACACTGAAATCCACTCACGTTCATCCAACAGGGTTCATGGGAAACAAGATGAGGTGCAGGAAGATCTTTACAGAGAAATGAAACATTCATTAGAAAAACATGATCAGATTCAAAAAGAGCACCAGGGCTACACTTACTAGGTGATGTTTTTCACCTCGCCTTGGCTTAAGTAGTGGCAGAAGTGTGCAAAGTGCTTTGAGTTCCTGCAGTCTGAACAATCTTGTTCCAGAGTGCATCTATAGTAAAACTGACCTGTCTCATTCTTTCACTTAGAAGTTGATTTTGTGCTTTCCATAGAATCAATTCTGCTGTGTCCCCTGACAGTAGATCTGAGGTGCAAACTCTTGGGAACAAGTCTGCTTTGTCTACAGTTTAGGTTGAAACGGAGATGGTTAGTCTAATCCACTAGTTTGCTTGATTCCTCTTCATACTCCTGCACCAATTGAAGGATGTTCCTCCTAGAGTGCCAGGACCAATCACAAGTAATGAAAGGCAGGTGAGTAATTGTGACCAGGAGCGGAGGATCAAGGCGGGGAGCAGGAGCCGCCCTGGCGAGGAGCAGAACAACAAAAACACAACACCAGAGAGGACTGGAGGACCATGACAATGGCATCCAGTATCTAAATATAAACAGTTTTTCCTGGTTTACACTGAGCCTTAGCTGACTTGCTTGATCTATATTACCGGGTCTGAACTCTGAGGAGGCCAATCCATGAATCGTGGTGTTTTAATGTGTAATTTTGTATCCAGGTGCACTTATACTGCATTGGCAGTGTGACTGGGATCATTGTGAAAATTGAAGCCACTTGCCAATTAAACACTTTCCACATGGTAATGTATAGATGGAGTTACTCTCAGCTGATTCTTTATTCATTCACTACTGCACTCCTGTAGAGTGCAGTAGTGTTTTTAACCCAGTCCAGTTTATTGTCAAAGCGTACTCCTGTGAAATGAAATGAAGCCTCAAACCAGGACAGAACCCCCACCATGTTTCACAGATATCTGTAAAAGCACATTATTGTACCTCTCTCCTGACCTGCCTCTGTACATACTGACTTAATTTAAATAAAACATTTCCAATTTGCATTCTCCATGAAGCCTTTTGATACCGATACTCTAGCTCTTGTGTAATTTGTCATACCTCAGCTTTTCTCCTACTTTCCTTTTCTTAAGAATGGCTTCTTGATTGCTTCACATCCACTGAGATTATTTCTGAAGATGCAGTAGATGAATCGAAGGTGCAGATGCAGCACTCAGATCTTCTGTATCAAGTTTTTTTTTTTTATGCTTTTCGATTTTTGTTTTGTTCTTGTCCATTTTCATTCATTTTTTTTTTCAGAACACAATACTCATCATATCAAGAAATGCTAAGCTTTGACTAGTAGCTCCTCAGGAATCAGTGGGCATAAAATGCAGATTTTTTTTCCCTGTCAAATTGTGTTGCCCTTTGCATTTGTTGTAGTTAAAATTAAGTAATTAAAGTAAGTAATTAAAATAATAAGAACAAACGTTTGTTTTGTGACAGGCTTCTAATAACAAAGATGCAATTTAAAATAGTTTATTTGCTAAGTTGTCTGTTATTTGTACACAAAAGTGGTTCATCTCTTGAGAAAGCCTGGAGAACTGAACCTCAAGACCACTTTAAAAATAACAAGAGCACTCAGAATGCACAACTGCCCTCGAAGGGCAAGAGCTACACAAACATTTTGATATTTTAAAAAATGCCTGACCTTTGACCTATATCTGTATGTAAAGGTTCTCAGGTCATCGTAGTCTAAGGAGCTTGGAAAGAAAAGCATCTGGACTTCTGTAAGTTTCCTTGAAGATGTTTCACCCTCATCCAAGAAGCTTCTTCAGTTCTAGGGTCAAATGGTGGACAGTCCCAGATTTAAGCCCTGTGGGAGTATCCCCCCGAGAGGGAAAATCAACCCCCTAATGATCCTCTACCTAATCACACGAGCCAAGGTGTGAAAACGGGTGTAGCTTACAATCAGCCAAGGTTTCAGTTAAGCTTCTCATGACACCTAGCCCCACCCTATCATGGGATTTCCTGAGGTCAGATGGCCCAGGATGTGAGTGAGCCACTCACAGCTAGACGAATCGAGGGTGCAGATGCAGCACTCAGATCTTCTTTACCAAGTTTTTACTGGATTTTTTTCTATTTCTTAAGGACAACACTTTCAGATTCTGTTTATCTTCTGTAGACTTTTTCTTTTATGCTTGCCGTTTTTTCTTTTTGTTGGGGGGTGGGGGGGCCAAATCCATATCAGGAAATGCAAAGATTTGACAAAAAGCTCCTTGGGAATCAGTGGGCATCAGGTGACTTAACAAACATGAAAACATTTTTCTGAAAATGGAAGGTACAATGACTGGACTGAAATAAATGAAAAAAGTGAAAGCAAAACTTAAAAAAAAAAAAAAAGCCTGGAGAACTGAAGCTCAGGACCACTTTAAAATTAACAAGTGCACTCAGAAAGCACAACAATATGGTTTCTTGATATATTTTTATATTTTTCCAAGATCAACGTTGGGTTCTAACAATGACGGTCAAGGTCAGTGCTTAGTCATCCTAGTTACACATTTCCCACAAGGCAAACTATTTTGTTGTTGTGAAGTCTGAAGTTGATCCATAAACAATTGTGGGTAATACAAAGGTTTTAATGATTAGCACATGTGCTGTGAGCTTGACCTTGACACTACACTTGTACAACAGCTAAAGAGTTGTTCTGTGCTAAATGTGTTATTCATGATGCAACATCATGTGACAATAAGACTAACACACACTTCTGTGTAACAATGACTGGCTTTTGGCAGTGTGGAAGTGAAAAAACACTGCCATCATCAGGCCAAACTTGAAATTTCATAATTACTCTCTACAAATTTACTCTGCAAATTGTTATTGTAGCTTTGTGATGGCAACTGTCCACTGCAGCTATCCTTGTTCTTGCTGGGTTATGGTCCACTCCCACCATGGCTGAATATGTTGTTAAGAAAATGGATATTAATACTTTTTTATATACAATATGGATTCTTTATTTCCTTGAAAGTAGAGCAGGTCATCAAATATTCAAAGTCAAATGTATTTCTATAGCACATGTAAAAATAACAGCTGTTGACCAAAAGTGCTGACCAAAGTTCGTGTGATAGATAAGGAACTCTATGAATGTTTCTTAATCACTTTAAGTGCTTTATAATACGTTTAGAAAATACTAAATAAATAATAATCAGAAATCTTCAAAAGTCCTACCATATGCCATCTGCTTGCAAACTATCAGTGGTTAGTGCAAAAAAAAAAAATTCACATATGAACGTTCCACAGAGAAAGAGTCCATTATGATTTTTTCAACCCCCTTTTTCGACTTTTACTGTCATCTATATTAATATGTGATCACAATTCATTTATAGCTTTATTGTTTTACTGTTAATGTAGATGTTTTCATTTAAAAATGTCCTAAATAAATAATCTCAACTGGAGATCTGGTTTCTAAACGGGACTGTAGCTGTCGTAACATCTTCGTACCAAGAGGTGGCAGTGCGACCGTGGTTTGGCCTGACGATAGCAGTCAGAGGCCAGACTCAAATCTTCCAGGAAGGCTTTCTAGAAGCGTTAGCACCGTGTTTACCGGAACTCCAACGAAAACAAAGGCCAAAGTTTGTCATACTGGGAAACTTTTGAGGGTATTAATGAGCAACATCCGGGCTTCATATTGTTTTCAGTTTCATTCCATTCTCATTTTACATATACATCTATTATTTTGTGAGTTAAATGATCATCACGTCTCGTTACATGATTTTGTAAGAACTTTATTTAAATGTAATGAGAGAGCAGAGGATCATCACACTTTTTTCATATAAGATACAATAAGTGAAAAAAAACTATCACCTGTGATAAAAGGCATCGCATTATGGAGGGGGAAGCATGGATATAAACAATATCAAACACTCATTTGATCTAAATGAGTGTTCAGGCAGCTTGAGAACAGTGAACTCGCTGTGATGTTCAAGAATTGAGTGTATTTGTATACAAGTGCAGCTCTGGTTAATTGCACTGATGGTACATTTTGTGCTCTGGAGACCAGACACTCTGAAGATCATGGGCTGTTGGTTCTTTGTGGTTAAATGAGAAATTGCTCAATCAGAAACCCACAAACACCCGCAGAGAGAGTGAAGTTATTTTAAAATATCTGAGGGCTGCTGATGTATCCTACAGCATGTCTTTATCGCACACCATCTGTTGCTGTGCTCACAGTGGCAGGTGCATGTGCAGGTGCAGCACACAGAAACATGCAGTGGACTTGTCAAAAACCTGTCCATTATGCTAGCAGTGTCCAAGTGTTCTTTTTGTTTTCTTTTCATACCTTCAATGGCTCAGCGCCCCCCGTCCACACTTTGGGAACCCCTGCCTTAAGGAACAGCAACTACTTCTCCTGCAGTGGAGCTGAAGGTTCCAGGAGTCACCATACTGTCAGAGATAGTTTCTCACAGCAGCTCCTGATGTTAGGGTGACACAACAACCAAATGCTCCTTACCAAGCAGAATGTCTTCCTGGTAACAGTGAGTTAGTGTGATGCTGCTTTTATTATTTGTATCTTAAAATGTGGATGAGCAACTTGCCAAACATTTTGTACCAGCACTAATCTGTCATTGTACATTGTAGGAGGGCCTATAGTGTTTTGAGAGGTTTTGTGTTCCTGGAAAGAAGTTTAAAGGAAACTTAAAGTGTTACTTGTTACTTGGGGGTGTTTGTAAGTCCATACAGTTAAACAGTGCTGTTTAAAATGCAGTGTTAAAATAATAATAATTTATTAAAGGAAATAAAACACTAGCCAAAGCTAACTGAATCTTTGTGCATAATTAATTTGCACATCTCCTTGTTAAATTGTGTAGTTAAGTAATTATTTAATTAACTGAAAAGTTTCAGATTTTCATTTATAGAAATATGTTTTTTGGGGTGTTTCTTGCATTATTTTCTTTGTATACAGCTAAATAGTTTTGTCCTGTATTTCAACGCTTAGAAGACCTGGATGATGAGCAACTACGTCTCCTGTAGTGAAGCTCCCAAGAGTCAACACACCATCAAAGAAGGTTTCTCACAGACGCTCTGCACATCCTTGTGATAGAGTGAAACGACAACTGAACTCTCCTTATCAAAGTTATCGACATAAGAGATCTAGTAAGGGCGCTGCTTTCACCATACGGTTGAACATTTTGTGAATTCTTTTGTACCAGCACTAATCAATCATTGTACATTGCTCAGAATCCTCACATCATTAATATTTTCATTACTTTGGTGCCTAAATCAAATAAAAGGTCATGTGGCATAACCTCTGTCTGATCTGGAAGTGATCAATAAATGAACAAACTTGTTTGTTTATATATTCTGATCAGTTTTAACGTGTTTGATTACTTTGCTTTCATCATATGTTACACACACTACTGGAAGGTAGTCGTTTGAAAAAATAAAGTACATATTTATTGAGATAGAATTTTGAAGCTGGCTTTTTCAAAGTTCACATTTCTGAATTTAAAATTGTGTAAATTAAGACATATTTTCCATGTTAAATTCCCCAACATCCCTATAAAATATTGCACTTTAGAAAAATTTTAATACAAAGAAATGTTCCTAATCTTCCTCATCATTTTGGTGCTCCCCTGCCAGACAGGTAGGCAGCAACAGCAGCCAAGTTTTTGAATGTGATAACTTGTGAAGGATTTTCAAACTGATACCAGGTACAGCTACTAAAATATCAGGCAAGTCTAAATCCCGGTGACCTTGAACTCAAGGTCAGAAGTTTTCCTAAAAGTGTTGGGAATGCAAAAACTTGAGAACAAGGCGAGGTGGATTTTGAAATGTAAACCATTTGTGTATTTACTTGGAGGATGGGGGGTAGCACTCGTGGCCGTCAGTATGTTTTTATTGTCTGATCTTAATGCTCGAACAGGACTATTTGCACCTGATTTACTCAGGTGCAAATAGTCCTGACGGCTGCCGCCACAAGTTTTACCCAAGAAGAATAAGAACAAACCTCATCGTGTCGTATTACCTGACTGATCGCCGATGCCCAAATCCTGCCGCCATGTAAGTGAAGAAAAGTAGGTTTATTTTTTGTCATAATGTTTAACACAATGAATAAAATTGCTGTAATGAAAAATGCGCTGTATGACCATTGTAACAGTATTTGTACAATTAAAAACGGCAAATTATGCACATGATGCAAAGTTATATATTTTTGAACTGAAAGTTATGTAAATAAGGACATATTTTTCATGCTAAACTGCCCACTTTCCTTTCGAAATAGAACACTTTAGAAAAATGTGTTTTTACTTTTTTAATTTTTTTTAAAAAAAAAGAACAGATAATAACTGCAGCATTTCTACCTCTTTGTTTCAGCTTCATTACCAAAAAGTGTCATCCAGTCTGTGTGGGTCCGTCTCTCTCCTGGGTCAATAGCATCATGAAAACGCTGGACATGGACTATTTTCAAACCTGCTATCTGCTCATCCTTATACGTTGTTCTGCTTTATCAGATAATATCATATCATGTTTATAATCATGTTTATAACTTCATAATATCATTTTGTAATTGGTGCTTTGGTGAGCAGTAGCTAGATGAGTTGTGCTTGGTTTTGCAAATCACCCCATTGTTTTTTGGCCTGGTGTGACTGGGGAAGGCATCTCGGGCATGTTTTGTAGCCGACACAGTTTTGATTCTAGACAAATTGAAGATTAGAACATTCAGCGGTTGGAAATCAAGGCAACTCTTTTCTTCTCTTTTTCTTAATTTTTCTTGTGACCATCAAAGACCTGCCCATCTTACGCGTTACTGTAACGCGTTACAAGTACCGTGTTACTGTAATTCAAAGAAAACTTTGAAGAAAACTCTGAAATTCAATTCAATTCAATTCAATTTTATTTATATAGCGCCAAATCACAACAAATGTCGCCTCAAGGCGCTTCATAGATACAGAGAAAAGCCCAACAATCATATGACCCCCTATGAGCAAGCACTTTGGCGACAGTGGGAAGGAAAAACTCCCTTTTAACAGGAAGAAAGCTCCGGCAGAACCAGGCTCAGGGAGGGGCGGCCATCTGCTGCGACCGGTTGGGGTGAGAGAAGGAAGACAGGATAAAGACATGCTGTGGAAGAGAGACAGAGGTTAATAACAGATATGATTCAATACAGAGAGGTCTATTAACACATAGTGAGTGAGAAAGGTGACTGGAAAGGAAAAACTCAATGCATCATGGGAATCCCCCGGCAGCCTACATCTATTGCAGCATAACTAAGGGAGGATTCAGGGTCACCTGGTCCAGCCCTAACTATATGCTTTAGCAAAAAGGAAAGTTTGAAGCCTAATCTTAAAAGTAGAGATAGTGTCTGTCTCCCGAATCCAAACTGGAAGCTGGTTCCACAGAAGAGGGGCCTGAAAACTGAAGGCTCTGCCTCCCATTCTACTTTTAAATACTCTAGGAACAACAAGTAGGCCTGCAGAGCGAGAGCGAAGTGCTCTAATAGGGTAATATGGTACTACAAGGTCATTAAGATAAGATGGGGCCTGATTATTTAAGACCTTGTATGTGAGGAGCAGGATTTTGAATTCAATTCTGGATTTAACAGGAAGCCAATGAAGGGAAGCCAAAACAGGAGAAATATGCTCTCTCTTTCTAGTCCCTGTCAGTACTCTTATTATCCCGATTAGTGAAGAGTGTCGTTTCCGCAGCACTAGTCTTTGTTTCTATTTAATGTATTTAAATCTAGTATTGTGTAGATTCAATGAGAATGATCATCACGTGTCCTTACATGATATTGTAAGAACTGTATTTAAATAATGTAATGGAAAGCAGAGGATCATCACACTTTTTTCATATAAATGGTAAATGGCCTGTATTTGTATAGCGCTTTACTAGTCCCTAAAGACCCCAAAGCGCTTTACACATCCAGTCATCTACACAGACATTCACACACTGGTGATGGCAGCTACATTGTAACCACAGCCACCCTGGGGCGCACTGACAGAGGCGAGGCTGCCAGACACTGGTGCCACCGGGCCCTCTGACCACCACCAGTAGGCAACGGGTGAAGTGTCTTGCCCAAGGACACAACGAGACTGTCCAAGCCGGGGCTCGAACCGGCAACCTTCCAATTACAAGGTGACCTCCCAACTCTTGAGCCACGATCGCCCCTTTTCACTTATTGTATAAGACACAATAAGTGAAAAAAAAAATTAGCACCTGTGATAAAAGGCATCGCATTGTGGAGGGGGAAGCATGGATTAAACAGTATCAATAGATCAAATGAGTGTTCAGGCAGCTTAAGAACAGTGAACTCACTGTGATGTTCAAGAATTGAGTGTGTTTGTGTCCAAATGTCACTCTGGTTAATTGCACTGATGGTACATTTTGTGTTCTGGAGACCAGACACTTTGAAGATCATGTGCTGTTGGTTCTTTGTGGTTAAATGAGAAATTGCTCAATCAGAAACCCACAAACACCCGCAGAGAGAGATGAAGTTATTTTAAAATACCTGAGGGCTGATGTATCCTACAGCATGTCTTTATTGCACACCATCTGTTACTGTGCTCACAGTGCCAGGTGCATGTGCATGTGCAGCACACAGAAACATGCAGTGGACTCATGTTATCGTAGCTCTAATGAACATCATGTGGATTGCTTTCTTTTTACCTCCACATCTTGTCCCAGGTAAGAGCTTTGCTTTTGGTGTTTTAAATAGAAAATGTACATGTAAAATTATGCCTCCAATAATAGCTCATGTTTCAAATATAATCACTCAGTGTAGATCCATTGTTTTGAGGTGATGTCATTTGCAGTGTTTGTGCAGAGAAGAAGCACCAGCATCTCTGATGAGGAAATCCTGTTGAGAGAGTTTTGTATTCAGCCTCCACCTGACATAAACTGGATATCAAGTGTACCAGCAGTCTACATCCCTGATAATAAAACTGTTAAGAGATATATTCTAAAACACTTCTTCAGCAGAGAATCAGAGAGGAGAAACACACAGAATTTCTTGCTAGCAAGGGCAGCCTAGAGTGAGACTCAGAGACTCGCGCTGAGGACTTGCCCTGGTCCTTTATTTATACACTTCAGTGGGTGCTTGTGTGGTGTGTGTGTGGTGTGTGTGTGTGAGGAGGGGGTCAGAGTGTGACCCCATAAAGACTTCCCTAAAACTGCTGGTCTGGAAAGTCCAGCAGTTCATCAAACCAAAACCACTTAGACTGGAAACAGATATAACTACGTTAATCCTACCGTAAAACAATAAAACAAGGTACGAACTTTCTCATGCTCCTGGGATGTGGGGGTGAAAGCCAGAACACCCTGGAATGTTACAGACTTCCTAGGATGAGACATCCTTTCAATAAACACAAATGGTTACATGCAGTATTCTACCATATACAAAATTATATCATTAAAAGATTATACTGACTACTAAGTACAATTTTCCATTGACATTCCCTCCTGTTGTCAGTATACATTTAAATGAGATATCAGTATGTAACATCTTGTTGTACATTTTCTGTCACATCGTCATTGGTCACACAAAGTCTTCATGTTCCAACAGGTCGGAGTCATTATCATCACTTGTCACGGCTATGTAATCAGCAACAGTGGAAAATATTATGCGGTTAATCAAGAGTTTTAAACATGGCAGTATACACGTTACAAAGACACAAAATAAAAGTAGAAATATCCCAACTCTGATGAGTAGTCTTTTTAGCACCTGTAACCAGGAGCTAATGTAAAGCCAAGAAAACCTGTCACTTGTATCGCTTACATAGTCCTGATTTTGGGCCTGCTTTGATTTGTCTCAAAGGCGTGCTGGGCATATGAGAGCAGACATAATAGTCTGTATTTGCCGATTCTGTCTTTGTCTTGTAAAGGTGAGCATCGTAGTCAAGGTAACCAGGAGGGTCCACCTTCCCATGGCTACGTACAGGTCCGTCACACCCTACTACTTGGTTACTCTAGAGTTGGCCAATGGCTGGAGGTTGAAGTGCGAGCAATTCCCTACGGGCGCCCAATCAGCACTTCCCCCTCGCCACTGAAGCAACCAAGTGAGGGTGAAACTTTCCTCTACTAGTTGATTTCTGTGGAGGAAGTGGAATCCTCTGGGACCTCAACCTTTTTGCAGTGGCTCTGATGTATCCAGGAGGGTCTCTCCGCTATTTTGCAGGCAGTTGGAGTGGTCAGAAGCACTTGAAATGGCCTCTATCAACCCCCATCACCTTGCTTTAGGCCTTCGTCCTGCGATAGGAATATTTATGACTCTTCTATTGTCCATCCTCTGCAGAAAAACCCCTCTGTGGAAAGGGTACTGGGTCCAGTTATCTTACTGCTGTTATGATCCCAGCAGTCTTCAGAGTGTCATCATATGCACAGTACAGTGACACAGCATTAGGTGATGTTCATAGGAAACTGCTGTCATCACCACCATAGCTTCTGGTTCATGTGCTTTTCACAGAATCATGATGTCATCCTCGGACTCCCCCTGTGCTGTCGATGGAGCTTGGCACGCTCCCCTCATCCTTCAGGTGCCCGTCTGTTGTCCAAAATCTCCTCTGTTGGCCTCTGGAAATCCCCCTTGGCACAGCTCTCATTCCAACGCAGTTTCGTGGTCCTTGCTGTGGCTCCAAAGTCTAATCTCATGATGGGCCCCAACCAGCTTGACCTTTGACCTCAACCACTGCCTGGGCTGTCAGCCATGCCTGGAATGGTTCTTGTTTATCACTGGGCCTCTGAAGATTTCTCAGGAGATGACTGCTGCACCTGTATTTCCTTGCTAGGAGGAAAAACTTCTATTTGGAGAGCATGTCAACAATCATCAAACCACATTCTTTAGTTCAGTGAACTTCACTTATAGGCCATCAAAACCTCATCTGAGCATGGATGCACCACTTGCATAGGTTTGATACCCGTTGAATGAACTGTTAATCACACAAATCGCTGCAAAATCATTTAAAATATAGTTTAATATAGTTTAATGTTAATTCATTGTTCATGTTAATCCTGGACCCCTCCTCTTGACGCATGGACACTCCCATGAGTCAACTCATCAAAACCAGATTCCTGTCCTAAAGAAAAAGGTTAGCTAGATCACGTCCCAGGCAACATCAGGGCATCTCTTCCTCTGGAGCAGCACCACCCCGGACCTATAATCCTGCAATAAAAGATGTTAGTGTGTTTTGCATATTAAGTTTGCTTAAAAACTGGCTCCGCCAGGAGCCTGCATACATACCATAATGGCCTGGAAAACAAGATCTGGAAGTGAAATCAAACTTCACACTTGTAAACAATTATATCATAAGAGTAATAAAGTATTCAACATCAGCAAGACAAGTGTCATGTGCAGGTTTTCTCAAATCAGTAAACTACAATTATTACCATAATTTGCCTCAGACATGGATCATCCCATGTACTCAGTCAACATTAATGTAATCGGTGACTTCCCTTAAGCAAAGTCACTCCACTCATGTATCACTAGGAGCTCAAAAATGGCCAGTTAATGAGCTCCATGTTCAACTATTCCATAAACACTGCATCTCTTATTTGTTTTTCTCATGTCACTTGTCCGCTTCTGCTGAATCCTCTACATGTACTCTTAGAAAAACAAACATTAGCAACACACATTGACCATCCCGGTGGTCAGACGCAGGTCGACAGGTTCCAGAGGTGCTATAAAAGGACCATAAAGTTAACCATCCATAGCTGTGGAAAGAAGTGACACTAGTTTTCAACACAGGAAATTTCTCACGTGTCATTCACATTGTCAAAGTAACCTTCACATTTTCCCAAAAACACAGTGTAACAGCATCACCACTCATAACCTGTAAACACAGTTTTATTCACACATAAACCCAGAAATCCTGTAGTAGGAAAAAACATCAACCAGCTGTCCTGGTATAAATCACATGATCAATTCACATGAAGAACTGTAATGCTGTAGAAAAGAAAATGCAAATGTTAGCGCTGCGCAGATGTATACACTCTTTCTCACAGTTTCCTCTGTGAGCAACACAAGGTGGTGAATAACACCCCTGGTAGATGCACAGACACAGAAAGTGGCATTTAAAAGGTTAAATCGTCACGCAACCTCGAATGTTGTTGTCATCTTTCTGCTCCTGTAAAAGGAAACACACATAGATTCATCCACCCTTTTGGCCTGTCTAGGTGGAGGTTAACCTTGAGTAGTGGTCAAGCCTTGTCAGCTTTTACCAACCAGGTTTTTTTTTTCTTTCACTCATTCATTCATACATTCATTCTTTCTTTCTTTGCTAATAGTGGAATCGATCGTCGCATTACGTTTCCACTCTCAGCAAAATGACGTCATTTCAAAAAGAAAAAGAAGAACTTTAGATCGGATTACATCGCTGAATCCTTTTTAGGCAGGGACTCTCATTTTCTAATTGTCCCAAATAAGTGGCTTTCTCCTGAGCCCATTTTAATGTGGAGAAACTCACTTGTAACAATTTTCTCGACGACGTGTCATATAGCGCTTCTAATCATGCAGATCTGCTCAAACAGAGATTATCAAACAAAACTTTCAGTGCACTGTGAAAGTATCAAAATAAAAAGGCCTTGTTAAGTCATGACACAAGCTCCTCATCTCAGGAGGGTAAATCATACCATTAGCATGGTTTATCATCATACTAATTGGCAGGCTCAACTTCACAACAAAAGAAAAATCATCAGCTAGATTCACTCCAAACCAACCATCAGCTGCACAACACACAACATAACCCTAATATGTTATGAGTTTAATCCCCAAGTCTGTGCCTTTCACTCATTTGGGCCACAGATCCATATTATCCAGTTTTTCTTTTTTCCCGTCATCATAAAACGTGTGACATGTCATCAGCTATTTCACAAAAAATGTTTGTTCTTATTTATTCAGAGGTACAGTATCTAGGTACAGGATTCACTCACACATCAAAACAGGAAACTCAGTGTTTTAGAGTCTCCACTCTAACAAACTCCAACACATCTCATTCACTCGTGCTAAGATTCAGTCACCTTTCATTAATCTAAGAACGATCAACTAATTTGCATATCAGCTATTAACCCACTAAGATGACAGGACAACAGAAATGCATGTTCAAAATGTAATCACAAAAATAGAATTTCCCTCATACAGTAAATTATTTGTTCTGCATCAATCAAGCAGGAAGCATCTCCCAATTTACTATATTAACAACTAAATTTATTGTCTGATTTCTGGTTGGTCAAACCAGAATCCTTTTTTCCCCACAAAAGTTAAACTGTTGTCCTGCAACCTAGAGAGTCAATTTTGCATTGGATAAATTCAGCATTTGATAACAAGTGTCTGTTAAATTCACACTATTTTAACACTGATAAGAGATAACAAGCTGATCTTCATTGCATGTGTGTTTGTGTTATTAGGCAGGTTTAATGCATGTCTGTGGAGCTGCATCTCCAGCAGAACATGTTCTTAAAACTGCCTTTCCTACACATTTCTCTGCGATTATTTAATCATTTTGTAACTAATGTGCTATGAGCCCATTGATCTTTGCATCACTTCTCGTCACACTAAGTGACTTGGACAAGATGGCAAACAGACTCACATGCTTAAAATGTTGTCTAATCTTCATGAGTTCTCTTGTGTTTGTGTTAGTAGGGTTAATGCATGTTTTGCTTGTGTGTGTGATTTTGTATGTTTCTTTTTGCAATGTTTCAGACTCTTTCACAATTTTCCCACTTAAGCAGTCAGTTTTCTTTTCCCCAGGTTTGCTAACCCAAATTTTGATTTCCCACTTTAAACACCAGCATTCTCACTTAACTCTCACTGTTGTCCTCTCCCACTTCAACAGTCCAATAGCAGGCAGTTCTCTTTCAGCTTTGTCCTGTGTTTCACTGTTTCTTCTTGCCATTTTCTCCAAAAGTGGCAAATGTCAAACTCCAACAGTCTCCTCAGTTCTCCTCAAATGTTCTTGTCACATGCACAGTGAATTTGCAGCTTGTTGGGAACACAGTACCATTCATCCAATCAGGCAGGATGATGGGTTTGCTCTTCTTCTCTGATGCTGTTTGTCCACACTGCTGCTGCTTGCTGGGACTCTTTGCTCGGGAGTCTTTGCTCAGGACTCTGCTGCTGTCTCTTTATCTGCCATGTTATTGCTCTTTGGAGCTGCATTCCTTGTCTTCAGGGAGGAGTGAGAGCTCGCTTGTGAGTTTGAGAGACACATGGTGCTGTAAATAAGTTAGCCAGAAACTTGGCCTGAATGTTTCTAATGATGTTAAACTATAACTTTCTTCCGACCGCTGCATGTGGAAAATTGATTCAGGTCTGCTTGTCACCTGAAAGTGACAAACTAAGACATTTTCATTATTATTATCACTGCTTAATCAACACACACAACTCTCTCTCTCTCTCTGTTTTTGTGAACAGTCCTTTCTTAAAAGCAGAAAATAAGATTGTAGTTGTTCTTGGCTGATCAACACAAAACCTTTTTCCTATGATTATTTTTCATCTACAATGTAAATTTTGTCTCTTTTTCACTCTTTTTTTTTTTTTTTTTTTTTAATAGCTGGTGACCTGCAGAATCACCGCTCTCACAATCAGATGCAATTACTTTTACACAGTGCACAAAAACACTGTGACGTCAGACACATTCACACTCACTTTTTTCATCTGCGTAAATAAATCATTTGGCCAATGGCATGTGCCATTGTGATCCATAAATATGATCACAAATTTATTGAATTATTTTTCAACCCACCAAAACAAATAAACAAAAACATGATGCTGATGCTATGAACACTCCACACACATGAGTCAAGATGCAGGAAAACTGCTCACGGAAACTCTTCACACTCCAGTTATCATAGTTATCATAGTTCTATTTCCCTCTCTTTGAAGAGTTCTTAGCCAGATCTCAATCTGATAATGTGTAGCTTGCTCATCAGCTCAGAAGAGACCACATCGCAACCTCACACAGTGGTTGCGTGCTTTGCCCCACAGTGGCAAAGACTTGCACTTTCATATTCAATTCAGCTTCTCCATCATGTAGTTTTCAGCTGTTTCATACAGGGTTCAGCATATTAGTTGTTTTCATAGGTGTGCTCTATATCTCAACAATGGCTCATATTAGGATGACAGTTTTTCAAACAGGTCAAGTGTCTCTATACACGTAATTAGTTAAAGTATTTACCTATTCTACTTCATATGTCATTGTACTGAATTTGAGCAACCCTAAGCTTAATGCAGATTACTTTCAACAATTATCCACCTCACATCATAACTGACTGAGGTGCCTCTTCATATTAATATTATTTCATCATTAATACCAATTTACAGGTTGTTATCCTTGCTATTATTAGTATGAATACATTAAAGATAAGTTGTAATTTAGACTTTTGTTTATTTTACTTTATTTCTCTTGTATTTATATCTATTCAGTCGGGTCTGTTTCCAACCCTTTTTAAACTACTTTAAACTACTTTGATCTCTAATTTTCACTTGGTGAGGGATTATTACATTCTTCCTAGTCTGAACTGCTCTCTTCACCTGAGCTGCTATCCTATTCTGAGTTACTGTCTTCTTTGTTTCTTACAGTCACGCACAAAATGTCCCTCTTTTCCACACCTCCAGCATGCAGTGCTAAAGCCACTGTTTGGTGTGTGTAGCTCTGCCTCTACCTCTTGCTCTTCCACTATGCATTTGTCCTGCTCCGGCTTGTTGTTTTTCTAAACATTTCTCATCAAGTGTTAATTTCGCTTGTTTATTCTCCATTTTCAAAGATTTTGCTGGGCCGTCGCTGGCACGCTTGACTTCAGAGTGGTTTACTGATACGGCCTTCGACTTCACCCTAACGGTGAAGCGGTATCAGTTTTATGAGATGAAACTCAACCGTTCTCCTTTGTCACCAGTACTTGAGCCTCAGCAAAGAAAACAAAAATGGAAGTAGTTCAGCAGCATATTGTGCTGTAAGATCAACTTACTTCCAGACACACACACATATAGACATTTGCGCGCTAATTTGTCACGAAGTAATTTCGGCTACCTCTAAAACCTAGTCTAAACACAGTTCCTTTTGGCGAACTTAAACCTAATTTGTCACGAAGTATTTTCAGCTACCTCTAAAACTAGTCTAAACACAGTTCCTTTTGGCCAACTCAACCTATTTTATCACGTGACTTTTTTAAACCTTTGCGGCCGTTTTATATACCAAAATAGTGTTTCTCACCCTCCGACGTCTCACTGGTGATTCGGATCATCAGACTGAATCCCAGCGCCGTGGACCAGGCCACCGGCCCAGACCCGAATTCAAGTCTTGGGGCTCTCTCCTCGTCTAAGAGGGCTGTGCACAGGCTTCAGTGCTGGTTCCCCACGGCGTCAGGAATCAGTGCTGGATCTTGGAACAGAGTCACAGATAACAGTTCTGATGTTTTCTGCTCCGGCTCGAAGGACCAAATAATGTTAAGAGATATATTCTAAAACACTTCTTCAGCAGAGAATCAGAGAGGAGAAACACACAGAATTTCTTGCTAGCAAGGGCAGCCTAGAGTGAGACTCAGAGACTCGCGCTGAGGACTTGCCCTGGTCCTTTATTTATACACTTCAGTGGGTGCTTGTGTGGTGTGTGTGTGGTGTGTGTGTGTGAGGAGGGGGTCAGAGTGTGACCCCATAAAGACTTCCCTAAAACTGCTGGTCTGGAAAGTCCAGCAGTTCATCAAACCAAAACCACTTAGACTGGAAACAGATATAACTACGTTAATCCTACCGTAAAACAATAAAACAAGGTACGAACTTTCTCATGCTCCTGGGATGTGGGGGTGAAAGCCAGAACACCCTGGAATGTTACAGACTTCCTAGGATGAGACATCCTTTCAATAAACACAAATGGTTACATGCAGTATTCTACCATATACAAAATTATATCATTAAAAGATTATACTGACTACTAAGTACAATTTTCCATTGACAAAAACCAACTCCACCAACACAACCTTAAAAAGTAAGCTTCCTTTCTGCTTTTATCCCTGCTCAAATAGAATCAAGACTAGAGAAGAATGCTCTGGAGCTCACCATGTACCAAACCACTAACTATTGACGATTTAGTTCTATAGAAAATGGTGTCACCTTTCCTCAAATATATGTAACATATAGGAGGGCCTATAGTGTTTTGAGAGGTTTTGTGTTCCTGGAAAGAAGTTTAAAGTAAACTTAAAGTGTTACTTGTTACTTGGGGATGTATTTAAGTCCATCCAGTTAAACAGTGCTGTCCTGTATTTCAAACCTTAGGAGACCTGGATGAGACAACAGAAAATACTTCTCCTGTAGTGGAGTTGAAAGTCCCTGGAGTCACCACACCCTCAGAGACAGTTTCTCACAGCAGCTCTACAGCTCATCGTGTTACAGTGAAACAACAACCGAATGCTCCTTACAAAGCAGAATATCCTGCTGGTGAGTTAGTGTGATGCTGCTTTTATTTTTATTCAGCACAGCATTGTACATTGTTCAAAATGCTCACATCAGTCATTAGATATGTTAAAACTTGTACTTACTTGAATTCTGAAGCTGTACTTTCCCCTTGCTAAAGTTAGAAATTGAATATAGATTACAGTTTTAAAATGATAATTTATTAATGGAAATAAAACTCTAGCCAATGCTACCTGACCGTTTGTGACTGAATAATTTGCATACCCCCTTGTTAAATTATGTAGTTAGATAATTATCCCTCCATCTATCTGTCTTCTTCTGCTTATCCTGGGCCGGGTCGCGGGGGCAGCAGCCTAAGCAGAGAAGCCCAGACCTCTCTCTCCCCAGCTACCTCCTCCAGCTTGTCCGGGGGAACACGAAGGCGATCCCAGGCCAGCTGAGAAAATATAATCTCTCCAGCGTGTCCTGGGTCTGCCCCGGGGCCTCCTTTGGGTGGGACCTGTCCAGAACATCTCACCCAGGAGGCGCCCAGGAGGTATCCTTGTCAGATGCCTGAACCACCTCAACTGGCTCCTTTTGATGTGTAGGAGTAGGGGCTCTACTCTTAGAGAGTACCCCCCCCCCCCCCCCCCCCCCCGTATGGATGAACTTCTCACCCTATCTCTACAGGAGAAGCCAGCCACCCTTCAGAAGAAGCTCATTTCCGTCGCTTGTGTCCGCAATCTCGTTCTTTCCGTCACTACCCACAGCTCATGACCATAGGTGAGGGTAGGGACATAGATTCATTGACCGGTAAATTGAGAGCTTTGCTTTTACACTCAGCTCTCTCTTCACCACGACGGACCGGTACAGCATCCGCATCACTGCAGCTGCAGCACCAATCCGTCTGTCAATCTCCCGCTCCCTTCTCCCATCACTCGTGAACAAGACCCTGAGATACTTAGAATCCTGCACTTGAGGCAGGAACTCGTCCCTGACCCCGAGTGGGCACTCCACCTTTTTCTGGCTGAGGACCATGGTCTCAGGTGGTGGTGGGAGGTGATGATTCTCATTCCCACTGCTTCACACTCAGCTTTGAACCATTCCAGTGGGAGCTGGAGGCCCTCACCTCATGAAGCCAACAGAACCAGAAGTGAAAACATTCTGCCACTTGCCTACGCCTAGAAACTCTGTCCATGAAAATTATGAACAGAATCGGTGACAACCGCGTTGTTCCTCCTGTATCTGAAGTTCGACTAATGGACGGACTCTCCTTTCCAGCACCCTGGCATAGACTTTCCCAGGGAGGCTGCAAATGAATATATATTTATTTAGACAGAATTATGAAGCTGGTTTTATTCAGTGTTCTAAAACAGTATTATTTCTGAAGGAAAAGGTGCGCAAACTAGGACATATTTTTATATAAAATTAAATATTACAGTTTGTAATATACAAAGACATTCATTATTATCACTGTGACTCTTGGTTTATAAAGATTTCTTACTGTCTTACTTTATAAAATACTCTAATACATTTCTTAATGTTCTTTGTCCAGGATGTTGCCTCAGGTTCTATCGTGGAAGAATTAAACCAGGTTTAATCGTCTCATATTACATTACTGATCCACTGTGCCCAATGACTGCAATCATGTAAGTTCCTCTACACAAAGTTTATTTACATTTCAAAATATTTATTACACATGTAAGTGTAACAAATAATTCTCAGAATGACCATTGCTTAGGAAATAAAGTACAATTTGGGGATATTTAAAAATTAGAGTTTACATGACATGTCAAAACAAGTTTTTATCTGATCCTAGTTTGCCTCTCACCTTTGTTGTGCACATTTTTATTTTGCAGCTGTTTTTATTTTGTAAAATAGATAAAACGATACATTTTAGTAATGCTAATCATTTCTCTTTGTGCCAGTTTGGTTACCAAAACGTCTCGTAAAATCTGTGTTGATCCCTCTTCGCCCTGGGTCTGCAATATCATGAAACTTAAGGATGCAAACTCTCCTTAAACTGGCCTCCTGTTTATCTATACAGTTTGTTCTGAAATATAAAATGTAAAAATGTCTTTTGTTTTTTGTATTAATCTGCACATTAACACACTTAAAATGTTTCATTATTTGAAATAAAGTTTGCATATGTATATTAACACACACGCACGCACACACACGCACGCACACGCAGGCTGTCACTATCTTGCATCCCAAGAAAGTGACAAAATTAAAAGACATGTCTGGGTGCTGAGACTGAACAGTGATATGACAATAAAATGCTCCTCTAAAAATTCTTTGTGAGCTTCTTCTGACTTTTGGTGCAAAATGTTGCTGGTGTGAAAAAATCTGTTTCAAAGACACTTAGCAAGGTTAATATCAACTTTACACTGGAGTGACACAGTTTGGTAGATGTCTGTGTAGCTTCTCAGTCATCCAGGTCAGAGAGCTTGGAAAGAAAAGCAACTGGACTTCTTTAAGTTTCTTGAAGATGTTTCAGACGTGGAAGACAGTTGGTGTCGTAAGCCACAGTGGGTTATAACACCACTCCCACCTACAATGCAGTCTTGAGATCCTTTCCCAGGCACCTGCACCCCCACTTACACATTGCATCAGGTGATCTCAATAGATCACATGACAGGGTGAGGCAAGGTCCCACAGTGGTTTCACTCGCAACCTCTGGTGATAATGACCCACACTTTTTTTTTTTTCACACCTTGGCTCATGTTATGAGGCACATGATTAATAGTGGGTCAACGACCCTCTTCAGCATCAGCAGTACACTCAAATACTCTAATAGTATTTTAGTGTATGATTTAAAATGGTCTAAAATACACTGATTTTTAGACCATTTCACTCATTGGATGAGTTTCATTTTTCTGACAAATATTTTTTTTGATGAGATGAAATAATAATAATAAAAATAATACGGATCAGTATTTAAGGTTTGACTCTCATCATCCACTGGAGCATAAACTGCGTGTCATCACGCTACAACTGTGATGGCCAACCTGTGGCCACACTCTAAAGTAACTCTTGTATTTTCATTTCTTCATTTGAACACACTTTAGTTTCCAATAACTTTATTGATTGGTTTGGATACATTTGTTCTATTTATAAGCGCGCGCACATTTACTTTACTTATGTATTCATACCACTTCATTACTTTGATTTTTGACTAACCTTTGTCTTTTTATTTCTTACCTGCCATCATCCCTGGGAGTTGCTGGATAAAAGATGGCAGCCAGGGTTTGAAACCACTAAATGCAAAGAGGGATAATTGGACCACACCACCACTTCCTACTGAAGGGGAGAGTGTGTGTTTTCTTTCATTTAAAAACAAAGTATTTTTACTTAGTTAAATACTGAGTTTAGGGTTTAATGGTTTTAGATTTTCTTCTTTGGTGTTTAGTTTATTAACAAACTAGATTGTACTGCATTGTTTTGTGATTTATGATTGTGTTTGTTTGTTACCCCTCATGTGTCACAATGGTCTGATCAGCCATTATATATACCCCTGTGTGTCATTTCATGTTTGGGTCAGTTATGTTTGCGGCAGTCAATAGATTTACTTTTGTAAATATAATTTTGGGGGGTTAAATAAATGAAAACCATATTTTTCTAATAATTCCTGGGACGACTTTTTTCAATTTGGTCCATCACAACAACATAGAGCGAACACCATTCCCACAGACACAGCAGTCAGAGGAGCAGAAGAACATCACATCTTCAGCCCCAGGGTGGCTGTGGCTACAATGTAGCTTGCCATCACCAGTGTGTGACTGTGTGTGTGAATGGGTGGATGACTGGTTGTGTAAAGTTCTTTGGGGTCCTTAGGGACTAGTAAAGCGCTATACAAATACAGACCATTTACATCAAGAAGGCCCTGAGTAAATGTGGTTATACCAGCTGGACATTTGTTAAAACTGGGAAGGTACCTAAAGAAAACTCCAGCTAATCCAGGAAAGAAGAATGAAAAATAATGTATACTTTATTAATCCCGTTGGAGATTAGTCTTCTGCATTTAACCCATTCACCCAGTGAAGCAGTGGGCAGTGTGTAAAGATGGTACCTTGCTCAGGGTAGCCATTTGGTGGATTTAAACCCTTCACAATAATGGGGCGAACATTCCACTTAGTGAGCTATCCCTGCCCTGAAGGACAACTGCTGCCTAAGCGAAAACCCTTTGTGTCAGGAGTATTGGAACAGTTAAGACATTTTCTCTAAAAACCGTGTCTCTGTGGCTTTCACAAGGATGGGGTGCCCCGGCACAAACAGTAACAGTACTATATTGCTCTGTGCCAGTAATATAGTGTATGCTGTTAAGTGCCAGGAGGATAGCCATGATTTATTCATCGGGGAAACCACACAACCTCTGGCACAACACAGAAAAGCTAACATCTCAGGCCAGGACTCTGCAGTTTACACCTACAGGTCAGTGGCCACTCTTTCAATGATGAGGATGTACACATCCTGGACAGGGAGGAACGCTGATGTGAGTGGGGAGTCAAGGAAGCCATTTACATGAAAAGAAAACCACCATCTCTGAATCAAGGAGGGGGCCTAAGCTATATCCTTCTATCCATGCATTTGTCAATAGGGTGCGTTATTTAAGCTGCTTTAGCCTGGCCACAGTTGCTGTGCACCTGCATGCTGCTTAGCAACCCATGATTGGCTGATGATTTTTACATGTATATGGAAGGACAAGGAGCTTCCAAACAAATGAAATAAATGTGGTCCTCACTGAAATGTATTTTGTGTTAAGTTACAGTTTTAAAGTTTACCCTATAGAGATGTGCATGCACTGGGAGGATTCTGTCTTAAAAAACAGACTGACACAAATGTTCAGTGCCTGAAGATTAAAACACAGTCACCTCACTGTCCCATCAGCATTGCAAATTTACACTTGCAATGTTAGAGACTGATTTATCAAAACCCCAGAATCTTTTGATCAAGAGCTTCTGGGTTTCTAAACAATGGATTTCATACAATTGCTGTCAAATTCTTGTCTTTATAATCCATAAATAATTGTATTGCCAGTTTATCTTAAATTTTTTGTTTTATTCAACAAACAACTTCACCCTTGACTCTTGGGAGTTTCCCTAAAGTCAGGAGTCAGTATATTCAATGCAGCGTGTGCGTTTACAGAACCAAACAGATGTGTATGTGAGAATGAGACTTATTATGACGGGACATACCACAGCACCAACACTATCTTATCGATATAAACTGTTAATGCACTCAAAAACGGTCTCATCTTCATCCTCAGGTGGAAGATGAATGGCGAGCACTGATGGCACTTAAACAGTGTTCCAGTGTTTTTTGTTTATTTTTCTATGTAATTTTGCACTGTCCACTGCTGTAACAAAACTAATTTCCCACTCGTGGGACTAATAAAGGTTATCTTATCTTATCTTATCTTATGTATACACATAATCAGTTAAATGTATGGAAGAAATGGACCCTGGAGCAAGAGGCTATGAGTCTGATTCATCTTTGTTGTCTATGTTGTTTTTTTTAATCGATCATGAATGTTTTGGTTATTTAATTTTATTCCAAATAAAAAAAATATTTAAAAAATTTGAACACAAACTTTCTTGCTTGAAAGTCTAACAAAGACGTCAAGGTGACATTAAAGAAGTATGAAACTTTGATTCGGCAGAGACTGTTCCAGCTGTGGCAAAGTAGACACTGAGACAGAGAACCAGTCGCTCTCACATCTTCACCTACAGGCAATCCAGAATCACCAAATTATTCCCACACAGAAGCTGAAGCCAGCCGGTGACAGTATTAACCGCTACTATGTTTTCTTTGTAAAATGAAATTAAATTAATTGTTTTTTTGTTTTTTTTACCACAGGACAAAAACACTAAAACCTTGTGGTAAAGCAAGTGAATTTTCATATAAAAATACAAAAAGTCCACAAAAATGTATCTTTATTTCTATCAGTGTTTTTAAGATTGCATTCAACATGTCTGAGTCACCTTATCTAGATGATTATCGTTTATAAGAGGATGCATGGAATCCTGTCCATGACTTCTTATCCAGATTATGGTTTTCCAAGTTTTACTGCACACAGGCTTAGTTTACAGTGAGACTCTACACTGAATCAAACTCTAAGGGCAAGTGCTCATTCTCATTCCTGGTAGCTCCTTGTCAGCTACATGTGTCCTTTTCTCATTTTTTTCATAGCTTTTTGAAACCTGAGATAAAGTTTTAGTCATTATTCACTCTTCCACCCGCCACAGCTGAAGAGGATCTCGGCTTGCCGGCACTTCAGATGTTCTAGTTGTTCCTCCAGTTGGTCAGAGGCATTCACAGTATCCTCAAAGTCCTGCAGCAGGACCCTGTTGCCCAGCAGCCCACGCTGCTCCTTCAACCTCAGGTTTTGTCTGTGTAGGCGACTGTTTTCTTGCTTGACCCTGGTTAGGTGGTCCCTCTTCCCAGCCACCACGGCCTCCACCTCAGTCAGTTGCTCTCTCTTCACCTTGACCTCCATCTGGCACCAGCGCAGCTTCTCCTTTATATGTGACAGGCACTGATACAAGAGAGACAACAAATATCACTGCTATTGCTCATAATGAAAGGAATTCGAAGCAATCTGTATCCATGGATTTGTCAGCATACCTCCAAGCTACTGCTGATCTTCTTCAGCAGCTTTACTGATCCCTCGTGCTGCTTTTCGGCTTGTTTTTTCTGCTCTAGCTTCTCAGCCTGCAGCTGCTCAAACTGGATCTGTGTGGGGTCCCTGTCATGTTCCTCCCCACGGCGGAGCTCTGCCTCCAGCTTGCAAATCTTCATATTCAACTTGATGTGCTTCAGCCGCAGTTTGATCAGCTCGTCCTGCCGAAGCTGTTCAGCTCGCAGAGACGCCTCCGCTTTGGCCCGAGCTGCTTCTTTACCCAGGCGTCTGCTTAGCATCTTCACAGCTGTATCCTGTTTCAGTGCCATCAGTGCTCGCCATTCATCTTCCACCTGAGGATGAAGATGAGACAGTTTTTGAGTGCATTAACAGTTTGCTAAATAATTTAAATAACAGGGCTATATGTACAGTCACTGTATTTTTGGTGTATTTTTATTAAAATGACAGCAGATTTCTACTTAGTTTCAAGTTATATTTAACAAACGATCTTTGTGCATCTTCCACAGCTTCCACTGTGTCTGCACAGTTCAGTATGCACTGCACATCCATCCAGCTTCCCTGCAAGTGTGCATGTGTGGCTCACTTGTGCCCATTTTCCCTGCAGAGACTGAGGTATCATATAAAAGCTTTTCCCTTTTTCTAAACATGCAAAAATAATGATAAGAAAATGAACACATAAAAAATGATTTACTGTTTCATGCATGTACTGTGCTAACGTCTGTGTCTAGTTCACCCATGTTTGACGTGAAATTGAAGCCAACAAACACAAACAAACAAATAGATGGATTTTACAGAGCACTGTACTCATTTCATTAAAGTCGTATTTTTGTTGTGGACAGAATTCTCCAACACACACAATTACAAAAATAACACAATTTTAAGTGTTATCAACTTAATTATGGTTGTAAGTCTTTCAATAATTTTGATCCTCAATGACTGGAAACTGGAACATTTTGCCATATCAAAACTGTGATTTTAAAATCTACTTATTTTTGTTTGTGCTTTTAACGTTGAATTCATATTTAAAATTAAGGACAACACTAATGAACAGGAGCCTGTATAGGCTACATTAAAAATAGCCTCAAGAAAAGATAACTGTGCCCCTGTGAAGACAGAATCAAAGCTGCTCTCTTTTCCTCATTTGTCCGCCTCTCTTGCAGATACATTTCAGTGGGTGTTACTGTGAACAGCAAGAACGGGGGCAGAACTGTGCTCATATTTGTGAGCAACTGAAATGTTTTTGTCTCTTCTTTCTTGTACCTTAAGTACATCAAATTCAGGTGACAAAAGATCATCGGTTTAATTAATCCTCTGTTGTTGTAATTTAGGCTCCTTTTTAAATACAGGCTGAGGAATGACTGAACATTTCAACAAGACACTGTAACTGTGTGCAGCTTTCTCTGCACAATGGCAGTAAAGTTGTAGCAAATCTAATCTCATGGGAAATAAAAGTTTTATTGATAACTCTTCAGTCAGTTGAGGAACACTGGACATTACTGTGTCGCAGAATTTCTCTTTTTACTTGTAGCTTGACTTTGATCTCTCGGGACTGTAATAAGTGCAGCTATTGTTCTGTTTGGCCTGTAAGAAGAGGCCTTATGGTGTAGACTGTGAATCAGAATTTACATAACAAGTTTCTTTCTAAAAGGTGTTGTGGGTTTGGTGTCCAAACAAAGAAGTGTGAAGCTGTTAAAGAAGTCATCGAGTCAGTGATGGAGCCTAAAGTAGGTTCAAAGACATGTAAAATAATGCCTCCATGCCAATCAGCATCAGCGTTTTTTTATTTTTTTATTTTTTTTAGGATTTACATTTAAAGTGTAAAATGAAACTCCAGTTCCTGACAGAAACTGTGGCTTTTTTCAGTTAACTAAAGTTTTTTTCTTTTTCTTTTAAAGCTACAATTTATTTAGTCACATAAACACTTTATATCACATTGTTGTTGTTTTTAAAAGTGGACCTAAATGTGCCTGTTGAAAATGTGTCTTTGCAGAACAGACAGAATGTGGAATCCAGCTTTCTGGAAAATGCATCTTACAAGCAACAGGAGTGAGTGATTAAAGTCTTAGCAATTTTTAGACCATCTGATTGATGAAAGGTTAAAGGTTTCAGTTTTTTACAATCCTTCTGGCTTGTTTAAGGGTTAAGATTTGGAGTCAATGTTATGGTCAGTTTAAGGCAAGCAGGCAAACCTGTGCGTCCTGTCCGATGACAAAAGTTATGCCACAGCAACACCAGTAGAGTCACGAAGGCAGAAGTTATAAAACCCGCTTTAGGGCGGAGAGTGTTTCTTTCCAACTGTCAAGTGCTTGTGACTAAAAAAGCGACTGGACTTCTTTAAGTTTGTTGAAGATGATTCAGCTCTCATTCGATAAGCTTCTTGAGTTCTAAGATCAAAGATGGAGTGTCAGAAGTATTTAAGCCCTTGATTATGTGGCTCACCACATGAGCTAAGGTGTGAAAATGTGTGTGTGATATCTGCAGAGGTTTTGGATGAAACCATTGGGAGATATTGCCTCAAACTATCATGTGGCGCTTGGGAAGGGATCTCAAAAATGGATTATAGATGACAGACAGTTGGTGTCGTAAGCCACCTCCTCTGTTCAAAGCGGGTCGTTAATAACAGTTGGACATAGATGGCTTCTTTCACTCCTCTTTAGAACCAAAATGTAAACAGTAGCATCCTTGAAAGAGTGACCTTTGTCCTTTAGATGCAGATGTATCTAAAGGTTCTGATTGGGGCTTTCAGTAAATTATAGCCAGTATTTGCCCCCTCCAGGCCCAACACTGGTAACAGAAGTGGGATGCAGATAAAGATTGAGTGGGGAACAATGAAGTGTGAAACAACTACTGATTAGTAAACGACACTTGACCTGTTGAATAGTAGTCGAAAAGGATTCTGTCTGAAAGCATAAAAAAACAGAGACAGAATTTTAATGAAATCAGACCCATCTGATTTCTTTCAGTTTTTATGAACTCTGGAGTTAAACCAAACAATAAATCACATCATCTATGACCTACCAGATACCGAGAGAGACTGAAGCTTTAATAGACTGGAAGTTTAATTGTTATTGTGCTACTGCAGATGTGAATATGGGATGTAAAACTGTGCTTTAATGTAAAAAACACAATCCCTTAAAACAACACCAACCTTGCCCAGCTGCTCCTGGGACTGTAGCCTCAGGTCCTCTGCCTGACGCTGGGCTGCCTCTGATTCAGCATGGAGCTGCTGCTTCAGGTCAGTCAGGGTGTTGATGTACCTCTCGTACTCCTGCAGCTGCTCTGACACAGGCTTCTCGCCCTCCAGCTGGACACTGTCCCCAGCCTTCTTGAAGTATTGTGCCAGTTTCATCTGCAGCTGGCTGCTGTTATGCCTGGCCTTATCTCGCTCCTTGCACAGCTCCTGGAGGAGCTGTCTGTATTCTTTGTACTTTATGTTTAGTTTTTGTGCACATGCAGATGTGGCTCCCTCTTTTTCAGCCTCTTCATCTTCGTGGTGTAGAGGGCTGGAGATCTCCGTGTCCTGAGTCTCAGGATGTAGCTTCAGAGCGTCATCGTGGTAAGTGCTGTTCGTCTCAGAAACCACACTTTCTTCGTGGCACAGTGGCTGTTCTTTGACTTTAATCATCACATCAAACTCTTCATCTTCACTTTTGGCTTCTGGTTCAAAAGTGGCGGCCTCTTCAGCAGAGAACTCTTCTGTGACTTTCCCGCTATCACAGTGCTTTTCTTCAGGGTCTGATGTGGGCATTTCAGCTGAGACAGCTTCATTTTTATCCCCACTAACAGAAATAAAATTCTCCTCTGTGTCTCTGTCACTGTGAATTCTTACCTTATTTTCTCCCTCTCCCGCCTCTTTGTCCATTTTTAATAATATTTACTTTGTATACAGAGGTAAGGCTCGTGCAGTTCTGTGGTCAATGAAACTGTTCGTTTTGTTTCGGTTGCCCTGGAAACTAAGCAGAAGAGCCAATCACAGGAGCCCTGACCCATTCTCATTAATATTTATAAGCAGGATGTGAGAAGCTCGCGCTGCGAGGCTCGCTGTACGCAGGCGCGAAGGATTGCCTCCAACAACAAGAAGCAGACGCCAGGCAAGATGGCCGACTTGGGGAAGAAGTACTGCGTTAACTGCCTTGCAGATGTTACAAACCTGCGGCTTCGCTGCACCGAGTGCCCTGATATCGAGCTGTGCCCAGAGTGCTTCTCAGCGGGCGCTGAAATCGGTAATCACCGGAGATGGCACGGCTACCAGCAGGTCGACGGCGGTCGGTTCTCTCTCTGGGGTACAGAGGCAGAAGGAGGGTGGACCAGCAGGGAAGAGCAGTCGCTACTCGATGCTATCGAGCAGTATGGATTTGGAAACTGGGTACATCACTTTTTAAGTTATTTTTCTGACCTTTAGAGCTTTCTATACAAACTCATAGGAGTTTCGTTGTGTCTAGTGCTTAGAAAAGAAAAAAAAACAAGAGCAGTTGGCTTGTAGCGGTAATATAAGAATAACGCTAATGACCTTTAAGATAAAAATGATTTTTTTTCCTTCTTATTTTCGTTGTTATCGTTGTACATAATTTTCGAGACGTTAAAAACAGAAGAAAAGCCTGAATAAAATAGATTTGAGAATAGTGTTACAATTTACTTTAAGAAACGTGGAATGTCAACAACACGTCGCATAAAAAGGAAAAATAATCGTAATTATCATTCAATAATTTTATTGCTCATAGTCACAAAATAATAAGGGGCAAAACAGGAAGCAAATAAGTAAGGAAAAACTATATTGTTATGTAGTAAGTAGTAATTAACTCCTTATTAACTGAAACCTAACCTGAAACTTGTGTTACAATGCAGCATATTAAAGAAACATGTAAAGTGTATCAACCTCTGAATTAAATGTGTACCAAAGACCAACTGTTTTGATATCAGACTAATGGAATCGACACAAATTTTAAATTCTTTCCATAATATCCCACGAATCCTTGAGTCACAGTGCTTTTTAGTGCCTACTTTAGCTTAGAGATTCATTCAAAACTCTATTTTTATAAGAAAATTAACAAAAAAAGAAAATAGCACGAGAAAGACCACAGAGATGCTTGTGGATGTAATGATGGAGGGTATGCAGAGGGTTGGTGTGACTGTAGGGAGAGGGTGAGATGGAGGCGGAAGATCTGCTTTAGCGCCCCCTGAAACAAAGTCAGAAGACAAGGAAAGGGAAAAGAAAGCATAGTTCTGTGTAAACACAGAAAGAAAAGTAATGTAACTGTAATCAAATCTCATTTTTCATAATGCAAAAGCATATCAATCTATTTTGTTATCAACTTATCCATCTCAAGGTCAGGAGAGGGTTGAAGCCTATCCCAGGGGTCAAAGGGCCAAAAACCAAGGCTAACATTTAAGAGTGGAATAGTGTCACGAAAGGTTTGCTGGATATGTTACAGATATGCAGAGTTATCTTGTGGTACAAACCAACCACCACCAAGTTATGTTTAATTTACTCAAGTATAAAATAAATGTTTGCATGTCAAACGGTCAGAAAAATGCTCAGACATCTGTTAATGTGGAGACTCCTCTTAAGTATATGTGGACCAGTTACACTTCACCTCCAAAGCTCCATTTACAGTCAATTACAAAGTGCATATGGCTTATGTGTAGCGTATTAGAATATTTGTCTGTGTAAAATAAATTATATTAAGTTTGACTTACTTGGAAGTTTTTAGATAAAATTATGCACCCCTATAATGCATCAGAAAATGTACATTTTCAAATATTTCATGGTGATGTCTACAGTTAACTTGTTTAATTTTAAAAACAACCCAAAATTGAAAAGCAGAAAATATGAATATTTAAATATCAATGATGAGAATTCATTTTCTCTTGAACAGCTAAACAGATTGTTTGAGCATCACTCTTTCATCTTCTAGTATAACATAGAAAAAATACAATGGTGTAGGTGTCCTCTTAGTAACAACTTCCTTTTTGTGGCCTTTCAGGAGGACATGGCTGATCATGTTGGAGCATCCCGGACTCCTCAGGAAGTCATGGAACATTATGTCACCATGTACATCCATGGAAACCTGGGGAAGGCCTGTATCCCTGACAGTATTCCAAACCGGGTGACCGATCACACCTGCCCGAGCGGAGGGCCCCTGTCGCCCAGCCTGACCACTCCGCTCCCTCCGCTAGATATCAGCTTAGTTGAGCAACAGCAGCTGGGCTACATGCCACTACGTGACGACTATGAGATTGAGTATGACCAGGACGCGGAGAAGCTCATCAGCGGACTGTGTGTCAACTACGATGATGAGGATGTGGAAATTGAAATGAAGCGCGCCCATGTGGACATGTATGTGCGTAAGCTCAGAGAACGCCAGCGGCGTAAGAACATCGCTCGTGACTACAACCTGGTGCCTTCATTTTTAGGCAGAGACAAGAAGGACAAGGAAAAGGACAAAACAGGGATGTTGGGAGTCGTAGGAAGTGCAGCTGGCGTGAGTGGGACAGGGGCTGGTGGTGGTGCAGTCGGATCAGGATCCATGGCGGCATCGGGAGCAGGTCCTCTCCCAAGTACACCTAAAAGAAAAATCACCAAGGAAGAGAAGGAGCAGCGGGTGAGGCTGCGAGCGCTTTGCCAGTTCATGGCCCATCGGGAGTTTGAAGAGTTCTTTGAGAACATGCATAAAGAGCGAGTGCTGAGGGCCAAGGTGCGCGAGCTGCAGCGCTACCACCGAAACGGCATCACACGCCTGGAGGAGTCAGCGGAATACGAAGCAGCACGCCACAAACGGGAGAAGCGCAAAGAGAACAAAAGTGTGGTCACCTCAAAGCGGGGCAGCTCGGGAGGAGGAGGGCTTGGTTCTGGGATGGGGCTCGGGGGTGGAGCTGGAGGAGGAGGAGGCGTTGCTGGAGGACTAGGGGTTGGAGGTGGGATCAAAGAAGAGGGCAAAGATGGTGAGTTTGCTGCCATTGAGAATCTGACAGGCTTCGAGCTGCTGTCAGACAGGGAGAAGGTGCTGTGCAACTCTCTCAACCTCAGCCCGGCACGCTACCTGACTGTCAAAACCATCATCATCAAAGATCACCTGCAGAAAAGGCAGGGCATTCCCGCCAAAAGCCGAATGCCCAGCTACCTGGATAAGGTTCTTAAGAAGCGCATTCTCACCTTCCTCACAGAAAGTGGCTGGATATCCCGAGACACCTCTTAGCAGTCCATCGTTGCTCAGGAAATTATAAACAGATAAGCTATAAGCGCTGGAAGGCAGGAAAAACTACTGGTTTTCACCATTTTTTTTCAGGAGTGACCTTGTAAATATATACGTTGAAAAGAAATAAGATGCCCAACTGGAGAAAAAAATATTTTCATATAAGGGCAAGGAACAAAACTGCCTATATTTTTGCATTTGGAAAGGAACAGGGGATTAATACAGCTGTGTGGGTTACAGTACTTTCTATTCTAAATGTTTTGACAAAATAATAACTGCAGTGTTAACACTTGCAGGTATTACAGAGCTGCTTTGGTGTTGTTACAGCAGGTACACTGAAGGTAGAAATAATGTAATGAATGCAACCGGCATGCTGAAAAGAAAAGCAAATAACAAAATCGGATTTGATGATAAACTCTTATCCCATTGGTGGCTGCAAAATAAGGTGATTGGGGAAAAAACACAAAGAAAAAAGCTCCAAAAACCAGGGTTTGCCCATGGTTTTAGCGCAAGCTTAATTAGATAGCCTAATATTAGTTAGAGCGGGCTTGCTGAAGTTTACAGTCATTATCGGCCTATCAGAGTTTGCAGTTTGCACCAAATGCCGAGTACAATAATGAATACAAAAAGATGAGTTTCCACAGGTCCCTTCGACTTCATTCCTACCCATACCTTTCGGTTGATGTCATTGCTAGCCTATCACTGCTTACTTAGCTAGGTCAAGCTAGAGCTTGACCTGCTGCAGGTGGCTGATTGCTGTATATCTTCCCCCCCAAATTTCTTTTTACCAAATAACTGATGCAGAAAAAGGCGTTGGGGTAATTTAGAAATTTAATTTAGAGTTTTTGCAGGAGAGTGTGTGCCAACATCCATTCCATACAATACTCCCAGTACATGTAGCAGAGTAGAAACTAGTTTGAGAAATACATTGCTGGATAATTAAAGAGAAGCAAAACAAAAAACGACACCCGTTATTGTCCCTTTTTTAATATAACTAACATAAAGAATATATATGTGTATATTTATATTAAACAAATATTGACCAGTATATCAATATTGGAATCTTTTCTCATTCCTAAACATGACCCTTAAAAATCCACTAAGGCTAATAGCAGCAGTGTCACCGCAGGTTTGAAAAAAAATGACAAGAAATGCCAAAGAAGAGATCATAGTCAACGCCAGTCACACTCTGTCCACCAGAGGGCACTGCCAGGCTTATTTTTAACCTGTAAAAAGTCCAACTCAGAATGTATTTTTGTTTGATAGCTAATTTAAAAAGATCCTGTTTAAATATTTTTTTTAAACAAATTTAAGTTAAAATTATGTATGGCTTACATTTGTTTTAAAGCCCCTAAAATCTCAGCGTGAAGTATTTTCTATATTTAAAAATAATATTTTCTTTCAACCTTCTATGTTGTAGAAAATGTAAGTGGAGCGATTTGATTGACTGCGTCAGCAACCCACCAATAACTATTGTATTCCTTTTAGTTTGTCCTGAGGAAAGTGTGGGTTCAGCTTCAAAACTTTAAATATTTTACAGTCCACGTGCTGTACTACAGATGATAGGACTTTAAAAGTACAAGACTGCTGTTTACCGAGTGAGTACACAGAGCTAATACATCATCACAACGTTGCACCTTAAGGTTTAAGGTTCAATAGTCTTTTAGTCTTATAGCTGACCACATTTACAGCTGCCCAACAAGGCTGATGTGCAGCCTATCAATATGCCTTCACTTCACTTTTTACATTGGCTAAAAGTAGAAGCAGAACAGTGGCACTGTGTGGCATTATTTTCTTTTGTATTGCTTTTTTTGGCGACCCAAGCTGAACATTAGTTGTCTCACAGCTGAAGCAGGAGTATGTTTAAAAACAAAAGAATTAGAAGGACAAGAGGTAGTGTGGGTGTTACCTGTGCTGGAAAATGTCTAGATTCACATTCTTTTCTTTTCTTTGTAGCTGACTAAAATTTAGCTTCCTGGATGGAGCGGGGATAGTCATGCAGGGCATTGTTTTTGTAGTGTCGCTTTAAACGTGGAGAGTTGCGTTGTTTTGTTTATTACAATGTAGCGTCTAAGATTGCAAAGTTCCGCTCTAAGCTTGAGGATCATTTGTGCAGGGTGTTAAATTTCACTTACATGTTAACAACATTTGTGGCCAAAGGACCTTCATTATGCTAAATGCTACAGCTGATTTTTTGATTGTCAACAAAGTCTTATGAAAAGACCCTGACAATCAGTCAGTGTATTACACAAATAGTGTGTGCCTGTTGCACTGATGAGTACAAACAGTCCAATGTACATTGTCCGCCTGTAACCAGCTAGAGTACCAAATGTGTATTGATCTGCAGCAGGAAATAGTCCCTTTTATTTACAGTATGCAGAAAACACAGAAAAATTCATTCAAGCAGATTTCTTTAGGTCATGGATATTGTTTTCGGGTCCACTCCTGTACATTGTGTTCATTGGCTGTAGTGGGTTTCCAGAAGATGCTGGTTGAACGTTAGATGAGTGTTCTGTTGATTTTGCAAAAATAAGCATTTTTCTGAGCCTCTGGCCCAGAATGTTTTTCGAAGGTGATGCTGAAACCAACTGGTCATTTTTCTTTAATTGTCACTTTTTCTTTTTTTCAGGTTTGCACGTGTGAACTAACTGTTCTAGATTGGTCCAAAATGGTGTGTTTTGATATTAAAGTCTCAATCGAAAATGTGGAAACTGAAGAATTTTTGTTCTCATTGGGAAAATACTTTTTGTAAGGGGGATTTGCTGACTTTACATTACCAAATGTAAATATCTTTATAAGATAAATTTTAGGGGGGGAAGAACTATGCTGACCTGTGAAATGTACAGTATTTTATGTCATGGAAATTTTTATAGCTTTTTGTAATTAAAAAAAAAAAGTTTTTGGAATCGCAAAGAAGTAGAGATTTTGGTTCTAGTCGTGGCATGCTGTCGAGCTGTCCTAAATCTTGTTGCCCGTCTCATTATGTTGAGTTGTTTTGCTGTTCTGTTACTTTGTTGTTGAAAATGACAAAGTATCTGTGGAGATGTATTAAAAGTGCAAATACTTTATCATTCTAAGTGGTGGTGTTTCAGTGTCAGTAAATGTGATCTTTCAAAAACTAACACAAAATGCCAGAATTGTTTGAGTCACAAAGAGAGGGTTTGTTACTTGTATAGCTGACCTAACGTCCACACCAGGGCAGAATATAAATGAGGTGATAGAAGTTTCAATGATCCCTTTCACTGGGAAAGAAGACTTGATATGAGAAAGCAAGAATAGAAGGGACTGTAGTAACGTGTCAACCACGCAATAAAAAATGTAACAAGTAAAATGAAATGCGCTATATTAATGCAATCCATCATTAATATTATTATTATTATTATTATTAAACTGAAAAGGAAGAAAAATAAGTTTCTTAAAGAAAATTAGCTAAACAACAACAATAAAACCTTAACCTACTTTACAGTACAGTAGTGGATTGCAATTCTAAAATAGTTGTAATTTAGTATTTTCCTTTTTTTTTTTTTTTTTTACTGTAATCATCCTGTCCTGCAGGTTTTAGATGTGTACTTCATCCAACACAGCTGATTTAAATGACTAAATTACCTCCTCAACATGTCTTGTTGAGGAGGTAATTTAGTTCTCCAGAGGCCTGGTAATGAACTAATCATTTGATTCAGGTGTGTTGACGCAGGGTGCGATCTAAAACCTGCAGGACAGCAGCACTTGAGGCCTGGAGTTGGATACCCCTGCTCTAGGGCAGGGGTGTCAAACTCAAATACACAGTGGGCCAAAATTCAAAACTGGAACAAAGTCGCGGGCTAACGTTAATATTTATTGAAAAAAAAAAACTTCCTCTAGATATAAGAATGAATCTTTTCTTATGGACTCAAAGAAGTTTTGCTTGAAACTGAATATGGAACAAGCAAAGCTTAATACTAAACAATATATATATTAGCTGTATAATACCAGTAGGCCAGCTCTAATAGTAATTTGGTATGGCTTCGCGGGCCAAATGTAATTAGGCTGCGGGCCAAATTTGGCCCGCGGGCCAGAGTTTGACACCTATGCTCTAGGGCATTGCCATTCTGGTGATCTGAAAATGTACACACAATGAGAAAAAGGGTGGCTCTGACTCAGAAGACTGTCATTCCCACAATGAAGCACATCTTGCTATGTCTGCATACATGATAAGGTTTATTTTGCACATTTAAAAAAATGAAGTGATATTTAATCATATGAGAAATTAGCAGCTGAAACCTTGAATTTTGTAACTAAAGTAAGTCACAAGCATGACTTTACTTTACAGTGCTTTGTGGAACCAGAACTGCCCCCTGCTGGCCACGGGAAACAAAGCTTTAAGGGACTTCCACAGTGACCTACTTTTCAGATCTGGGAACCATATACATCAGGGGTGTCGGACTCCAGGCCTCGAGGGCCGGTGTCCTACAGGTTTTAGATCTCACCTTTAGGGTCAACACACCTGAATAAAATGATTAGCTCATTACCAGGCCTCTGCAGAACTTCAAGACATGTTGAGGAGGTCATTTAGCCATTTAAATCAGCTGTGATGGATCAAGGACACATCTAAAACCTGCAGGACACCGGCCCTCGAGGCCTGGAGTTTGACACATGTGATATACATCTTTTAGTTACAGTTTATGGAACAAATAAAAGTACAGACAGCTTTATAACTCCAGAACTGACCTTAGGTTTCTTTAATACCAGAGTAAGCTTGTAAATGCATTAGATATTAGAATGGACACAACTGCTAATTATATCCTTGAGAGAAAAAATAATAATTAATTAATTACAAATGTAAACTGATTAGGGACTCTGAACTGGTTGCATGAGCTACCTGCACCTTTCATTAAAATGCAGTCCATTAAAGATGTGTATAAAAGCCAAACAGTACCACAATAATGATTTCAAAATTGATCAGTTTATTTGGATGCAATGACAATTTGGACAAAAAGGTCCATATACAGAATTCTTCTACTTGACAGATAAAGCTCTCACATCACAGTCAACCACAACTCTGGGAGAGATGTTACACTGGCTGAAGTTGGCTTACCCCACCTGATCACATCCACAATACCAGGATTACTTTAACAGGGCTGATAGAAAGCCGCTATCAGCACAGAGCAAATGTCAACCTTCCTATCATTTCCTGTTGTGCTGTTCTTTCACTTTTTCACAGAATGAAATTAATTATTATTCTAATATATGGTTATTAATATGAGCATTTTACAATGAAGTCTGGAATGATAACAACATTAACCACTTTGTGAACATATTTTATACCTCATCTCCGCCCAAAAAGTCTTGCAAGCAGGGGTTCACGATCTCACTTCATACTTTTTCTTATTATTTATAGTTCTGAGAACTATGTATATGAATACCTGTCCTTGTTTCCTTGATCAAAAGACAAAGATCACAACTTGCATGACTAATGAAAAAAAAAATCCTGTGTGATACATGGTGTATCTGTTAAAAACTGTTGGACACTGTCCAGATACAAAGTTCAGCTGGGCTCCCCTTCTCTTTGAGGCACCTTAGGAAGGGGATGTGTGGACAGACGTGAGAAGATGATGGCAGGGTGCCTTAAGCAGTCTGCTGAGCCTGAGGTCAACCAACAGTCAGGAAAGAAATACTAATCCCGCTCTGTTACAGACTTACAGTGTCAGTTCTAGAGAGCTTTGGCTACACCCACCAAAGCTGGTCTGAGGGTACGACCATGAAGCTTGTAGCCCACTTTGGTTACTACGGCAACAGTGCCAGGCTCTTTACCCTCGACAGGGGCGTGGAAGAGGGCCTCATGCTCATAGGGGTCAAATTTCTGGCCATCTGGGTTGAGCTTGATGAGGCCGTGCTTGGTGAACACCTTCTGGATCTGGACCTCGGTCATCACCAGGCCGTCGTACAGGTTCTTCAGGTGAGGGTTCTGGCTTGTCACCTCCTCCTTGGGCACGCTCTCTGTGGCCTTCTCTAAAATGTCTGCAACTTCCAGCAGGTCCTTGCAGAAGCTCTGGATCCCTAGTGAGGGTAAGATGTTGGATAATTATTCCGGTTACACCTTCAATTATATTGCATTTTTCTATCAACAATCAACTCTAACCTTGTATCATTTTTAAACTACTCAGCATTTTCTTGAGTCATTTTAACTATAACCTAGCAACAAATACCAAAGTCTAAAAGATATGATGTCACTATACAAAAACAACTGAATTAAATCACATAAGAAAATCATTTTTCTAACAAGGCTAAAGTTGACCTCTTCTGACATCTAGTGGTAGGAACATGCAACAGCAGATTGTTAGGTGGTAAGGCTAAAACAAACATTGCATCACTCGTGGCACCTGTTTACTCACCGCATTGCACATTGATGGTTTATACTAGTGATAAGGGTGTAAATAGGTGCTGCAGTGATGAAGTATCTCCATTTAGACAAAACCTCCACATCAGCATTGGTGAAGGAGGAGAAGTTGTCAAAACCAGAAGCAGAGAAATCCTTTTTTCCCGCTCATAGAAAGTCTCACAGTCTTTAAAGTGTTGCCAAATTTCCCTCTGTATAACCTGTGAATCTCTGAGCTTCTGTAATACTTCTCTGATATATCATTAAACTATTGCTATGTTCATGTGCTCATGTCTTCAACCTGGCTGCAACAGCAGCAACAAAGTGTGTGAGGTTACAAAAACAAAAAACAAAGGGTATAGAACCAGCTGAAACAACATCGAGGCAGTGGCTTGCACCAGCAGATCCAACGTCCACAGGTTCAAACTGAAAGCCTAAATGGAAACAAGCGCTTACCATATAATTTAGCGTCCTCTATCATCTTCTGAGTTCTCGTCCTGAGGTTCTCTGTGTCTGCCAAAGCCCTCTTGTACTTTTCCTGGAAACAAAGGTGGAAACAAACTGCTGATTAAAAACTGCACTTACATTTGTTAAGCCCCTTTATAAAGGCTATAGTCTATCACTAAGACTAAAACTCATTTGAGCTCAAAAAGGGCCAAATACTTTAATCACATGCCCACTGGAGAATCCAAGCCTTTTATTTTGAGTGATAGATTATAAATGTATGTGCTGCTCTGTGAAGAACACTAACTTCAAAAAGAACAGCTAACTTGACAAAAGCTGAAGTACAGAAAAAGGTATCGACATGGTAATGTTTATACCAGATCAGTGTAACTTTGGTAACCACTGAACTGGAGGCTGATCTGCAGCCCACACTGACTTACTGTCATGTCCTTGAGCTGATCCTCCAGCTGGGTTTTCTCCTCCATTAGGGATTTCTCTGTTGGGCTTGGTTCTGGCTTCTCAGCCTCCTCCTCTGACCTGTGGCCATTCTTCTGCTGGGTGGCCATGCACAACAATCGTGGAGACCCCCTGGGTGGCAAGAACACTTTTAAATTTTAGCAAATTTTACCATATATGCACCACACAGAGAGCATGATCTGATTAGTCGACTAATCGCAAAAATAATCGGTGACTAGTCGACTATCAAAATAATCGTTTGTGGCAGCCCTAATGTACAGTGCTAAAATATTTCTTAGTCCATAACTTGTGTTACTCTAAGCACTTTGATAACAGAAACCTGAAAAAGAGCTAATACAAATGTTTCCTCATAGCAAACAAGGGTATGAAAATGACACATTCAGTGTCCCGTTATGAACACAATTTTAATATTCCTCAGCAAGGCGTTTAAAGTCATTGTATATGTACTAAATACATAAGACACATTAACAACTGGTAGAGGATCAACTTAGAATTTCTGCCACTCAATGATAAATGCCTAGTATATCATATATGTCAGCCTTATTTTGTTAAACTCATTGTAACAGCCCATTTCGCGGGATATGTGCATCTTTCTCTAGCCACGAGGAAAGTTTGGAGACCTGACGCTAATCTTGACATTACATTATTTAATGTAACACGAAGGTGTAGTTAAACAAGAGGGGCTTGTGTAAGGAAGGTATCTACATATATGAAATTAGTTTGGTCCATACGCATTGCGTCAAGTCCCACATAGAAACACAGAAGACGGTTTAGTACATTAAAGAGATCAAATAAATACAATTTTTAAAATCCCACGTCCACAACAGCGTGTGTAACAGACCCCTGTATATTTACTGTAGCATGGACTACTTTCAGGATACGTCAGGTTATGTCATCATCCTCCAGTTTCTAGGGATTTCACGCCTATACGGTGATTGGGCTTCAGTTTGACCCACTATATTATCAAACATACGTATTTAAGCGTTTCTTTGATCTGGATTTCCACGTTAATGATAACTGTAGGGACTATTTAACCCTGCAAAAGCTAACTCTGCTAGCCACCACCTGACCAATGAAAGCCTGCCGTTACTGTAAAAACGCCGATGTTAGGGGACGTAACTCACCAATAAATACTCCTTACCTTATTAGCGCAGGCGAAGCTACAAAAGAGTAGCTCTGTCTAACTGCTCGTACACACCAGCTCGCCATTTTCAGAATAATTAGCTGTGCAGTTCAAACCTCCTTGTAAAACACGCTGACGGGACGTACAATCCTGCTGTCAGCAGCGTGGGATTCGCACCAATCACTGACAAGTAAAAAGACCCACTCTCGCAGATGGCCAATCGTGTTTATTAAAGCGTTTGACGACATAATATAGTTCGGTTGAGTTGAAGTTAAAGGTGAAAAATGCACAGGAGAGCAAGGACAGTTTTTTTAAAACCCTTATCAAACAGAAGGTTACTCATCGCTTAGTTAACCGTTTAAGTAGCAAACACATAGGCGTATATTTTATTTATTTTGTAGTGTATAAAACGCCATAAAATTAGTACTTCTTTGGTATTAGAGTCTCATTCAGGTCTGTCAGTAACTCTTTAGAAGGATTCCTCACCAGCATGCTCTGCCGTGTTGTACTATTTGATTCTTATACTACTACTAATAATAAAAATGTCTTGGATAGTTTATACAGTCAAAATTCTGAGTTTTTCAACAAAAAGAACAGCATTAGCAGAATAATAAGAGCAATTTTTAAATGATTAATTTAAAGTTCTTGTGGAGGTCTGAGAGCAAAGTATTACAATGATCAAGCCAGCTTGATAAAGAAAAAAAGAAAAATAAGAAAGGATGTATATGGGAGACCCAAGATTGTAAAATGTATTTCATATTTTGTTCTTAATTTGAAACTCAAAAGACAGATTATGGTCATTGATCACTGAGGTTGCTTTTTTTTGTCTCAACAGTGCATGCAGCTCAGTAAATTAACCGATTTACAGCTTAGAGTCGTTTATACGTAAATCCTATATATGATGGCAGTTTGGAGGGCTGAAAGCCCTTTTTTAGGTTGAACCAAGTTTTAATGCTGGATTATGTTTCAACAATTCAACAAATATAAAACTGATTGTGAGCTGTTTAAAGTCAGTGCGAAGAGTGTTATTTCTGAACTGAATAAAGTATTGTAGTGCAGAAACTTTACCAATCACAAAAAAAAATGTGGTCCCATAAGCCAGACATAAACCTCTTATGTAAGGAAATCAGTGGGCTTATTACTAAGTCAGGCAATCCAAATCATTTTTATTTATAAAGCACTTTTTTAACCAAGTTTAGCAAAGTGCTGTACAAGGCACCAAAACATCATACAATAACAACAACAACAATAATGACAATAATAATTAGACGGTAAAAACACACCACTTACATTTGAGTTAAAAGCTTTGGAATAAAAATTCTTTTTATGTCGCACTTTAAAAACTGACAATGATGGGGCCCTCTAACATGGGCAAAGCTATCATTCGTAGCTCAGATATGTATGGTGGTGCTGATCCATTAAAGGTTTTAAAACCAAATTATTAATCCTAAAAACAAACAGGGAGCCAGTGGAGGGAGGCAAGGGCAGAGGAAACGTGCTCCTAACTGTAGGCAAGCAAGGCAGGCTTTGCTAAGGCCAACACAGAATGTGTTACATTACATTAGCCTGTGTTGTGATAAAAGCATGAATGAGACGCTCAAAGATTTGAAAAGATGAGGTGGATTTGATCTTGGATAAAAGCCTCAAGTAACTAGCTTTAATAGCATCACTTTTGTTAATCTAGTATATATAAAAACCATTCAGTTTTACACCAAGTTTAGTCACTGTTGGTTTAACATAACAGAGGGCCCAGGTCCAAGAGAGATGCAGCATACACACTTTGATATCATTCAGACTCTCCAGTAGTGCTTTAGAGGAGACGGCATATAAATCTGGGGTCATCCGTAAAATCCATAAAAATGGTTGGCAATGCAATTTTTTTTTTTTGAAAAAGGCCATAAAGTCAAGCTTAAGTTGCTTTAGCTAGCCACCGGGTCTTCTAACTCTGCTAATTTATGTGATATTTTTTCTTGTGCGCTTGCTCTGTTGTTGCTCTGTTCTCCCATTTCCTACAGGCAGAAAGGTCCCACATCAAACTATATAAAGCCAAATATAAATTGCTGCAAAAATAAACGTTTTTTGAGTAAAGTGGTCAAGCCTGACATGTGGTTTATGGTTCATTTTTATACTTTCTCATATAAACATATGCTGCCCTGCAAGCTCAAAACTGCCACTGAAAAGACAAGGACTCCTGACAAACCATCCAACTGTGACAAGCTGGGAGTGAGAAGAATGATCATCACCATAAGATCCCGGAGGTTTAAGGTGATCCAGCTCTTCCCAAGGAATCTTGAGACCGTACTGGGAGATGCAAACCTTCTGGCAATGATACATGTGTCATTCCAGAGGAGTTGGACTACCCGTTCAACCTCTGTAGGGGCCAGGTATTGCATCATGCTACCAGTAGTAATACTGACCCAAGCCAAATGCAAAACTAGTAAAAAAGGAGCCATGAGGGAAGGAGGGAAAACGTCAGCAGCATCCACCTCTAAGCTATTCCTGTTTTGCAGGGATGTCTCATTGTTGCCCCTTTACTGCACCTGTTGCAGTCAGCTGAAAGTGACTGACCGGATCTCAGAAGTTTAATCGACCTGATGCTATAAAAATGTTCCTTTTTCATTTATTTGAGCAGACAAACACATGCACACACAAACTTGTGAGTTTGAGTTTGTGTTATAGGTGAAATGTGGCTCCATTATGAGAGTTGTGACAGTCAAATTGCCTATATCTTCCACCGTGCTCCTGTGAATGACATTTCCACTTACAGCCTGGTATTTGAAGATGTGTTGTCACTCTGTCTGCTTCCCATCAGCGAATCAGCTTCATTCTACATGAAATTAAACCTTGCATCACTTTTCCGTCTCTTTATGTCACACACACAGTTCAAGCTCCTTTTCATTTCCTCTCTCCTCCTCCTCTTTTTTCAGTGCACATCTGACAAGGTGGAGCTAATTGATCAGCCTGCCATTTTCTCTGCCCCCCCCCAGCCCTGTGACTCCACCTGTTCACATTTCTCTGTCACTGCCTTAAAGGGCTGGAAAAGTGAGGAGGGAAATGACTCCGTTTTGCAGTAAGCGGAGCAGACATGTTGGCTCTTCCTCATTAGGAGGGGGTTTGTTTCATGAGGTGGAGCACAGATCCTTCTTGTTTCTGCTTTGATGAGGCTGCTCACTGTCAGACTTTGATGTCTGTCATTAATGAACCTCTTTAAACATTTTTGACTCAGGCAGCTCGGTGCTGCTGAAAGCTTAGCAGCAGCTACTCTCACTGACTAAAACCATCAGACAGAAGCTTTAACCCAGTTTCTTTTTTCATGTGTAAAAGCATGTTCAAGGCTTTTCACCAAAATGTTCTCGCATTCTCGCAGCTTTTGTTGAGACATCTGAATTTAAGCTGAGTTAAGTTTAGCACTTGGTGCAGAGTACAGTCAGCCAGAGAGGGCTGCTTCTCCTCAAGCTATTGAGATGTTATCCGAGGCACAATCTCAGTAATCTGAAGTTTACAACAGGGAGTTATTACACACTGAGGCTGTTAAGCATTGTTGGAAAAACCAAAGCATACTTTTATTTACATTTCAGAAGGAAAACATTTCTTTTCGACAGTTATATCTATTTAAAAAATACATTATTATTAAATGAGCTCTTTTTTCATAATGAACAACTTTTGATTTGGTGCAACTAACTACAACTTGAAGCTGGCTTACAAACTTAAGTGCATTAAAAAGCACTCTAAACACCGCGTAAAACAGGGGTGTCGAACTCCAGGCCTCGAGGGCCGGTGTCCTGTAGGTTTTAGATGTGTCCTTGATCCAACACAGCTGATTTAAATGGCTAAATTACCTCCTCAAGTTGTTTTTTTAAGTTCTCCAGAGTCCTGGTAATGAACCAATCATTTGATCCAGGTGTGTTGTACCAGGGTGAGATCTAAAACCTGCAGGACACCAGCCCTCGAGGCCTGGAGTTCGACACCCCTGCCGTAAAAGGAAACTCGAGGTGAGCATGAACGCACTATCAAGCACATATGCATGCAGTTTGAACTTTGGTGGACATACTGCTACATTTTATTTTGCTACAAAGTCACTGACCCATTTAAAGCACTTTCAAATTTGACAGGTGAGTCTATGCATGGAGTTTTATGTCCCAGTCTCCATTCACATTGAGAATTATAACTCTATAATGCAACACAATGGCAACGTGTCCAGGGTGTACCCCACTTTTTCGCTCAGTCACAGCTGGGATAGGGTCCAGCACAGCCACGCCTCTGAGATGGACAAGCAGAAGAGATTCAGTTCACAACAACAATTGCCTCAGGGGACTTTATATTGTAAGGTTAATTTTTCATGTATTCACATAGGCTCCTAACTGATTTTTTTGATAGGTCTCATCTATTTTGTTGACCCTCATTCTTGCCGCTCTTCCATCTTTCTTCCTTTCCAAAGTTTGATAGAGGCGACACGATGAGTGTGTTTGTCAGGCGCCTATTTGGGTTAAGGCTTTAGTCCTCATGAATAATCATGATGAGCCCCCAGCCTTGGGGATAGTGCAGCAGACAGACTGTTTGTTTACCAGTGATGTTGCAGCAACTCGCCTCTAAACCTAATGTGCCAAAATAGCAGAGAAAAGAATTGGAGGCGGCTGATGGTAGTCAGGCACACATGAGGGGCTTAGGCACTGAAGGAGAGCATGAACACAAGGGCACAGAGGAAAATAAACCTCACTTCAAAGTTGCTCATACTGGAAGAAAGGTCGCGAGCCGGTGGGTGGATACAGATTGAAAGTTTGTTGTTTTTTTTTGTTTTTTGCGCAAACTGGAAGACAACATATTCAAGGTTGTTCAATTATTCATGTGTGGGGATTCACTCCAAGCCCTTTTACTTCTCATCCAACAAGACTAACAAGACCTTCACAGTATTACCAAGGGGATGTTTGTTTACACAGATCAGATCGAGGGCAGGAAAATAGTTCGCTTGGGTCAGATGATTGCCAGAGTTTGATGGGCATAGTGTGTAGGCCACCAGCAGGGGGCATTCAAGTACATATTTTAATGAATGGCCTGGGAGCAGTTTCGCTGATATGAGAATCAGCGAGGAGAGTGCATGCTATGCACAACAAAGCCTGGAGGGACTCTTTCACAGTGTTAGTGACACTTGCAGGACAGCCGGGTTCCCGAAGGAGCACTTTCATTCTTTTTTTTGGTATTTCTCTGAGAGCAGCTCATACATTCGTACAGTGAGCACTGAACGCGCACAAAGAGGGAGAGGTACCCTGTCAACAGCACTATTTGTACAGCCCATCACTTTGTGTAATGGAGAGGGAGAGTGCTCTGGTGCTGCATAACTGCTAAATGCAAAACATCATTCAAATGAAAAGAATTTGTTCTCAGAAGATCCCAGGGTCTTTAAGCTTAGTAATGTACTAGCAGTGAATTGCATCACCCACTTAAATTCTCATAACTGCAAGTTTCAAACTAGGGATCTGCTGAATTAGGCAGTAATAAGAGATGTCTTAGTTTGTAAAGCCTTCAGTAATGTACAAATCAGTTACAAAGCAGAAAGCATTCAGTGATCTAAAAAGGATGTTTCAGTATAAGTTACATGTGGCGTGTGTGGTTTTCCGGTGCTGCTGCAGGTGCGATTGACCCACCTGAGCGGCATCTGCAATCACGCCTCGCCGGCTTAAAAGTTCTGAGTTTTTGGCGAATGTTGTTGTTGTGGTTGTTATGTAGAGCTGGCAGCGGGAGAGCTCTGTGTGTATTGTGGACAGCAACCCTCAAAGTATTAATGAAAATGATCAAAATGCCACTGGGTCTGCCGTAGTCATTTACATTACATTATAATGTTTAATTTCATGCTTTGGATAGCAGGCAGAAAATATCACTGCAAAGCTGATGCACCTTATTATACACTCTCCAGTAGCGTGTGTTTAGCCCTGTTTACTGGTCATAGTCTCTATGTTCCTCTTTTCTCTCCTGATCAACCACAATAGTCACGGTACATAGTAGGCCCTCCCTGAGCCTGTTTCGACTTAAGGTCTTTTGCTTTTAGAAGGGAGTTCTTCCTCCCCACTGTTCAATTTACTCAATTTTATTTATATTGTATCATTTTACAAGAGTTACCTCAAGGCACGGCTATGCAGTGATGTTTGAGGGGGCAGGTGCTCAAAGGTAAAAGGGGGACCAGGCTGAATAACAACAACCCACATTCATCAAGAATCCAATATGGAATCGCAGACATTGAAAAGTCCATAGGAGAGATGGTGGCTGATTAAAGAAGTGTTATGAGATAATAATAAAATGCAAAGAATGGTGACAATGCTTGGAACCACAAGGCAACCAATTAAAAAAAAGTGGGAGTGGGAAATAAAAGGACGGATATTAGACCCAAACCCAGTGATTTATGATCCCAAAAAAATGATTTATGACCTAGGAAGTAATAAAGTATGTAATAAAACATAGGGTAGCCAGATATTAATAAACAATATAATATTAATATAATTATGACATTTAATAACTCTTTAATTTTAAATTTTTTCAAAAAATATGATCATGCAAAAATATCCAATTTTTATCATCAAAAGCAATTTTCTCATTTCAAGCCATATATAAATAAAACCAGCTTTTTTTTTTACATTAGTAATTCCTTTTGTGCATAATTTTATATTATTGTTAATAATAAATTAATTAAAGCAACAAAACAACCTGAAGATCCGGTTCGGAGCTGAAAGAGTTTTTTTAAGTGAGGCGAGCCGAAAGAGCCGGTTCTCTAAAAAGAGCCGGAAATCCCATCACTACTAGCAAAATGCTGCCTACCTCTTTTCGAAACTTTGCGCCCGAGACCAACTCCGCCTCCGAGACCATTCCTGTAGGCATACCTTTAGCCGTGCTGTAGGCGTGCCTACCTTCAGCCGCTACCAATCACATATCACGGGTCGGGCCCAGCAGACCGACACAGCCAATCGGCAACAGGTCCGATTTTACCATCTCGGACGGAGGTTCGGACTGCTTGGGAGCTTGCACAAGACTCCTGTCTCCAGCCAGATCGCTTTCCCTCTGTGCATATCAATCAGTAAGCGTTAATCTTCCTGTCTAACTACATTTTTGCATTTTCCTTTTGACCATTCTGTCAATAGATAGCTCTGTTCCAAAACAGTTGGAAGCCTATGTGTATGGTTTGTGTATTTATACACAAGCACTCATATATATTCAAATAATTTAAAAAACAATGTTCATTTAAATGTTACTACCACACACCAAATCCGGTCGTTGGTACTTGCTGGCTTGTGTAGCCACTGGGTAACAAAAGTTCAACACTGCGCCTAGCATCCTGGAGCACTTCTGTTGTGTTTTGTACGTGTTTTGAAGTTTGTACGTGCTTTGTCTCTAGGGGCCACCGTAAATATACTTTTATTTATTCACTCCACATCAAATGTAATAAATAAATCATATAATACAAAAACCAACTAGTTACAGTTCTATTAACTATTTAAATTTTCAGCTTTTTCCTTTTAAACCAATTTAAAGTGAAACAACACAAAACACTGCAAACCACAACACAATTAAATACAAATTAAAATATGAAAACAAAAAAAAGATGCAAATCCTCTGTCATATGGGCCTGCATGAATAAACTTTCTGAATACTGGCTCTCTTTCTTTCTCTCTTCCTCTGGCTCTGTTCCTGTGCTACTGAGTGTAACTACTGCCCCGCCCCCCTCTGCCCAGTGTAAAGCACAAGGCTTGCATGCGAACTGAAGCAGAAAAAAAGTGCGAGAGAGAGGGTGAGAGAAAGAAAAAAAAAAACCCACAGCTCGCGATGAGCAGCCAGCTGGCGTCGTTCAAGAACCGGCTCTAAGAGCCATTTCGTTCGCGACCGACACATCACTATTTGCTAGCTGACCCAGCGAGTAAGAGAGGGAATTTACGCTGCGCACTGGATTCTGGATTAGGAGTGCCGGGAGCTTGCACGAAGCTGGAGGGATTTTTTTCAGGAGAACGCCGTTGCCTAAGGACTCGCCTAAGGGTTTGGGTTAGATGGGAGCCGCAGTCAGCTTATGCTTGGGGGTTGTTTGGGATTACGAGAGTTTGTGAATCGGACTCTGAATTTCCTAGTTCGATTTAAACAAATGCAAATAAAATGTAATAAACTGTTCCCTCGGGGCATGCAGCCTGTAACTGTCGCCATCCTCACTGTTACAAAAGCACAAGTTCAAAAAAGCACTTTTACTATGGTTTAACACATTTTCACACACAGCATGGGTCGAACAGATGGCATTTTTTGGCCATAAAAAAAAGTAAAAACTTGTTTTTTGGCTTGAAATGAGAAAATTGCTTTTGATGATAAAAATTGTATATTTTTGCTTGATCATATTTTTGGAAAAAAATTGAAAACCAAAGAGTTATGAAATATAATAATTATATTAATATTATATTGTTTATTAATATCATGTTTTTATGGCTACCATATGTTTTATTACTTCCTTTATTACTTTCTAGGTCATAAATCACTTGATTTGACATATGGGGTCTAATATCCGTCCTAATAAACTAGAACCAGAAGGGCAAAAGAAAGGTCTTGTCATGGTACTTTAAGAATATAAAAAAAAAATCTATACACATAAAACACATGCACACACATGCACATACAGTGACACTTTATATCTTCTCCAGAATACTATATAAATACTATGGCCACACGTTTGCATCATGGTGCTGATCCAGAATCCTAGGGAAGGGAAGGGACTGGTCATGTTTTTGAGGTCTGGCCTCTTGGTTAATATTACTGATTGTTGGTTTTCAGTGTAGTTTTATTGTTGCTTTAATGTTTGGAGCTTCAATTTTTGTGTCTTAGCTTTAGGTTCCTGCCTTGGGTTTACTAATCTTGTGACACATCTCACTTCAGTGATATCTTGTTTTCCGTATTTAGTTTGTTGTCAGTATTTCCTCCTGAGTGTATTGTGTTTATCTTGAGTTTTCCTGTCTCTGTGTTTTGTTAGTGCCTTTTGGATTGTTTCTTGATTTAATCTGATAGTTTTTCAGGCATCTTGTTTTAGTTGTGACTTCCTGATTGTCTGGCTGTCTTCAGTGTTTTTTAACCTGCGTCTCCTTCCCCTCCTGTGTCTCATCTTCAATCAGTTTCCTGTGTATAAATAGTCCTGTCACCTCTTTGTCACATTCGCTGTATTGTTCTGTGTATGCTGAGTTTCACTTACTCATTCAACAAAACACTGAATGGTAACATTAACCAAGTCTGCTCTAAGTGAAATAAGAGATCCCTCTTTCTGGAATCACTGAAAGAAATGCCCATCTGTTTTATAATTTCTGGTGATTTACATCTTTTTTTATTGTCTTTGCTGATCTTTTGTCTCAAATAAAACAATAAAAATGCAAATAAGGTAAAATTAGGTTAAAATGTACAGAAAACATCAGTTAAAGTAGAAATACTATGTTATTTAGTGCCTTCACCAATGAACCAAGTTGCAAATTACATCCGTGTTTGTCTGGACTCAGCTGCCTGAATGTCCAGTGTAGTTTGGTTTAGAAATTACCCCTTGACATTTATTTGGCTTAAACGATGATCATTGAGTTATTATTGGTAGTAAATGTGATATATCACATTTAAAATATTGACTACCTTAAAATAATTTCTCACCTGTGAAATGTTAGTCTGCTAAGTTGTGTCTGTTCAACTTCTTGCTCTGTTCTTGAGGCAGTGAACAGTTGAAGTGTTGGCTTCATTTTTCATGTGTGAAGAGGATGAACACAGCAGTGGAGGGTGGACACTTTCCAAATCGAAGCTATGTGACCATCAGACAAGCACTTCAGTGTCACAACAGCAACATAACTACTGCAGCAGAAAACTGTAGCACTGAAGCACAAACATTTCATCGTTTGTCCCTCTTGAGGCATTAATTTGAAAACACCTATTAGCCACTTGAACTTTCAAAATGACCCCAATTTTTCCAGTCCAGCCAAGAAAACAAGTGTTTCATCACAGAATTTCATGTTTGGCTCTTGATTTTGACACAAACATATTCAGAGCTAACATTTTATTTTTGATATTATTCTGATTAGTATACTTGAATAAGTATATATCATAGACTGGTCATGAAATATACTGTAACAAAAACTAGCCTCGGTGTTCTTTCAGCCTGCTAGCTTCGCTAACAAATTGATTGTTGGTGTTCCAGCTCTGACTTACAGCCTTTAACACTTGACTCAGTCATGTCATGGCTGCAGAGCTCGACACAGTAAGCTGCTCTGCTAGCTACCTTGTTGAAATGTTGAAAGTCAAATTAAACAAAAGAAACGATTGTTAGTGGAAGTTACATTATCCATTAGCCTCTTCCCACAGTTAAGCTTAGAATAGTAGCAGTTATGTGGCTTTATATTTAATAGTTATTATCTGCTCAGCTCACTACACTCTTGTGTCTTTTCTCCTCTGTCAACTTTCACAAACATAACTCCTCTTCACTTTCACCTGAACGACTTTGTTGTTCTCATTAGGTTTGCTTAAAGAGAATCAGACGTACCACTTGTAATAGGAGTGAGAGTCATAAGATCTAACATATGGTGGAATTTTTAATGCACTTTTCTACCTTTACTTAGGGCAATTTTTAGGCTACCAAATTCATCCATTCAAACTACAGCCCCATGCGTCTGTTTGAAAAGTATGTCTAACAAAAAAAGTTTGTATATTGTATATTGTTCCAAAAACATTGTCATACATGTGTGATTTGAAACTAAATTTGATATTATTTTTGTCTTACTTTTGTATGATTAATTAGGAGGAGGCTTCAAGATAAGTTGATTAGACATTTTGTACCTACTGTACTGTGTTATTTATTATCTTTGACGTTTTTTGTGTATTTTTACATTGTGCAAATTAATAAGTTTAAAACTGAAGTTAAATGAGTTACACAATTGCAAACCTAATCTTTATCTCAGAAAATTATATCTTCTTGCGGGATCTTGAAAATAGTAGAAATCATCTATTTTCAAAATGGCTAATCTGTTTACAACTGTTTATAACTTGTATAGTTCATATTTCTGTATGTCACGGTTCTGGGTCAGTTTCTACCCAGTATTTTCAGTTTATTATGTTTTGGTTAAATTTTCCATCAGGGATTGTTTTCTTGTTCTCTTGTTGTGTTGATGATGATTATGATGTTTATTATTAGAGTTTCATGTTTCTGTTTATTTGTGTTTAGGATTTGTTCTTCGGTTGTGTCTGCTTAGTATATGTCTAGTTCCATGTGTCATTTTCTGTCTGTCTCTCAATGTCGAGTCTGCGTCTTAGTGTGATGGTTTCTTGTTCCTGTTTTATTGTGAAGGTCTGCGTCTCATGTGAGTGTGTTCAGTTTTACCTCGTCTCGTTAATGACTCCCAGCTGTGTCTCCCACCTGTGTGTAATCTCCCTGTGATTTTCTGAGTGTATTTAAGTCGTGTCTTCTGTGTTTGTAGTTGCTGGTCTGTCTGTGTATCCACCATGTTTCATCCGTGTGTTCCCTGCCGTCACCATCTTATACCGTCGTCCACCTTGCTTCATGTTTGAGTTCCGGTTTGTATTCAGTAGTTTAGTTGTCTCTAGTATAGTTTAGTGTGATCTCTGTTTCCGTTTTTCCACTGGCGCTTTGTGTTAAATAAACCACCTTCACTCCTCCACTACTGCCTGCGATTGGCTCCTCATTTATTATTTTTATACGGCTCATCTCACTCGCCGTGACACTGTATAGTTTTCATATTTATATCCTGTACATAGCTTGTACACTCACTACAGCCTGTACATACTTATAATTATAGGATATTCATAACATACCTTCATACCGTGTACATTGTAACATACTCATAATAGACCCATATTTTGTACCCTCATACTTATAATAGACCCATTTCGTAATATATCTATATTATTGCTAAGCACTTTCTTGATGGATGCAAACTGCATTTCGTTGCCTTGTATTTGTGACATGTACAATGACGATAAAGTTGAATTCTATTCTATTCTATTCTATTCTATTCTATTCTATTCTAATGAGCTATGGACAGGTCACCAATCTGTCCCAGGCAGTCCTTCCCACTTATGTAATTTCATGATGCAATATGTTGTTGTATGTATACATCTGGATAGATAAGATTTTTGTCTGTTTTGAATCTCGCTGAAAACCTTGTGTATTTAATATTATATGTGCTGCTTGATTTCTTGATATGAGTGCATTATTACCTCTTATCTCCACACACAAGCATACCAGCCTGTGCACACTATCCACACTAACACGCACACGTAAATGCTTTTCATCCCTTTTCTTTGTCCCACCTTTCCTGTGACAACAATTAAGACATTTGCCTTGCACAGTAAACAAATCACACACAATTAGCGTTGTTACAGCAGGGTGCAGCACGATGGTGTGTGTGTATGCGCGTGTGGTGGAGGGGGGTTACAGGGATGCTTTTGTGTCTGTGTAGCTCTCCTGAAAATAAAAGCCCAGGGGATGGGTGAGTTTGACTGAGTGGGAGTTGTGGGTAGGAAGGCCGGTGGAAAGTGGCCAAGCTCTCTGGGGAAATCTGACAAATGGAAATGTGAGAATTCCCAAAGCAAAAATTGACATCAAGCACTGGCAGAATAAAGCTGCTCCAATGTGTTTATTGCTGCAGTGAAGAGTTTTTAACAATGTTTTACACTGATGGAGCTGGAGGACATTTATCGTTATATGGCAATATAACTTATTCTTATTGTAGAATTATATGGTGCTGTTGTGACCTAAACACTGTGTTACAGGCCTTTTATCATTACAAATGATTTGGCAATAACAATACAGAATAGTCTGAAAGGAGGGTTGTATTCCCCTACGACTGTATCGTTTTTCTAACAAGGTACCAGATGAAAAGGTTTATTAGTGGAAGCTTAGCCCTAATTAATTGTTGATAAATCACCTACTATCCCTTCAACATCCATTAAAATCATTTGTAAGCTATCAGTGTTAAAGGGATACCATGAGACTAATAAATGGGTTAGGCTTTTTCTTCTATGTTTCATGTGTATTTATTTTTAATAAGGGCTAAAAATCAAAGTCTAATCCCACCCACGTGACGCCAATGCAGAAGTGCCTTAAACTTCTTTCCAATGGCGAGTAGGGCGTGGCTTCTCTGGTTGTAAAAAGACATCAGGCTGTATTGAAGCTTTTGGGGGAAAATGCCCCCTCTATGAGAGAAACCCAACAATCATATGACCCCATATGAGCAAGCACTCAGGAAGAAACCTCCAGCAGAACCAGGCTCAGGGAGGGGCAGCATCTGCTATTCTCAGGTGGTCTCCTATCCACATACTAACCAGGCCCGATCGAAGTGTTTTGGTGTGGTTAAGCCAGTCAAAATGGTTACTGCAAATATTATAATCTTTTGGGTGTACATTAGGGAGAGGTGTTTTAAATATTCATTTTGTAACAACAATAGTCAGTTTCAGCATAAACCTTTCCCTTAGATGTAGTCTGTGAAGGATTGCCACAATGTCGACTCAACATGTGCCATTTAAGGACTGGCTAGGCCCTGTAACTATGAATAACATTATTTTTTAATGGAAAATGTATTTAATTTTTCCACATAAAAAGACTAAAATAGCATAATTACACAAATAGGCAGTGTTTATTTGTTTTAAATGTGAAATTCTAGTTTAATGCTGCAAATACATGTCTAAAATTTATTTAGATTCCCCCCATCCTGCAACATAAAACCCTACAGAGACGCAGCCTTCTCTAAACCCACTAAACTGTTTACTGAATGGCCAAACTCATCCTAAGTTGGTCCAGCGTTTTGTGATCAGGATGAAACCCACATTGTTCCTCCTGAATTTGAGTCTAACATGAGGGTGTTATGGACCCAGTACAACATACACACACACATGCAAAGTCTGTGTTTGCATTGAAGTGAAGATTTATTTTTCAGTCTGATTGTACCACAAAAACTCAGGTTCACTATACCTTTCCAGCCTATCCGGGACCTGTGAGCTCTGGCATTATTTGCACCAGCTGCTGGGCTGGGGTGTGGGCAGGATGCTATCTCTGTCCCCACAATTAAGGGGATATGTCAGGTGGAAGCTAACGGCATCCTTAAGCCTATGTGCTTTGCCCTTGAATTTAATTTCCACTGGCACTGGGATGTTTGTGAATGTCCTCATGCACACATCAAACCTTCATTCACCCTGCCTCCAGCAATGCCCCTGGCTAAGCCTTGCTTTGGTGGACCAGAGCCTGCAAACAGCCCAGTCCACTATAGCATAGCGGAGGGGTGTCGAAATAAAGGTATCAAGGGCCGGTGTCCTGCAGGTTTTAGATACCCTGGGTCAACACACCTGAATCAAATGATTAGTTCATTACCAGGCCTCTGGAGAACTTCAAGACATGTTGAGGAGGTAATTTAATGATTAAAAATCAGCTGTGTTGGATCAAGGACACATCTAAAACCTGCAGGACACCCGCCCTTGAGGCCTGAGTTTTCCCATCCCTGGCCTAGCATATACCTGCTTGGACCTTACTGTATGTCCCTCCTTCCTGCACCTCCTGCACTCCTGTTGCAGTGTTTGTGTGGCCTCCTTTGACTCAGGAACAGCGCCTGTCTTCGCCGGGCCCTGGGGAGGAAGATCAAAGAAAAAAAGAGTTACTGGGCCCCAGTGCCGAGGTGGAGCTTAGGAGCCTCCTCCCCGGAGCTAGGACTGCTTGATCAGCTGACCAGGAGCCCGGGCCTCTACCGGCTGTGCCACTTGGTGGTCCTCGGTGGTCGAGGACCACTAACTCATCAGCCGCGCCTTTTCCCTCCATGGCTTGGGCTGAAACCACCTTGCCGCACATGCTGGAGACTTTGTTCAAATGTGAAGGGCTGATCCTCTGCTGTCACTTTGCTGCCATGGAACTGTCGCTAGTGATCCTCAGAGGAGAGGGCCCAGCCGGTACACAATGGCTCTGGACACATGATGGAAACTTCCCCTCAAAGTTGGCAGCAAGCAGCCGTTTGAGCCTCACCCAACAACAGCAGTAACAACTGTAGAAACCATTCCACTGCAGGCCATTGGCACACTTCTGCTGTGTCCTGGACATGTTGAAAAAGTCTTCTGTCTCCATGCAGTGCAGCGTTACCGACAGATGACTCAGAGTGACCTACCAGCTGATCTAGGACCTGTCACCTCTGCCATAATTTGCAGCCTGTGGCTCTCAAGCGTCTTCCTGGGTTTCAACACTATAATATCAGGGTGTTATGGACCCAGTACAACATACACTCACACACAGCCTGTGTTTGCAGAGTAGTGATAGTTTATTTTTCAGTGTGACTGCACTACAAAAACTCATGCTTGTGCTCTTGCTCTTGTCATGAGACAGCTTTCCAGTTGTTATGTCTCCAGCTCAGTTCCTCTACTTCCTCCAGGTCCTGGCATTAAGAAATAGGGAGAGCATGATTAGGGAATTGGTCCCCCCTGTCTTGCCAGCCTGCCTCGCACTGCACCCAACCCACTGCACCACCCGTCCTCTGCAGCCAAGGCGCAGAGTACAGCCCTCAACTCTGAGGTTAAATTAAAGGATGAAATCTCCTTTCCGGTATCCTGGTATAGACCTTCTTAAAAATAGGAACTACCACCCTAGTCTGCCAATCCAAAGGCACCACCCCAGATCTTCACGTGATGTTAAATAGGTGTGTCAGCGAAGACAGCCCTAACAACCTCAGTTACCTTGCCCCCAGTGATGGGAATTCCTCAAAGGATTCCCTCCACCATCCAACTATATCTACCATTGAAGTCAGCAATCTTTTTTCATGGCCTCACCAAACTCACCACCAGCTCGTTCACAACTCAGCTCCTCACTCTACTTGAATGCTAGAACATACAACCAGTTTTCAGTTTTCAGTTTTTATTTGTCATATGCAAGTTAGCACAGGGTCAACATTGCAATGAAATGTGTTTGACGAGCAGCAGTCACTCAGCAGCATGATACAGTAGGAGAAAATATAATAAAATATAATAAAATAAAATATAAAAATATAAAAATAGTAAGGAGCTAAATATTAGAGAGACATGGTAAAAGAGAAAAGATGACTAAATATATATATGTATCTATAAATATAAATGTATGTACACTAGTGATTAAATAAGAAAATCTTGAAAAGAAATATGACGGGAGGGTAGATGGGATATTGCACAGGAATGAGCAGCAGAAAATTACAGTATTAACCACAGATCAATTGTAATGATTATGAAATTAATATTCAGCTTGTGGCCTACAGTGTCCTGGTGCCACGTGCACTTATGGACAGCCTTATGTTTTAACATGGTGTTTGTTATGGATAAAGTGTGGTTTGCACAGACGTCCAATAGCAAACACCACTTGGGTCCAGATGAGGCAGACTGTTCTTTGCCATCACATCACTTTGGGTTACACTGATGTTCCCCACTTAAGTGCTGAAGTCTCCCAGGAGCATGTAGTCAACAACTAGAGTACCCTCGAGCATTCACTCAGCTACTCCAAGAACACTGTTATTAAGTGAGATTTTAATTAAACTTCCAAGCCATTTGTCTGAAGTGAAGGGAAGTCCGACCCTTTTCAAACATTTCTCTCTTTTGGCTCAGCTCCCTTGCAGCCTTCTATTTTAGGCTAATTTAGCAAATATGAATGATTTGTATGTCGGGCGGCATTTTTTTCTAATTCAGTGCTTTTATAAAAGCCTTATTTGTCTGCACAGAGCACTCAAGACACTTTATACAATATGCCCCAGCCCCCTCATACATGGGGTTTAAGGCCTAGATAAAAAGTGACAAGCAAAGTTATCAAATTTCTGCGTGACTCAAATTAGTTATATGTACCTTGCTCTAAATAATTTTTAAGTTTTAATATTGGTATAAGTCTTCAAACCAGTCAGACTCCATTAGTCATACAGTTCTGTTAGTAAGAGGAACATATACTGTCCTCATAGATAGCGCCACTCTGATTAGTCCATCATCCTTGAAGGTTTAATGTAGGTCAGTGTGATTGCTCGGAGAATTAAACCATCCTGTGATGGAGCTTTGCACATCATTCATCAGAAATGAGCTACAGCATAACAGCATAACACAGCATTTCTCAAATGGGTCAGCACAGGGGAAAAAGGAAAAACTGTATGTTAAATAATGTAGTCTGATTTGCCTGAAAACTTCATTATCCGACACGAGAAACACCCTGCACACACATTTTCACAGAGTTCTAATCAGTCAATCTTGCAAGTAGATTTTCCACCTGTTATACTTATTATCTGTTAACGTTTCACCCTAAAATCGTGCTTTTGCTGTTTGTTATTTGCTGCTGAGGTTTCTGCAATAATGTACGACTTGGTGTATTCAGTGTGAGTATAAATAGTACAGCCCAAGATGTAAACGCGACTATGCATGGCTGCATTGACATGAAAACACTCATGTATATTCATCTAGTACAAACGTTCCTGTTCATGCACTAGTGGCGCCAACAAACATGGAGGCATTCGATCCACAAGGTAGGCTGAGTTATCAACCTCGCTGCTTTTAATCTATGATGACAGAGTGTGACTGCACGAGGTGGAGGGGGGGACACAGTCCTGTGTGGTCCTTAATAGATGGTCACGCCGTTTAGACCATGCAAGATGAGATATGAAATACTTAGTGGGTGACTGCTGCTGTGTGAGTGTGTGGATAAAGGTGTGTGAGAGTGTATTTGCATTTATATGTGCTTTATGTTCCCTGAACTGAGATAATTACTTCTCAGGAGTTCAGTAAGATCAATTGCCTTGTGCTTCATTAAAATGAGATCCCTTTAAAATGACTCGGAAGTTTGACATTCACCGCATCAGAATGTGTGTTTGTGCTATAGAGACTAGAAATGTTAATGTAGACATTTTGGGAATTGTCTACTTTTTAAAGCATCCACTTTATCTGTTTTTGATTTCAGCTTGTTGTGGAAGTTTTCCACTTAAATAAAGCCTGCAGACAAGCGGTGAGTGGTAGCTAACATTCTTTAATCCAAACACACAAAGAACATACAACCAAGCTTGATGGAGAGCCTACATAACCACGGGGCAAGGTCAGCAGAGTCTCACTGAGCCTAGCATGGCTCTCAGTTAAATACCTTCTCCAGGAACAAAAGGCAGTACACAGCTGTTTCACACCTTAAGATTCACACTCCCTTGCTACCTCCCAGAGTCCTCGAAGAGACAAAAGACTGGTCCTGTGGAGTTGCTGTTTCCCCCAACATCCTTACTACACCCCCTACCATTTGTCTTAACGTATGAGTGTCAGACTTGTTTAAATCCAGTGGCACCAAGGCATTATACAATAATAATGTGATTAATACATAAATGAAAGAAATTCCTATACAATCTGAATGAATTTAACATTAAGGCTGCACTAATCACTTTTTGTAAAAGTTACATTCAAGTCAGAAAACTGGTTGTAACATGAAAAGTGTTACATCTAGTGACCGATTGTTAAAGAGTTCCCTAAACTCTGCAGTTTGCTTTGCTTTCATGGCACAAACAGCAAATTTTTAAGGTTTAAGAAAATTAGTAAGGAGGTTCTGATTCCTGTCTTTTTTCTCCTTTCATGTCATCTTATTAAATGAAATCCATTTAAAATGACAGAAGGCAAATCATTACAGAACCTCAGCCAAATCAAAGAAGAACAGGACTCTATGGTAAGGTCTGCATCAGATTGCTAAGGGCTGGACTACTGTAATTTGTTATTATCAGGATGTCCTGAAAACTCCTTGAAGAGCCTTGAGCTAATCCAAAGTGCTGGAGCACATATATTGGCTCCTCTTCATCGGCTCCCTGTTGAATCTTGAATTACCAGGCCCCATCATATAGTACTATATCACCCCATTAGAGCACTTTGCTCTCAGACTGCAGGCTTTTTGTGGTCCCTACAGTTTTTAAAAGTAGAATGGGAGGCACAGCCTTCAGCTTCTAGGCATCTTTTCCATGGAAGCAGCTCCCAGCCTGGATTCTGTATACAGACATCCTCTCTACTTTTAAGATTAGGCTCAAAACTTTCCTTTTTGATAAAGCATATAGTTAGGATCGGATCAAATGGCATGAATCCTCCCTTTATCCTCGCTCTCGCGGCTGCTAGGGGCTTCCCATGATGCACTGAGTGTTTCTTTTCCACTGTCTATTGTATATTTAAGACTCTGCATTTAATCGTTCATTCATTATTTCTCTGGGTCTCTTTCACAGCTTGTCCTCGTCCTGTCTTACTGCTCTTACCCAAACAGGTGGCAGCAGATGGTTGCCCCTCCCAGAGACATGTTCTACCTGGTAGTTTTTCCTTCCCAGTGTTGCCCAAACGCTTTCTCAGAGGAGGTCATAAGATTGTTGACCACTCTGTTTTCTTTTTATTATTGAGTCTTTACAATATAAAACACCTTGAGGCAACTGTAGTTGTTGATTTAACACTACATAAATAAAAACTGATGATAATGATAACTGAAACAGCTCAAAAATGAGCAAAATGCAGATGAGTATTTAATTATGGCTCGTCAACTTAAATCAAATTAGTGATATTATTATGATATTCAAAGCTAAAGAGCTCTGCTGCAAACAGAATGTAGTTACTTGATAAAGACTTGAATATGTTTCTTTTAGGGGACAGAAACCTGCATCTTAACAGAAAGATGCAGGTTTTAGTGACCCGTGAGCAGCATCACTGTTGAAAAGGTGATCTGAGTTGATTATTTACATGTCAGCATCTTTCTGGTGTTACTGATGTCTGGGAATAAATGGAGAGAGTGGTGTTAATCTAAATGAGGACAACACCAAAAATGAGATCTGAGATCGGCTGCCTGAGTGGCAGAACGGGAGCACACAGTTTGAATATTTGATGGTTTTGAGGGCAGGAGGTGCATTAGCATTACATCAAACACATTTTTTTACATTATCACAGTACCAAACAGATTCTGGGTACACAACACTCCCTTCTCTGACCTTTATAGTTTCACTTTTTCTACACCCGCCTTGAAAATCCACAAGCTTTTTCACAAGTCAAAGCCCTAGTGTCCTGCAATACTGCCTCTGAGCAAGTATTGCAGGACAGCTATGGGAGGGGCTCAGAATCAAGGATTTTCCAGTATCTTCCGATGTATTTATTAGCAACTATTTTTACTTATTTAGTCATTTTAACAAAATAATTCAGAAGACAACATTGTAAATAATACATGCCTGGATAATGATGAATAATTTACTTAGCATTAATAATATGTTTCAGCATGAAAACCTTACCTCAGTGTGATGTGTTACCAATTGCGGTAACACATCACACATCATAACAAAAGTTGTGTTGTCGAGTTGATGTGGCAGGACTTAATTAAAAATTTACTTGTGATCTAAGAAACAAACTTGTAGGCAGCCTTAGTTTATTCACATGCACACACACACACACACACACACACACACACACAGGGATAGGAGTGGGTGACAGAGTGTGCCCCCTCCATGACCTCTAATGTCAGTATACTGCCTGCAACTGCACCCCCTAAACAGGAGCGTAAGCTTAAATATTTCATAGTACTGTGGAAATGTGTGTGTGTGTGTGTGTGTGTGTGTGTGTGTGTGTGTGTGTGTGTGTGAGAGAGAGAGAAAGAGAGAGAGAGGGGGGGGTGGGGGGGGGGGGGAGTAGGTAAGGCGGCAAGAATACAGATCACAGCCTGCAGTTGACCTGACTCCATATGACAGGCCCAATATATATTTGAACTCACCTGGAGAAACTACACAAAAAGTTTTGTTTTTGAGTCCTAGTGAGTTACTCCACTCAGAACTTCCTTTACCACCATATATTAGAAACTTCCTATGGAACCTCAGCAGGAATTTTTTGTAAAAAAAAATATTATAGACACGGGGAAAACTAATAAATAAAGGAATATCTCTTTGCGGTTGTTTGCTTCACATACTAACAGTTCATACGATCTACTTTAAACCAAGTGACCACTGTTGGGTCCCCAATATTTTGTTTGATCACTGGCTAGAGGCATAGTGGCCCTTTTTAGGATCCTCATTGTTATTCTCTCAGTTCAGATCACATACTGAATACAAAGAGAAAAATAAAAAACATGCACTGATTTAAATTCAGACTGATCTCAGGCCATCTTCTCATGCACTTAATGACTGTTTTTTTTCTTTCAGTTTAAGTTGAGTTTTGCCCCCTTGTACTTGTGCTTCTGTTATGGCCATTTGCCTCCTCCAGTGTGTCAAAACTTTATTTCCTGTATTTATATTTCTTTTTCTTGACCCGGACAAAACTGCAACGAGGCAAATCTGGTGCGCTTACAAGAATGAGGTGGTTCATTTCCTGACTGTCCCTCAGACCGCTCAGGACCAGCACCCTCATAACTAAAGCTAAATTAGTACTGACTGTTATAAAAAACTAAATTTAAAAAATATCTCGATGATCAAAGTTTCAAAGGAGAGCAAAGTCTTCAGATCATCAACCAACAACTAATAACAGGCTAATGGTAATTTATGCTGTCTATAGGTCTGTAATGGCACAGCATTACCTACTGCTGATACTCCAAAAAGCAGGCTGTGTTTTCAGGATTTACCCTGAATAGAATAGAATCGCTCTTTATAGTCAATGTTCAGTGTTGGGAAGGTTACTTTTAAAATGTATTCCATTACAGATTACAGAATACATGCCCCAAAATGTACTCTGTAACGTATTCCGTTACGTTACTCAATGAGAGTAACGTACTCTGAATACTTTGGATTACTTAACATATTATCATGCATTTTACAACTACGTGAATGTACTATTGCTGTGATTTATTACTGTTACTGAAGGTCCGAGGCTCCGAACCGTAGTAAAGGGACCTCTAGCTAATACGGTGGGTTCCGTGTCAGGCTCGTAGCCGAAAAATAGCTTTACTTTGTTGTCTGGGTCAACTCTGCTAGCAAGAGACAGAGAGAGGCGTTGAAAGGCTGCTCCAACTGAACTTATTGTTTAGGAGGAAAACACAAACACGGTGTACAGTCGAGTCTTAATAGCTTACTTACAACTGGGCTCGTCAGGCTCTCTTCTTGGCTGCAGTGGTTATTATTATATTTACATGCTTCCAGCTCCCGTTTTTGCTCGATGACAACTCGTACTTTTCCTTTTTCTCCCTCCCTCGCTCACAGACACATAACATGTATGGCAGTCCATTCTCCCTGCAGCACGGACTACACTGCCTATGATGCTACATTCTTTAGAGCTATACCTGTAGCATTCTGCCTATTAGCTTAGCACAACAACAACAACAAAAAGGCCTCTCTCACCCAGGAAACACACAGAGAGAGAGCGTCACCCTGTAACCATGGCAACCGTAACGCTGCCACCTGGAACAACAGAACGTAGCTGTCAAACAAAACCCAAACAGTCCTGACCTGCCACAATATGAAACAGGGAAGTACCGCCGTGTAATCCATTTATTTCAACAAAGTAACTGTATTCTAAATACCACCTTTTTAAACGGTAACTGTAACGGAATACAGTTACTCATATTTTGTATTTTAAATACGTAACGGCGGTACATGTATTCCGTTACTCCCCAATACTGTCAATGTACAATGACACAATTTTGGTACTTTCCTGTGGGTAAAATATAAATAGTAGACAGCAAGAATAAATAACAAACAGGATAAATATATACAATCAAGAGATAAATATACAAAACGAGAGGAATATAGAGAAATAAGAGAAAGATGCACATTAGAGAACAAAATAGTTGCAAAGTTCTTGAAAGTAGTGTAAAGAAAAGACTTGGTCTGAATAGAGTGTGAGTGGCCTGAGTGATGCGGGTTACTCAGACCATGGCTCAGATTGGTGAGGTGGGTGGGCAGGGGTGGGGTGTGGGTTGATAGTGTTTTTTGACAGTTTGAATGGACCAGGGGAAGAAGCTGTTTGTGAGTCTGGAGGTGTGAGACCTGAATGACCTGATACTCTGACCAGAGAGCAGCGGATCAAACAGGTGGGCAGGGTGCAAGGTCACCTGTGGTGGCCTTGGTTTCCCTGAGACAGGAGGAGCTGACGGTGGCCTCCAGGGGTTGCAGAGGGAAACCAATTATTTTTTTGGGCACAGCCTTCCTGTTCTCAGTCGTGGCCCCTGTGTACCAAATACCCAGGCAGTAGGGGAGCACGCTCTCCACTGAGGAGCAGTAGAAGGTGAGCAGCAGCTACTGGTTCAGGTTATTCTTCCTCAGGGCATGGAGGAAGTGCAGCTGTTGGGCCTTCTTTACCTGGGTGTTGGTGTTGTTGGTCCACACGTGGAGATGTGGGTGCCCAGAAACCTGAAGATGGAGACAGATTTCACCCATTCACCCAGTAATGAGAAGAGAGTGGACCTGTCTGTGTCTCCTGAAAACCATTATGAGTTCTTTTGTTTTAAGGATGTTCAGTTAGCGAGTCAGACTGGTTGAGACCGCTTAGCGAGGAAGCCTTTGATCCAGGAGCAGGTGGCAGGGAGGATCCGAAGGAGGCCAGTTTGGTGGTGAGGATTACCACCAAACTGTCATTGTGATTAAGGTGTTGAACTGAGCTGTAGTCCACAAAGAGCATCCTCATGTAGCTCACTCTTTCTCCAGGTTGCTCAGCGATCTGTGAAACTTATGATCATGCTATTAATACCGTATTCATAGCTTAAAAATGTTGACCTTCTGTTCTCTTACCAACAAATAATTAGCCAACATACAGGCTATTGTGATTAGCACTGAAGGAGCAGTGTGCTGAATATGATAATTGACTAGGTTCCATTATTTTTCAAGAATTCATTCTGAAATTCACAACTGCCTTTTGCATATCCATGTTTTTGTGAAGCTTGGTTGTTTATATGCATTAGTAACTTAGTTACATTACTAGTTACTTCTATCAAAAGTAACTCAGTTACTTCAAGTTACGGTTACTTTCGAAGTAACTAGTTACTAGGGAAAGTAACTTTGGTTGTTAATGTGTTGCTTCCGTAACTGGATACCCAGCAAGATTGCCAGTCTTCTAGCTTGCTTACTTGCCACAAGTGCACTGTGCCACCTACCAATAGAAAGGAAAAAATAATGTGTATATTTCCACGAGAGAAATCCCACGCCTGGACCGTCGTTGACCGCCGCCATGATTCTAGCCTACACAGTTACCAGCTGTCAGCTACATAAAAAAAGGATCCTGGTGTTATCTGTCTCTCAGAAATAGTTCATAACTTCCCTTCAACTCATTCATGTCACCTAAAAGGTAAACCTGTTTCTCCATCACCTGTTCAGCTCTGATGATTCAGTAAGGACATCTCCTGGTTTCATCTTCATGTTTCTCTCTCACCACATAACCAAACCGATACAATGACCAGCAGCTTTTACGGCTGTGGCTCCAGCAAACATCAGCTGATGCTAGAAATTAATATTAAATAAATTCTAACAACAGTTGATCAAGCTTAAACGTGCTGCTGTTGTTTACCGCGACATCCGCTGGTTTCCTCTTTCTGGCGCAAAGTGGGCGATAAACAAACAAGAGAGAAAAGCCGATCAGCTGATCATTGATCAGTTTCATGATTGAAGTAGAAACAGGAGAGAGAGGAGAGAAGAAGAGGATAGAAGAAGCGGTAGCTGTGCAGAGTAAACACAGAATAACTCCACCTTTGTGTCTTTTTTTCCATTCTAGCTGAAGTACGGCACAAACAGTGTTCCTTTTCAGCTCAATGCGAAACACGTAATATTTTCTCTAAATACGAGACGATTCCGTTTTTTAGGGGACGGTTGGCAACTCTAATAATTAACCTTATGAACAAAATAAAGTTCAACATCAGTAACATCATAGCACCCACCCAGCTGTATAGAAACAGCTGGGTGGGTGCTATGGGCTAGCTAGTAGCATAACTGCTACCACCACTTGCTAATGTTAATGAATCTGTGGAAGTCACCACACGAAGTAACGAATAACGACCCTATCTAAATCCCAGTAACGATTAACGCTTCCTGATTTTGGCATAATAACTAGTTACCGTGCTTGTTACTACAATAATAATGTAGTTAGTCCCAACACTGTTTATATGTGATGAAAACATGTGGGCAGTGACATACTTAAACCCAAGTAGCCTTTGATCCATATCCACTATTAAAACAATATAACAGAATGTGAAAAATACCAAGAAGATTAAATAGAAGTTTAAAGTGATTTATTTTCAAGTAGTTGATGGACAGTGAAACTTTTTTCCTTTTGTTTTTCAAACAAACACCTTTATGGGAGGAACATTCTGGTTGTATATAATCATGCAACACAATGATTGAAATTATGATAAATAAAAGGAGCAACATTTTGAGTTTTTTGTAAAACAATAAGAAACTTTTTGCAATTATAAATGGAGAAAAAAATTCTGTTAAACTTTTTGAATAGAAGCTAAAATTCTTCCAGGAATACCAAAAAGTTTGCAGCACTGCCAATATTTTCATAAAATATAAATCTTTTTTCACCCACAAAATTTCAAAAGAGACCTTAAAATGTGTTCAAATAAAAACTCCTTCAATTTAAAATACACATAGACAGAATTTAAACAGCTGTAATGTGCTGGAGAATGCACAATCAGTAAAGACAAACTAAATTTAAGAGAAAGCATTTTTCATCCTTACATCTAATATTTTTCCCGCATTTTCTCCTAACCTCTTTAACTCCCAAACATAATTTGAGACACACGAGATTTTACTCCAAGGAGCCTCATATGTGGAATGTTTTTCTGGTTGATTTATGATTAAATATATTACAGTCTACAGTGAACAGAAGGAAATGTTAGTAATGAGAGTGAAATGTACAATTAGTTTTGCTTCTGTGCCTTCCTTAATTGCAATAAATTACAATGAAGTTAGACTGCAGATCCTCCGGGGCATGTGGAGAGCACAGCACAATGCAGACGCTGTCGAACCGCTGGCTCAAATTGCCATGATGTGAGTGAAAGGACCTAGTGCATCAAGCTGAGTTATCAGGGTAAGACCATATCACGTATCTGCTAAAAAGGCCAGAGACATCCCCTGGAAGGTGTTGAGTGTCAAAGTCTTTCAAAGTTCTCCTTCAGCCTTGTGAAACTAAAGCACATTAATCTTCATAACATCCAATTATCCATGAAAATTTCATGATGAACAAAGCTACATTCAGGAGCAGCTCAGGAGCATGCTAACAAGCTGGGCTTCTGCAGTCCAAGGTTCTCCTCCCCTTGAGCTGTCTCTGTGCTCAAATGATGCAAGACCTGCCTCACTAATCCATACTTCTCAGGCCGTGAAATATTTACCAAACTGGGTTTCCTAAGAGGTCACAGAGATGCTATTTGAAATTTCTATATGATTTTGCAGATGTTTAAAAGACAGCTCATATCAAGTATGTTTAAACTGTGACTATCTTATTTATGATCAGACTCTTAAAGTATCACATCACATTCTTTTTGGGGTCTCCTGTATATGTAAATCTTCAAAACTATAGAAAAAGGGATTTTCCTCATTGGATCTTTTATAACTTACAAAAAGAAAAACAAGGTATGGTTTACAAAAAATAAATCCTTGTGATTGACTGGTGTTATATCTTTGAAATACCTTGTTTGTTTTTCAGTATCTTTTTGGTGCTTATGTCTAACCAAGCTGACACTGGGTGAGAGTCAGGTTGAACCATGACAAGCTGCGAGTCGTAGCAAAACAACCAGCTCAAGGACTGTTCAGAACCTCCCCTCTGATGTGGACATCAGGTCAGTTGGAGGTGCAGTCGAAAGATTGCAGCGGTCCCAGATCAGATGTACACACTGGAACTCTTTCCCATGTTGCTGTCTGTGTTTATTGTGCTATAGTGTATTGATATCTGTGCATTCCTGTATTATCCTTTTGTGTTACACATTTCGATGTTTTTTTCCTCGCTACCTAGCCTGACCTGTCTCTCCAATGTGATGTTTGTGTATTGTATGTACGGTCGGCAAGGTCTGTCATGTCGGTTGTGGGCAAAAGACCTGCAACTGACAAATAAAGGCTATCTCATCATCATCTCATTAACCCAGTGAGTCTCAGTGCAGCGTCCACATGTTTTTGGCTTCTTAACTGGAATGTGCCTAAAAATCTTTAGAGAACCACTAAACTATTTTAACATTCATGTCACTGGACTGTGAGAGTACACCAGCGCATCTGAGAAATATCCAAGAAAATTCAAATTCCAGAGAGAAAGACCGTATATAAAACTTGATGCCGGTGATCCACCAGAGGAACACAAGGCCAGTTTCCCTATTGAATTCTGCACAAGCAGAAATCCTTTATGCAACCACAGTTGCACCCGGTAAACATAACCTTGTCTGTTTCCTCCTAAATCTAAACATCCCTGAGTCTCTGGTAAGAACAAGATATTGCTAGACATCTTACAAACATGAAGACACAATTACAGATAAAACATCTGAATAAGCAAGGATGCTTATACAGATTTATATCATGTATGCAAATCACACATGATACATGACACCAACTGTCATGTAGTTACAACTACATTTATAGTTGTAACTAAAGCCCAAAATTCATTAGCTTGTTGAACCACCTGTAGCAGTATTAACTCAAAGTAATTATTTTTGTAAAGGGTAAACAGACTGGTTCTTATATAATGCTTTTCTACTCTTAACAGTGCACTAAAAGCACTTTTACAACTTGCCTCATTCACACAAGCATTTTTTTCTACGCTTGTCCAATGCAAACCGCAGCAGATGGGGATCAAACCACCAACCTTCCAATTAGTAGGTGACCTGCTCTACCTTCTGAGCTACAGCCAGGAAGTAGAGCTGTGTGACTCTACCAGTCTCTTACAATTTGGGATTTTTGCAAATTCTCTGATTATTAACAGTCTGTTGGGACATCCACTGTTGGGAACACTGTGGCATTAACATGCACCCAAATGCACCAGGCCAGCAACCTGCCAAAAAAACCTGCTCCTTTATAGAGATTATCACACTTGCTGATGATCAGTTAATCAAGCGCATTTCATTAACAGCACTTGGCTGCTATTCACCATCTCAATTCCTATGGAAGCAGCAACAACTTCCAGTGTGGAAACAGGCTGTAGCTAGTTTTTCACAGGACTGCACAGAGTTCTGGGAAAACTTTCTTTCATATGACTATAAATATAAGATTATTGCTTATTAACAAAGCAATGGAAAAGACATGAAATGTGTAATAATTATGTATAAAGTGAATATTTGTTAAATTGTGTAGGAAAGCTTATATAAAGCGAATCAATTCTGTGTGTAACAATAAAACCAAAAATGTTAAAGGTCTGTTCTTAAAGAAAGTAAAGTGTCAGAACTGCTGTGAGGCAAAGCAGGGACCCAAGCGCAGGAATCCTTCAGTACCGCGAAAAGGTCCACAAGATCCCAATCCCAGGTGCAAGTGATTCCTCTCACAAGGCTGCTCTCCACTTCAGCTTACTCAGTATTTATAATTTTCTCGCCACTCTCTCTACATGTTCCTGTACACATGCAATACCATAAATTAATACCATAACCATATTTACACTGACAGTAGTCCTTCAACAATCCAGCACTGACTGAAGCTCAGCCACTCCCCTAAGTTGTGGCTCTTAACAAGATCAACACAGGTACATGATTGCCAGCAAGTATCCAGAACCAAAAGTTGGGAAATCTTCACTGAGTCCCCCTGCTACACAATAACCAACATACTCAGATACACATGCACACACAGAAACATACAAACTGGGATAGACGAGCAATAAGGTGGCTAATGTTGGTGGCTAATCTAAGCTTTACATCACTTGTACTTTCCCATGCTGTCAAGCTGATAGTGACATCACGGGTCTAGTCCAATCGTCTAGACCTTTAAATCTCACTGCACATTTGTCACTCTCGTGCAATCCACTTCTTCCCCATTACCATTTCTCACTTGTCACTCAGGCTCCATTCAAACTTCCATCGTCATCTCACCAGCGTCTAGACTCCAGGGAGTCTTGTCCTAATTCCAATCATGGGATTCTGTTCTGCTGTGATGGGCCATTGGAGTCTAATTGCCAAAAACTTCAAACTGAATTCTGTACATCAATAAATCACATTAAATTCCCTCTAATTATCGCTACTTATTGAACTTTTTTTGTTTTTGTAATATAATCATATTTACTGCTCCTGCTGTCTCTATGCTCTCCTATTCTTTCTTGTCTTTCCACGCACCCCACAACCAGTCACAGAAGATGACTTCCCCTCCGTTAGCATCTTTCTGATTAGGACATTTTACTGTTAAAATTGAGTTCTTGTTCCCCACTGTTGCCAAGTGCTTGCTGCTAGATTATCCTATCCCTGAGGTTCTGTTTTTAATATTGTTGGGCCTTTGCTTCACAATATTTAGCAACTTGAGATTCTTTCAACACTTTCAACACGCAAACTGGACTTTCCCTCCTTGTGGCATCTATCATATGAAAGAGACTTTGACAAATGACAGATATTTTTAAATAGCAAGGATTGATATTGGATGCTTTACAATTACAGGTGAACGCCCCCTTTGATCATGGAAAGCCTGATTTGAAGGAAGAAATCCACAGGCAAAACTGATATTCAACGGAGTTTCATTTTTATATACCTAGAGCCGCAAACCAGTAGACCCAGGGTTTTATAGGCCCACAGTTTTGTAAAGAAATTGGGACGGTAATTCTCATGAACTGTCGCAACATAAAAGCCCTGAAACTATAATCACTCTCAAAATGTTCCATGTTTTCCGCATCACATCAATCTGAAATGGCAGTTACTAAGGTTACCGCAGTTAAACCCTTCAGTTTTAAAAGCAAACCCTGAGACTAATAAAGACATGTTAAGCTATAGATTTTGTACAGTGTTTTTATGGATTTAACTCTATGATGAGCAAAAATAATACCTGCTATATTAGAAAAACATGCCAAAGGTGAACTCTTGTTTACATATAACCCCAAATACTCCAAAACCACAGAGTCATAGTTTAATTCAGCCTCCAAGTGTAATTGGATACGAGAACAGATGCAGGGAGTGGAGCTATTACTTTGTGAGATCAAATGTGAACTCTGACCCTTTGGCCAGCTGGCAACCAATACACAGAGGGACGGATGTCACGCATGCTTTTTTTTTAAGGTCATCTTATTGTTTCTATCAGTTAAATTAAAGAAAAAGTTAAGTTAAAGAAATAAATATAAATTAGAACGTATGACCAACTCATTCAACCCCGTTCACTTTATCTGACACAAAGTTACTAAACATGTCCATGGTACTCATAAATATAACAAATAGAATAAAACAGATAAGCAATAAGCAACTAAATCTAACTCAGAAAATGTCAGCGTGTATGTAAGTTTAATACATAAATGTATTTTCAGCATATTTCCCACCCGAACATAAAAGCTATAGACTCAACAGTGGTTAAGCATGTTACTAAGTGACCATCAGGAGTTGCTGATTATCAGTCTATGCCCTGACATCAGCAGATAAAGTCGCGAAGACTAAACCACTGCACCACTACGTCAGTTGTGGATCACTGTGACACTGATCACGGTCGAATTCAGTGTGAAACCAACAAGAAACACACAATGTTGTTAACAATAACGGCAGTGATTTTAGGCAGTGCTGCCGTCATGTTGGAACTCTTTATTTAGATGGATGGAGTGATGCGAGCTCAGTACAGCTGCAGGACAGCAGATGGCACCGCTGCATCGTCCTGTGGTTCGTACTTGAGACTCGTCCACGTTGTTCTCACTGTCTGACTTCGCTCCAGTTCCCCTCCCTCTATCCCTCCCTCACTCTCTCTTCCTCGGTTTACAGTATACACCTATCTATCTCCCACAAGCATCAGCAGTCTCTTCATCAGTCTCCGCGTTACGGGCGCTAGTACGGCGTAAAGCATGGCACCTCTCCGTCCCGAAGAACCGGGTTCAGCCGCTGCGTACCTCTGCGTCTTTCTGTTGACCGTCTCGGCCTGGATGGCACTACCGGGACCCGTGCGCTGTGGCAGCGTGGCTTTAAACCGGCGAGGCTGGGAGGATCGCACGTTTGACTTGAACGGCGGAGAAAGAGGCTTCCTGCCGGGCCAGAAAGCAGTCGGGGCGGGGAGCACACCCCGCTTCAGAAGAGCCCTGTCCTGGGATAAACAAATGTCCCTGCTCAGCAGCTCGTTCGTGCTCAAAGGGGATGCGACCCACAACCAGGCGATGGTCCACTGGACAGGAGAGAACAGCAGCGTAAGTAGCCTCTCTCCTCATCCTGTCCCGTCTCGAGCCACTGGTTCATGCACCATCCCTATAGCCCCTTCTTTGTCACCTTCCACCATCCGTCACTCCAGCGTCAGCGCACATCACTAAAAACAAGTTATTGTTCTCGCAGTAGGCTGCTGCTGCTGCGGCTGCTGCAGACTCACACTGCGCGCCTCTCAGGGAGGAGAGGCACGGTGTGGTTTTTATGCACCCAGGTGGTCCACCTGGAGGCGCCGTGGATGTTTAAAGGCTCCGGGCTTTGTTGAAGCATCGGGACTTTTTAATGGCTTCGTGCGGGGGGTGGGGGTGGCTCAGGGTCACGAACATCTTGTTATTGTCTGTTTATTCTGCTCAGAGAAAGTCAAACATTCATAATGGAACGTATTATTACCGGATTCCTTTCTATGAACTCCCTTTTTTTTCGTACGTAACGTAATTGAAGTAAAAGGAAGAAATGGCTCATTTTAATTTGGGGCAGAGGCCAACCGGATGGGAGGCGGTTTAATGTTCACTTAGTGCCCCGGGTCCCCTGACCCCAATTTGAATTACAACCTCCCGTGCCATTGTGTACCGCGACATTAGGAAGTCCAAGGACGCACCGAGAGCACGGAGCCAGTGTGGAGACAAGGGGTGCGCGATAAACAGACAGCTGGGTACTTGATTTAGTTACATGAAGCCATGACTGAAATATTGATGGAGCCTTTTATTCATGAATTTTGCAGTGGCTTGTTTATTTGTGGTTTGGAACCCAGTTTGGCTTAAATGAAAATGGATGTCTTAGTCTAGGCAACTTTTTTACGCCTTCACTGCCACTGTGGGTTTAAATAAAGCACATGTAGGGCAGATTTCAGACATTTGTGGCATATATATGATATAGATCCCTTTGACAGCATTTAACAATGCTGTCAGAGGGATCAAAACAGCAAAACCCATAGCCTACATAGACATGTTTTAGATTATCTGTGTTGTGGGTGAAACAGCCCAAAGTATGATACAGCTATTCTAAGAACATACTGTGTTTTTTCTTAGCCTTCACTTTAATCACAGCAGCTACACTAAACAAGAGTAGTCTTTGTGATGTATATTGACAGAGGCTGGGTGGCGGGGTGGAAAATGGTGTCTGGTGGGGACATCACTTGGAATGAGAGCCTTTTTGTCAGACTATCACATTAAATGTGTCCCTAGAAGTAGCTGTAACCACTCCTGGGGGTGGAAAAATAATGTGCAGTAGGAATTTCCTGAACTTTCATAACAAATTGATTGCTAAATAACATAATGTAACAAATGTAGGATTATGGAGGCTAAGGAGAATTTAAAGGTGATGCAGGCAGCTCTGCTTGTTGGTGGGTAGAAATGCAAGTAGAATTTAAGGTCAGTGCCAGTAGCTGGAGCTCTTGAAAGCACAGTATACTGGTGTTTGCTGTGGGAGAGAGATGGAATGATGATTTGAATGCAAGTGTCCTAAATTTTTAAGTAGTATTTTTAAGTAGTTTAATCTATACTTTGTCTACAGCTATGTGTTGTTGTTGTTGTTTTTTTAAACTTTTCTAAAGGATTACTTGTGGAAACCAAGTCTAAGCCTTAAGCTTCCATATGGGTTTTTCCAGTTACTGTGTTCGGCTAAATTCAGCCTACAATGATGTTTTTCTGTTCTTTTTTTTTTTAGCAGGTTGAAAATGGTTGGTTTTAAATGGTTTCTATAAAAATTCTGCTTGTGAGAACTGCTTTTGATGTGAAGTTTTTATTCTAATTGGAAAGGATGAACTAACACGCTAGGCTTGATTTCATTGGGAATTTTAGCACTAATTAGCTTAACTTAATGGTGGCATTAAAGCAGCTAGATGTCACTCTTTTGCCAAGATTATCAAAGCCCTGATAAATAATATATATGATAATTAATATTTTTTTTTTAAATCTTTTTTTTCTAAAATCAATAACACAACAAATCAAAGCAAAAATAAATTAATTTATTCAGACAACAGTACATTTTACTGATTCTTTAGTAAATATAGTTCTTAATTTCCGTTTGAGATCAGAGTCTGGTTTGAAATAATGAATGTGCTAAAACAAACAGTCCAAAATCACTATTGAGAGCAACTCGCCACAAATCAGTAATGACTTGTGGGATTATACTACTTTGGCATTTAAGACGGGGCATTTAAGTAATAAAAAATTGACATTCTCCCAGTGGACTCAAGCCTATCTTGCAATGAACTTCCTGTCTTCATCTCTTCTTCTTCTTCTTTTTTTTAATCGAGGCAATGTATCCTCGGGGATCTTAGCGCTCAGACTCTGCCAGCCATTGGAACTCCAAGTTTGACTTATCTTCAATTAACTTGGTGTGGGTATGTACTCTGAAAGGTCGATGAGACTGAGTTCATCCCAGCCTAATAAACACAGAAAAATGGTGCCATTCAATTTCCCTAAGGCTGACATTTATGAACAGCAAGCAGATTGATGGAAGGGAAAAATGAATTTCTGCCTCTCTTCATGTTTCATGATGTCATTTTTGCATCTTTGATGTTCCAAATGTAATTCCTTGATGAAACGGTCAGGGGTGCAGAAGACTTCAATCTTGAAGATGGCTTGTCAGAGATGTAATAGAGACCACCTAGCAGTTAAAAAAAGGATAACATGCACACCTTCCTTTAGTTATTCAGGCTAATTATTGCAGGTAATGTGTATATGCTGTTCTGGGCCCCGTCAACTTCTGGCCAGACTACAAAGTGTTTTTTAGACTTATTCAGGTACCTTTATAGTAAAAGTGCTGTCATTAAAAATAGTTTGCTCTGTGTACTCTCTTCTGTCCCCGTGGCAACTGTCACTTTACTTGGGCAATCCTTGATTGGTCAATTGATGGCTTAAAGCATAAAAGAGCCTTCCCTCAGGCTACCGAGGTGTCTTTGAAGAACAGAGAACACAGTTATATGTGTGTGAGAGGCTGCTTTAGAACAACAGAGCAGTGAGGAGAGGTGGAATTTAGATCCAGACAGAATCAGTGCAGCAGTAAAAATTATTTTCAGTCCAAGTTCTACCTAATTGGTATTTAATAATCCAAAACGGAACATGTTAAAGGTCACAGCTCCTTGAAAATATTCATGAATCACAAAAGACTGAGAAGATAAAATAATACCAAAATAAAGAAATAAATGAACCACTACTACTTAGCTGATTATCCAGTGTATTATATGTCTGCATCTCCCATTAAGTAAATACAGTGTACAAGTGTAGTTTTTTACCTGTTTACTGACACATACATGTATTCCAATTATAGTTATATATAGGGATGGGTACCGGTAAATGTTTTTTTCCTGAGATGTGATACGCTTTAGATTCTAGCCAATCATTTTACGTTTCCGAGGATAGTAGGCGGGTCCAGGTACGTACGTTCTTTTAGAGCAGAGCTACAGATTAAAAATGCCCAAGGCGAAGCGGTCAAAAGTCTGGCTGTACTTCACAGCAAAATATGCAAGCTCAGCAGCCTGCAACAAGTGCTTTAAGCTGATACTGTGACACTGTGCAAAGGAGGTAACTCCTCAAATCCGATGAAACACCTGGCGATGCATAGTGTTTTTTTAAAAGCAGAGAAATGCGCCGTATTTGATAGCTTGCTGCGAGACCTCACACCAAGCACATCTACTGCGGGTGTGGTGCCTGTTATCGGACCCGGAGTTAGCAACATCCCCCAAAAACCCGAAGAGGAGAGTCCTGGCCCCTAGCCCTGCCAGTGTAGCAGAAATGATGAGGATGATGATGGCAGCAGCAGCCGTTCTTCTCTGCGTGAGTCGCTTAATGTTGTTCGTGTGTAATTTACGTTGAGTAGGCTAACCACGTTATTAAATGAATGCATGTAAGGTGAACTAGCAAACATCATCATAGCTACATGCGGCTGTCTTCTTGTTTGATGGCAGATACTCCCTTCACCCTGGCCAAAAAGGCTAAAATGACCAAAGAAAAAGTGGAAAACAGTTAAACATGAGAGGTTTTTGGACAAAGTTTGTGTTTTTTTCATTGTTTAAGTACTGCTTCCAGCCAAGAGTGATACCATATATGCCCCATAGCTGCAGAAAAGGCTAACATTGTTATCTTTTTTACAAAAAAACAGCTGAACATGAGGTTTTTGGACCAATTTTGTGTTCTCCATTCTTTAAGCACCGTTTAAGCACCGGCACCGTTTCAAAAGTACTGGTTTGGCACCGGTATCGGATAAAACCTAAACGATACCCATCCCTAGTTATATAACAGACTTGGATATAATGTGTAAAATGCGAGCTTTCATTTGAGGATATGGTAAACGGCCTGTACTTGTATAGCACTTTACTTAGTCCCTAAGGACTCCAAAGCCTTCACACTACATTCAGTCATTCACCCATTCACACACTGGTGATGGCAAGCTACACAGTAGCCACAGCTGCCCTGGGGCGCACTGACAGAGGCGAGGCTGCCGGACACTGGCGCCACTGGGCCCTCTGACCACCACCAGTAGGTAACAGGTGAAGTGTCTTGCCCAAGGACACAACGCCTGAGACTGTCCGATCCCGAGCTCGAACTGGCAACCTCCCGATTACAAGACAAACTGCCAACTCTTGAGCGACGCTTGCCCACATTCAAATTGGAGGAAGGGTTTAGGAGTTCCTCTTTATTTTAGTTCAACCTACTAAAATAAAGCTTAAAGTCTTCACTTCAACTGCATCTGAGTTGTTTCATTTAAAATTCATAGTGCTAATGTACAGAATCAAGATTAGAAAAAAGTTCAAAAAGTTCACTGTCCAAATATTTATGGACCTAACTGTATGAAAGAGAAAACAAAGCTTGTTATATCGCACACTTTCAGGTTGATTGAATTATTTTATCTGCACTAACATTGAGTTATTTCTCAATGTTAAAATTGTAACCATTGTGACGAAATTCTTAATTGCTTTTCATGGAAATCAAGTTGTTATTAATGATAAGAAAACTCTCCCCTTTCCAGTATACAAGAGAACTCACCAAATTATTTGCAATGGCACCACATACATTTATTTACCCAGTGACTGATTGTATTTTTCCCAAATACTGCTCACATTCAGAGAAATATTAAAAGAAAAGTATAAATAAATATAATAGTAGTTGTTGTATGGATGTGGAGTGATTGCTATATGACACTACTAATGATGTATAGTCCATTAAATTGCTTTAGTTCTTCCATAACCTGAAAATGAGACAGCATGTAACTCATGATATTGATCAAGTTGAAAAATGTACTAAATTAATAATATGTTTTAACCAAAAAGACTTCAGACTAACAATAAAGATCACAGATACATCAGGAAAGTGTTTGCCTCATAGGTTAAGGTATCTGAATTTTATACAACTGAAGTTCTTCTAGAAGCCAGAGGATCTGCTCCCTGTGGATTATTAAAAGAATGCAGGTTTAGGGAAGCTCTGAACTGGAGTCACTTTGGATGGAGTGATTATACCAGACTTCTGAATGATGGAAACCTCCGTTATTGAAAGCACTCTCTTTATGATTCTCTCTCTCGGCTCTCTCTCCTTGACTTGCTGACTCGCCTCGGGGAATTCTGTGTTTATTTCTCTCCCTTTATTTCTAGGTCCTCTCTGTGGTGATGTGAAGCATTAATGTCTACATGTGTGTCCCTGATGTGCGGATCTGTCCTGGCTGGGAAACAGCCCTCAATATTTAGTGGAGTTTCTCTATAAATTTTTTGTGGATTGATTGTTTTGTGGCAATAACATCGGCGTGTCAGTCGTCACACTGCTTTTAAATTTGCAAGCCTATGTGTGCTGTTGTTGATTTTTTTATTTTTATTTATACAGCTCCAAATCACAGCAACAGTCACCTCAAGGCATTTTATATTGTAAGGTAGACCCTACAATAATACATAAAGAAAAAAACTCCAGCAATCATATGACCCCCATGGTCATGCGGTGATTAGCACTGTTGATTTGTAGCAATAAACTTGTAGGTTCAATTCTGCCATTTGTCCTGGGTGGACTATGTGGGCTTTGCCTGCACTCCCCTGTATACGTTGGTACCCCAGCTTCCTCCCACAGCTTGCAGTTAGTAGGGTTAGGTAAACTGGTGATTCGAAGTTGCTCTTAAGTTTAAATGGTTGTCGGTTTCTCTATGCTAATCTGTGACTGACTGGAAAGCTGTCCACAATGTACGTATGGAACAATTTGGACAGTGTTGGGGAGTAATGGAATACATGTACCAGCTTTATGTATTTAAGATACAAAATATGAGTAACTGTATTCCATTACAGTCACTGTTTAAAAAGGTGGTATTCAGAATACAGTTACTTTGTTGAAATAAATTGATTGCACGGCGGTCTTTTCCTGTTTCGTATGTTAGGCTGTGCTCTCTCTATTTTTGGTAATTCCACGCCGAGGCTCTAATGCCTTTGTCTCAATCTCACGGCCCATGTCACTTCTACTTGCAGCCCGCATAATGACATGAAAAAATATTTTTACAAATGATTTATGCTACGTCCACACGTACCCGGGTATTTTTGAAAAGGCAGATGCGTTTGCACCTTTCGTCCACACGTAAACGGCGTTTTTGGTCACTGAAAATGGAGATTTTTAAAAAACTCCGGCCAGGGTGGATATTTTTGAAAACTCCATTTTTGCATTTACGTGTGGACGAGAAAAACGGAGAAAACGGAGAAAACGCAGCGTCAAAGGTGTGCGCGTTTTTTGACGTCACACTGTGCGCCACGTTATTGTCTCAGTGAAATGAATTTCTACAATACTGTTACTGTTAATTGTACTCTCTGCAGTGTTTAAATGCGTACATATACACACACAGTTACTGTCCCTCCACACATATGACTCGGTTCTGCTTCTATGCTCCAGCTTTGTTTACTGTTTCCCACCGAGGCTTCTAGACTTCTGATTGGCCAACATTTCTGCACGGTTAGGAATATATCGCCACCTGCTGCTTTGGCATGTTCCTAGCAGCGTTTTCCTTCATTTCTGCATTTACGTGTGGACGGGATTATTTTTTAAAACGAAAATGGAAAATCTCAGTTTTCAAAAATACCCGTGTACGTGTGGACATAGCATGTATATGAAGGCAATGGGCAGAGTGTTACAGGCATAGCCCTAAAGAATGTAGCCTCAGCAACGGTAGCTGGAAGCATGTAAATATAATAATAACCACTGCAGCCAAAAAGAGTGCCTGACAAGCCAAGTTGTAAGTAAGCTATAAAGAATGGACTGTACACTGTGTTCATGTTTTCCAATAAGTTCAGTTGAAGTAGCCTTTCAACGTCTCTCTCTGTCTCTCGGTAGCAAAGTTGACCCAGACAAAATAAAGCTAGTTTTCGGCTACAAGCATGACACGGAACCCGACTTATTAGCCAGAGATCCCTTTACTATGGTTCGGAGCCGCGGACCTGTTTTATATACGCGCGGAATAGTTTGCTATACGAGATCGCTGCAAAAAGTGCAGCCTTACCTAATGTCCACCCTCCTTCTGTTACTCATTTTATATTAAGATTTAAAAATCTAGTTGGTATTGGTATGGCGAGTAACCTTCAGTAATGTAATAAAGCACAGAGCAATAGTACATTCATGTAGTTGTAAAAAGCACGATGATATATTAAGTAATCCAAAGTATTCAGAATACGTTACTCTCATTTAGTAACGTAAAGGAAAACGTCACAAAATACATTTTGGGGCATCTGTAGTGGAATGCATTTTAAAAGTAACCTTCCCAACACTGAATTTGGATGCAAGCCACATTACTAACTAGGGGTGCAACCAAATAATTTCTTATATAGAATATCAGTCAGATTTTGACTCAAAGTGACTGAGTGGAAATCTGTCACAATCTATTTAATTACATTTTACATTCCTCTGCCCAAAGCTGATGTACCACTTTCAGTAGCATGACTAAAAGCTATTTTCAGCTGCTTCCTTGTCACAAGGGTCCCACAGCAGTTGGTGCTGCATGTTTGAATTGGCACAGTTCTACACCAGATGCCCTTCCCAAAGCAAACCCAAAGGGGGATTTGTACCTCTGGCTGGAATTGAACCGGCAACCGTAGCGAATATGTAGTAGCACAACTAAAAGTCCTAATGTCAACCTAAAGATGGCTCTAGATCAGGAGTCAAATTTAAGTCTAAGTGATGCACAGCTCCCCAAAGTGAGAAGCTTATAGCAGTGAATAGCTGTTTCCACTTACCTCTGTTATGCTCCTTGTCATTGCACATAGAATAACCACCTAAGTATACTCATCCTTCTTTTCACCCTTTTCAGTCTATTCCTCAATTGATAGTATTAATGTCAATGTTATCGTCCACATTAACTGTTGTCTTTGCGTTGCATATTACAGAATATTAGGTAATACCACCTTTAACACACCCTCCCCATTGGATACCTTGCTGACACCATCTTCAGATTGCACGCATCATTTCAGTCAGTTGGGTCCGGGGATTATCTGTCTGCTGCATACGTCTTATCTAAACATCACATTGGTTGAATTTAAATAGAGTATTTAGAGGGAGCCGGTTTCATAATAAGGTTGCTTTCCTTTATTTGCATGCAAAATCATGGCTCATGCAGGTGTGTACACATAGACACACACACGTCCAAGCTGTAACAATACGTGGCCATATTCTTAACATGCACGTGCACACACACATTTGGGTCTCTTGGGTCCTGACTTAATGTGAAAGGCATTTGTTCACGCTTCACATACTGAACAGACAGGTTATTTGGCCCCTGGTCGTTCTGCGGTGGAAAATTGTTTGCACATGTGAGGAGAGCCTTTCTCGTCATTTATCTTGTCTGTCCTCATTGGTCCTGCTTAAAAAGATACTCCAAACCCCAGACTGTAAATCATCAGAGCTGTTTGCTCACTTCTCCTCTGTCTATGTTTAAAATGAATCCCACACTGTCTCCAAATTATAAAGTGCACTATCACCACAACACGCTTGCCAACCCGCAAGGCCTTCAGGACACATCTAAGCATGTCACAGTGTCACTCCACAGTATTGAATGGCTCCGGGCTTCATTGTCAATTGATGCTTGCTGTGCATAATGCTACTGTAAGGGTTTGGACGATATATCTCTGTCATCTTGTGTCATCCCAGGACTGCTTTAAAATATTAAATGTTCCAAAAGCTATACTTTGAATTACAAAAAGTCTAAGCCACTTTTGCAGAATAATAATGTTAGTTCAATATTTTCTTAGTGGATTATGACCAGAATTTCTTTGGGATATCCAGCTATATTCCAGCATGCAAAACACGGGAATTGTCTGTGACTACACTATTATTGTTTCATACTAATTCCATCTACAACATGACAGTTGACATTTTGATGATTTATGTTCTTTATCATGAAAATAGATTGCTATTGTGACCAAATCCATTAATCACAGTGAGATTATAATTTTTCAGAATTCCCTTCAGAAGTTGACTGAGGTACTTCATTACTCTTGATGCCAGTGGAGATCTTTATATTGGTGAAATAAAGATTTTTATACTAAGTGAAAATACATGATATGACAAACATTCTACGTAAACCTGCCTTTTTGTTACTTTCTGAATATTATAGCCATTTAAGTGGTTGAAGTCAAAAACATACCAACATAAATAATGACACTTAAACCAGTGTCAGGTTTAGCTACTCACAACCACATCACTTAAATCTAATCTGGCTATCTAACACTGCAGGATGGTGATAGTCCTGAGTTTGAAGCACGATGTGCATATATCTATTGGCACAATTAACACAGACTACAAGTGCAAGTTAATTATCTGAAAAATAAAAGCACAGCAGACCATCAAGCTCATTGTTCAATAAGATCTTTATCCGAAGCCTTCATCAGTGTTGGCACATGGCTGCTCTTTGCCACTCGGCGGTAGGTAGTGTTTGCCAGTTCGATGCTATGGTTGACTTGCTAACGAGACCTTGGAAAAGTACATGAGGCAGCATGCTACTGTAGTGTTACTGTCTAATTAAGTGTTCAGTGACACCAGGCAGATGCTGGTTGCCCAGGAGCTAAATAAAAGCATCGAATCACCTTTGAGTTGGAGTCTATTCTGAGGCTGCTGGCGTCAGTGCTCACAGACTGCTTGCTCTGTATGTGAGGTGCATTGTTATACAAATTCTCTTTTCCTGTATGCTCTTTAACTCGTTTTCTGGCTGGAAACCTTCAAAGACTTTTAAAGTTATTAAAGATGTGTGTTTACTTGTATATTTGTACATGCAATGGATCAGAGGGATACTGGTTACCAGAGCGGCTACCAAAACAGCAAGTTGGCAAACTGGAGGACACAAGAAAGCCCCTCGTCTGCTTGAACATTCAAATTTTCAGCCCTTTGTTACGGTGCAAAAATATTCTCAGCATGTGTTCATTGTTTTTCCAGATTTGTCCCTGTAAACAGAGGGCTTTCTTTTCTGCTTCATCCCCCTGTTGTTTTGTGCTACTCTCAACGTCTTCTGCAGCTCGGCTGTCATGGTCGAAAGTTCCTGTTCGTGTTGCCCTGGTAACCCACATTGGAATCCTGTCAGGGTCTTCCAGTGGTTTGGTTCCTGATATGAATTTAGAAAGGCCCCTCACCATGCACGTCTCTGAGGTCCTGCATTTTTTATGTAGAGCTCTGGCATAAATATATGCCAGTCATATTGAGATTGTCAGGTGAAACCCTTGTACCTCCAAGCGTGAACTTTTCCGTAACAAAGGAATGTGACCTTTGGCTTTGTGGAAACCATCGTATTGGAGTCTGACAATATTTGTTAGTCTTTGTCTCAGCCAAGTCAGATATCTGGACGACCAGCATGAAATTTCCCATTTTTGGATTCATGGTTCTCTTTGCGTGATTTCATTATTTCATTAAGTTTAGTGGTCTGCTGACCTCTCTCACAATTAGGACAAACACCATATTAGATCAAGATTCATTACCAAAGACTTCATGGGACTAAACCTTTGTATTCACAGTGTCCAGAGGATAAATGCTTTCATGATAAATTAGATTTATCATGAAAGCATTTAGAGTAGATTGCACAGAGCACAAGCATGTTCCCCACTGGATGCTTTATTGAGCACTTTGCGCACTTTTACTGTCACTTGGTTACTGGTTACTTAGGCAAAAATATAAGTGTTACACACAGTGTTATAAAGCAGATAAAGTTCACAAATATGAATTTTATTTGTGTCCCAAGGACAGCCACTTACATATACTGTATCATATTATATTATATTATATTCATTGGCCTCTTCATGAGTGTTATCCTTTTGGGTGTAAATTAAAAAAACTGTCAACAGATTATTGAAAATGAACTCTTAAAAAGACCAGTTAACTTTTCACACAGTTTTTATGGAAATTACAATGCATAGATATATAACGCTTGCTGTATTTTTGTAGGTTTGTTGTATGTTGTGTGCGTGAAGGGTGGTGGGAAATGTCTGCCTGCCTCCAGCCACTGGAGGACTAGTGGGAAAGCTCTCCCTATAGTGCCCCTCTGAGAATTGTGAAATGCAGTCCAGCAGGGTTTCTCCAGTATTTTGCGTTCACAGTAACACACTTAGAGATTGGATCTTCTTTCCTTTGTGCCAAGCCTTTGCCTTTCTATCAGCCCCCCTCAGAATCTGAATCCCACCTCTCCCTGTGGACCGGGTTTATTTTCATTTTCTTTTGTAAGCCAATTGTGCAACAACAGCATGAAGCTTTTCACGCAAGCCAGGCATCAAGAAGAATTGTCCTTGTCTTGGGTGGCAATTGCTGAAGGCAAGTACAAAAATACATAGTAAATGCTCAAAGTTTAAAACTTTACCATTATGTTTGATTTTTATTTATTAATTTTTTTAAGTTCAAGGTTTTTTTTGCACCTTACCTCGGAGTCCACTAGAAATCTTACAAAAAAAAAGAAAAAATGAATTCCCCAGTCTGAGACTTGGATGCCATGTCATTTGCTAGTGTTGATGGGGGTTTGTCCACTGTGTTTCATGTGGACAAACCACATGAAACACAGTGGACAACCACATGAAACACAGGCGATGCAGCCATCTACAAGAAGAATTTAGGGTGTGTCATACTTCCATATGCTGACAAATGAAGTGGAAGCAGAGAAACACTCAACTTGGGCTTCAGTGACGCCTTAGTTGTGCCACAAGCTGATTGCCTCCACATCTATGGAACACCAGGACTGATGTAATGAATTAATTAAATACGTCTCTGAAAACATCTGAGCACTTCTGCTCAGATGTTTTAACTTTTGCAAAGAAGCTCTATCTTGACTAGGGATGGGTACCGGTATCCGGTGCCATGATGGCACCGGTTCTGACATAAACGGTAGTAACCAGACCGAAAAGCAGCGCACATTTCGGTGCTTTATTTCGGTGCTTTTTTTTTCCTGAGATGTGATACACTTTGAATTCTAGCCAATCATTTTACGTTTCCGGGGATAGTAGGCGGGTCCAGGTACGTACGTTCTTTTAGAGCAGAGCTACAGATTAAAAATGCCCAAGGCGAAGCGGTCAAAAGTCTTGCTGTACTTCACAGCAAAAGATGCAAACTCAGCAGCCTGCAACAAGTGCTTTAAGGTGATACTGTGGAAAGGAGGTAACACCTGAAATCCGATGAAACACCTGGCGACGCATAGCGTTTTTTTTAAAAGCCGAAAAATGCGCCGTATTTGATAGCTTGCTGCGAGACCTCACACCGAGCGCATCTACTGCAGGTGTGGTGCCTGTTATCGGACGAAGAGTTAGCAACATCCCCCAAAAAGCTGAAGAGTAGAGTCCTGGCCCCTAGCCCTGCCAGTGTAGCAGAAATGATGAGGATGATGATGGCAGCAGCAGCCGTTCTTCTCTGCGTGAGTAGCTTAATGTTGTTCGTGTATAATTTACGTTGAGTAGGGCTAACCATGTTATTACATTAATGCATGTAAGGTGAACTAGCAAACACCATCATAGCTACATGCGGCTGTCTTCTTGTTTGATGGCAGATACTCCCTTCACCCTGGCCAAAAAGGCTAAAATGACCAAATAAAAAGTGGGAAACAGTTAAACATGAGAGGTTTTTGGATAAAGTTTTTGTTTTTTACATTGTTAAAGCACTGCTTCCAGCCAAGAGTGATACCATATATGCCCTATAGCTGTAGAAAAGGCTAACATTGTTATCTTTTTACAAAAAAAACAGCTGAACATGAGAGGTTTTTGGACCAATTTTGTGTTCTCCATTCTTTAAGCACCGGTTCGAGCACCGTTTAAGCACCGGCACCGTTTCAAAAGTACCGGTTTGGCACCGGTATCAGATAAAACCTAAACGATACCCATCCCTAATCTTGACAAACCAACCAGATATCTGAAGATTAAACCACTACATTCTCGGCTAAAAAATATTAAAAGTGTATTTGTTGACACAAACAGGGTTTTTCAAAGTACAGTTCTGTTAGTTTCCACATGCTGGTTGTTGGTGTGCAGAAACACCTTCTAAAAACAATGGCCACCAGGCCGAAGTAATGGTTTTGACTCGATCAGCGTTAACCCCGCCCCCTGAGTTTGATGGGTGAGGTTGACAGATAAAAGTGTGCCAAAATGAATTAATTAAATACACCATTAAATAATTATTTAAATGTGTCAATAATTAATTAAAATGTGAAATAAATAAATAATGAATTAAATGTGTCAAAAATATTTATTTAATTGTTTATTTCCCATTTTAATTCATTATTTCCAATTTTATTTAATTATTGCCACATAATTAATTATTTAATGGTGTATTTAATTAATTCATTATGTCAGTCCTGGGATTCCATACACGTCATGCTGCACTAATGTCAATATAAAGTTTGTGTATTGCACATTTCATTCCATGTAAACTTAATGTGCTTATCAAAAGAAATAAAAACATAATTATTTTTAAATGAATTGGGGTTTTTAACGAATGATCTTAGGCTTTCTGATTTTCATGAGCTATAGCCATAATCATCAAAATTACAAATTAAATCACATTATAAATGTAATTATAAATGTAATTACATTTACAAAAACAGTCTAAAATATTTGAATTTATGTGTAATGAATACAGAATATATGAAAATATACTTAATTCAAATAAATTATAACTTCTTGACAATATTTAGGTTTTTTTAAATACACTAGTCTTGCCTGGGTAATGTGGATTCATCTACTTATATTTAATTGTTTAGGATCCTCATGAAAGTTTTCTCCTTCATTTTTACAGGCTCTATGAGGCCCAGTCATGCACTCCTTCCGGCTAATATTCACTCAGACTTTCCTTGAAGCGAATCAAGTTAATTAGCAGTTAATTCGATTTTTCACACCCTTTCCTTTTACTTAAAACAGCATTAATTAAAGGTTCTCTGGTAATTCCTTGTGGGTGAACGACATACTTTTCAAACTGGGAATTCTGAGGATTCTCTAAAATGCTCTTTTTATCATTGTGAGAATCTGTGTAAATGGATTTCAGAAAATTGCAAGGGAGTTTCTTCAGGTTTACATCCAAGGAACCCAATTTTGCGTTTTTAGAGAAATTATTTTATGTAGTTTCATAGTTTTCCTGCTTTCCTGATTGGGTGAAAATTTACCTTAATGCAGGTTTGAACTCAAATCTGTATGCAATTCAAAGCAACCTTGCCTCCCATGTTCAGGAGTGATGTTCTCTCTAGCTGTGCTCGCACACTGACACACACCTACACACAAGTCGATTTGAAGCAGTAAAAACAGGAATTATCCATGTGTTGATGGACATGAAACTTGCCAGTAATAATTCTCTTTCCCTGGGAAAAAAAAAAAAGTGGGCTGAATGTTTGTGACTCATGTTGATAGCAATTAGCACACCGGTGTATCATGGGAGGTGTGGTGTTGGTGGCGAGCATGTGTGGGAGGAAAGGAAATGAAAGAAGGGAAAAAAGGAGAACAGGCAACCAGTAACTGTGCACTGAGGCTTCTTTTATCTAAACTCTGCATACTCCTCGGTTGGTTTTTAACAAATGTGCTGTCAAAAACGGTGGTTGTTTTACATGAAAAAGACAAGGCCATGCGCAGTGATCTGACGCTGGCAACAATATAACGGGCTCCCAGGCTGCTACTTGCAGCTTGCGCTCTCCCTGCGTCTCTCGTCCTCTCTGTGTGGTTTACTTATGGTTGATTGAAAGGAGATGTGTGAGAGTCAAAGTAAAGATGCAAAGCAGCAACAAATTCACTTAATGTTTGGAGTGCAGCTTGTCACAACAGTGGCATCAGGTGATTCCAGTCTGCATTGTAAAAGAAGAAGTTGGCAAGATTCTAAAAATAGTCTTAAATACTAACCAGGGGGGATTATGTGGCTTTTAAAATGGAGGTTAGATATTTTAGTGTGAGGTGTCCATCTATGGATGCACCAATAAGCACAAGTATTTCTTCTTTTTCCTTCTTTCTAACACAGTTCTGCAGTTCTGGTTAGGAAGCAGAAGATAGCACATATATTCCAAATAAAGCAAACAAAAAAGGAACTCTGTTAAAAGGCCTGAAATGCAGAAAAAAAGGTAAATTCTTACAAGAAATCCTACGAAGAAACACCAAAATTCAACCTTGATATCATGATTTTGGAAAAAGTTCAAAAATCCTAAAACTAAAAAAGCAGAGGTGCAGCGCTGAATCCGCCTTCAGGCACTTATTACTGCATGATAATCCTCTTCTCTATCAGCATAAAAGCTGACAATAACGCCACAGGCTACATGTGAGTCATATGGAATAAATTATTATAAGTGCAGAATATGTACACGAGTGATATTTTATCTTGTCACTCCCTGCCAACTGGCAGGGAAATATTATTGATCACTCAGATTGCTTTGCATTTTAGACCCCATTCCTACATGTCTGCCACATTTGTACAGAAAATGCATTTGCAGGTTGAGCAGCAGAGTTGAGTATGTGAGTTGTGCCAATGACAAACTTGACAAATCTTCTCTGCCAATGCCAGACAGATTTATTGCCAAGAAGCATTGTTACAACAAATAATCGACCAAACACAAATTTACTCTTTTTCTATGCTAACAGGTGATGAAACTATTACTTAATTGCTTGGTTCAGCTTTCTTGGTTAACTTTAGACTCATTTTTAAGAGTAGTTGTTAAACCGTCACCTGATCCTTTCTGATGACTGGTTTATATGAAGAGTTTCAGTCAGGATTTAGAGTAAATCGTAGCACAGAAACAATCTTGTTATGGCCTCTGACATTTTTTTTGCTTGTCCTGTTACATCTCAGCACAGCATTCAATTCAACATTTTACTACAGAGATTACAACAGGAACTGCGCTGCATAAATTCCAATTTGTGCATGCAAATGGGGAGTCTTGCTCATTCTCTACAGTTAGTCGTGGAGTTGCAAAGGCTTACATGCTGGGACCAATACTTTTTACATTATATATCCTTAACTTTGGCAGTATTATTAGAAAACCATGCATTTTCATCATTATGCAGATGATACCAAGCTTTATTTTTCCATGAAGTTACATAATATAAACCAACTACTTAAATTACAAGGATGTCTTAAAGACCAAGGCCCTGATGACATCTAATTCTCGCATGATGATGATGCATTGATGTTTTCTTGTTGACTCATTTTTTTTTCACTAACTGCAAAAAAGACCGGGGTGGTGGTCCCCATCTTTAAGAAAGGGGACCGGAGGGTGTGTTCCAACTACAGGGGAATCACACTCCTCAGCCTCCCTGGGAAAGTCTATGCCAGGGTGCTGGAGAGGAGAGTCTGTCCGTTAGTCGAACCTCGGATACAGGAGGAACAATGCGGTTTTCGTCCTGGTCGTGGAACACTGGACCATCTCTTTATCCTTTTGAGGATACTCGAGGGCACATGGGAGTTTGCCCAACCAGTCTACATGTGTTTTGTGGACTTGGAGAAGGCATTCGACCGTGTCCCACGGGGGTCCTGTCGGGGTGCTCCGGGAGTATGGGGTGTCTGGCCCATTGCTACGGGCCATTCAGTCCTTATACGACCGTTGCAAGACCTTGGTCCGGCAATAAGTCGGACTTGTCCCCGGTGGGTGATGGGCTCTGCCAGGGCTGCCCTTTGTCACCGATTCTGTTCATAATTTTTATGGACAGAATTTCTAGGCGTAGCCAAGTGGCGGAGGGCTTTCACTTCGGTGGTCTCAAGATCTCATCTCTGCTTTTTGCAGATGATGTGGTCATGTTGGCTTCATCAGGTGATGGCCTCCAGCTCGCTTTGGAACGGTTCTCAGCCAAGTGTGAAACAGCGGGAATGAGAATCAGCACCTCCAAATCTGAGGTCATGGTCCTCAGCGAGAAAAGGGTGGAGTGCCCACTCTGGGTCAGGAACGAGACCCTGCCCCAAGTGGAGGAGTTTAAGTACCTCGGGGTCTTGTTCACAAGTGATGGGAGAAGGGAGCCGGAGATCAACAGACGTATTGGTGCAGTGGCTGCAGTGATGCGGACGCTGTACCTGTCTGTTGTGGTAAAGAGAGAGCTGAGTGTAAAAGCGAAGCTCTCAATTTACCGGTCGATCTACACCGCTGTGGGTAGTGACCGAAAGAACGAGATCGCGAATACAAGCGGTGGAAATGGGCTGGCCTTTCCCTTAGAGATAGGGTGAGAAGCTCTGCCATTTGGGAGGGGCTCAGAGTAGAGCCGCTGATCCTCAACATCTGTGGTGCACACATTGCTTGATTTATTTAATGAATAAATAACTATCATTGTGCACAAAACTTTAACAATACTTTATGACCTTTTGGCAAATTTATGTCATAGCAATTTTGCCAATTTTCATTGGTATTTGCCTTCATGCAGCCTTTGCAAACATGCTTGTGTGTAGTCCTCCAAAATCCCCACAGCTTGTAGCCTGATGTAGATGATACTGTGCATAAGTTGAATGCTGACTGGTTGAAAAAGGAGCTGCAACAACAAAGGAGGTGATTGTAGAGTTCAGCATGAGTGGGAAAAGCGCGAAAATATTTAAAGATTTTAAAAGAATTCAGCATGAGGAGAATAGATAATGGCTGCTAACTTTACAGCTCTTAATTTGCTATAAGTCTGATCTTTTCCTGGCTGGGAACGACCAACGACAGCATAACCAAGAAGAGTTCACAGGGTTTGTGACACTGCCCCCTGGTGACAGTAAACAGCTGCAGCATGTAGATGACTTTTCTACATACATCCCCCCACCCCACCCCAAACAAAAAAAACAACAACAACAAAACAAAACATAAGAAGAAACAACACACACACACACATACACACAATTATTTACTGGTCCATGCTACTCCACAATATAGAGAGACAGTTTTCTTCCTCGTGGCTTACCTTATTGTTCTTACCTTCTCAAGTGCTCTTGTTGGGGACAAACTTCAGAGAAGTAATTCTTCTGAAGCACCCTCTCTGTGACAGCCCTGCTCTGGGAAAAAGAGACATTTGAACCCTCTCTGTGCTTGAGAAGGTCTGTTTATTATTACAATTGGAACTTGTTTTCTTCTGACCAAGAAAGAAAAAGCGAGGTGAATGAATGAAGGAATGTTGAAGCCTCTTTGGAATTATGCGTGTAAACACAGGCGGTGCATCACTCAGGTAATGAGATTCTCCTCTCTGCTTAAATTTGAAAGCCCCCCAGCACCCAAGGAGAACAAACAATCCCCCTTTCCAACCTTCTCTTTCAGAAAAATGCAAAATGCCACATTTGCCTCTTCTCCTGCCCCTTTCCTTCCTCGTCTACTTCTCCCCACTTGTGAATCTGGACAGGCTGTTTGTATGCAAATATATTGTTTGGATGACCCCCGCCCACACGCCCACACACACACACAAACACACGCACACTGGCGTGTTGAGGTGAACAACACAGCAGTGGCTGGCAAAAGAAATCTTGCTTTCCCCCGGCCCCCACTTTAGAAAAAAAAAATATTGTGTGTATTCAGCAACAGGCCCAACTAGTTATCTCCTCTCTTGCTGTGGTTAATCCCCTCTTTCATTGTCATCTTTTTCTTTCCATTTGCCTCTGAAAAACAGCTTAGGGCCAAATGCAGCTCAAACCACCAGGCGATATCTGGCGTGTGGTGCTTTTTTCTTTCTCTGGGAGAGATCTGTGAAGCTGCTTTTGTAGAGAAGTCCGTGTTGATTTGTGGGATCATAGGTCATTGCCAGATGCGTGTATGCTTCTGGACTGTGTGGTTTTTTACAGAATTACTCATCAAAGTCAAGAAAGGGTTTCTAATGATACACCTAGCCTGTAGAAATCGGGTGTCAGCTTGTAAATGCCAATATGAAGTCACTTTCCTCAACAGTTTCCATTATTACAGTCTCAAAACTTTGACAACTACTTGAAGATGTAGTTTTGGCTATTTGCAAGTTCATAGGACACATGGGCCTCTGGGTAGTAATGCAGACCAAGGAAAAAAATTATTTATCTTGAAAAACCTAATAAAAGGTGAATTTTCTACGGCTGCTGATACAGCACAGTTTTTAGCCTTTTACTGGGACCAGGTTGCATCTGTTATAAAAGGTCAACCTGCCACCATTTAGTCTGTAGCACTATAGTGACTGTAGTAAAAGGAAGATTATTTCCATCTGCAGTCATTTATATTTGGCAGCAGGACTCTGTTCAGGGACCTCCCTGTCTTCCATAAGTGGGAGAGAGCATAACTTCCCGCCCTTCCATGTGCACACGTGGAAAGCCAGAGGCAAGGACAGCAGCAGCATGAATCAACATAGAACAGAGCAGGCATTAGCAGCAAAAGATATAACACTGTTTGAGTCAGATACAGCATCACAGGGGGAGCACGGGTGAAAGCAGCCTGCAAAGCGGCTTGCAGTGTGGAGCAGCTGTGGGATAAGATTTGAAGGGTATTAGCTGAGCCATCAGATGATATAAGCTGGCACTGAGATCAATTGATCTGATGGGATGGCAGCTGAGCTTGACTTGACAGCCTACCTGAACCAATGCTGTGCATTTCAATTTTGAATGTCAACTGCTGTGCAACATTCAGTCAAGGTGCTTTGTTGCATCAGATTTGGTGCTGCCCAGAAGTTTCAGAAGTGGTTCAATAAATTCAAATGAATCTGGGCTGTTTCTTGTGGACAATCAGTATGGATGTAAATTGAAGGGGTCATTTTATAAAGCCTATAAATGATGAATGAATGAATCCAGTCTTTATGTGATGAAGTATGAACCCTGCATCCGGGTCCAAACTGCTCCGCGTTTATTAAGGCTGTTGTGTTTTTAACATGTTTTAATGCTTTGTATCGTGTTCCATTTAATTTGAACAAGCCCCTAAAAAAGGCAGTGATTACATTTGTCCTTGACCATCAGACAATCACGTTTACTTTTGTCGAGTGGAAAAATGTTAGCGTTCATCAGCTTCACTGTTTATATTATGCTAACCATAGCTGTGTAGCTAGCCACCACATAGCACATCATTATATACCATCTAGCCCAAGTTCAGTAACCATACAAAAGTCACTGCCGTTTAGTTCTCTGTCTTCATTTATGTTGAAAGTAATAGCAGACCTGTATGTTTTAATTTTTTCAGAAATCCCTCTTTGAATTTCCATTAAATCCATGAAAAAATTCTTTTTTTCATGGATGCCTGGATGTTAAACTTCATTGTTACACCTGGTAGAGCAGACACACTGATCATTTTATTAAAGATGAAAGAATTTAGACAGTTTTTAACTCTCAGTGATGCTGCAGTGTTCCTTTGACTTTGGGACCTGAAGTAGAGTTTGGACCCAGAAACGGCTAATGAGGTCAAGCTTAAAGACCAGATATTAAATTAAAAACCTTTAGTTGGGATTATTTTTTTCATTTTGACTAATATTGAATATTTAAAACTGACTTTCATGTCAAAAGTAGCCATTTTTCTTCCAGTGTCACCTGCTTTTTATTAAAACGGTGGTTGAAACATTCTTGAATGATCTGAACTAAATCAAGTTTATCTCTTCTCATATATCCAGATGTATTTTGACCAAATCAGGTACATTTACCTCGGGTTAGATTTTCATTTATCAAATGAAAGGAGAACTGGTGTATCGTGATGTAAGTTCTAGGCAAAAAAAAAATGATTAGAGCAAGCTGCACTAAGTAAAGCATCATTTTGGATCTAGCTTTTTGAGGCTTCTGCAAGTTGCTCACATCACTGCAGTGGTTTCTAATGAAAGTCATTAATTGAAACTAAGCCTAGATTCTTTTTAAGTAAATCTTTCTCTAAGGAAAGTCTGCAAAGCTGCTTTCTGAATGACGTCATTTGCAGATATGTGGTCACTGTTGGACCTGGCCTTGTTTCTCTACCCACACAGCACTGTGAAGAATGGCTTAGTCTGAGTAACATCAGAACAGGAAGTTCTTTACGATGAAAAACTGTGTCCTTGATGAAACACGACACTGGATTGCTTTTCAACTTTTATGCATGCATGCATGTGGGTTGCTGTCTCTGTATCTGTTCCATTCCCGTGGCCCATGGAAGGTGGACATTCTTTTCTGCACTGCTACAGTCTTGTTAAACCCATTTCCCCCCGTTAAACCTCATCTTTCTCACAGCCTCTTTTCTCAATCCACTCCTCCTCCACCAATTCTCCTGCCAGTGAAAGGCGGTCAGTCACTGGCCATTCAGTGGCAAAAGAACACAGTGTCTGATTGGTGTAAATGAAAACTACTGGGGCTATTTTAATTGATTCTGTTTGCATCCTTTATCGCTGCATCAGTTTGGTTGTTAGTCAAATGGAAAAGATAAAGCGAACCTTTTTTTCCCCTTTCTTCCCACTTCCCTCATAAATCCTTTTACTGGAGCTGGCCTCCAACATGGCTGCCAGTTGCCAAGAAGCTGCCCTTATTTCCCCATCAGCTGCTGCCACTGGCCCAACACTCAGCATGTTTTGACACACTGGGTGGGGAGAAAGGGGAGAAAAGCTCTGGCTTGTGTCTCTCTCCACATCCGTCACAATGGCTGCCAAATTCCCCATGACCTCATTCTCATTAGCACTGCCTCCAATACATAAAGCCAGGTTGAAGCTCCTGGGTGAGGTGCACTGGCCCTGAATTATGACTCCCGCTGCATTTCTAAAAAGGGTTGGAGATTTGCTCGTCACCACAGAAAGTACGCAGAAAGTCTGCTGGTGTGTAAACATGGTGGATAATTATGCAAGCAGGTCTGTCGTCTTAGCGTGAGCTGCAGGAGTCCTCAAAGGTCTCGCAAATTAATTAAGTCGAGCAGTGGACTCTCGCACCAAATTTGAGAAGTGGTAGACCTCGGAGAAAAGCAGCCGTGTGGAATGTTTTTAACGGCAATTTGCCATTCTAATTAATAAGTTGTTGCTAGAGGCTGACAGCAGGGATATTTAGTCAAGGTTTGCAGCCAATTTAATAGGTAGATAAATGTGTCGGATGTTGTTCTTCCTTTCAGACCTTTTATTCATTTGGAAAACACTCTTAGATAAGACTGATATCTAGTTAGAAATAAAAATAAATAAATTAGACCTTTCAGAGGCAAGGCAATCTGCCATCATGATGATGTCCACAATATTTCGACTATCCCTGTTATTTACAGTATTTCTTTTATGCTTAATCACTGCATTAGTAGCTAAAATCTTCTTACATCACTGTCTTTCTAACCTAAGGAGGCATTCTCTACCCAGAAGACATGCTGCTGGGTAGAGAGAAGATAAAGTAACAAAATAAAAGACAATAAAAAGGTTCCCCTTCTCAAAATCTCTACCCATAGAGAGGATTATCTCACAGGAAATATCTTCATCTTTAAAAAGCTCCTAATTTTCTGTCTTTCTCTCGTTTTTTTTCTTTGTGTTGCTACGTTTTGTATTGGTCTCTTCTAATTTTGTGCCGCACCAAAGAAGCTTTACCGCACACTGAGATCCACCCTGATAGAAAGTGAAGACAAAATGAACTCTCACCATTCCCCCACTTCCTCCTGACCTGTGCCATACATTTGTACTGTTAAACACAGCAACACCGTTTCAGGCAAATGCTGCTGGAAAGTGTGAAAATGAAAGAAAGTGAAATGAGCATTGCACTGTAGGGAATTTAGGAGTTTGTGACCTTATTATACAGGTGATGCTAACTGTGTGAAATGCTGATTGGCTTCAGTTAGCGCATGCACAACATGTGGGTCCCCATGGTACCATCACCATTACTGCTGAGAAGATTCCTTATCTGCCTGGCAGATGAGCTTATCTTTAGATAGATGGGATGCATGATTTTAATGATGCTAAAGGGGTGGTGTCGGGGTGGTAGGGAACACCTGGTACAAATCCATGTTACTGTGTAATAGTGGGGGCTGTGAAAACATCTGCACCGGAATGAAAAGTGGAATAGGGCACGCAGACAGAGGGTGTGAATAAGCGAGCTGATTGCCTCCTTGTTGTCCGCTGGCAGAGACGTACAATGCTGTTGATACGCAGATGAATTTCCCTCAGGCCATAAGAAAGGATATAACAAATTCTGGCTGTGCTCCGCTGCTGTGGACTGGAAACACTCACACATTAACTATTTTTCTCCATCATAAACCCACCTCACACTCCAGTATTTTGGCCTATTGTAACAGACGTCCTCCGCTTGCTTTTTCAATTTGTGACACAATCCACTGGGTGCGGTACTGCCTCAATGTCATGCCACAAATCATCCCAGTGTGTCGGAGAAATTGAATTTCCCATGAATATGTGATTGGCCGTGATGTGCTCCCCAGCATGTGGGGTGGCTAATCCTCCCGTAGTGGTGGTGGTGGGTGAGCCCAAAACAGTGGCATGGGGTCACGACAGCTGCGCGGGCGAGTATGCACACATACCATCACTTGCACACACACAGAGAGACACACCTAGTTGACAACACGCATATGAGATACGGAACCCCAGAGAGCTACAATCACACACTCGCTGTGGGCTGCCAGCAGCTGCGTATTTGTGTGTGTATGCAGACCATGCTGTGCACACATGCTGCAGTGATTCCAACCTGCTGCGCGTGTGTGGAGATATGTGTGTGCTGTGTTTATGAGTGTTCCAGTCTGGTCTGCCCCCTCTCCACGCCACATTTACAGACCACTCGTGGGCTCCTGTAGTGTGCCATCACAAAATTCTCGTATCACACCTGTCATCAGCCCTCATGCTAAGAGCCTCTTGAATTCAGCCCCTTCTGTCTTTCACACAAAGGACGCCATCATTTCCTTTGTTGCCCAAGCTCCATGTGGCAAGCTGATATAATTTTCCCATGTATTTCAGGAAACAGTAATGAGTGTATATCCAGGCGAGCTAATGTCTATGGGCTCGTCTCCCATGTCAGACAATGGCTTGTGGATGAGTCATTCACACACAAGTGCAGATGATTGTGCATGCAGTTACACACCGACTTTACTTTTAAGAATAAACTCGCACACACGCGCACTAGGTTTTCACTTTAGAATAGCACCTGCACAGTCGTGCTCCAAAGATCTCCTTTCACTCAAGAAGCTGTCAAGTTGGTTTGTGATAAATTCAGACATTTAGACATCTTGACGCATCGCTAGTTTTAGTGACACCTTTATGGTAGCTGTATTAGGGCTGGGTAGTATGACCAAGAATTTGTATCAGCATAGTTTTAAAGGTTCTGGTAGGTTCACAGTATATTTGTCTACTATTATTATTATTATTATTATTATTATTATTATCATTATGTCTGCATAAGTGAACCCATCCATGTGGGAGGGGCACAAACTACTTTACTCCTAGTGCTGGATCCAAGCCTGCATAAATGGGGAGAGTGGTATCCGGAAGGGCATCCACCATAAAATCAAAACGAGATTCCCGTACTGGGCCATTCAGGGCTTAGGGCTCGGGTTAAAAACTATCGTCTCTGGTGCTGTTAGCAAATAGAGTGCTGTTGGAACCTGTGCTTCTGTTGGCCAGGGAGAAAAAAAACAGGAAAAGAAAAGGGGGAAGTCATGTAAGGAGGCAGCGAGAGAGAAGGAAAGGCAGGAGTCTGGAGGAGAGTGCGGACTTTAAATAGATGGACTATGACTAGTAAAGGGACAGATATAGTGTGCAGGAGACCAGGTGGAAGATAGGTGGATTGAGCAAGAGATATGATGAAGAAAGAGCATCCCACTGCCCAAAGTGACGTCAAGATGATGTCCTTTATTGGTCATTTTTAGACCTAAATTTTTTTCCACTGAAGGGTTTGCTTTGTATTGCCAGGCAACACGTCTTTTTTGTTGTTGTTTTACCTCTACTGAACTTCTAGTTCAGTAAATTTGGATTTATAGTCCAAATGTGGTCATAGTCCCATGTTTCCAGAGGGTGGAGGCCATGTTTTCTGTAAAAAAACAAACAAACTGTTATGTGTGAAGGAAAGCAGAGTGACCCCCAACCCACATGTACTGAATAAATCAATAGGCTAACACATAATAAATTGTGTTTGTTTATAAATAATCCATATTCATACGTATCATGTTGTTAAAAACAATGTTGATATTTGTAAATAAGAAAATATTTGTTAATTGTGTAAATTTCATGCACCTGTCAAAGACATCCAGTCCAAAGTTCAAATGTTGAACGTCATATTTACGTCCAGGTTGGGTGATGGTCAGACATCCAAATTGTGGACCAAGTTTGGACATTGTTTAGATGTCCAGAATTGGACATGGACCAACTGACCCAAAATAGACATGATCTATCCAATGTTGAAGGTGAAGAGTGTAACAGACAAAGTTGTGCGTATGCTCCAGAGGTTTGATGTCATTTAGAAGAGAAAGAAAATTCTGGAGGATATTGGATAAAGCGGTAACGAGAAGATAGCATCCCCTGGGGGTAGAGGGTGGTGATTGGAGCAGACTTCAGTGGACGTGTAGGTGAAGCCATAAGAGGTAATGAGGAGAGAAATGGAGAAAGACAGATGCTATTGGATTTTGTGAAAATGATTAAAATGGCCATGATGAATACATTCAAGAAGGACTAACATAGGGTATAGGAATGGAGGAAGGTATACAGAGGTATGCTACATCTTGTACAGAAGGTGAAGAAGGAACAACTTTGCAGAACAACTTTGCAGAAGTGAGAGAAACTCTTAAGAAGGTGTTTGGTATATCTTCTGGACATAGGAAATTAGACAAGGAGACTTGGTGATGGAATGAAAATACAGTAAATTATTCAAAATCAGGGAGATGAAGAATGTAGACTGGCCTATTTAGAGGCTAGGCGCATAGCAGACAAAGCTGGCAAAGCCAAAAGAAAAGGGTTATAGTGAGTTGCATGTGTTGCTGGACAATAAGGAAGAAGAAAAGTACTTGTGTCGATTGGGTAGACAGGAGGATTGAGCTGGAAAGGAGGTTGGAGGAGAAGGAAGCAGTTAGATTGTTTAAGTATAGAGATGTAAATCTACTGACGAATGAAGAGAGTGTGCTGAGAAGATTTCAAGAACAAGGGTGGTGTGCAGAGCAGTAGGAACTACAGAAGGAAGCTGATGAGCTGTCACATGAAGACATGGGAAGGAATTGTTGAAGCTAGCGTACAGGCGATGATGAGCGAGCAGCAGTATGGCTTCATGCCCAGACAGCACAACAGATGCGATATTTGCTTTGAGAGTGCTGATGGAGAAATATAGAGGAAGTCAGAATGAGTTGCAATGTGTTTTTTGAGATCTTTAGAAAGGCTTTAATAGAGAGGAAGTATGGATCTGCATAAAGAAATCAGAAGAGGGTGTTGCAGGACATACATAAGGACAGAGAGATAGAAGTGAGGTGTGTGATACAAGTAACAGATTACATCGGGAATGGCTCTGGGTGCCTTCTTGTTTGGGAGGGTGATGGACAGGCTGACAGATGAGGTCAGGCAGGAGTCTGTGTGGACTACAATGTTTGCAGCAACACTGTCATCAGTAATTATACTAGTCTGAAGAGGTGGAGGTATGCACTGACAGGGAATGAAAGTCAGCAACAGACTGAAGACTGAATACATATGAATGAGAGAAAGACAATTGGAAAGGTGAATATGCAAGTAGTAGAGTTAGTGTCAGTAGATCAGTTTAAATGCCCACGTCAACCATCCAAAGCAACACTGCACAAGAGATGTGAAAAAGACAGGATGGAGTGAGTGAAGGTGTCAGGGGTAATTTATGATAACCCTTGACACTACCGTCTACATCATTTGTGATGAAGACGGTAGTGGGACCTGTTATGATGTATGATTTATAGAAACAGTGTAATTAGCAAAAAATACAAAAGGCAGAGCTGGAGGTGGCAGAGTTAGGATTTTCATCGGGAGTGACCAGAATGGACAGGATTCAAAATGAGTGCATTAAAAGGATATTTAAAATGAGGAACAGCTCGGACTGAGCTCAGTTTTGGAGAGCTTAAGATGCAAGGCTCACCTTGAGGCGAATGTCGTGTGATTTGACATTATATAAATAAAATATTTAAATTCAGTGTGCAGAGGAGGGATCATGGCTATACTGAGCAAAAGATTTTGAATATGGAGCTGCCAAGCAGAAGGAAAAGAGGAAGCTCTCAGAGAAAATTTATGGATATAGTAAAAAATGATATGAAGAGAGTGTATTCCAGCTAACATTGATACACATTCACAGTTTGATGAATGCATTGGAGTTCAATAGCTTGCCTTTAGCATGCAGGCTGGAGAAGACAGGGATTGAACCACCAATCTTGTGATTAGTAGCTGACACGGTCTATCTCATGAGCCATAGCCACCCTGATGAAGAGAAAGAAGAGATGTCATCCACAGCCTTCATTTCACTGCTGTTCACTCACAAATATGTCATTTTCCCACTGTTGCCTTGAGGTGAGCTATGCAGGTGAAATGGGTTTTTCTAACAGGGATGCCTGACAGGGACATTTCCAGGATGTTTTTAAATGGGGGTGGCACAGTGAGGCACAAGAACCAGTTGGACAGCCAATGGAAAACCAGAAATAAAAAAATCTGTCAGGAAAAAAACCACCAAACCACTTGAAAGGTGGCTGAAAATGTATCAGTTATAATGCTTTTTATTGTAGAATTCTCCTATCAACATGCATTAGGAAATGTGCACAAGATTGGAGAGAAATGTGAGGTAATGGAGCTGACAAAAGCTAGATTTGAATCCACTCTTTTTTTCTAGTGAATGGTAGAGGTAAAGAACATGTTGTCAAGGTGTGTATTTTATGCCAAACTGTTATCTTCTCCTAGGCCTATCTAAGCAGTGTGGCAGCCTGCGGAGATAATATCTGTAGTGAACTGTGTCTAAAAATAGCTTTCCTACATGAAATACACCCTTTGATCTTCTGATTGAAAGTCATTTGCTTTCTTCACATCCTGTACCACATCCTCTACCTCTGAATCTGGATTTTGTCAGTCTTTAACTGCTTCTGATATCAGTATTCAGGGCTAAAAAATTCAATTCTTGGATTTTACAGGTTTGTTACTAGTTAGCAGGTATCTGTCTGTTGTGTTGGATCCATACAGGTTATGCATGCAGCTTGCTAAGCAAGCGTACTAGTCTTGTTTTATTCCATTCCAGCTGGCCTAGACTGCTGAGGAAAAATAAGTATTTCCTGACTGATTGTCAGAGTTTGCTGGAGGTTGTTGGCAGTCCTGTGTGAAGCTATCAGATGTTAGTCACGCAGACACCCCAAGACTGTTGAATTCACCAATTGTAACCACTGGTCACTAAGGAAAAATATATATTCCGCAACCAGTTGGTGAGTGATTGGGGGAAGTTGCTTGGTGACACTGAAAACATCTTTGTGATTGCTTTGTTTGCTCTCAGTTCAAAGTCAAAGCTGCAGCTGCTGAAAGATGCTGGCTATGGTGCCAAGTCAGAACTTACTGGGCAGAAAATGTAATCTAAAACCATCTTTTTTTAAACACTTCTTACACTAGGAAGTCTTTGGTGCAACATCGTCTTTGTGGCAGATTTCACCCAGCCAATCAAACTAGACATTTTCTGGGGGGAACAGAGGTTACCAGACATCACCAACTAATCTTTAGGCAAGTGGGGCCTTAGCGCATGGTACACCAAACCTCTTGTCTAGTGTCTGGGATAGAGATAGACTTCACCCTGGAAGACCCTGAAATTGTTAAATGATCAAGAACTCGGATGTCTCAAATCTGTTTTCTTTGTATTATTGTAGGGTCTACACTAATTGAAACTGAATTAAATTGAAGAGGCAAATGCAAAAACACCTCTATACGTACTGGAAGTCACTGGTGACCTGTTCTGTCATGAAGGTATGAGAATGTGTTGTGCAATTAATCCAGAGCAGGATATAGTTATGAAATTAAACCAGGTGTAATTCAGCAAACTTATATTAGTAGAATTGTACTCTTCAAAAATATTTAGTATTTAACATTTCTGCCTTGCATGAATTCTCCCAATCATTAATGATAGTGTTTGTGATCTCTTGGTCGATCTCTTCTGTATAAGCAGTGCTTTTGATTGGTCTTCTTTGGAGATTAAAGCAGACTTAATATGTGTGAAGAAAGCAGTCCTCCACATTATTGCACTTCTCTCTGCTACATCATATGCATCTTAAGACTTAAAGACCATCATGGTTGACATGTATCAAGAAATAATAGAAATGTATGAATACTGATATAAATTTATTTAAATGGCTAAATGACCTCCTCAAGTTGTTTTTTTTAAGTTCTCCAGAGTCCTGGTAATGAACCAATCATTTGATCCAGGTGTGTTGTACCAGGGTGAGATCTAAAACCTGCAGGACACCAGCCCTCGAGGCCTGGAGTTCGACACCCCTGCCCTTGTGCTCCCTTGCTGTCTTTAAATCTGGGCACTGATGTGTGTATTTTCAGGCCACTTTTGCTAAAGAAAACCTCACAGTCCTGGCAATTAGTTGCAGGGGTTCCCCCCTCCATTTCCATAATGTGAGGTGAGCCTCTGCCAGGGTGAAACCCAGTATATTACCAGAAGGTGGTTATAAAGAATTTTGAAAAACTTTGTGTCATTGTATTAGTGTTCTTACTGTTCAGGAGTAATTGGACTTAATTGGCTGAGTGGACAGTCAAAGGAAATTATCCAGAGCCTCTGAACTCTGGGTTTGTAAGTAGTTGCCAAAAGCAAGCATTACATCGAAAATAAACTTCACAAACCCACATAATATCCTATCATTATCATTCCAGAAGCATTTTAAAATATTAGTAGCACAAAAAATACAAGCAGCATGTTTGAGATTTTGCAGAAATTATCTAGCACATATGGCTTTCAGATGGCATCCCTTCTTCAGTTCTGTCCTTCAAGCTCCATCTTTTTTTCCTATAGTGGGCAGCGCATCTTGCACGTAGTTAGACAGGAACATGTAACCTGGTGGAGGGGAAAAAACCAGAGGGGGAAAAAAGAGAGAGAGGCATATAGAGAAAGAAACAATAAGCCAGCAAAAAAAAAAAGAAGAAGACTGCAATGATACCCAAACCCAAAAGAAGATTCTTAATCTGATGGTAATCTCACAATGGCCCCTGAGCAGAAAGAATCTTGTGATTATTCTTCATATAGATACAGTCTGGGCCTCAGAGCGTACAGGACAGGTCAGCACACTGAGGCGTGTGATAACTGAAAAGAGACTCAAAAGAGGGTAATTTTCTTTGACGACACTCAGATATGAGAGGGAGAGACAGTTCGGTACAGGTTTGTACAGTGAAGTTGGTACTGTTGTTATCCAGCCTTTTGTGTTCACTCTGAGATAAAACAGGACAGTATTTCAGAGGGTTTTTTGCCATTTTGTGTTGTGATGTATACATTCATTCTATTTGACTTTGTCTGCAGCAGTCTAGACACAGATTTTACCTGTGCAAATTTGTTCTCTGATGTGCTTACACAATCTGAGATTAATTATTTCATTGTAAATATACAATGAGCTCCTCCTCCTTTCATTTTCCAGAATTTGTGGCTTTTTACTTCTTTCTACTTCCTGAAGTAGTTTAGGCTAGACCCATATTTCTGTGAGTATATATGGATAGGCAAAGACTCTAGGACTCCAGGTTATACCCAGAAGATAGTAAAGTGATGAAGTCAAATAAAGCATCAAGGAAGATGCTGGAGTGAAGGTGGGTTGCAAAGTAGCTTGTAGATGCACTGAAGCTGGTTCCACTGAACCAGCTCAGATAATGTTGCCCATGCTCAGTTTATTAAGCTTTCTTAGTATCACATTCAGTTCGCAGAGTACTTCATTCTCTCTGTCCTACCTTTATGAGCTACTGCTTCTCTCTATAAGGCCCTGTGGGTTTGTTCAACTCCAGTGTGACAAAGTGGGTGAGAGCACCACTTGTCCACATTCTTAGTTAACATTCTTGTTTTGTAACCATATTTCATATGTAATCTGCAATAGGCAAACATCTACTATCCTGGGTTTGTTTATGTTTTGCACTTTCACAGATTATGTAACATAACATCTTGATTTAAATAAATTCTGACAAGTTTGTTAAGTTAACATGTTATTTATTTCAACTGTTAATTGGTTTAATTAGAACTCACCTTATCTACCTGTGTTCCAGGAGCAAAAGGAGGAAATGTAGTTTTACTTCCTGTATTTATAGCTTCCTGGTTAATCTGAGGTCACAGGAAGAGACCAGGTGAAGAAGGGGGATAATTTTTGTAATTTAATAAAGTTGATTTTAGACTGTGTTTATACAGATATGGATTTATTGGTGCAATATGTATTGAGTACACGGTAGAGTTTTATTGCTAGGAAGGAGTAGCAGTATAGGTTTGAGTAGCTGTGTCAGTGTAGCTGTGTGCAGTTTGACCTTAATTTCTGTTGATTTAAGTTCAGTTATGTTCATTTGAACTGAGTTAATTATGGAGTTGAGTTTTTTATTTATTTTTGTAAATATTGGTTGGTCACAAAATGGTGAATAAATCACTTGCTACACTGGACAGCATCTGTCTCCTGCACTTCTTTAGCCGCTAAGGTCAAGTCCTACCACATTCGGTCAAAGACACAACTGAACCAGACAGATTTCAGATCATCTTCACCTTTTACTCAGTCAAACAGAGATGAACAATAAAAGCCCCATTCAGCTGACTGCATCGATTACATATATAGACCAGATTGGGGGGGGGGGTGCTGAATACGATAGCACTCATTGGTACCGCTATCCTACCCCATCTCATATGGTAAAGTGTATCATATAAAGTCCTCGAGAGCTGGTTTGTCTAGGAAAATAAGATGGGTTCCATACTGTGTAAAATTTGCCCATGTATTTTATACTCTGTGCAATATATCACAAGCTATCATGGACGGTGATGCCCTTCCAAACCATTGTGGAGTCCAGGTCAGACAGGGAAAAAGTCCTCTGATCAAATTGTACTCTTTGCTCCAACCCTTTTCTTCAAATGGGGCGATCGTGGCTCAAGAGTTGGGAGTTTGTCTTGTAATCGGAAGGTTGCCGGTTCGAGCCCCGGCTCCGACAGTCTCAGTCGTTGTGTCCTTGGGCAAGACACTTCACCCGCCACCTACTGGTGGTGGTCAGAGGGCCCAGTGGCGCCAGTGTCTGGCAGCCTCGCCTCTGTCAGTGCACCCCAGGGCGGCTGTGGCTACACTGTAGCTTGCTATCACCATTTACCAAATGTTGTTCAGATTGTGACTTTAATGTAATCCCTTTCAATCTGCCCGTGTTTGTTGACTTTCCAGCTCTAGACTTTTTCACATCATGAGCTGCTGTGCTGAGTGGTTTGTTTTGAGCCCCAAATGGCCGCACATCCTGGAGAAGACTTCACTTTGTGAACTTGTCCACAGATGTCAGAGTCAGACCAACAGGCTGCAGAACCAGAAAAAACAGGCTGTTGTTCTGTTTCTGAACCATTCACTTCTTGGAAGTGAAGATGTGATGGACTGGTTTGATTTGAGAAAGTAATAATAGTCACATCATTCAAAACAAGTCCTCAGAAAGTTGCAAGCGATGAGACGTAATGTATTGTTGCGTCAAATAAAACAGCAGTGTATAAAAACAGCATAAATACTACTTTTTTTGCATGTCTTTTTCAAGAATTTCTTGCAGGCTTATTAAGCAATTTGTCCTCCACTTGCTTTGTTCTGAATTGAAAAAGATATTTGCAAACAGACAGAATAGTTGCTCTCCCGAGTAGCTGAGCAGCTGTGGAGGTTTATGCGATGTGGTGTCAAGCCTTTGTGAGTCAGAGTGGAGAGAGAAGAGGAAAGTGTGCATGGACATCTGCTGACTGTGCTCACCTCATCCAGGTGTGTTGCTTGAATTACCTCACCTGACAAATGTGCTTGCAAAAGTTTCCATACTGGCTTTGAATGGAAACTATCCTTCAGTCTGACAGCACATTTGCACACTTTTCCTTGTCCTTTAAACTCTTCAGATATTTTCACCACTCCCTTCTTCAGAGTCAAGACATTGTTGCTTTCACCACTGTTGTGAACCTTTTGCTTGGTGACACGATAAGATCAAAGGCAGACACAGGCCTTAGTCCTTCAGTGAGTCATGGCCTGGGTCGGGCTGAAAAGCAGCTGTCGTTGGTGAACAGAAGAGAGGAAGTAAAAGGATCAGTCTTGACCTTTGGTGGTGATTGGACTAGCTCTTTCACAATGCCTTGGAAACTTAACACTGTCTGTGACATTTACTGTCTGTGTGTAGCCAGTGTAGCTAGTGCATTCCAATGAATGAAAATCATAATGAATAGAAAAAAACTAGAGGAGCAGGTTGCTATATTAAATACAATGTAGAGTCTAAAGGTTTTTTTTGGCATATAAACAGTCTATTTGTCTATTAAAAAGTCAGTTAAAGACAACTGTTAAAATTGTTGCAACAAGCAGTATATGGAAAGCCAGTGGAGCAGTGCCCAATATTATATATGACAGAGCAGTCTTTTTGTGCAACTAAAGCACTCTCTTTGCATTATTATGACTACTATCTATGCTATCATTTAGTTACATTTGCATATGTGCCTGACAGAGCAGCTATGCGGATGGTCATCAGGTTTATCAGCGGCATAAACAGACACAGCTGGATCTTATTCACTGACCATCAAAAGCCTGTCAAATGTCTGGGCTTGCCTTTTCCCTGCATTTAAGTTCAAGAATATGAACACACACTGACTGTGCTTTTACTTCACGTAGACTTTACTTATACTTTATAGTAGTTCTGGGTCACTAACAGGGCCTCATTCAAGAGTTGAGAAAGAAAATCATCCTCATATGCTCTGCTCTCATAGCTAGTCCTCTAGGATGCTAAAAATATGTTGCTAATATTGTGACAGGAATGAATCATATTAAAGTAACAAACACTCAGGACCAGCAGTGTGTCTGTCTGCAGAGTCCTAACAACACATCTGTTAATATTGTTCCACCATCCATCAGCCTCCTCTCTCATGTCTAATCTTTAAGTAACCCAGAAACAAGACAGGACCTTGGTTTCATCATAACATCCCTCGTGCATACTCGTACAAATGAAGTTCTTCCTACAAATGTAATTTAGTTGTGCCTTTGGCAAGTAAAAAAAACTTTTAAAAAACCCAGAAAAACAGGAATACAGGAAGAGCGGCATCAAAGCGTACAGAATAGTTGTACTGGATTAATGTTTGCTAAATGTTAGGTTTCTCTGGCAACTAAATCATTTTCTTTCAAATACATCTTAGCAGAGAAAAATGAAAATAGTTTGGATTAGAGTTGTTTTACAGCATCTAGTTGATCACAACACAATTAGCTACCCTAGTTGTTTAAGGAAACATCCAACAGAGCAGCTTTGTTAGTACTTTTGGGTCATCCTCGTCTGTTTGGTTGGCTGACAGTCACCCAGGCTAGAACTCTGTGTCCTAATAGGATTTGGCTCACACGGGATGTACCATCAAGTTTATAATCTGCTTCTCTATATTTCAAAGGAGGCAACCTGGTTCAAGCAGAGGTCAATATAGTGTTGATTAGAGTGACAGTGGGTTTAGTTGAAGAAAGAGGAGGTGGCAGCAGCTGTCATCTCCTAAAACAAGTCACCTTCAATCCTCTGTGACGGGCTGCACATTGGACAATGGCCCTTTGTAGACTGCCTTTAAAAGCCTACCTGTCCAGTAGCACCTGTAATTAGTATGGGTGACCTTAGGGGCCACTGGTAATTATAACTAAGCTGAGCTGTGATGATAGCACCTGAGGGGGAACGCTTCTTTGCAGAACTTTGTGAGGAATTCCTTGATGCTAAAAACTTCTCACTTACCAGTTGTGTAAAGGGAACTTTTGTGAAAGGACTATTTCAGTCATGCATTGGGGACATAAATTTCTCTCTCCCTATTACATGAGAAAACACCCGAAGGACAGAAACTGTAAGCTGTGAAAACACCACAACTTAGCAACACTACTTTGTTGTATCCTCAGCGCGGCCTGTCTGTGTGGGTGGAAGCTTTTCTTGCATCTCCTTTAGTCTTCTGGGTACTTCTTCCTCCTCACACACCAACCTGCAACTCTCAGGAGTGTCATCACACTTCTCTTCTAATTTCACACTTGAGCAGAAAAAGGACCCGTTCACACCCATGTAGAGTTATGTTCACTTATAGTACCTTAAAGACAAGGAATGCCTTTACTTTTTATGTAGGGCATTATCATTGGAATTACAGTGCAATTCCAGACAATATACATGGAATTTCTTCTTTCTGTGGGTACGGTCTCTCCTGTCATGCAGCAGTGTCCAGCAGCAGCAGAAGAACAAAAGAGCGAATGTACCCACGGGAGTGTGGAAGTGTTTGAATCCCTCCTTCCAGATCCTGATAGTGATAACACGTTGTCGCAGACAGAGCTTCGCCACGAGTGTGGATCGAACCGCGGGTCATTTGTGTAGCGCCGTGCCCTCACTGCGCGTTTGTGTCTAAATGCACATGACTGATACTCCATCCCCCCATGCATGTAAATGGAGAAATAATTTAGTTGTTCAGCATGCTTGCTGGAAGGAAAAAGAAACTGGTATATAGCAGCAGCCAACTGTGACAATTGAAAAAATTGAGAAAGATGAGAGGAAGAGCAAAAAAATAATGGAGATTGTGGGAAGAGGGGGAAATATCTGACATGAATAAAACTCCTCTATTTCAAAAGAGGCACCTCAGCCTGCCTGGACAGCCCTGCTGACACTTGAACTGGATGAATATGCTAATAGGAATTAGGCCAATGCATTTGCAGGTAGTGTGTGGATGTTAAATATGCTATTCTGTGTGAAACAACAACATATAAAACCATGTCAGAGCACTGTCACATCAGTTAGCTAAAGAGATATAAGAGCTGCCAAACATGGAAGTATAGAGGAATGACTTATTAATGAGGAAAAAGGAGAAAAAGTCTTTTACTAAAAGCCTTTTAGATGAGCTCTTTCTATGTGATATCCAAGGCAGTGATGGCAGAGTTAAGCAATATGCGGGGCTGTTCTCCCCCTTTAAAACACTGCATGAGGGATGTACATAGGGGTGTTACAAGGCTTTGGGTTCTCCACATTCTGATGGTTTCCACAGACTCTCCAGTGGCTTTTGGCTCTTCGAGGCTTAATAATACAGCTAATGACTGTCACTAGTGTTTGATTAAGCCTCTGCCCTAGCAGCCCAGGGGCTCAGGTGTACTCGCTATAATTAACACATGATAATTAATTTACAGAGGAGCTGGAGGAGGATAAGGATGCCCCAGAGGATAAAAAAAAGCCCTTGTTAGAAGAGATGGAATGAGCTATGTCACAGTCCTACACAGCAAGTCTGACAAAAAGGAATGCCTTCAGATTCCAGCCTGATGAATTCTTTCATACTTTGACATAGTTTGCACTGCGGAAGTTTAGAGTTATTCTGGCTCTCTTCTGGAAGATTCTTCAGCCATGGTTAACATCAGAACCAGGGGTGGAGTCTGTGTCTTTCTGTCCCCAACAGGCAGCACGTCTTCAATGCAGTGCGACTGGTTTCAAACATTTTGTTTAATCAGGTGACATCATGATGCTCTCAGAGAATTATGCCTCATTTCGTTCACATGAAGCGTTAAATTATCTTGCCCCCACTGGCAAGTTTTGTGCGAAACAAGCAGCTCTTTTAAAGACTCAATTCAAGTCTAAATGACTTGACATTATTTGCAGCAACGATACCTGCTTTCTTGCTCACAGACACCAGGAAGAGCAGCTAGATGCTCAGGAGCTGCTTATGTTCAGATCAGGATGACAACGACAGCATGAGAAATGAGCCAAGGGGCAAAGGCTAAATCTCCAATTTAGTTTACCTCAGTCAAACAAGCTTTAGCACATTCAAAGAAAACTGTTTATTCCTGGGCAGTGAAAGAAATTATCCCACTGATTTCTGGCTTTTCTGATGGTTATAGTGATGTCTTTTTGTCAGTAAGGGAATTAGGCAGAAAATGGAGTGAGCATTTCAAATGAAGAGAAACTACACTGTGAGCTATTATACTGAATTCACTTGCAAACTCAATCCACAGAGTACCATTAAAATCTGAGCTCTCTACAATGGCTTCCTCCAATCATATAGACCGATTGTCCCTGTTCAGTCTACTGTAAATCTCTCTCATGCTCATCCTCTTGCTTTCTTCCTCTTTCTTTGCTCTTTCTATTTCAGCTAAACCATCCTCCCCTTCCCTTAGATATCTTTTTCTTTTCTTTTCTATTATTTTCTTTTCTTTTTTCCTTTTCTCTGTATTTCTTCATTGTACTTTTCTCATTATCCAGTTCTTTTCCCTCTGCCTCGCAAGTCCTCTCCTGTTTGCCTCTTATACTGTTTTCCTCTCTTTTCTTATCCTCCCCATGGCCTCACTATGATCTCTGCTTTTCTTTCTCCATGGCACTGATACACGTTGATCACACACACACACACTCATCCACAAAAATATATGTAACCCAAAAACCCAAAGACAGTCTGCCACACGTAGATAAGGGTGATGTGAAGATTAGGGATGTGTTGTCTTAAGCAGGCCAATATGAAAGAGAATACAGAGCTAACATAGTTCATGTACGCCTCTGCTGGTACCCATATGTTGACAGCAGACACCATCATAATATTGTAGATAAGGCATTATTGTGATCCCACTGGTGTTGACTGTATCACTGGGCAGAGCCAACACAGAGTGGAGACTGACAGATAGCCAAATGAAGAATAATGTCCCTATCTGTGCAGCTTTTATAGGTTGACACAGGTGGCCTATGATAGAAATGTTCAATGCTACACTCAGGGGAAGCCACAAAGCATTCATATTCACAAATCTTCAGTAAAAAAAAATACAATACAAAACAAACAAATCCTTTAAAAGCACAGTTTTATTTTTCAGCATTCAGTCCTATCAAGGGGACGAAGAAGTGGTTATTGTGTAACAATTCATGTTAGACTATTTCCTTTGATACCAATCACCTGAAGAGCTCCATTCACTGAGAGGCAGTTTACTGTAAACGATGCCAGTGCAGCTTATAATCTGTTTTTTTTTTTTTGTTTTTTTTTTTACTGTTTATTAGTTTTTTTTCATTTATAGGACTAACGTAAAGAATGCATTGACATTATGCAAAATGCTGCTGTGAATCTAAAGAAAAAGAACCATTCAGTCTTCATAATTTTATTTGGTCCTTGAGGTGTGTTTGAAATGAAGTAATCATAAATGGTCAAATGAAGCATGACTCATAACAAGACCTGAACTCTGTACTTGAACTGTTAATGCACTGAGTGCAACTGGAATCAAATTTCTCATAAATGTTGGTGTTCAATGTGACAGAAAAAATAAAAAAAAATCTTGAATTCTTTGAAAGCATGCTCATTAAGACACTATTGCTTTCTTATTTCAGCGTTCCCTTCACACGAATCATCCCGACTTCAATAAATCACCTTCAAGCACATTTAACCTGGTTAAGAATTTGGGCCAAGAGCTGCCATTTGTGTTGAAAAGTACAAAAGTGTTTAATACCAAATGTCAAAGTCAAAAGGAGCTGCGGTGTGTAGGGGTTTAAAAACGAGAAGAATCTGGAATCAGAATTTATTAAGAAGTGCACTTCTGAAGCACGTGTCTCACCTCTGGTTGAAACCAGATGTTTTCAGCTGCTATAAAAGCACAACATTGTTACCTTTGCTAAGGAAGAAGAATTTACTAAATAACACAAGTTTTGTTTTCAATTTTCCCACCCCACATTTCTTTTCATTTATCTCTTATTTGATAACAACCAGGACACATATCGTATATTTCGCAGCACATGAGCAGCAAAGCTGATTGAGATATTCTGGGTTTTGGTCAGCACTTCGGCTGCTGCCATGAGTCATCTCAAGGTCACCTTCTGTTGAACAGCTCCACACCCAATTTTCTACTCTCGCCATGTTCTCCACATATTACCTCCTGCTTCCCCCAGACACATCAGCATGTAAGAATTTCTCTTGTGTATCTCACCACCTTGTTGTTGTGATTGTCTCTCCCAGCCACGGCTCACTCAGCTGTGGATCGATACACATCTCTGTTTTCAGGCTCACAGTGGCACAGAGGTCGCTCAGTGTAGGTTGGTGTTTTGGAGCAGCATCTACAACTGTACTAAACCACGTTGTTAAGCTACGACAAATATCGCATCGGTTTTACGGCTTTATTCATTAGCTGCCACCCACTCACAATGTAGGAATCGCCAAACCTACTTTGCTAAGCAGTGGACTCGTCCGGCAGGAGATTTTCTTGTCTTTTTCTTTTGCTGCATTAGGGCAGCAAGCCAGAACACAATTTTACTTATTTCTATTTATTCTGTGCTTACAATTGTGTAGAATAATACAGCTTAACCTTGCATTGTGGGTAATTAAGTGCTCTGATTGTCTTTGTCTGCTTGGCATGTTTCTTGAACAATACAATGCTACCGGCCGTACAAAAGCATAATACTTGGGTGTTCATCAAAGTGTGAGCTGCCAAAATCATCCTCGTAGCTGAAAAACATCCATTCTCCAGAGGAAGCCTTGGCAGGTGGCAGTGGTCCAATCCTACAGAGCCTGGAGGAACAGCACATCCTGGGCGTGGGTAGCTGCCAGCTCACTGTGTCTGTCTGTATCAACTCTCAAAGCTTTGCAAAGGTAACTGTGATTACTCGATTATTATAGAGTGAGTGGCTAGAGTTCAGGTGTCTGAAACGGTATTCGATCAATACTTAATGCAATTGGACTGCATTCAGTTTTTTTGTTCCTTTAGCTTAACAGACTTGAGGAAAGTATAGTTTTCACATTTCATGTGACCAACAGTCTAAACCACAAAAATTCTGTTTTGTTTATTCTTTATTCTCTCTTGAGAATAAAATTAGTTAATTGTTTCAGTCTTATTTTCATTTTAATCACTCCACAGTCTGACCTCAGTTAGCTTAGCAATTTACTAATTCAAAGCCATTATTCAAAAACCTAAAAATGTTTCCTATTAACCTGTTAACATCAGGTAGGGATAGTGTTACATCACACATTCACCCCTTTTATTGAATTTTTATCAGTTTTGAATAGGGATGGGTACCGGTATCCGGTGCCATGATGGCACCGGTTCTGACATAAACGGTAGTAACCAGACCGAAAAGCAGCGCACATTTCGGTGCTTTTTTTTCCTGAGCTGTGATACACTTTAGATTCTAGCCAATCATTTTACGTTTCCGAGGATAGTAGGCGGGTCCAGGTACGTGCGTTCTTTTAGAGCAGAGCTACAGATTAAAAATGCCCAAGATTTATTTATTTATTTATTTATTTTTGAGCGTCATTCCAGACCATACTCCATACCAGTTGGTGGCGTTAATGCACCTTTCAATTGTTTGCCAACCGCCAATACAATTATAAGAAAGAAAGAAAGAAAGAAAAACGCCCAAGACAAAGCGGTCAAAAGTCTGGCTGCACTTCACAGCAAAAGATGCAAACTCAGCAGCCTGCAACAAGTTAAGCTGATACTGTGCAAAGGAGGTAACACCTCAAATCCGATGAAACACCTGGCGATGCATAGCGTCTTTTTAAAGCCGAGAAATGCGCCGTATTTGATAGCTTGCTGCGAGACCTCACACCGAGCGCATCTACTGCGGGTGTGTTGCCTGTTATCGACCCGGAGTTAGCAACATCCCCCAAAAACCCGAAGAGGAGAGTCCTGGCCCCTAGCCCTGCCATTGTAGCAGAAATGATGAGGATGATGATGGCAGCAGCAGCCGTTCTTCTCTGCGTGAGTAGCTTAATGTTGTTCGTGTGTAATTTACATTGAGTAGGCTAACCACGTTATTAAATTAATGCATGTAAGGTAAACTAGCAAACATCATCATAGCTACATGTGGCTGTCTTCTTGTTTGATGGCAGATACTCCCTTCACCCTGGCCAAAAAGGCTAAAATGACCAAAGAAAAAGTGGAAAACAGTTAAACATGAGAGGTTTTTGGACAAAGTTTGTGTTTTTTTTTCATTGTTTAAGCACTGCTTCCAGCCAAGAGTGATACCATATATGCCCTATAGCTGCAGAAAAGGCTAACATTGTTATCTTTTTACAAAAAAACAGCTGAACATGAGAGGTTTTTGGACAAAGTTTGTGTTCTCCATTCTTTAAGCACCGGTTTGAGCACCGTTTAAGCACCGGCACAGTTTCAAAAGTACCGGTTTGGTACTGGCATCGGATAAAACCTAAACGATACCCATCCCTACTTTTGAAATTGTAACTGCAAAATCTTTTACTAGAAACACTGTAGTATTTAGAGCAATTTGTTAGAAATGTAATATCTCCTATATTCTGAAAATGTTCTTATTCAGCCTGTGGCTAACACAGAACCCAACCACAATCCTTAATGAGTCACTTGTGACCTGGTGGATGTTTAGAAGAATATCTTTTAATCTTTTGAAGCCAACCATTTTTAGTTATTATGTTCCAAAAAATGTTTTGTCAGATCCTTACCCTCTTATTTGTTATTATAATACATTTTTGGTAAAGTATGTCTGCCTGGTGCCAAATGGCAGAGAAACGATACATAGCACTCATGAACTGTCACTTTGGAACCACAGAGCAAGCAGAACTACTTTTAATACCAAGTCATTTATCTTCCAAAAACACAGAGAAGACTTGACGAGTGCCAACTAGCTCACTTCCTGCTCAGGGCTACTTGGCTTTGATGACTGTCTTTCCTCCCAGTTGTCTTTTCTCTGCACAGCTTGCCCAGAGCAAAACTATATGTGATCTTCAATCTGTCTTCTGCCGCATCTTTGGCATGTTTGCTTGCTACGTCTGGACTCTGTGCGGGAAGGCATTACGCTGTCTATTGTGTGTGCAAGACAAAAGGAAGTTGATAGTAGAGCGTCTTAGGCGATAAGGCTAGTGTCTGTCTAATAATTTCCTGTTTAACATCCTTTTAATGTTTCAAGATGATAAAATCCCTTAAAAAAGGATCAAAATGTTGAAAGATGCTGTTTGTGAAGCTCAGCACCAAACAGCAGGCTAGTGGTTACAGGAAAAGCTTAGATCAGGAAAAGCATCAAAATGAATGTTTCCAAGCTCTAGCTGTCCTCTTTATTACCTCCTCCCACTTTCTGTGGTTATACTGATTCCCTGGATCGCTGTTGTGATTCCAAACCACACATACCAACAGGCGGTTCAGTGGTGGCCGCTTCTAGGGGGAGTCCTAAACCAAAAGGCATGCTGGGTATGTGGCACTAAACACACAGTCTTCCTTTCCACCACTCGTCACCTGGAACAATCCCACAAGGGCATTTCAGCTGGACACAGCTGGACGTTCATTCACCAAAACATAGCTTACACATACAAACGAAACACATTTTTCTTTATCACAGCTAAAAGACTTATTATTATTTAGAAAGCAAGCCTGTGGGATCTGTAGTAATGGGGACCATTGTTAGCATGTGATGCTGTAGTGTCTAAGCCCCTGTGTATATCATCTAATAAGTAAATGGATCAGCGTGATATGTGGTATCCAGTATGATATATGCTCTGCCAGACAACGGATTATGATATCTTGTTCGTCACTCTTCAAAAACGATATTGATAAAAAATGCAGAGCATTCAAGCTTCAGCAGCTGAGCACATGCATTCTCATCTACATTCAGTGGATGTGGTTTTGCTAAAGGATTAGCAAGGAATCATGTATGCCCACAGTTCCTGCAGTATGCAGTGTAATTGAAAAATCAAAGACAGAAAACAGAAAGAAGACCTAGCCTGCAACACTGTATATTTTACATTTTTTTAGAACTTCAGAAGTCCTAAGAAAATATTTTCAAATGTCTAGTGGCAGTATGTTTTAAGAGCACTTGTTCAGTGTGAATAAAGAACATGTCATGCATCATGCATGTGTGAACAGGCAGCGCAGTGGTGTGGTGGTTAGTATATTCACTTCACAGCAAAAGCTCCTGGCTTTGAATCCAGGCTGGTGGAGTTCACCTGTTCTCTCAGTTAGCTGAGGTTAGCTGAAGATTCATTTAAATTACTGTGAATGATGCAGGGGTCTGTCTCTCTGTGATAGACTGGTGACTTATTCCCACCTCTTGCCCTATGTTTAGGCTCCAGCCACCAAGTAACCCTGAACTGGATATCTAGTTAAGGAAACTGACAGAAAATATAAACAAAAGGAAAAACTGACGGCTCCTTTAACAAAAATATTTTGATCTTTAATTTGATCTTTCCTTTCATCATTCCTTTTTTTCCTGTTACAATTTCCACAGTTACTCCAGATTAGGGCTGGGCCATATCATACCGTTCACGGTAATACCGGTGTAATGTTGGGCAACGATAAGAAAATGAAATATCACAATAGAATATGGGTAAAACGCGCATGCGCAGTGCCTTTGTTTACATACGTGCATGGCGGCGACGCAGAATGAGAAGAGCGAAAGTGGATCGTTGAATGAAACGAATGAACCAGAATTGGTTTGTAAAAATGCTGCAACTTCAGTGGTGTGGAACTGGTTTGGCTTTCATCCGTCAGATACACAACAAAGCACTATTTTTGGTAGCGCATGCTAGCGGGCCGTTGTTATTACCGTGTTGTTTGGAAAATACACTTAAAATCAATCATTTGATTTTTCTGAAAATCGACAGTGCCCTTTATAATCCTGTGTGCCTTATGTATGAATTCTGGTTGTGTTTACTGACCTCAAAACGATTTTATGTACACGGCGCTCGAAAATCTGTCAAATGTTTCAGTACGACTTTGCTAAGCTACGAAGCCGCACCGCTCGATGGATTGTCGGAGCATTACAGCTATCGTAGGCAGGAGCCTCGCGGAGTGATACGTACTGTGCTTCAACATAATATTACCGTATTGTGTGTGTTTAACCTCTTTTTAAGTTTTGTGGATATTATACATGGTTATGCTGAGGATCTGTCGGCCAATTTCCACTGGAAATGCCTTTTGGTTAAACTGTCAGCAAGGAATTTGCATTTACACTGTTAAATTTTTTATATGACTTTAATGCACTTAAAAAAGCTGCTTGTTTAAGTGAAAATACATTGATGGGTTTTTTTTTGGCACTAATAAAGTTGAGGAGTTATAAAGTATTTTGTCTAGTGTCAATTATATCGTCAGTTATATCGTTATCGCAAATTTTCAAATTTTATATCGTGATAAATATTTTTGGTCATATCGCCCTGCTCAACTCCAGATGTTTCAGCTTTCACTGCTGAAGCATCCGGGGAAGTTCCTGATAGATACAAGGAAAAACTAAAGCTTCTTCCTATCAGGTTTCCATTTTCCAAGAGCTTCTGAGCAGTCAACTTTTCATATTTCAATTCAATTCAATTCAATTTTATTTATATAGCGCCAAATCACAACAAAAGTCGCCTCAAGGCGCATATTTGGTGGCAAAGTACTCTAAAGGGACCATGTTGCAGGCAACGCAGCAGCCACGCCAAGGCAACAAAGAAGTGTAATTTTTAAAATTATATTAGGAAACAAAGGCTGCTGCTGAGGGAGGATGCTCAAGGATGCTCGGGAACACTTATTATTGTAGGACCTTTACCTTACAATATAAAGCGCCTCGAGGTGGCTGTTATTGCAATTTGTCGCTATATAAAATGAATTCGGTTCAATTCAATTCAAGGACAAATAAGCAAACAGGGTAATTACTCTAGGATAAACCAGAAAACAGCAAAGAAAAGGTACACAACATACAAGGAGAGAACAAAGACCAGTGAGATTATAGGATCCTCTCTCTTAGACAGACAAAAAGAAGGGCGGGGAAACACAGAAACCGACCATGGAAAGCATTAACCTTCAAAATTAAACAAGAAGTCAGCTGAAAGGGAGACAAACAGTGAGACAGAGGAAATACATGGTTGGAAAATAGGAAAAACATCTAAAAATTCAGAGATTTATTCCAGAAAAGGTAAATCACTGCAAAGTCCATGACACCATTACCACACCTTGTTATCAACATTATGTATTCCTGTGAACTGACTGCACGGCTAGCTCTCGCAGTCTTTATTGTGGTTTTTAGGAAGCATACAGCCATGTTTGACATGCTAATGTACACAGACGGTGTGCATCAAGGTGTGGTGATAGAGAGCCTGGGCTGCATTGTGTTCAACTGACTGAACAGCAGATGTGTTTGACATCGCACGATGCAAAGTAACAGGAAGTGACACTTAATTGAATTTCTGGTTACTGTGTGTGTTAAATGGGTTATTAAAAGAGTGCAATATGTTAAATGATGCATGTGGATGTGTTAGACCTGACAGACACAGCTGTTTGTGTGCAAGCAGGGGACTGTTTGGAAAATTCACACTGGGCTCTGGTGCTGATACTGGACTGTCATCAAGATTTGAGCTACGGCACCGTTAGAAAGAGAAAAGTTTCCCTCAGGCACTGACAGAAGAATTGCGCATGAGAAGGTCATGTTTACTCGAGACTGAATGCCATGGATGTTTTTTACTACTGTGATTTCAGTGCTTGTAACAAAGGTACGATACATAACGTGCATATTTTCAGTGAGTTGTGATAAACATCATGAGTAGTTAGAGAAATGATGACACCTTGAGCCTTCTGGGTTGGAGTATAATGTTGCCCCTAACCATAGAGTATGAGCGCACTGAAACACCCAGGGCCTTGTTTGCCAATAGGAGCACACTCACACACACACGCACACTCTGTATACATGCTCAGCCTTTTTACCTGAACAATGGGTACTACCTGCAGAGATGACTTGGATCCTTATTTTAGAGTTTCCTTTGAACAGCCACTAACGCAGCACTCAACAGGATATTACTGAGGACGTGAGCAGTTAAAACGCTCAATAAATCATATAAGCTCACATGTATCTTAATAGATAAACTGCTTGAGCTTCCTACTTTAACCCCTCTCCCCTGGTCTTTATGTTTTAATTTAGTAACACAGCGCAGGGGCGCAAATGGGGGCATAATTATAGGGTGCAACTGGGGAGTGAAGTCTTTACCCCGCCATGTTTATTTACAGCTCGGATGAAAACGACACTCAGCGGACCTCTAATGGAGCTTTTACTCACTCTTTCTCCATTAATACCCCCCTCCATCTTTCCTCTCTGTTGTTGATGCAGTTAATTTGGGTCGGGGTAATGAGTTCTTGCTATCAGCTGCGACAAGTGCCTTGCCCCTTATTCTGAGGCCCGTTGTCATGCTCCCAGTGGCCCCTCGCCAGCCCTTCCCCCGACCCCCAGTTCCAGCGGCAAGGGCGTCGATTCCTGTGTAGTAAGCATCTGAAGACCCCTTGATACAGAATGTAATCACTGAATGACCTCTTCAGTCTAAAACTGCATTTCCCCGCAGGCAAGTTAAGCAGCAGAATTTATCACTGTCGTATAATACTGTATACACACATATAAACACCCATATACACAAGTGCGCTCTGTCTAACCTAGTGAAATGCATATACCCATTTAAGTGGAACAGTGTGCATTGTAGCAAAATCAAAATGTAAGTTCAGCAAGTTACATAAAAATGTTATGACCAATAAAAACAGTAACAAAAAAAACAGTACAATTCTCTGTATAGAAAAACAGTTTTCCCTGTAAAAAACTATTTCCTTTGTTATTATTCAGTTAACCACTTTTCTGCCATGCCACAGTGCCCTGGGGTGGATATAAAACCTTGTGCAGCTCTACCACTGACAGCCACATGACATTTATTAGGGTTTTTGGCTATCTCCAATATTTCCCTTTGTATTTTATTCCACTCTTCTGTCTGTCATACCCTCAACTGCTCGTACATAATGCAATCATTCAAACATGAATGAGGGATAAATTGACCCACTCGTGAGCCCGAATGAGACTCATCAGTCAAAAGAAACAGAATAATGGAGTCTGTAAAGTCACAGGTGGAGAGTGTGGCTGTTTCCAAACATCACCTCCGCTTTCTTGGTTCAGTTCACCCGCTGGAAATATTTATATGCATGAAGTAGCGCAGCATTTCGCCATATCGCTGTTAAAGTCTTATTCAAGTCAAACTGTTAACATGCACTTTTTGCTGTTCTGTGATTGAATTTCACTGTCACCATGAATAAACCAGTGCAGTGTGCACTGTCTCCGTCTTTGTGTGAGCCGATGAGGGTTACTAATTCAATTCATGCAAAAGCATAATGATCATATTGATCTTCTCAACGCTGGCGCGTCACAGGCAATTATGATTTCTGCTATAATAAATCAGGGATTTTAGGAGCATGAGTGGTGCTTAAAAGCATTCATCCTGAGAAAATATTTCCCCAGCACACAATGGCCAAGAATCACACATCAAGCCTCAGCAAGACAGAAAAAACAGCAGGTGAGTTATGTCATGTTTTATTTGCAAAGCACTTCCCTAGGCCTTTGAAAGTAGTGAGGAGAAGAGATCACATTAGCTTAAGCATAACATGGCAACACTCCTTCTCAGCCAGGTGTGTGCTAGTGCCAAACCTCGAGGAATGACTTGCATCACTGTTGGACATTTGGCATCACATTAACACATGAAAGCACAGTGTTGTCACAGACTTCTAAGATGAAACAAAACCTGCCAACCATGCTGGTACATATCATATGGAAATATTTTGCGATTTAACCATTACGCTCATGGGAAACAAATGACTAAGATAGCAGGGTGACAAGGACACCAAAGTCGTTAGGACATCAAATGTGACTATATAGGAGGGCTAAGTGTCTGGTGAACAATTAGTCTTGTCTGTACTAATCTAGTTACTTATTCTCATAGAAAAAAAAAACAGCAAATCAAATCTAACTTGTTTGCCGACATGCATGCATTCAGAGTATCAGCTTGTTCCCATGCAGAGGAACAGAATATCATAGTACACTTGTGCCGCAGTGCTGAATGGTCGGACCAGTAACATAACAGACAGGTTGTTGTACCTGTTAAGAGTATTTTGTTGCAGTGCAGAGATCTTTTAAAAAGAGGGAATCCAGAATAAAAGCTCCCAAATGTGTGCTGCATTGCCAAAAACATACCAGAACCTTGAGAACCTTGCTGTTTACACAAACATTCAAGATTAAAGTGCAATAGTCAGCATTGAAGTTCAAGCGACAAGCTACCAGTTTACAAACTCGCTAACTGATCTGGACCAGAGTAACGAACTATAGGTGTAAAAAACACCTTAAAATAATTCACTGTGCAAAAACCATCGATCCCATAAAAATGACATGCATGCAGGGGCGGATCTAGAGAAGTTTTCTTAGGGTGGCACATGCCACACCATGCCACCCTTCTAGATCCACTCCTGCATGGATACATCTGAATGCACTCCTGACATGATGCGCCGCCTTTAGACTTGAGCACTATGGACTCTTCCAGCTCTCATCAGATTAAATTAAAGGTGTTTGTAAACCTTGAATCAAAAACATTGCTAGCAGTCCAGATTCGCACAATGAAACAATCTTAAAGGGCTGATTAAAATTAAATCAATTATGGATAATTTTATGTGGTGGGGTCTATTCATTTATTCTTCAATAGAGCCTGATTGCTCCATCTATCTGAATAACATGTTAGATAATGTGTTCAGCACAGAGTAGTGAATCGATGGCTGCGAAATGTGTCTGCTGAGGATTTTTCCATAGCACAGACAATATAAGTGTGTTTGTAGTGACGAGACCACATCTCTATGCACACGAGAACAGCTAAGGACACTGTGCAAGAGATTGCAAGGATTACACATAGAGGCGCATAGGGTTGCTCACATGTGATGTCTAAGAGGACTCACAGGCTCACAGTTTAGTCATATTGTGAAGTCTGACAATGGGTTTAGAGATCTGTCAGCAGAGCTCCAGGCTAAACCCTTCAGCTTTGGAGCTCATTAAATTATAGCCCATTACACGGTCATAAGTTAGGAACTACTGCCACGCATAGGGATGGGTACCGGTGTCCGGTGCCATGATGGCACCGGTTCTGACATAAACGGTAGTAACCAGACCGAAAAGCAGCGCACATTTCGGTGCTTTATTTCGGTGCTTTATTTTTCCTGAGATGCGATACACTTCGAATTGTAGCCAATCATTTTACGTTTCCGGGGATAGTAGGCGGGTCCAGGTACGTACGTTCTTTTAGAGCAGAGCTACAGATTAAAAATGTCCAAGACGAAGCGGTCAAAAGTCTGGCTGTACTTCACAGCAAAATATGCAAACTCAGCAGCCTGCAACAAGTGCTTTAAGCTGATACTGTGGAAAGGAGGTAACACCTGAAATCCGATGAAACACCTGGCGACGCATAGCGTCTTTTTTTAAAAGCCGAGAAATGCGCCGTATTTGATAGCTTGCTGCGAGACCTCACACCGAGCGCATCTACTGCAGGTGTGGTGCCTGTTATCGGACCCAGAATTAGCAACATCCCCCAAAAAGCTGAAGAGGAGAGTCCTGGCCCCTAGCCCTGCCAGTGTAGCAGAAATGATGAGGATGATGATGGCAGCAGCAGCCGTTCTTCTCTGCGTGAGTAGCTTAATGTTGTTCGTGTGTAATTTACGTTGAGTAGGCTAACCACGTTATTAAATTAATGCATGTAAGGTGAACTAGCAAACATCATCATAGCTACATGCGGCTGCCTTCTTGTTTGATGGCAGATACTCCCTTCACCCTGGCCAAAAAGGCTAAAATGACCAAAGAAAAAGTGGGAAACAGTTAAACATGAGGTTTTTGGACAAATTTGTGTTTTTTCCATTGTTTAAGCTGCTTCCAGCCAAGAGTGATACCATATATGCCCTATAGCTGCAAAAAAGGCTAACATTGTTATCTTTTTACAAAAAAACAGCTGAACATGAGAGGTTTTTGGACAAAGCTTGTGTTCTCCATTCTTTAAGCACCGGTTCGAGCACCGTTTAAGCACCGGCACCGTTTCAAAAGTACCGGTTTGGTACTGGTATCGGATAAAACCTAAACGATACCCATCCCTACTTTTGAAATTGTAACTGCAAAATCTTTTACTAGAAACACTGTAGTATTTAGAGCAATTTGTTAGAAATGTAATATCTCCTATATTCTGAAAATGTTCTTATTCAGCCTGTGGCTAACACAGAACCCAACCACAATCCTTAATGAGTCACTTGTGACCTGGTGGATGTTTAGAAGAATATCTTTTAATCTTTTGAAGCCAACCATTTTTAGTTATTATGTTCCAAAAAATGTTTTGTCAGATCCTTACCCTCTTATTTGTTATTATAATACATTTTTGGTAAAGTATGTCTGAAATCTTGAAATTCAGTGTATAGACTAGACCCAAATACTACGTCTGTGCCTTGTTCTGTAAGTCAGGAGAATTTCCAGATTGTGCAAGTGATAGAAAGGTTAGAAAGGCTGGTGCTCAGACTGTCTGGATGGTGTGGTGGGTGGGTTTATTGTATACAGCTTCAATTAGCCCCATTTGGAACTGCCAGACTTCACTGTTTGGGCACATGAAAAAAAAAAAAGCTTTCACCAAAATACACCCACCAGGCCGAGCGCACAGGAGGTCTCTTTGTGCTTTGTCTTAGATCTTTATTTTTGGACACGGATGGCTAGTTGGATGAAGCGATGGAAGAGTGGGTGTGAGAAATGGGGGATGGTGGGTTGGGGGGAAGGGATTGTAAATGGTTGGACACAACTTCAGAACACATGGGCAGGGTGTGGACGTTGAACAATTTTACAGCTTCTGTGCTGATACAGTTTCAGACAGAAAATATCTAAGGCTTCATCAGCCTTCCTGCCTTTTCTCCTTTCCAGACTTACATTCTACCTTTACTGCATCAATTCCATCTTTTACCCCGTTGGTCCTATACTTAGTACCTGCAACATAAACAGACAAACAGATGCAACACACACACACACACATTTCCTAAATCCTGGGTGCTACTTAGACAGCAACAATAATGAGGATATTGTTAATTTGCCCAAATGAGTGGGGGGCCTTTAGCGTGGGCTAGGAATTAATTATTAGCAACACTGTTACTTAATTAGCGCCACATGAAAGGAGAAGGTTGGTGGTGGAGGATGAGGTGTACAACATGTGTATGATTATGGGGAAATGGGAACTGATTATGAGAGCATGTGCATCTAACTGACTTGATGTAGTGTCTGTGGGTATAATAAGTCCTTCAGACTGCGGCTAAATATTCTCTGAATGCGTAAATATGCAATAAAGGCTGCTAATGTGGCAAACGCAAGATAATGCACTAGCATATTCTCACTAGCTTGTTAAGTGATGACATTATATCAACAAACATCCTAACCCTGAAATTGTCGCAGGCCATTACACAACCATTCTGAGGGTATCTGCACTAGCTTATGACCTCTTTCTCAAAGCCATTACTTCATTTTGCTCTCTCCATTTTGCATATGCAGTTTGAAGTGCACTGTATGTGGGAATATGCATATATTTTCATGCCTTTGCATTTATAGATGGCTGCACCCTCACCCACTGCCCAGTTATCTTGCTTTCCTCAACCACTTACTGAAGAAGCGTTCACTTTGTTGGCTTCAGGCTAAAGCAGTGTCTTATCAACCTAGATACGAAGTCTTACTCCCTGAGGGTCGCATAACCCTCTCGATGAAATCCCACAACTCAGCATTACTGCCTGGTGTATACATATTCAGCCCTGCAACAATGCAGCTTCAAAGACCCGCTCTTCACCTCTCCCTTAATTCTTCTAATGCTCTTATTGAACTTATTCATCCAACTTTGGTACACATAACTGGAGACCAAATGCAGTTTTAAGTGATTATGTGGTAGCCTAAAGGTTAGAAATGTTTTTGTGGTTGTTGAGAAATTCTCACTGCTTGAACTGCTGCCAGCACTGGTCCACCCCATCTGCAGTGATTTTATACTCTCGGGCCAGCAGCTGTATGCTAATTGTTTCTGGAGTTATACTGGTAATGCTTAAAGTTTGGAGCATGGTTGCCAAAACAGGCAAAAATAGCCAATAGCTATCTGCCAGGCCTCATCTCTGCTAATTTCGCTCATTAAATTAGACTTCGCTCGACTGTGCTCGTGCTGTTGGTGTCTTTTGGAGCATTTTATAAATAGAATTATCTGTCAGCTAGTTTGGCGACTGTTTGTTAAAACCTGTCAAAGAAATTTGTGCTTCAGCTTTGGTGCTTGAAATTCTATCATTTTATTCGTCTGTTACTTATCACTGATTATCATGGAGACACTGGAGATTTCAATATGGACTGATGTTAAGCAATGGCTTGATGGCGTCCTAGAAATTTTCCAGATTCAAACGTTAGGCTTCGATTACTTTACATAAGTTTATTCTTGTATTTATGAGCTGTAGTTTGACAATGGTTATTGACATGGAGTCATTAACCATGATGCTTAATGGTCTTCTGGAAAGCCTTAGAAAGAACTAGGAGGTCTTTCAACATCCTTACAAACCCTTTTTTACAGTAATCTCTAAAGGATGCTATTGCACCACCAAGGCCATTTTGACTTAGCAAAAACAAATGGCCTGGTAAAACCTAGAAAACAACACACAGATAGTATTACAAGATTATTTCTCCCTACATCAGTTACAGGCTGCTACCTGATGATAACAACAGGAGGAGTAATAGGCAATAGTGCAAAAAATTACAAACTGTATGTAAAAGGCAGCAATGTTGTGCTGGTGTAGATCTAAGCTATGCCACCCACCCCCGGCTTTTTACTCTCCTCTAATCCTCTCTGCGCTTCTAACTCAATAACTTGGACAAGACGAGGTCAGGGGACACCATGGTAATGCTTTCTCTATCTTGTTATGATTTAACCAGATAAAGAAGAGCAGCATGAGCTTCTCTTTGGATGTCCTTGCCGGTGCCTGTCTGAAGCTGCAAAGCAGAAACACTGAGAAAAAAACCCTGAATGAATAAATTTCTTTTGAGATCATGAAATTCTAAAAAGCTACATCACTTGTTATTAATGCATTCACTTTTGACATGAGAACGCAAGCACCAATACACCCAGTAGAACAGTAAGAATATAAAATAATAATATAAAGGCAATTATAATCTTATTATATGATCTATAATTTCCTCTGTACGAAACCAAAAGGGTTTGGAATCATAAAATACTGAAAAAAAGATTTGCTTGATGAGTTCAATTCATCAGATCTCACTGAATTATTCATGAAGTTACAGGGAGCTATATGGTCAACAATGTTGCATGAAACTACATCCGGCAATAGAATTTTATTCCTCTTAATTTTCACACTTAATGTTTTCTTTATTTTCGACTTTTGAGCACTTAATGAAAGAAAAGAGCTTTCAAAACCGACACAAATCTAAGTGAAATGTTTGGTGGTTAATTTGGGTTTGTAATTTTTCTACCACCCTCGATCGTTCTCTGTCATTCACCCATCCACCACCAAATAGAAAGCAATGGATGCTCCACTCCCCATTATTAATTATGTATACAACTATCATGCAAGTCCTATCTGGACTGGGGGCTATTAATAATGGAACAGCACAGTAATTACATGCTGCTTTCCATAGATATTTTCAATTCCCTCTTCTTCCTTCTTTGCCTCCATTTCTTTACCTATTTCTGTAGTTCTGTGCACCTCCCCCCATGTTTTCATCTTTCTCCCATTTCTCGGCTTTTCTATCTAATTGATCTTGATCAGTTGCAGCCTGTATATAGATTGCGGCATATGACATCACTATGGGAGTAATCAGGATGGTCTTTGCTCTCGCTTTTGTTGTTATCCGCTGGCCTTCTTTTTAAATTTGGCGATAAGCTCGATATATATATGAAAAAAAAAAAAACCCTCATTACAGAATTTGAATGAGCAACACCAATCTACTGATGGGCTGAGTAGCCGTTAGATGAAATCTGTTCAATACCAGCAGCCTTTGAGATCTAACTGAACTATATTATATGAAAGTTTTAATTTCTACAGATGTAGGTGATGTTTTTAAACTCATCCATTTGGAATTTGTTAAGGTTAAAGTTAGGGACTCACTGAACTGGACCTCTTCAGCCTATTTGTGCCTTTTTGGAACATTTTAATGAAATTAGTTGCCAATTATTATAGCTTACTGTGTGATCCAGCCCATCCAAGAAGGTTATCTTACTGGTGTACGTGTGTGAAATATGAATATTTTATTATTCTGTGACTGTGCGCTACAGTTTGTCAATGCAGGTGGACAAAAAAGCCCAAAAGCCTTAGTTTTTGATATGGCACGTCACTCTCTAGTCTGAATATGCTTGCTTCTAGATCCAGCAAACCAGCACAGCAACCACTAAAACTAGGAATCCACAGACAGAAGAGTGATATCACAAGACTGTTCTTTACGCTGTGTGCGTGAGCCCAGGTGTAGCTCAGAAATACATGTAGTAGAAACAGGTTCACGAGTGGTTCAGAAGCTTTTGCACAAAAGAAAAATCAAAAAGACAAATGAATAACTAAAATACGGTGATCAGAAATGTTTCTTAAATATTTAAAATGACAATAACCTTTGCCCATTGACTGAGCCATTTTATTTGAAGCCCCAGTTCCTTTGCACCACCAATTTTCCTTTTTCAATCAGAACATCAAGTGGGAAATGGCAGCAAATACCATCAAAGCAGCTCCACTGTGTCCTATTTTGCAATGTTGTCAGGTACACACTCCATAGCCAGATGACAATGGCAGAAATGAAGCTTGCTATAGTAGCGTGAAGCAGCTTGCTTGACAGCCAGCCTCAGCAGACGCTGTCCTCCGAGCTTCTTTGATTCAAAAAGCTGGTTAATGATTTACACGGAAATAACAACATCAGGGACAAACAGTTCCTCCAGACGGCTTTGTCTGCCGAGTATTTGGGAGACAACATCAGAAGAAGAGGCCTCATACAAGTGGATGTTATTTGTGTTTGGAAGAGGAAGCAGGAGGGTGCTTTGAAGCGGCCTGGAATAAGCAGACGTCTCTAAAGCAGAGCAGATTTATAAAAGGTGTTAGTTCATTTATCAACAGTTGGCTTCAGAATTGTGTTCCCTAACTGAGCTTTCACATTTTCATTCTGCTCAGTCTCCTGTCTTCTCGCCTAACCTAACCTCAATTTCACCTCATTCCTCTGCACTGCCTCTTTCATTTAATCTGTTTATGAATTGTTTTTGTTGTGGCTTGTACTGGTGAAGCTGCCATAATGATTACAGGTGTCCATTCTGCAGGAGCAGAGGCAATTACAGAGCTGAGGGAAGTGGCCGTGTTCACCAATGAGTCCTAAGAATTAAGTGTCAGTATTTTTCAGCAGCAGTTAACCATACGAATTCTCAAGTACGTATTGGAGTAGAGTCTGGGTATGCGAAGGGAACTTTGAAACTTTACTAGGGCAATTGGACTATCAGGGTATGTGACAGGATTGCTTGTTTTTTATCTATAGACGTTTTCCCCACACAACTTGCACAGAGTAAAACAATGAAAAAGAATTTGTCTATGACATGTAGACAGTGAAGGAATTGTAAAAGATAGCAAAGGTGACTTTGTGAGGACTCAGTTAGATTTTTGTTTGCGGTAAATGGTCTCATGTTCAGTTGAATTAAACTAACTAATCTCTTAAAATTTCTTCTTCTGAGGTTCGTCGTCAAGGTGTTGTGAGAAACTTTTAAATGACAAGAGTCTATGACTACTATGCCTGTGAGCTTTCAGTCTGATGGGTAGCATAAACGAAGGTATTTGTTTTTTTAATGTAGCAATATGTACTTTTGCACTTACTAAATTATTTCATAGTCATTAAGAACTTGACTGATGGCCTCATCAGGGACTTTGTGGTCTTTGTTACAACTTATGTAATGGACTTACATATATAATAATCAGCAAAACATTCTGACATTTGCTGCCTAATATGAGGTCATCCATATACTGCCCAAATAGCCCTGACTCACTCAGGTCTTGTAGGAGCATAGATTTCCTTCTCATACAAACTTTCTTTCCCTTTCAAAATAAGCGCAGGGTTTACTCTCTGTATTGAACATCACCATAGCAATACAAGATAGAAAACAAAACCAGACCTTGTCCCGTTCACCCAGGAATGAAGGTGGTTTGCAAAGCAGTTTGAAGATGTGGAATAACTGTGGGCAAGCAAAATAAGCTTTAATAATATGCCATGCAATAGAGTTGCAACTTGGATGTGTAGAAGGGTATCAGCTGAGGCATCATGTATTGTGGGCTGTCTCTGAGGTTAGTTGATCTTCAGGGATGGGGGCTGAGCTTGACTTCAAAGCCTGTCCTAAGCAATACTGTATTAAATCATTTAATGCTCTGGGGATGCTGTTGGCAAACTACTAACCCTTGCCCTTTGTGTATTTAAATCTTTGCATCTGGAATTCCTCTTGCATACAACATGTAAACTAAAGAAACTAGCTGCTAATTTCAATGCTCAGACCACTCACATGCAACATTGTCATAAGACAGTGTTGTTTGAATCATGCATGCATGAGGTTTTGGGCCACTGACAGAAAGATAGCATGGAGAGACAGAGTGAGGAATATGTCAGTCATGCTGTATGCATCCAAACTGTGTAATGACTGGTGATGCCCAAAGATCATTAAATTTGGAGCACAACCAGTAATTTAAAAGATTTTACCCATATGGAAAAGAAATAGTAAAAACATATGATTTACTCATGAAAGTGGCCACTTTCTCATTACTTTCATATATTTTTTTAGTAAGTATACAAAACATACAAGTTTCATTATATAATTTTTCAAGGGATCTTATATGTGTCTTGTATCAGCAAAATATGTGTATATGTGTCTTGTATCAGTCTTGTATGCTTTTCATACAAGTTTCATACAAGACAGATAAAAACTTTATAAGATTTATATATATCTTTTCCATATGGGTACTGTTGCTGTTAAAAATAACAACACCTCAACAAAGGGTAAGTTTCTGCAGTAGTTGTATTGCTTAGTTTGTCTTAGTCTTGAGTAATTCTTCTCATACAGCAGGTGTAATTGTCCTGTTTTCTTTTCATTTTACAGTCCAGCTGGTTTACACACCTCGGCTGTATTAAATTATTTGCCTGACAATAATTGTGCTGTGCACACTATTCACAGAAAAAAAAATCTATTCATGAGGCCATTATTAAAATTCCAATTAAGTAGTTTTGCGCATCAGTGCTATCTTTCAAAAGACAATCGGAATGCATAAATGTCTGATTCTTCCCCCAGCCCTGCTGTGTGTGTACCTTGCCAACTAGCCTGGTCTCTTATTAAAGCAAAGTGTTTTCATGTAATCAAACTGTAATTATACCATAAATAGCCATAAGTACTGCATCCATATCCACAAAGAGCCTTGTCAACGTCTTGCTGCAGAGAGTGGTTATTAGTTGATTGGTGGGCTGTCAGCTTTGCTTCCTGTTGAAGCCGTTCACAGAAAGCTCTGATTGGCTGGCATAGTGACAGAGGGTGACAGAGGCCTGACGGGTGCTGTGGGAGGAGAGGGAGGGCAGGCATTTGCAGAGAAAGCTGTGGGCAAAGCTTCCCAAAATAGCTTGTGGCTGTGACAGGACAATGATGGGCTTGTGTGTGTGTTTGCATGTGTGTGCGCATGTGTTTTTGCATACTGTAAAATCTTAATAACAGCATTGCAACCAACTGCCCTATCATTAGAAATCTCTATAGTCACAATGACTCACTAAAATAATGACATGGGCAGCAGAAGCAGGACGTGTGATTGAGAGATAGAGAGGAAACAAAGAGAGGCAGAAGGAATAAGCATGAGACACAAGTCGAACCACAGGAAAAGAGGATGGAAGATATTTGTGTCTCCTCCTTGTTTGAACTCTTATTTGAAATTGTATTCACATATGTGCACAGACACACACTCATTCTGCACAGTCTTCCTACAAACCTTCGCATGCAGGCATGGAAGCACCGGTCGATGTTAAAAACTCTCTTGACTGGGTGTGAGCTGTTGCAGAGAGAATCAATAAATCAGTGATTGATTTCTTCACCTGCTCACTGGGAGACAGACTGAGGGAGGCAGGTGAATGATGGAGAGGCAAGATGAGCGAAAATAAAGGCAGGGGAAGGCAGACAGAGTGAAAGAGAGTGGTGTAGAGGAAATTAAAGAATAGTAAAAGGACATTATGGCAAAAGAGAAAATTAGCAGGGGTTCTTATGCACTTATAGAAAAAAAAAATCAACCTATTCTTATTTTTATTAATTAAAAGGTAAGGTTAGTATAATCAAAGTATTCAGCTCAAGTAATTCATGAAGCTGCTGCATTAACAGGAGACAGATTAAAACATTCTCTAATTCTCTATAACAATGATTTCATACTCATCATACTCCAATCAAAAGCAACATCATAGAGCAGAGTCCTTGATGAAGCTAGGAGCCAATGGAACAAAAAATTTAAATGAAATCAAAATGCTGGTGGATCAAAACTCTCAATTGCATGTGGAGCTCTGCCTGTAATATAAGATTCTTTATTGGCCATCTAGGTGTAAGTTAATAGTAAGGATTAGTGTTAAAGGTAGGAAATGAGTGATACCTCTTAGTGTAGTTAGTGTGTTATTGAACACAAATTGAGTATTTGTTCCATAACTTAGCAGCGTTAAGTCGGTCATCACTGGCTAGTATACTGTTCGCCTAAAGTTGCTAGTTCCACAATAACATTAAGATTTGACACACAGCGTTTGCAATAATTTAATCCCACATTTGAAACATTAGGAAATGTTTTCTGATTACTGTTTTGTGAAAATGTGAAAGTGTGAAAATTGTAATTGAACCACTGTTTTCATCTCTGTAGTATCTGTCCACGTAGTTTTTAATGCTTTTTACCCAAGCTAAAAAATGATTGTTATTCTGATCTATAGCTGGTTCAGTTGAAAGTAAACTATTATCAGATCTCTACAAATGCTGTTGACTTCAAAAGTGATCACAACAGTCTTTAAAATTTTGTTTTTTCAGTGTGCAGTCAGCAGTTTTTTGAGCTTGTGTAATAGAAAAAAAGAACATTGTACTCATAAATATTCAGAGATGAGTGTGTAAATATGACTTCCAACAAATTGTTCTCATAAACCTATAATTAATCTGTTAAAAATCTCATATGAATGGGTTTGTGGAAGCCACCATGTGTACCCACCGCAACATTTAAATACAGTGGCTGAGAACAACATTTCCCTTCTGACTTATCCTCTGCATAGCAGAAAAGAAATTGTAGGCTTTTGCCTTCTGTGGAGGGACAGCTCAATTTGTGTCTGCACTTTCAGACTCTAGATATGAAGGTTCATATCATTGTTAGCCAGCTAATGTTAGGCTTGAGTGTCCTTTGATTACAATGTCACATTGTATGGCATTTTATTCACTCTGCCAGAGTAGTAGAGTCCAACAATGTTACATCAAGTTCAAATGCTGTTTCACTAACACTGGATAGTGAACAGAGGCTATTATTGGCAAAAACAGCAGTCTTATCCATAGAAAAGTTGACTATATCAAAAACAACTCACCTCAATATCCAGTAAATAGAGTGGATACTTCTCCCCTGGCATTGAAAGCTGAGGTAAACAATGGACTGAGGCTTCCACAAATAGGGAAAATACCCTGGGTCGGATCCTGTCCAAACAGTGGCAAAAACAGGTTGCCTGGCCATGGCCATAATGGGGTGCAGTCTAAATTGAATGTTGTTGATCTTTTTTGGTGGACTAAAACATATTTGTCTTACATCAGCTGGCTAGGATTTGACACTTGAATTAGGAAGCACAAGAAAGCAGAACTCAGTTGACTGTAATCTACTGACATATAGCAGTGAAAATTTGACACACCGTAATTTTAAGTGTATTAACTACAGCAAATGGTGGAAAGCCGTGGTTTGTAGGAAGAGAAAGAGGATCAAGGATGGAACTTAAAGGATGTACCTCTGATGACAGGGTTAGTGGCAAAATATAGTTTTATGCCTGTATTGTCTCTCTTTAGAATAGCACCTTTTACGATGTTGACCTTTTTAGTGGGAAGCGTAATGTGAGGCTGTTCTATTGCTCTGCTCAAAACCACCAGACACCTTTTCAAAGACATTAATTAACAGTCTGCCACTGCCTTCATATACTAGTTTGTGGTAGTAAGTGACTGCTTTAGTTAACATGTCAATTCAGTGTATTTTAAATAAGACATGTAAAAAAAAAAAAAAAAAAGTAAGTCAGACATTTTTTAAACAACAAACCACCAAATTTGGAGACTTTCCCAGAATGCCTTGTAGTGATTAAAATCCAATGACTGGCCTCAGGCTGGCGTGAAATCACCTTGTTTGCGCTGGACTTTAATTGACTAATTGCTTAGATATTTCATTTTGCCTAGCACACAGGAGTGAAATGTTATTGTGTGCAATCTATTCCCACCCTTAAGCACTGACATCTCTCCCTGAGTTCTATTGAGGAAAAAAGCTCATATTGATCTCAAATCATGGCCAAAGGTATTCCAATTAATCACCCCATGGCTGTCCTTGTTTTGTGCACCTTGGGCATTTTCTTGTATTGGTCTTGGTTAATAAATTAGCTCCAGATTTTCTTGGAAAATGCTTGGGTGAAACAAAGACGGGTTGATGCATTTACTGAGCCACACCCTTTTTTACAGTCAGTTACACTCAGCATTTTGTTTTTGGAAGGGTGAAATGGAGGATGGGTCCTGTGGGAGAGCCAAACAAAAGCTTTGCGCTCTTGCTTACACACTTTAAATCATTCATAGCAGCATTGTTGCCAGGATGGTAGATCAAGTTAGGTCACGATAGGTAGACATTATCCCAATGCTGCCCTCAGCTAACACCAAAATCTGCCCGTCTTTCCCTAATTCATTGTGACTGCTGGCTTCAGTCAAGTGTGAGATGAAATGCTTGAACTTGACATGTGATCAGAAAGCGAGAGAGAGCAAAAGAGAGCAAGAGAGAGAGAAAGAGAGAGCAAGAGGGAGGCATTCATAAATGTCTAATGATCCTGCCCTATTGTCTGTCTCTCTGGCAAACAAAGAACAATAGCATGTAAATTGAAGAAATCCCCTTTATGCAACAAGCTTAAGTTTTCCTGATAGTTTTCCATAATTTCTACAGCATCCAATCAGATTTCGTGTTGTTTTCTTGTGGCAGGGAGGCTGACTATTCAGGCTACCTGGAAGGAGAGAAATACAAAAGATGTATCACTGACATGAATAACAGCTCTACTGTCAGCATACTTGTGAATAGTAAGCTGCCTTCCATCAGCTGTCAAGGTGTTACTTATTGTCTAACACATATATCATAGGTGACTTGTTGCTCTTCACACAAGAATAAGAACCAGGGTTGGGTTAATTCAACACTTTCATTTTTCCTTTTATTCCTTTTGTTTTATTTTCCTGTTCGGATAAACAAATGGAAAACATTATGACAGGAAACCTGCCAATGATAGCTTCATCTGAGATGTAACAGCCTCTAATTTCTGAAGATTTGGCATTTAAACAATACCCTAACTACAGAAGGATGGACTGCTAAAAAGGTGGTGTATGTTAAGAAGTTTGAAGCCTACTCCGTTTATGGACAGTTGTTGGATTTACAATGATGTCATTTTTTATGTCCATGTGTCGTTTTTACTTGTCAAAGCCTATAATACCAACAACAGCATTTGCATGTTGACCACACATATAAATGAGTTTAAAACATCAGAGTATTAAGACTAGCTCATATGGACAATGTAAGGCTTTTTTTTTTTTTTTAATAAATTTTATTTTCAGTCACAGCGGCATGTTAATAACAAAACATTGAACATACAGTAGTTTGCTGTTCAGTATTTACAATACCCCAAAAGATAACAGAAATAGAGAAGGAAAACAAACAAACAAACCAAAGAAACTCCTACAAAACAACAAAAAACAAACAACAACAAACAAATATAAAAACAAAATGTATAAGGGACATTCAGTGCACAGTTAACTATGATAGTGATATAGAGATATGGCATCCGGTCATGATAAGGTGGTCATTTTAAATGTTTCCATGTACATCAGGAATGGCTGCCATGCCTTAAGAAATTTGGTGGTTGAACCTGCCAGTGTATATCTCATCTTTTCTAAATGTAAACATCTCATGACCTCTGCAAGCCACTGTTAATGTGTGGGAGGAGCTTCCTGCTTCCATCTTAAAAGGCACCTTGCGATAAGTGAAGCAAAGGCAATAGAATTCGAATAGTATTTTGGCAAAGTGATGTCTTGAGGTATCACCCCAAAGATAGCCGTTAGAGCAGAAGGATCATATTTAACGTTATACATCTCTAACAGAGTGTTAAATATAGACACCCTATAGTTATGAAGATTGGGGCATGTCCAAAAGGTATGAAGGAGCAAACCTGTTTCTCAATGTAAGGCTTTTTTTCTTGCACAAGAAACTGATTGAAACAGTTCTGAGAAGAATACAAATTAAGTTGTTTCTCTCTACACACACCTGGCCAAACTATGTGAAAATTAATTGGGTCTGTCTCATGAAAGCTTTCAAATTTCAGATGTTTCAAAGGTGTGGGCTGTGGAGCATCATTTCATCCCCCTCCTGTGGAAATTATACCCAAGATTGCTTTTAATACAAAAAACTGCAAATTGCAGCTTGATAAGAAAATAAAAGCCACTGCTGTAATGGCTTATTTAAGGAAGATATAACAAATCCAAACCAACAGACTAGAATAGTTCGACCTCATAAAAATGGATGCCTAAGCAAAACTCTCCTGCTCGTGTTACATTTTAAGCTATTCAACATTTCCTTTTGTTCCGTGTGTTACACCACTTTGACTTCCTTGGCTGCCTCGGTGACACAGTCGATGTAAGGAACTCACTTTATTTGCTGCGCCATGTGTTTCACTGCCATAGATTGAAGGTTACACTCTATTGTCCTGCCACAAAAGGTTGTATGGGTGTGTATAGCTTTGTGTATGCCTGTGTGTTTTCCATGGCTGGTGTGATATGTTTGTTAGATGGGATAACTTTCAACTGCTGCTCAGCCAGTCGGAACAGGCCAGACGTGCCGGCTCCCTCATTTCTGGCATGTTCGTTTTTTTCTTTCACTTGTTTTCCCAAATGTATGCGGCATGTATGTCTGTGTGTGTGTGTCTGTGTGTGTGTGTCTGTGTGTGTGTGTGTATGTATATATGTGGGTTAGGTGAAGAGTTGCTATGCTGTGATGGCAGCTTGTGTGGTGCAGGGTTGAATGTTTGGTTATATTGGAGTAGTGCAGAAAGACTAGGGTAAAAGAAACACACTCGTGCATGATTTTAATTCAAAGACACGTAAACACACCGGTATGTGTTCAAGGTCATGAAACAGCCCAGAGGAGGGAGGTAAATAAGTGATTACTGTAGTAAGCGCAGCAGATCAGTGTGTGGGTTCCTTTGTTGTTTCACTAATACAGGGAGGAAGTGTAGCGAGCTACTCTCAGGTCCTGTCTGGGCATCACCTGATTAAAGATGACCTTTTCAGACATGCATGGATGCAGATGAGACATTCACTCACACATAAACACACTGAGCTCATATAAAGAACTACAATCTTCACGCACCGATGCGGATGAGACACATTACCTGTTTTTGCACGCTGCTACTCTTTCATGTTTCTATACTACTTTAAGTACCAAACGTAGAGAATCCTCCATCATGTTTTTATGGCCATCATATTTGGCCATTAAGGGTCATAGATCCAGGGGTTCAATTCTGCAGATGGAGCACATATACTGGGATTTCCTCTCTATGTCATGGTTCCATGGAGACATATGTGAAATCTCGCACAATTTTAAACCTCTGCCTCAAATTACTGGTAATTTCAGAAGAGTGAATTTACCCTTCAGATCGCAGTCAAATCAATGAGACTGAATGTGTGACCATTTCCTTTGCAGAATTCCTTTTGTCAACTCCTTTTATGTTTTTTATTGCAATAACTGCAATATTCTTAGATCAAAGAACACTTATGCGCCTTTTCCATTAGTACATACTCGAATCAACTTGGCACGGTTTTCAGGGTTTTCCATGGGTACTGTGACCTGTACCTGCTCGGCTGATGTTCCAAGCGATCAGAGCATGTACAAGAATGTGACGTGGTCAGACTGCATGCACCAATTCACTGATCAGTAGCATCACTCTATAAGTCATAAGAGCATCTCGTTCACAAAAATCAAAACCGGCAACGAGGGAAATGGCAAAAAAAATAAAATAACGACGTGATCCCGAGACGAAAAGTCACAGATCGAGGAGCAGGTATATCATCGCCTCGATATCCATCTTTGTTGTAGCGTTCGTGTCTCATATTAATTATGTCACAGGATGACGTGTCGCTATGATAACGGCCACGAACATTAGGAGGTTCTTGATTGTAACAAATAACCAATTGATCCGAGTTGGTATTAATGGAAAAGGGCCTTTAATGCACTGGCTCCTAGGTCTGTAAAAATGTTAACTAATAAAAATAAAAGCATTTTCTTTTTTGTCGTGGATCCAACTGGAAACAACTTTTGAAAGTTTGAAGTATACTACGGTGGCCCATAGAGCCCTAAGCAGTTAAAAAACAAACAAACAAAAGAACTCATGAATTTAAGCTCTATTTGCCCCCAAATGAACTCCACCGAATTCCACAACTGTGACAAACAACCCTACAATGGCATTACTGAATTAGATCTGTGGATTGAATTAGTCCAATTTGGCCTTAATGGGCCCACTTAGACTTACATTCAATACTGCAGTCACCTGTAATTTGAGAATGAGCCATTTGTTGCAAATTACACACTCCAGATCAGCTTGTCTTATTTAACCCACAATGCATAGCCACAGCTATGCATGCGCACACAAACACACACATTTGACTGCTTGTGTTGAAACAGCGATCTACATTTTGTGTTTGTGTGGGGGTGTAGATGTTAATTTAGCGTTTCTTTGTGTGTGTTTGTTTATCTGTATAATTATGTGTGTGCCTTCAGTCTATTTGACTAATGTTGGCATTCAGTCTCTAGTGTGTGTATGTCTGGAGTGTGTGTGAGCTGACACTCAGGCGCACAGACCAATATGAGTGTCTAACGTGTGCGTGCCTGGCCTCTGGAAGTGTCAGATTAGCAGATTAGAGGGGAGAGGGCCTCCACCAAGGGACATGCAAATGCTCTGGTACTTTCCCAGTATACCCCTCCTCCCCATTCCATTTTAACCCTCCCCATCAAACTTTCCCATCTTATCCTGAAGCCTAAAGCTTCACAAAGACACTGTTTCATTTTTTTTGTCTCTTGTCTATCTATGATCTGTCTTCTCAATCATCATGATATTGCCCTCCACCTACTCCCACACATCGCCTGCTGTGTGTTGCTACCCTTTCACCCCCCACCCCCCCTTCCATCTCAAAACCTCCTACTCCCCTTTTCTGACAAGAAAGACACCCAAAGCCAGGACGACAGGATGTTTGCAGAACCAAAAAACATCAGGAGAGATGAAATAATTATCTGAGTCGCTGCTTTCGGACGGCCCGTGAAACCATCTTTCACTCACCTCAGGCCAATAATTTGTAATTGCAAGCTCATTTCAGCTAAACTGAAACAAGGTCTCAGAGGAAGGAGTCTTGAAACAGTTTTGCGTGCTCCCATGCAACACTGAGTTTGACAACAGCATATCATTTTATCATTTAGGAGAGAAGCTCTTTAGCTTGAATGTTAAGCTCTTAGTCCCAATACTCAAGAAAACTGAAAATGATCTTAGTCTTTCACCAACTTAGTGCTATTGCTACCTTAGGTGGTATTAAAAGTAATATCGTCTGATCACCAGTAGTCATTTACACATGTTATTCAGCCAACAGTCTGCTCAGACAAGTCTTCACATATCTATTATAACTAGAGTGTGCACTGTGCTGCCAAGAAACTCTTGAAGATGCAAAGCAGTGTGTGCACATATTGGAAGTGATACAAAACGGTATTTGGACTTCATGTTAAAAGTGTGTAGGATTATTATGTATCCTAAAATCTTGCGATAACTATATATTTTAGGCATTACTTTTCTACATAGTTGTTATTCCCATGGTTTTAAATTTTATTACTGTCCCTTTTTCCCCCTATCGAAGATTTTTTTTTTTCATTTTATTTAATTACTTCAGCACCAAATCTGTCATCTTTTTCCAAATGTCTCCTCCTGTAAAGCTGCTTTTTAAAGTAATCATCTGTGACATTTTCATTTGAATGAAGTCCTTTACGTCATTCTCTATGCTACAATGACATAACATGAAAGTGGTGTCCCAGTTCATGAAGCTTTTACACCAGATGTCTTTTCTGTGACTGGCACACAGGAAGTGATGTACTTTCCATTTTAAGGTAAATAAAAGAGGTTCTGTGCTGTTAGCTCCGGCAGCAGCTGTGGTACAGTCAGAGCAGTAGGCTTCCTCCTGATAGACATTAGTACTGGCACAACATATTCTTTCATAGCAGCGAGACCGTTGCACATCATGCTGTGCAGCGGTCTCGCTGCATCCATAGTTATAAACGATTCGTAGAGCAGCAAATCGCTGTGTAGTATCATGCGAACTGCACCTCAAAGCACCTGCATTTTGTTCTTTGCTTCCATCACCACCTGTAGCAAACCTCACCTCTACCAGTGAGCTTAAATATCAGAAGCTGTGTGTGGAGCCAGTCGGTTGAGGTGAAGTGTTAAGAAGCTCAAGCAGCACTCTGCAGGCAGAGGGCATCACCTGAACCTGGACCAGGACCAGAGCATGTTGTGGGAGGCTTGTGTCTGACTAGCGATGGGGCACTAGGTTACAAACCAGGCAGAGTCAGAGTTTACCTCTTTGTTATTCTGCTCAGAGAGTGGATATATCAGAACACACAGTCCAGTGTGGCTGTTGCTTTTGGTGCCCATATTACACAGAATTTGCTGCTGAGAAGTTAAAGTGACAGGTTTGAGAAGCTACAGCAAAAACAAGGGTTTATATCAAACTCTGCGCTTGTGCATTTGGCCACTGTCATTTGTGTCATGTCTTGTTAGCGCATCCTTCTGTCTCCCTGAATTTCACAGTCACTTTTCATTTGCCTCTGTAGCTGCTTGCCAGTTTACTTTTTTCATCCTCAACAGTTTTTTGCTTCTGTCAATTCAATTTCAACTCGGTCAGCCGTGCTCCATCAGCGTCGAGGTAAAGAACAATAAAAGATGAACATTTAAAAATAAAATTGCTTTTCAGCATACAATAATGTTTATGTGTTCACATTACAACGAGCAATAACTCCTTATTCCTTCTACGTATTATTGTTTTCTCTTTGGTCATGGACCTCCCACACCACATCTTTTAAATCCTGTTATTTCTGCCTTGGTTTCTCTTCTGTTCTTTCACCCTTCTTTGTCTCAGTATTATTATAAGACTATATGCAGACAGAAGTCTTTGTTGTTGTAAATGTAAATATATTCCTTTTCATGTTGCACTGCAGGGACATGGTGTCCATAGAAAGCTTGATGTTTGCATTCAATATGTAATCCCCACTGTCCTTGATTTGATCTCATGAATATGAAGGTGTCTACTGTATACACAAATAGGTTGTCACAAAACCTTTCTACCTTCTGTTGAATTACTTTGAGGGCTGACAGCTAACCTCTTTAGAATGGTGGTAATGAAGGCCATGTGTGCTTGCAACTGGAACTTCTTAATAAGGGAAGCAGACATAATTGATGAGCTTTTTTTCTTGAGTTTTTGTTTTTGAACAGCTTTTTAAAACTCCTTTTTGTGGCACTGCACTCTTGGTTGGGTTATTGATACGACAATACTTTTAACACTGACACTAAAACATGTTTTTTCAATGCCTTACATTTGGGTTTTCTTATTTTATTGAATTAAAAATTAGAAGAGGGAGTACCAGTATCAAATATAATTCTTAGGCATGTGGGCTCTGGTACTGAAATGTTGTAACCCATAGAGTGAGCTGACTGCAGGCTGTCCATACAAAGCACAGATCGGCTGCACGTTGTAACAACCCCGCTAAGGGGTGTAAGGGGTGTCATCCTATTATTGTAGTAGTTGGAGAGTCTCCAAGTGTGCGTGCAGCGGCAGCCATTACAGATACCATTGTAACAGGCTGGTGACTACCTGTCCCCGGCACATGTATGTAGGAATAGGGTAGAGCCGTGGAGACCTGGCTTGTTCTGTTAACGCCAAATAAAGATCTGTTGTTCTATTTAGCTGACTGGCCTCCGAGTTGTCGGGCTAACCTCTACACCAGCGGTCCCCAACCTTTTTTGCGCCACGGACCGGTTTATGCCCGACAATATTTTCATGAACCGGCCTTTAAGGTGTCGCGGATAAATACAACAAAATAAAACTAGTACCGGTACCAAACAAAAGAAAATTTATTCATAACACACGTGAAAAGACCAAGGAAAACCGAGTAAACGATAAAAACGATAACAAAATAACGCTGAAAACCGATAAAAAACCCTGAAAACCACACATTTCACACCTGAGCCTCAACTCTCGCGGCCCGGCACCAAACGACTCACGGACCGGTACCGGTCCGAGGCCCGGGGGTTGGGGACCGCTGCTCTACACCACAGGCCCGCTGGACCTGCTAGTCGTTCCTTCCTCGCCAAAGTTACAGAGGGGCATCCGAACACTAACCCCTAGAACGTGGGGCCCATTTGTGGGCTGCAGTATGCCCACACCATGTCCACACTCTATGTGTGGGCTGCCCTACTCAGGTCCCAGCTGTGCTCCACAGTGTAATACATTTCAGTTCACCCACCGCTACCCACTGTGGTCTTGCATGGGTATGTTCACACAGATAGCTCACTTGGTTGAGCAGGCCTCCAATTTTCTATAATGCTACCGAAGAAGCCTGGGCCATTTCCTGTGTGTCATTATGCCACTCTCTCCCAGCTTTCCCATCTTCTCAACTATCCGGTCAAAAAAAGGCTCTGAAATACCTTTTGAAATTGACTATTAATTAATTAAATATTAAGGCAGAGGCAGTTTTGCTAAAAAGATTTGCATTCTATGTCTAGGTCAGTGTTAATGAAATAGCAACCCACGTAACAATTCCAGCCCTCCCACATACATCCCAAATCAAAAGATTTGCTTGATTTCCTTCTTTAGTTTCCTTCAAACTTTTCCACAATAACTCATGAATATACTCCAGATATCAATGTAAATTCAGAGCTTATGTAAATCCCAAGAAGTTTGACCTTGTAATGTCTGATGATAATCAATAGTTGTCAGTCTAATACAAATTGCCGCCTAATAAAACATTTTTTACTGAAGCAGCAACATCATTAATAACAGCCTTTTGAGCCTGCCATGAATTTATCCCACCACAGCTTTTTATAAAGTCATCTTTTCCAATGTCACTAATAAATATTCTGCTGTAGCTCCTTCACTCCTCACATTGTAGTTGTATTCAAATACAGTCCTTAAACAAACCACCAGTCTCTTGGTCTATGCTATGAAAAAGGCAACGAAATAAGCTCGCTGCCACTCCACAGGTTTGGAACACATACCTTAACTAAACCCCACTGAAGTAAACTAGCCCTTTCTTGACACACCACATGTTGTTGCCCAGGGGACAGTGTGATTCGGCCTGGTCAGGTTTGTTTTATTGTCATTCCAGTGCACAGAGCTGGCATTCAGTTTCGCTTCATTTACATTAACAAACTGAAATGCTGCAGCCATTCAATCCCCCAGCTTCTAGTCCGCACATCAAACTGTCTTTGGTCAAGACACAGTACTCAATATTGCCCCAGCGCATTCATTCTTGTGAGAGTGATAGGCAAAATGCATTTAAAGCTACAGAATAAATTACTGTATGAATGTGTGTTGGATTGTGTGAATGCAGCTTGTAAGGATATTTGCTTGCAACATATCACTTCATCATCCAATCAGTTTAATTAAACTAAATTCAATTCACTTGATTTCTTTTTAATTTATGTAGCACCAGTTCACAACAAAGTGCTCTAAGTGTTTTATACCCTACAATATCAGAAATACAGATCGTTCAATACAGTTCAACCCCACAAACTGATTAATAAAGTAAGCAACTTAGGACTCAGCAGCTCACTGTGCAGCTGGATGTTGGACTTCCTGAGCAACAGACCCCAGAACGTCAGAATGGGAGTGCACACCTCTATCCTCATTCTGAATGTAGGTGTCCCACAGGGGTGTGTCCTCAGTCCCCTCTTATACTCACTTTTCACCCATGACTGTTGTCCAATCCACACCAATAACACCATTATAAAATTTGCTGATGACACCACCATCATAGGACTGATCGAGAACAATAATGAATCAGCCTACAGAGAGGAGGTTCAGCATCTGAAGAAATGGTGTGAAAACAACAACCTGCATCTGAACAGCAAAGACCAAGGAGATGCTAATCGACTTCAGAAGAACAAAGCGATCTGAGCACTCTACCCTCTACATTGGTGGGGAGGCGGTAGAAAGGGTAGAAAGCTTTAAGTTTCTCGGAATCCACATCTCGGCCGACCTTACCTGGCTCACAACAGGTAGGGAAAGCACAACAAAGGCTGTACTTTCTCAGGAAACTGCGTCAGGTCCAGTTACCCCAGAGACTGCTAGTGAACTTCTACCGCTCCACCATCGAAAGCCTTCTGACTTACTGCTGCACACTCTGGTTCAACTGCTGCACCGCGGAGGACAAGAGGAAACTGCAGTGGGTGGTGAGGGCAGCAGAGCAGGCAATTGACACCTCACTAACCCCCCTCAGAGACATTTATACTGGCAGACCTCAGCAGAAGACCAACATCATCATCAAAGACCCCTCACACCCTGGACACTCACTTTTTTCCCTCCTTCCCTCTGGTAAACGCTACAGGTCCACCAGGACAAAGACAAACAGACTCCATAGAAGTTTTTACCCACAGGCTGTCAAACATGCCCTAGCTCCACCCTGATTGGAGGATAACTGCACTGCCAACACCCATGGACATTACACCTTATTTATAAACTGTATTTCTGTGTATACTTTAATGCAACCAACATTCCTACCTCTTTAACCTGTATTTATTATACCACTATTTATTATAGTTGCAACAGCACCGCACCCTCAATGTGCAATATCACTGATCACACTGCACCTCACAATGCACCTGCTCGTCAGATGGCATGTATGTGTGTGTATATATATATATATATATATATATATATATATATATATATATATATATATATATATATATATATATATATATATATATATATATATATGTAAGCGTGTATGTGGAAATATGTGTGTGTACATATGCATGGGTGTATCTGTATGTATGCAGGTGTATGTATAACTTGTACATGTCTTTCTTGTGTAAATGTAAATTTGTCTGTGTTATTGTGTAGATACTTACGCTATCGTGTACTTCACACACATGGAGAGATGCCAAACTGGCTTTTATTGTTTTTGTAACAATGACAATAAAGAGCTATTCTATTCTATTCTATTCTATTCTATTCTATTCTATTCTTCTATATAATTCCCAACGATCAGACATCTTCCTGCATAACCAGACTCTGGAATGGGCATCCATCTGCCAAGCCCAGTTAGGGGTGAGGGGAAAGGGAAGAGAGGAGAGACAGAGAGGACAAAAGGCAAACTATGGGAGAGAGAGTCGGAGCTTAATATAGATATTACTCTATAATATTATATAAATACATTCCTTCATAGCCCTTTAATGAGAAACCTTTTCACTGGCCGGTCACAATCAGCTTTATTATAAAAAAAATACTTTGGAATTACAGTAACTTTTATTTAAATCATTTATATAATAGTTTTTTCACTTATCCGTTTTGTGATGCTTAACGGAAGAACTCATAAGAAAATTTTTTTTTTTTTAAAAAACACCACTACATCATTAGTCTCTGATCTGCTTGCATTACTTTTCAGTGTTTTTATTTAGCTCAGCTTTGTTATTTTATTATACTGTTAGTTTGTTCATTACGTTCCTTCGTCAATATCAGCAAGTAGTGCTGCTCAGACCGTTCATGTAATTTGACAGCATTTAGGCCTAATGTCAAATTAGAGTTTAAATAGAAGACAATAGCAGAAGGAATTTCAGTGTTCGGGTAGATTGTGATTCAGGCGGGGTGATTATTCAGTCATTTATCACAAAGACAGGCAGTCATTCTTATCATGCAGGTATAATGCAGCATAAGAAATATAGATACAGTCACACAGTGATTAATGATGGAGGTGTTAAGGCTTTTTCTATGTGTTCCTTTGTTTAGTTGACTAAATAATACTCCCAGATCTTTTAATTTAGTTACCTTTTTATTAACCACAACAACTTCTATTACATTAAAATTGTTTAAATCATCATGCTGGTCCTGACGACTGAATGGATGCACACAGTGACATCTCCTAGCCTGTGTGAGAACAAGGAGCAGCTAAAAACAGGAGAGGAAATGTGTGCTGGGAGACGTCCTTGAATATTTCCACTCCAGGTGTTTTTTTTTTTTTTTCCAAGAACAGACAAAAGTGAAACTAATCAAGAATGGGGAAAAAGATTTTGTGCAATAAAGAATGCATTTACATGAAGTGCTGTTAAATGAAGGGCATTTTTTTTTTTCTAGGGATGGATTCATTTTCCACTTTTTATTATTTTCTACATCTGTGTGGCTTCAAAACAAAGAGTGCTTCCTGAGATGAATAATAAAAAGCACTGTACAGTAGCTTGGCATCTCATCTGCAGTCTGGCAGGCTGAACACAACACCCACCGCCTACCGCTATGTTTATGGATGAGATGTTGTGCACCGCACCACGGGGACAGGTCACAACCGGACCCCAAGAAATAAAAAACCTTCCACCATCTGCACAGCTGACATTTCCCACACCAGTGAAAGAGCACGAGCATCTGGTGTTCACCTCTCGGCTCGTGCGGGGTTTGAAGTTGTCGTAATGTCATGCAGCCATGTGGTTTGTGCGCAGGAACTAGTGAGAGCAACATGACATGTGTAGAATGCAGTTGGACGGAGTTGTTGGTATGTGTGAGAGTGTGAGTGCTTGCCTGTGCTGCATTCCATTTTATTTTTTCAGTGGCCTTGATATTGCTATCTTAGCTCTGGCTAGACTAAGCATTCACAGACGATTGGCAATGAGTTGAGTGTACTCTGCTCTGCAAAAATTATACGGTAATAGCATTACAAATGAGAGATTGAGTGTTTTTGGTATGAATTAAATTATCTGACTACGCAAGCCTGTTAGATTCAAATAAACTACTTGTCTTAAAGAGACATTTTATCTTCTTTGTACTTGTGTTTGGATAGAAACATGGATGAAGGCTTTAGCAAACTGTTGAGTGTTCTTTAACACTTATTTTGGGGGCGCACTCAAAATCTTTGGAAATACTGTTTGTTTTGCCAATTTCTTTTACCTGCTTTTCACTAGCTTGCTTCAGGTAATCATTCAGTTCTTCAGGGAGATTTTCCTCTTATCTGAAAGCTAAGGCAGCTGAGCCATTTCACTTGTGACTTGCTGTTAGTTGGAGATTATGTTTGGACAAAATTTGCACACAGTTTGCATACTGTATACTTATTTTTTCCAGCTTCCCAGTCAGAATAGAAAGACTTTATTTTGGAATCACCAAACTGGATTTGTCTTTTAAATGTGAAAATTTGGGATAGATGTTGCATTCTCATCATTGACTTTACGGAAGAGGCTTAGGGCCGCCGAAAAAAAAATTCCACTGACTTTGTTTCTCAGAATTCTGACTTTAATCCCAGAATTTTGACATTAACCTAATTCTAACTTTTTTTTTTCAAAATTCTTTTTTCTCAGAATTGTTTTTTTTTTTGTTTTTTTTTTCTGAGAATTCTAACTTCAATCCCAGAATTATTATTTTTTTTTATTCTTTTTTTCTGAGAATTCTAACTTTAATCTCAGAATTCTGACTTTTTTCTCAGAATTATGACATTAAAGTCAGAATTTTGGAAAAGAAAAAAAAGATGTGTCCACTTATTTTTTTTATTTTTTTTACTAATCCTCTTCCATAGGACCCAGAGCTAGAGCAGCCTCTGTGAAATGCTTATATAACCTTGGACAGTTCTCGCAACTTCTTTGGCCTGTGCACTCTCTTCAACTAGTTCAAGTTGTGAAAGCAGTGTTTTTCTGGGTGAAATCACCTTTTGTGTGTGTCCACCCAATACATTATTTGGACATCCATTCTCGTTCTTTGGATGACTCATGCACGAATATGAACAAAATACCCTTTATGTCTGTGCAGGTTCTTAGTCATCCAGTTATCTACAGAGCTTGGAAAGAAAGCGACTGGCCTTTAAATTTCTTCTCTTAAAAGAAAAAGAGATTCTACACAGTGGTAAACATCCATCTGTCTGTGTTGCTGTCATCAAATTCAATGAACTAATGAACTAATATTTTTCTGAAAGTGGTAATTTTCTCAGTTTAATAATCTAATATGTTTTCTGTATTGTACTGTGAATAAAATATGTGTTTATGAGGTTTTCAAATCATTGCCGTAATGGGTCTTTACGCAACTTAAAACTCAGGGGTGAATTGGTTATTTCCAATATTGACACAGCAATATCAAAGCAATGCTAGATGCTAGCAGCTCTGACAAAACAGCAGTTTTTGATACCGTGGGGATGAAAATGGGCTCCCACATCTGCTTCATCACATCTGTTCTCATTAACAAGAACACACTAAACAACCTAAGAAACAAAAGTTGCAGAATGAGCAGTGATGCTGGTGATTCCATAGCCACATTTCCATGCTTTAAGCACAACAACGCTTCTTTCTAAAATGTTTTCATTTAAACTTGGCATCCAGAGGAGAGTCCAGGTTTTTGTTGGCAGGGATGCAGTGCCACCTTGGGTGTGCTGAACAGTGGGCAACTGTATAGTGTACAGTATAACCTGGAAAGTATTCAGTGGCTTCATTGGTTTGTATCAGCCCGTGGCCAAGACTTGGTTTACAACACATCTCATATGGTTTTCCTAATGATTTTCTTGCTTACTTCACAGACTTGGCCTGTGAACAAAGGTTTGCAAGGCCTCAAAGCTCTTTCAGAGGTTTGACAGACAGCATGGCTCAGCCATGTGTCAGAGTACATTTGCACCCCTCAATGGGTGAAGCAGCAAGGGTGTTTCTACTTGTTTAGACTTTAACACTTGCTCTGACCTCATTCTATAGCTGGTTGGCCATGGCCTGAATTGGAAAAAGAAAAAGATTGAACAATGAGAAAGGGCAGTAAGTAACAGAAGAGCACGGAAAACCTGAAGCATGTGAGTGAATTTCAGCTGTCTGAACAGTTTAGTAAAGTGCTTACAGTAGCAGAAAGCACTTCGGACTTTGTTTGCGTATACTGTTGCACAAAGTACGTGTACTACTACACTTGTGTGCTGCTGTAATGTATATATTAGAAGCTGCACCCACATCACACTCCATTCCTCCTTCTCCTTTGAGGCTAAATGAAGTGTGACAGGACATTGAAGTAGGACCAGAACTCTGTGTCTTCCCCTTGGGGAGATGGAGATGAAGGGGACTGGAGAGGATGAATGGAATGTGTGTGGGACATGGCCATGTGATGGCATGTGACAGCAGCCAGGGTGTGCGGTTGTGACTAAACATGACCTCTTTTAAGACTCTTTTAAGGATGGAGAAGCATCCTAAATGCAAAAGAGTGAGTGAGGCTACAGAGAGAAAACCTCGCAGGTGTTTTTTGTGGGTGTTTTTCTTATTCCAAGAAGACTGTAAGAATACAGGGTGCCTTCTGCTATTTCAGATTGTGAGTGTAATTCATAATGTGTGTGGAAAATAAAACTGGTGACATATTCAGACATCCCTTTCATTTTTGTCTTGGTACACAATATGTAGCCACTACTGATTTTTTTTTTGCTGATAATGAGTGTGTTTGTTTCCATAATAGCTAATGGCAGTAGCTGTCACCACATTACCTATTCCCCCAATTTTATTTTACTGTTGTTGTTGTAAACTGTATGTAATGCCCTGTGAAAGTCCCAGACTGCTCTTCCATGTGACTAGAGGGCTCACAAATCCACAAACCTTTTCCTGACTTTAAAAGACCTATGTTCCTCTCTTCTGTCTCTTACTAAAAACCAAGCCACAGCATTTTTTTCATGGTTGTGTCAAACCTACCCTCAAATCTTTACATAATAAAAAGTGAAATTTAAAAAAAGACGGCAGCCTTTTAAATTAAATCAAGTTAAGAAGCATCTGTAAGGTAGAGATACAGGTCAGCAGAATGAAAGAAATAATTCATTATTGTACTGTTTTAACCCCAGCTAAACCTAATTAATGTTCCTGCCATCGGTGATGATGGAGTGACAGAGAGGGAGACAGAGAGAGAGAAAGACTGGATGATCTCACTGAGATCAGTGTTGAGACGTCATGTCTTGCTTCAGCTGAAGAGTAATGAAGCTTTGTGGCCAAAAGCACCAAACTCAATTAGCCGTGTTAATGGCTGTTTGGTTGCACAAAGCGTGTTAGCCCTAATATATTTACATAGCCCTTGTCATGGCCTTTGACCCAGCGTTTATGTCTTTAGCTTTTCAAGTTCTGTTTATTATTAAATATCTTCTATTTGATTCTTAGTGTGGTTATTGTTAATATGTCCACTTTATGTTTGCTCAGTGTTTTCAGTCTCATATAATAAATTTGCTCAGCGTTCCTGTTTTCTCCTTCTGTCATGCCGTTATGTTTAGTTTAGTTCTGTTTCCTTGTTTAAATATTACTGCTTGCTTCCTGTTCTGGTGCCAAAATAAAACAGTTTTTTTTTTCAGGTAAAGGCAAATGTTTTGGGAATCTGGCATCCATTATTTATGCCAATAATCAATTACTTCAATTCTATGCAAAAAAATTCACATAAATTAAAAGGATTTCAAATTGTGTAAAAGCAGCAAGTAGGAATAGCTGTATTTGCATTGCCATAAACACTATTTAAACTTCCAGTGTTACTGCTGTTACTACACTCACATACTGGTACAGATAGTACCACATGTGGCAGGGATCCATGTTTACTGTCTTCATCTCATAATTCAGTCAAATCTGGACAAAATCCTCCATTACTGAAATCCATCCTTGGTGCCAATAGTATATATAATCCACTGCTTAACATTAATAAATCCAATTAGAAATTCTAGAAGAAAGCACTTCTTATGAGCAGAAATAGCCTTGTGATACATCCATGACATTCATTTTCTTAATTGTTTATCCAGTTCAGAATCATGGATCTTTCTGAAGAGAGATCTCAGGTGAAACAGGGTTCACTGATGGGCAGTTATTTGTTGGGGGTTCAGGGGGAAAGAGATGACAGGAAAAGGAGCATAGAGACATGAAACTCGGTATAGTATAGTGGCATTTGCACACAAGGGTGTTTGAAGGTTTGCATAATGAGAAAACTCCTACTATCCTATATCTAGTAACAGAACTAATGGACTGCCCAGACTAAACTGATCCATTCCTAACTATACAGCTAGGCAAACTTCAAAGCTTAATCTTGCAAGTAGAGGGGGTGTCTATCTCCTGAAACCAAATGGGAACTGATTACACAAGAGAAGCACTCATTCTGCTTTTGAAAGGATCATACTTCTGAGGTAGTATGGTAAAATAGGCCTTCAAGATGGGACCTTAACATTTGGGACTTAACGGGGATAAGGAGGAGAAGCTAATATGGGAGAAATATGATCTCTCTACCTAGTTTCTGTCTTTCTGTGGGATTTTGGATCAACTGAAATCTTTTCAGGGAGAAAATTTGAATAATCAGTCTAGAAATAACAGATATATATTTTTTTAGATGATCTGGTACCTGCTGCACATTTACTTCTTTGAATATTGGCTTTACCTTATTGTATAGTGCGTTTATACTGGTAGCACATTTTCCACCACACAGCAAACAGCAAGTGAGTTGTTGCACCAGCATCACTCTTCTCATAGGGATTTGCTACCAGTGTTGTGGAGCTGTACTTGGTTTGCAGCTGCTCCTTCACAATGTGAAGTAGGGCTTCTTAGTGGCTGACATCTCCTCAGCAGAAAATATTGTTGATACAACCATGAGAGAAAATGTGTGGACTAATAACTGTAGACAATGCTGCCTGCCTTTTTTAAATACAGCAGTGCGGTTGTGTTTAGCTTAATTTAACGATTAAAACCATCAGCAGAGATTATTAAAACTGGAGCAGTCGGACTACATAAAAAGTGCAGGGAGGCTTGTAGGCGGGAGCTCAAAGCAGCAACTCCACCCCAAGTCACTTCTGCACACACTCTGGCTCCAAAAATGCAAGACTGCAGCCCCCACAAGTGGAAAAATTTGGCTTCATTTCTATACAGCGGGATTATACAGTCACTGGTGTGAACATTTCTAATCTTGCTTGCTGATTTTAACAAGCAAACACGCTGTAGACTTGTAAACTTGTTTGAATCAGTAACTAAATACCATCACACCTGAATGTCTGTTAATCTGAACATTATTATAATTTTTCACTAAAACTGTGGCCAAGAGCCAAGTAACAGTTGAATTATATTCCACAGATGTCGCATGTAGTCCAGTCAGTGTGGAATCATTTCCTGTCAGATAGTTAAGACTACACACGTATGGAATGTAGGGAAAAAAACTGCATTTTAAATGTGGCTATATGGTTGCTACTTGTATCACTATTGTAATAATAGTGAAATATAACCCCTGTGCAGTGTTGGGAAGGTTACTTTTAAAATGTATTCCATTACAGAATACATGCCCCAAAATGTATTCTGTAACGTATTCCGTTACGTTACTCAATGAGAGTAACGTATTCTGAATACTTTGGATTACTTAATATATTATCATGCTGTTTACAACTACGTGAATGTACTATTGCTGTGATTTATTACTGTTTCTGAAGGTCCGCGGCTCCGAACCGTAGTAAAGGGACCTCTGGCTAATACGGTGGGTTCTGTGTCGGGCTTGTAGCCGAAAACTAGCTTTACTTTGTTGTCTGGGTCAACTTTGCTTGCGAGAGACAGAGAGAGGCGTTGAAAGGCTGCTCCAACAGAACTTATTGTTTCGGAGGAAAACACGAACACGGTGTACAGTCAAGTCTTAATAGCTTACTTACAACTGGGCTCGTCAGGCTCTCTTCTTGGCTGCAGTGGTTATTATTATATTTACATGCTTCCAGCTCCTGTTTTTGCTCGATGACAGCTCGTACTTTTCCTTTTTCTCCCTCCCTCGCTCACAGACACATAACGTGTATGGCAGTCCATTCTCCCTGCAGCACGGACTACACTGCCTATGATGCTACATTCTTTAGAGCTATACCGGTAGCATTCTGCCTATTAGCTTAGCACAACAACAACAACAAGGCGCTCTCTCACCCAGGAAACACAGAGAGAGAGAGCGTCACCCTGTAACCATGGCAACCGTAACGCTGCCGCCTGGAACTACAGAACGTAGCTGTCAAACAAAACCCAAACAGTCCTGACCTGCGACAATGTGAAACAGGGAAGTACCGCCGTGTAATCCATTAATTTCAACAAAGTAACTGTATTCTAAATACCACCTTTTTAAACGGTAACTGTAACAGAATACAGTTACTCATATTTTGTATTTTAAATACGTAACGGCGGTACATGTATTCCATTACTCCCCAACACTGCCCCTGTGTTACATCTATAGCTTCACTGATATCTTTGCTTCTGTTCCATCTCTAGTAATGCATGCTAAATGTAATTAGCATACTCCCATATTGGTTTGCGGGACTTGCATCAAATGCTTGGCAAAAACCTTGTGACCAGTTTGGAGAAAGTCTGGGTTTAGACGCTTACAGTTAACTCTGATTATTTTTCAGTTCAGGCAAGATTTGCTTCGTTTTAAACTGCTTTTTCTCAGCCAACTGTTTATGTTGATAAGCTATTTCTATTCAGTTTTGTAATTTCCATAATATATCCCTCTGGGTTTGACTGGTGGTACGGTAATAACCCTGTTCATTTCCAGGGGAGTAAACACTGGCCTATGAAATAACATTAACGGTACCTAATGACAAGGTGGAAAAATGTCGCAGTAAAGGCCTGCAGCCTCCTCAAGAATCAGCAAAACTGTAAACATGCTTAATAACATCCAAGTTACAAATTGCTGCCATTTCTGTAAGCTCATTTTCACATGAAGGTTTACGCAAATTATTCAGGATAAACTGTGCTTGAACCCCAGTAGCAGGGAACAGGGAAAACACTATGTATAATAATGTACATGGATTAATAATATATCTCCTTCATGTAATTAGAGTAGCTCCAAGAATACATTTGCTCGAATTAGGCCCTGAAAGTATTTCCACTGTGTTTAATGTTGCATTCAATACGAGTTCCACAATGCACCGCTAACCCAGATCAACTTTAACTGTCATTAAAAAAACAATCTCAGGCAACAGTCAATCGTTAATAGCTTAATTTGTTAATGATCGGGGGTTTTAGGCTGATGACTTCAGTGTTGGATACAAGATGTGCTTACTTGTATAAAGCGAAGCAAAGGAGTGGAACAAAAGAGCTGATAATGGGCGTGTATGACACAGCAAAAACAACTGCCAAAAAGCAACACGAAGCACGCGGCAGAATGGGACGAGAGAGAGGGATGGGGATTATGATAATACTGAAGTGACATCTGTTCAGCTGTGCCAAGCAGCTGTATCAGCTGAAAGGGAAGAAGCCCGAGCCAGGACGGGAGCCTCTGTTGATCCCACCATGACAGCAAAGGTAGCCAGGGTAGACACAAAGAACACACAGCTGCACACAAATATAGGCTGAAAGGTTCAGTATTAAAATATACGGCCCAAAAAGCTGTGCTTTTGAATCCATCCCTCATAAAATGATAATTTTTTGTTACATTTTGTTGACCAAATTACATTATGTACATCCGTAAAAACATTTTAGTATAAAAGATCTTGATATGTTAAGTGTTTCTCAATGTTTTTAAAGAGTATTTATTTTTGTGCCCAGTAACATTTGATAAGATAACATTAGCAATGTCATTCTCTCAGAAAGTAAGGTTAGCTTAAGGTTAGCACTCGGCTGAATTGCCATAAAGTAACTTTATGCAGGGGTCAGTGCTTCATACATTGCTCATCTACAGACAGTGTTGGGGAGTAACCGCCGTTACGTATTTAAAATACAAAATATGAGTAACTGTATTCCGTTACAGTTACCGTTTAAAAAGGTGGTATTTAGATTACAGTTACTTTGTTGAAATAAATGGATTACACGGCGGTACTTCCCTGTTTCATATTGTGGCGGGTCAGGACTGTTTGGGTTTTGTTTGACAGCTACATTCTGTTGTTCCAGGCGGCAGCGTTACGGTTGCCATGGTTACAGGGTGATGCTCTCTCTCTCTCTGTGTTTCCTGGGTGAGAGAGGCCTTTTTGTTGTTGTTGTGCTAAGCTAATAGGCAGAATGCTACCGGTATAGCTCTAAAGAATGTAGCATCATAGGCAGTGTAGTCCATGCTGCAGGGAGAATGGACTGCCATACTCGTTATGTGTCTGTGAACGAGGGAGGGAGAAAAAGGAAAAGTATGAGCTGTCATCGAGCAGAAACAGGAGCTGGAAGCATATAAATATAATAATAACCACTGCAGCCAAGAAGAGTGCCTGACGAGCCCAGTTGTAAGTAAGCTATTAAGACTCGACTGTACACCGTGTTTGTGTTTTCCTCCAAAACAATAAGTTCTGTTGGAGCAGCCTTTCAACGCCTCTCTCTGTCTCTTGCTAGCAGAGTTGACCTAGACAACAAAGTAAATCTAGTTTTTGGCTATGAGCCCGACACAGAACCCGACGTATTAGCCAGAGGTCCCTTTATTACGGTTCGGAGCCGCGGACCTTCAGTAACAGTAATAAATCACAGCAATAGTACATTCATGTAGTTGTAAACAGCATGATAATATATTAAGTAATCCAAAGTATTCAGAATACGTTACTCTCATTGAGTAACGTAACGGAATACGTTACAGAATACATTTTGGGGCATGTATTCTGTAATGGAATACATTTTAAAAGTAACCTTCCCAACACTGTCTACAGAGAGTACAAAACGCTGCAGCTCGTCTTTTAACTGGCACTCGAAAGTTTGAGCACATTTCCCCTATTTTAGCTTCACTTCACTGGCTGCCCATTCCTTTTAAGATTCATTTTAAAATTCTTTAATTTGCTTTTAAAGCCCTCCATGGCCTAGCCCCATCTTATCTCTCTGAGCCGCCTACCTGCTCTCTCAGGTCTGCTAATCAGCTGTTCCTGAATGTACCCAGGACTGAGCGTAAACATAGAAGAGAAACTGTGGAACGATCTGTTTTTAGAGATTTGACAGGCCTCTTCGCTGACTTTTTCACTGTGGCCTTTGACACCTTGTGAGATGTTGGTTTTAGTTTTAGTCTTATTTTAGTTGTTTTAGTTGATTCTATGCTGTTTTATCTTGTTTTTTTTTATTTAGGGCTGTTTTAATTTTTAATTTTTATGTATTATGTGTTTTATTGTTCGCAGTTTTTCTTTATTCTATTGTTTTTAACTTATTTACTGTACAGCACTTTGGTCCTGTGCTGGGTATTTTAAAGTGCTTTATAAATAAAGTTGGATTGGATAAGAAGAGTGAGTTAAACTAACTTATTACTTATTATAAGTAACATGAAGTTAATGTCAAAAACGTTATTAAAAGAGCGCTAGTTTAATTTAAATTAAATACAACCTTAGTTTACATTAAATAAACTCAGAAAACGTTGCTATTATTAAACGAGATTTTGAGCATTTTTATCCAGTGACTTTATTATTTATTAAGATCTGGTTTTGGAGACGTGACTTTCCTTAAACTGTATAGTTACAGGACAGGAACTGGTTGTATTGATGTTTAAACAACACCCCTGGACATTAATACCAATGGGAAGTCATTAACCACTAGATTATTCCCACTCATACCGAGAAAACTCTCAACTCAAGGCTTCATGAGGAAACATCACAAACATATTGGTCCTTCTTTCAGATGGAACACCACCAGTTTCTCTTTCTGCAATACTCTCCATGAAAGAGAAAAATCACAGTTCATCGCTATTTCTATGTTCAAAGGTGCATGTCAGGTGAATATGATGGTAATGTACTGTCAATATTAAAGGAACACTTTACCCCATGTTTGTGATTATTTGGTCCACTTCGTGTTAGTCAGACAGATTGTTATTCATTTATTTTATATGGATTTCTGAGGCTTCCAGTGTTTGCAGCACTTATTATAATGTAGAAGCTGCTAATAGAAAATGGATTTCTCATTTTGTGCCCTATCTGGCAATCTATCTGAACAATGCTCGCTTCACACCAATATTGTGGGATAAACTGTGTTTGCTACATCATTTGCTCTTTTGGTTCTGAAAAGTCTGATTCAAACCCTAATAAAATGCAGTTTGGCAAGAAGAAGCTGCAGTTGTGGGCATGTAACAGCTGCAGAAGGGAACAAAGTGAAGTCTGGAGAACTGGTGTGAGGGGGAAAAAACACAAATAATTTCTCCTACTTGTAGCTGTTAAGTGCTTTTGTATTTTAGCAGTTTGAGCAGATTTTGCAAAACTCCGTCTTCTTCTGTATTGATTTCTAAATGTTCTATAATTAATGCTGTTCGTTTACAAAATAAAAAGAAAAATTTTAAAATATTTGGAAGAATTTGCTTGCAATAACAAATCCAAGAAACAAAATCCCAATCTAGTCTTGCTATAAATCAGTTTATTTTATTTTATTTTTATTATTTTTATTTTTAGATTTATTTATGTTAGATTGCATCTATGTTCCTATCATATACATTCGAACACACTCTAATGTACTTATTTACAGTACCAATCAGAACAATGGGCAAACACCATGTGACCAGAGTGACACTATTTTCAGTTGATAGAGCTAAATAGGTGAATAATATTAAAGTCTTTGCCATATGAGTTTGACAAACTGTCTGGCATAGAAAAGCTGTAATCGTGTTTCAGAATCCATATTTTAAAGGCTATGTTTGACCGTTGTGTAATACTGCAGGCACTGGAATCAGATGGGATATTTTAGCAGCACAACTTTCAAACTCTCTTGCACTGCGCAGCTGCTGGACATTTACTCAAAGGATACCGAAAGGGCATGAGACACAAACACCTACTTGTGTCGCTGCAGTCTGAATCTAAATACAGAAATGAAGAAAGGACCTTTTCCATGCTGGATCAGATTAGAGAAAACAGAAGACATAAAAGATGTTAATACTTATTTGGTAGTTAGTAAGGATGGTAATTGATAAAAAAAAAAAAACTAATACCTAAACAGTATTAGCAGCATAAAGCAGTTGTTTCTGTCCAGGAGTCTGTGCTGCACTTCATCTCATCCTTTTGTACAGTAAAAAAAATAAAAGTAATCCATATCTATGCTACAGACTGTGCCACTATTTTCCTTTTCCTGCACACAAACTGAAATCAGCTGTGGTGGAAGCAATGGGCGAGCAGACTAACGGTTCCAAGGAGTTGAACTACTGGGAATTTAGGAATTTTCTACAAGAACCGGTTCTCTATTCCCATCCTTAGTAGTTAGTAAAAGCCTGAGAACATGTCCACCTTCTTGTTTCTTTGCTTGCCTTAGAGATTGACAGTACACAGCTAGGTGAGGCCAGTTGGTTTTACCTTTCAGGACAGGGGCTGACTACCTAGAGACAAGTTAAGCTAGGTTCTTGGTCCCAATCACATCGTCCCCAGTAACCTGCTCAAATTGTTGAACAGATTTTAGGGCCAGAAAGCTCATCTCAGTCCCTCAGCTTCATCCCTTACTGTCACCATTAGAGCCCTCAGACAACCAATGACAGTGTCCTATTTTATTTCTAATGCCTCTTTAGCTTTTTTCCCCTGTGCTTCCCATTGTGAGTCTGTTCCCTTTCTCTTCATCTTGTTGTTCTCTGACTCTAAACCTTGTCTTTTCTTGCTTCATGTGATGCCCTTTTTCCTACTTACCCATTCTCAACAGTTTTCCCTTTTCAGCTCTTTCCTTTGTCTTTTGGTTTTGTGCCATTTTCTTTTATCTTCCCTTCACCCACTATATCTTATACCTCTCTTATCGTTTCTTCTCCCACCCCCGCTACTTTCTGTCTCAGTCCCAAAGGCCTTGGGCTCCCAACAGTGGATTATCACACATCTAAGGAACTGGGCTCACTCTGTGCTGTTAGCTCCAATTAGTTGTGGGATAGCACAGTCAGTCAGTCTTTTAGGTTCTTAACTGGCAACATTATTTTCACAATTCCATGTGCAGAAATATTTATTTGAATGGACAAATAATTGTTGTTTGGGAATACATTTTTAAAATGTGTCTTGATGATACCCTCTTGAGATTGCAGTGGAATTACAGTAATATGTGTTACCAAAGATAGCCACTATTGTGCGTACACCCCATAATTTAAGAGAATTGAGGCAGGATGCGCACGTGCATTTGTGTGAACATCGCCAACCCTAAACTGTTCCAGTCTCTTCCTTGGATAACAGGCTGCCAATTCGATCAGAGCCCAATTATAGCAATTGTTCAAATATGGAAGAGGAGGAGGCTTAAAAAGAGGAAGAAAACTGCAGAGACTAGAGCAAGACTAGAGATCAAAAAGGGAAGATGGAAACCACAAAAAATAGACATCAAAGAGGAGAAGAAAATGCCAAATGATGGGTGAACAGGTAGAAAGAGAAAGTAAAGTGATGAAAAGATTTTGATTCCAAAAGATATATACAAATGACTCTCAGATCCAACATCAAGCAAGTCAAGGACAAGTTTGACTGAGTTTGCTATTATTTTACAGAGTCAAAACCCTAACCTTTGTTAGTAAGATTCAGGAAACATGGTCTCTGAAAGAAAAGAAAACTGAGAGCAACTAGTAGTTTTGACAAAGTGTCACTTTGAGTGCATTTTGAAACTCTATAGATGGTGAATTAAAAAAAAACAAAAGTACTGCAGCTGCTTCCTGTGTTGTACAAGTATTAGCAAATGCATCTGTATAATTCCACAACTAAAAATCAAGTGACAAAGTAAATGCCATGCCCTTTCCATTCTGCAGTGTCCAGAATATTTCTGTTAAACTGGAGCTCTCTGTAAAGTTTTCTTCTCTGCTTCAGTAGATGCTTTTCTTAAAATGCCTTTTTCACATTTTAATAGTAGAGGTGGTCCATTATTGTGATTTCTGAAACATGACCAATAAGTATAAAGGAGTTGAAGAACAAGAGACAATTTCACAAACCTCTTTAACCATTCAAAACATTTCACATAGCGTATGTAGAGGAGACGAGAATAACAACATCAAATTAGTTCCACGACTGTCTCCCGCGGTTCATCTGGCCTCCAGATGCGCTCCCACTCCACCTGAGTGGGCCAAGTTGTTAGAGTAAAATCAGCAAAAGTCTTTTGTGTGGACAGAGCACAAGAAAAGCAGAAGCAAAGGTCCATGTAATTGCCCTCCCCTCTTCTCCTCCACCTGAGCCGATTAATGAATGGAGGCAATCTCAAACTACTTTTAAAATGGTAACGAGTGAGGGGGGCTCTGGCTGGCCTCAGATAAAAAGTGTCTAAGGTCTAAGTCAAAAACAGTTTCTGCCTGATGTACCCACTCCTATTAGTTCTGCTGAATATCAAGGAAGGGGCTAATGGGCAAGTATTTGGATGAATGAAGCACTTTATCCTATAGAAGAGCATGTTGGAGAGGATATGGTAAAGCCAATGAAATGTCCTATTTAAATTTTGACCCGAGTGTAAAAGTAGGTTGTCAAACTGACTTTCACTTATAGGGTATTTTCCCCGAAAATACCAACAGAATAATAGAAGTATCCAGGGTTATAAGGACACTTGCATTCTTTGTCTCTGTTATTATGGCACAGAGGCTGGCAACACTTTGCCAGTATATAGACAGTGTTGGGAAGGTTACTTTTAAAATGTATTCCATTACAGAATACAGATTACATGCCCCAAAATGTATTCTGTAACGTATTCCGTTACATTACTCAATGAGAGTAACGTATTCTGAATACTTTGGGTTACTTAATATATTATCATGCTGTTTACAACTACATGAATGTACTATTGCTGTGATTTATTACTGTTACTGAAGGTTTGCGGCTCCGAACCGTAGTAAAGGGACCTCTGGCTAATACGACGGGTTTTGTGTCGGGCTCGTAGCCTAAAAATAGCTTTACTTTGTTGTGTGGGTCAAGTTTGAGACAGAGAGAGGCGTTGAAAGGCTGCTCCAACGGAACTTATTGTTTTTGGAGGAAAACACGAACACAGCGTACAGTCGAGTCTTAATAGCTTACTTACAACTGGGCTCGTCAGGCGCTCTTCTTGGCTGCAGTGGTTATTATTATATTTACATGCTTCCAGCTCCCGTTTTTGCTCGATGACAGCTCGTACTTTTCCTTTTTCTCCCTCCTCGCGCTCACAGACACATAACGTGTATGGCAGTCCATTCTCCCTGCAGCACGGACTACACTGCCTATGATGCTACATTCTTTAGAGCTATACCGGTAGCATTCTGCCTGTTAGCTTAGCACAACAACAACGACAACAAAAAGGCCTCTCTCACCCAGGAAACACGCAGAGAGAGAGAGCGTCACCCTGTAACCATGGCAACCGTAACGCTGCCGCCTGGAACATAAGAACATCACAGCTGTCAAACAAAACCCAAACAGTCCTGACCCGCGACAATATGAAACAGGGAAGTACCGCCGTGTAATCCATTTATTTCAACAAAGTAACTGTATTCTAAATACCACCTTTTTAAACGGTAACTGTAACGGAATACAGTTACTCATATTTTGTATTTTAAATACGTAACGGCGGTACATGTATTCTGTTACTCCCCAACACTGTATATAGAAGTGCATCTCAGAACATCTGAGTGATTAGCTAGATGACAGTCTACTACAAAGGCCTGAGTCTGTGAATTTATTTCCCAAATTTCTTTGGGAAATGCCAGGATATTTTTGTTAAGCTACAATGTTATTTTGTTACAATGTTACAGAACAGCAATGTTATGTGTCAACTGCCACAGTAGAATTAATCTCTTGTTAATATACAAGTCTAAGCTTATTAAGTCACAGTCTAGCTGGCATATGTCCTGTACTGGATAAATTAAGGATTAGGATTTGGCCTAAGATTAGGGTTTTATTTGACAGGGTATTATAATGAGCTAGTCCAGTCCTGATTGACCTGTGCTTGAACACTGGGTCCAGATGCTTTGGAAGACTTTTTTTTTTCTAGAATAGTGGGGAATCATTTCATTTCTCTAACATTCGCCATGAATGTTATTCAGAATCATCCAAGAATTAGGAAAATGTAAAGTGTGCAACTATAATTTCCTGCATCCCTGTAACTCTGTCATAATGATTAGGTCATCCTGTTTGATTCTCCACTTTACTAATAACCTCAATGAAATTTAAGTGAAGTTAACATATTATGCATCTGTGTATGTGTGTGTGTGTGTGTGTGTGGGGGGGGGGGGGGGGTATTTTAAAATATGAGTTCCTCCCTTTTATTCCAGACTGTGATGAATTGTTTATGCGTGTGGTCCCTTTCTGGAAAATGTGAAGCGCCCCAAAGGGATGAGGTGGGGAGGGGGGTGTCGCACACTTAGAGGGAGCACTTGTATTTCACTGTTTTCACTTTAAAAATGAATGAGTGCATTCTTTCTCCTGAGCTCCAGAGTCTGTCTTTCTTTATTTCCCTTCAGTCCTTTTTTGCCTTAAACATTTTCTCCCACTTTGTCCTCAATAGCTGATTGATAACACTCTACTGTCACATAGTGATGGGAATGTCGCATGGACAAACAGCAGCTGTCAAGCTGGAGTTCACGGTCAGCTCGGCTATGAGCTTGACTCTCAATGGGGGCTCTTGTAGCTCTTGTTTTGCATGGAGTCATCCCGGGGTCTTGACCACCCTGTTGACTTTTTTCCAATAAAGGCTATTATCTCATTGTCTGCTAGCTTACAAACAAAAAACCACACAAACTGTCTGTAGTGGATCACTGTAGTTCTGGTATTACAAAATGGTTACAAGAGTGGAATGCTTCTTTCAGTAGGTTGCAGAGGTCATCCCAAACTTCCTTGGAATTAATTATGGAATTAAGCCGAGGATGCAGAGGCACGTTTCTGTCATTACTCATGAAGAAAATAGGCTCCCAGCTCATTTTAGCTTGACGTGTTTTATAGTACTTGTTGATTCTTACAATGATTCTGTGATTTATTTGAATAGAATTACAACTGGCAGGCATTGTGCTGTATTTTCTCAAAAGACGAGGATTTTTTTTCATACTGCTCTGGTTGGATTCGTAGCCCTTGCCAATTTTGCCCTTTAGTCCAATGCACTGTTTCTGCCAAGTGTAGTCATAGTCAACATACTGCTCCATACACTAGAGGCAATACAAGCATCTGGCTCCTGTGTTGTTCTGCAGTTTTGTCAATGTGGCTAGCTACGCTACTGCCAAATAAACGCTCTCCCTGCCTCCTGCCAGTAGTGATTTATAGCCAAATACATCCTTGCCCTGTCCACTTCATCCCCAAAGAAAAATCATTTTCCAATTGAACAGAATGTGGGCCTTGAGGACTGACAATACACGGGGATCAAGAAACGGAATATTTTGTTGGCACGGCCATGTGGATGAATGATGAAAACCTAAGACTAACAGATCTGATGTAAAGATTTTTCTTTTCACTTCTCCTTTTCATGCACATGACAGCGGATGGAATTGATGTGTGCCACACTTAGAAAGCTATAATTATAGATGTATAATGTAGACAGGGCTTACTCAGAAGCCGCAGGCAAAATGTATTTTGTGTGTGAGCAAGGATCCAAAAGGCTGTAGAGGTATGCATTTTCATCAGGATCTGCCTTTCCAACTTAGCTCTGGGAGATGATGTCTGTTCTACATGTATTGACAGAATACGCTGCAACGCTCGGCTGAACCACAAAACCAATTCGTGTGCTTTTATGTATTGTTAAGCTGTTCTGCTGTATCTCCAGTATTTCATATCAATATAGTGATAGTGACATGATAAGAGACGATATAAAATAAAGCAGAGGTAAAAGTACCTTTTTGTATGGTGCCCACAAACGTGACTGCTGCATCTTAGGATGTGTATCCATGACAACTTAGATTCTGGGCCGAGCTTTCAGCTTGATTCTCAACAATCTAATGAACAACATAAAAAAGTTAATAGATATTACAATAAAAACAAAGGCTTGAGCCGGAGGCTTGAACGTGAATGATTTAAAAAAAAAGCAAGAATGGCTTGGGGAGCAAAAGTACTAAGTGTACTGCACGATAGATCTAATTCTTGTGTCAAGGGACTGTCTGCCTGCATAGTAAGAGTGTGAAGCTTTGCACCAGTGTCTCATTAGGACAAGGACAGCTGTGCAGAGGCGGACAGCCTGTTTCCAGAGACACCGCTTGAGTCACAGTAGGCCAACGAGCAATTGGAGAACACTTGCTACATGCTGTGTGACTCAGAGGGCCACACGAATGCTCAGTCAGATATGGATGCTGATCCCTCGTCAGGAAAGAAAGTTTTTGTGAAAGTCAGAAAGCAGCTTGGGCGTTGACACCGAAGCTGCTACCAGGGTTGTTATCAGTCCCAGGAAGCAGCTTGCAGCTCAAGGAGATGTCCTCTGTTCCAGTTTTCTGGAATCCATCAACATCTTTGGAAGCCAAGCCCCACTGGGGTTGAGACTCCTGAGTTTGGGTTGCTTTGAGCCAAGCACCTCGAGATTCCACTGAGAGGCTTTGATGGCAGTCTGCATTGTGGAAATTGGTGTAGAACAGTCGAAGCTTCTGTTTCTCCCCAGCTGTGGAGCTCCACAGCTAAACCAACCAACGAAAAGTCTTTCAAGACACAGTTAAACACCTGCCATGCCTCAGAGGAAGGACTTTTAAAAATTTCAGAGTGTTTCTTTTTTATTAACCATAGCCTAAATGCTAGAGGTTCCTGACACAAGAGGGCATTATGAAAGCTCTGGGCATTACTTTATGCTAGAGGGTATTTTATGAGGCTAAATGTTCTGACGGGGATGAAAATATATTTGATAAAATGGTTGGCCTGCAGCCAGGCATCTTATTAAGTTAGCCAAGCAAGACAGTACTGCTTTCATCCTATCTGACTAAGAAATCAACCAGACGCTTGCCTCCTGTACTTGCTTCATTTTTTAGAGGCCACCCAGTCTTTTCAGTCATTGTTTTTTCAAAATTCAAGGACATGCAACCTGAAAATAAAACCCAAAATTATGTACGGTCACCACAGAAAATATGGTGATACAGACTGTGCTTTCTTTCTGCATTAAGATGTATCAGGAAAGTCTGTGTCGTACAGTTTGCAGCTTGATTCTCTGAGAGCAGCCACATTCACGAATTGCTGTTGGCAGCTGACTGTGGGTTGGACCCCTTGGCCAATCAAGTCCCCTCTGCCTAAGGACACACTTGGGATTTTCACTTGTTCCTCGAAATGTAAGCCAGCCTGTCAATCACAACTCCAGGCCCTCCTGTGATCCCTGACCCACTGGTACTCTTGCCATGGCAACACAAATCCCAGTAGACTTTGATGTCAAGAACAGGAGTTCTCAAAAATATGAAAGACAAGCATCTCTGATCCAGTGCAGACACACACGGATTATGCCCTGGATCAAAATGTCTTGGTCATATGAGTAATATATTAAATTATATTATATATATATATTAATCTTTTATTTTATTTTATGAGAAATATCAGAGCCATAGTATAACTGTCCCCTAAGCCCAAAATAAATCTATATTCAACTTAAAATAAACATTTCATCTTCAAATCATCCCTCCCAAAAATCTGCTTAAGCTAATTCATACTTGCACGAAGGAGGGGAGGAGAAAAGCTTTGTATTTGCTCTCTTTGGAAGCAAAGTGGCAAGCAATGCTATTATTTGTTCAGGGTAATAGTTTCTCCAAGCAGCTTCAAGCAGAACTCAGCATAAAAATCAGCAGCAGTGCAGATGGAGTTCCCCTGCGGTTGCATATGCTTGAAATTAGGAATATGAGAGATTAGTTTCAATAGTGGCCACTCATTTATCACATTTATGCAGTTGTATTGACTGACCAGTGGTGCTTTCAAATATAAGTATGGATTAAAAACATTCCCCCAAAGAGTGTTTGATCCTCAATACAAAAGTGACAAAAAACAAGGGAAAAAATTACACATGATATAATTTGGGATGGGAATTATTACGAATTTAGCAGTTCCAATACTGATGTCATTTATGGATTTGATTCCTTATCAATTCTCATTGGGTTCTCACTTTAAGTCACCACCACTAAGCAGCATATCAAAGGCATTAGATTCAGGTAACCCTGAATCCTCCCTTAGTTATGCTGCAATAGGTGTAGGCTGCTGGAGCATTCCCATGATGCACTGAGTATTTTTTTCAGTTACCTTTCTCACTCACTCTGTGTTAATAGACCTCTCTGCATTGAATCACACTTGTTATTAATCTCTCGCTCCCTTCCACAGCATGTCTTTTGTTCCGTCTTCCTTCTCTCACCCCAACCAGTCGCGGCAGATGGCCCCGCCCCTCCATGAGCCTGGTTCTGCTAAAAGTTTCTTCCTGTTAAAAGGAAGTTTTTCCTTCCCACTGTCACCAAAGTGCTTGCTCATATGGAGTAATGTGATTGTTGTTTTTTTCTATGTATTATTGTGAGGTCACCTTGAGGTGACTGTTGTTGTGGTTTGGTGCTGTGTAAATAGAATAGAATTGAATTGAATTATATTTATGCAAATGAACTGCATGCTGTGTGGTTAAATATTTGTATGTTGAAGGTTGGGGCGAGGGTGGTTTAGAGGGCTGGTTAGTTCATCTTGTAACCGGACGGTCGCCGGTTCAATCCCCGGCTCTGTCTGTCTTGGTCATTGTGTCCTTGGGCAAGACACTTCACCTACCACCTACTGATGTTGGCCAAAGGGGCCGCTGGCGCGATATGGCAGCCTCACTTCTGTCAGTCTGCCCCAGGGCAGCTGTGGCTGCAACTGTAGCTGCCTCCACCAGTGTGTGAATGTGAGAGTGAATGAATAGTGCAATTGTAAAGCACTTTGAGGGTCTCGAAAAGTGCTATATAAATGCAGTCCATTACTATTATTTCCGCTCTTTGCTGTTGGGATCATTACTCAAAATGTAAGTAATGTATTGCACAAATTACACAGAAAACGTTTCTTAATAATGATGCAATACATTACTCAATTACTCTCAGGAGAAAGTAATTTGTTTTACACTTTACTTTTGCATTTCTCCATAACATGATCATTGTCTCATAATTACCATTTAACAACACAAACCTAAAGGCTAAAATTCCTAGTTACCCTGCTAGTGTATTAAATGCATTATTCTTATTTTGTTCATGTAGAAGTTACCCGTTGGGTCAAAGATATTATGATGCCACTTGCCACAAACCTGCCACCTGCAGCCTGAAATACAACTGTGCCTCTCTCTCTCTCTCCACTCTCTCTCTGCCAAGTTATAAATGAGTGTGAGGAAAAGTAAACTGATGCGATTAGAGGCCTGGTTCTGCATTGCTTTGATGTAAAGAAAAAAAAAAAAAAAGTATGTCACTGGTGTCAGAATAATCCCACGTATAACCATGCAATCAAAACCATGTGTAACCGCAGTCTGCATGAAGGTATGGACATTAGCATTCAGGAAAGCACTGCTAAGGTCGGCCACACTGCTAGTTAATGCTAACTAATGTGATACGGGGTGTGGTTGCTGTTTGCAGTGTTATAGCTTGTGGAAAGTGATCTATATTGATTATAGATGAGTGTAATTAATAGTTTCAAATAGCTTTAACCTAATCTGTTTGATTATGCTCAGATCAGATTTTTTCCCCTTTAAACAGCTAGTTTATTAGTCACGACGAACATTATTAGTACAAAACAAACTAGAATCACTAAGTCCACCTTAGTGACTTGAAAAAGTGCAGATAAAGCCTCGCCTTGTCATCATGTTGAGGTTTTGGGCAGCTGCTTGTAAGTCTAATCTCAGCTACCTAAAACTTAGCTCTAATTTCACTAACTAAAAATTTCTCTAAATAACTGTCTAAATGTCTCTCTCTCCATCATGTCTTTTTGCAGGTCATCCTTATCCTAACCAAGTACTACCACGCTGACTCCACCAAGGTCCTCGAAAGCTCACTGTGGCGGTAAGCTGATCGTTTAGACACCATGTGCTCTTGCTGGATGTCTTTATGTCATGTCTGGCCCCACTGTCGTGCAGACCTTTCATCACCAAACCGCTTCCCTTGAACAGGAAGGTCAGCACTGGTCTAGTTATCTCTCCGCTGTGCCTCTTCAAGGAGACAAGGGTGAGACAAGGGTGAAACAGAGCACTAGGGCGGACAAAACATCAGCAGGCAGCTACAACTAAAGTGGTGGACCGGAGAGTGGCGCTGTGAGGCCAGAGCGGGCATCTGTTTGGGCAGATAGCATATCAGCATGGCACAGGGCAGGATGGCTGGCAGCAGCAGTGCCAGGGAAAGGGGTCAAGTCTGGCTGGCACTGCTTCCTCTATTTAGCAAAGCACTTGCTCACCAAAAACCCTTCTCACTTCTCTCACATTTGAACAGTGGAAAATAAAATCCATTCCACACCACTTGACAACAAGTACAGCTTGTTTGCCGACATATATTCCCATAGAATATTATCCTTCAACTAAATTTACTTCCTCTCCCACAACTTTCTGAGTGCTGAAATGGAACTGAGCCTGACCTTGTAGATAATGGGGTAGAGGGACTTAATTATATTCAAATTTCCTAATAAAAACTTAGAACACTGACAAAATATTACCTAAAATTAGACATCTAGAAGATATTCATATAGAGCAAAATGTGTCTGATGATTGTACTTAATTCATGCCATTCACCTCACCGAGGACTCCATGACTTCAAAGCTTCAGCCTCTCATTAGCTCTGACTGTTTGTCCCCCTGGAGGACTGATATGAATAATGTACATATTTTTTCCCTTCTCCTGTTGATGATTTAATTGTTGCACTGTATGAATAATGCTGGGGACTCTCTACTGGACAGCTCATTCAAGAAAGAAAAAATCCTCCAAATCACTGCCAGTTTAGATCCAGTTCACACTGAATTTAGAGAGAGGAGAAGCTGGCCTCCTGCCTGCTGCCATCACTGTCCAAAAACAGGAATTTCCATGAAATTAGCAGGATCCATACAGCTATCTGACCGTGTCTTGTTAGGCATTATCTGTGGGGTGTAACTCAAATCCTTTGTAGCTGTTAGTTTGGGATGGTGCATAGACAACCACATTTCTACGGCCTATAGGCTTTGAAGTCCCAAGGCTGTAGGATCAAATGAGAAAGATGGGGGAGGATGAATGGGTTTGCCGTCTTACCCTGTCAGATGGTGTTCATCTAGAAGCCAGGTTTCACACGGGGGTAACGTCAACAACAGTGAGAGGAGAAAAGAATTTCCAGGACAGATGAGTTAATGAACTGAGGTCGTATTATCGCCTGAGTAGGCTTTTCTTGTGACTATAAGCAAAATATACTGGTACCTAGTGGAACACTTTCACTTAATATTTATGACTGATCCAACAATCTTGGATACAAATTAGTCAGTATGATTCATGTGTACTCTTAAAAAAGGACCAAAGTTAGCATTAAGATTCTGTTGTATTTACTAGTAACAGTGATTAATTGTCCTATGATGGCCTTGAATGCTTGACCCCGACACTTCACACACTAACCATTTTCATTTAGAATAGAATAGAATAGAATAGAATAGAATAGAATAGAGTAAAATAGAGTAATCCTTTAATTGTCCCACAAGGGGGAAATTTGGTTGTAACAGCAGCCAAAAAGACAAATATACAAACAAACAGTACACAGGACACGGAACAGAAACATACACAAATTTTCTTACATATTTATATTAAGGACAATGGTTACTATAAACAGAGAGTACTGTACAGTTATTAAATTAAATAAAAATAATTACAGGTAAGAGGCAAACCAGGTTGTAGTGCGAATTGGTTAATTAACTAACTTATTGTTACAGCATTGATGTAAACATCTGTTTGTTGGGAGCAGTTCAGATTGTTCAGTCTGACAGCTGCAGGGAGGAAGGACCTGCGGAAACGCTCCTTCATGCATCTAGGATGCAGCAGTCTGTCACTGAAGGAGCTCTGCAGGACTAACTGTTTGACTGTCAGAAAAAGCAGTTTAACAAAATGACCTAAACTCAAGCGCTGCTTACTGACTTTTTGAGATGCTTTTAATTGGATTTGGGGGACAGCTGACAAAAATCAGGAATGACATCCACATTCAGTCCTGTTGCACAGAAAGGCAGACATTTTAATTATGGAGATGTCTGGTGTGATGGAACTTGAAGTCAAGTCTTTGATCCGCGAAAGTGGTTTGACAGTGGACACAAAGCTAGATTTGTGCCCATTGTATTCAACTTGCTACTGTTTTTGTTACTGTTTGATTAATTGTACTCACCAAAACTACTTGGTTAGGTGTATATCAGAGTGACAAGGCATTGTGTGACAGACCTGGGACTCTCCAGGTAACCAAAGCAATGTATAAGATGCCTGAATTACTATATTGCCTTAATATGTGCTTGCACAATGACAGCAAAGAGCCTTGAATCTTGAATTGAAAGCATATGTTCAAATGTTTCTGTGAGACTAGACTGGTACACTGAATGCTAAAGATCATCCGTGAGTAACCGTGACTTACCAAAACAAAGGCATAAACATGTCGTGATGTGGTTACCTTGGAGAAAACATGGGAAAGACCTCTAAGCCATTGGCTAACTGTACACATTGAGCTGCCTTGCAGTTTTTCTCTAAAAGTCAAGACTGTTTTCTTTTAATCAAACAGATAAACAAGTGGTAATCTTGTAGTTTAACAAAATTCTTATTTTTCTTTGTCTTATTCCTTATATTTATCTTTATATTTATTCTGGAAGACACTGGGGGATTTCTACATGTCTGTCTTTCATTTTGGTATGACTGGCTCAAGGACCCATGCTATAACATGGCTGATAAAACAGCTCCAAACATCTTGACTCATGAGAATGGCTCTTTGTGAAGGGAGAAGGGAAAAGTGGCAACAGACCTGAATCTTTTACTTGTGTTTCCACAAGTCCACATGTTAAAATAGAATATTTACTTGTACAAAGATTACTCAGATTCATCCGTGTAAGGCAACGTGAATACCTCTTGGCAACAGGTTGTCTTTCCCTGATTCATTGCATTTTCATTTTGTTTAGGCCTCGGCCAATAATTGCTTATGTATCAGCAGTATTGTCATAATATTTTTCCATTCTCCAGAGTTGCAGTCAGAGTTTTGTACTACTGTGGGTTAGGTGTTTTAGCTCTAAGCCACTGAGGTCTAAATGTGATGTCTGAACATGTGTTTTGAATGTCCACCTTCAAGCCTGTAGATAAAACCAGTTTTCTTTGTCTCCTGCTCGCTGCTCTAATCTCCCTCCAAGAAGCTTTGTTTGTCTTTGTAGTCTTGACACACTTTGACTTTTTGAAACCATGCTTGGTGTTACATACAAAAACTAGCTGAAACATTGCTGAAAGGGTAACATAATTTCCAAATCCTGCTCATTCTGGCTCTTTAAAAATACTTAAAGTAGCCAGTCAAACAAAAATATGTATTATTATCAGATTCCATCACCTTTAAAGCTACTTTTGGCTGCTGCTTAATTTGACAAAGGCTTGCCACAGCACATCAGTGTTGCGTGCTTGATTTGGCAGGGTTTTTTGGGTTGTTGTTTTTTTTTACACTGGATGTCCTTCCTGTTGTAACCCTAAAAGAATTTGTGTTTCTTCCCAGGACTCACCCATGGATCGTTGCTCATAAGGCAAATGTGGAAACCACAACACTATGGAGTCAGGCGCAAATCAAAACGTTTAGTGCGTTAATTTCAAGATATGAACATGAATTAAGTAGCTAGCTACTGGAAGCACCGATGACCCTATATAATGTAAAAAAAATTCTACTCCATCACTCAGCTTTTAATATTTTTCAGTCCTGGTCTCAAAGCGTTTGACAATGGCGGACGGTGGAGAGAATGCAAGACAATACATAAACCCATGATATATTCCCACTCAGTCTTGCTCAAGGACACCAAAACAGGATATGTAAAGTCTTCTACCATGTATTATTTATTTATTTATTTATTTTTTACATCAGGTAGAGCTTCGGAGCAAACAGAAAGAAAGGCGCTTGGAGATTAGGCAAAGATGTGAGGATTTTGCCAGTGCATTACCAAACAAAGTGATGACTGCAGGCTGACAGAACTCATCTTTAGACTCTGTGTGTTGCTCTGAGTGGAGCCATGAAATACTCAGTAAACCTTTTTTTGATCCTCACACTGAAGGAGCAGATGTGCACTTCACTTTTTTGGCTTTGAATACTCCGTGCAAGTGTTTCCTATTTTTAGATGATACGTAGAACTTCACATGTTGGGCAGAGTCTGTCCTCTGTTTGTGATCTGGTGGCGAGTATGTGTTACAATGTGATATTTTCATTAGATTATGAGTGATTTCATGTTTATACAAAAACAAATAAAAGGAGGATACATACTACAATTGCTCTTGTTGCACACTGGTTCAAACACTGGCTGTTTAAAGCTTCACCTCTTAGAGCTTCTGCTTATGGGACAGCAGCTCACACTAGTCAAATGCAAGCATTTTGACCCTTAGTTTTGCTTTAAAATATATTTAGCCCCAACTAAACTTTTACTACTTTATCTCCTAAAATAAATATTTAATTGCACTTTAAAAACCCATGTTGATCACATTTTCACTTTCTCATCCATTACTCTAAAATGATCTAACCCAGCATACCAATATGTAATCCATGTCCTCCTATGCTCATCACACGGTTTTGGTGTTAGAGTGGAGGGGGTATTTATAATTCATGCCATCTTCACACATCTTTTGAAGAGGCGAAGAGGGCTGGTAGCCATCGTGCTGGGGGGCTTCACTGTTTCATTATGGATGAATAGATCGTCTGACAGCCTCGCACTTCTATGTACAGTACATCAAGCACACCATGGTTTCACAAACACAACTGCTGACAGTATGCGCATCATGTACTGCTCAGTTGTCAGATATGCACAACTATAACCACAGAGCCAGTTTAAATAGATGATGTTCAATTTCAAATTAATAAATAAATATGGAAAACATCAGTTCAGCCAAAATTTAATTTCTTTGTGTAATATTATATATGTGTATGGATTTCTTTGTTTCTCTTTTTATTCATATTCACTTCTAAGAGTATATTATAATGTATGTGGTTTCCAGTACTCTTTAAAGAAAAGTAAGAGGAGTTAATAAACAACCTTATAGTAAACTACCTTACTAACCTTTGCAAATGATCAGTTAGCTGTTTTACAGCTAGTGTTACAAAAAATTTTAAGATAAAAGACAAATGGAGATTAGCCTATAATTAGCTTCACAGCTACAGTGATGGCTTTTTAAGTAATAGTTTAATTACTGACACCTTGAAGACCTGTGATAGATAATGGAGATAGATTCATCATGAAGGTAAGATAAAAGATAAGATTAAAACATTAACAAATTTTATTTGTAATGAAATTCATGATGTCATTATAAGTTATTGTTAAACACAACCCTGACTCTTTGTCAGCTTGGCTACAGAGCTGAAAAGAATGGGGATGTCTAGGACAGAGGGCGATGGACTCTTTGACCACATTTTAATATCGGGGAGTGAAAAGGAAGAATGCAAGAGGAATGCAGACGAAGTGTATTGCTGCCAGTTCTTAAGAAAAAAAGTGGTGTGCAGTGGTGTTGAAGTAAAAGAGGGACAACAATGATGAGCCATATGATGAAGCTATGAGAAAGCAAGGTTAAGACGAGTAGCGACAATCAGTGAGCAGCATTATAGCTTCATGCACTACAGAACAATACAGATGCAATGTTTTTGGTTTAAGACTGTTGATGGAGAAACCTAGAGGACAGCAACACTGTCTTGAGGTGTGCGGCAGCAATGATTCAAGGTGGGAGTGTGATTACATCTCTGAGCCGCTTCCTGCTTGCAGTGGTGATTGGCAGATAAACAGATGAGGTCAGGCTGAAGTCTCTGTGGACTATGAGGTTCATAGATGACATTGTGAATTGTAGCGAGGTGGCAGCGCTGAAGATATTAAGATTTCCACTAGGAGTGAACATAATGGAGAAGATTATAAAAGAGTATATCAGAAGGACAGCTCAGGGTGACCAGTTTAGAGACAAAGTTAGTGAAGCAAATTATGGAATTTAAACAGCTACCTTGTGACTCACAGTAAAGTCAAGATGGGCTGAAGCCATCTTTTTTATACACTCCGTCAATGCCCTGGAATAAGCAGGGAAAGTCTTGCAAGAATTGGAAATCTTACAGGTATCTTACTGCTCGTATTGTTGGATATGCAAGCAGGTGGTTTTAAAGTTGTGGCTGATCAAAGCAGTGAACAGTAACATAGAGAGGCAAGCAAGAGAGTACAGAGGCAGTGAAACCAGCAATAAATCCATACTGCTACAGCTGATTGTGTATCTTTGTTTTAATTTGACTCAGTGTTTTGAAGTTGTTGCTTTGAGGCTTTTTTAGTAGCATCACAGCTCTACCTCACTTCCCACTTTGATGCATCCTTAATCAGTTTGTTTCAGAAGCGGAGTGTGTGTGTGTGCACCCTTACACACACGCACAGTCATTCCACCATTACAAATGTGTTGATGATTAGCTCTCCCTGGGGTCCAGATCACATTTCCCCAAACTAAACCATGAGAGAGCCACAAAGTAGAAACACACGCTTTTGGGCTTAATCAAGACAGCATGTTTCATTTCCCTTGTCCTTCTCTTTCCTTCTTCAACTCATCCTCCCCTCACTTCAACTTTATTTATTTTAGATTAATTCCAAACATTTTATTTCTTTCCCTTCTGTCTCTTTGTACTCTCTGTGTTTCTGCCTCCGTCCAGATGGTCAGGGGTGGTGTAAATACTTAATCGAGGCTAGAGCATCGTCTTCCCTTCATCCCTACACACTTCACCTCCACCATCTCATCACCTCCCTCTTTCATGAATATTTCACAGCCTGGAGAGAAAGACAAAGAGAGGGAGAGAAGGAAAAAGACAGAGGTCTGCTGGTTACTTAAGATGGTAAGCAGACAGTCTGTTCTCTAAACACAAGTGGTTCGGACCAGAAAACAGCTCTCTGGGGTCTTACCAATGTCCTGAGAGGATCTAGATCTGTATAAAACTTATTGAAACATTAAGATAAACAAAGAAATCTTAAACCATACTAAAAATTTAGAAACAATCTGATTAAATTACTTGATGAAAGAGTGTAAAGAAGGTATGGCACGACATAGAAAAGCCATCTCTATAGGACAAGACTCAGCTGTCCATCTGCATCTAAAGGACAAAGGTCACTTTTTCGAGGATGCCAATGTTCACATTTTGGACAGAGAAGACAGATGGTTTGAAAGAGGAGTGAAAGAAGGCATCTATGTCCACTGTGAACAACCATCTTTGAACAGAAGTGGTGGCTTACGACACCAACTGTCTGCCATCTAAAATCAAGTTTTGAGATCCCTTCCCAGACGCTTTAACTCAGTTCTTGGGTCATTTGACCTCAGTAGATCACATGATAGGGTGGGGCTAGTCTTAATAAAAATATTAAATGCGACTCTTGCTGTAATAATAATAATAATAATGGATTGGATTTATATAGCGCTTTTCAAGGCACCCAAAGCGCTTTACAATGCCACTATTCATTCACTCACGCATTTACACACTGGTGGAGGCAAGCTACAGTTGTAGCCACAGCTGCCCTGGGGCAGACTGACAGAAGCAAGGCTGCCATATCGCGCCATCGGCCCCTCTGGCCAACACCAGTAGGCGGTAGGGTAAAGTGTCTTGCCCAAGGACACAACGACCAGGACAGAGAGCCCGGGGATCAAACCGGCGACCTTCCGGTTACAGATACTGTTGGAATTTGCACCACTGAAACAGGCTGAACCAATTATTTGGAAGATTTTTGAAACCCAAACACAAAATACACTCATGACAGCAGCTAGCAATGTGGGATAGGAAAGCAATGAGAAAGGAAAGCTGTTTTTATTTAGCACATAATCATTTCTGCAATATTTCACAAGTGCAACACTTACAAAGGAATCTCACTGAAATACTCTGAAAAGGGATAGACAGTATATTCTAGGAACTCATTCTTGTTTTAGACATACTCATGTGTGACCCCCTCATTCATTCCACCTGTAATTTTTTTTTAATGCTCTTCTGATATGAAACCAAAACACAAGCCATTACCAAAAGGCACCAATCACTGCTAACTTTCTTCTCCAAAGTTAGCATTGATTTTCCCCTAAAAAGTGAACATATAAGCATTTGTTTTGCATATGAAACATCATCGGACAAATTATAATTGTAAGAGTAAGTAATATTAAGCACTTTAAACAAAAGGTCATACTCTTTCTACCATTTATTGAAATTTGTTGGCAAAAAGCAACAAATACACTGTAAAATAACATTTAAAGTTTGGGGTGCGATGCTTACAAAACAAGCAGAATATGGACGCGGGGCTTAGTAGATGGAGATTGATGGAAAAGATGGTGGAGGAAACGTCACTATCTGATTGGTCCTGCAACGTGGCCATGTATAGTACATTATACCATACAGTCTTTGTTAGTGGGAAATAAATAAATATATATCATGCAGTTTTTCCACCTTTCACCCACCAAACTCCCCATCAAAGAAGGGCTTAATGACTGACTCTTTTTTTTGTGGGAAATCATTCAATTTAAATCAGTTTTATTTATACAGCGCCAAATCACAACAACAGTCACCTTTAAGGTGCTTTATATTGTAAGTGGATTAACACTTTGAGAAAAAACAATAATGCATAGAGAGAAAAACCCAACAATCATATGAACCCCTATAAGCAACCACTTTGGCGATAGTGGGAAGGAAAAACTCCCTCTTAACAGGAAGAAACCTCCAGCTGAACCAGGCTCAGGGAGGGGCGGGGCCATCTGCTTCGACCAGTTGAGGTGAGAGAAGGAAGACAGGATAAAAGACATGCTGTGGAAGAGAGACAGAGATTAATAACAAGTATGATTCAATGCAGAGGTCTACATCATGATACAGTTTTGTCAGTTTTATTATGTTTATGTAAGATCTGAGTTTCCTAGCCCTGCAAGATGTCACCTGACATTAAAAAATGAAATATAATTGCAGAATGTAAAACTTTTAACAAGACATGGATTTGTTGGTTTTGTGGTTATTGTTTTGTTTTACTGATATCAGAGGTAAATGTGATTAGTTTGTGGAGAGCACATTGTTCTTTTTATAAACTTTAATTTTAACCACCATTATGTGACTAAACATGCAGAGTAAAACAAAAAGTTGACTGAGCCAAAGTAAATGTGCACATGTGAACTATTGCTAGCAAAGCTGCGTAAGCAACAAGGATTTCTTACCAAGCATTACACATCCAGGGATGGAGCAGTCATCCTAACTTTGTGATTTCTCCAAAAATCACAATAACAAGTAAGCTTTTCTCAAAGTGTTAATCCACTTTTTCAAGATAAAAACTGAATACAAAAAACACTACAAATGGAGTAATTAAACAACAATAAGATTAGCAATAGCACTTTGTATAAAGTTGAAAGTCTATCACGTTTTGCAGAAAAATGCAATTTTTTGTTCACAAATGTTTTTTGGAATTTTGATTTGTTTTGTTTTTCATTGTCTGATTGTAACATCTACTCTAATAAGTATCACTTTATAAAGAAATAAAAACTACTACTGAGCAGAACTGATTTTAATTTATTGGTGCAGTGGCAACACTTTCAGTTTCTCATGTGGCCCTTTGGGAAAATTAACTGCCCACACCTCTATTACATGTATGTTATGCACATGTTTCCACATCTTTTTGGCATATGTATGGGTAGCAGTCAGATCATTTTCACACTGCTGCAGCTCAACAGGGCCATGAGCCCAACCATCTGGAAAACGTTTCCCATTTCCTCAAACATTCTTCCTGCAACGAATACATGTCCACAACTGCACACAGCTGGAAGAGAGCAGGAGAGAGGGAAAACGTGAGAGTTCATAGCCAGAGAGTTCAAGGCTGTCATACAATCATTCTTTCTTTGTCACTGCTATCTGCCTTCCATTTGTTATCTTTCTGCTAAAAGGACACTCTGGACCACATACGGTAGAATAATGCACATCAAACCTGTTTAATCTTTTGCATTTGGTGCTCAAAATATAGATTGCTTTGTCTACTTTTTATTCTCTTTATTAAGTAACTGTCCTATCTTTTTAATGTAACCGTCTTGGTTCGGATATTACAGGGAAAAAAAGTATTCAGTCACTTAAAACTCAAATCTAGGGGCTGCTGTTAAAGAAAAGTACATGCAAGCAGGGTGTCATGCAAGCAAAACTTTGGCTCTACCCTGACACGCCTTGCTTGTCAGGGTAGAGCCAAAGTTTCAGTTGAAAAATATTTTGTTTTGCATGATCAGCAGGGTGGGGAGAAGTTAGCTGGAAATTATCTGGAAGTACACACTCTTGTTTAAACATGTACACACACAAACAAAGTCTAAGATGTATACAGCAGAAAACAGAAACTGATCCTTTAGTTTGTACCTGGAGCGGGTTTGCTCTCTCAGCTGACAACAGACACAGTGACACCGCAATGAAAAACAATCACACAGCCTACAAGTTTGGTATTTTTCCCCCGCCAAAACTGCTTCTGGAATGAAATGACAGGTGTGTGTGTGTGTGAATGTGTGTGATAATGGCTGGCGGTTTGCTCTAATCTTATAAAAGCAGTTGATGTATAACGGATAGGTTTTGATTGTGTAACTATAAAGCTGAAACTCCCCATTTGGCCAATGGTAGTCAGTGCTAAGTAGCTTTGAGTGTTGTAAACCAACACCTTGTACCATAATTACTGTACAATACAAGGGTGCGTGAATGATTTGGTTAAGTGGGTAGAAGGTGAAGAAAGTTGGGACTTTAGAGGAAGGACTGTGGTCTTGAATGTTTCATTTATTATGGTGAATTCAGATTTCCTGTTGGCACAGCACTGTTATACTTTTATTGGCATAAAAAGACAACATAAGGTCCAATATAATATTTCCTATTGAAGCTCAAAAAATGGTTCAAGGAATATGTTTTTGCTTACAAGCTACTTTTAAACAAGTGTGTGTCATTCTGACAGGGGTATTCGCTAGGATTGCTGCAAGCTGTGAAATAAGACTGTCATCATAAAGGTTTTCATGTTTTAGTACCTTTTTTTAGAAGATTTGAAAAAAGAAAGTGCGTGTGTCAGAACAAGGGGCACAAAGAAATACTTTTCTTTCTTATTCTCATTTAAAATATCTAGCTTTTATTAAATAATTATCTGAATCTTACAACCAAAGTTTTTATCTGATGTAAAATGTATAGAAATCATACATATACCAACAAGACTGTACATCACTGTCACAACAGCGTTTGTTTTCATTCAAAGGCTTTATGGTTTTTTCCTATAATACCTGGTGGGCCGGTCTCTAGTCAAAATGCCCGGGCTGGTTTTTTGTCCCAGTCCAGCCCTGAACCCAAGTATTTAAACTCATCTACCTTCGCTAACTCTACTCTATCTCAGAGAGACACACAAGATATTATTGTTTATTATTGTTGTGATACACCAGGTTATGGCAACAGCAGGCTCTACCTCAGAACCTCTTAAATATCGAGATGGTTATTGAGGACATTTAAATACACTAGCTAGCTAAAGAAGTCAGTTTTCAACATGCAGGGTTATAACTGTACAGAGACATATTGTAACCCATACCCTGATCTTTTCCTAATTTGAATCAATAAGTTTAACTTAGCTGTTTTAGGTTTCTAAACCAAAGACAAAAAATAAAAATGAAATTAAAGTCAGCAAAACAAAACACAGTACAAAACAAAAGCTTCCAACCTGGCCGAGGAACTTAAGCTAGCACCCTCCTAACCCTTATCTTAATACTGACTTCAGGTTTGGGGTTTGTTTTAAGAGAAGTTTTAAATTTTCACTATAACCACAACACTGAGCTTTAAGATTTAGAGAGCTGGTAATAAATAAAGTAATAAATACTCAGTATTAATATCCTTTTGTCCTAATTATTTTCTCTGGAATCATAAGAGCATCAATTTACAGTGGGGCAAAAAAGTATTTAGTCAGCCACCGATTGTGCAAGTTCCCCCACTTAAAATGATGACAGAGGTCAGTAATTTGCACCAGAGGTACACTTCAACTGTGAGAGACAGAATGTGAAAAAAAAATCCATGAATTCACATGGTAGGATTTGTAAAGAATTTATTCGTAAATCAGGGTGAAAAATAAGTATTTGGTCACCTCAAACAAGGAAAATCCCTGGCTCTCACAGACCTGTAACGTCTTCTGTAAGAAGCTTTTCTGTCCCCCACTCGTTACCTGTATGAATGGCACCTGTTTGACCTCATCATCTGTATAAAAGACACCTGTCCACAGCCTCAACCAGTCAGACTCCAAACTCCGCCATGGCCAAGACCAAAGAGCTTTTGAAGGACACCAGGAAAAGAATTGTAGACCTGCACCAGACTGGGAAGAGTGAATCTACAATAGGCAAGCAGCTTGGTGTGAAAAAATCAACTGTGGGAGCAATCATCAGAAAATGGAAGACATACAAGACCACTGATAATCTCCCTCGATCTGGGGCTCCACGCAAGATCTCATCCCGTGGGGTCAAAATGATCATGAGAACGGTGAGCAAAGATCCCAGAACCACACGGGGGGACCTGGTGAATGACCTGCAGAGAGCTGGGACCAAAGTAACAAAGGTCACCATCAGTAACACACTACAACGGCAGGGAATCAAATCCCGCAGTGCCAGACGTGTTCCGCTGCTGAAGCCAGTGCATGTCCAGGCCCGTCTGAAGTTTGCCAGAGAGCACATGGATGATACAGCAGAGGATTGGGAGAATGTCATGTGGTCAGATGAAACCAAAGTAGAACTTTTTGGTATAAACTCAACTCGTCGTGTTTGGAGGAAGAAGAATACTGAGTTGCATCCCAAGAACACCATACCTACTGTGAAGCATGGGGGTGGAAACATCATGCTATGGGGCTGTTTTTCTGCCAAGGGGACAGGACGACTGATCCGTGTTAAGGACAGAATGAATGGGGCCAAGTATCGTGAGATTTTGAGCCAAAACCTCCTTCCATCAGTGAGAACTTTGAAGATGAAACGAGGCTGGGTCTTCCAACATGACAATGATCCAAAACACACCGCCCGGGCAACAAAGGAGTGGCTCCGTAAGAAGCATTTGAAAGTCCTGGAGTGGCCTAGCCAGTCTCCAGACCTCAACCCCATAGAAAATCTGTGGCGCCGTGTTGCTCGGCGACAGCCCCAAAACATCACTGCTCTTGAGAAGATCTGCATGGAGGAATGGGCCAAAATACCAGCTACTGTGTGTGCAAACCTGGTAAAGACCTATAGTAAACGTTTGACCTCTGTTATTGCCAACAAAGGTTATGTTACAAAGTATTGAGTTGTATTTTTGTTATTGACCAAATACTTATTTTCCACCCTGATTTACGAATAAATTCTTTACAAATCCTACCATGTGAATTCATGGATTTTTTTTTCACATTCTGTCTCTCACAGTTGAAGTGTACCTCTGGTGCAAATTACTGACCTCTGTCATCATTTTAAGTGGGGGAACTTGCACAATCGGTGGCTGACTAAATACTTTTTTGCCCCACTGTATGTACAGAAGGCAGTGGACCCTGGGCACCTGTAACAAATCTCTAAAGCTGAAGCTGAGAACAAAGAAGAGAAGTTGAAGACTGTGTCCTCACAAAGCCTGACATTCCACAGGAGGTGCCATTCTTTCACCAGGCGCCCGCGCGCACACACGCACACGCACACACACACACACACACACACACACACACACACACACACTCACACACACAGTCACACCAGAGTGGGCAAACTCTTTTATCTGAATAGCCTTGGCATTCCCCATCTCTCCATCATCAGTAGCAGTTTAGTGGTCACACAGAGCTCTTCATAAAGTTTATTTATGACCTGGCCATCATCAGAACAATGAGCCTTTCAATAACAAGGCACGGATAATTACCATAAAACAATGGACATTACTGCCTTAATGATGTTGTTAAGATATGCGCACTGCAACCATTGCATGAGCTTCTGATGTGAAGTTGTGGGCCTGACCGAGGATGCAGGCAGGAGGGTTAGGCTTTTTCTAAGCATGCATGATGAAGTGAAATGGTGAATGGTGGTGCTGTGTATGAGAAGGGTGCTGAGTCAAGAAGTTACATAACATCTTTAGAGGGCACCTGATTTATTCAAATAAAGGAAGCGTTTCAAGTGTTTGATTCTGTTCATCTGGACGTAGCGTTTTCAGTGAGAGAAACATTTCGTCACTCATCCAAGCGACTTCTTCAGTCTCAGCTGACTGCAGGTTTCGCCAATCTTATAAACAGTACATCGCATAATGACTGAAACCAGCCCACTGAATGTCGGCTCGTTTTCCTTTTCAACTTCATATTTAAAAACTTAAAATCTGCAATAACAGTTTTGTTTTGGGATTTTTGGCTAATTGGGGGTAGCAAAATAAAGTTTATTTGCATAACGGGTTCTGTAGTTTAATTCAGGGTTTTTTTGTGAAAAATGTTTTGCTATTCAAAGTTACAACTTGCCATTGGATTCGAACTGTACAGAAGGTTTTTAAAATGTCTGTAAAGTTTTACAGCAAGTCATCTCGGGACCTTGGAACATGCTCTGAGGTTCTTGGAGCAGTAAATGTAGCTTCTGTTCCCGAAGACAGTTAGCATGCTGGGCATCTCTCTGTGAAAGTGCTTCAGGGGAAAAGCATTATTACGTAATCTGAGCCAACATTTGTCTGTGCCAAAGAGGTGGCATTTGGTTAGACAGTGCAGCTGTAAAACCTTCCCTAAACTCTGCGGATAGTTCTGATCCAGAGCTTCTGAGCAGGCGAAAGGATACAGGAATGTGTCCAAGCAAAGAGGGCTGATCCACTAAGTAATCTGGCAAGGGCCATAACAGTCACGTGTTGTTTTTAGGTAAAGACCTTCTGATGAGGGCCGGTTGAAGGTGGAGGACAGAGGGACAACAGTTTGTCTCATTTACCCATGAACACTTTGAGGCAGTGGGCCTTCTATGTGAGATCGATAGCTGGCTTCAGAGATTAACAGATTGGCAGCCAATTTTACATTTGGCCAGGAACAGAGTGAAAGAGAGAGCAATCAGTGGAAACAAATTTGGGGTGTTACTATTGTTACAGAACTTTGTAAGGGCTGTTAGGGTGCTGAAATGACCAGCAGGATACTTTACGATGTGATGAATCTCATCATGCTTCATCAAACAGTCTTATACTCGTTTTTTTTTTTTATTCTGATTTTCTCTGTGTGTCTCTTTGGATTTAATTAAGGTATTTAGGTACATTTGAAATAAAATGTGTAAAATTATCCCTTTTTGTTAATTTTAAAAGGCTTGGATCTCTTGGATCCTTTTTGTGTTCCCTTTTCCCACCAAGCTTTATTCGGAAAAATGTAATTTAAGAAAAAAAAACACACATACATATCGAAATTAAATTATAATGGATTGGATTTATATAGCGCTTTTCAAAGCACTTTACTGTGCCACTATTCATTCACTCTCACACACTGGAGGCAAGCTACAGCTGTAGCCACAGCTGGGGCAGACTGACAAGGCTGCCATATCGCGCCATTGGCCCCTCTGGCCAACGCCAGTAGTAAAGTGTCTTGCCCAAGGACACGACGACCAGGACAGAGAGTCCGGGGATCAAACCGGCGACCTTCCGGTTACAGATGCGCTTCCCAACCCCCTGAGCCACGGTCGCCACTTGACCTTCCAAATACAAATAAAGTGGCAGGAAAGAGTTCATTAGTTGTTTACACTAAGAAACAAAAAGGGCTGCAAATGAAGGCTGGTGAGTCTAAAGCAAACAGGAGAAGACAGCTCGGGAGACTCGGGAAGCTTAGCGAGTTGTGATGAAAAACATAAAAAATACGGATAACACGGACTAAATATAGACAATCCTAACCCAGAATGGGTGCGAAGTAGGAAGGATCTTAGGGAAGGATCATAGCATGATTAGCTTATCCAGAGCAGAAACAACTGTATTATGCTGCTAAAACAAGATATATTGGATTTATATAGCGCTTTACAATGCCACTATTCATTCACTCTCACACACTGGAGGCAAGCTACAGTTGTAGCCACAGCTGGGGCAGACTGACAAGGCTGCCATATCGCGCCATTGGCCCCTCTGGCCAACACCAGTAGTAAATTGTCTTTCCCAAGGACACAACAACCAGGACAGAGAGTCCGGGGATTGAACTGAGTGAGTTGTGATGAAAAACATAAAAAATAGGGATAATACAGACTAAATAAACACAATCCTAACCCAGAATGGGTATTACAAGCTAAAATGAACTTAATATAAGGGACAAATTGAAGGAAGTAAAAACACAGAAATGTTATGCAAAGGTTATAAATAAATTAAAGAAAATGTAATATAGTTAAATAACATTATAAGTACTGATGGGAAAGAAGAACCGGTTCCCAGTGGGTATGGACATTGCTTTTATTTTTATTGCACAAAAAGGACTAGAGTGCGAAGTAGGAAGGATCATAGGTAAGGATCATAGCGGGATTAGCTTATCCAGAGCAGAAACAACTGTATTATCTTGCTAAAACAAGCAGCATAATGCTGTCTGTGCAAGCAGCTGCACAGACAGCATCATGCTCAGCTAGGCAAGTGGTAGCAAATCGATGAGCAGTCAGGTTGCAGCCTCCGTTTCTACCTGTTCATGTTTCTAATGTAGAAATCAGATCAAATCACTTTTATTGTCACATCATATTGCTGGTACACTGGTACAACACCTGTGAGTGAAATTCTTGTGTGCAAGCTTCACAAGCAACGGTGGTGTAAAATATAAGAATAGAGAATAGAGATTCGTGTTGGTGTGTGAGACCGTAACCTCAGGTTTGTATTGTGAAATTGAATTATGAGGTATTTTGCAGAGAAACACATAAATGTAATGTAACCAGTAGTGTTAAAATGTGTTCTCCTGGGAGTAATTAAGTAGCGTACTGCATTATTTTAAAGAAAAGTAATATGTCTAATAATTACTTTTGTTCAGCAATGACCCCAGCACTGATCACAAGAGAAGGGAAGGGAAATACCTCCAACATGCACAAACATGTGACCACACAGCATGCAGTTAATTTGCACAAATGCAAAGTCTTTGGATTTATGCAAATGGTGGTGACTCTCAAAGCAAAGCCAATGGGAACCCAAGGAGAATTGATAAAGAATCAAATCAATAGCTAAATTCTTATCAATTCCCATGCCTACTTATAAGCATGTAGTATTGACAGCTGCACTCCATGGGTATTCAAAAATCATATTTTAAAGAAAGACAGTATATATTCTCACAAACTCACATCCTGCTTTAACTCTCTAAGGAGTAAGTCATCATTGGTGGGAACCCCAGCCTCAGCCTTAGCTCTCACCCTAACCCTAACTCTAATCCTAGGCAAGCAGAATATGTGATTTTTGGTTTTTATTCAAATTTTCTCACAAGTCTTGGCAGTTGAATAAAGGAAATAGTCATTCTGACAACACACATTAAAAAGTACTCACATTTTTCATATGTCTGCAAAATATAGGGTTGGGATTAGCACCAGTACCTATGACTTAGACCTCAAAAACCTTTTGTTTCAAAACCTTACGACAGGTAACCTCTTTTAGCTGTATTTGATACTAGTGAGCACATAATGGTCTGTATATTGACCGTTTAAGGTTTTGCAGTTTGTGTTATTATTTTAATGTATATTCACTGCCTTCTACATTAATATAGTATATTATGCAGTCGATTCTGTGACATTAATTGTAAAATAAGAAAAAACTTAATCCTTGTGCAGTGAACTTTAAAACTAAGAGAGCCGTGGTTCTGATAAAACCTTTAATTAATTCTACATAACAGTAGCTGAATACATCTGAGTAGCAAAATGGTTTTTCAGAATATCTGCAGCTTGAAGATGGAGTTTTACTTATCATACCTTATGCAACTTGGGATTCTGGAGGAAGTGTGCTGGGATATTGAATTATAAAGTGAGAAGCTGAAAACCCAAGGCTTTGGCATAGAGAGAGAAAGAATTATTGAGTGAAAAAGTTTAAAAAAAAATGCTCAGAGAGGTGTGAGGGCGGCGAAGAGACCGGTCTGGTGCATGAGGGCTTTGATAGTGGCAGGAGGAGGGCGGTGTGGTCAGAGAAGCTTTCCTTCTCCTCCTACTGAACCCTTGGGGCCCACTTGTCATTCACTTGTCACTTGACACACACACTCTGCCATGCTCACACATACCATATAGCTGGATTTGAAAGCAGGGTGAAAAGCTAAGCAAGACTCAATAAAACACGAACACATACAGTATATGGCCTGTATTCAAGATGGCTGCTCAGATGGTACAAGTTGCCAGCATCCTCCCACTCTACTCACATACACACTACAGGCTGTGAGGTCTGGGCATAGCGCCTGGAGAGGGTGGCTGACTGGACCAGAGGCTGAAATTAGCCAAACGCTGACTACACAGACTTTGTTTCCCAGGAGCCTGAGTTGATAGCTGCCACCCCCTTTACAAACACTCCCCGCTGTCTTTGTAGTAGACAAAGTGCCTGGTCATTGCTGTCACCATGACTACTACAGTAACTCTGAAAAACAACAACAACATCAGCAGTGCAGGTCGGCATCCCATGTTTAATACTTTCATTTAAATGCCATCAGCTGTGTAAATACAGAGTGCGAAATCAAAATTGCATCTGACAAGAGATTTAATTATATTTGACTGCCGGGCCATGTTTTTTATTCTGCTTTTGGCCAGACAATCTAAGCGACTTATGATTGCTGCTGATGTTCATTCACCTCACCTGCCGTTTTTCCTGGGCAAATTAAACCACGTGACTTTGACTCGTACCCTGAGAATGTGAAAAGCTCACCAGGGAGAAAAAAAAAGCACACTACCTTACATAAAATGACTAAGATAACTTAACAAGATTTTGCACTGAAGGGAGTGAGCTTTTAATCTAGCTGGAGCTTCTTAGCAGCTTTTCTCATTGGCACCCAAGCGGGGGAAGAGTTTTGAATGGTTAAATGGTGTTTTAATTAAAGCTGCATTTGGCCCAGCTTACGGCGTGAGATGGTCTCCTCATCCTCCCACTGTGATTTTCCCTTCTGTTCTTATGCCGACCACGACGCTTTGCAGAAAATATTCCTCTTAATAGCAAATTTTTCCAATTGTCACAAAACTGACAGATATACTAGTTTGCAGAGTTATGCTTTTATGCACCTAAGTGTCTTTTAGCAATATAGCATGTGTTCATATGAATGGGCATCAACATACTGCAGTCCACTGTTAGCCACTGTTACAGTTTCAATGATATACATGTATGTCAGATTTTCCACATTTGGTCATTCTAGAGTAATTCCATGTGCTTCCATTTTTTAAGTTTTTACATTAGATATAGAAAAGAACATAAACACATATTTTGAACTAATCATTAACATTTTACTATATTTCACTCGTTTATTTCATCCCCTTCTGTTGTGATTACACAGAAGTGGTACATTATACTGAAAAACTGTTTCTCACTTTGTAAAGTTATTCTATGATCAGACATTTTTGGTGGGTTGCACTTACAGTAAGTAAGTACAGTAAGTAAAACTGTGACCATAATGACAATGATATTAAAATGTTTTAAATATTACCGTAATGAGTAGAAAAGCCAAGTACAAAGCCTAACTAATTTGAAAACAACAATGCATGCCCAATCTTCATCTACTTGATGAGGATCTAGATCAGGAATGTCAAATTCCTTTTATACTGTGGGCCACATACAGCCAACTTTGACCTTAACTGGACCAGCAAAACCCCTCTTTCTGTTAGTGTAAGAAAAAGTTTAACTACACATGGAATAAGCATAAGGAAAAAGAAGTCCTTTTTTAACAACACAGTTTCCCTGCATAATAAAGAGATGCTGCTGTAGTTAATAGATGAAATCAGTCAGCATGACTCTTTGAGTTTAAATTTGTCACGACCAGGCTGGCCAATGTTTTTGAGGAGCAGACCCAAAAGCAGAAATCATAAGGGACAGAACTGAAGTTAAACAAAAAGCGAGCCTTTTATTCTGGCTGTTAGAAAAACGTAGAAACAAAATGGCAATGGCGAAAACTAAATTATAACCTTAACTGGATAGCTAGCCAAGCTAGACTTGGAAAACTTTACATACAAACTTTAAACATAAACATGAACATGAGAAAACTGAGACTTGAGATGACATGAATTCCAGGAATCATGTTCCTAGAATTCATGTCATGTCAAGCATTTTAAAAGTTGCACCCCAGAGTGGTCTGGGGTTTGAGAGATGGCTTGACAAATTAACCAACTACCTTTGAATTGTCTGTTTTAGTCATGTTAACCTCTGCATTTCCCCAGTACTCTACTCTGACAATGCCTTCCATTTGTAAAACACATGCGTTGTGTACTGTAGTTACTAGTCAGACACAAAATTCATGCTGGTGTCTTTAATGTGTGATCAAGAGAAGTATCAAAAAAGGTCCTGGCTCACAAAAGAAAGCTTCTCTGCAATTTAGTTTAAATGTCTGTAAAAGGAAGCAAGCAAGTGAACAATGACCTCTTTTAATAACAAACAAACTAGATGTGAGAAAAATGGATAAATGTGTGAGCCACATTATTATGGCTAGTTATAATATTTGGTCTCATCAGTGCATTGTACGGCAGTCTTCTGAGGTGTGAGGTGAACTAACATGGTAATTAAATGTGCATGACTTATACTCACAAATGAACAAAACTGGACACCTGCCTTTTTATCAGGTATTAGTGTTTGGACTTTGCTACTGTCTCATCAAAAGATAGATTCTACCTATTGTGCTCAGGCTTTTATGAAGGAATGAGTCAGAGTTTGTGTAGTGAATAATCTAACATTGATGAAATGAGGTTGCAATGATCTGGAAGTACAGAAGAATCCACACTAGTATGCACGTGTTCCCATATTTTTTAAAGAATATGTTGCATAACCTAAAGAACTAATATTTATTGCTTTCACTGAAAGTCTGTCTCAAAGTATGACTCACCTCCGTATTTTTTGCATATCTCAACCTGCATTTATAAGCCAATGACAGTTTGTGGGAGATGAGATAGATGAAGTGGGCTTTCAAGGGGAATAACACTGCATTAGATGGCTGAATACCAAACAGAACATAAAGGATTATGTGACTAAATGATCAGAGTGCATTGATTAGCCTCTGACAAATGATAAGCCAGTTATGATGCCTGCTAACGATACAGTTTTTACCTGCTGTATAAATCCCTATATATATGGTTATTAGCTGGATTAAGGCCTGTGTTTTACCACTGGCACCATCAGTAAGTTTTAACTTTAAAGAATAGCTAGCAGTCAGATAGGATGGCACTAAAGACAGATTTATGCGATGTTATATAAGACCTCACAAAATGTTTCCATGTCTAATATGGGTATATGTTCAAGGACAAGGGTCCATTGATCCCCATACATTATATTAAGGAATTATTGAATTTGTGTCCTTTCTGCTTAGTGCTCCAGGAGGAATCATGTTCTGGAATGAAGATATCTGATTCTCGGAGGGTCAAATAGTACCATTCTGTCAAAACTGCTCGTCTTCAGAGATACTTGTAAGATGTCCTTTGGTGTCAGTGCTGTGACACCTGATTATGGCAAAAGAGACTGAGCTCCCTCACTACTAGTCAGAAATGGATGCTTGCGATGGTCCCATGGCATACCATTTATACAGAGGGCAGCAGGGGCATGAAATAGTTTAACTCAATCAATATATAATATCAATTTTTTCCAGACCAAGCACTTTTAGGAGCCTCAACTTGAACTAAGCATCAAATACACGCTATTAAAATCAAACAAACTAAAAAACACACGTCAAGCAAAGGAAAATAAAGTGAAAATTAGACAGCTCAAATGCACTCTTTTCTTGGGGAATTATTTATAATATTATTCATACCTGGAACACTTATTGACCTTTTCCCATGAGATTCAGTTTTTTCTTAAGTAGAAATGAAAAGGTTTCAAACTGCAGGTGACAGAGTCTGCAAAATTATTTCTCGGATTTTGTTGACAGTAACAAAATGGAAAATGTCAGAGTTATACTCTTAAGACACTTTTAGTATTCTACAGAGGGGGCTTGTAAATTTGAGGTCATTACGGGTCAGTAAAGTTGGACCTGTTCCATATGGCTTTGCTTTCTTTTCACCCCAACTGTAGAGACATGCTCATAATTCTGACAGAGGAAACAATTAATTTAACTGAAGTCCACTTTGATGCGCTACCTTTGAAAGCTGGAAAAAGAGCAGAGAAAAAGTCACACCTGATTCAGAAGGTTCAAGGTTCTTTATTTGTCACATGCATAGTTATACAAGTATAACACAGTGAAATAAGATCCTCCTCAAATCAGATTCTGTGGTAGCAGTATCTGTACGTGTCTGTATTCTGCATATTTAGAAGTACGTGTGCTATAGTGTTCTGTATGCAGTGATAAACTGTGGGGGCGTGTTTGTCTCATTATCCTAATCTACACACAGTATGTGTAGGCTGCTTTAAGCATGGTTGATTTTTTCTGTATTTTTGAAATTATGTATATATGTGTATATATATGCATTTTGTATGCTTCGTGGCTGGTCTGTTGTGTGTGTGTGGTAGCAGATAGAGGGAAAGTTTTAGCAATAATACTATCTTCTATCATTTTTTCTTTTGCATTCATTTTTCTGAAATTAACACAGGATTAATATTAACATAATAATGTGTTATATGTTAATAATAAAATATAACACCCCTGATTGTCTTTTAGCCTATGATCATGCTTTTCATCTACTATATGTAGATGAAATGATTGAATGATTGAAATCATTTCATCTACATATAGATGATTAAAATTGCTTCCGTGATAACAGCGGATCCCTTCATTAAGTTTATCTGTTATTGAGTTTCACCAGGATTGTTGTGATTATGAATGACAACTATTGTACAAAGGTCATTATCATCATTTCTGTTAAATCCGTATTGCAGGGTAATGCTCAGCCTGTCTGTGTAACTGCTTGATGTCAGCATATCTGGTGCATTAGGCTATTTTCTTTGTCCATCAGCAGCTCTCCCCCAAAAAACATTAAAAATGAACTGACTAAACCGATAGAGAGGCTTTTCAACAAGAGAAATCTCCACATCAGAGACACATGTGTTGATCGAGAGCCATTTAGACAATTTAATATCCAGTGGACCTACCGCACTACGGGTCAAACTGCATTTGTAAAATTACGCCGACTTTTTATATTTTTCTGCAGAGAACTGTAAAGTGTTCCATTATGAATGCATGTTTTTTAAAATAAATCTCAAATCTTTTTCTCTGTATCTTACACTTCATGTAGTATCAAAGGATTTGTGCTAAAGGAACATCTTGAATATGAATATTACTCAATTAGCACCAAGCCAGCTGGTTAAGAAACTTGTGAAAGGAAGAATATTTGAACTAGAAACATAGTTGTTTGCATTGGGATCAAGTGAACTTATCTTACCTTGTACTTGTTTTAAAATGAAAAAAATAAATCCATATTTACATATTCAGAAGCAGGATAACTCTGATATGAGAGTGTTACAGTTCAGGCACTACTCATTTATTTCCTTCTAAGTCTGAATGAAACAGTTTTTGATGGTAACATTATAAAAAAGTGATTAGTATACAGTGTAAGAAGCTTAAATATGCTATTAACTCTTCTGTTAAATATGCAACTACAGCAAATCTTTACTTCTTCTACTGAAGACCCTTGTTCCATTAAATATATATCATCAATATATGCAATCTCTGCTATCGCTGTCATCTCTATCTGCTATCTCTATTTTTCTAGCCTTATTATCAAGGCTAAAATAATTCACATTAATCATTTTAAAAAGCAATATTGATAGAAAAGTCTGTCTATCAAAATCCTGATTAGTTTTGTTTGCGCAAGATGCTTTGCGGCTCAAGACGCTTGACACAGGAGGAATGTAAACCATTATTAAACAATAACAAAGCAAATTAAGGAAAAAAAATAGACTGCAGGAAGACTGCATCTCTGTGATGTTCTAATAAGTCAGATGCTAAAAAAATATTTGGCTAAATGAGCATGAAGCACTGATTATATGCAGTGTTTTGTTTAGACAGCTAAAACAGAGCACCAAAATGATGTGACAAGCTACAAACTCTAGACATGTGTGAGACAAGGTGCAAAGAACAGCTACGCCATTTAACAGAAAAGCTGCCGTCCAGCTAGAGCTGAGAAAGAAGAGAGCGCTACTGCTAGCTCGGAAAGCAGAAACAAGCAGATTAGAAGCTGCAAGAGCACACAACAGATTGAAATAAAACGTGTCAATAATTCTTTCTGATTTAGTGTGCTTGTTTTGCAAAGCCTCTGAAATTATATAACATCTAACCGTTCTCTCCTAGTCCCATCTGTCAGTTCAGATACTGTCTGTGTTTATTAGTTCCTGTTTTCTTTTGATAGTATCATGTCTTGTGTGCTTTATATTCATTTGAACTTTTTTTGTCTCGTCATTTGTTCCCGCTGTGTTCCCACCTGTCTCCTCTCCCTTCATTACCTGGCGTGTATTTATTGTCTGAGTCTCCCTCTGTTCGTCGCCGTGGAGTCCCTCATGGTACTGTGTTTGGCACCACGTTTCCTAGTTTTGGGGTTGTTTTTTCCTGCAAACCACACAGCCATTACATAACCGTACTGGCATTTAATTGTTTTATCTATGCAGCAGGCTTAGATCTCCACTTTGATCTACATGCACAACTTTTGTAAAGACTCCTTAAAAAGATAACTTTTTTCTATGATGTGCAGAATCACAAAGCAAAAGCAACAGTTACACTATCTGTGCTAAAACAGTCATTTTAGAGTGTTGTTGTTTTACTGTATGCTGCTTTTGTCTGGGTTTGAACATTTCTCCTTGTCTGGTTGCCTTTTGCCCTGCAAAGAAAAAGAGAGGCACTCAGAGACATCAAGGTTAATGCTTCTCCCCTCTCAGCATCCTTAATGCTTCAGAGAGTAGAGGAAAGGCAAAATAAAGAGGGAGGACAGCTTGTTCACTTCTAAGTGGATGACAGGGATTGCTCTGAAAGAGGCTGGGCTCTGCTGCTTCACCAGAGGCGGCCACACAGTGCTGTCCACATGAATGAATTGATTGTTGTACGTCACGGAGGACTCACTTTAAAGAAACTCCAGATTTTCACTGAAAGCACTCATTTGCATGGCTGAGGTGATCTGAAGCACATTATTGCCTACCCCGTATCATTAGGATTTCATCTTAGAACAAGAAGCCTTTCAGGGAAACAAAAAGCCCCAAAACCCCAGACAATCAGAGAGAGATTGCATAATGCTCATTTGGCGGCCGGTTTGGACATTTGGCTCCTCTTTAACCCACAGAAAAAGAAAAATCAGCAAGGATTTGGGGTAATCCTCTTAGCCTGATGCTTTCTCTCCCCCTGCCGACTGGAAGACGAATGTGAGCGCAGGCATTCGGACCCACCGGCTGAGCCAAGCCCAGCTCCCCCTCAGCATATTTTAATTGTGAAATGGATAGCGGTGGCTTCCTGGTGACTTGTTGGCTGAAGTTGCTTTTCCCATTGGCGTGCCGGGTTAGAGATCCTGCCCGAGGTCTGAGCCAAGACAACTATTGAGAGACAGTGTCACTACAAACTGCCCAGTCATTCCCTGCTGTCTTCCAGTCCTTAAAGCATTCTTGCTGTGACAAATTTTCCAATATCCTACTTTTCTATTTTGGTTTTACATTTTCTCTGTGACTTTTACTCTTTTTTATTCTGTTTTTTGCTCATTTTAAACCCTTTCTACCCTAGCTTACCCCATCTGTCTGTGTCAGCTAATTCATTTTGTAGTTATCAGAAAAATGTTCTTTTCAACATAGTTCATTTTATACAGCCTGGACATCCTGTAGTTGCAGAGCCTATAGTTGTCATACAATCATGAAAAGCGGTAAAGGCATAAAAAATAAAGAGGTGACAGAAAGTTGGACTTCAAAACCACAGCAGTTTGTTTAAGACAAAGACAAAGTTGAATACCTCGTAAATAAACTTGGAAACATAATCAAACTCAGTCAGCAGGACATATTCCTACTCAATATGACATTCCTCTCTCATTATTTCAAAGACAACACCAATCAGAGCTGATCAAACACGCTAATAAACTAAGATGTGACAACCATTACCTTAATGTTGTTGATCAAAAGCAGCTCTGACACAATGTTTAGTGAAAACTAGTTACGCTATACAAATGGAGCAAAAATGCTGTACTACACAATAATATGTTAACTGGCAGAACAAACGTGCGTTTTCTGTCATGTGACTTTTTAAAAGGCCGCTGCTGGACCTCAATAACCAGTCTAACCTTTGTATGCACACATAATAACGGTAATGACCTTTTTTCTGCCCCCATCAGACCATCACAGCTCCTCATGTCGGACGTTATTCTTCAAACATTTCCCTGTATGAAGAGCTAGAGCCATAATGAATTACCGCACGCTGGCTCAAATGGCACAAAAAAGGAGATAATTATGACAAATGCTGTCTCTCTGTGTGTTTGCTATTGCAGCCCCTGGCTCTTTACTCTGCATTAATGAAGCTCTCCACGCTCTGGCAGCTTGTTGCCCTCTCTGTAATATGCTAAAGTTCTTTTAAACCTGGGTCTGTGTGATCTAGCAGAACAAAATAAAATTGCACACTTTTTTTGTCTTTACTTTAAAATGGGCACAGTCAATGGTAGAGATGGGTACCGGTATCCGGTTCTGTCATAAATGGTAGTAACCAGACCGAAAAGCAGCGCACATTTCGGTGCTTTTTTTTTTTCCTGAGCTGTGATACACTTTAGATTCTAGCCAATCATTTTACGTTTCCGAGGATAGTAGGCGGGTCTAGGTACGTACGCTCTTTTAGAGCAGAGCTACAGATTAAAAATGCCCAAGGCGAAGCGGTCAAAAGTCTGGCTGTACTTCACAGCAAAAGATGCAAACTCAGCAGCCTGCAACAAGTGCTTTAAGCTGATACTGTGATACTGTCAAAGGAGGTAACACCTCGAATCCGATGAAACACCTGGCAACGCATAGCAGGTTTTTTAAAAGCCGAGAAATGCGCCGTATTTGATAGCTTGCTGCGAGACCTCACACCGTGCACATCTACTGCGGTGCCTGTTATCGGACCCGGAGTTTGCAACATCCCCCAAAAACCCGAAGAGGAGAGTCCTGGCCCCTAGCCCTGCCAGTGTAGCAGAAATGATGACGGATGATGATGGCAGCAGCAGCTGTTCTTCTCTGCGTGACAGCCAGACTAAACTATGCAATGACTAAATGTAGAGGTGATAGTGGTTGGTGGGTTAGAGGTTGGTTGGTAAACAAAAGGAGGATAAAAGAATATAATATCCAGTGAAGTCAACATATGGATGACAGTAGAGCTGAAACAGCAACCCATGTGTGTAGATCAAAAGTGAAAATGCAAACAGTGACAGATTAATCCTCATTAATGATCTGATATTATATAACTTGTCCCTTTCTAATTTGGCAAAATTCATTTATTATATATTCTGCAGCAAAAGGAACAGTGTTTCACCTGTTATAGATGTAAAATGCAGCCACTCAAATCCATGTTCTGGTACAGTAAAATCTTTGCATCTCCAAATCCATCTCCTATCCCACCTGCCGTAGGTGAGTTTTGTGCTCTGAGAAGAGGAGAAAGAAGATAGGCTAACATTCTTACAAGTTTGTTTAGTAGACAATAGCAAGCACAGTAAGCACTGTTAACAAGCTCCCAGCCTTTTTTTAACTGTGGCAGTTTTACCTAAAGGTGTTAGAGAAGGCTTGTGGAAAAAAACATTGAGGAACTTGTCAGACAGGCATGGATCAAAACTTTTAACTGGCCGAGCCCATTTCCTGCCCATAGTTATTGTTGAATGAATAAGAGAATATACCTTAATCATTGCCAACTATATTTTCATTTCATGTTTTCAACTCCCCTTGTTCTTCCTTTAACCCTCGTGGGCTCGAATTAAGTTTTTGTTGCTAATGCACAAAAGAATACAGTGGGGCAAAAAAGTATTTAGTCAGCCACGGATTGTGCAAGTTCCCCCACTTAAAATGATGACAGAGGTCAGTAATTTGCACCAGAGGTACATTTCAACTGTGAGAGACAGAATGTGAAAAAAAAATCCATGAATTCACATGGTAGGATTTGTAAAGAATTTATTCGTAAATCAGGGTGGAAAATAAGTATTTGGTCACCTCAAACAAGGAAAATCCCTGGCTCTCACAGACCTGTAACGTCTTCTGTAAGAAGCTTTTCTGTCCCCCACTCGTTACCTGTATGAATGGCACCTGTTTGACCTCATCATCTGTATAAAAGACACCTGTCCACAGCCTCAACCAGTCAGACTCCAAACTCCGCCATGGCCAAGACCAAAGAGCTTTCGAAGGACACCAGGAAAAGAATTGTAGACCTGCACCAGACTGGGAAGAGTGAATCTACAATAGGCAAGCAGCTTGGTGTGAAAAAAATCAACTGTGGGAGCAATCATCAGAAAATGGAAGACATACAAGACCACTGATAATCTCCCTCGATCTGGGGCTCCACGCAAGATCTCATCCCGTGGGGTCAAAATGATCATGAGAACGGTGAGCAAAGATCCCAGAACCACACGGGGGGACCTGGTGAATGACCTGCAGAGAGCTGGGACCAAAGTAACAAAGGTCACCATCAGTAAAACACTACAACGGCAGGGAATCAAATCCCGCAGTGCCAGACGTGTTCCGCTGCTGAAGCCAGTGCATGTCCAGGCCCGTCTGAAGTTTGCCAGAGAGCACATGGATGATACAGCAGAGGATTGGGAGAATGTCATGTGGTCAGATGAAACCAAAGTAGAACTTTTTGGTATAAACTCAACTCGTCGTGTTTGGAGGAAGAAGAATACTGAGTTGCATCCCAAGAACACCATACCTACTGTGAAGCATGGGGGTGGAAACATCATGCTATGGGGCTGTTTTTCTGCCAAGGGGACAGGACGACTGATCCGTGTTAAGGACAGAATGAATGGGGCCAAGTATCGTGAGATTTTGAGCCAAAACCTCCTTCCATCAGTGAGAACTTTGAAGATGAAACGAGGCTGGGTCTTCCAACATGACAATGATCCAAAACACACCGCCCGGGCAACAAAGGAGTGGCTCCGTAAGAAGCATTTGAACGTCCTGGAGTGGCCTAGCCAGTCTCCAGACCTCAACCCCATAGAAAATCTGTGGCGGGAGTTGAAAGTCCGTGTTGCTCGGCGACAGCCCCAAAACATCACTGCTCTTGAGAAGATCTACATGGAGGAATGGGCCAAAATACCAGCTACTGTGTGTGCAAACCTGGTAAAGACCTATAGTAAACGTTTGACCTCTGTTATTGCCAACAAAGGTTATGTTACAAAGTATTGAGTTGTATTTTTGTTATTGACCAAATACTTATTTTCCACCCTGATTTACGAATAAATTCTTTACAAATCCTACCATGTGAATTCATGGATTTTTTTTTCACATTCTGTCTCTCACAGTTGAAGTGTACCTCTGGTGCAAATTACTGACCTCTGTCATCATTTTAAGTGGGGGAACTTGCACAATCGGTGGCTGACTAAATACTTTTTTGGGGCAAAAAAGTATTTAGTCAGCCACCGACTGTACCTGCAGTGGTATTTCTGAGTAAAAAAATCTCATAAAATATGTATGTGGGGTAATCAGGTTGTTAGTTTTTAACTGTTGCAAATCTGCAACACTTGCCTTGAGAGGGTTAAGAAGCACTACCTCCTTAAATATTAAACATGACTGATTCAGGTAAAAGAGCAGGTCATCTACTAATCGGAAGGTTGGTGGTTTAAACCCTGACTGCTCCTGTCTGAATGCCAGAGTATCCTTGGGCAAGACACTAAACCCTGAGTTCCTCCTGATGCGTTCACTGGAGTGTGAATGGTAGCTAAAAAGCACTTAGACATAGAAATAAGTGATTGTGTGAATGAGACATGTTATATAAAGCATTTTGAGTGGTCAAGTAGAAAAGCACTTTAAAAGAACCAGTCCAGTTACCCTCCCTAAAAGCTAAAAATATGATATTTTTATTTGACATCACTTACCTTTCTGGATTTAAGATATCGGGATTCTAGCATGTAGCTAAAAAAGTTATTAGATAGACACTGATTGATCCAGTAGGGTGGCTTCAGCGCTAGGAAATCACCAATCACCACAGGACATGAAGACTGGACTGTTTTGTGAAAAAGAGAGCTTGATAATGGAGATATCCATTATCTCCATTATCTCCATTATCAAGCTCTCTTTAACATGTGTGAGAATGAACCCTTTAGATACGATAAATATTCATAGCAAATACTATGAAAAATTGGCAAACTGCTACAGTGGGCTCTTTTTTGGGAGCAAAATGTTGGTGGGAAAGACAAAATAAGTCAATTTCTCCAAACTCACCACTCCTAGTGGAGCAAAAAGCACTTTTCATCAATTCAAAATGTACATTTAATCCATCCATGCCTCTTCATGTCTGGCTACATGCCATGGTTGGCCTTGTTGTGACATCTTGCTTATTTTGCATCAGTCTGTGGTCCCCAGAGCCATTGTGCTCACCTCTTGGTGACCCCCTCCACCACACTTTTATCCAGAGTCTAATCCAATTGGACACTGTGGGCATGTCAGCCCGAAGCCCTCTCACCTTGTACCAGACCCATCCAGCCTCCCTCATGGGTGCTCTCTGTCAGGCACGCTGTGAAAAGCTTCTTATTTCAAGGCTACAAAAAGCCTCTTCAGCCCTAACTAAGAGAGGCAGAGCACTCAGAAGGTGAGAGAGGCTGCCTAGGTGTGTGTTAGTGTGTTTCCATAACATGAAATGCTGACTCGAGGACAGTGTGGACAAACAATAACAAGTTGATCTTATACAAATATGCATACTCAAAAAGGTGACACGATGGTGTGCGTTTATCGGTTCATTTGTTTAGTGTGTGTGTCTGGAGAGAACTGTGTATACCTGAGTGGCTGCAGGTGAGCTCAGGTCATGATGTGTTTGAAATGGAGCGGACAATCCACAGGGAGCTAAGAGAGGCAGACGAAGCAGAGTTCAGGGACAGAGTCAGACTCAGTACAGCCCTCGGCTTTGATACTGAAATCAAAACGCTGCCATCAGAGACAGATAAGGAAGACATCAGTGTGAACCGATGTACAGGACTGCAGCAGGAGCGATGGGAAAAGCTTCAGCTAGTGGTGAAGAAGCAATCATGTAGACAGAAATTAAGTAAAAACCAACCAAAACATCTAAATAATTAAAGATGATGTTTTCTAACCATAAATAAGCCATTTGAAACACGGGTCATTACCCTACAGGAAGCAACTATCAGAAGAGAAGTACACTGTGGCCATAAATGGATGGACATATAATGTGGACCACCTCTCCCAGTAGGGCTGCTCGATTATGGCAAAAATGATAATCACGATTATTTTCACTGAAATTGAGATCTCGATTATTTGACAATATTTATTTAACCCTTTAAGACCTACTATAGAACCAAGTACGCCAGAGCTTATATTATTTTTTTTACATGTTGTAGTGCCATTTTTGGGAGCATTTCAAGTTGCTATACATCAATACAACTGTTATAGCCCATATTTTAATAATATGTATGCATTAAGTCCATAGTAACTACATTAATTGCAAAAAAGTGCAATAAACTACAAAAAAATTGAAAATCGTTTTGTCATATTTCTACTTGGAGAAATTTAAGAGGTTTATCCCTCAAAACTTTAAATACAAAAAAGTTGCAAAAAATAGTTTAAAACAACAGGAATTTTATTTTGTGTCTTCATAGTTTTATTTTGGAGATACGGCAATTTTTATATACTGCAGGAAAAACAAAAAAACAATCCTATGATGCAAATTTGCAAAGAAAACAGCATGTGCATCAAAATAAACTATTTCCAGCAGTGCAATTCGAGTTCTAAGCATCCCAGAAACTATTCAGAAAAGTCAAACATGACTTATAAAAACACCAGTATAGGCTTTTAAGGCCTACTACAAAATTTGATTAATTGAGCAGCCCTATCTCTCAGTCCGAATTGTTGATACAAGGCAAGGCGGATTCATGATTTCATATTGTTTCCACAAAATTCCACCTCTACCATCTTAATGTCGTAGCAAAATTCAGGACTCATCCGACTAGGCAATATTTTTTATTGTCCATTTTGCTTAACCCATACAAATTGTATCTCTAGTTTAGTGTTCTTAGCTGACAAAAGTGGTCTTCTGATGCTGTAGCCCATCTGGTCTAAGGTTCTGCTTGTTGTGTATATGGAAACTTGGGCTTATACTGTTTTTGAAGCCAGGTACTGATTGTATCTTGATATGGTGCAAGGATATACTACTGCCCTTAGTGGCCATATGTCACCATGCTGAACACCTGTAAATGGACTGGTACTTATATAGCACTTTTCTACTAGAAACTGAGCACTCAAAGTGCTTTTTACTACAAGCCTCATTCACTCAATCACATACATGTTCATAAAAGTATTTTTCTTTTTTCTATCTAAGCACCTTGTCTAACATTCATGAATACAGCCACACGCTGATGAATACATCAGGGGGAATTCAAGGATTAGTATTTCCCGATGACAGAATTTCCTTAGTATGCCGACCAGAGCAACTGTGGATCAAACCAAATACTTTGTGACTGGTAGACACCCCTACTCTAACTCCTGGGCCACAGCCGTCCATGTGTATTGACACATTTGTGATTATACAGCACTTTGCTTACTTCCTGTATCTAGGAACTCGATCACCAGAATAAAGAGCGATAACATATTTAAGTACAATGTTTCTATTCAGTAGTGTGTTTGAAATCTTATATTTTTACATGTAGACTTTTTATATCTTTAGTATAGGTAAAGTGTACACTATAGTTATGGCCGATAAATATAGTTACAGTGCTGTAGTGTAGCATTACACACTAAAATACTTTTGATAGTGAAACCATTGTGGCAAATTTCTCAATTTTGATACAGTGCTTTAAAAATGGTTAGAGTTAGTTCCATGTTTGATAGCACAGGGACAACTGTCACAGCAAAGAGAGCAAAAATTAGAACATTTTATTCAAATATAAATATAAAAATACTGTATAGGATAAATGTCTAGTGTGTGTATATTTGTTAATAATTTGAATCATTTTGGATAAGAATAAGTGTAAGATAATGGGGAATTTCAGTTTTTACTTTATAATTTGTTTAGCATAAGATTTACAGTTAAATTGTATTTTTTTTGCCTTATTTAATTTTTACGTACTGTTCCTTTAACACACGGTAACTGTGCACGGGGGGAGCGTTCGCGACAGGCAGTGTGGAGAAACGGGGGCTTTAACTAGCTGTGGAGAACAACAGTTTCTTACCGTGTTTGCAGTGTACAGGAACATTCAAACGGATCACTGTATTTCAAAACTGTGAAAATAAATGTTTGCCTGTTTGTTTTTCGACTACAAGCAGACTTTGTGGATTATGTTCAACTGCACTAAGACACGCGTACGGCCCGACTACCAGCTAGTGCTTCCGCGGTATTAAATACTTTACCACAACAAGGCATAGAAAACCTTTGTTCAAAAACTTTTGTTCAAAGAATGTTCATGTGCAGGAAACCGGTTTAAAAACGCACAGCTGATATTAAAAATGATCAGAATTGAGTACTCCCAGCTCTGGCATTAGATGTAAATGTGAAATTCAGATAATTGTAATTGTCCATGATAATGAAAACATACGTGAAACAGTTTCTAATATGAGCTATTTTTAAAGGCACTTCAAAAACATAGACACATGTTAAGAAAAGGGCCTAAAATGAAAAAGTTCTCTAAAGCTGTAGCAACCAATCAAAGGAAAGACTTTAAAGACTAAATGTTTTTTAGTGATTAAATAAGCACCTGCTCTGATCAGTCTGCATCACATTTAAAAGTGACTTCCCCAAAGTCCAAACTGGATCAAAGGCAGACCAAATGAAGGTCTCTACTAAATAAGTCAATGATAACTTGATGATAGGAAGTCTACGTGACCCCCTTTGATCCTTTGGTTTCAGCCTTATGTGTGACAGTTGAAATAATTAGCAATGTTGGGTATAAATCTGTGCGGATGTATTCGGCAGATTGATCTAAAAGAACCTCCAAGCCATCAGATCCTGGATCGCGTTTAACTGACTTCATTAAAGTGTTGTTACTGCTGTTTGTAGGAGAAGTATGATCAACAGAGATTAGACATCAAGACATTAGTGCTACATGATTTTTTTTCTGTATGTGTTTTTGATTGTTTTTGTTTAGATCAGATTTAGACTAGCCTTTCAAAACAACAATTTTATAGAGATGTGTTGCAAAGATGCACAATGTTGACCTGAAACAGTACTATCTTTAAAAACAAAGATTTGCATTGGAAGGTGACAAGCATAATCAATATTTGAGCATAACTTCAGCACTATTTTCCTGTTTCATGTGTTCTGTTTTATGGCTATGTTTGGTTTTATCTCATAAATTGATTCAAATTTCTTTTTGAAACTCTCACCTTTGAGTATTTAAATGTCAGAAGAAAGTATATACCATAATTAAAAAATAATGTAATCCTGGGCTATTTCTGAAGGCCCACTACAGCTGTACTTGAGGTCTTACAACAGTATCACATGCTTTAGCATGTTATCCGCTCTTCCTAATTTTGAATGGCTATTGATAACACCGGGGTTCTGATTGAGGTATTGTAGTCAGCTCTGGCTCCTATTTATTCTGCCTTTGTGTTGAGAAAAAGGAGGCACCAGCTTTTTAATGAAACCGAGGTGTGCATCCATCATGCTCTGGAAGCAGCAGCCCAGCAGGGAAATGAAGGATCGATTTGATTAGCTGCTACTTTTAGTCTCACAGGCTTATGTGACGGCTTTGATTGGGAATCTTGTCTGGGCTGTCAGGGTGGCTTTAAGGTAGATAATGTTTCAACAACCATGTCCCCTTAACTCTTATCCATCCCATAGTATTTGGTTTTATTCGCTCCTTTTGTTTTCTTGGGGGTTGGGGTTTTTTACCCAATGTGCTATTGCAACAACTCTGCATCAACAACAGCACTCTGAATTACTTTTTTAATGGTAAGAGAATCAGTTTGTTATTGTTGTTGTTGTTGTTGAAGACAATAACATTGCAAGAGCAAATTCTTAAATTAACATCTAACTGTAGTAAACTAGAATTGTTGTAGAGCTTCAAACTTGAATTTCTGGTTTATGGAGTCATTAATTCCTAACAAGAAAAAACTGTAAACTCGATGTTAATGTTCACAGTCACTTTTGTGATTTGTAATGTAAACACACAGACACATACATTTATGCAGATGGTTTTCCAACACAAGTCTCCTGTGACTTTATTTAACGCAGTAAATGTAGAGCTCAAGCTGATGCAAATGCAACAATTTCACTTAAATGAAATGTCAGCTGATTCCTGCTGATGAGTCATGGCAATTAGTCCGCTCTAGCCAGAGCAGATCATCTCTTCTTACTTTTCAAAAAGTCCTTTACTTCACAGACAAGTACACGACTTCACAGACAAGTACACCTGTTGTTTCACAAACACACACACAGCTTCACAGGTGGTCCTGACTGCCTGTTTCCCTGGAGAAACGCAGAGCAGCATTAATTGGTTTCCTTACAGTCAGCTGCACGGGGAGCAGCCAGGTGTGAGTTAGACTGACTGGGTTAACTGCGCCTTATTGGCTCCAGGATGATCGTCCACAAGATGATTGTTGTCTCATGCAGTCAGTCAGCCACAGAGTGAGGAGAGGTGATTAAACAACAGACCCAACATGTCATGTTTAATAAAGAAAGCTGGGCAATGGATGTACTGTATGGATGTAATTGGGCGGCAGAGGATGGCACATGTTCGCATGTCAAATAACTGCAGCTTTTCTATTGCAGTCATGCCGAATGCGTGTGATGTAACTGTTTTTCAGTTTTTTGCTTTTACCCTCTTATGTCTGCTATGATTTTGAATGGTCTAAATGATCTTTGAATCTTTACTGTCTAGATTTTCTTGGTGTTTTTTGAAAGTAGGGCTGGGCTATATCATACCGTTCACTGTAATTTTGGGCAATGATAGGAAAATGAAATATGGCGATAGAATATGGGTAAAACCCGCATGCTCAGTGCCTTTGTTTACATACGCACATGGCGGCGACGCAGAATGAGAAGAGCGAAAGCGGATCGTTGAATGAAACGGATGAAACAGAATTGGTTTGTAAAAATGCTGCAACTTCAGTGGTGTGGAACTGGTTTGGCTTTCATCCGTCAGATACACAACAAAGCACTATTTTTGGTAGCGCATGCTAGCGGGCCGTCGTTATTAACGTGTTTTTTGGAAAATACAGCACACTTAAAATCAATCCTTAGATTTTTCTGAAAAAAATTAGTATGACTTTGCTAAGCTATGAAGCCGCACCGCTCGATGGATTGTCAGAGCATTACGGCTATCGTAGGCAGGCGCCTCGCGGAGTGATACGTACTGTGCTTCAACATAATATTACCGTATTGTGTGTGTATAATCTCTTTTTAAGTTTTCTGGATATTATACATGGTTATGCTGAGGATATTTTGGCCAATTTCCAATGGAAATGCCTTTTGGTTAAACTGTCAGCAAGGAATTTGCATTTGCACTGTAAATTTTTTATATGACTTTAATGCACTTAAAACAGCTGCTTGTTTAAGTGAAAATACATTGATGGGGTTTTTTGCACTAATAAAGTTGTGGAGTTGTAAAGTATTTTGTCTAGTGTCAATTATATCGTCAGTTATATCGTTATCTCAAATTTTCAAATGTATATCGTGATAAATATTTTTGGTCATATCGCCCTGCCCTATTTGAAAGTACTTCTTTCACCCTCCAAAGACTGTGATATCAGGGCGCTGATGTCACCGTATGAAGAGTCACAGAAGGCATCTGACAAAACTGCATTATGTGAGAACTCAAAAATGAGAATGTGTTAGCGCTTGGGAGGAGGCCTGACTGATGGCAATCAGCAACTCAGACAGCACCTGGGCTCAGTGCACCAGTGCTAATATAAAACTACTTTCTGGAGCTACGATGGTGGTTCTCTCCTCAGTGAGACAATATTTGGGTTCTAGGTTTTATTATCCACATCATTTCTTCAATTTTTCTTTAACATTATTATCTTTTTTGAACAATTATCTATTTTTTCAGTTGTATGCGGGTCTTTCAGTTTTTTACAGGTGTGTACTTGGCCACTCAACAAAAGCCTCTGAATTTACACGTGAACATCAGTTTTGGTTTTGCAGTTAAAAATGATCTTAATCCTAACATGTGATATGATCAGTAGTTGAGTAGTTTTCGTTAACACAAAAGATTTAGTGAAGTTTGAAATGTATAGGGCAGGGAATGTCTGATAAAGGCTGTTGCTGTTTTTTGAGCGTGTCTCTCACTAAAATCAAACAAATGGTAAATGGCCTGTATTTGTATAGCGCTTTTCTTAGTCCCCCCCTAGGGACCCCAAAGCGCTTTACACACCCAGCCATCCACCCATTCACACACTGGTGGAGGCAAGCTACAGTTGTAGCCACAGCTGCCCTGGGGCAGACTGACAGAAGCGAGGCTGCCATATCGCGCCATCGGCCCCTCTGGCCATCACCAGTAGGCGGTAGGTGAAGTGTCTTCCCCAAGGACACAATGACCGAGACTGTCCGAGCCGGGGCTCGAACTGGCAACCTTCAAGGCGATTACAAGGCAAACTCCCAACTCTTGAGCCACGATCGCAAACACACAAAACTGTGTGTTTGCTATAAGTCCTCAAAAATGATGACGTTAAAGTCCCCTTCAACTTTTTTTTAAACATTTTTGTCCTTTTGCAGATTCTTCAGTAATGCTATCTTTGGAGCACCTCCCTTTTCCATTTTCCGTGTGGACCCACTGATAGATTGTAACTGGCTGTTGGACAGCAAATTGTGGTGTACTGTCTAGTGCGGGTGCACGGTGGTGCAGTCATACTCCACTGCACTTTGTCTGTGATTCTGCCTCAGACAGAACACTCTGATGGAATTCACTTAACCTCCCTGCCCAGCCTTACCTCCGCTACTTCTCTATATTACTCTCACAGTCTCACATTCACTTTGACTGAGGTTTTCTGCCTGCCTCTGCATACTGCTCTGCCCTGTGTTAATGCCCTCACCTTGGCTCTGGTTTTATCTCTGTGTCTTGAAGTTTTTGATTTCTGCTGATAGTTTGACATGCAACAGAACTATTTAGCCTCTTTGTGTTGCTGTCTGATTTTCTTTTACGGCTCCCAGGACTAATACCGATTCTTCTACTATCAAGTGATGTCACTTTTGATTTTGAGCCAGCAACTCTCTTATCTTATTACTTCACACAGGGGAAAAAAAGCTTGCTGTCTGCAAATTTGGAAATTTTATTTCTACTCATCCAATAAGGAGGCGAGTATGCTTTTAAATGCATTTACACAAATAAAGTGACCTGACATTTTGCATCCAGTGAACAGTGACAAAACATTTAGGCAGGGACATCCAAACATGGCTGTATTTGAATTCAAATTTGCTTCTCCCACTACAATGAGTAAGCAAGGTGATAAAACAGCACTGGCTTGCCCACCCAGGATAGCATACTATGTAAATGGAGCCAAGATGTTGTCAAAAGAGAGGCAGTGGTGGAAAATCTCAGCACCATGGACAGCTCCTCAGCTCCTCAAAAAGAAAGGAACAACGCATCTCTCATTCAACTAGACGATATTTACAATAGTACTTCTGATGTGGAAGCAATTTAACACACATTGTTCTCTGAAGAGTTACTAAAATTAGACAATAATGAATATGCTGCTAAAAAAATGCATCAAATATGGTGTACACCCTAATTGCAGGAACTAAAACATTAAAGAAATGCAACATAAAAAGCATAAAAACATTCACTGTGACGCACCATCACATTCTTAGAATTCTTTCTTTATTCGTATAAACTTTAAATTGAGTTTTTTGGAGTTTATTTTATCTGTTGTGTTTCTATATTGCTTTATTTTGATTTTAATATACACATTAAGTGTCGTTTTTGGTATTATTATGACCAGTGTTGGTCAAGTTACTTGAAAAAATTAATCAGTAATTACTGATTACTTTCCCCAAAAAGTAATCCCGTTATTTTACTGATTACTTATTTTCAAAAGTAATTAATTACTTAGTTACTTAGTTACTTTTTAAAACACGATTTACAACCTGAATAGGTGATAAAGCGATAGATCTTTCAGCCCAATTCTACTTTTTCTACATAATCCATCATACAAAATGTAATCAAATGGAAACGTCTCTTTTTAAAACTTGTTTTACTAGTTTTAATCTTTTAACGTTAAGCATCAAGCAAAAATTTAATTATATGCAACATTCTCTGACTGGAAGAAATTTGTTTAATATTTAAACCTATAATGAACACTATTAAACTGAGAATGAAATCCAAACCGTAAACCAACCTTAGCTCCTAAATTCTCACAAAATGCCCTCCAGACCAGAGAAATGTCTAAGACAGAGGTCCTCATGTCATCTGTTTCAGAGGTCATGTGGAGTTTAGACAGAGAAAAAAATATACTGCATTAGAGAGTCAAGACGATAGTGTTTCCTTGTGATGGAGGTGAACCAGAGATAAAATGTAAAGCAATATGTCATCAGATACGATACTACCCATATGGAAAAGAAATAGTAAAAACATATATGATTTACTCATGAAAGTGGCCACTTTCTCATTACTTTCATATTTTTTTTTAGTAAGTATCCAAAGCATACAAGTTTCATTATATAATTTTTCAAGGGATCTTATATCTGTTTTCACTCTTGTATGCTTTTCATACAAGTTTCATACAAGACAGATGCAAACTTTATAAGATTTATATATATCTTTTCCATATGGGTACTGGGAGTGGGAAATGCCTAAAGTAGACCAGACAGAGACTGAGAACTACATTTACTTCTTGCATGGACTGTACATACAAGAACATGTTTATGAGCATCTTTTGTAAAGTTAGCCACCAGAAAGATTCTTTCAAAAGTGAGGTGGTCCTACTTACCCTGAAATTGCAGAAAAACAGGTGGTGTGGACCTACAGCAAGAGGAACAAACAGAGGAGGGCACGAACTGACAGTTGTGGGGGGAACTGAACTTGTCCAGCTCAGTCTGCTGAGCCTGTCTGATAAAGTCCTCGATTTGCTGTGATTCCACCAACAGTTTCTGTACCAAGGTCAAAAAGAGAAAGAAATGTGGTGACCCGAGGATGCACCAAAGATGAAAATTTTTGATGATAACCTATTCTCACCAGAAAATCATTCTCCCAGTTTCTTGGTTTGAAAATAGATAAGCGTGACCGCTCCAGTTTTATTCTGCTGCACTGACTTTTCCCTCTATTCTCCACACATATATAAAAGTGTGCTTTTTTATTCTTATATTTTTCTGTAAGGCTCCTGCCATCACCACCACCCCTGCTTGCTTTGGGTCAAATCCTTCCAGCAGCGTTTTAATGGTGTCTCTTCTTCCTTTGTGCTCAGAAGAGATATTAATAGTAGGGGTTAGTGGATTGCTCGCTCAGAACCTCACTGAAGGCAGGCGACTGCAATAAAGATTACCCCGTGAGTTAGCATTGCTTTATAGACCTGTAAACTCATTCACGACATTTAAGAGCCATCTCAGTTGCCTTTTATTTATTAAGAGGTGAATGTCCTTCAGAGTGATGCATGCTAGTTTTTATAGCTCAAGACGGGAGTGTTTTTGCGAACTACAATTACAGATGTCACATGGGGGTGACTGTTCATGAAACCTTGAGATGAACCCAATCAAATCATTTAACTTGAAATAGCTCCGTGTTGAGACATGATGCATTATAATAGATGTAGATGACGTCTGGGTTAAGAATACTGTATAGCTGAGCGAGTGTACTGTATACTATCTGTGTGTGTGTGTGTGGGTGGGTGGGGGCGGATGTGGGGGTTGGGAGGGGGATCTGTAGGTGGGTGTCTTAGAGGGTGACAGAAGATTAGATGTGAATGCACTGCAGTGTGCTCAGACGGCCCCCTGGGAAACCACTTGCTTTCTTTGTTATCAGCCCACTTACTGCACAGTCTGCCTGGCCCACTCTTTCTTTTCAGTCCAGTAAAAGATGCAGACTGAAATACTTCCAGTGTGCGAGGAGCGTCTCTGCGAGACTGTCTCTGCGCTCTCTACTGCAGATTAGAATAAATTAGAATATTAAAATATTCTGATCTTTTTTTGGCAAACCAAAAGTAAAAAAATATCTTCATGTGATTTGTGTCAATCTTGTTATTTTGTTTTCTTTTAAATATTTGCACTAATTACTCAGTGCTGTCATGAGCTATTCCATGTATTTTTGCATACAATTATACTGTACAACTTAAAAGAGATGTTCTTCGTACATACACAATATTATCTGAGTCACCCAAAACTATAATGTGCATTTTTATACTGATTTAGATTACTAAACAACAAGTATAACTGCTTTATGTTGGTATAGTGTGTATGGCAAGCTGCACAAGCCATGTCCTGAGTACAACATTTTCATTTTTTGCTTCCATAGTATTTATTTTCTTATTTAACTGTGTGAAAAAAGTAAATTTCCAAAAATGTCACTGTTTCATTAAACACTTATCGACATTCAATATAACAGTAATCAGTAGTGGCTGATTAGTTTCAGAGTCCCGTCAGAGTCAGTTACTGAGATAAATTGGTTTGTGTCTGGCCTGCCTGCCTTTGGTATTTGACCCTCTCCCACGGGACCTTAACTCGACCTCCCATGCATGTGTGGGCGTCTGGCAATATTGTCAGGCTTCTCTTATAGAGTTCAAAGGTCACAGTGCTTAAATATTTAAAAGAAAGGAAAGACAAATATAGATGATCCACAGATAATCCTGCTGATTCTCCATTTATGATTTTCCTGCCAAGGAAGGCTTCATATCAAAACAGTCAGTGAAGGCTCTTGTGGTCATAAGTTATACACACGTCACTATTCATCACCACATCGAGGCACCTTTTCCGCGTCTTTTGTCTATTATTGTCTGTCTATTTGCCTTTGATCACTGCCAGCAAGGCAGCAGTGTTGGCCTTTATGTGGACTTCTCTGAGATGCCCGAAGGCAACCAAGAATCACGCTCCCAGCGTGAAGCCACCTTTATCAATAGGGAGGCAACAGCTGGTCTTTGAAGTCAGGAATCTTTGAGCTATATCAGGTGATGAATGGTGGATCAAACCAGTTACTTTTAATTATGTTCAGCCTTTCTTTTCTCTTGAAATATCCATCGTCTCATCAACACCTGAAGATTGCACTCTGACTATTTCTCCCATATTAGCTTCTCTTCATTGGCTCCCTATTAAATCAAGAATCAAATTTAATCATCTTATATTAAAGATTATAGAGCACTTTGCTATCGGATGCCAAGCCTTAGCTTAGCCTTAAAACAGTTTTTTTAACTAAAGGTTATTGTCAGGGATGAATCAAATGACCACACTCATACACCACTCTGCATTTAATGTAATAATTAGTATTAATCTCTGGCTCTCTTACACAGTCTCCTTTCTCCACTCCCTGAGCCTGGTTCTGTCGGAAGTTTCTTCAGAATCAGAAATACTTTATTAATTCCTGGCTCTTCCTCAATTTTTCCTTCCTATGAGCAAGCACTTGGTGACAGTGGGAAGTCATGTAATTATTGAGGTTCTCTCAGTATTGTTGTAGGGTCTTTACCTTAAAATAAATTGCCTTGTTGCTGCAATTTGGCGTGGGATAAATACAGTTAAACTGAATTTTGTCACTTAATATGGGCTGCTCAGGTGATAGAGGAAGTCATCAACCAACTGGAAGGTTGGTATATTGATTCCTGGCTCCTCCACTCCATTTGTCAAAGTATCCTTTAGCAAGATGCTGAACTCTAAGTTGGATCTAATGCATCCGCGTGAGTGTGTGTTAGCTAAAGCACTTAAGCATAGATTAAAGGACTGAATGAGAGAGTGTGTGTGATTGTGGTTGTTTTTGTTTTACACAGGTTTGTGCTTTTTTATTACCATCGCCTCTTTTTGGAATTTTTCCTATTGTTTCCTACTTTTGTCTGCTTGTCTGACTGCTTCAGCATGTTATATCTTCAGATAACCCCAAAAATATGAAGCATAAAATTGTCGACTGAACTATCTACTTTCATCCCCAGAACAGTACTAGAGTTATGTAAATTAGTGATCTTAGTGTAGACTTGCTACATGCTAGCAGCTTTGTTATGGTAAAGACACTGAAGTGCTTTAAATTAAATGCTAATATCAACCTAGTGATGTCCTCGATAAAAGAATAATATTAGGATACATAAGTTAGAACTGTATTTGTCATATTGTATTCAGACATTTGTTTCAGATGGAAGTTTTCAACTTTAAAGTTTCACTTTACAGAATGAAACAAATAAAAAAAACAAGGCATCTAATCAAGTCACTGATTTCTTATTTCTTACTTCTTCCTAACTGTTTTCAGTAAACATATTCATTTTTATACAGCTGTATTAGGGCTGGGCGATATGACCCAAAATTCATATCTCGATATATTTTACCTGGACGGCGATATAAGATATATATCTCGATTTTTTTTTTTTTAAGCCATAAAGTAAGAACAAAAAGAGAGTTCTTAGTCAAAGCTGTGTCCCAGATGTCACACAGGCACTTTTATTAACATAGAGCATAGATGTACATAAAATTTACTCAAAAATAAATTATGAGCATTTATTAAATAATAATGCTCCATAAATAAAAGAAAACAATGTTGTTTTTGTGCATAACAAAAAGCTCACAATTGTGCAGTCAAAATGTAAACTAAAAGACGCTGAGCATAGTAACAAAGACAGATTTCACAGCTGCTCTGTTCTCAACTTCTACTGTGTGACTGACAGCATTGAGTTTGAAATCCTCGTCGTAACCACGTCTCTTAACAGGTGCCATTTATGGTCCTTATACACAGTAGGGTAATATTACGTTGAAGCACAGTACGTATCACTCCGCGAGGCTCCTCGGTAGCCGTAATGCTCTGACAATCCATCAACCGGTACAGCACCGTAGCTTACCAAAGTCGTACTAAAACATTTTTTGACAGATTGCTGAGCGCTGTGTACCACATAAAATCGCTTCGCGGCCATCAAGCACAACCAGAATTCATACATAAGGCGCGCTGTCAACTTTTGAGAAAATGAAAGGATTTTAGGCTGTGCAGCGCCTCTGGGCTGCATGGCGTTAGCGTGGTTAGCTCGTTAGCGTGGTTAGCTCGTTAGCGTGGTTAGCTAGCTAACACGTTGACGGCGGCCAGCCCCACGCACGGGGCGATGCGCAGTAACTCGTTAACGGAGATTTGCCGTGTCCATCTTGTCGCTTCCTGTAGGTGACGCGATGGGGGAGGAGGGGGAGTTGTGTTCAGTGAAGGAGGGGCGAGGCCGAGTAAAGACAAAAGTGGACGAAAGAGAGGCAAACTTGCGGCTCCACAAGTATAGTTATAACGTAACATAGACTATATCGATATAAAGGATATTGTCACATCTTATATCTCGTATAAAAATATATCGATATTTTTTAAAAACTCGATATATCGCCCAGCTCTAAGCTGTATGTTTGTTCTTCCATTTAAGTGGCTTAAGTGTAAAAAAGAAACGAAAAGAAAAAACGCTTCAGAAGTTAAAAAAGCTGAACATCATTTCCTTTCTTAGATTAGCCAATGCTGTTCATTAGATTTCAATAATTTACACTGAAATTTAAGCATATCTAACTGACTGCAGTACCTAAACCTAACCCCCTTCAGCTTTTTTTTCACAGCAGATGCACCCACATGCTACTATTACAGCTAATATGCTAAGGTTGCTCACTTCCTAATGAACTGATGTTACACACGTTAACTACAAATGGAAAGACTCTGGCAATAACAATTGAATCACAAGTCACAATTTTGTCTTCAAGTTTAACAATTAATATAAATAAAGTAGCACAAGCTCAAAGTTATTTCTAAAAAAATACCAATAGATAATTATGGCATCACCCATCCTGCTCATGTGCAATAGCAAAGTTAATTATCCCTTAATTATGCATTTATTTATTCATTAATTTGTTTATTTTGAACACAGCCTGAATCTCATTTCTGCTCTTATATAATCTACTGTATTGTTTCATTTATAGCACCAAAGACTAAAAGAAAACAATAAAGCTGATAGAAAAGTTTTATTTGCCCTTGTTAAATGTGTGTGGTTTTTTGTTTTTTGCAAAAGTCCTTCTTAAATAGTCACTCTCCAGTGGTGTGAGCTGAACTCTGCAGCATGAGTACAGAGATCCTTTGGGGTTCAGATTAAATAAAGAGCCATAATTGCTATAAACCATTTATGGGTTGCAAAAACTAAACAAAAATAAATATAATTTCAGAAGCTTTGTGCACAATCCCACCAAAACCAGGATTTGTAAAGTGGTTTTCCAGGCAAATCCACCACTGACAGTACAACATCAGTACAGTAATGAAACGAATGACTTGCTGTTGGCAAAAACTGTTTTTATTCTTAGAAAAACACATAATGGAAAAATGGGTGAAATGAATCAATTCCTTGTGGGTGTTATTGATGTCAGCACTGCTTCCAGTTTTAGATTAGTCACATTTTTATTGCATCCAGAAGGTGCGTATCTCAAACATAGGGCATTGCCTACAATGGTAATTATAACCATTCGACCCAGTTTGAGCTTCATATTTCTGACTTTGATGTAGTCTTTTCTAGAAGCTGTATTCATTCCTCAGTCTCACTAAATATGTATGTGACAGGCTGGCCCTTCAGTTAGAGAGGTGGTAAGTAAGACTTAAATAAATGCACTGATTAAAAATAATACACTATATATACACACGGAAAAAATACAAAACAAAGCACCAACTCCAATCCCCCAAAAGCTTAGATGTTGTGTAGAATGTAAATAAAAACAGGTTGCAATGACTTGCAAATCGCATAAACCTATGGTAGAATGCAGACAACATATCATATGTGTAAATTGTGAAAATGTATTATTTTAAGAAAAAAAGGCATTTTGAATTTAAAAACCGTAACAGGGCCATGTTTACCATTGTGTGGCAATAATCTGGAAACATCTGGAAACTGAGCAGATCAGTTGCTGGACGTTAGGTAGATGACTGCTTAGTCTGACTGTGGATTTTACTTGCTGAACAATCCTGGGTCTCTGGACTCTTTTACTGTTGTTATAGATGCAATATGTGGTTTAGTACTGTGTTACTAAAGTATGCAAGGTCACCTGGATGGTAGCATATGCAGTAAAACCTGTGCACACATTTCAGCACTGATGATACCTTTCCAGAGACTGAACTGAGGGCTAATAACAAGCTGGATGGTCCCTCTCATCTTTAGTTAGGAGGATGTAGAGTCCAAACAACAAAACGCACAAGTCTGGACTGTGGACCAGTACTGTGCTTCATCCAATGTAACAAGAAAGGTTTTGAGTAGGACAGAGAGAGAGAAGCAAATAGGTTGCAGGCAAGTGGTGAAAGGTGTAAAGCATGGATTAATTAATATATATTCTTCAGGTCTAAAATGCCTCTGAAAAGAAGGCAAAAGTATGAAGTTAAGCCTGAACATCATAAACTTTGTCCTTTTTGTGAACAGAAATCAGTTTTTACACTTTTAATCAATGCAAGGAGTAATCAAATCCTCACCTTGTGATTACACAATTTTATCCCTTGGGTTGTTTCAATAACTTTAAGCTTGAAGACTGAAAAGAAAATCTTATCAAATGAAATTAGTCAAACCCTAATTGTTCTCTAAAACAATCTAACAGCTGAATCTTCCCCGTAAAGAGAAACAAAATGCTCACATGTTTATCACATAGATGAGATTAGCAACTGGCTTTTGGGGAGTTAGAGCGATCAGTATTTTCCAAAAGCCGGAGGAAGAGCGCATTTTAGCATTTTCAGTAAAAGCAATTAAGCTAGAAAGTGTTATTTGCCTTTGCACTTTCTCTGTGGCTCTGGATGGGTATGGAGCAAGAAAATAAAGTGCAGAGAAGCTGATCTAATCATTTGTACAATAGTGATTTGAAATGGCAAAATGATGAGAATGTCTGTAAACAAGCTCATCTGTTTAAGTATTCACAGCCGAGTTCACTCAAAGGAGTTGCTCCCAGCTGCTTATTTTGACTTCAGGAGACAAGCTGATAAAAACAAAACAAAAAAAATCTTAAAAATTAAACCTCAGGTCCAAAGTAAGCCAACACAGCAGTGCTTCTTGTGAATTCTGGGACAGTGTGCTGCGGTGTTCAGGGTGCTTGTCCCAAAGCGTGCTGATGGGAATGTCATCTAGATAAATGTTTTCATTTATCACTCTTCCTTCTTCAGTTCAGCTGGGACTTGAGTGCAAAGAAGGGCACAGGGTGGACGCTTCAGAGAAAAAGTGAATTGATGGAGGTTGGGAATGTTGCTTGGTATCTCCAGTGCCTCCACTGTTATGTGCTTAGGAGAGGCCTGTAGGAAATGTTTAATCTCAGCCAGGAGAAGGAGAGATGGGGGAGCAATGATCATGCTACTAGCAGCACTCCTCACATCTCATTCAGTAGGTTTTAAAGGAAGTATTCTGACACAGAGAAACTGCTAGGAACAGATTGGAAGATTGAAAGATTTACATTCAAAGTTTAAGCACTGTTTCTGAAAAATGACGAATTATTTCAAGGATTTTACTGTGAGACTCAGATATAGATAATCCATCAGCTGGCACTGTTCTCACAGCTTTGAGTTATCCGCTTGCTTGTCCTGACAACACCTTATACATCCTAAAAAAAAAAATAAGTCAAAGCAATGTCAAGTGTAAACAGTTTCAAATTAACAAAAGCACGTTTTTCTGGCATTAAATTATTTAACTCTACAATCTGTTCTGCAGTCAATAACCAACCAGAACTCTAAATTTTGAAAATTGGAAAGTCACAATACACATGTAATAAGGTTTACTAAAAGCTCACATATCTCTCTTTAGTATTATGATATACCTGGATCAAAATGATGGACCAATATGCTACAAGCACACTGCTAGCATGGCTGTAAAAATATTCAGTATTCTAACAACTGCTAACAGTATTATAAAAATGCATTTAAGGGTTTCACAATCCAAACTAAATCTGCATAGGAAAAAAACCAACTCAGCCCAAGGTGCAACATTAAATCCTAAAAAAATGAGAAACGCCCTTTTACAGGGAATACATATATAAACGTTACACTTGACTTTTTTTTAAAGGTGCAGGCAATGTATGTCTAATCTTAAGTACCAACCCCCAAAATAAATAAAATAAATAAAAATGAGTATAGTATAGTACAGATGTATTCCACCTGCAACTGTGCAGAGTTATAAAGGCACAAACTCTAGACATCTTTAACCACTGGCCGATATTCTGCTGCTTAAACCTATATTAATGTTCATGTTGGAGGACTTATTGTGTGTAGATGCAAAGTTATTACCACCATCCAAATACAATGGTGTTTATCTTGGTTGAATTTCTATGTTATTTCTGCCGTACTGAGGGAGTTAACTGGTCGTCTTCCATAACAGGCACCTCCATAGCAACCTGATATGGACTGTTATGATAAGCATAATAGTCCATATCCATCATCAGAAATCTGTGTGCTGGAGAATTGAACGCTCTTTAAGGATTTGTGTGTTTCCATTTTTGCTAATTATGCTCATTGGGAGAGGAGTTTTGCCGATGGGATCCAGGGAGTGTGGTTATTTCTCTTGATAGTACAGTGTTTTATATATACACACACACATATTTCTTTTTTATGGGTGTTATAACCATTTCAGCTCCTTTCTTAAGGGAAATGATCTAAATATGGGCATATAATATGTGCATCCTTGTAAATATCTTGCTAGAGAAATTTCAAGCCTGCCCATATGGAAAAGAAAACTTATAAAAGACTTGCATCAGATTTGGCCTACTTCATATAGTGAATCATGTAAGGCTTTCATGTTTTACTCATGAAAGTGGCCACTTTCATATAATGTTTTAGTAAGTATCCAAAACATACAAGTTTCATTTATTTATAATTTTTCAAGGGATCTTATATCTGTTTTCACTCTTGTATGCTTTTCATACAAGTTTCACACAAGACAGAGACAAACTTTATAATATTTATATATATCTTTTCCATATGGGTGTCCTGAAAGTAATTTATGAAGGATTCTTTTTTTTGTGATTTATTTTTTTTCATCATGTGCTATCACAGCCTTTATTGATAGTAGCAGATTGATGATTATTTTATTCAAGGGATTTTATTCAAAAGGCTGCAAAGAAACTCATTACAACAAACAGAGAAAGGCCAGTGATTCAGTCACCACAGAGCCTGGGAAAGAACAGGGTCAGTGGTGTAATATAAAAATAACCTCTTAAGAAAACTGCCTAATTAAGTGCAATCTGTTGGTGATGTATTTGTTATAATATTATGTCATTTTCGCTATATAAACAAGAAAAGTAGATGCAGAGAGGCCTGTCAGGAGACTTCCATAAGCAGCTTTTCAAGTGGCAGCAGTACTCTGCTGCTGATATCTATGCTCCAGTGATTTTGTGCACTTCAAGAGACTATCCGCCACTGTGAAGTGCCCTTACTAAGCATGAATCACTGTATCCTGGCTAACTGCCTGCTCAGACTACTTGCAGTGTAGGAGGCTCTTCCAAATGCAATTCACCAATTGCTGCTCAGGCATTAGTGACTAACCTGAACACAAATGTAACCCACATCTTACAAACTTCTGCTGCTATGTGTTTTGATTCTAATGCAAATGAGCTAAATTACTCTCATCATAAAGCATAAACAATAACTTGCGAGATGGAGCCTTCATCTTACAGTGTGCGCAACTGTCAGATCAGATATGCATCTACAAGTGCCTACTCATATTCTATCCAAAACAGGACAAAGCAGTGCATTACCTTCCATGTTCTCTTTGCTGCAATCCACATGACCGTCTGGGACATCAAATGGCACTTTGACGCCATGTAGACAGGTGTAACTTAAAATCCAAAATGTTCTTCATGGTGTTTTTGGGAAGTAAAGGATGAGAGAGGGAAAATCTCTGCCATGAACCTGTGGTATCTAGCCATGTGGATAGTACAACCCCAGTTCCAGTTCCCAAACGCTTATTGAGTATTGTTAAAAGGAAAGGTGACATAACACAGTGGTGAACATGCCCCTGTCCCAGCTTCTTTGGAATGTGTTGCAGGCATCAAATTCAAAATGAGCGAAAATTTGCAAAACAATACAGTTTATCAGTTTGAACTTTAGATAGCTTGTCTTTGTAGTGTATTCGATTGAATATAGGTTAAAAAGGATTTTCAAATCATTGTATTCTGTTTTTATTTACATTTTATACAACGTCCCAACTTCATTCCGTATTTAAGACACAGCTCAAAACACATCTGTTTAAACTGGCTTATTCGCTTTAATGCTGATTTTTATCTGTTGTCACGCTCTGTTTTGTAATTTTAACTTATTTTATGTATTTTAAGTACTACTGTTCCTTTTATTAATTGGGGTTTTTTTGTAAGGTGACCTTGGGTTTCTGAAAGGCGCCCTCAAATAAAATGTATTATTATTATTATTATTATTATTATTATTATTATTCATTGGAATTGATGTTGTACATTTAATGTAGTACAATTATTGAATATAGGTGTATTGTTACTATTGTGATTGGTTTCATGTCGGCTTGAAATACAATATCTCTGTCCCCAGGTGCATAAAATAAATTTTATGCACCTGGGGACAGAGTTGATCAGCTTATCTATTATAAGTTTTGCTATGATATTGGGTTGCACAAAGGGGTATTTAGTGCCCAGGCAACCTGTGTTAAGTCTAATTGTTGAATGTTGTCATTGTGTTTCTTAAATTTGTAAGGTCTTAGATCAATCTATAGGATCAATATTCCTTTGTCTCTGACCACCTCTCCAGCCACTCTGTGCTGGGGGAGGATTATTGTGGACAGATCCCTTGTGAAGATTCTGTTTCTTGTCTTAGAACAATTTGGGGGTTTACGGTGGGAGGTGCTTTTGCTGCGATTTGCAAAACAATACAGTTTATCAGTTTGAACTTTAGATAGCTTGTCTTTGTAGTGTATTCGATTGAATATAGGTTAAAAAGGATTTTCAAATCATTGTATTCTGTTTTTATTTACATTTTATACAACGTCCCAACTTCATTCCGTATTTAAGACACAGCTCAAAACACATCTGTTTAAACTGGCTTATTCGCTTTAATGCTGATTTTTATCTGTTGTCACGCTCTGTTTTGTAATTTTAACTTATTTTATGTATTTTAAGTACTACTGTTCCTTTTATTAATTGGGGTTTTTTTGTAAGGTGACCTTGGGTTTCTGAAAGGCGCCCTCAAATAAAATGTATTATTATTATTATTATTATTATTATTATTATTATTCATTGGAATTGATGTTGTACATTTAATGTAGTACAATTATTGAATATAGGTGTATTGTTACTATTGTGATTGGTTTCATGTCGGCTTGAAATACAATATCTCTGTCCCCAGGTGCATAAAATAAATTTTATGCACCTGGGGACAGAGTTGATCAGCTTATCTATTATAAGTTTTGCTATGATATTGGGTTGCACAAAGGGGTATTTAGTGCCCAGGCAACCTGTGTTAAGTCTAATTGTTGAATGTTGTCATTGTGTTTCTTAAATTTGTAAGGTCTTAGATCAATCTATAGGATCAATATTCCTTTGTCTCTGACCACCTCTCCAGCCACTCTGTGCTGGGGGAGGATTATTGTGGACAGATCCCTTGTGAAGATTCTGTTTCTTGTCTTAGAACAATTTGGGGGTTTACGGTGGGAGGTGCTTTTGCTGCGATGTGTATTGTGTGAACTGTTTTCTCAATAAAAGGCAGCAAGCGGAGGCTGTCGTTGGGGTCAGTCTGCGGTAGGATTCAGAGTGCTTTCTGAGACACCGGCCGGGGCCTCCCTTGTTAGCAAGTAAAAGATGTTCGTCTTGTTTTTGTCGTTAACGAGAATACGTTTCTAAACTATGGAAACACAGACCCAACAACCTGCATTTCCAGTTCTCCAACCCCAGTGTTTGTGTAACTTCATGTATGTAAGAGAAGACTAGATTCAGGGGAAAGCATACCAGTGGGACACATTACAACAGACACACATAGGAGAGAGCCAGATTTTAAAATTAATTACCAGTGATTAAATGTAATAGTGGTGTATAAATATTGAGAGAGCTAAAGAAGTGAGTGAAGCAGCCTTAGCCTATTGCAGTGTAACTAAGGGATGGGTTCAAGGCATCCTGTCGAGCCCTAACTACAAGCTTTAGCAAAAACGAATGCTTTAAGACTAGACCTAAAAGGAGAGAGGGGGTGTGTTTCTTAAACTGAGAGCTAGCTCCATAGAAGAGGCAGCTGAAATCTGAATGGCTCCCATTCTAGTGCTCTCAATATGGTACTATCAGCCTTTAAAGGTTAGCCATAGACATATACAGTAGTTAGCTGAGTCTCATCATACTGTTCAGTGTCTGATTTCTGCTAAGACAGACAGATACCGTCAGTCTGAATCAGGTCTGGAAAGCCTGATGGCCAGACTGTTAGGGCTGATGACACTCATCACTGATTGGCTGACATACAGATTTCCTAGAGAGGCTAACTGGGGGCAACATCCTCTGACAAGAGGATAGGATTGAGCTGGATCTGTCGGTTTAGAACAGGGGTGGGCAATCCCAGGCCTCGAGGGCCGGTGTCCTGCGGGTTTTAGATCTCACCTTAGGTCAACACACCTGAATCACATGATTCGTTCGTTACCAGGCCTCTGGAGAATTTCAGGACATGTTGAGGAGATAATTTAGCCATTTAAATCAGCTGTGTTGGTTCAAGGACACATCTAAAACCTGCAGGGACACCGGCCCTCGAGGCCTGGAGTTGGACACCCCTGGTTTAGAATATGTCACAGTTTCAAGTCTTACACCACAGAAACACAAGAAAAACTCTGCAGTGCATTATGCAGTTGCTCTGTTGACAAGTCTGATGAAGTATGAGGATAAATTTGCTTCCTTAGCAGAGTATCACTAATTGACGCTATCAACTGCATCCTGCTGTATGAGAATTTGTGCCAAATTTAATCTGGAGCAGGTTAAAGTTTGGGTCATGAGCGATCATTGTGATCATAAGCGTTGCTATTTTTCTTTTTGAAAGAGTAGAGAATTCGTGGGAGATGGGAGCTTTTGATTTATCGCACTAAAGGTAATTGCCATGAGTGGTGTCAAAGAATACAGCAGAGAGCGAGTCACCATTAGTGTTAAAACTGATTTACTGGTTTAAAGTAAGCCATCAAATACCAATGGGCAGATTGAGCTTTCAACAAGTGCAATCACATTTTATGCTTTCAGATGATAAATGGAAAAATTACTGCTTCGTGACACAGCTTTATGGACGATAAAAGTAAGATGTATGAACAAGAAACGTAGTGGTGGAAGTCGGGGTTGGGGTTGTCACACATGGACAGGTCAGTAGTGTTATCGGCCATTCTACTTTAAAAAGGAACAGTCTACTCGACTGTCATTTGCCTGTTTATTTTCGCTTCTTTTTGCAGCAGTAGAATGGCTGAGGATGATAAAGCTCAGGGAGTCTCAGGTGTACCCTGGACAAAGGTTTTATGGCCATCTGCTATGGCCTGATTGTGTCAAAGCCTTGGTTTATTGACTGCAGAATAGACTGTAGAATGAAATAGCATGTCTTTCAGAGATCTACTCCGCTCAGATATACAGAAAATAGAGAAACTGAGTAGAGAAGTTGTGCTGTGGCAAAACTTTACATATATAAAAGAATGGATTTTTTAAAAAAAATTTGTCTTTGAGTGTTTTTGGTGAGCTGCAAAGTCAGACAAATGCAATTTAACACTCAGTCTTTTGGTGTTACAGCTACCAGAAAGCCGGGGAAAGTGTGAACCTGTTTTGACAGGGAAAGCAAAAAGACAACTGGTCTTGTTATGACAGTGGCAGACGTGTCAACCAGACTGGCCACAAATCACAAAATCATAAAATGACAAGTTGAACTGTCTGCAGAAAGGTGTTAACAGACACATATAAACCCTAAAAGATCAATCAATCTTTAAACCGCAGGCTTTTAAGATGGTGGTATTATGTTAAAAGCATCTGCTTGACATTACTGTATTAGCTACTTATACACTAATTTTTAACCTTCTTCTAATTTCCTACTTCTAAATTCAGATAAAAGCGAGATTATTGTATTCATTGTAAAAAATCTTAGAAAAATGGTGATCAACCAAATATTTATTTGCTGAAATGCTAGTCTATGCATGTATTACTTATAGTTTGGACTACTGTAATTCATTGTTATTATGTTTTTCCAAAATTTCTTTAAAAAGCCCTTAGCTGGTCCAGAAGGATGTAGCAAGAGTACTGGGACTAGAAAGATATTTACTTTTCTCCAGTGGCTACCTATTAAATCCAAAATTAGATTTAAAACCCTTCACCTCTCATAAAATGTCTTGAATAATAAGGGCCCATTTTATCTTAATACACCAACCCACTGCTCTGTTCTTCGTTAGCTTTGTTTGAAGCTCTTTATTAGCTTAGTTCTTCTTAGACAGCAGATGTTTCACCAAATGCATTTGAATTCAGAAGAGAAAAGCCATGAAGGATGCATTTCCTTCTGTCACATATCCATATCATAACGCCTCACCAGCTAACACTTTGAAGATCTTTAGATGGATTTATCATGAATCCATTTCCTCATATCCATTCTTCTGTGCTCTCTATATTTTGGTATTCCATTGCATCAGACATTTGCTTGACACACTCAATTTTTCTTTCCTGAGATGTCAAGCGCTGGGAGCAACCTTGACATATTAGGACATTAAATCTGAATCAGCACCTGTCGCCACCCTAAAGTGCTTCCACATTTCTCTGTTTTCTCAAGCAGATCAAGGAAAATACAATTTCACCCGTAGTGTCTGTCACTGTCACATTCATTCTTGCAGACATTTCCATGTCTACCCTTCTCTCCCCTTTTGTTTTTTTTAATATTCCACTCTTGTTTTATAGTAGTTTCCGTTCTTCTGCTGTTATTATTTCAGCTATTTGCCTTCTACCAATTGTCTTGTGTCTGCGGCAACTTGTTTAAGCCTTTGTACTGCATATCAAATATGAATGTTTCCTCACAGTTATGCTGTTTGACATGAAGACTTGGACATGAAATAACATACGGGTAATATTAATGACTATTTTGTGTCAGTGAAGCCTTGATACTTTCCTGTTAATGTTAAATTGCCAGGACTGAGGGCTACACTGAGTACCACAGATTAAACTTTTTTCATTTTCTCATTCAACTCTTCTCCCCTCTCCTGCTCCCTGTGCTCGTCCATATCTCTTCTCATCAGCTTCCTACTCTGTTTAAAAGTAATTATTCCTCATTAATCTACAATAGCTCTCTACTAGTCTATTAATCCAAAGGTCTTGGTGGTAGACAGTATAAAATGAGCTCTCCTATTAACTCAACATCATTATTCTCAGCATGTAAGCAGCTGACTTTACACTCTAACCCCTTCCCAACCTCTATATTAGCTTTATAAGTGACATATCTTTGCCTCATGACTCCTCCGATTAGTTTTTTTGTTTTTAAGTAGCCTTTTCTTACTTTTTTGTTTTGGCACTAAAAATAGCCAAACTTTGAAGCACTTTTATGATATTTTACTTATGATTCTGTATGTATAGTTTCTATGGCCTGTTGTTAGACTTGGGATTTCAATAACTTCTTAAATAACTGCTTAGAGGTGCATCCAGTTCAAATACAGTAACCTAACTGGCTCAGGGTATCTGCGAATGTAAACCTAGGTGAAATATACCTGTATATACTTCATAATTCATAAGAATGTCTTAATGTTTCATTGTGATTGGAGGATTTGTCAGTGCACTCCAGCTAGAGAGAGCTGTACTCCTTGGATCATTTGACGTGTGTTTATGTTAAATTAATAAACACATGTAATTTGAGCATTTGACAAAAATGAGTCCATACCTTTAATCTTTAACATCAGATGGAAGATATATGCAAAGAAAAAAGTTCATTGCAACAGATGCTGGGCAAAACGGGGTATTGAGGACAGAAAGCTAGGGGACAAGGGACAGTCAAGGTCCATATGTTGAGTTGTATTTCTGGGCAGAATGCCCACCCCAGCTCTGGCCTTTCATTACACCCTGGCTAATGAAGCACTATAAATGTGTAATAAGAAGGTTTTGGAGGCCTCTGTGTTAAATGGAGAAGTAATACCCAGTACGGTAATAGAGTTGATGTATTCTCCTCTTATTGTGGAGAAGGTGCTTATCCAAATGAAGCTGATTTTTTTTTTAATGATTTACATTATTTTTTGCTATGATTTGTGGTATGTAAACAGATAAGCTTCCCTCATTGGTGCTATATAAATATACCTGAATTGAACTGAATCAAAGTGCTCTTGGCAAAAAGTGTAGATGCATTGTAATGTCATTTTAGAGAGACAATTTTAGGTTTTTAAAGTTATCCTTATCAAATGTTCAGCAGCTAAGGGGATTTCTGCAGATCTCTAACAGAAGTACAGATCTCTTACAGAAGAAGCATCAGTCTAAATGAGTTGCAAAATGTGTTGTGTCTTTATAGAAAGACACAACACAACACATTTTGCTAATGTGTTTATCAACAGAGCATAGGAAATCTTGTGGGACCGAGTTTTCACTGCTGCAGAAATACAAGAATAACGTTATGCACTTGCATTCATTTCAGCTTTAATATCAAGAGTGACCAGATATATTTTCACCCAGCTCTAAAGGCTGGGTAACAACCTGTCTCTTACCTGTCACATGCAAAGCACTTAGACATGTTACTGTGAATGCCTTCCTAGCAGTTGGATCTGCAGCATCTTTTGATTCTTTGTAAGTAGATTTTTATATGTTGACAGGCACAATGAGGGCAATGAATGTGCTTGAACAAATGGTTTAAACAGATTCTCAAGCACTGTTTATAAAGTGCTGATCATCATCCTTCTTGCTAATTAGGACTTAATGTGACTAGTTAATGTGGTTTTTGCACTTAAACCCAAATTATCCACCCTCTGAGAGGACCTCTGCTCACCAGGCCTAGCAGGCCTTTACTCCATCTACAACTGGGTTTTTGTGATAAGCACAGAGCTCTGCTGCTAGCACAGCCATCAGCACGAGATCTTTTCATGTCCTCCAAGCGATCCGGGGGTTAAATATGGCACACAGGCCAACGAGGAAGATGAAAACACTTGCCAGCTCACCACAGAGAAATAGCTCACCCCTGCTATGCCACTCCATTTTCTCCAGCTGTATCAGAGCACTCTGGGAGAGCTGATTGCTGAATGGCTTGGCAGAGCTTCGGGTGTGTGTGTCTTACTGTGTGTGTGAGTGTCTGTCAGTGGTTGATGTCCCACTGCGCAGAGGAGTAAATCCTCTCATCCTTAACCAGGCTGACGTGCTAGCTCATCATTCTCTTTCATCAATTCCTCTTCTTCAAGGCTCCCTCCTGTTGAACCCTCAACCTCCAGCTAAATGCTGTAGCATCTTTCCTCCTGTATGCTTTGCATTGTTTTTGAAGCCTAGAAAGTTGTCTGATGTACACTTGTTTTGTCTTCTGTTTACTCAAACCAGTGCCTTAAACCTTAATTTACCTTGTCTACATAATAGAGGGGAAAATCTCCTGTATTAGTTTTGTTTTTCTTTTCCTTCCTGACAGAAATTTAAGACTTTAATTATCCATAAAAGAGTTAAACCCCCTTAAGCTTTGTCAAGTTGAAACCTGCATTATTTGACAAAACCTGTCAGAAACAATCACTTTCACTGTGCTTTGTGAGTGTGTCTGAGCGAGGCTGGAGAAATGATCCAGCTACTGTAACTATCACTCTTGAACGCACATAGCACTCCCTACCTCCTGCTAAAGCTGCCAGATTTAAGGATTGGTCAGGACTTCATCGCTAGCCCAAGGGTGTTTTTACATCACTGTGGCAATGACAGGTTGCCCAGCCGTTTCTGATTTGTCACTTGGCTCAGACCACAGACTGCAAAGTAGCGATATGGTGAACAGAGAACTGATACAATACCTTTAGGACAGTTTGAGAGAATAAGCAGCTGCTTTCCCAGGCATCTTTGCCTACCTCTCATGGGATTATTGCAAAAGGAAAACTATGAAAAGAAATGCTCTTAAATGTTTCCAGACTAACTTGTACCTGTTCTTGTTTTTTTGCCTGCAATTTTGTTAGGTCTTCTGACTATGGCACCACCTACACCAAACTCAACCTGATGCCAGGAACAACCATTGTGGTGACAAGTTTCTATATTTGCCCAACCAACAAGAAAAAGGTCGGTAGTTGCATGCATTTTTTTTCCCTGGTTATGTTGTCCATTGTTAATAGTATGAGTTGGAGGTCTAAATGAACACCTGCACAGCCAGATTGTGTAAGAAATAGGAGAAATGTAGTGAAAAATGTGTCATTTGAAACAATTATTCATTTAAGATCCAGAGCTGTCAGATTACGTTTTACTAAGAATCACTTAGGATAATGTATATATATAAATATAGTATATGTATGTTTGAGCAGTCACTCAGCAATCACTCATCCATCCAAATTATTGAATACATGTCACAGGTGTATAAAATCAAGCACCTAGGCTTGCAGACTGCTAGGTCTAGCAAGGTCCATAAGGACGTTTATGACTGAATTTGGAGTCAAGAACTTGAATGGCCTGCACACAGTCCTGACCAACAGAACACCTTTGGGATGAATTAGGCTACGTTCACACTGCAGGTCTTGATGCTCAATTCCGATTTTTTGATCAAATCTGATTTTTTTTGTCTGCTCGTTCACACTACAAATAAAATGTGACAGCAAACGTGCTCTAGTGTGAACGCTCAAAGCGGCCCGCATGCGCAAAAGAAGATATCACACACAATGCGCTCTGTTTAGACCCAGAGCAAACAATATTGTTTGACTGATGGCCGTTAATATAAAGACTTCGGACTTTACATTTCCCAATTTTGCTTTAAATTATTTTGTTATTTACATAATAATGTAGATAACCTAATAATTATCCTTATCGCTGTTTAAGCGGTGCTTCAAAGGATAGTTGCAGATTTCTGTCAGAATCTGCAGATTATGCAGTATAAATAAAATGTTCACGTTGTCTTCCCAGCAGTTTCACCGGATGGACAGGAAGCGTTCGCGATGTCTTATCGGGCGCTTCTCTGGCGCTGATAATTGGCATCTGTCTTGTGTCAGTGACGTAAAAGACGAATTTAATGCGACATGACCGTTCAAACAGCAGTCGCTTTCTGAAACATCGGATATGTATCAGATTCAGTACCACATACGAAAGTGACCCAGATCGGATTTGAAAATATCGGATTTGTGCCGTTCACACTGTCATACCATGATCGGATATGGGTCGCATAGGGTCAAAAAAAATCGGATTTGATGCGCTTTCGCCTGCAGTGTGAACGTAGCCTAAGACTCCAAGAGACTCCGAGCTAGGTCTTCTTGTCCAACATCAGTGTCTGACCTCACAACCTCACAATATACTTCTGGGAGAATGGTCAAAAATTCCCATAAACACACACCTAAACCTTGTGGAAAGCCTTCCCAGAAGACCTTGTTTCATGTGAAGGTAGACAAGCAAATATTTTTAGCAGCATAATGTAATTTGTTGACATGGGTTTATTTTAATCCCAAAGATATTAAATGTGCTGCTCACAAAATCACACAAATTAGTCTATAATGAAACTTGTTTTTACATTTCCATCACTTTGAGAGTTGGCTCACAAAAACAACTTTTTGCTGTTCTTGTTGAAGCTGCATGCCTCTTATCAGCTTGCACCTTGTTGAAAGACTAAATTCCCTGTTTATGGCTCCATATTTTTTATGTTGTGTGGTTTCAAAATGCAAGATATATAAGTGGTGGATGAATTCACTGGCCTGTCTTTGCACTAAGTTAAGAAGTACTGACTGTAAAAGCATTCTTGAAGTTGTCTACTTTCACCATCATATTACCTGTTTTGTGCTATTCTATGTTAGCTAGCTTGTGAGCTTGCAGGTAGAGTTGAAGTGCTCATTTCTATTTAGTTTGGTGTGTACGCACGGTGTAGGTCACTGTGCAGAGTTTGACTAGTGATCTAATGTTTGGAATGAGATTCGGCACATCAGCATGAAGACACATAACTAGGAAACCGATTATTTATTTCCATAATGAGTGTAAAAGAAAAGCCGATTCTAGCAAGTTAAAGGTTTAGTGAGTTAAAGGTCTAAAGGTTTAGAGCACTAAAACCCCAACCTGGGAACCAAACCAAACTTTAGATATATATAGTGCTTGTAAGATCTCTTTTCAGAGGATGGTTGTTTAGGTTGCAAAGTTTTTAGACAAAGTAGATACAGAGACAGAGCATCAGATATTACGACTTAACCACAAATACACTATAGGGACAGTAAGTGTGAAGCCATCCCTCATAATATTTAAATGCAGGTGTTTCCAGTATTATTACCACAGGTCTATAAAATCAAGTGGCTATCCATGCATTTTACCATTACAAACATTTTGGAGAAAGTGGGTCATTTTAAAGAGCTCACTATTTTCTACTGTTGATCTAATTTGATGCAACAATCACTTTGTAAAATTTCTTTCCTCTTATTTTATAATCACCTGTAAGTAGTCAATGCCCTCAATAACAATGCCTCCATAACAATAGTTTCAAACCTCCTCTTGTATTATAATCAGCACACAAATTGTGCACTGGGAGCTTCATGGCACGGGTTTCTGTGGCTGAGCAGCTCATGTAGGTGTTATGCATAGTTGGCCTATGACATTTGTCCTATATTGTATGAGTCATGCCCTTAGAACCTCAATTCTTCAGTTGTCGTAATGTAAGCAAAGAGCCTTTACAGAGGGGATCATATTTGGATGAAAGGATGGGGTGATAAATTATTAGCTTACAACACAAAGCAAAAACATAAATATCTGCTTATTAATGGTCTGTGTCAGACTCATAAAATTAGATTTTTCTCACCAAGACTTAAACACAAACTTCTTGTACAGTGTATACATACAGCGGGCTTTGATATTTGTCAGATAAGTCTGTTATAATGCTCCAAGAAGCACTAACAGCACAAGCATAGCAAACATGGTGATGTCCAGTTATGTGCCTTGAATCAGTGAGGTTAGCCTGGAAACTTTGATTGATTTTGCCTTTGTCAGCATAACTCTCAATCAGTGTGTTTGATACGTGTGCATTGGATTAATTGATTTCATCTGGAGGCTACATAGTTAGCAAAATTGGATGCGCATCATATTGTCACAAATACACATTGAAACTGGGAAACATTTTCCTGATGTTCTCAAACTATCCGGATCTAGGTATCCATCTGAAGCCAAGCACTCAACTTGTGGTATGGATGGCATTTTGAGCCCATGTTGAACCCTTGTTTATTATTGATCTTTTCTCATAAAGACTCATACCTTATAAAGCTCCATATTCCAAGTTCAAAAACAGAAGCTTTCTAGTCGTAGGTTTGTACTTTCAAGCTGAATCCCTGATGACATCATTAGAGTTATTTTTATTGTTCCTTCAGACCGTCAGAAGACTACATTGTGATTCTCATGTGAAGTAAACTGAGCCTTGTGTCTGAAAGTGGTGCGATTCTTTAGGGATTGTGATTATGATTTAATTTTATCGCATGGAAGCTGTACATGCTTCACACCAATACCAATACCATTCAGACCGAGGTGGTCTGTTTTTAGAATTGGTTATACAATATGTGATGCACTGTTTAGCATGAGACTTTGGGATACATTGTACATTGCAGATACATTAAGAAAATATAAAAATGATTCAAAATACAGAAAAAAATCCACCTAGGATGCTGAGAATTATTGTGTTCAATAGATATAATAAAACCCAGCAGACAAAAAACTTGAGAGATATAATGATACACACATTATAATCATGACTAACTTTATTTACTACATACTGTTATGTATGTAGTACACGAGTTTAAATTGCATGGAGACCAATCTTGTTTTGGTATTCTATACACAGTTTTTCAGTCCACGGGCAGCTTAGAACTTAAGTGAATTTCCGAACCTCCAATAAGCTCAAGTGAGAGCCAAAAGGTCCAGTAGGTGACTTACACTCAGATACAACTGCCAACTGTGGAGGCCTGTCTAATTGGTGGGCGTTATTGCTGGGGTCCAGGGTTCTTCCAATCAGTGAAGGGATGGAAGGAGATTAGCTGTAGTCACATTTCTCACTTTCTGGTCTAGTCCTTACTCCAACTGTCTGCACAGGATCTGACATCTCATCTATTTCACTAACACACACACGCAGACACACACAGACATACACACACAGACATACACACATCCACAAAATAGAAGAGGGCCAGACAGAATGAGAGCATTTAATTGCACAGGGATGAAGTCATCTTCATTTCCCTTAGGGACAGAAAGACAGACGAGGGAATAAGAATGACTGGCAGTAAGAGTGTGTAGTGTCACAGTAAGATGTCTAGTAATGTGCAGGGGCTCAAACTGCTGCTTAAACACACCTCCAGGCCTGACAAGAGGGGGTGATAGAAGCCCAGCTTAAGCGCTGGTTTCTGGAATCAGTGTGTGTGGGTATATATGTGGTGTTGTTGCAAGAGAAAGTTTGATGTTTGATGCATGATCATCAGATGAATATTATTAAGCAGATTTCTTTTCTTCCATCTTTTTAGCATCCAATTAGTGAGTGATCAAACACGCAAGGTGCCCCCAAACACAAATAAAAACACACACACAGTTTGATCAATACTGCTAATCACATCAGAAAACAGCAAACAACCTGGTCTGTAAGCTCTGTGTGGGGATTACACAGAGTGAAGGGATCACATAGAAGAGGTGTGTGAGGGGTCTTGGGTAATCAATACGACTTGAGGCAATTAGAAAGAGGGGAGTCTTCAGACGGAGACAATGTCATCCTGTCTTTCTCTCTTTCCCTCTCTTCACTGAGAGCTCCATTAAATATCTGCTCAAGGCCCTTTGTACAAGAGGGCTCCCAAAGACCCCTGACACGTTTCAACACCAGTAGAGTTGTAAATAAACTTTGAGACTAGAAGCTCAACTCACTATCCCTTAGCAATTTTCTGCCGTCTCCAGGGGGCTGTCAGCTACTCAAGTGTTTGCAGAAGTTCATTTCCTTGTTGTTGACTATTAGCTTACACTTACAAGTATAAGCTAACACTGAATTTAAACCCAAAAGCTTCTTTCTAGAGGTACTTATCAACTGGATCCCTGCCAGCACATCTTTACATTGCAGAAGGATTTCACTTGCAGACTTCAAAATCATCTCTGGTTTAATATGACTGTGTATATTAGACATATTTATCTATTTTATGGTTTTATGTATTTTTTTATTATTGTTGTAATTATTATTATTGTGAATGAGACATTGGGTCTCAATTACAAGAGAGACCTGTATAAATAGAGGTTAAATTAAAAAAAAATGACTGCCCAGTTAATATGTAAAAATTGTAATGTAAGTTACGATTTTCACTTTCGACAAACAACAAAACGGGATAAAATTATTGGTTTTTTTGATTTAATGTTTGCCATAAAAACTCTTGGGTATACTGTTATTTATAGTTTTGCATTTCCCCTCTTATCTAAAAACAAACTCACTCGCTGTTTATTGTAGTTTTATTCAAAGCGTCTTTGGTCAAAAACTATAACACTTGCACTGTTTATGTAGTTAAACCAGTGGAATGATTTGTCTTCATAATTCATCCAGTCTGCTTTCAGGAGCATTAGTTTTCTGACTCTTGCCCTGTATACACAGCAATGTGGGCACATTGTTATACCTTTCAATCTGCACTCACAGACATCCCAACAAGGACCTACTTGAAACACGCTTAATAGCAAAAAATGAACATCAGTCAGGTCATAATTCTCCAGCAGCGAAACTCTCTCGTTCTTTTTTTTTTTTTACATTTATGTGATATTGGCCCAGCAACTGTAGCTGTTGATTATCACAGCTGTGCTTCGTGAGGTAAAGAGAGCCATCCACAAGTCATAAGGTAAGTTATTCAATCAATGATTCCACTACTGTACATATTGACGTATCCTTGGGCAAGATCTTAAAACCTGAAGTTGTCCTCTATGCATCTGCTGGGGCAACTCGGGCATTGCATGGCCTGCTGGCCACATCTGGCCAATTAGAAAATCGGAAAATTAGGTTTCAGATGTAAATAAGTATACACCATACATGTCCCATTTCAGCTGCTAATCATAACCTTAAGACCACTTACTGTTTTATGCGATGATGGAGGGAATCAGACAAATCACTTTGTTGCTTTTATTTTGAAGGTGATTGCTCTTTCCTTTTCAAATTTACATGCATACATGTTTGCAAGAGAATGCTGGTAATGCAGAATAACACATGGACTGTTTACTGAAGTTAGAGGTTAAGCCGTGTCATTGCTTTCTGGAAAGCAGGTTGCGGTGTTTAAGGATTACAGTTTTTATTACCATTGTGAGACTAAACATACAGAAAAATGTTGCTGAAACAGACTTTGATAGCAAAGCTGCAAAAGCAACAAGAACCTTTTACCAAGCTTTACACATCCAGGAATGGAACAGTTATGATCAGCTTTGAGCTTTCCCACAAAATTAAAAAAAAAAAGGGTCAGCAGTTCGATGATGTGTTTGATGGACTTATTCTCGCTCCAGGCAAATCTTAATAAGACAGATCGAGGACATTGAAGGAAATCAGAGTTTCAGTTTAAAGTTAACATCACTGCTGGATTTTTATTTTTCTCTCACAAAGGACAAAAATTCGCAGTGATAAAGTGACAAATCCAAACGCATATCTTCAGTCTCGATCACCTCTCTGATGCCCTTAGCATTACAACATAACATATTTTTTTTGCAGAATTTCTGTCTTTTAACTTTATGCAAACTGCTATTGCTATTTGGCTTGTAGTGTAAGTATTTCATCCGTAGTTTTTTCTGTTTTAACTTGCACAGTGACAGAACTTAGTCTGTTTTGAGCTTGAACAAGTGCGTTAAAGTCAGGTTCACATTAACATTTTGTACACTTATGTTTTTAGGAATGCTGATGGTGCTTTTAGCAAGTCTATCTCACATTTCCATTGCTTAATTATAAGTACTAATCTGCTCTTAACAGTAGCAGTTTATAAGGGGATAAAATATTGAGCAGAACTGAATTTAGCTTATTGGTGTGGCCCTACACAAAAGTTCCAGTTTCTCAAGTGGCCCCTTTGAAAAATTAGTCACCCACCCCTGCACTGTGCAGGGGTGTGTAAAATGCTAGATTACAAAAAAAAACATGTGTATGAATGTGTGTGTGGTTGGGCAAGTGAGGCTTGTAGAGTGCTCGATTGGAGTTGAAAAACCCTCAACAGTTAGATAATCTTCTACAAGCAGCGATTTACTGATAGTGGGGAGGAAAACTCCCCTTCTAGCAGGAATAGGCCTTGCCAGAACAAGGCTCAGGGACATGTAGCTAACAGCTGTGAGCAGTTAAAGGTGAGAGGAAAGAGAAGACAGAAAAGAGGTGCATAGAGAGACAAATATAGTAATATTTGTAGTTATCTCTGATTGTCAGGACAAGTCACACTAAGTGTTACGTCCCGGTCTTGGGGTACAGGAGCGCAACATAAGGGTTAAAAGGAAGGTGACCCCGCCCTGGTCCCCAAAGCCATACCCAGAACCCAATTTACAAGTTAAGGGTGATTTTATTGTTACCAAACTGAAAGGTTTAACTCCGGGGTGAACACAGGCCAACATAACAAACAAAACCAGCTTATTCCAAAAAGGGAGGTGCTACTTAAAACCTGAGTGAAACAAAAACCAGACAAAAGACAAGCGCTACCCCAACGTCTTATTGAATAAACAAGAGAAAATAGTACAGGAAATAATAAGGTAACTCACCCCTTCTGCTTCAGTGCCTATCATACCGTGTACATTATAACATACCATAATAGACCCATTTCTGTAATATACTTACATATCTATATTATTGCTAATATATATTTGTAATGTATCTATATCATGGCTAAAGCACTTCTGGATGGATGCAAACTGCACTTCGTTGCCTTGTACCTCTGACATGTGCAATGACAATAAAGTTTAATTCTATTCTATTCTATTTACAAGTGAAACGTATCTGCAAACTATAGACAAAATGTAGCAATTCGTGGGAAACACACAGGCGAATGTCACAGAGGGTTTGGAGGCCAAGGACAGGTCTGCTGCTGCTCTCAGTCACTGCAGAGGGACAACTACTGGAGAGGGTTTTTAAAACAGCCACTTGACCATGGGAACCAATCAGCAGCTGCCAGCTCCCTAATCAGGAAGGAAGACATTTAAAGGCACAGAACACACAGAACAAAATCCAGCCACCATGACTGAAATTATGGCCAGTGCCATAACGCTAAGTTCAAACTAGGCTTCTGAAATTCAAACTCAGTAACTCTAGATCAGAATGAACCAAGTTTAAAAGATTGATGTTTTGGTAAATCTGGCCGGTGTTATCACGTGTACACACAATATGCTTTTTGCATTCACTGTATTGTATTTTATTTGACTTTAATAAAATGATCTACACTTTTGAATATTGTGCCTTATCTAATTGTAAACATGATCTTTAGTTTAGTCATCAGTAACAGCATTGTTAAAACAACTAGTGCGGAAGAGAGATATAAATTATAAATTCTTTCATTTTCTTTAGTCAAAGGTTTTCATTTATTCATGTTTTGTTTAGGTGCCCTATCTGTTTAAGTGCATATGAATAGTTTAGTAGGGACCAGTAAAGCACAGGTGCCAATTTAATCCTGCAATAGTCTGACGCATTATGTAGAAATTTTATTTATATTTTAGGAAAAATTAAAGAAAAAAAGGAAATACAACCAATAAAGAGTTAAAAAGTCACCATGCCTCTTGCTTCACTGACTATGCAAATTGTCAAACTTCTTGTTCATAATTATAGAAATACATAAAAATAAATTGGGCTACTAAAGTAGTTTATATTTGTATATAGAAAATCAGAATGAAGGAACTAGCAAATAATGAGCAGGAGAGGTACACGACATGCAAGGTGGGAGAACAAATTAATACAATCCTGTAGACCGCAGTGTATTCTGAAGGTGATTTGCTGGTCCATTAATGGCTTAGCTAAATCTGATCCCTGCTGAGATGGCGTGCCTCCTGATGACAAAGAATATTTTTTTAAAACCTCAGAAAACACTCAGAAAACAGCAGCTTTCAAACACACAGTCATTGCAACACCATTCGTTTGCGGATTATAAAACTGCCACCTCAATAAATCTCAGAGAAGCAAGGCATCACCTGGAGGAATCCCCTCAAGCTCCGAGGGTATTTAAGACAAACGACCTCCTGAGCCAGTGTCCTCAATAATGTCTTCATCCAAAAGTCTGTGTGAAATCTCCTCAGAATTTTCTGTTCTGACCTCAGGCATCAATGATGATGAACAGCAAAGTTTATTCTACTCCATAAGAGTGGGCTGTTTTATTTTGACAGTATTTGAAAGAGTGAGAAAGGTACTCTAGTGGCTGGACTGGTCATGCCTGCAGCTGATTATTTACTGAACTATTTGTTCTGCTAAAATTGAGGATGCATTTAAGTAAATAATAAAATGTGAGCAACATTAAGTCAGTAGTCCAAAGTGACGTTGAAACAATAATATTAAAATTCCCCCCTTTGCATCATACCATTCCACGTTAAAATCATACACTAAACCAGTGGTTCCCAAACCTTGTTTTTTGCTGGGCCCCCCTTGTTTTACAAGAAAAATGTTCGTGCACGCACGCACGCACGAACAAATCCTCCAACCACACACACCCATATTTTGCTCCATTGCGGTTTATTTCACACCTCAAACATTTAGTAAACAATTAAGCAAATACAAGTAATCTGCAATAAATTACAGGTAGTAAGAAAATAAACTACTAAATCTTTTACGCTACATCCACACCTACACGGGTATTTTTGAAAGCGCAGCTTTTTCGTCCACACGTAAACGGCGTTTCGAATTACCGTGAACGGAGATTTTTTAAAACTCCTTTTTTGCGTTTATGTGTGGACGAGGAATACAGAGTTCGTCACGCAATGTCAAAGGTATGTGCCTTCTTTCACGTCATGCTGTGTGCACGTTATTGTTTATATGAGATGAATTGCAGAATGGCAGATAGAGACGAAATACTGTTAATCTGACTATCTGCAGGTTTTACATGCAGTTACTGTCCCTCCATTTAGAAAGGCAGAGGCGTCACGGTGTAATTATTTTACATGTAGTTGGGTTTTTTTTTTCCTGTGTAATAATATTCAACATTGCTATCAATACATTTTTCAAAAAATGCCTCTCTGTGCAAAATGGGTTCAAAAACATAAACAACTGTTGGATGCTGTTTGTCCGTGATTTGAACCGGGGGAACAAACAGTGGCAGGATCAGCCTGATATTATTTGTATCCCGCTGTAACTTTACTGTATAAAGAGCTAACATCTCCAAAATGTCAGGAGTAGTTAGTCATTACAAGAAGTGTTTGTGAACTACAAATCAAGAATGTGGGATACTGTTTGTCCGTGATTTGAAGAGCCCAGCACTGCTCCCAACGAAGGGAAAACCAATTCTGCAGGGAGATCTACCTTGGCACTTGTGCAGGTGAAACCAAAGGGAAGATATGCTTCACCATATTTTCTAGTCTTTGGCTTAGAATGAAGTTGGTTTGGAAACATATTCAGCGATGCTTCATCTCCTGCTTTGCGTTTGTGTAGGCGCTCCATGCTAGCAGTGTCCAAGTGTTGTTGTTTTTTTGTTTTTTTCCCTTTTCATGCCGTGCCCCCCCTGCAATGGCTCTGCGCCCCCCCCCCCCCTAGGGGGCGGGCCCCACACTTTGGGAAGGTCTGCACTAAACGATGATGGCCCAGGAGGAAGTGTGGGGTGTCTACTAATCTGAAGGTTGGAGGTTTGATCTCTGTGCCCTCCTCCAACGTATCCTTGGGCAAGATACTGAACCTTGATTTGACCCTAATGGATGAATACAGAGCGTGAGTTGGAAATAAGCAAGGTTCCAGTGGAGTTCACTCCCCAGACAAAAGCTTTCGCAAATTTAAAAAAGTGAAATAAACCATTATTCACTTAATAAGTGACAGAACTTCTGCTGGAAGCAAAAACTATTGCTTCAGGTGATAGAATCTGTCTGGAGGTCAAAGACTTTAAACATTTCTTTATATCAAGAGGAGATAAGTCAAAAGAAGAGATAAGGACTTAGCAAACCAGCTTAAGGCATCTTCCTTTGCTTTAACTGGCCCTTTTGGTGCCCTTGTGCAAGCACTGCAAATCTTTATCAGTCTTTGAAGTTTTAGGAAGTTATAAGATCAGCATGGGGGTTCGGGATATGATATAAAATGATTGATGTAGACTTTTTTCATGCACTTATAGAGTTGTGCTTTTAATTGCTTCATTAGGCCATCCACAGAAAAGAGAGGATTCATCCTGTAGTCTTGTCAGAAACCCTGTTTGGTTCCATCACCCCTTTTATGTGTGAGTGATGTTTCTTGGGCCGTTTCCTAACCCACAGTAGTTGATATGGAGTGTTCACCCTAGAGCAATTTCCCACCACGACTATTTGAAAATCTGACCAAAATTGACCCTGTTGAAAGAAATAATTCCTGGTCTGTCACCAAAGGCCTGAGCTTTATAGTTTAAACACACTGTGGTACAGATATTGCCACAGTGGGATGTTTTCTACTGGAAGAGCTAACCCAAAGCAGTCATTCATTGATAAACTACATTTGTTGTTTTAAATGCAACACGGAGTATTGGATAGACCCCCCCCCCCCCCCCCCCCAAAAAAAAAGAAACCAAAACAATTTCTTAGTCTGACACAAAGAACAAATTGACAATAGTTTTGGAAACTTTTAGTCACCTACTGAGGAAAGCAGAAAACTAGAAAAGAACAAAGACCAAGAAAGAACAAAGGAAGAAAAAGACATCAAGATGAGTAAACACAGATATAAGTTTAAAAAAAGGGAAAAAAGAAAATGATATTGCAGAACTACTGCGAGCACTTCACTGATTGGCAGTTCAAAGAGCTTCAAAGAGAATATCAAGATATTCAGATGTGGACACATTATGTTCAGATGATACATCTGTGATGAGGAACAATTTGTAATTTCAGATAGACCATGCCTTCCTTTGCTCTTACTGAACATGAAATAGCTGTCTGGTTGTCTGTCTACAGTATATTGCTGGGTGTCAACTCTGCTTTTCATAAGAAAAAAACATCTTAGTAACTGGATCATTGGCTTCTTTGTAGAGTGTTATTAAAGAGGAGTGGACTTCGTAGAAATTATGAACAAAATGCCGGTAAAAGCTGTTGAACAGCAATGTAATGTAAAATGCCCTAAAGCTGTGGATGTGGAAGGGTGGGAGGAGTTTTTGTGTGCCTCAAATCTATTTGAGAAGTTAAAAGGTTGATTATATCTGGACAAAAACCTTGTAAGGGGATTTTTACTCAGCCCAATGCATATTAATAGCTCAGATATTAGATACATTAGTCCAATGTTTATGCTATTGAATGTTCAGCGGGATTAGAAAAGGGTAATGTCTGTTCCCTCTGAGTGCAAAAACAAGTTGAATTGTGCCGACTGTGCAAAAGTTAATTTTTGTGTAACCTCAGTAAACAATTTCTTATTGAGTTTTTGGTCTCACCGCCATGTCGATTATAACAAATGACAGAGCAAAAACTGACAAGTAAATTCCTATAAGCAATAGTTTGACAGTCAGACAACCCCTACAATAAATCCAAGGCCAGTGACCAGAATGTTTATCCACAGATTTGTTTTTTTTAAAGCCCTCTTCTATTTTAAAAGCCTTTTGTCATTCATGTTACTTTCCCTATTTCAGCACAATTTAACCCTCTCAGGCTCAAATTATTCAAATTATACTTTTTGTTGCTAATGCACAACCAAGTCCTGCAGTGGTACTTCTGAGTAAAAAAAACCCATAAAATATGTATGTGGGGTAATCAGGTTGTTACTTTTTAACTGTTGCAAATCGGCAACGCCTGCCTCGAGAGGGTTAAGAGCTGCTGACACTTCAGTCATGACAGCCATGACGTGCCCACCCTGTCTGCTTCCTGTCTAATTAATCATCAATAATGCAGTAGGTTTACAGACATACTTTGATGGTGCACTTTGCTCTCAGCCTCTGGGGTTTTAACCAACTGTTTGTCCATCCTCTCTCGGAGAAAATGGCAACGTGAAAAGACTTGGAAATAGAAAGTTAAGCTAGTCTCTTGTGCAAATGGCTCCCATACTAATGTTGCTGTCAGCAGAGCGGAGCTGTGACAAAGTGGCAAAAACTGAAGGTTCTGCTGTTTCTTAACACAAAAATAAGATGTGCAAAGTGAACCGCTGACACTATTTAACCAAAAATGTGTGCGTTACTCTGTAGAAAGCTATCCTGGCCAAACCACAGTATAACTCCATGATAACCAGACCTTACCTTGTTATTTCCTCTTCCCACGTCTCCCCTCTTTCCCAACAGCCATGTTAGCTGTAACATAGAGCAGTTTTTCCTTTATCCTCTGCCCAGACGCAGATCTGAGACCTGCGCACAAGCTGATAAGCAGCCTGAAGTGCATGGTGTGAACTGAGGACAGTCGGAGGCAAGGTTAGCCAATGCACAGAAGCTAATGCTAATGCTTGTTGGAGGGTTATCGACTCTAAATTCCACTACAGACATTTGGTCCACCCACACCATCGTATCGTAGCAGTTTTCAATTTCATATTCTACACGATTCCTTTCAGTCCTTAGAAAAGGCCGGTGCTAGGGTCTGAAACTCAGTCAAAGAGGCGAGTAGCACGTCACTTTGAATGAGAAAGAATACTTTACATCATCTGGTGCCACAGAGAAAGGTAGAGTATTGGATTATACTTGAAAGTATGCACATGGAAGAATGCCACAGTTCATGTAGGCGTTTTGAAGTAAAACCCAGTATCAAACACGTGTGAGAAACAGGCAGCATTTGAGGCTAAGCGGACTCTTATAACCCACCAGGTGCTGTGTTCTCTGTTTTATTTTCAGCCTGTATATATCTCAGGATACAAAGTAAGACTTTCTTTCTGAGTGGAATTAAATATGAAGAAACATGAAGTAAGTAGAAGATAAACTAACAGAAAGACCTTGAAGATTACATTCTATTGCTTCCTCCCTTTTTTCTGAAATATATTTAAAAGTCAGCATCTGTTAAACACACAGCAACTTAATCCAGCCGCTGTCTCTACACTGACCTTGACTGATGAGCCCCTCTTTGGTTTTGCGCTGCTATTCAGTCTGGTTGTTCAGTCTCACATTTCATCCAAAGTGTTACTGCTACAGGTCCCTGCAGAGCATGATGAATCACATTTCCACAGTCTATTCAGATTATAGCATAACATTAGCTGTGATCATCTTTAACCTAGCATTGATCATAGCTATTGACCCACATGCTCTGTCCAGCTGGTCTCTTGTGTTTGCTCTCCTGTGCAGCAGAGGCCCAAGAGGATCAGCACTGCTGCTGTCAGCCCCTCAGTTGCTGGGCCTAAATGGATTGACCTGACCTCGATCCACCAATTTGGATCAATAGGCAGTGAGCCAGATCCATTGACTCATACTGCTATCTGCTGGCTCACCCCGGAGGGAGTCCGGGCTCTGAGCTTTCTGTTATGCTGCTTTTGCAGGCTTGTATGCTCTGCTTGTCTCTGAATTTTAGAGTGGTGTGTTTCTGCTGTACTCTGGAGTTTAATGGGGCTGGCTTAATATTTCAATGCAGCTGAAGTAGACTGAAGAGACTGTAAGAGCAGAGAACACAGAATATAAGTGCACTGAAGGGAAGACAAAACAAGAGGAAGACATTCAAAAATCAGCATTTTTTTTTTGCCGTTTGTTAGTCACTATATTATTGATATTTTATTTTATGAATCAGCACTATGACAATTGCTGCCAAAAAGAAAGCTTATCAGCTCTGACATAGTAATTCAACTGGCCTAGTTGTTTCAACGATGTTTCTAAAAATAAATGTGCTTGCCACTAATCCTTTTATAATGTCCCCTCCCGAATTACATTTTTGACCTTTTCCACAGTCTTTTTTTTTTTTACTTGTTTTTTTCTTTTTGATTGTTTGTACTTGGAAGCAAATTTTTTCCTCTCCTCTTTATCTTCGTTGTATCACCCTGTAAGTCTGCTGTTTCTAGTTAAACTAGAAGAGAAAATAATTTGACTGTTTTTTGGCATCACGCCTGTCTGAATCTTGAGAAATCATTCAAACTCTGCCGTCCGTCAATTTATAACTATTATGCATCTATACATACATACATTTTTCTTCCACTTATCCAATTCATTGCTAGTTTTATAACCATCTGTGTTATTTTAACTGTTTCTTTTATTTTTTACTTGCTTTTAATATTCTTGTTTTTAGCTTTTATAAATAATTTAAGAATGACTGCAGCTCTGTCACCTCACAAAAGAAGGTCCTGGGTTCAAATCCACTGGCCTGCTGGGGTCTGTGTGGAGTTTGTTTCCTGTAGCTACTCACTTTCACAATCCAAAGACATGCATGTTAGTTTAGCTGGTCATTCTAAATGACTGAGATTCTAAATCACAATCAGATTAAGTGTTTGCATCCTGTCTCTTTGTCTCTGCAATGAACTGGGAATTTGGCCAGGGATAGGCTCCAACTTCCATTACCTGAGTTGGATAAGTAATTAAGAAAGTGCATGCATTGGTTTTAACCTATATTTGCATTGTTTTTTTTAATAAAATGTATTATTATTATTTTTAAATATGTTTCAGATACTTCCTCTGTACGACTTTGGCCAACATATTTGCTGTTCAAATTAACTAACTTGACTTGACTTTCTCGCATTTTTGGAACTTTTCAGTAATAAATAGTGATTAACTTACAAACTGAACAGCTTTGAAAACCTTTAGCAGATTTTTTTTTTTCAAGTTTTTCAAGGTAGTGAAAAGCAAAATGTGCCAAAGGGGCTTTAAAACCTCATTTACACCAAGAATTAAAATTCATGTATTCTCCATCAGAGAATAGTTACCTACATTTATCAATTCTCAAATGTAATAGCTATTTCTATCTTTCATTTAATTATATGAATTACTTTTAAATACTTTATCACTTTTCACCTTTTCACCACTGCTATATGATGTTATTCTTCCTCTATCTATCTATCTATCTATCTACATAGATATATAGATGGATAGATATACACCAGCACTATCCCGAATATTAACACCACAATGATACAATATATCAGAGTTGCCGTCTTCCTATTTTCTTCTTCCACTATATTTCCTTTGATATCCATTCCTTACTTTCCTCCCCCTCCTTTCCTACTCTTCCTCGCTAACTGCAGATGACAGCATGAAGTAGAAGCTCCAGATTGATTGACCATGAGCAATGAATGCACTCGTATGTGCATGTGTGAAGAATGAGAAGCAAGAGGAGGCAGAAATGGTTGATTTATGCAGGAGGTGGAGGAGGGCAGGTGTTACATCCCATTGTCCCTTTCTTGCATGTGTGTGGATGTACATGCTTATGATGTAATGCTGAGATTTACTGTGGAATAATAAGACAGTGGCACAGGTACACAAGTACACAATAAAAGGAAAACTTACCCACATCAACAAATATCTTGTCTCTGCTGTAAAACTGTGTGTTTGCGTGCAAGTGTTTGTTGTGTCTCATAGTCTTTCTGAAGATTATTCTCAGCACTTCAGTTCAAACCACACTTCTTACAGAAGATGTAGACTAAATCCATGAACTTCAAAGGGAAATGCAAGTGTTGAAGGAACGTGCAGAAACTCAGCTGCAGCTAATTTTAATCCCTTGTCCTCTGGCGTGTACATTATTCATTAACTATATCCGTCACATTTTTGGTGGGATTTTTATATTTCAGACTGGGACTGACATGTTTTTCACATTTTTTGTGTCAAGAAGCTGAAATGTATTTTGACGTTGCAACCTTGCTTTCCCATTTTACACACCAATGCATGTCACAGTGGATTCATTTAGAAGGACTTGTGTTAAAACTAAAGTATGACTTTAACTGAAACATGCAAATAAGCTTTTATGCATGGAAGGTATTCAGGTTTGGTGGTTTTTAGGACCAGTTTTCAAAACCCAGTAAATCTGTTACCACCCAGAATATTGGTTTTAGACAATATTACTGTTTGGATGCTGGTGGAAAAAAGTAAACTTTGTTATGAGTAAATACAGTATAAGTTAAAAATCTAAAATACAAACAAAAAAGAAAAAAATCTCCCATAAACAAGATTCAGCAGCATAGTTGTTGATTTAAGATGGGCTAGTGTGAAGTGAAAAACAGCGTAGCCACAATTCAAACTCTAGCTTCCATGTTCAATAATAGAGAGGCATTATTGAATATGGAATTGATAAGTTTGTATTTGTAAAGCTACCATTAATCCTAAATGACATAAAGAGGGACGTCATTCTATTATCAAATCACCATGTCTTACCTAACCACCTTCTCCAAGTATTACAGTGGCAAAGCTCTGGATTTAAAAAAAGCCAATTTGCTAAACTGTCCAACATGTAATCCAGATCTGTCTCATATTGAAAAGCAATGCATTCTTTTAGATAGTGCTCTTAAAAGTCCTTATCTGAAAAAACTGGGATTTCTCCCATCAGGCATTAAGATTTTGAATGGCTGTTGGTTTAATGTCCCATCGAGACATTCTGTCATGGTTCAAATAAAGCAGTTTCAAAGTAAAAGTTGTGCCAGTATTCAATTCAATTCAGTTTTATTTGTATAGCACCAAATCACAACAATAGTCGCCTCTAGGTGCTTTACGTTGTAAGGTAGACCCTACAATAGTACATAGAGAGAAAAACCCAACAATCATATGACCCCCTATGAGCAAACACTTTGGCGACAGTGGGAATGAAAAACTCCCTTTTAACAGGAAGAAACCTCCAGCAAAACCAGGCTCAGGGAGGGGCGGTTTTCTGCTACGACCGGTTGGGTAAAGAGAAGGAGACAGGACAAAAGACATGCTGTGGAAGAGAGCCAGAGATTAATAACAAGTATGATTAACTGCAGAGAGGTTTGTTAACACATATCAGGAACATAAGTTAGTCATCACCTGGAGATTTTTTCAATGCAGACTAGAAAGGAAAAGCATAAGAGAAACAGTGAACTTACTCACACCTCTAACATTACCAGCACCACATCCTATCCTGCTGAGTTAATGGGCCATTGCACTACAGCAATTTACACCACAGGCACGTATTGATTCTGCAACAGCACCATGTTACTGTTGTCAATTTCAAGTTGAGCACATATTTTTTTAAAAAAGAGGAAATCGATGCAATTTCTCCTTTAGTTTTTGATATACTGATTCTTTGTATATTTGCATTTTGTTTTTATTTGCATTTAACGCAACATCCCTACATCCCTAAAACTGACCTTTTATCGATTTGTGTTCATTTGTCTAAGGCACACATGCGAGACAAATATAAAAACAAAGTCCATTACTTGCTCCTGCAAACGCTAAGACACAAAAGCACAATACATAGACAGTACACATCCATCCATCACCCGAGCCCTTACACCTCAACCTTGCATAAGCTTCACCCTTGGAAGGAAAACAATAGCATCAATCATTTTATCAAATGCCCCACAGTGACATCTGTTTATGTTCAAGTGACAGAACCTTTGACAGGCTGGAGGAATAATGACAGGTTTAAAGGCAGAAACAGAGTGTGTATGGATGACACAATTTTGTGATTAGCTAGCACAACTTCCTCCTTTTTGTAAGCATGGCAATAGCAGTTCCTTAACCTTATTGATTGGTGCATCAAATCAGCTCATTAAATGTTTAGAGAATATACTTTCCCCTTATTTAAAAATGTTCTTTCTTTCTTTCTTTCTTTCTTTCTTTCTTTCTGTAAGTTGAATAATTTAGTAATTTGGTTCTCTTGCGCTCAAAATGGAGTGTATGTGACCTAAAATGCTGTGCTAGCTACTTATTTAGCATCATTTTTCAAAGCATGGAGAAGTCTGACTAGACTAGCAGGCCCTGACTCTACAGGAGACCAGGACAGGATTAGTCACAGTTTGTAAGCATATTGAAGCAGTTTAGCATTTTGTTATGTAACTGTACAGTGAATGAAAACTAAAATAATAGCAACCTAAAAATAACTAAATTAATAACTACTCTGCACAGGACATGTGCAACAGTATCCAGAGTAAAACTTCTTGATTTGCAAGGAATATTTTGTATAAGCAATACCAACTAGTAGCATCTACCATGTAAATAATCCATGAGAGTTTTGTTTTGGCTTTGAGTGTAAAATCAGGAACTGTATACTGCATCTACCGTCTTCTCTTGGTAGATCTCTTAGAATTAAAAAAAAAAAAAGTCTTTTCTGAGAAAAGGCCTCTTATATGGTGTGCTTTTACAGTGATTTCTATTTATATACATCCAAAATATCTTATTTTGCCTCTGGTTTTACTCTCTCTCAGACACATCCATGTTTACATTCTCTCATCGCTTCATTCACAACCTCTCATCTCTGCACCCTTTTGCTATCTTCCAGCTTCTCTTTCACAGTTTTTTCACTTACCGTCTCTCAGGTCCGTGCAAAGAGGGATAGAAAAGCAACCCACAGTTAAAGAGAAAGGGAGCGAGACAGAGAGGGGCGGAGAGATGTGATGAAAGCCAAGGTCTAGAACTGGAAAACTGATCTTTTTCTCTGGGACTACTCTTCTTCGGATTTGAAGTGGCACTGAATATAAATTGATAAATTTGCCAGGCTTTACTTGCCATGACACCCTCAGCAAGTGAGGAGTAAGATATGGCTCCATGTCAAAGATATAGGAGAGCTCAATGTCAGCGCTGAACACTTGGGATCCGATCTATTTTCATACGGGATTTATAAAGAGTGCTGGGGAGTCTTTGGGCTTGTCATAAAAATCAAACTTAAATTAAAATAATTAAAATACAAAATGTGTTCATGTTTACTTTGTCAAAAAATAACTTTTTGAAAGCATCAATGAATCCATGTGGAATGCATTCAGCCCTTGAATATGGATTTCCTAAAGCCTTTAGCTTTTCCCACGTGAAAGCACTTAATATATATGTGTGTGTGTGTCTCTCTCTCTCTCTCTCTCTCTCTCTCTCTCTCTGTCTCTCTCTCTTTATATATATATATATCTAGATATATCTATCTATATCTAGATATATCTAGATATATCTATCTATATATAGATATATCTAGATATATCTATATATATATAGATATATCTAGATATATCTATCTATATATAGATATATCTAGATATATCTATATATAGATATAGATATATAGATATAGATATAGATATATAGATATATCTATATCTCTATATATCTATATATATATATCTATATCTATATATATCTATATATAGATATATATATCTAGATATATATAGATATATATATATATAGATATATATATATATATATATATATATATATATATATATATATATCTATATCTATAGATATATATATAGAGAGAGATAGATAGATACACACTCCGCATCTTCTTTCAACTTCATTCACCCATTCACACCCAACCACACAAGCACTTTTTCTAGCTATTAGTGATGTGTCGGTCGCGAACGAAACGGCTCTTAGAGCCGCCATTTAAAGTGAACGATGCGAGCTGGCTCCTTATTGCGAGCCGTGTTTTGTTTTTTTTTTCTTTCTCTCACCCTCTCTCTCTTTCTCGCACTTTTTTTCCGCTTCACTCCACACGAGCCTTGTGCTTTGCACTGGGAAGAGGGGGGAGGGGCGGTAGTTACACTCGCAGTAGCACAGGAACAGAGCGGGAGGGAAAGCGAGAGAAAGAGTGCCAGGGACAACAACTTCACATTAGAAAGGTATAGTTGGATGATAAAGGATTCAGAAAGTTTATTCATGCAGAATGTGCATCTTCTTTTTGTTTTCATATTTTTTCATATTTATATTTAATTGTGTTGTTGTTTTCAGTGTTTTGTGTTGTTTCACTTTAAATTTGTTTAAAAGGAAAAAGCCAAAAATTTAAATAGGTAAAAGTTGAAATGTAAATAGTTGGTTTTTGTATTATATGATTTATTTATTACATTTTATGTGGAGTGAATAAATAAAAGTATATTTACGGTGGCCCCTAGAGACAAAGCACGTACAACCTCCAAAACACGTAAAAACTCAGAAACACGTAAAAACTCAAAACACATACAAAACACAACAGAAGTGCTCCAGGTTGCTATGCTAGGAGCAGTGTTGAGCTTTTGTTACCTAGTGGCTACACAAGCCAGGAAGTACCAACGACCGGATTTGGTGTGTGGTAGTAACAGGTAAATGAACATTTGTTTTTAATTGTTTGAATATATATGAGTGATTGTGTATAAATACACAAACAATACACATTTGCTTTCAATTGTGTAATTTAAGTGATCTAGGTAGCTGTTTTGGAAGTTCAGCTAACGCTAGAAATGTGTTTTGGAGTTTGTACGTGCTTTGTCTCTATGGGCCACCGTATATATTTATATATAAACATATATAAATAAAACCACTTTTTTTTTCACATTAGTAATTCCTTTTGTGCATAATTTTATATTGTTGTTAATAATAAATTAATTAAAGCAACAAAACAACCTGAAGAGCCGGTTGGGAGCCGAAAGAGCCGGCTCTTTTTAGTGAGCCGATTCTCTAAAAAAAGCCGGAAATCCTATCACAACTAGCTATTAGTCACACACTCATGTGCAGAGCAGCTTGGGTTTAGTATCCTGCCCAAGGATATTTGGCATGTAGATCCAAGGATCGAACAACCAACCTTCTAATTAGTAGATGACCTGCACTACCTCCTACAACCACCCTATCTGATGGATTAAGACATGTAAAAAGTGAGCTACAAAAATAAAGGCACAAAGAAATTAAAGTGTAGAAAAAGTCCAAGTTATTGGACGACAGTATGAAATATTAAAAAAAAATGAGAGTAACTTCTGGTTCTGAAAGGTGAGACCAATATAGAGGTGTCTTAAACTTGCAATCTTTCCAGTGGCGAGCAGACAGTAGAGCAGTTTATGCCTCCAGGTGGGCATGTAGGCATGCTGTGTCCCTCAGTTTTTCTGGTAAAAACTGCCCAGCACTGGTGATATTTGTTTTCAAAGATTAGCTTTTAAAACTTAACAAACCAGTGGATGATATGAAATTGATGAAGCCTATACCCATTATTATATACAGGGTTAAAATTAGCAGTAACTTTAGCAAGCCATCCACTGCAATCTGCATTGACTGTAATATAAATATAAGTACAATATAAACACAAAGTAACATAGGGGGGATTTGTCAGATTATATTGTATTATTATATTTATATTTTATTTATTTTATTGTTATATTTTGTTCCACCAAAGGAAGCTGTGAACGAGACAAAGAACTTAAAGACATCTTTTAAAGATGACTTTAACTCTCATCTGTCCCAGTTGGTTTACCTTCAAATATCAGTAACACATTAGATGAAAATGCTACACTGACAGCAACAAACATGATCATTCAGTCATCTGACAAGCAAGCTGTCAAGCTGTTTTCAGGTAAACTGGTGGTGGCTATCGAAAAACAAAATAAATAATAGTGAAAAAAGATGAGCAGGAATACAAAACAGATTATTTTACTTTGATAACATGTGAATGTGGCAGCCTCATGGAAGTAAAAAGTCTTTCATATCAGGCTTAGATAACAAAAGACATTACTGAGACCTGCTCTGCTAAACTCTACATCTATTGGAAAGGATTTCCCAGCTTATTTCCTCCTGTCTGTCTTGATCAGTATTAGAAAAAAATGCATTCCCTACCTACATGCATCACTTTGTCTTCAGAATTGGAGCTTTGAAAATGGACAATTTTCACACATAGCGGTACTTCATATTCTCCTCAGCTTTGTCATTTTGTCCTTGTGTGGTTCCAGCTCAGATGCTCTCATAAAGGTGAGGGTAAAGGCATGACAAAGGGTGTTTTGGTTCAAATATAGTACCCGATATAGAGGACTTGTATGTGTATGTTATTTTCAGTTTCACTTAGCAGGGGCCATAACATGCAAGATGTGTTTAGGAATGAGAGGAATTGTTTATTTCAGGATTTTAATATACGAATACTTCTGGCTGCTGCCAATCGTTAAGAAATATATAGGATATTTAATGCATTGAACTTGCTTTGCTTTTTTGTTATGTACATCTTTGGTTTTATTTGGATCCATATAAAAATTGTTGGAGTGTTTGGGTTATATTCCAGTAAAGATTGCTGCCTGTTTTTGGAAATAACGGGAGAAAGAACAGCAAGGTGCTGAGCAGGAAGGGTTTTCCATTCAGAAAGAAAAATCTGTGCTGATGAAGAGATAGCAGTGACTGCTGTTGTATCTGAGAGATGCTAAACTGCCGGCTATGCTGTACACAAGGCAAACCAGCATTTATGTGTTCAGTGTAGAAACTGGTTAAAATACATAAGTCCACTACTATATGAATGATAAATTTTTACTTCAGTTTCGATCATGTCACGAGCATCTGTTGAAATGTTTTTGAGGTAGTTGTTGAAAGTTGTGAACACTAAAAATTGCTGGGTCGTCAGCTTTGATCTTTATTTATTTGATCATTTGCTACAGTGATTCTGAGCAAAATAAGGTTCTTTAAATATTTCACTTCTGGATTTTAAACATTTTCAACTTGGACAGTGCCATACAACCACAGCGATAGGGTTCAACTGAAAGAGCTGCAGTGTGGTTCATTATGGATAAATGCGGGGATGTTTGCATTAATGCTCCAGGCTGAATTCCTCTCCATCTCTTCTCGCTCCTAACTTCCTTCACTTTCTTTCTTTGCTCCCTCTACTGCCCTCTCTTTCCTTCTTTTTCTCACTCATTCTTCCTTTTTAAGCTCCAAATTTACCACTTTCTCCTTTGTTTCACTCCCTGTTACTTCTTTCTATCATATGCTTCTTTATTCCCCCGTTTTCCTGTCTGTGTGTGTGTGTCCATGTGTGTTTGTCAGCTCCCCACATGCCCCTTGTTAGCTTCCAGTTATCTGTCTACCATGTGGGGAAAGAAACACTTATTCTCACATTGTGGGTGACTATATGTGTGTGTCTGTGTGTTTGTGGTTGGAAAAATCTGTTTAGAAGGAGGCACACAAATATTAGATATAATTTGGTATAATTATGATCAGACATGCAAAAACAGGAGGAGTGGTTTTATAGAAATTGATTTGTACAGTATGGAGTGCATTTGATCTCAGAAATGAATAAAACTGTCTCCATATAATACAATAAAACTTATCTCAGCTCAGTGGCCAACATCCAAAGGGCCCTGTTCATCTCCATGGGGTCTGTGTCTAATGACATACACAGTGTTACCTGTAAGCTGATGTTGACTGTGAATGTTAAACCAACTTAGAGTTTAATCACTGTGAGCATACACCTGCGATAGAGTGATGTGGTGATGGTGATGGCAAAAAAAAGTAAAGACACCTCTGCTCATATATCCGTCTTTTCGGCATCTTTAGAGTTGTGAAGGCAAATATTTGTCCTGCGCTGACGTAGGCGGAGGCCAATTCAATATATTGCCTTGCAACAGATGAAGCCAATATTTGCCTTTTATTAAAACTAAACCACCTACTCACTGGTTTATTCCTCCCTGACCACAGCTAATCAATAGCTTCTTCTTAGTGTCTTTTTTGGCATGAATTCTTGCTAATGCAGTTTTTTAAAGTATTAAAGGCATCAGCAGGCCATGGAATCAAGCCCAGGACCTTCTAGCAATTCTTCTATAGCTGAGGTGTGCTAGTCTGTTTTTACATGGTGAAGAAAAAGAAAGAAGCCCACAGCCACTGGAAAAACTGCATGTGGAAGATGGTGACGAGTGCAGATACTGAAATTGCTCTGCTCCAGCTAAGTGATAAGAGGAGCAGAGTTGGAGTTGGTATCGAACTGGGTATCAAGAACCGTGTGATCCTACAGGTATTCTTAATAATGGCTGCTTAATTTCTGGTATTGTTGTATCTAGGGATGGGTATCGTTTAGGTTTTATCCGATACCGGTGCCAAACCGGTACTTTTGAAATGGTGCCGGTGCTTAAACGGTGCTCAAACCGGTGCTTAAAGAATGGAAAACACAAAATTGGTCCAAAAACCTCTCATGTTCAGCTGTTTTTTTGTAAAAAAGATAACAATGGTAGCCTTTTCTGCAGCTATGGGGCATATATGGTATCATTCTTGGCTGGAAGCAGTGCTTAAACAATGGAAAAAACCTCTCATATTTAACTGTTTTTCACTTTTTCTTTGGTCATTTTAGCCTTTTTGGCCAGGGTGAAGGGAGTATCTGCCATCAAAAAAGAAGACAGCCGCATGTAGCTATGATGATGTTTGCTAGTTCACCTTACGTGCATTAATGTAATAAAAGGGTAGCCTACTCAACGTAAATTACACATGAACAACATTAAGCGACTCACGCAGAGAAGAACGGCTGCTGCTGCCATCATCATCATCCGTCATCATTTCTGCTACACTGGCAGGGCTACGGGCCAGGACTCTAATCTTCGGGTTTTTGGGGGATGTTGCAAACTCCGGGTCGATAACAGGCACCACACCCGCAGTAGATGTGCTCGGTGTGAGGTCTCGCAGCAAGCTATCAAATATGGCGCATTTCTCGGCTTTAAAAAAAAAAACGCTATGCGTCGCCAGGTGTTTCATCGGATTTGAGGTGTTACCTGCTTTGCACAGTGTCACAGTATCAGCTTAAAGCACTTGATGCAGGCTGCTGAGTTTGCATATTTTGCTGTGAAGTATAGCCAGACTTTTGACCGCTTCGCCTTGGGCTTTTTTAATCTGTAGCTCTGCTCTAAAAGAACGTATGTACCTGGACCCGCCTACTATCCTTGGAAAGGTAAAATGATTGGCTAGAATCCAAAGTGTATCTCAGAGAGAAAAAAAAGCACCGAAATAAAGCACCGAAATGTGCGCTGCTTTTCAGTCTGGTTACTACCATTTATGTCAGAACAACTAGGGATGGGTACCGTATCCGGTGCCATGATGGCACCGGATACCGGTACCCATCCCTAGTTGTATCCCTATCCTAGTGTGTTCTGTCCTGGTGTTAAGGCAACTTGAAAGTTGTACATTATTATTTAAAGTTGCAACTTTCACAAAAGACCATTCTTCTACAAAATCTGTTCTAAGATTTAAATTTCTTATTCTGCCAGATGTCTGAGCAGAGATGTCTTTCCATCATCGTCTTCATCCTCATCTTTATTCCAGTACTTTATACTGGTTCACGCCAAGTTCAGAGGTGCAGGTCAATCAAATGAGAACAGAAACTTGAAATAACAGTTCTTAGACATCCAGAGATGCCTCAACTTTTCAATGTAGTGCAGGCCAATGCACAGGGCAGCACTTGAGCCGGACAGCTCGACAGCTCGCAGACTGAGCCTGAAGCCAGTCATCCATTATGTTCACACTCAGTAACCACCTTCACATACAACAGTTTGACATTTCTCAAACGGACTTCACGCCCAGCGATGACACCAAACTGTCACTTCAGCTTTGGCTCCTATTAAGTCTTCTATCACTCTTTGGCTTTTAAAGTCAGAACAATAGGATGTTGTGAGGAGGAGGAGGCGGCAGAGAGATGAAGAGTGGGAGTTGGGAAGTAGAGTGATGCCAAGGTGATGTGGTGAAGACACCTCCCCAGGCAGAGCCAGGGGTACAAAGCATTGAGGAGGCGACCTGTCAGTTTGAGTGCAGAGAGAGATTGATACAGAAACCAGGTAGAAGTAGGCAGAAAGAGAGAACGGGAGCAACGGTGACTTTGAATTGAGGAGAAAGGTGAAAAAGAGACTGGAGAAGTTTGGTTTTTTTTGGATTGTTGTGTTCAACAGAATCAAGATGTGCAGAAGTGGAAGATAAAGTTGGAACTTATCTGCCACTTGTTATATTTCAGTTCAGTAACCTAAACCCCTAAAAATGCTTAGATTTGTATGAATGGGAGTTCTGAACTAAACACATATGCTCCACATATGAAGCAGCAGTTTTGTCACATGTGAAAGCATAAGCATAACAAATGTGAGTATTAGCTTACTCTACCTGAACCTTCCTGATATAGTGATTGCTTGTGGTGAACCAGCACGTATCATTGGTTGTGTCTACTGAAATCAGCTGACTGCAGTCTAGAATTGCATTGCTACAAATGCAGCCTGTAATGAATCAAAAGAAGGACAGCAGATACATTTCTTATTATAAATTATGAATCTTATAATGACAATGGCAACAACCAAGTCCTGATGAGTGGGCAAAGTAACATTACACTAAACTTTTTTTCACTTTTTTGATCGTGACAAACTCCACAAGGAACTTGCTTTTCCTGCTGCCCACCTCTTAATTTTGCAGTCGTGTCGAAGACACAAGTGTATGATTGCTTCGGTTCTTACCTGCATTTTAATAATATATCTGTACAGAAACGTATACAGCCGGCGATATTGCAGCAGTATCAAAAGATGACATTTTTGTGGAAAAAACTGTGAGGAAAAAACTCCTCTGCAATGTCTTTGCTTCCGGTTTTGACTTCTTCTCTACGTCTAAGCAGGCATAACAGCAAGCATTAATAGAAGTGACTGTGGGATGAAGCAGCCAAAGTGGCAGGTAAACGGGAGTAGCTTACAGTGCTGCTCAGAAGCTAGTCAGTAAATTTCATTTGCTCGTTTATTGCGGAGCAGGTTTAGTGAGTTTAGCAGAGCATACAGCTGCATGCTGTGACAAGAAACAAATTTAGCAACACAAAGTTTAGACCACTAAACCAAAATAATGAGCTGAAAGATTATGAAAAAGCTGAAGAGCAGTAATAAATCCATAGGTAATAAGAAAACACTGAGTAGTGCAGCTATGACTTGGGATAATTAAATTAAATGTGTGAAATAAAAATCTAGGAATATATTGGCTGGATCTTAAAGCTGCACTCGAAGCTCCAGATGTGCTTTTATCAAGAAATCTCATTCCAAGCTTTCACCCCTCTACTGTATTGTACTGTACTAAACATTTAAATAAAGGGGAGAGAATTCTCTTCTCTAAATGCACATATTCCCTTTAGCAATATGAAGGCTTAAGTTTTTGTTAGCAGAACATTTCTCTCTTGCATTTTCAAACAAACTGTGGAGCTTTGAACGAGGGCAATATCCAATTAAATCCTATTAAATGCCAAGGACAACTTACGGGTTCATTATTGAATTAGGGACCAGTTTAACGCCGACAGGTTTTCTAAAACTTTGGTTGCTAATTTATGATTTGCAGTCACAAGGAAAACAGTAAGTTTTAAAATGCACATTTAAACTCCTACAGGGAATTAGTTCATAACATATGCAACATACTTGCATAGTTTATCTATAACATAATTCTTCTACACTCCACCCTTATTTGTTATTAGACTAACATCCTGTTAACAGTGACAGAAATGTATTTGTGTCATGTTTTACAGTACACATGCATTCCCCAGACAGTGTGTGTATGTGTGCTGCTGGTTTCATGTAGAGCAGGGGGCTCTGCTGAATGGGGGAATAAATAAAAAGGCAAGTGGTGCCGCTGCAGGATGATGTGAAAAATGGTCCAATTTGTTGTAGAGCTGAAATCAATGGGAGAAGCTGAGGTACTGTGCTCTGCTGCTGCAACAGCGCTTCTCCCACAGTTGCTGCCTTTTGTCTACTCTTTAGCTCTATACTCCCCTGTCATTCTCAGTGTGTTTAGCAGGATCTCTGCTAAATAGCCTTTCCTGATAAAATTCTGTACACTGGCCTTTTTCTGTTTGATTTAACCTTCCTTTTTAAAAAAATTTTTTTTTACCTGTTTTATCCCATTATTGCTGTTATAGGAATTATAATATGAATTATAATATGTAAACCATATCTGAAAAGGGAGAATGTATTAGGAATCATTCCTATTCATGAATGTGCTTATAAAACAGGCATATTTACAGCACTGTTATACAACCGATCTTTTAAGCTAGAAACAACACCCTTTGATGTCAGTTTTATAAAATTAAAACAAGGCCTTCTTCTTACAACGTACAGATTTTCGACAAGATAACTGAGAAGCTAATAAATTAAATCTTTTTGCATTCGACCTGAATACACAAAACAGCAGGAATCCAAAGCAATGAGTGGTGGATTGCCATTAATGAAGCACTGAAGATGATGCGTTCCAACTGTTTAACCACAGTTGCCACTTTGCAACCCAACATCATCCCAGCTCCATTTTATGTGCTGGGTCTTGCTTTTTGTCTGTGTGCCTAATCTATTGTTTGACCTATACGGGGCTAAAACAGAGAGACACATAACCACATGATTTCACATAAACACCTACAGCCAGTCTCAAATCACCAATTAACCTGCATGTCTTTGTACTGTGGAAGTAAGCCATGGTACCCATGGTAACCTGTTCCTGCTGTACTTGTCAGCTGCAGGAAATCTGGAATCTGCTGGATGCTTCTGAATCATTCCCACCTTCAGTCTCAGCTGAAAGTTTGTTCTATCATTTCTTCTTGAAAATATTACTCTCAGGGATTAAAAATGTTACCTCTGAATTATTATTTTATTGTTCATGACAGCAGATGCAAAGCGGATGCTGAAACATATCCAATCATTTTGGTGCATTGTAATCTTTAATTTCTTCGATCATTCTTTTGTACTTTTTCCATCAACAGGCTCAGCAACAGGCTTCTAGTACTGTTGCCTGTTAACTAGACTTTCAACTTCCAAGAAAAAAAAGGGTTGTAGCAAGGATCACCCTGATGAAAGACACATGCTGCGAGGTGATATAAAAAATAACCCAGGCACAAAAATCACAGAGTATAGATCTAAAATGTAAAGAAGATTTTGGCTTCCAGCCAATCCGATCCTTCTGGCTAACTAACTTTATTCTCCTAAAACCCGAACTCTTCCACGGCATGCATTTTTAATTTCTCTTTGATATTTGGGCTGATTGGGACCTGATGAGTGTAAAAGCAAAGAATTACCAGTTGTTGTTTTTTTTACCTAATTTTTGTTTCTAAGAAAAATGAGAGCCACATATGTGGATATTTGTTTAAAATTTCGATAGAACAGTAGCAGTATAATGTCTTCGTTTCTATACTTTTGAAAAATCGAGGTTAAACTATTAGGTAAAACAAGTAATAAACTAAATGCAGTAACTAGTTGGTAAAAGTTAATTTTGCTCCACCAACACAGACTATCAATGATTTAAATACTGAAGGTCCACAACATGGAATTTCCAACCTTTTTGCATGATAAACAAGCTGCTGAAGTGAAATGAGGTTAGAGCCAGACACTCCAATTACTCAGAATCAAGCTTTCCTTGTGCATCTTCGAGAGTCACCATTTGCTTAACTGCATCTCCTCTTCATCACAGTTTTTTGGGCCTGTGTGTACGTCTGAGTGACTTTCACCAGCTAGTAACTGAATGTACGTCTTGTTCGCCCCTGGATTCAGCATTTCATTAAAATGATTTTACAACATGTCACCTCTCAAGTGACTGCTGTGACCGCCCCCAACACTGGTAATGAGCTCCCATGATATTTTGCCATACAGGCTTTTTTTCTCTTTAAATTCAGGCTTAGGCGAGAACTGATTGGCTGCTGAAAAAAACATACGCTTGACCTTCTCCACCCTTCTTGGTGGCTTGCTGCAGTCTGCAAAGTAATGTGAATCAAATCAAGACAAAACAGTGACCATTAGGGAAAGAGACTATTACTGTATACTGATACCCTCATTTCTGTCCCTGGGAAGAAATTAGGAATCATTGGAATGTTTTATTTAACAGAACGGGTGAGAAAAATTCTGTCAGCTTAAGTTTTATGTTTGGTTTCAGGGGGGTGAACTTTATAATACCTTAGCAAACTCTTATCAGTCAAGAGTTTTATGATCGAATCTCACAAAAATGTATAACTGACTTTAAAGTGCATCATCTGGCCCCATCTGTGCTATATTCTAAAAATGAACCATCAATACAGTCTTTGCTTTCCAACTGTGGAATAAATAAGAGCCAGTGATTCATGTTTTTAGGGAGCGATGCTAAACTCTGGGCTCAAAGGCTTCAGCTGATAACTGCAAACCAGGCTTGAATGTGTTGCATTTACAGGGCCGGGATTCAGAGATAATAAACAGTGCTGTGAAAGAAGAACAAATATCATAGCAGGGGAGTGAAGGTGAGCGTTTTATCAGCTACCCAGATCATCATGAGACTGCTCTGAATATGTTATTGGAGGATGAAATAAAGATAAAATATAAAGTTCTAGAAATGAAGTTGAGCATCAGACAGAAAAAAAAAGACGACAACAGAGCAGCAGCTGATACTCTGGCTGGCAGAGGAGTGTTGATGACAAGCAGCCTCATTACTCTCATTTAAATGTCAGTGGCTGAACCTCAGCTCATTTGTTTTGTGCCCATTTAAAATGCTGTCCCAGGGGCTCTGATCCCTTCGCCTCCGCTGCTTTAATTGAATCAGATGATAAACAGCAGAAGAGTGTTAATTTGCAAGTGTGAGTGTGTGTGGGGGTTGTTGGCAGGGAAAGATAAAGATGATGTACTGAATCTGTCTGTAAGTGTGCTCAAGTCTCTTTTGTGTTTGGGTGCAAAGTGTGTGTCTTAATACACCACACTGCCAGTCTCACTGGCTGGTGATACAGTGTGCCAATGCAGTGAGGTCTATAAGCAGGGGTGCACATAAGTGGTCCGCAGGTGTGCATGCGCTGTCAAAATAAAAAATGCGCACCAGATAAGAAGTTGCAACGCGTGTTTGCGGACATAAGATTTTCTGGAGGAGGACAGACATTTGTTTAGAGCTCTTAAAGATGTCGAAAAAGCTCCTTTAAGTCTGTGAAGGTTCTCAGTCATCCAGGTCATCGTAGTCAAAGGAGCTTGCAAAGAAAAGCGTCTGGACTTCTTTAAGTTGCTTGAAGACGTTTCACCTCTCATCCAAGAAGCTTCTTCAGTTCCTTTAAGCAATTACTTTGGTGTTCCTCCACCTCCAAAGAAATGTCAGAAGGAGTCAAAACCGCTAAAGAAGCGCGCATTCTTGGAAAAGTGGTTGCAGGAGGTGAGCTGGCTTCAAACAAGAGATGAGATGTGGTGCAGAATATGCCGTGAAAATCCCACTCTAGCGGACAAAAACAGTGCCTTGTGTATGTACGCAAACGCGCGTTGCAACTTCTTATTTGGTGCGTGTTTTTTACTTTGACAGCGCATGTGCACCTGCGGACCACTTGTGTGCACCCCTGACTATAAGTATGTGGACAGTGGTACTTTTTAATTTTTTGTAAGCCTATCTCTGCTCACCACCACAGTAGATTTGATGGATTTGTAGGCCAGGCTACACAACAAAAATTGATGATTGCAGAATTTTTCCTTGGCATAGAAAAAACTCTTTCCTACTATCTGACGAATTTTACGAATGTGATGTGATATATCGTTGTCAAAAATTTACAATCAAGAAAAGGAGAGCAGAAATCCTCATTTGGACGAAAAATATTTGGATAGATTAAACCATGAAGAAAGAAACGTATGGCCTGTAGGCTGGCTGTAGCTCAGGAGGTAGAGCAGGTCACCTACTAATTGGAAGGTTTGTGTTCGCTCCGTGGCTGCTCCAGTCTGCATGCCAAATATCCTTGGGCAAGATACTAACCTCAGGTTTCTCTCTGATGCATCTGTCGGAGTGTGAATGTGTGTGAATTTTAGATAGAAAGCACTTAAGCATAGAAAAAAAATTGCTTGTGTGAATGGGTGAATGAGGCATGTTGTACAAAGACTTTGAGAGTAGAAAAGCGCTCTATGCGAACCAGTCCACATGGAGAAGGACAGAACCGCTCATGACTTGTTGCATGGCAGTATCATCTGTCAGACATGGTGGAGGCTATGTAATGGCATGGGTGTGTATGGCTGCCACTGGCATCTTTTTTACTGGAGACAAAACTGAGAGACCCTCAGATAAGCAGTAACTGAAGGTGGCTGCATTAAGGCCAAGCATATAACCTGAAGGGAGGAAATATGGCATTTGGTAATGTCCATTCCATCCAATTAGTTAATCCAATTACTTTAAACTAACTATGTATAAAAAGGCTGTAATTCCAAAACAGTTAATGGAAAGCTTTTGTTAAAGCACTGGACTATAGCTGAAAGTCTGCAGCTCAGTCACAAATTGGTTTATTTAAAATGTAAATGGCAAAAAGAAGAAAAACAAGTGATATCCAGTAAATGTAACATTTTCATTAGCATTTGCATGTAATTTATTAGAGTGTGAGAACATTCCACCCATTATTTTCTTTTGATGGTTTATTTACTCACTTATGAACCTTAAGTAAACTTGTTCATCTTACTACTAATTTGGTTAATCCTTATCTGTTTGTCTGTCCATTTGTTCTTTGTCTCTCTTGATCCATTATCAACTTAGCCAGTGTATTGCTGGGTGCCGAGTCCCGAGTTTGACAGTTGTTTGGATGACTGGTTTTTAATATTTTGGCTAAAGGTTCATGTTACCAGTGTTTTCTAGGTTGCTGCTTGTTCAGCTCTCCATGCAGGAGGAGAAATGCAGTCATCTTTGGCTTTGTGAGAACACTAATGCACCACCAAGCATCTTGCTTCTCAGTTTAACCATCACAGTTTAACTTTTAAGACCAGTTGCTGGAATTTTGGCAGAAGGATGTTGTCTCATTCTTTTCTCAAGACACACACACACACACATATTGACTCATGTCCATAAACGCCTACCTGCTATACTCATCTCTTGCCTAGCTTTCATTTTTGGTCTCCATTTACTGCTACAGTATTATTAATTCCTTAATATCAATAAATATTATGTGTGACATGTTTTAAACTGGTGTCCTTGTGAGTAAATTGGATTTTTGGGAACCTCTGGCCACAAGAAATGACCCTGGAAGGGAACCAAACACTGAAGCTTTAAAAAGTGGAATTTAAAACGAAAGAATAATATTACAGTGACTGTAACTGTAACAGGATAACTTGCAAACAGTTATTTGTCAGTTTCTGCTTCAAACATGAATGTGTTGTTCTTTTTACTAACAGAAGTATTTTGAAATGTATCTAGTTTAGGAGTTTAGTTTAGTAGGATTTTATGTGGATGCCACTAAGTACAGTGGGAGGGAAACGATGACAAAGCATATCTAAACCCTCTTTGCTATAAATCAGTTATTCAAAACGGAGTGTGTAAATCACATTTGTAATACTATTAAGTGTCAGTCGAAATAGCAAGCACATTGCAAATCAGGAACACTGCCAACCGCTCAGGGTTGTGTCACATATGCCTTCTGGCGAGGAGGAGAAATGTCATTCTGACATGCACATCACACCGCTGGAGACACTTGTCAAGAAAATGTCTTTTGCAAATTTTACTGTGCCTTGAAGTTTCAAGCGACCCAGGTGTAAAACTGAATACCTACTTTTATAAAACAAATGTTTAATAGTAGTAAGTTAGATAATCCTTGTCCCTTTATTGTAACAGATTAAAGGGCCAGTTTGACCCCTTGTTCTCTTGTGTTATGTCCTGCAATAGAGAAGGGCTGTAGGAAAATGTAGAACTGATTCAGCCTGCTACACTTTCACTTTTGAACATTTTTCTAGCTAAATGAAGTTGAATTTAGTATCCTCGCACATGTCCAGATTTTATTGTGAAAGGCTGAATTATCACTTTCCATGGCCTTACCATTTTGCAGGAGTTTCTGCTGCAAATAAGAAAAAAAAATCATAATTTGAAAAATACTCTGATTCACTTTGCCCAACATGATCACCTGCTATGTGAGTGCAGCCGGCATGAACAAAGCAGCAGGCAATTTGTGTGAGATGTGATCTCCTTCAAACCCTGTTTGTTTACGCTCATTTAATTCTGTATCGCTCCGTCGGTCTCTAGCCCCATCGCCATGTTTTATTGATGATAGGAATAAATAAGCAAATTAATAATGAAACAAAAGTATGCTTCTTTTTTTTAATGCATCGGTGCACTGAGACCTCGTGCTTCTTGTGTGAACGTGTATGTTGGAGGGGTAATGGGATATGCTGTGTGAACAAGAATGGAACGATGACAGCATATTGAATGGAGATGAATGTATGCTATGAGGATGACTGGCAGTGCTAACAACAGAGCAAAGCGAGACAGCCCTCTGATCCTCAGCACCTCATAGCTCAAACACAAGCTGCTCCCTGACAGCCACACAAATCAATAATTCAAAGCAATCAGCTCCCACACGTTTCATATTCCTTTTAATTGCCTCCTATTGTTGATTTTAAATAGACCAAAAAAAGTTCATTGAAGAAATTCAAATATTTCCCAATCTGTGGATAAAGTTTTTTGGGAACTCTTTACTGATATTTAGTCAGAACAATATCAGAATTGGCTTAGTCATGTACTGCTTATTGTATTGTATTGTAAAGTGTTTAAGATTTGGCAATTTAATGCTGTCTTCAGTGTAACTCATGTCCTGTGCATAGGATAGATACATAGAATACATATATTATATGGTATCGTCTATTATGAAAACCCACTTTTTAATAGGGCTGTTCGATATAACGATATATATCGGATGGCGATATAAAAACATCTATCGTTTCATTTTACGCTATCGTTTGTTTCGTGGTGTGGCAAAATAAACTGTTTACGGCAATATTTTTTCATCGTTTTGATGGTCACTGTAGTGGCTATATTAATTTCTTGAAGTTCTCTCTTTCTCTTATATTTAATATAACCACACTACAGACGGACAAGCGACTGTTTTTATGCGTTGTGGTTAGCAACAATGACAGTAACATAATCGTCTGACCGCTTGTTTATGTTCCACATAAACCTTTCACAATAAAGCTCAAGATCCTGTTGAGACTTTTCAAAATAAACTGAATCACGTGAAAGAGCAGATTATTTACGGATGAGAAGGGAAAAAAGAGCCGTCAGGTGCTAAAAAATAAACCTTAGACTCAAACGTTAGAACAGGCTTTTCCCCGCAGCACGCCGTGTAATAAATGCTCACAAAGAAAACAGCGGCCGTTACAACTTATGTCTAAAAATGTCTCGTTTCATGCATCGGTTAAAACACTCGACTCCACGTACATGACGCCCAGCTGGAAACACTTCCCGCAAGTCGAGCTGCCCGAGATTCCCAGAATTTACAGAAAATGTTACATTTTTGTGATTTATATCGTTGTCGGACGATAGAATTCTTATATCGGGATATGAGATTTTGGTCATATCGCACAGCCCTACTTTTAAAGTCTATCAACTCAAGTTTAGATTAGTAGAAGTTGCACTTGTTACTCATGATTAGAAATATGAGTGGGATAAAATAATTATTCTTATTTTATTAATGTACATTTATGATCGAGCAGAGCGAGTGCGTCCGCTGTAAGGACTGTCACTCTGCCTGCAGTGAGCTCTGTTGTCAGATGGAGGCAGTGTACAATGTGTTGGGTTGGTCTAAGGCCTGCTCTTGCTTGTGTTGTTGTTGGTCTGTGAGCCAGGAGGAAGAAGGAGGGTGAAGTTAGAACATACAAAGAGCTGAAATGAAACAAGTGTTACAAACAATGAAAAGTGTGAATGCATTCACTGTCTGTCCTTTTAATGCTGTATTTTCTTGTCTTTTAAGTTTTTTTTGCTGTTCACCTGTTTGGTGAATTCCACTATCACTTCCTGCTCTTTTCCAACCCACTTATCAACCAATCAACATTAGGCAGTCATATACATCATCTGCTTCCAGTAACGTGCAGTCAGGATCTTAGAGGACTTGCACAGCAGTGCATCTCACATGGGTGAAAACACCTCTTCCCCCTCTGTCCGACCGAAAAGTGTACACAGAAAAACACATTCGCAAGATTATTAATCCCACTTAAAGCTCCAGTTCCCGCACTGGTCAGTAAATTATGAGCATAATCCAACCAGGCAAGCTGTGAACTCCACAAATACTGATTAGAAGAAGGACCACTGCAGAGAGTGGCCTGTAGCTCCTGATTGGCCCTCTCCGCTTGGCTGTTGGTCTGTTTAGGGAACCCAGACCAACGACACTTGACTGTTTGTGGGGAGAAGTCTTAGTAAGCTGGTTGGTGGTTAACTGGAAGCCTTGTTTTGTGCAGGTAGAACAAGCAGACATGTACTCCTGAACATCTTTGCAATATCAAGGCAAAGCGTTGATTCAACGCCTCAAAAGCTTGTTGAGCTGAGGGACACCACTGAAAAGGAACCTTAGGAGAGGTCAGTTGGGTCAAAGGTAAAGCCACTCAGCTGAAATCCTGAATAAACCGTAGAAGTCTCCGAACCCCAGGAACGTTTGGAGCTGTAATAGCTCAAATTCAGAGAGTAGAAGGGGAAGAGTATATTTTTATGGTAATATTGTTGAGAATATATTTAGGGATGAAGTGACTTTCTTTTTCTTCGGCTCCAAAAGGCAACGTGGAGGGACAAATTAGCATTGGTAGAAGTGGCTAGGGGAATCCGTAATGCACTCCTCCACAGCCTCTCCTTTAGGCTTGGGGGGGTTTGATCCTTTATCAAACACACAGTGGAACTTTGCCAAAAACTCCTCATAAGATAGCTCAGGGTCCAACCGCTTCGCCCCACTAGAGATCCCTCTCTCAATAACTCAGTCATAAAGGAGTTTTTAGCACAGTTAGTTGAATAGCTCGGACTTTGTCGGTGGAAAACAAGAGCACATTGAGTGAAAAAACCTCCGCTTTTACACTCTCATACTGGGTCCTAGCGACGGCGAAGGAGGAAGTGGGCAGACAGCGTGGCGGTCAAGGAAATAGACGGAGGTAGAACCTGGGTGACATAAGGATTATGAAAAATAAGCATATCTTTGATTTTGTCAGCATGTTGTACCACTGACACCTGCTCCTTTGACATGTGCGGAAGCACTTTCGCATTCTGATCCAGTTGCTCTCCTTGAAGTGACACCACGCGCTGAACAGTCCCCACAGATAGGCGGGGTTGTCACTAACTCAAGTCACTCAACAATCCAGGGTAAACTGAAGCTCAGCCGCAGGTGATTAACTGCAAGTGTGTGCGGGAACTCTCCTGGGATCCCAGCATAGGCATAAAGATGAGAATACATGTCCATGCGCACACACACACACACACAAGAAGAGGGAGAGACGGGGGCTCTGGACGGAGGGAGAACAAACACAAAACAGCCAATCATGACACAGTTACTGTCAGATTAGCTAACTAGTCTGTTTTTTCCACCTGCCTTTAATCATGTAGGAAATTTGTCACCAGGAGCACCCCAACTTTATAGTGATATAATGAAGAAGCTTAAATAGATGAGTGATTCTGTCACGTCCGGTGTGGCAGACGTGTGGAGTTTGTAGAAAGGCGGCAGCTCTGGTGCAGGTGAGTATTTATTTACAGGAGTGGGTACGAACAGCAATGGTGGGTGAACATGAAACTGGAAAACCTAAACTGGGTAAAACTAACAAAACAAACCAGAAACGAAGATGCAGGGAGGTACGGCGAAATACACAGAGAGACGGACGGAGAGACTCAGGAAGACCGAGGGAACAACACAGACGAACCAGCAACTACTATGACAGAAGACACAACTTAAATACACTCAGAGAACACAGGGAGATTACACACAGGTGGGGGACACAGCTGGGAGTGATTAACGTGACGAGACTAGGGAGGCAAACTGAAAACACTCACATAAGACGCAGACTTTCACAATAAAACAGGAGCTTACACATGCAAGGACACAGACTAAGAAACGCAGACTAAACACAGGAATACATGAGCAGAACAGAGTAAACACTAAACAGAGGAAGAACAGAACCAACAATCACACTAATGGAAAACACAAAACACTGGGTCAAAAGGACCCAGGACCATGACAGATTCCATCAGTTAAATAACAGGCGTAAGCTTCTGATAATATCTGAGAAGAGGGATGGAATACCTATTAAAACTGTTTTTAAAAAAGTATCATTAAATGTTCATTGCTTTAGCTATGGCAGTTTTTTATGATCTGGTTTATCTGTTTAGGAGAAATTAACTGCCTTACTACAAAAAGTGCAGTGGCTTAACCTCTAAAGCCCCTAGGCTATTACTTGAAAATTTAGTCAATAATGGCTGAAAAACTGTGAGGCTAAAAGGAACAGTCTTGGAAATGATAAGAGATACTGAAACAGAATATAATTATCCTCATCACCAATCTTTTTGATAACCTTTAGGGAAACTGGATATTTTTACTCAGCTGTAAAATAAAGAGTAAATAATAGCTTTGCACTGTAACAATGAGTCATTGACACTGATGTTATGCTATTGAACCTGTTCTGAAAATTCTCAGTAAATGAAGCACAACAAATGCTACACCCATTTTAATCATGGTGTTACTGGGAAGTCTGTTCAGTGAACATGTCGCAGCTTGGCAAATTGAAAAATAGCTTTATAATAGTTTTAATATATATATAATAGTTTTCATAACTGAAGACAGTTTCTGGGGAATGACAGTGAGGGATATTTGTAAAACTAAAATTATGAAAATTTTAAACCCCCACAAGATACACAGGGGTACCAGTAGAAAATGTTTCATGTGTTTAATCAGAATGCTCCCTTGATTATGGAATCACGTATTTTAAGGCTTTGGGAGCTGGTCTGCTCAGTAGCAATAGCTCGAGTCACGAGGCACGTGACTCGATGATTAATTAGCTTACTTTCAGTGTAGATGTGGTCATGTCAGAGTAATCCTTGGCTGTCTTCAGACAGACTGCCTGTTTAGCATTGGTGAATGCATTTGTTGACTTAACGAGTAAATTCAGCAACTGAACATTTTGCTGACTTACACTCTGCAGTACAGGCTGCACAGTGCATTGGCCTCCAGAACATGTATTAACTTAAAGGCACTGTGATCAGGAATATGAATCAGTTTCTACATGCTAAATGCATTTTACTGTAATTTGACAAGAGTTGGTGTGCTCAGTGCCAGATATACTGTATGTACCTCAGCTAACCATATTGAAAATATTGTCTGTCTCTAACTATTATCACCGAGAGAAGGAAATCCCTTGTAAAAAGGATTCTGGAAATTATTTGGAAATCATTTTTAACATGTGCAGCCACTCTTGTTAAAAATATCTTTTGGACTTACCTATGCTGCAGTTCACACCGATTTGCTGCATTTATTTTTCACATCAAGCTCGATTTTTTTTTTTCAAATTTGTCAGATCATTTTTTGGATTAAATAGATTTAGCCAATCAGATGACTGGCAACAATCATGCTCATAGCTCAAAATGTGCACTGGTATTAAATATCCAAATAGTAACATATTTCTGCTTTATCTTAGACACACCATTTCTCCCTTTTCTTGCCAAGAAACATCATGACCCACTCGTCATTGCTTGTCAACTTGTCTGCTTCATTCTTTTCAATGTTTTTTGAGGGCAAAAAATGCAACACTTATACATGACAAGTTCAGATTCGTGCGTTCGCTTGGTATGTAATGGCCTTTGCACAGAGAAGCTTTAATCCAGCTATTTCTCTTCAGAAAGTCTGTTGGATTAAATAAACGTCTTGATTTAAACAGAATGCCTGATTACTAAAGGTGTGTATCTTTATACAGACTTCTCTGCCAAATATAGCGCTCGTGCTTTGTTCTATTTTGATGTAAATGTCTACAGAATTTTAAAAAAAAATTTGTGTTTAAAGTAAACTCACTGATAACTAGTGCTCTCTGTGGTTTCTTTCTGGCTTTCTTATTGTTCTTTGGCTGTCTCTAGTGGAAGTGTTGGGTCACTTGAGGTTCATGTAACTTTACAATGTGTGAAAAACAACAAGTGTCACGTAAAAAGAGGAGACCGTTGATTAGGGCTATCAACCTGCCTTGCTGCAAATAAACAATGTGCTGCTGTCTTTGTCCAGACTTCAGTCCCTGCTGGTTTGCAGCATTGAAACAACTTCCACCAGCACACAGCTCAGCAGCACAAAGTTACACTTTGATATTCTTCCAGGACTTTATTTTCTTTGCTGGAAAACAAGTTCTCTCAGGCAGAGATACCCACCGGAGCACTGTGCATGTTTTTGCTTTGTTTATTCCACTGTGCATAGCACCATATAAATCTTACTTAGGCAAGCAACAGAGTATTTATGTGTGTGGCACATCATTCCCTTTCTACATAATATCACTGGTACACCCCAAAGACTCATTCTCAATTCTGGCTCTATCAAATCAATCAGCTTTTTTTTTTAATCAGAAACACCAAATGCCTCTAAGGATATTTTTTTAAATGCCTTTAGCACTGATAGCTTCTCTAGGGCTCATCTCGTGGTCGGCGAGGCTTTGCAAACAACACATAGTGTTAATGTTTGTTCATTTAATAACTGCTTTTGTTGTCTGATCACCAAAGGCAGTAAAGTGGGAAAACCCAACGGTGTAGCGTGTAATCTGAGTTTAACGACACGTGAACAACTACAAGAGATCCCCGATGCCCCTTTTTCAATTAAGACACCAGTGAGCTGTCTCCCTAATAGACCACTTTTATTACAGACCTCTGATTCTGTGTCCACACATACATTTTTATGCCTTCATACTGGTTTACACATAAAACACTGTACGACAATTGTAGTTTTAATAATGAGTTCTATACAGCCAAGCAATTCAGGCAAGCACCTGGTAAAAATCCAAGATCATAAACTAACAATGCAAAACAAAAGTGATTCGGCAAAAGCAATTTGCATGAGGTTGCAAGAGATTCAAAGGTAAATGGCCTGCATTTGTATAGCGCTTTTCTAGTCCTTAAGGACCCCAAAGCGCTTTACACTACATTCAGTCATTCACCCATTCACACTCACATTCACACACTGGCGATGGCAAGCTACATTGTAGCCACAGCTGCCCTGGGGCGCACTGACAGAGGCGAGGCTGCCGGCCACAGGCGCCACCGGGCCCTCTGACCACCACCAGTAGGCAAACATGGGGTTAGTATCTTGCCCAAGGATATTTGGCATGCAGCCAGGAGGCAGCCTGGGATCGAACCACCGACCTTCTGATTAGTGGCTGACCTGCTCTGCCACCTGAGCTACAGCCACCCCGAAGGTCACATCGGGTTCCTGGGGCATCCTAAATGCAGGAACGTGTGAATAGGATCACTAGCATATTGAAGTTTGGTTTAGAAATGCAAGGTATCACATCAACACAAATATTATTTAACCAGACCCAATTATACCTATTTGGACGTGTTATTAACAGTAGTTCCTCCAGAGGTCACTTGAGGACTCCATCTACCCTACGATGTTAAAAGGCTAAAGAACATTAAAAAAATGTGTCTACAATCTGGTGCAAACAGTTGTCTGATTTACCGGCTTGTAGCCAGTAGCTAGCATTTTAGTAGAATAATTAGATAAATAATATGGTGGTACAGGCTGGCAAAGAAGTTTGTGTTTCAGTTTTGGTGAATGAAATCTAGTACTTTTCAATAGATATCCATTAACATCCATTAACCCTTGCTGTTAGTGCATGTATCTTGCTAACCAAGTTGCCAGCATTAGCTGAGAAATAAGCACTCCTTATTTTGTGTAAATATTGAAGTTTTGTCCAAAAAACACAACATAGCAGTCAGTGACGGGAATAACGGCGTTACAAGTGGTAAATGGTAAATAGCCTGTATTTGTACAGCGCTTTATTTAGTCCCTAAGGACTAAGCTGTGTGCAGCTTGCTTGCATCTTATATCAGTTGCACGGAAGTAGCTGTCTACGCAAGTAATCTGGGCACTACAGCGTTTAGCAGCTGCGAGCGCTCCCGCGGACGGCAATCACTTTCTCCCCGATTATCACTTTTTGGCTTAACACCTGGAGCTATGGGGCAAAACAATCGCATGAGTGCTGCTGTTTGACTGAGGAACACTAAAGTAGTCGTGGTAAACCAATCACATGACCACTTCAAGATGGCAAAGCAACAAGGTCATATATACCAGTTTTTAAATTGTGTTGATAGGCCACGTAAAAACCAGAGTCATGATAAACAATATATATGCGTGTTTTTTCCTGAATAATTTTGTCATATATAGTGGACAGAAATTATTTCTTTGGAGTGGCACACATAAATTTTGTGGCATCGTACTGAATGTAGAACACCTGATTGTTATGTAAATAGTTTGAAATGGTTATAAAAGAAGGGTAAAAGGTAAATGGGTGCAAATAACTTTGTTGTTTGCAAAACTTGTGCACATGATTTTTAAAATTGACAATTTATATTTGCATTTAAAGTTATGAAATATGAATCAATAAACATGTTTGTGGTTGTTACAGTAAAAAATATAACTTTTTCTACTCAGAGTTTTTGTTTTTTGACTGATTTTAGATCAATTGTGTTAATACAGTTTGTCAAAATGAAAACATAACTGTAAATTCATACACGCGAGGTTGTGCTGAAAAGGATGATACCAAACAAGGCAAAGTAAATAGTTTTTAAAGGTGAAATGTAGAAGTCAAATCAAAAGTAGTTAAAATGGCTAATTATACCCTGGACCCCATGGTTAAAATTTTTTTTTAAGCAACGCAATAGTTACTTTTCAAGTAATTAATTACTTTTAGAGTCTTGTAACTCAGTTAATAACTTTTTGAAGAAGTAACTAGTAACTATAATTAATTACTTTTAGAGTCTTGTAACTCAGTTAATAACTTTTTGAAGAAGTAACTAGTAACTATAATTAATTACTTTTTCAAAGTAACTTGCCCAACACTGATAGCTGTAGCCAAAATACTAATTAACAAATATCTAAAGACTGCATCTTTATATGGTTTATATATATATATTCATATTCCTTCTTGTTCCAGTAGCCCACTTCTCGTCAGGGTGCCCTGGTTCCTCAACACCTGACGCGGACCTTGTTGATCCGGGCGACGTCCGAGCCGGCATGCCTTCATATTTATCTGTCTGCAGTAGGCTCGCTTAGCATAGGGGGTCTAGCCTTAGGACCCTCACTGGATACAGATGCCCCAGGCAGGAATTGAACTTGCGATCCTCTGTTCCAAAGGCGTGTAGTCTAACCACTACGCTATCCAGCTGACCGAGTGCTCAGTGAATACCTCAGGCAGCAGAAACCCAAGAAAGAGGAGGGAGACGAGGAACCATCATGGAAGGACAGGCCCCTGCACGGTATGTACCACCGGCAGATAGAGGAGGTGGCTGATATCCAGAAATCCTACCAGTGGCTGGACAAAGCCGGACTGAAAGATAGCACAGAGGCACTAATCATGGCAGCACAAGAACAAGCTCTGAGCACAAGATCCATAGAGGCTGGGGTCTATCACACCAGGCAAGACCCCAGGTGCAGGCTGTGTAAAGATGCCCCAGAGACAATCCAGCACATAACAGCAGGGTGCAAGATGCTAGCAGGCAAGGCATACATGGAACGCCATAACCAAGTGGCCGGCGTAATGTACAGGAACATCTGTGCCGAGTATAACCTGGAAGTCCCGAGGTCAAAATGGGAAATGCCCCCAAGGGTGGTGGAGAATGACGGAGCTAAGATCCTGTGGGACTTCCAGATACAGATGGACAAAATGGTGGTGGCTAACCAACCGGACATAGTGGTGGTAGACAAACAGAAGAAGACGGCCGTAGTGATCGATGTAGCGGTTCCGAATGACAGCAATATCAGGAAGAAGGAACACGAAAAGCTGGAGAAATACCAAGGGCTCAGAGAAGAGCTTGAGAGGATGTGGAGGGTGAAGCTGACAGTGGTCCCCGTGGTAATCGGAGCACTAGGTGCGGTGACTCCCAAGCTAGGCGAGTGGCTCAGATAGATAGACACATACACACACACACACACACCTGAGAATTCCTTCACCTAAACTGCACAAATAAAGAAGCTTGCCACACTGTAAACCACTACATTTCCTGCCTGTTTGCTGTATTGACTCATAACAAGCAATAATATATAGTGCACTTTAAAGCATGTAGAACATTCATCATTAGAGATTCTGCAGTGATGTACCGTACACACATAAAATATGTCTTCCAGCAGGGGTGCTTTGAATCGCACACGTTACCGGTCATGACTCTTTCGCCCTTTGATGCGAGTAATACGTTTCTGTCCCTCAGTTCATCCTACATGCCTGCCTCCATGTTAATTGATGTGAGCTTCTTTACCTCTCACTGCTCTGGGCCTTCCCCTGTTTGGGAAAAACTAGCAGGGGGTCGATTTAATGATGCTGACTTATGTGTATGCATGGCTGTGTGCATGTGTGTGTGTGGTGTCTGTACTTTGCAGAAGGACAAGCTTGGACGCAAGCTTTATTTTTCTGCTCCCACCTCTGCTCTGTATCCACTAGGCAGTGGGGTGGGGTTGTTTCTACAACCTGAGTTAAGCACATGTTGTCATGAACAAGCTCATATTATAGATAATATTCTTGACTTTCCAATCAGTGTGACCCACAAAGTCCCTGCAGTATAATGTTAGCACTTTATAATACAATATTCTACTGACCAACGTTACCTGTTTTCTTGCAAGGCTGCATTTTTTTTACCTAAAATTTGTGGGTGCTTGAATAACTCATCGCTGTAATTTCATACACTCCCAAAGAAAGAATGCAATAGGAAAAACATCATGGCTATTAGAATATAGTCAGAGTATCCTATTTCTTAAAGTTGGTGTCCTTTCACATAAACACATTGTTAATGGCTGTAATATATGTGACTGCTGTTGACATAAGTTCTGTGTCTGTGTCAATATAAGAATTTAACCATAAAGAACATACTTATGTAAGACACACTGAAAGCACCTGACCTCTGATACAGCTGTTTCCAGTCTGTCTAGTTAGTCCTCTATTCAGGTTTAATGGGATAGAGCATAGACTATATATAAAAGATGGACGTTGAGTCTGAAGACTGAGGCCAGTGTGCAGTTTGCTTATGCCTACATTCTTTCTAATGAGGGGTAACTCATCTAGATGCAAATAGAAATACAGTTGTATGTAAGTCCATTGTAAAACAGCACTTGACTCACTTGATGTTTTACCTTTTTATGACATTTCTTGATAGGAATTAGCTCATTTGAGTTTATGTTGTAAATTAATCACCACTTTTTGTCCAGAAGGGGAATTAAACATAAACTCTGCTGACAAGTTGTCAACTATTGAGGTGCAGTGTCCATGACACATGGTCCACTGTTGTAGGCATAACGTTTGAGTTCAAAACAACCAAATACTGGCAGCAACAATGCTTAAGATTAAGCTTAAGGCTTCACAAGTCTTTGCTAATCAAGGAGCTTCACCTTCAAAAAGAACAACTTATTACCAGGTTGAAAATAAGTGTTTCACTGCAATTTTTTAGATTATATTTTTTTACAGATTAAAGTTTTAAATGAACTGTGCACCCAGCATTGTGAACCTGTGGAATAATAATGTCGGTCAGTCTCTCTATATGCCTGTATATCACTTTCTTTTTCTTGTGCGAGGTCAGTCAGAGTTTATATCTGAGCACTAATGGAGAGGTGTGAAAGAGAGAGAGAAAAAGAGGGGGAGTAACTTATCAGAGGCTAATGAGGCTTCATTAACTGTAGCTAATTGGTGCTTTAACCTCTGGCTGCGGCTGTCACGATGCTTCTCTTTGCCAGCAGGAAGACTCATGGGAATCAGGGCAAAGCAGATGTTCTGTCCTCTGACGTACATCTTGACCTTGCCTTCTTCACTGACACTTAAAAAAAACACCCATTTATTCCCTGTCAGTTTGACAGACACATGTTAAACCAGCTTAATTCCTCTGAGTCAGTGTCAAAATTTAGGGAAAGGTGATCAGAGGTGAGCTAAAGAGAAAGGAAATGAGAAGGAAAGAGAAGCAGGTGAAAAAAGGCAGAAAGAGGGGGAGAGTGGAGAATGTTGCGAGGTTTTGGGTTTACATCATAATGACAGCCGGCCTTTGTGCTCCCATGTGAGGCAAACTCTTTATCAAAAGCAACTGAAGATTCTGGCTTCAATTTGGGGTGTCTGTTATTCAGGCTGGAGGACAATAAGCAGAGCTGGTTTGGTAGATTGTTTGGGGGATTGATAAATGAGTTGCTGAGCCACAGAAACATCCAACATGAAATTAACTTGGTAAACTTGGTTAACTGCAAACAAAAGGTTCAATAACCTATGTAAATCTTAAGAAACATTACTTTCCTCCAAGAAAAATTTGAATCCTCTACTTTTGCATTCAGAAATTGGTTTTCATTTCAACACCCCAATTTTTCCAGTTATTTATTGCAATTCAAGTCATTCAAGTCCAGTGAATAGCTTGAAATGGTACAAAGGTATTGATTGATTCCATGATTTCTTTTTTAACTCCAATTGCTTATTTGTACTATGCTTTCATTTCAGAGTGCAATGAGACAATAAACTGCATGATTTTCAATAAAGAACTTTGGGGTGAAAAATTGGGGTGTTCTAAAACTTTTGACCGGTAGTGTAAATGCGACCAAATTTTTTGATGGTGCAACTAAAAAAAAATCCTTGGTTGCACTGGTGCGACCAACTGTTCCACTAAAAAAAAAAAAAAAAAAAGTCTCAGCAACTCTGAAAGTCTCTGTATGGTCAACGACTGACACACATCATGCCCCTATGGTGTGTCCCAATCAGAGATAGTCAGGGGCGGGACCTCTATGATTGGCTGTGGTCCTGTAGTTGTCCCTTAGTCCTTTGTGTATACGTTTGAAAGTGCAGGTGGAAGAGAGAGGTGAGTAGCTTGAATAAAGCTATATCGATTCATTAACTCCTGAATCGACTTTTAAATATAAATGTTTTTTGCCAGAAACACCAGAATCTCAGGTTAAAGCTCACAAAACTATTTCAGCAACCACCAAACAGTAAATGACAGCAGGTAAACTGATTCCACAAAGACGTAAACACAGAGTGCGGAGCCACCGTGCTTTGTGTTTACATCTTTTTTGTGCTAGATTCTGATTTGCAGGTTTTGTCTCTCCAACCAAAATTCACTGAACCAGCAGCAAAAGAAGATCCAAACTACGCTTCATATTTGATCAATGTCGTCATTTATTCCGCCTTACTTTAGCTGTTTTGCTTCCACCACGATAAAATCACACTTCATGCACATCTCTCTCTCTCTCTCTCTCTCTGTCTACTTCAAGAACAGTTTCCCATCTCAAAACTGTTTTCGGCATTATTCATTCGCTTATTACCCACCAGTCTACCGTTGTTTACAGCGCTGTCGGCCGCTGTCTTTTTTTTTTAAACTTAAATGTCCTCGGACAGTGCTGGTGAGTAGCCTAGGCCTGACAGAAGTGGATGTAGCTCTGGGTAATTAGAAAAGATGAACTATTGATAAATATTTTGTTAAGTTAAGGCCTGATCCGTCTGAAATTCATAGCCAGTGGTCTGACATGATCAATCTCTGAACGCTGAAAAAGCACAGTGTATCCAGAAAACACATTATATGCTGCAATAATTGCACTGCCCAAGTGTCCCCTCTCCCCACTGCCTTTCAGCAGCAGGCAGCAGGTGATGATGAAGTTTAACATTGTCTACAATGTTGCCAAAGAGTGCCAATGCACTTTAAGCACAAGCACTTTTTCAGTAAGAACTTTCTGTTCTGTTGTACAAATCAATATTGTCTGTATAGACAGCAATACCCCCCCCCCCCCCCCCCCCCCAAAAAAAGGAAAAAAAGTGCACATATGAAACTGCGGTGTTAAGCCATCGCTTAACACCGCAGCTGAAAAATTTGGGGCGCACCAATGCAACCGTGGCAGAAAGTTAGTCTAGAGCAGCGGTCTCCAACCTTTTTTGCGCCACGGACCGGTTTATGCCCGACAATATTTTCGCAGACCGGCCTTTAATGTGTCGTGGATAAATACAACAAAATAAAACTAGTACCGGTACCGAAAAAAAGAAGATTTATTCATAACACACGTGAAAAGACCCAGGAATACCGAGTTAACGATCAAAACGACAACAAAATAACGCTGAAAACCGATAAAAATCCTGAAAACCACACATTTCACACCTGAGCCTCAACTCTTGCAGCCCGGTACCGGTCCGAGGCCCGGGGGTTGGGGACCGCTGGTCTAGAGCCCTGAAGTCAAAGCAGTACTTTGTATGTTTGAAATATGAAGTAGCATATTCATTCTCTTAAATCATGACACAACAGACCCTAAATTAATTCAGTATCGTCTTGCTGTTTGAGGCTCATTTGGTCTGTATGGCCGGTAATCAAGTGTTGATGTTAGATATTGCTGTTAATTATTTTAGCTGTGTAGCTCGTACAACTAAACTTTTCACTGTGTTTCTTAAAAAATCAAATAAAATGTCCCTTCTTGCTGAATAAACAAGTGAATCAGCAGCTTGTGCATAAGCAGACATTTGCTGTTGGTACAGCAGCTCAGCGCTCCACTAACTAAACAGAACTGCAGCTCGTTAGCCACCATTCATTTGAAAATCCATTTTGCTGGGCGACCACATTTGCTTAATTTAATTCACAGTATTTAGACTGTAATGATGTCTGACTGTCTGCACTGTTGTAAACATCATTGGCAAACAATGCATGATTACAAAGATTTGCTTTCATATTATGAATATGTAAATGTTATGAATGTGGCTGTTTCTGTGTGTGTGTGTGTGTGTGTGTGTGTGTGTGTGTGTGTGTGTGTGTGTGTGTGTGTAAATGAATTTCCAGTACTTACTGTTGGTAATGACTATGACAAAAGGCTATGTTCACTGTAATGGCTGTATAGCATATATAACTATCAAGTTAATTAGGATAACTTTGTATCCTCATTATAAACAATCACAACTGTGTTCCAGACGGGTGTCATTTCTTCTTTCTATATCATAAAGATGCTGGATGGGATTTTCTGCCCATCCTTAATATCCCATTAAAAATTCAAAACTCGAGAACAATTCATTCTATGTCAACTCTTAACTCATTATGAGTTGGTCTTGCAGTCATTGAGTTTATCTGAGAAAAAGTCTTTGCATTTAAAAATAAAATGTAATATAAATCAAAAATATTTTAACATTTACATGACTCTAACTTCAAATACAAAGAGCTATTCAAATAAAAGGGACTTGTCATAAAACTGATGCAGTATTCTGCTTGCTTAAACCTCATGTTTTTAAAACGCTATTCAAACCATTTTGTGATATGAGCAATTACAGTTAAAAAGGAAAAAAAAAAAAGAAGAAGAAGAAGAAGGGCAGCACAGTGGCACGGTGTTTAGCACTGTGGCCTCACAGCAAGAAAGTCCGGAGTTCAATTCAGAACTAATGTTTGTTTTTTTATGTGACTGTATATCTGGCTGGAAGAGACTGCTCTTCATATTATACTTTGCTAGTTATTGTTTTAGATACATTAAAAATATCAAACATGGTACATTTAAATGAAATTGGTCATTTTATGTTGATATTATTTACATAAGTAGCATTATAGTTTCCTTATAGGAATCTATTCGGTCCCTTAACCATATGGAGGGATCATTAGTGCCTACCCTGTAATTTTGCTGTGTTAACATTCCAGTGCTGTTTGTTTCCTGCCTTCTGTTTATATGTGAATTTCCATTAACATTTAAATGTCTTTAAAAAAACGTTAACACACTTCGCTGAGGTAAAAATGTTTTTGTAATAATATCGATAACAAAGTCTATCAAAGTGCAATGGAAATAAATCACTGTAGTAGAAGCATGTGACTCACAGTGAGTAAAAGGTTTAATTTGCATTCATAAGAGTGTTTATAATTGAATGTTGCTAATTTAACTTTAGAACAGCTTTAGAGCCATGATTTAAAAAAAAAAAAATGTAACACAGCATTTGCCAGACAAAGAAGTAATCCACCATCAGTCACTAACTGTCCCAGAAAGGTCTCCTTTCATCTAGTCTCAAATTGAAAGTAATCATAATGTGGTGATATAACAAGCAGCCATGACAACTACCCTAAATTATTCATTCAAATATTGTACTTTTATTTAAATATAATTTCTTAGAGATCTTGCATCTTATAACGTGTCAGTAAAAGAGAAATATTGGGGGGATTTGCCCTATATGCTTATTAACATGAATCATGAATTAGCCGCACAGCAGTATCTGTCCTCTTAATTAATTTTGTCGTTGAATCATGAGGCTGTGACTCAGTGCCTTTCCCAGCTCGATAGGGCCTTGCTCCAACTAATAATGTGAATTTATACAGCTTGTGCGAATGTGTTTGTGTGTGTTTTCTCTAGTAGAAAAGGTCACTGCTTCCCAATTAAACCCAATCTACAGACACACAGCCGTACGCCTTAAGGCACGTAACAGCTTCTGAACCAAAAATATAACCTCTCAGTCTGAGTACTCTGGAACGTTGGCGGCGTCGCTGTTCCTTTTTGTTCTTGGGAATTCCTGTCAGTCTATAATAATCTAACGGAAGCTTGTGCCAATAAAAACACAAGGTGAGAAATCATTTCAGTGATGTGAATGAGAACGGTATATTCAAACTGTAATTCAAAGCTTAAGTAATTAATATTTTTACCGGACCTAATAATTACGTACACTTATGATATGTCTGGTAAACAAGACATATCATAAAGCACTTTATACAACTTGCCTCATTTCCCCCTATGTTTAAGTGCTTTTTATCTAATATACATGGTAATTGACTGATTCTTATATAGCGCTTTTCTACTCTCCCGGAGTACTCAAAGCGCTCCATACAACATGCCACGTTCACCCAATCACACCCATTCTCACAAGCACTTTCTCTGTACTTAGTGCTTTCTAACTACATTCACACATATTCATAGTCTGATGGATGCATCAGAGAGCAACTTGGGGTTAGGATCTTGCCCAAGGATACTTGACATGCAGACTGGAGGAGCCAGGGATCAAACCACCAACCTTCCGATCAGTAAGTGACCTGCTCTACCTCCTGAGCTACAGCCACCCCACTCTGATAGATAACAACTTGGGGTTCGCGTTCTTGCCCCAGCATACTGGAGCAGCCAGGGACTGAACCACCAACTTTCTGAGCTACAGCAACCCAAGCCTCCACCAAGGCAGCTCTGGGCACTATTTACATTTGAAGGAATGACTGTTTTTTGTATAAATTCATTTTTGTATTCCTTGTTCTTTTTAAATGCACTTTAAAAAGTTTGCAGTGTAGTCAAAACAATGCAGATTTGCCAAATGTAAAACTGGGATTAGAGGTTAAGTGTGGTCTGATATTTGGATGCAAACTATAAGGTGATATTTAGAGTCACTGCATGCCTGTATAATTTCCTAAATGCTGCCAATACAAATAAAGGAAATGGATTTTAAGCATAGTTTTAAAGTAAAAAAGCATTTTATGAAAGTTGACCTTATTTGAGTTTGGTCAATTTAGAGGTCAGAGGTCAAATGTAACAAGCACTTTCTATATGTACACACCACACTTTTAAGAATCATAGTTTCGACCAATAAACCATTGAGTTTATCTTGCAGACCTTGGTGGATGAAAGGCAGATTTGAGCGTTTACATGGCCCATTCGTCAGAATTCAATCAAAACTCATGAAGTTGTGTTTACAGACAGAATGACATGAATGTAAAAAGTACCAAAAACATAACCTCCATAGAGGTAATTATATAATATTATATAATCTGTATTGAATCAGTATCATATTGACATCCTCCGTGTGATAACCAACTAAAGTTTTCACATAAATGTAATAAAAGTCCAATTATTATGGAAAGGTATTCACTAACCAGACCACTAATTATTCAGGGAGAGAACAGAGTGGGCTGAGATGTGGTGCCCACCTCAAAAGCACAGAGTACAGAGAGCACACTCTGGTATTTTCTGAGGGGAGTGTTTCGTGAGTCTCTGGTGGCATCAGTCAGCGACTTTGAAGTGGTCTGCTGGGGCAGTGTTATCACAGCAGCAGACAGGAAGAGACAGCTCTCTCTGGAGGTGGTGTTTTCAGTAACCAGTGGAGGTGGTGAGAGAGAGGGGGATGATTGCCAAACTGCTGGCCATTAAGGGCAACACCTCCCACCTCTGCAAGACAACTTGTGTGTTCTGTGCAGCACCTTCAGCTGCAGGCTGCTATATCTATTTATGAGGAAGTACTGGGGAAGGCCCTTTGTTCCTGCTGCTGTTTAGACTCTGCTACAGAGATCAGATTGTAAAATTGTATGCTCACCGCTATCACTTTTCGTTATTCTTACTTGCTGCTACAGTTCCCGAGTTTCTTCCACAGTGATCAATTGTCTCATTTCCTGTTTTAGTTCAGTACTTGTGTAGAGCTGTGCACTAGTTTTGTTTATATGATGTTCTGATCACTGATCACAGCTCCCAGCATGACCCCCTGGATAGATAGCCCACAAGCCTACAATATCCATCATGTCTCCAGTCCATTTCCCTAATAACATAACTCAATTTGCTATTTTTTTTTTTTTTAGCTTTTTTTGTCACCAGTCAGTACGTGATATTTTGGGTAGGAAGGTTTATTGGCAACTAAAAAAATCAAATTTCTTGGAAGAAAATGTCTATTGCCATATTCGCATGATTGCACAATATATTCTGACCCTATCAAGATACATAAATATATTGCAGGCTCTGAATACCCATACCCTGCTGGTGATCAGGTACCCTGGTGGGATAATAATCTGGCCAAAGCAGGAGATTTGCATGGAGAGGGTTTCACCCTAAATCCAGCACCCTGAGACTGTAACGCTAAAAAGAAAGGAGGCTGAGGGCTGGTGAGTGTCAGCACCACTGTTCAAGACAAGACAACAAACATACATGAGTACAACAGGAAGATGGCCACAACTGACAGTGTGCTCAGTGAGTACCTCAGGCAGCAGAAACCTGATAAAGAAGAGGAGCGAGGAGAAGAACCATCATGGATAGACAGCTGCCTGCATGATATATTTCACCAGCAGATAGAGCATAGGTGTCAAACTCTGGCCCACGGGCCAAATTTGGCCCGCGAAGCCATACCAAATTACTATTAGAGCTGGCCAACTGGTATTATACAGCTAATATATATATTAGCTGTTTCTATTGGGTTGCTTGGCCAATTGGCCAATTTGGTCTCACTGTTACATCCAACTTTTAGAGTGGGATAAAGACAAAAAGAAACAAGAGAGAATGGATTTGTAGTTAGAAATCCAAAGTTGATTCTGTTTTGCCCACACACATTGATGATGATTTCACATCACTAAGCAGGTTATCAAATGTGGAAAGAATGTTAGCAGAATCTTAGGCTGCGGGCCAAATTTGGCCCGCGAAGCCATACCAAATTATTATTAGAGCTGGCTTACTGGTATTATACAGCTAATATATATATTGTTTAGTATTAAGCTTTGCTTGTTCCATATTCAGTTTTCCAGCAAAACTTATTTGAGTCCATAAGAAAAGATTCATTCTTATATCTGGAGGAAGATTTTTTTTTCAATAAATATTAATGACTTTGTTCCAGTTTTGAATTTTGGCCCACTGTGTATTTGAGTTTGACACCCCTGCCTTAATTAAACATTAATTAAGCTGCTCCAATAATTATCACTTTGGCTTTTTTTTTTTTTATTTTCACTCCCCCACCCCAACCAGTCGCGGCAGATGACTGTCCCTTCCTGAGCCTGGTTCTGTCAAAGGTTTCTTCCTTTTTAAAGGGAGTTTTTCCTTCCCACTGTCGCTAAATGCTTGCTCATAGGGAATCTTCTGATTGCTGGGGTGGCCAAAACTCTAGGGGAACTTGTGAGAATTTAAAAAAAAAAAGCCTACCAATAATATAAAGAAGAGCAGCGGACACCTTACCATCACATCAGTCCTTTAATCCGACCTAAAACACCATGTTTACAGAAATAAATTCCATACAAATTGGAATAAATTGTTGTTTTTGATTGTTTATAAATATATAGTGCTACCCTTCAGCCTCCTAGTAGACATACCTTTGTTATAAATGTGAAACTCCTCCGATTTTCAGAAAAGTTGACCTCTGACCTTGAAGTCAAGGTCACTGAGATTTAAGCTTCACAGAGATTTTCAATAGATGCAACCATGGTATTGATTTGAAAAATCTACACAATCACAAACTTGGATGTCCACGGCGCCTCGCCATATACCAAAGATTAAGAGGTGGTTTTTTCTAGGTTTTTATAAAGATTACAAAACACAAATAACAAAAATGCCAACGCTATTGTCATTTTTGACAACGCTATTTTGATGTTGTCTAATGTAGTGCAAAAAAACAAAACAAACCCAAAATTTACTAAATAAAGTAAATAAGGTATATACTACATAGTATACAAAATTTTAGTTGTCCACAATGGGGTCAATGAACAGAATGAAGGAAGTAAGTCTTTTATATGACAATGGTGTGAAAAAGCGTTTTCCTATTTATTTGTATGTTTGTCACACTTAAACATTTCAGATCATCAAACATTTTTTTTCTTTTCTTTTCAGTTTTCTTGATGTTATGATGCTTCTACCACTGGTTTGTCATTAATAAATCAGACTTTGGCTGCTGCAGCAGAAAAAGACAAAGAGAAAATGTAATCACACAAATCAGAGGTGCAGATTTACACTTTACCTGAAACAGAGCAAAAGTGCTTTTTAAATAGGTTAATGAATATTAAGTAATATAGGCTAGATGTCTGGACATTACTAGTTTAATTTGGGCTTTCTGGGCCATTAGTCCTCTGGCTTATTGCCAGTTACCAGCCAAATAGCTTGTGTATTTTATTATCTTAGTGTGTTAAAGATTCTAGTTCTTATTCTGGTCAAACTGTGCTTCATTATTTGTTTACAGCACAGCTACAGTTCCAGGTGACTTCAAGTCAAAAGGATACTACATGTCAATGGCCAGCAGCCTGTATTCAGTTTGAATATTGCAGTAAATGTACCTGGATCTGTTTCTATTGGGTTGCTTGGCCAATTGGCCAATTTGGTCTCACTGTTACATCCAACTTTTAGAGTGGGATAAAGACAAAAAGAAACAAGAGAGAATGGATTTGTAGTTAGAAATCCAAAGTTGATTCTGTTTTGCCCACACACATTGATGATGATTTCACATCACTAAGCAGGTTATCAAATGTGGAAAGAATGTTAGCAGAATCTTAGGCTGCGGGCCAAATTTGGCCCGCGAAGCCATACCAAATTATTATTAGAGCTGGCTTACTGGTATTATACAGCTAATATATATATTGTTTAGTATTAAGCTTTGCTTGTTCCATATTCAGTTTTCCAGCAAAACTTATTTGAGTCCATAAGAAAAGATTCATTCTTATATCTGGAGGAAGATTTTTTTTTTTTTCAATAAATATTAATGTTAGCCCGCGACTTTGTTCCAGTTTTGAATTTTGGCCCACCGTGTATTTGAGTTTGACACCCCTGAGATAGAGGAAGTGGCTGACATCCAGAAATCCTACCAGGATGTACTGAAAGACAGCACAGAGGCACTAATTATGGCAGTGGTCTACCACACCAGCAAGATCCCACTTACATGCATATTGGTATTTTGATTGCATTTAACTATAACCACATTAGCAATGGAGGATGTAATATTTTGATATTATTATAGGTCTTTTAAGTTTGGACACAACAATGTCTTTTTCATCCTTTGCTTTGTCCTCTAAAATCAGTCTTATTTCATCCCCAACATCCTCTGAGGTGAAGAGTGAAGGCATGACATAAAAGCCACTTCTAAATTATTGATTGTTGTGCATGTTTTTGTCCAGGAGAGTTCAGATTCAGAGCTAAACATGTGACTGTCCTGAAAAACTCAGTATGACCCTCCAATTGCTTCACACAGTCCCACCTCCCTATGCTCTTGTTTTGTCCTTTGTCATCAAAATGTGACAGACTGGATTTTCAGTGATGCACAATTAATAAATGTATTATCAAGAAATTACCATCCTAGTTAGGGATGGGTATCGTTTAGGTTTTATCCGATACCGGTGCCAAACCGGTACTTTTGAAACGGTGCCGGTGCTTAAACGGTGCCCAAACCGGTGCTTAAAGAATGGAAAACACAAAATTGGTCCAAAAACCTCTCATGTTCAGCTGTTCTTTTTGTAAAAAGATAACAATGTTAGTCTTTTCTGCAGGTATACGGCATATATGGTATCACTCTGGGCTGGAAGCAGTGCTTAAACAATGGAAAAAACACAAACTTTGTCCAAAAACCTCTCATGTTTAACTGTTTTCCACTTTTTCTTCGGTCATTTTAGCCTTTTTGGCCAGGGTGAAGGGAGTATCTGACATCAAACAAGAAGACAGCCGCATGTAGCTATGATGGTGTTTGCTAGTTCACGTTACATGCATTAATTTAATAACGCGGTTAGCCTACTCAACGTAAATTACACACGAACAACATTAAGCTACTCACGCAGAGAAGAACGGCTGCTGCTGCCATCATCATTTCTGCTACACTGGCAGGGCTAGGTTCATCGGATTTAAAGTGTGACCTCCTTTGACAGTATCAGCTTAAAGCACTTGTTGCAGCTGCTGAGTTTGCATCTTTTGCTGTGAAGTACAGCCAGACTTTTGACCGCTTTGCCTTGGGCATTTTTAATCTGTAGCTCTGCTCTAAAAGAACGTACGTACCTGGACCCGCCTACTATCCTCGAAATGTAAAATGATTGGCTAGAATCTAAAGTGTATCATTCCATACCAGTTGGTGGCGGTAATGCACCTTTCAGTTGTTTGCCAACCGCCAATAGAAATGTAAGGAAGAAGAAAGTGTATCACAGCTCAGGAAAAAAAAGCACCGAAATAAAGCACCGAAATGCGCGCTGCTTTTCGGTCTGGTTACTACCGTTTATGTCAGAACCGGTGCCATGATGGCACCGGATACCGGTACCCATCCCTAATCCTAGTAAATGATAGAATGCCAAGACCACTGTGACCAGAGTAGAGGTGGGTGGTTATCTTGAAGCATGTAATGAAGGTAACGGCACAGAACATCAAACTTTAATGTGGCACTTCTAAAGTCAGATCAATGTACTGAATCATCAATGTACTGAATCAATGTACTGAGTCATAATTTTATGCCAATTTAAATCCATTTGCATACATGTAAAACATTATTCAGTTAGTGCTGCACAGTGGCTTGGAACATTTCGTTTTCTCTTAGTGATAAAATCAACAAAGTGGCAGCAGATTGTCTTGGCTCAACATGACCTAGTTTGCACCAAACAACTTCTCACTTTGTGCTGCCTCATTTGCATGAACCTCCCACATGCATGCACTTTTTCTCCCACCTGTGAACCGTCTGCTACACACTGGACATAAACGTACCACACAGCTATGCAAAGTGAATTTCATAGGAAAGGAATATAATAAACTCCTAACAAATACTGCTAAATCCTAAGAGGGAAAACCAGCGGTGACAGAGCATGGCCATGTACAGTAAATCAATATATGTACACTAAAAGGAGTTAAAAGGCAGTTTAAAGATCATCGCTATGATGATGACCATAGCTGACTGCATCACATGTGATTTCTCATAATGAAATAATATCTGCCTTTTAGGGTGGTATAGTATTAATAAAGCTTCTTCGTGATGACTGGTAATGTGGAAATGCTTATCAGCTGCAATGCACCATGTAATATTTTCCATGTGTGGTTCAATAACAAGTTAATCCAGAGCATTGCTTTTGCATATTACATTGCAAAGCTTCTCCGTATGCAGATTGATGCTTCTCTCATATATGAAAAGACTGTAGATTTCTCCTGACAGATGACAGAATAGTGGCAGCTTCTGTTCAACATGCAAGCGATGAGGCAAAGCTACTGAAAGGCGAGCTGCATGATCCTACAGTGTGCGCAAGTGTGGCACTTCAGTGCGTTTGTGTCTGAGAGAGAGTAATGTGACACACAGACGCACACACATAAAACTGAAACTCCCTTTGCAGATGTAAGTCAAACTGTCGGGATGTGTATTTAGAAATGCAACAGTGCAAGGGGGTGTGATAAGCTGTCTTTCGCTGTCCCACACAGGGAGACAGAAAGGGGACAGGGAAACCATTATGTTTGATGAGTGTATGTGTGCAGACTGTGGTCAAGCGTCTGTCTGGTGGACAGACTGCAGCATGTATTTACTGGGATTATCATAGAGCTCAGTACCTTATCACCATTTCAGAATAAATGACAGATGCATAGATGATTTGAAATCTGTTTAAAGGTGCCTGAATATCAGTGTGGGAGATCATATGGGCAGATGCACACACATCTATAAAAGCCACTCTGAAAGTGAAGGGTGAAGCTGAACAGGTTGCCTGTGTTTGAATTTTCCAGTCAGATCAACACCCTGTGTATCACTCTCCAAACATGAAGGATTATAACATCAGTCATCCTCTTTTTCATTGTATATTATTTGGCTCTATTTTGAAAGAGCACCTCCTCAATATTGAAATAACCTTTGAGCCTCAGCTTTAGTTCATAATCCAGTGCTATGTGATGAAGCTATTTAGCAACATTGCCCTGCTGGGAGCGCATCAGTTAGCCTTCATGCCAGGACTGATTGACAGGTGGACACTCTTAAGCTAATTGGATTTGACAGTATGCTTAAAGATGATTGGCAGAGGTGCTGCTAATGGCAACAGACTTTTCAAAATTGTGCGGGATCAGTTGGAATTAAAAAGCATATCATGCCACTCAAAGACATGTGACTTCAGATTTACTTTGGATCTGTATATTTAGTAGATAAACCTGATCCACATCAGACAGGTTTATTCTACTAAACCTACTATTCAGCTGTTTAATTTTGTTACAGGTAGTAGAAAACATATGAAAGCTGGTTGGCTGTATGAAAACACCATAACCAGTCATTTTAACTTCTTCATAAGTATGAATAGTCACTCTTGTCCTAGCTCTGTTTGGTCTCCACCTATGTAAAAAAAAAAAAAAAGTTAATAGTGATAATGATGATGATCATTTTAATAGTATCTGAGTATCTGAAAACAAGTAACTAAAAAGCTAAAGGCTAAAAAACAGTCCCACAAATATTTTATTCATTTATTTTATTTCAAGCTATTTTCAGTTTTGACTACATGCTATAAATGACAGGATGATGTAGCCGGGTCATAATCTTCAAAACACTGCGTGTGGAACTGTAGACATTATCACAGATGGAACTAGTGTTGGCTTTGAAATGTAAAGCCAGTGCACAAGTACCTTAAACTTTAATTCTGGCCAACCCTTGTGTTTGCAAAAAGACTTTCCGTTTTAAGTCTCTAGGAAAACGACCTCTGTAAACACTTTCTGATGGGTTTATTAACTCTGTCATGTTTCAAGTGCGTGAAGGGCCCTTAAGCTCCCAGGCCTCTGGTAAGACTCTGGTAGGACACTAGCTAACAGTGACACGCCACAGTAGTTATTTGTGAACACTTTCTCTGTCCGATTCCAGACAGCACAATCCTGTCAAATTGTGACCACAATTAACGACACATTATTTAGTCATCCATTTTCACCTTACAAGATAATTACTAAACTGTTTGAGTAAAGCTGCTCTGACCTCTCTGAAACTTGTTACACATTTAGCCACATTCCAACCTGTGACGTCACAGTACATGTTTTAATGAATAAAAACAAAAGTATCTGCTGTGGTGTGCGAACATTTCAAACCCATATTAGAGACCAGCACAAAATGGTTTTAAATATTATTCAGCACTACTCAAACCCTCCAAAGTCTTCATTAGCTGGAGTTCACTACAACTCCCAGCTTGGCGAGTAAGTCATCAACAGCACTGACTATGTTTTCCAACCCAGCATCAGTGTCTTAATGAACACAGAGATGATAGTAAATGCTTTGATGTCCTTCATGTGAAACAGGTCAAACTAATACTAAGCTATAAACAAGCAGCACAAATAGGTTTTTACTGCTCTATCCTCAATTCATGCTGCATTTAGCGAATGAATATAGATGCTGTTTTGTATTATCCAGTGTCTGATACAACAGTCTTTATTGCTCTGTAATGCTGATTACACTCATCATAACACCCTCCACCTCATTTGCACATTCTGACTCTTGCAATGAAACACACTTTTCAAGGTGTTTTATTAGTGGACATGATTAAAAATGTGATCTCATCACAAACTGATGAAGCTGTCATGTCACTTCTGTAGCTAATTTATTCTCTGCCTTTCCTTCAGATAAACTTTGCACAAGGTGAATTGGATTTGGTTTAAGAGCAGTATATTCATTATATGAGCTCTCGTTTTGCATATTGTTTGAAGCCAACCTGGACTTGATGATAGGTTTAAAGACAGGTGAAGGGATATCGCTTTGAAGTTTTTATTTGTGAACGTCGCAAAGTAGGGCTCTAGCAGGATGTAGAAGTGGCAGGTTACTGCTTTCCTCCTCTTTTTGACCTTGTTTTTTACCCATTTATGTAACGTTCTTTTGAAATAGGGAGATAGTGGGCATAATTTCCATTGTGCATGCCACTGTTTCTGCCAGTTACTTTTAAAACAAAGGCTGCCGAGTCTATCAGTTTGATGTTGCCATATCATCAGAGGAAACACACCTGCCTTTAGCTGATGGCAGGCTTTGCCTTTGTTAGTTATTTTTTAAAGCAGTAAATAACCTTGTTTCAATGTGGGTGCTAGACGATAGAAAGAAAAATGAATAGCTGCGTCTAAGCAGGCGATAATAGTGTTTGTTTGATCAATTTCACATTTCTCTCCCTCTGCGCTCACTGTTGTTGTTTGTTGCTGTATTTCACCAAAGAGAGGGATAAATTTCTGTCAATGCAACCTGTGCTAACACAGAGCACACTTTTTTCCCTTTGTTTTTTGATAGCAGAGCTCCAGCTGAATTATACCTGCAGCTTGCTGTAATGATATTTCAGCTCCATCTATGGGTTTTGAGACCAACATGTTAAGAGGCTACCATAAGCCCCATCTTCACAACACTGTGCACATACCAGTTGACCAGTTCACACAGTACATATGCACTAAAACTCCAACATAGGATTTCTTGAAGCTACATCTTGAGTGGGTGATCACACAGAAAGTGTTCAGTGTTGATGCAAAATCCAATGTGACGCATACAGTTCCAAGTCAGAAGAGACAAGGAGGCAGGTTAATGAATGGGCACTGTAGCATGTCCAGTGGTTCTCAAACTTTTCACAAGGAGTACCACCTCATAAAACAGTCAGTGATCACTGTCAGCCTCTCTCAGTTTCTATTACCACTATTCATTTTAAAGCTCAGTTTTTAAACCCTTACAATGTAACTACAGCCCGGCCCATGCAGCAGTATATTAATGACTAACCTTATATTGCAGTTGTTCTCCTGACTGAAGTTTGGTCCGTTTACAGCATCCTGCCATGCGATTGCATTTGTCCCTAACCATTGGGAACCTCCACGTTAACTTTTATCAAATGGAAACAAGTTAGCGTTCACCCTCCCTCTACCCTGTGTTTATGTTATGCTAACCATAGCTGTGTAGCTAGCCACCATGTAGCACATCATTATATACCAGCTAGCCCAACTTTAGTAACCCTACAAACGTCACTGCTGTTTAGTTTTCTGTCTTCATTTATGTCGGAAGTGATAACAGGGCTGTATGTTTCAATCTCTCAATCAGAATAGGGTATGTTATTTAAACTTAAAATGTTTTTGGGAGAATTCCCACATACCACTAGAGGGAGGCCATGTACCACCATTTGAGAATGACGCATTAATCATTTACAATCCCTAAGCTTAAGCAAAGTGTTACTGTTATAACATTTTTGCTGATTAACTTTATCTATAAGATAATGCAGATTATCTAAAAAAAATATCTATATTACTTTTTGCAGGAATATCCAATAAATACAAGCCAACTATTTATTAATCCTACTGTCAAGCATTATGTATCTAAAGCCTGAGATAGCTCATTTGCTGTTTTATGTGAAAAAAAGGAATTTCAGGAATGGCAGTGTGGTGGTTAGCACTGTTACCTCATAGCAAGGAGTTCTGAGTGTTAATCCACCAGCTGGTTAAGGCCCTTCTGTGTGAAGTTTGCACGTTCTCCCTGCGCCTGCATGAGCTCATTCCAGGTATTCTGGCTTCTTCACACAGTCCGAAGACATCCACACGAGGTTAATTAAGGATTCTAAATTGGCAGTAGGTGTGAATGTGCGTGTGAATGGTTGTCTGTCTCTCTGTGTTAGCTGATGATCTATTCAGAGTGCACCTTACCTCTCACCCTTTGACATCTGGGATAGACTCCAGCCCTCCTCTGTGAGCCTCAGTTGGATAAGTTTGAGAAAATGATGCTTGCTCTGCCTATACCAAACAGCTCCCTCTGAGCTGATTGAGCTGATGAAAGCACACATTTTCACAGAGTCTCGGCATAAGCTATTCGTATTATTGCCTGTACTTCACCTGTTCCTTGTGTGCTGACCTCCACAGGCCTGGCCAATAACTATGAAGTGACAAAGCAGATTGTCCCTTGGTTGCGATGTAATGATTTAGAAAAATTGGATTGTATCTGTTAGACTGCGTTTATGATGAAGTATACTGGTACCTTAAGTGCCACAAATGGTAGGATAAAAAGGAAACTATGCAGAGACAGGCTAAGATGTTACAGTGTCTTGTCTTTTAATGGAATTTGTTGACAGTGAGAAATCTGTTGAAATAACGGACGCTTTAGCTTTAAGGTCTAAAGTGCTTTACCGCAAAGATGAGCCACAGCATTTAAGTAATAATAAAGTCTGAGTTAATAATTTACTTAAGTAGTGGAAAGTATCTAACACATTTTAATTTACAAAAAATATGTACAACAACTCTGCAATTCTGAGGCCTTTTAGGCCTCCCACAGAGTTGCCTGCTTTGGAATCCAGTCTTAGCCATTAACGTCAGATAGACAATGAGGCAGTTTGAGGTAAACACAAAGAAATTATTTTTTATTTTGTTTTTTGGATAAGAAAATTAAAAATTTAATTTAATAATTTAGTTTATATGAACTGCTACATATATATTTCCACATATGGAGATCCCTGCTGTGATGAATGGGCTAAGAAGCAGGTAGTTGTTGAGAGAAAGAAGCCAACTACCGTGTGCAGAATTATTAGCCATTAGCGCTAGCTGAGGTGCCCATTAATCTAGCAAAGTCAGCTCAGCTCTTGGGCCATAGCTCATTAAATCAACATGAATTCATTAGCTGTGGTTTCACAGGGCCCACTGGAAACATTAGAGGTGGTTTCTATCCAATTTATAGCCATTGTCTTACTCCAGGGTAGAGTGATCTTCTGTATTGACTTTTAATGCTGGCCTGAGAAAGCTTTTTTTTTTTTTCTCTGGTGAAATAAAGCACAAAGAACAAACTAAATTTTCATTCTCCAACCACTTGAATCTTTTGCTCTGCTGGACAGAGTCACATACTTTAAGATGGATTTGGGCAGATGAAGCTTTTATTAAAGTAGAACTGTCTAGAAGCCACGGGGCTGTTCTGCATCACGCGCTGAATCAGCTAAGCTACTAACTCCTTAGTATGGCATTTATAAATATATGGTTTAAGTTTTAGTCTTCCTTAATAAGCTCATATATAACATGTTTAATGGCAGAATTTTTCTTCTATATAAATGCTGGATTAACTATTTCAAAATAAAGAATTACATCAAGTACAAACAAGGAGCTGTTAATGGTTTGTGGTATTTTTAATAATGTTTTTAGAAGTACATTTATACACATACATTATGAAATGAGCTAGTTGTAAGTTAGTGTGTTAATAGAGGATTTATAAATACTTATTTCATATTGTAATCCATTCTTAATTCAGGTAGTTAGTCTTTAGCTCATTATTTTGACCTCATCTAAAAGGAGGAGCATCTATACCTTGCAAAAAATTTATAATATTGATTGAACTGAATGAAGAAGTTTCAGTGCGTCTCTTTCTCTCTTAAGCCCTCCTACAACTCAGACTCTGGTCCTGCTTACCTTTCAGTATTCTGCAAATGTTAAGTAAGTTATGATTGCGTCATGAAATAAATATGTGTATGTTCGGTATCACTTTTTGCATTTTCTGTTTCTTTTTTCTGAGGTGCAGGTAGCTAAGCCTGGTTTGAGTCATTTTCTATCAATGTGGTTTCTATTTGAATCAGCAGAAGCTTTGGGACTCAGATGTATATTCAAAGAAGATGCAGGGACAAATGCCTCATATGTGTTGTGTTTTTGTGTTGACAGGCAACGCTTGAGGATACCTCATATGATGGGAATTTATTTGCCCTCGTGGCTGGCAGGCCAGAGATTAATGAGCTGTTTGTTGGGTACACACATTCTCCACGCCTGTGTACTCCCCAAGCACATGTTTCCAAGCAGTGTTAGCACAAAGACAGAATGTGGGAGAAGTGATCAGGTGAAATATTCATGTTCTCAGTTTTCTGCTGCTTCATCTTGAAGAGAATATGTTTATGTTGCACGCTGAATTAATCTTCCCAGTCAACATTTAGCATAAACCAGACAATATCAAGGTCTGAGAAGCTTTAGCTTTGGTTGTTGAGTCAATTCAATTGAATTGGGTGCAGCGCCAAATCACAACAGCAGTTGCCTCATGGTGCTTTATATTGTAATGTAAAGACCCTACAATAATACAGAGTATAACAAATAATAAAAAAAGTAAATGATCCCTATGAGGAAGCACTTGGCGTGTTGATTCAGTTATTTAAACTGAGAGAGATATTTAACAATGCATAACCTTAGAAGGACATGCTATATTTTTATTGTCATTTTAAGCCTTTGAATATAAACTTTGTTGTGTGACTGTGATATAAAATGCGTCTAAAGACGACCATATTTTTTTCATTTGGCTTTTTGAGGGCAAGTGGTGGCTGTGTTTTGTTAAATATTTCAGAACGGATGAGGCTGTTAGTGAGAGGTTATGTGACCAGGGGAAATGGAGCAGTAGCAGGAATGATGGAGAGAGGGCAGGGCAATGGAGGGAGGTGACGACTACTGATGGTGAACTTCTAGTGAACTTAGTCTGGGTGAATAACAGTGGCTTATTGCCTTCACCAGCCATATCTACAACCACTGTATTATGATTGAGGGATTTGTAAGAAAAAATAAAGAGTACCCAAGACTGGAGAAAACATGCAAAGGCTTCTTTTAGCTTCATAAAAATGTCCATTTATATAACTGTCATATGACATCTGACTGAGTCTTTTAAATGTTGTGTGGATGACAACTTACAGTAAAATGAAACTGTTACTACTCACTAATGTCCCTTTTATCAGTATCTTTGTTTTTCGTATTACTCCCACATCATGACATACTAATGCTTGGTCAGGAATATTAGGAATACTTGGTCGGTATTCAAACCAACCAGTAACAGAATTTCCAAAAACAACAAATAATAAAATATATTATTATTTAATATTAAATATATTAAGACAAACGTTGTTTCAAAGAAGAGCTGGAAGTTCTTTTATTTAGGAGGCCATTTGATTGTTACATTTGACTCCCCCCCGCCTACTTCCTAACATCAACAAAACAGGGAGTCAAAACACATTGCTAAAAATAAATATCCATGAAGTTGCTTAACCTCTAACAAAGTCCTTTGTTTAAATATCAAGCATTTCTAATCAAGCTTTAGCCATTAGAATCCTCTGGTAGTCTGAGCACTACTGATAGATCATGTTTCAGCATGTTTTGGCATTTAGAAGCAGTGATGCAGTGGCAGAAAGCAAATATATGGATCAAAACTTGTTTACAAATGTATTCCTTGACCATGTGTAGGATCAAAATGTTCCAGTAACAATTTGACTTTTAGTGCTTCCTTCTTCTTTTTATATACACATTTTTGGGTTTGTTGTCATGCCGCTGTTATGTCAACAAAAACACCAAAAGAATGATAACAAAAATACCAACCGGAGCCACTTTTGAATAATAGATGAAGCTGCTTCACCAGTCCATGTGTTAGTCTCCCATTTCCTTTACTCATGAGCAAGATCCAGAAATATTTAAACTTTTGAAAAAGTAACTCATTCCCAACCCCTTTCTAACCAGCACCCACGGCCCCTGAGTTTGAGGTACTAATTCTCATCCCATCAACTTCACACTCGGCTGTACATTTAAGTCCAGCACTCAATATGTAACTTTTTAAAAGTGTAGTAGTAGAAAACAAATGTAAACATCTATACAGGAACCACTAAATCACATGTAAACAATATTGTATTTAATAAACTGGTTTTACAATGTGCTTTATATTTCTCTATACAGTGCTTGAACACAAAACTGAGTAAATGTAAACCTCCTCATACTAACTGTATTAGGCATGTCTGATTAAATAATAGGGAAAAAACCTTCCAGTTCAAAGGAGGGGTGAACATGTATTGTGGCAATGAGAAAGTATGTACAAATCCAGGGTTGTGACTCAAAAGGTTATGCCATATGTGAGTATTTTCCACATATTCTATCCTTTTCTCAAATATCATGGAAATAAATATGAATACAAATGCCTTCTGTAGAGTGCTGGAATTCAGCTTTGTTTACATTGTAATTATATCAATTGAAGATGTGGGATTTGCCGTTTTGTTTGTTGAGAACCTCTAAGTCCTTAAATAATATTTCAAAGTATTCTACATTCAAATTTGGTGGACCTAAAAAGATGTGTTTTCCAACAATGTTCCTGATAGGTTTTGTTACCAAACTGAACAGGTTTGGTAACAACCTGACTGAGTTATTCTGAGTATGAGTCACGACACTTCCACTTCATTTTCCATGTGGAAGAATTGTCAGTCTGAGTGAGCAAATGTTGGCAAATCTTACTTTCCCATATCTCTTTGTTTGACACATACCTCTTTAGGAGTCTATCCTCTCAATCCTGCCTTGTCATATCATCCCTCTGTGGCAAAGAAGCTGTCAGGAAAAAAACAGAGGAATCTAAACAGAAACAGCTTGACTGCAGAGAAAAAAGAAGAGTGATTCACAGCGAGACACGCATACACGCCAGTCATTCGTACACTTTGTATCTCATCTCATTTCATCTCATGAGTGTTCAGCACTTTCACTGATGAATAGCGTTATACTCCTGTCTTTGGCTTATAGCTGCTTCTACCCAGGGGCCGTATGAATATGAGAGTTCAGAAAAAATGCAGAGGAAATGCTTGTTCAAGTCTCAACGCTTCTACACTCTCACCACTTAAGACATTAGCTTAAATACACAGTGAAATCTTGGGTTCTATCAAGTAGGCTGCCTGTGAAGGACGTGTGGCATAATATAGCATGCGTGATGGACGGATTGCTGCTTCATTGACCTTTCACAAATGGGAGTAGTGGCTAATGACTGAGGCGGGCTGACTCGTGATGCAAGGCTCATTGGGCTCAAGTGAGGCCCTTCAGCATCTGCGTGTCTGCCTACTAAATACTATTCATTCCTACCGGGGTGACAGGTGCTGTGTTAAAGTCACAGGGAGGCTTCTAAATGGAAGATTTCATCTCCTGTGGTGATTTCATACACAGTTTGACCTTTGACTAATGATTTTCTTTCCCTTGTCTCTGCTTTCTTGCATGTCTTCCCTGTCCCTGACCTTCTGCAACTCTCCTCAGGTAAGAGTTTCAAGGAAATCTTTTTGCTTTATGTTTTTAGCTGCTGATATGCGTTTGATTTTATGCTGCAACATGAAAAAATAGGAAATTCCTGGATGTCAAAAATAAATATGGCAAAAGCCAGAGTTTGATAAAGGTTCTGGCAGGGTTTGGGCCTGCAGTTGTGGGTCATAGTACTACTGAACTGAGCTTTTTCCTTTTGACATGTTTAAATTAATATGATTACAACAAAGTAAGCTAGATGGCCTCTGAAATGCAGAAATGGAAAATTTGGAGTATCTAAAATCAGCATATGAAATGCATGCATAAAAAGCTTTATACTGAATATACAGTTTTTATACACCAGAAGTTTGACTTCAGATAATAAGACCTGCACTACATTTTTAATTCATGGTTCTATGTATCTTGTGAACCAAAGCCTAACTTGTTTTAATGCATTATACACTTTCTTTATGGAAACATTCACTCAATCATTTTATACTCCACTGTTTAAAAAAGACTTGATGGCAGACCAAGATCAAAGCTGGGAAATATTTTACTTGTACTTCTTGACCTTGCTCTCATTTGTCCATAAACCATGCCACCTTTTTTTTTTCTGAAAATCTCTTAGTGTATTTAGTTGTTGCACCGCATGTTAAATTATTTTCAGTAATCCAAAGCAGCAAAGTGGTGCTCAAATGAGGAAGGAGAGAAGAGAGCAGAGTGCGTATCTGAGCAGTCTTGTGAATGACTTTGTTGAGCAGAAGACCTAAAATACAGATGTATTTGTGCAAAGGACTAAAAGATTGTTGGCAATTATGTGTTGAAAATATGTATCTATACTGCAATATCTTCGTGTGTAATTGACCTAGAAGCTGCTTGAATGTTGAATTTTACAAATGAGTGTGTCTGTTTGGTATAGTGACCACAGGCAGTTTGTGAGGACCTGCTGTTAATGCTTCTGTATTTGGTTTCATACATTGACATCTCATTTGTCTTATGTTACTTTAACATAAAAGCTTGTTGTAACCTCATTGGAGAATACGATGTGAGTCTATATCGCACGTTTGGATAAATGTATCCATTTCTCTTACATCTGACTGTGGTTATTGTCCATGGTGCTATTTGCGTGCGTGCGTGCGTGCGTGCGTGCGTGCGTGCGTGCGTGCGTGCGTGCGTGCGTGCGTGCGTGCGTGCGTGCGTGCGTGCGTGCGTGCGTGTGTCACAGAGAGAGAGATATGCTGTACATTGTAGTTCCCAACATGTAACGGCCTGAGGTGCACATTAACGCGAAAGGTACCCCTCCACGTCCTTATGGAGCGCTCCGGATTCTTAATTTAAGCGTGGCTTTCTATGCGCTTCCCTTGTTATTTGCTTCGCGGCTTTCTATTGCAGCCCTAACCCGAACCTAAACCCTAAGCTTATCCACGCCTAACCTTAACCATAACCTTACATTTATAGACTCATTCCAACCCACTCTCATGCCTTGGAAGTATGTAGCATTTTGGGTTGAGAACGTGTTGGATCATAACAAATATAATGTGTTCTTATTAAAAAATATAGTAATGAAACAAGTCAAATGTCAAATTTATGAAACCTAAAACAATTCCATTCTGGTCATAGTAACACCAGGCAGACTCTTAATTTTAGTTATCTGGAGAAGGCTATGACACAGGCAATTTTTCACTGTTCATCGTGTCATCCTGTCTTGATATTTCAGAAACTTGTCCCAATCTTTCACTGATTATTGTGCCCTTTGTTGCCAATTTCCGGACGTCTTCTTGGTTACAAAGTGTAAAGAAGTGGCTAAAGTATGGCCTTGAGGCCTCACATCTTTGCCAGCTATGAGGGTGAGCCCTTTAATCAGTAATCCCACAAATGGATTCTGATCGTGAGTCATTTGTTTTCCTGGTCCTGTGTCTGGCCACATGTCCCCAGCAAGGGAAACGCCTTTGAGGTGATGTAGACTGAATATTATACTGTCTACAGGGTAGGAAGAAAGGAATTAATGGTTATAATTGTCGCTTCAATTCCCCCCTACCAGCCTCTAGCATTTTCTTTGTAGCTTATGAGAGGAAACATTTCCTTTTGGCTTTTCAGTAAGAATGATAAATTTCATTATTACACTGAGGCAGTAATCACTGACTCCAGAACTGTGTGCTTTCATCATTCCTAATTGGCTAATAAATTACCTCCACTGATGAAAAATGGCATGTGTGCAAACTTGTGATCAGATACACTTTGTCTTACAAACTAGCTCAAGTTGAGAGCATAGGTGCAAGCAGGAGAAGCGCTCTTTGAAAATTCACAAGAAGGAAGTATTATTTAAGGGGGGCTTTTCATCATTGATTGATAAAATGCAATGGAGAGTGAGGAAGGATTATAAGATTTATGAGATTTGAAGATAAACCGCTGCGTGTTTAATTTAGGGGACAATTAAAGCGACATATCACTGGTGCTACATCGCTGCACATTAGGCTAATCCCCATGGAGACTGTTGTAATGTTTATTTAGACACCAGCTCCTCCTGGGACGGAAATGTGTAGGGGGATTTGTCAGATGATGTGTCCTGCTCAGTGTGAGCTACAGAGAATACTAATGCTCACCACAGGACAACAAATAATGCTGTTTGTTTAGTTGGAATAAACCTGTGTGATAGTGTGCATGTGCATAATTGTATTTTACTTTTAGAAGGCTTTGTTGCCCTGTATGATAAGTGGACATCTATGAATTTGATCCCAGGTGTATAGACATAATGGTTTTTCAGACATATCCATAATACCTGCTCCAACAGTTGACAAAGCTTTCTCCTTCTTCTCCTTCTTCTTCTTCTTTTTGATTTGGCATTGCCATAGCAGATGTCATGTCACCCTGTGTCTAGAATCATCAAGACAAACCTCTGCCTATCGTCCTGAACTATATCTATGAATCTTCTCTGTGGTCTTTCTCTTTTCCTTCTGCCTGTCAGCTCTATCTTCAACATCCTTTATCCACTCTTCTGCACATGTCCATAACACCTCAACCTTGCCTTTTTAACTTTGTCACCAAAGCTGATCTGCCCCTCCTGATAAACCATTTCTAATCTTGCCTCTCCTGGTCACTTCCAATGAAAATCTGAATATCTTCTCTCTCTGTCATTCATACACATTTATTCCATCTTGCTTCCACTGACCCTACAAACTGCCTTATGCCGGGCTCACACTGTGCGATTTTTTTCAGTCGCGCGATTCAGCTCCTGCTCAAACTGCACGATTGACTCGCAGGGGTTAGAAGTTCGTAGGTCACGATGCAGGGTCTCACACTATACGACCCGATGCTCTGATGCGACACGAGTGCTCACACTGTGCGTCCATAAAATGAAGGTTATAACAGAAATTCTGTCGCTTGCGCTCCCTCTCTGTCTTTCACTCACACAGACACGCACACCACTATCAACTTTGCTAAATTGCTAATGAAAAACATTGATCAGGCAGCTGTGATTGAGCAGCAATGTCCATCCAACTATTTTTATAGTTGTTGTGGTCGTGATAATTCTGTGAGGCCACATCGAAAAGGCTCGGATGAGCTTTCCAAAGTTCTACAAGTGCCTCCATCGCGGAGGCACTTGTAGAACTTTGGAAAGCTCATCCGAGCCTTTCCTGGACACAAGATCAGCGTGTGATCTTGTGTCCAGATCACACGCTGCACTGCCGTGCTGCGCCATCTTTTTCGCTGACATTTGTGTTTGCACGTACGCAGTGTGAGCAGCTGCGGTGACACCCTCGCGACCAAGCGATTGATGATCTGGAGCTGGTCGTGAGGTGTTAATCACTTCTTGTTACCCCACGTATACTACACGATGCACGACGCACGATGAAGGCCATAATCGGGCCGATCGCCAAAACGGTCGCACGACTCAAAAATCGGCTCAAAATGGGCCAAAAATCGCACAGTGTGAGCGATTTGTAAGTACCATCATTCAAGGCCTGCCCAGCCTGACGTGTAGTTGCATTTCATAGAAGGTGGCCCTTATGGTTAAAATGGGGTTCCAGTTATGGCATTAGTTACGCTGTAGATCTGACGCAGAAGCATAATTAACATTTGTTTGGAAAGTAAGAAGATAAAGGATATCTCTTTCATCCATTTTATTTCACTATTTATCCTTTTAGAGCTGTCATGGACGAGTCTTTCTTGGTGGGCCGAGAAATGGTCCATTACACCCACACCTCCACAACCTCTAGTGATAAAGACCCCATGACCAGATTCAAACCCAGCACCATCATAACAAGCTTGTGGAAAAGTATGTGACATGTGATTAAACGTTCTGTTTGTGTAATGAGAAGACATAAAGACAATTTTTTCTTTTCTTTTTCATATCCAGCTGTTTTTGGGTTCTGTGCCTACTTCCTGTATATTTCAGTATCCCCCGCAGCCTTTTACAGTAGCTGTTACGAGTCAGAGTTAAAGATCTCTCCAAAGACTGTACCACTTTTTCTCCTTTCTTTCTTCCGGTTGATCAAGCAACAAAACATGCTGTCTCAAATATGTCTCTTTCACAAACGTAAAGCAAAACTATCATGTTTTAAAAAAGAGAGAGAATAAAAAAGCTAAAGAGGCCTCAAAACAGAGTGCTAATGACATCCATGTTTCATAAATCACAGGACCAAAATACTATTTACTGAGATTGTATTACAGATTGCACAAAATCTCTTTAGCAGTACTATGGGGACTACTACTTCTACTACTATTACTACCATTAATGATAATAATAACACTAAAATGGAAAACATTAATTCAAACTTATGTCAGAAATAAGGGAATGCTTCCAGCTTAGGTTATGTTATTTCCACAGTGCAAGACACAGCCGGCCACGACAACCCATTTCTGTGGAAGGAAATGGTATATGAAAATTAATTCAGTTTTTCTGTGGAAGAAAACCTTGCAAACAACACCAGATATTTCATCATGTACTCTGGTATTCACTGAAGGCTAAAAAAACAACAACAACAAAAAATACAGGAGACAAAGACTCAAAGTCTGTAAAGGTAAGTTTAAAGGAGTGCCTGTTATTTTAGAGCAGTTTAAGGTCCATGTGTCTGGCCCCAACTGAGAAACCTATAAACCCCCCAGAGGACAGGTTTGATGAGAGTACACAGCAGTGGAAACAGAGTGGGTCTAGGCAGACTTGAACGAGGCAAAAGGCTGTGCTTTTTCCTCCCCACCAATTACATACTCAGCAGGTGTTTGAACGCTTAGCTGGTAATCCTTCATTCCATCCCTCCCCCCATCTATCTGTCCAACTGCTCATCCATCCTCCACTGCTGTCTTGCTTTTTTTTTTTTTTTTAAATTTTGCTCCCTGCTGTAAGACCAAAAGGGCACTCTAAAGTCACCAACCCCCATCTCCTGTCTACCACACACATTTTCCTGAACCACAGACAATGGAGATTAACGCGGGGATGTTTTGCTGCCAGTGGTAGTAGTACACTGCACAAATTGAGTGGAATGATTTGGAAGGAGGACTACCTCCAAATTCTTTAACTTCACCTTAAAAATCAGCAGCTAGACATGTGAAACTTAGACACAATTGGGTGTTCCAAAAGTACAGTGATCCGAAATACATAAAAAAATGATTTTGGAGTGTATAAGGCAGGCTAACATTAAACTTCTGGAATGGTCCTCTCCAAGCATCATCATAGCCAGAATTATGCCAGAATCATGTTGACAGCTACCAAAAGTTTCTGCTCAATGTGCAACTCGCTCAGGGTCATTTAACCAAATATTAGTGGGGATGTATGTATAGTTTGACCCTATATCGATTAGAGAAAATCCAAAATAAATTGTAATGTGATATGTGGACCCATGTTTGATCATTATAGAGAAGCTGTGGTGTTAATGGTTGGTGGTAGGTTATATCAAAGTTAGCAAGCTGTTGCTCACAGTAAGACAGTAATTTATTAACAGATATTAATTCTGCCCATTTTCATTCACTTATCTTTCTTCACAAGCACATCCACTAAATCATCAGTGTCCTTTCCCTTTTGCTCTGTTGGTCTGCTGGAGGTTATGACAGAAAACCTCAGCAGTATTCATACAGAACAGTGTTTGGCCCACATTCTGGGAGGGCCCGTTTGGCGTCCTTTGCTTTAACACAGATAGATCAGGTCAGTCAAGGAGAAAGCCACAATCTCCACCAATGTTTCCCTTCTTTTCAAGCTTTGTCTTTTATCTGTTGCCTATCTGTTCTGACCACATCCCAACTAGAGCAGAACAGGAGGGTGAATCAACCATCATTGCCCTTGAACACTCTGCTGCACTCCAAAAGAGACAACAGAAAGGGAGAGTTGTTATATTAAAGCCTTGTTGAGCCAAGGGGTTTTCGCTATTCCCTTACTAACCCAGGGGGCAGTTTGTTTCTACCAGCAAGTAGCGTTTTGTTACAGTTTTCCCACTAAAGGAGGATAAATCATTCTCTCAGCTCCACTTCTAAATTGCTACCTTCTCCTAGCTAAATGCAAGTCTTTTCTTTCTCTTTTTTGACCCAAAGATCTATATTCCAAAGATTGTGTGTTTAAAAACCTTGACACTTTGTCACAGACAAATTTAAATGTGTCAAAAATGGGCAGGAGACTAACAGACCTAGCATTGGCAGGTGACTAATCTCTGAAACATGGAGCACAGTAGGTCAGTGTGATTTATGGTACTACTAAAATTGCAACAAAAAACAGCATTGTTTGAGAACTGGACGTTCTGTCAATACCCTCTAACATCTGATAAAATAATGACATAAAAGATACTTTAAAGCTTTAAGTCTTTTGTTATTTAACTGAAAATAAGCAGTTAAATCTAAAATTTGAGATTTTGAAAAATGTAATGCCAATAAATAGTAACCAATAAAACCAATCAGCTAAATCATTTAAAAGTCACTTGTCAGCAATATGTCTCTCATATATTAACGATGTAGAAATGGCAAGTTTTAAAGTGGTGTTTCATTTGATCTCCACTCAGCACAGGCATAAGAGTATTTTAGGCATCATTGCCATTAGCTAAATGACATAATTAATTTTAATTAGCCAGATTTGTAATAAGCTGCTGCCTGGAGCATTTTATTTGTTATTTAACAAACAAAATGCTTTCAGCATCTGCAATCAACAAAATTATCTCTGGGTTTGCCAATTAAAATTTAGACGCCTGCTATCAGAATATTTAGAATTCTCTTATTTTATTTAAATGCTTTTAGATTTAAGCTTTTTATTTCCTTCTGATATTTTTATTTTTCACACCAGTCCGTTAGAACATTCTGCGGAGCTTGCCTCATTAAATTTTACAGGCTGACAAATAGTCATAAGTCTGAGTGAACTGACTACAAAGTTAAACTGGCTATCAGAGCTTAACCCTGGAGGCCCTGTTGGAAGGTCGGGCTTACAAATAGCTTATCAACTTATTTTGAGTACAGTTTAGCTGTTTTAACTTCCATAAAGTTTAACAAAATATTTTTTGTTGACAAATAACCAATTCAGCTGTTGAGCTACAAATACTGTTTATGAATCCTACTTAAAAACAGGCTCATTTTTAAAGAATTAATAGTTATGAACTCTAATATAACTTCTCCTCCTTTTTAAGGTTTTTTTTTTTTTTTAGACCATCATGTGTGTAAAACCAGATTAACTGTAATAGCTTTTTGCTCTCGACAGTGCTGCTGTTTAGCTCCCGATCGATGTCTGTTTCTTTCATCCAATCTCAGCCACTCACCATGGCTGTGACCTGTTACCACAGTAATCAATTGCTGACATTTTACACCAGGACTGAAGATGCACCAGCGAATTAGGGCAATTATATTGGAGGAGAAAAGAGGCACAGAGCAAAGAAGAATGTGGAAAAAATACCACCCTGGAAAAATATAAGGAATGTAAAGGCACTGCAGCTGTTAGTTTATTAGAGACTTAGTGAATTAATAATTACACCAATTAATTCTATAGATTCAAAAGTGAATGCCATGTTAGATCCTTTCATGTGCATCACACAAACAAAACAATAAAGCAGTGAGTATATTATGTAGCTATGCAGTAATGTATGTTATAAAAGTGCCTTACAGAACGGCTGACCTGTCTTAGTTCTGGTAATTTAGCAGCACCATATTATTGTGGATTAACGTGCATAAAGACATATATAAAAAACTCCACTAATGTCTTGGTTTAAGTTAAAAACATTTTGGAATGTGGAAAGTTAGTGCAGCAATTTAGCACTGGCCAAAATGTAGCGCCAGACCTCACATTATGTTTTACAGATGACTGGAGACACTCACTCTTTCCTGACCTCCTCTATATATATTGATAATGATTCAAACCAAAAATGTTTGGAATATAAAGAGAGACTGCATACTATGTCCAGATACACCATATAGACCTGACATAAAGACCTGCCAAAAGATGCAGTTTAAATTGAGGTATATGCCATGTGATGAATAGTTATTTGTCCTAGTTTGAGTTTGGTTCCTTTTTAAGCTTGAATGATTCTTAGATCAGTGTTAAGTGACTTAAAACGCATTCCTCTGAAAATGTACAGGTACAAGGACTGGACTGAACGTGAAAGAAAAAGCAGATAATGTCCATATGTCTTGGAATCTATTGTTATCTTGCAGATAAACCTAGATTTTATGACGTCACCACCCTTTGAGCAGCATTCAGAATGTGTTCGAACATATCCAGTTCCTCAAGGCAAGTACAGCTACAATCTGCTGCTGTGTGGCAGTCTTTTGTAGAACAAGTCTAAATGTGCTGGTTGTGTTTGTTATTTCAATTATTGTTGTGATATAACAACACAGGTGCAGCAAAAATGACGTGAATTTAGTCATGTTTGTGCATTTGTGTTCATGTTTCTGTGTGTATCAGTACAGCTGGTGAGGTGTGTTTGTGTGCGTGTGTTTGCAAACCTGTGATTCACTCACACGCGTGTCGAATAGGATTGTACTCCTCACAGCAGGCAAGCAGAGGATAATTTGAATTAGCATATCGGCACACAAACCATGTCGTTTTGTTCACATCTGCCTCTAAAATATATAAACATCTTATTCTCTGCTGATGTTTTCCTTAATCTCTGCAAATCCCTTTAAATGAAGTGATCCATGATGTTTCAAGCATGCAGGATGTGATACACTTACTCTGCTTACTTTCAGCAACATTCACCAACCAGGAACTTTTAATATATATGTTGATGAGCCTGAATTTGAAAATGTCATCAACAGTAAATACCATTTATTTATGCTGTAGTGTTGATCTGGGGAAAGCCTAGTTTATTATGATGTTTTATTAAAGTATTTCTGTCATGACAGCTTGTGCCAGCTCACTAAGTAAATATAGTCTGCCAAATTTATGATATTTTAAAAAGGACAATGGAGGACTGCATTGCTCTGATGGTTGATCCAGTCCTAGTTTCATAGGGTGACAGGTTTAAGTAGAAAAATGTTTTTAGCATATGACCCTGAGAGGTTACTATTATTGTGCCACAAGCATAATTCATATATCATACACATTTTTTCTGTTCGACATATGAGGCATGTAAAAGAAAGGGATGGGTAACAATAATTTGGACGGTTATCTAACTGGCATTCTTTTGAAAGTTATTTCAGTATTTTAACTCATATATCCAAAAAAGTTTTAAAAAAGTTAATTTGTGATCTTACAGAGCACTGTGTGCGTGAACTGCTGAGAAACACCAAGGGTTTTGTGCAGTCTGATCTCTGTTTAGAAATCTAACAAAAAATTTAAAGTATTAAAAACTACTTTGTTTCTTGTGAAAAGTAATTTAGTTTTCTATAATACATCTGCTCTATGAAGTTAAATTCTGTTCTGTTTCATGATTATACCAGAACTACCGAGGACTAGAAATATGCTGGACTCATCTCAATAAACAGCTACAGCGCAGGACCAAAGCTTTGCTGCTGTATTCAGTAGGCAGCTGTCCAGCTGCATCACTTATGGATTTCTACCAATTTACCACTGGCATTACAAATTAATAAAGGCTCCCTAGTGACAGCTATCAAAGCCACAAAACAACACATGCTTTCATTGGCATTAAATAATGCAATTCTTTCCGATGGCCATGATTACAATAAAAAAGCTAATGAAAAAGTTACATACTTAATTAAAGTAAGTAATTAAAGTATTATTAAAGTATTGGGAAGTATTCTTCTTCCCAAAAAAAGGTGGTTGGAGAAGTCCAAGTATTCAAAATTATAATAATATTGTTCACACAGGGCAAGCTTACAAAGAAAGATAAATAAACTTGTACGGGTAAATCAATGATGCTGAAGTACTGCAATCTGTTTCACCTGACAAGTTTGAGGATGACTAATGGTAGGTAAATATTTGCCTTCTATCATTATCTGACATTACCCCTTACCTATATTTTATATTTTTGTTTTCCTGTAATTAACTAGACCAGTCACATACTTATGCCAAATACGACACTTCTCATTAAACAGGAAAACACATTATACCTGTTAGAATTCATGCATTCTTCCAATTAAGTTAACCCTGAGTTAATCGCGTCATCAGAAACTGGAACACTAATACAGTATGCACTTTTCACAAGAATGTTAACTTGACGTAAACAGTCAGCAGTGATGGATTTGTAGCCATTCTGCCAAGAGTTTGCTGACGTGTCTGTAGTCCTTTTACAAAGTGGGACTTCAATAGGAAATTCCAGCTGGCATTCACTCATTTCTACATGATCTCAACTATGAAAATCAATATTTTATAGAGCATTATGCTGCTGTAGAGTGGTACAGTCAGATACTTAAATAAGTGTGCTTTGATTTATTTCCCATGTGCATATTGGACTCATGAGTCATGGTGAAAGTCGACAAAACTGTCTAATAAAGGAGTCGGTACAAATGATTTGAGATTGTCACCTTTGTAATTTGTTTGCAATATGTGTGGACAAGAAGTAGACCAGAGTTACAATGTGGTTTATAATGCTTTTTTAAGTGAAGCAATCACGTATATTGTACCTGCCACTCGGAAGATCAATTACAAACTGATTCAGTTCCTCTCCTTATAGCTTTAGCTAAGCTTGATGGATCAGTGTTATTTTATCTTCTCTTTGGTTAGGAGACATGGAGTAAGCAGTGTCCGAAGGCAAACATCCCCATATAAATGACTGGCGGATCAGTTGAACTAAGCAGTCAACACTGAAAGATTTCCGTTCTTTTATCATCTGTATCTCTTACAGAAATATTTATGATCGTATATCACATTGATCCAGCCACTAGTGAACAGGCTAAACAGATATACAGTGGCAAGCTTAAAAAAATCTTCTCAGATTGAGTTTCATTTTAGTTGTAAAGAAATCAATTTAGATACTGTGTTTGTTTTTTCTCCTGTCGATACACATGGACATCTTTTCAACCGGAAGAAGCTAACAGCTAATCTTTAATGGTTATGGAAATATGAGGATTTTTTTTCTTTATTTCTACTTTACTTGATCTTTATTTATCCTTCACCATTATATAATACATTCTCAATCTGTTATAGGAGTGCTGTAACAGAGCTGTCACCTACTGCTACACTCACTGCTCTTGATATGAAAGTGACAGCCAAATAGCTGTGAAGTAAATATAAAACTTGACATCAGTTTTGATTTTATTAAAGGTTGTTGCCTAGTGTGGGTGTCTTTGCTTGATGCCTGAAGGAAAAGGATGTGTTTGGCTTTCAATGTAAATTATTGTTGCAGGAAGACAAATTCAAGTTCACAGTTTAATGTTTTATGAGTTTAACACTTTTGTTTTTGTTGGATTGCACAGTGTTCAAACAAACAAAAAAAGATCTGTTAAGAACAACTACAAGCTTGCTATGTATTCAAGGCACCAAATGTTTATTGTTGACTTTTGTATTTTAACTCAATTACCTATGGATGTTTGAAATGAATGATTACCATCAGTAAAGTCATTTTTGATTAGTATATCAAGTTTGAGATAAGATAATGGCATTAATTTGCTGTTGTGGCCTTATTAGCCTGCTAGTTTTGTTGCCAGTCTATTTACCAAATTCCAGTATGTTTCTGCAGACCTCAAAATGGAAAATTAAGAAGATATACATTTTTTTTTGGCATTTTCATAACATTTTTTCCTTAAGTAGATGTGGACAAATCAATCTTTTGTGCGTAGTCAACCACCTGAGGAAAAAGAAGTGTTTATATAGATATACTGAATAGTGGAACTTTGAAATTCATGGTAGTCGTATCCAGTGTTTTCCACGGCACACACTTGACATTAGAAAAATCACACGGCACACCAACAAACAAAAATGTTACAAAAAGCAGACTGATGATTTTCCACGCACCAGGCATAGCGGACTTGGCTCTGTTTGTCCCCAGTATACCTTATTTGCGTTCTTTTGACCACTACTCAAGCTAGGGCCTTTATCTGGGTCGGAATTTTCTCCAGGACCCAGGTCAGACTGACTACTTTTTCTTTTCAGATACTTATTTATTGCTATTACGCGCTGCGTTGTCTCACTAACAGCATGACAATTATGTAATTTCTTCTTCATCTTCTTCCGTTTTACTGGCAGTTGGCAACCTATTAAATTATAGCAGGTAGTTGTACTGCCCTCTAGTGGAAGAGAATGTAATTGCTCTGCCCGTTACTCACGCTGATCGCTAAGAGTACCAATCAGGTGGAACCAGATAATCTTAGGAAACACTGGTCTGATGTAGTCATGGCAATTCCAACAGAATCTCTGCAATTTAAGCCACTGAAAACATGTTTATTTACACGCTTCATGCATCATCAAAATCATTTGATTATCAAACCACCACCCCCCCCCCCCCCCCCCCCCCCGCCCAAACAAACAGTGAAATAGTTCTGTCACACTCAGCCCTTTGTGTTGCCGCCAGTCACTGTCCCGCCCATGCTCATATAAGTTCTTGCATGTTCCCCACTGTCACATACCTCTAGATTTCTCATTAGCTGAAAATGTGTGGATCTCTTTCTCACCGACACATCTTGGCATTATTCAAATCATCTGTCCCCAAATATAACCCTGGAAGATTTGCTTGCATATGCCGACCCCTAAAATCCCTTACCATTACCCTCACACACTCTGGTTTTGAACACAAGTTTAAATCTTTAACAGCATAGTAATAGGGTGAGGATGATAGAGTCAAGTAGACCGGGGTTTAAAACATTGAAGGGGATGGCAGAACGGGTCTGCCATTAAGGAGCTCACTGCAATCAGAGGAAGGCGGAACCGACTGCCATCTTGATGCACATTTTGAAGAAATCTCCACGGGATGCTTCCTTTGATCACTGTGATTTCCCCACAGTGTTCGTGTGCATTCTATGAGCTTGTATGTGTAATTTTGCTCTGTTCTGGCAGCTAGTGGTTAGTCCATGTCTCTGTTTATGCAAATGTACTTGTGTCCTCTGTTTTCAAGTATCTGTCAAGGTGTCGGCTTGTGTATCTACTCCCAGACATAGGTGAGTGTTTGTCTGAACCCACATGGATGCCTCACCACCTACCCCCTACTGTTTAGTTGAAAACAAGCAGTATCAGTAACAGCAGGCTGTGATGGTAGAGTGGTTGTTGTTGTTGTTTTGTGTGTGTGCGCGTGTTGGGATATAGGGGTGACTTAATGATAACTTGACATTGCCTTCACTGTGGGATCAACACAGATGTAGTGGAATTCGTATTTATAGACTAAATGTTGGTTGAAGGAGAATGAATGACTCGAGAGGAAGGAGTGGATAAAAGGAGATGAAAAGAAACATGGAGTTGATTCGGCAAGTTGGTGGTTTGTTTTTTCTTTTTGACAGGAAATAAGTGATACAGTCTGTTCAAGTCTGAAATCAAGGTGGGAAAAATGCCATGAGAAATCAGTTATTAATTTGAGGAATGTTTTATTACCAAGCTGCTTCATTTTAAACTCATTTCTACCTCCAGCCTCTCACATACAGATGCTGGGATGACAGGAGGCAACCTGTCTCCAAACAACTGTGGTCCAACATGGACTCATTGTAATCACTCTTAGTCAAATCTGGAAAGGTTTGCCAATAATTTCCATCCAAGCTATAAATGCAGACAGATTGGCAACATGTTGGAGTTAATCTGAGCCCATCTGCACCAGTGAGTGCAACTTGTCTACGATGTGTCTCTTTGAAATAGGAAACTCTGCCTAAGCAGATTGTCGACTGCTTGTATGCTGGTTATTTCCTATAAAAGCAAGGATGCTGAGCATCTATGTCATTTTGCCATTAAATTGCCATCCTAGTAGTAAATGTGAACTTAAAGTTGACACACCAGCTACTAAAAACTAACTTAAATAATGTAGTAGTTTAGGTTGTGGAGATTCTACATTAAAAAATACTATTAATTTTACAGTAGGGCTGCTCAATTAATCGAATTTTAATCTCGATTACGATCTGGGCTTTCAACGATCATCAGTGTTGGGTAAGTTACTTTAAAATAGTAACTTAGCTACATTACTAGTTACTTCTATCAAAAGTAACTCAGTTACTTCAAGTTACTCGTTACTTTCAAAGTAACTAGTTACTAGGGAAAGTAACTTTGGTTTTACTCAGAATTCTCTTGTTAATGTGTTGCTTCCATAACTTTGCCAGTCTTCTAGCTTGCTTACTTGCCACAAGTGCACTGTGCCACCTACCAATAGAAAGGAAAAGATAATGTGCATGTTTCCACGAGAGAAATCCCACGCCTGGACCGTCATTGACTGCTGCCATGATTCTAGCCTACGTCACAGCGTCATGTGCGCCTTTTACATCCAACACAAAAACTGCAGTCGTGATGCTTTGATTGTACTCAACTTACTGTACTGTAACTCGGAAATTCTGCCTTCTGAATAGGAAGATGTAGGTAACACCAGACTGCAGATGAGCTGCATACAGGGCTGGACGGGGACAAAAAATCGGCCCGGGCATTTTGACTAGAGACTGGCCCACCATTATAGGAAAAATCATAAAGCCTTTGAATGAAAACAAACGCTGTTGTGACAGTGATGTTCACTGTTTTGATGGTATATATCCATCAATCGTTTGTTGTAAGATTCAGATAATTATTTTTTAAAAGCTAGACATTTTAAATGAGAATAAGAAAGAAAAGTATTTCTTTGTGCCCACCTCTCCCTGTTAATGCCCTACCTGGCCCCCCTGGCAAAACTTTGCTAGATCCGCACCTGCACAGTTACCAGCTGTCAACTACCTAAAAAGGATCCTGGGGTTATCTGTCTCTCAGAAACAGTTCATAACTTCCCTTCAACTCATTTATGTCACCTAAAAGGTAAACCTGTTTCTCCATCACCTGTTCAGCTCTGATGATTCAGTAAGGACATCTCCTGGTTTCATCTTCATGTTTCCCTCTCACCAGATAACCAAACCGATATCATGACCAGCAGCTTTTTTGCAGCTGTGGCTCCAACAAACATCAGCTGATACTAGAAATTAATATTAAATCAATTCTAACAACAGCTGATCAAGCTTAAAAGTGCTGCTGTTGTTTAGCGTGACATCGGCTGGTTTCCTCTTTCTGGCGCAAAGTGGGCGATAAACAAACAAGAGAGCCGATCAGCTGATCATTGATCAGTTTTCATGATTGAAGTAGAAACGGGAGAGGGAGGGGGGAGAATGAAAGAAGAAGAGGCAGCTGTGCAGCGTAAAGACAGAATAACTCCAGCTTTGTGCCTTTTTCATTGTAGCTGAATTACGGGACAAACTGTTCCTTTTCGCCTCAATAAGAAACGCGTAATATTTTCTCTGAATACCAGACGGGACGGTTGGCAACAAACAAAATAAAGTTCAACATCATTAACTTCATAGCACCCACCCAGCTGTATAGAAACTCCGTCATGCTAGCTAGTACGCAGTATGGAAAAAGTCAGAATAACGAAAATAAACTGCACCTAAACTTGGTTTATATCTGACCCAGATAGACTGCAGGTCACAACTTCTTACCTGAAGTTCAGTTCACACTTGGACTGGCGGCCGCCTCGGGTCTCTTTTCCTTCTGCATCCCCTTTCCCTCATCCACCTGCTGGCCTCCACCACTTGCCAATGTTACAGAATCTGTGGTGGAAGCTCCGCGATAGCCACCACACGAAGTAACGAGTAACGACCCTATCTAAATCCCAGTAACGACTAACGCGTTCCTGATTTTGGCATAATAACTAGTTACCGTGCTCGTTACCACAATAATAACGTAGTTACTGTAACGCGTTACTTAATAACGCGTTAGTCCCAACACTGACGATCATTAAAAATGACTGAGCGATTATTAGCCCCTCCCTCATGCTTTACTCTCGCGCTGCTCCGTGTGGCAAATCGAGCGCACCTCTCTGCATTTCGAACAAGTGTCACAACAATTAAGAGCAGCGTTCTCCAACCTTATAGGCGCCACGGACCGGTTTATGCCCGACAATATTTTCATGGACCGGCCTTTAAGGTGTCGCGGATAAATACAACAAAATAAAACTAGTACCGGTACCGAAAAAAAGAAAAGTTATTCATAACACACGTGAAAAGACCAAGGAAAACCGAGTAAACGATAAAAACGATAACAAAATAACGCTGAAAACTGATAAAAACCCTGAAAACTATACATTTCACACCTGAGCCTCAACTCTCGCGGCCCGGTACCAAATGACTCACGGACCGGTACCGGTCCGAGGCCTGGGGGTTGGGGACCACTGATTAAGAGGACCCGAGGGAAGCTCGGAAAGCTAAGCAGAAGTTATTTGGAGAGGAGAGTGACGCTGTTGGTTGAAAAGAGGTAAAAAAAACTTCAGTGGTGTGGAAACATTATGGGTTCGGAGTCAGACGTGGATCAAGTAGACATAGTGTGTAAACTTTGCTACAGTGTCGTAGCTGCACCACAGAGCAGCACTGCAAAGTTCACTAAACATAGATGTTTACATTTTTCATTTATTTTTTATATTGCAGACATTTGCACTGTTATCAGTATTTGCACACTATTTTATATTATTTTTTGACAATCTTTAAAGTCATTATTCCAGTGGTTCCCAAACTTTTTTTGCTGGGCCCCCATTGTTTTACAAGAAAAATGTTCGCGCCCCCCCCCCCCTCGCCCGCGCACACACGAACACATCCTCCAACCACACACGCCCATATTTTGCTCCATTGCGGTTTATTTCACACCTCAAACATTTAGTAAACAATTAAGCAAATACAAGTAATCTGCAATAAATTACAGGTAGTAAGAAAATAAACTACTAAGTCTTTTACGCTACGTCCACACCTACACGGGTATTTTTGAAAACTCAGCTGTTTCGTCCACACGTAAATGGCGTTTCGAATCACCGAGAACAGAGATTTTTTAAAACTCCTTTTTTGCGTTTACGTGTGGACGAGGAATACGGAGTTCGTCACGCAATGTCAAAGGTATGTGCCTTTTTTCACCTCACGCTGTGTGCACATTATTGTTTACATGAGATGAATTGCAGAATGGCAGACAGAGACGAAATACTGTTAATCTGACTATCTACAGGTTTTACACGCTTACATATACACGCAGTTACTGTCCCTCCATTTAGAAAGGCAGAGGCGTCATGGTGTAATTATTTTACATGTAGTTGGTTTTTTTTTTCCTGTGTAATAATATTCAACATTGCTATCAATACATTTTTAAATTGTGGCAGGATGAGCCTGATGTTATTTGTATCCCACTGTAACTTTACTGTATAAAGAGCAAACATCTCCAAAATGTCAGGAGTAGTTAGTCATTACAACAAGTGTTTATGAACTACAAATCAAGAATGTGGGATACTGTTTGTCCGTGATTTAAACAGCCCAGCGCTGCTCCTAACGAAGGGAAAACCAATCCTGCAGGGAGACCTACCTCGGCACTTGTGCAGGTGAAACCAAAGGGAAGATATGCTTCACCATAGAATGAAGTTGGTTTGGAAACACATTCAGCTATGCTTCATCTCCTGCTTTGCATTCGTGTGGGCGCCCGTGCTAGCAGTGTCCAAGCGTTGTTTTTTGTTTTTTTTTCCCTTTTCATGCCGCGCCCCCCCTGCAATGGCTCTGCGCCCCCCCTAGGGGGCGGGCCCCACACTTTGGGAACGTCTGCATTATTCAATACATTGTTATTGTTAAATAAATATCGTCAAATAATCGAGATCTCAATTTCAGTGAAAATAATCGTGATTATCGTTTTTGCCATAATCGAGCAGCCCTATTTTACAGTGTATTAGTACACAGTGTACTAGGTTTTAACATTACCTTAATGATCCTGTTATCTGGAAAAAGGACAAAATCATTGACCGCCTTACTTATCACCGCCTTTACCCAGGGGATGCCATACCCTGCATTTACGGACTTCCAAAAATCCACAAGGAAGCTGTCCCACTCAGACCCATAGTCAGTAGCATAAACTCAGCCACTTATAACATTGCAAAACACCTTGCTACCATCCTTGCTCCTCTCGTGGGGAACACCCCACACCACATCAAGAACTCCACCGATTTCACTGACAAGGTCCAGAAACTTACCCTGGATCCAGATGAAACCATAGTGTCCTTTGATGTAGTCTCTCTCTTCACTTGCATACCCACCACGGAGGCAGTGGAGACTGTCAGAAAACGACTACAAGAAGACAACTCCTTGGAGGACAGGACCAACTTCACACCCGATCAGATTTGCACACTGTTAGACCTCTGCCTCACCACTACATATTTCAAATACAACGAAGGCTATTACAGACAAAAACATGGCTGTGCCATGGGCTCCCCCGTGTCACCTATTGTAGCCAACCTTTACATGGAGGAAGTGGAAAGCAAGGCTCTTGGCTCTTTCAAAGGAAGAGTACCCAGCCACTGGTACAGATATGTAGACGACACCTGGGTCAAAATCAAGACACAAGAAGTGGAATCCTTCACTGCGCACATCAACGCTGTGGATAAAAACATCAAGTTCACCAGGGAAGACACGAAGGATGACTGTTTGCCTTTCCTGGACTGCGCTGTGCACATTGAAGAGAATGGCAACCTCAACATCGAAGTTTACCGGAAGCCCACACACACGGACCAGTACCATTTGACCTTAGAACTGAAGAAGCCTCTCGGATGAGAGGTGAAACGTCTTCAAGTAACTTAAAGAAGTCCAGACGCTTTTCTTTGCAAGCTCCTTTGACTACGATGACCTGGATGACTGAGAACCTTCACAGACGATCCTGTTATCTATGTCAAGCCTTTTCCTTTTCAGTATAAGCATTGCTTGATGCTGTGTAGATAGTGATTCTAAACCTTTTTGGTGTCTCTTATGTGGTAAAGGGTTGGTTATAGATCTGTGTGGTGTATGTATATGATTAAAAAGAATTTTAAACTGAAATGTTCTAAGCTACTTAAGCAGAGTAACTTGCATAAGAATAAAAATGTGAAAAAAAGATGCTGAAAATGACCATGATGTATAATAGGTTTAGATGACTTGTGTTGTGACATTATCCTGCTAGAAGTAGTCATTAGAAGATGGTGGACTGCAGCAACTGGATATCCCGGTATTCAGTAAGGGTCCAGGCTAGACCCCCCATGCTAAAACCAAGCACTGGAATGGTGTGGCTACGTCTGCAGCCTGTCCACAGCTCGGACAAAAGCATTTCACTACATGCTGTACTGTGTATGTGACAAATATAATTTTAATTTGTAGCCATTGAGAGATGTCCACGAATAACAACAATGTAGGAGGTTATGTGTTATGATTATTTGAAGTGTTTGATATTAAGAACAAAATTTGCACCAAGAAGAGATTCTCAACAAATTGCAACACTACCGCCATCAACGGCTGATTATTAGGTTGATTACTAAAGAGATATTGGCTCAGTGGATTCATACTGTTAAAATCAGACTCAGAGCTTCAATAGAAATGGGAATTTATCACTCCATGTATTTTTTTTATTCTTCAGTTCTTTTGTTTTGCTGACACTGTCCCCACTTTGTAACCCATCAAGGTGGGAATGGGTCAGATGATATCCTCCTCTGTAAAGAACCACTGACCTTTATCACTGACACTTTTATGAATAAACTACACTGTTGTGATGGAAATCTCAGCAAATTCAGAACCAATATTCTTGGTGAATTCTAAACCTCTTTGTGAATGTTGGACAGTCTTTACATATTTTAGATTTTTTTTTTTTTTTTACATATTTTGTTATGATCTTTGTGCTTTCTCCTGGTGCCACCATTATCTCTGGGTCTACATTTATAGTCTTTTTCCTTGTGTTGTTTTTTTAGAAAGCCATGTGAGCAGCACATGAGGAGGAAATGAGATGAGAAAATGTGATGTAGTTCCCTTATTAGAAATCATTTGTTCACTAATAACAGTAAAGAATGGAGCCCATTAAGATTTGATATTGTGGGTTCATGTGAGCTGCTTGTGTATACCATAAGGTTGTTTTTATAATCCATAACGCACTGTTCTCCTCATAATACCCACCCCCACTTCTGTAATAACAATCTAACTTCATTGTTGCAGGTGTCAGATACTCCCTGAATGATATCCTCACTGACACGGACACACGGTCAGAGCTTGCCATCTTATGGTCAGCGCTGTAATGAGAGCTGACCCTGACACAGATACAGTATCCAACCTGCATATTGCACACCGCATCCTGCTCTCCTTGTCTGGTCTGTTTGCCCTCCCTCCCCTTCCATTATGCAGCCGTCACAATCCTCCAAGATGACAATGACACCCCCACACCATCACCACCCGTCTCTTTTCAAACCTTGTCTCACATTCTCTCATCTTCCTATTATCGCTTCTCCAATAAGCCTTGAGGTCCAGCAGATAGGAGGGGGCCGATAGGAGGTCATGGCTGACTTTATTAAAACACGGGTGTCTATTAATCTGTAGTCCAAATCACAATGAAGGCGCAGGAGTAGAGGAATATAATAAAGAAAGAAAAGGGCAAGGAGAGGCTGAGGTGGAATACAAGGAAGTGATGAAGTCTGAGAAATAAAAGGAATAATGGTTAAGGGAAAAATGATTTTTAAAAACCCTGAAAAATCAAGACTAGGGGAACAAAAGGTTATGGGAGCAGTTTTCCATCAAGCAAGGGCGAGGAGGGCTAGCAGTGAGTATCTTGTGGAATCTAAAAATAGACAAAAATTAAAATATACCAACGTAAAGCAGTCTTTTTCCTTTTAACTATAACAATGTTCTGTCATAAATGAGTGGTTCTTATATAGTGCTTTTCTACTCTGAGCACTCAAAGCGATACAACTAATTCATTTACACCCATTCAGACCAGCACTCTAAGCTTTAAGTTCTTTCTAACATTCATACACATTCACACGCTGATGGATGCATCGGAGGGCAACATAATTAGTATCTTGGATACTTCGGATGCAGACTGGAGCAGATTGGGATCAAACCACCAACCTTCCAGTTAGCAGCTGACCTGCTCTACAGCCACCCACTACAGCACCTGGTATTCCCAGGCGGTCTCTGATCCCAGTACTAACCAAGCCCAACCGTGCTTAGCGTCTGAGATCAAACGAGATCCGGCGTGCTCAGGGTGGTATGGCCGTAAGCGGCCTCTGTCGTGCTTTTTTGCATCCATCCTTTACGCCAGTGCCATTTTGTGGCTTTAGTTGTCTCTGGAAGCAGAATTAATGCTGCTTGATTATCGAGCCAATATGTATTTGATTCTGATGGTTGTGTCTGTGTCCCATTAACAATGGCTTTTTAAGCTAAGAGCTTGGAGCTGGTTGTTTGCCAATGTAGACGGTGGAAAAATCTCTGGCTTTTGACATGGAGACCAATGAGAGATTCAGCAATTTGCCACTGGCTCTGCTTTCTCAGTTACTATCAACGCTTTGTGTCGAAATACAGCTAGCATGAGCGAGTAGATAAGCACTCTTATATATCATCATAACAGATGAGCTTTGTCAATCTTGTCAAATCTTTAATAACTCATTTAACATACCAGTAATGGTTTTAATGATAGAGAACAGAACTCCTGACATGTCTGGTTTAATAAAACAGGAAAGTTGAACAGGTGTAGATTCTGTCACCACTTTCAAATAAACATCTCCTAAAAATCATTTGGTGTACCAAAATTTAACCAGTTGTTTTGCTGATACTAAACACATCACACAGTGATCAAGGCTTTTAATTCAGCTGTGATTTTTTTAAATATACATATACACATACATACACACATACACATATATATACATACATATACACATATATAAATGATACTTCTAAGCTGATTAATATCTGCGGTGGAATTAACAGACACTACAAAACTATGAATATGATGCATTACTGTAGATTAAACAGAATATAAAGTGTTTCAAACAAGCACAACTTTAAACATCTGCAGCAGTAATACTGATCCATATAACACATAGAAACATTTTTTCTGTAGAATAAATCTTTTCATTTTTGATACTTGCTGTAGAAATTGGCAGTGATGGAGATTTATGTGTAATGAGGTATTTTCATAGTATTTATTGCTACTTTTGTTAAATCAGTGGTTCCCAAAACTTCTTCAGCTTCTTGTCATAGTCAGCTATTTAGTAGTGACCAAATTTTACAATTCTACAGTAAAGAATGGCTGCAGATTGATTGATTGATTGATTGATTGGAGGGTTATAGTTTCTGCTTAGCTTTCTATAAAACTTATGATGATAGTGTATGCAAATGCAATTAAACCCATGCAAGACATTTTCTTATTTTCTCTTATTTCTATTCTTTCCACTTTTGTTTTCATTCAGTTGTGCACATAATTCCATAATTCATGAAAGAAAATTAATTAACACACTGTCACTGCTTTGCCTACAATTTAATGAAAGTAAAACCATTGCTTAATTTAACTTCCTCAACGGCTTCCAACCTGTATTTTTCTAGCTAATTGAATGGACTTGATTGCGCAGACTTATTTGGCGTAATTGGTTTGATTTTTTTTTTTTTTACAGCATGCAGGTTTATCCGAGTTAGCTGAACAACACCGCTGGGTTCAAACTTTCTCTTGGTAAAGAAGTATCAAATAGATGGTTTAGGTGAATTAATGGGCTTAAATGTCATTAATAAACATAGTAGAAATTTAGTTTTAGCACTGCTTTCTAACACCAAGACTTTGACTTACAGAGCAGAAATTACAAAATTTGCCTTCAATATCAGTCGTTTTCTCACCATAATTCCAAAACACAGTAATTTACTGCCCAAAGAACAAATGGGTTCAGTGACATTTGTAAATGAGATGGCTTACTATACATTCTATATTCTTTAATTTAGCTTACTTGAAAAGAAAGCAAGGTATTTAATTGATAACACGCTCATAGATTACAATGGGGTATTTATTTCTCATTTACCCTAATTGGCCTCCATTTTCATTGCTGTCTATTTGTTGTTGTTTACCGTTTATCTAAAAATTAAAATGAATGTCGTATTTTACTGTAATATGGTATTAGTTCAGCATCTTTTCAGTCCTTTGATACAGAGCATTGACATTTATAACTTTTAGTGCAGGGTGGCTGAAAGGTACAGTCTGGACAAAGTCCAGAATTCAGCCCAAAATACTGCAGCACGAGAGCTGCCTGCAAACCTCAGTGTACTGCAACAACACTGTAAAGAGTGGGACAAAATTCCTTCAAAACAATGTAGGCTACTTATAAAGTCATAGAAAAAACACAGAGGTAGTATTTAAATAGTTTTAGAAGCTGGTAAGGATCAGATTAATTTCTGTTAATTACTCCTATGTAAGCCCTAAGGTTAAAAGACTTTGTACATTTTTTCCACATGACAGTATCAGGTATATGTTTACTCTAACCCATTATAGTGTGCTAGCCAGGAGGGTGTGTTCACATTCTTAATACAGGTTACAGCACAGAATTTCCAATTCTTTGCTAAGGTTTCAATTCCCAAATCTTCATTCATTGCATTTAACTTAATTTGAACTCTGATGAAGAGGATGTAAATGCACTATCTATAAACGCTTGTGTTGCATTGCAGAATTATTTTAAAAACTGTACTTCTTTGTCTATTTAAACATTCTTTTTTATTTGGCTTTTTTTTAATCTACAAATAGCTAATTATTAAGATGTAGCAAAGTAAGGCAATCTCTTCTCTTTTATCTCAAACAGCATTCTTTGATAAAGCTATATTTTCTCTCCTTGCCTTTCTGTGAAAGTTACCACATGCAACTGACCCAGTGCACTAGTTTCATGTGCAAATAAAGTGGACTTGCAGGTTGAAAGAGTGCTTCTTTGTTAAAATCTGCAACAGACGGTTGGTGTCAGGCAGTCAGCTGCCATTTTGAGCAAGGGCAGGTGGGGCAAGCTGCCATAATGACTGTTTGATGATGAGTCTATTTAATTATCATTAGCTTGAGCACACATCCCCATTCCCTTTATGGATCCCACGGAGGTAATCAGAGAGGTTTCGAGAGGAACTTATGAGAGGAGTTAGAAAGGGGCGGGGGTGGACAAGGGGCAATGGGAAGACAAAGAAGAACAAAGGAGAAATGAAAGGAAAAAGGGTGAGAAAGACAAAACATGAAAGAAAGGAAAGAGGAGGAAAGAAGATGGGATAGTGCAAAATATGAGAGGAGGAGATGAGAAGATAAAAGACAGGAGATTGTTCGGAAGAGTAGAAGTTTTAAGAAGAAGAAGGTGAGAAGAGAGAAAGAAAACAGATGGGGATGGAGATAATGAGAGAGGAGAGGTGAGGAATCAAAGACATGAGGAGAGAACATAGGCTAGCAAAAGACACACGGTGGGAAAAAAGGACAGAAAAGAACAGAAAAGCACACGACTCAGAAGAGGAGACAGAACAAAAAAAGACAGAAAAGCATACAAAGAAAAGATGAGATCTGGAAGAAGGTATACAAAGTCAGTTCAAAAGAAAAAGAAGCAAATGGAAATTGTACAAAAATAAAATCGATAACAGAAAGAACAATAGACCACAAAAAATGCCAAACAAAACTGGCAGAGTGTCTGAGTGTGATTCTAATAATTAGACTGATTAAAGAAGTGGCACAGTGCAACTGTTCATGCTCATCATTCACCTAATTTACTACACTCTGCTTAGCTTACTAACATGCCTGAGAGGGTAACAAAAGAGACTCCAAGCAGCGTGCACACACACACACACACACACAGTGAGCGTTTTGTCGCATATGAAGAGCACCCACTTAATCTCACGTCTGCAACCTGATATGGCCTACAGCTAAGAGGTCTTAATGACGTTTTTTTATTTTAGTTTTCTTTCCTAATAGACCGAGGAAAGAGAGCATCGTAGTAGGTCCTTTATCGCCTTGCAGAAGTCAGTTCCTCATACTTTTATGCAGTGACTAAACTGTCAAAGTCCAGATGAAAAACATTTTGTGCTAGTATTGGCTGTAGCCATGAGCAGCTTGCAGTGCCTTTATTGGATTGGACATAAAAAGCGGCAGAACCAACACTGTGAAAACACATCCAAGCACTCCAGTCTTATGAACTGTCTGGATGCCGGGAGCTTCACCCTGACTTTGAAATAAATTCAAGAAAATGGGATTGCTTTTTGTGACTTAAGGTAACTGGAACAGTATCAACAAAACAAGCCCTCCAAGGTACATGCAAGGTGCAAGTAAAAGACAAAAAGAAGACATTGCCATAAGGCCAAGAGTTGGCAGCCTGTCGCAAACATTTCCTGCGACAAACAGCCGCCGTCCCTCTCTATTACAGTAATGCTTTACTAGCACGCTATGCACAATTCACACTGCACTTATAAGGCCTTACTAGTACAGCATGTAAATGCAACAGTGCTTGGGTTTGTACAAAGCATACTTTTAATAATCTGCTGGTGATTCCTGAATTAAAGATGAGACTCATCTTGTTCCTTTCACAGCTACGTTCAAATAAGGACACAAAGTCATTATCAATAGAGTTCTATATAGTTCTAAATAGCGGCTGTGAGCCATACAAGCCATTCACTGAACATCTTTTAAATGAACTACAATGCTTGTGCAAAACAAAAAGCACATGCAGGCCTTGTTATAATGGTAGAAGGTCCAAAACCAGTGCACATGAAATCTTCAGAAAAAGTCCACATGAAATCACATAATAGGAGTTTGGGGCTCTAAGACTGATTGTGTTACTTTTCCAATTTGGGGCCACCTACCCACTGCAGCAGAGAATTTAATTATCTCTATCCATGCTTTTTTTTAACACATCAAAAAGCATGCTCATTTATTTTCCTTCTTTCATACATATGAGGACCGTTTGTGGCCGCAGCAGGTTAGGAAGGATATTCAGAGCATCCTTCTCTGAGGAAGGATTTTCCAGTTCCTTCTGACGCTTATCCCTTATCCCTACAGCAAGAGCTGGGCATGGCATACTTTGGAGTCTCCCATTAGCTGGACGTGCGTGGAAGTTCTCCAAAGAATACCACCACAAGGAATTCTAATCTGAGAACCACCATAGTTGGCTGTTTTTGAGGCAAAAGAGAAGTGGCTTTCCTCCAGGCTCCTCATCTGAGGTGGGATGAGGAGCAACAACAGCCTTTTGAACAAATTAAATAAACGCCCTCTTATTTAAAATACCTAGGGCTTTTTCCATTTTTGTTTCTGTATGTTGCTATTTATAATGCTAGTGCAGGTAGATGCAGTCCTGTAGGTTTTCATCTCATACGCATGCTGTTTTGTTTTTTTTACCACTACTTGCTATTGATTCCCAGTAATCCACTAACAACTGTTTACTGTGGCAGAGTGCTAGAGGCTTTAATTGTGTTAGCCCACGCTTGGATGTGCCGCACTGCACACAGTGTTATACACAAGTCAGTCAGAATCACTGTTTTATTTATTATTTTTATACTATTTATTTTTTGCTTATAGGGTATTGAAAAGCTAAACCAGAAAAATATTGTGCACAGTCTATTATAGTCATATTCTGAGGCATGCAGTCCCGGGGATGATTAAATGGGCTTTGAGATTGTTTATATGGTGTATGGGAACTTGTTCCCATTGCCTGTTGCCTCTGGTATACTGAGTTAAATAGTACAGCTCCCTTGATCTTTGAGTGCCAATAGAGATGACAACAAAATGATCTAAATACAACTGTGTAGCCAACTTAAACCACAAATAAAATGGTAGAAAATTTTAAAAAGCAGTAGTGACAGCCCTGGGAAGCACAGCAAAAGGACTGAAATGGGGAAAGAAATGCTTCATTTCTTTCTTCTCTTCTGGCATAGTGTTAGATAACTTATCGTTATCCCAGCTTCCTCCTATCTACTAGCCCCGTATGCAGTCCATTAGTTCAGGTTCTCTATGAAACCGGCCATTTTACCTCCAGAATCCTATTTTAAAACACCTCCTCCATGAGCTTCTACTAATATGTAATTTTTCTGAGACTGCCGCCTGTTAGATTTGCACAGGAAACACATTAAACTACAGCTATATATGTTTGAGCTAAAATGTAAAATATGCAAAGAATCAGTGAACATATTTGACAAACAATCTAAGTTCCATACATCTATCGAGCCACACACAGGTCGCCAGCCTGTTGCAGGGCCACACCTATGTGCAGTTTAAGATCTCCAGTTAACCTAACTCCACCAAGTGCTTGCCTTTGGACTGTGTGAGGAAACTGGAGTTAACTTACTTACAAAGTGTGTGTGACAGATGTGTCATGTCGAGTACTGTGTAGCAGGAAGGAGGCAGGACCCAAACGCAGGACTCTCAGACATGGGACTTAAACTCAAAACGAATCTTTATTCCTTGGAAACACTTTTCAAGAAGTTAACTTTACAAAAAAAAAAATCAGAAACCTTAAACATGAAATAGAAACTACAGTGGACTCAAGAAACTAAAAACTAAGGAACATGAGACAGAAAAACCAACCAGGACCACAATAAGAGAACACACAGCAAAGTGAGGGTACAACACAGCAAAGAGCAAGGAAAACACAGGGCTTAAATACACACTGGCTCAATCAGGGAATGGGAGACAGGAGGGAAACACAGCTGGGAGAAATCAGAGCTAACCAGACAAGGGGAAGCAAAACCAGACACACTGCACACAGGACAGGGACTATGAAAACAAAACAGGAAGCACACAACAGGCACAGACTTGACACTGAACATAGGGACACAGGAACAAAACCTAAGAACTAGAAGTAACAGAACAACGAACTAGAAATACTGAGACAGATACCAACTCCTCTATATCCTTTATCAATAAAAACAGAGTTCAGAACTTTCATTATCTTGAGTTCAATTTAGACATGATCCTGGGGGATAACTTACATGTATTAGGTCAGAAAAAACCTTCTGCAGCATCTGAACAAACTTGACACCTCAAGTGTTGCCATTCCACATGCCTTATTGGGTAATTTCACACAATCCAACAGTCTGGTTCAGATCCAGTGCTAAATTCTCTCAGAAGGAATGCTGATTTACCAAGTGCATATCTAGCTTCCTTTGTGCTGTGTTAGGATTATTCAGCTAAAGATCATAAGACTGGTAGCTTATGGTACAACCTTTTGAAATGCAGTAAAAAATACTAATCCAGTACAATTCATTCTTCACAGTTGCATATTGTGATGGTTGTCACAAAAATCACACCCGTGTATCTCAACATAACATTTGGGAACCACTGTAGTAGGTGGAGAGAAACATCTAGTAAGTCTTCGAAATATGAGCAACACATCATTTCAGTTTCCTGAAATGTTTTTCAAACACTCACCTTCCCTTATATTGTTCCACTGGTACCTTTTCACAGAACTCAGAAAGGCATCATAAACTTGCTGCTTTCACTTATAGTGCATGTACATGTGTAAAAAAAATGTCAGTGCATTATTTTGCACAGTGTTTTGCATATTTTACATTTTAATTTGTTAAAATTAAAAATGCACAACTGTCCCTTGTTCTAATGATTCTGTTTAGATCTATTCCCCAGCCACGAGAAAAACATTTCTGTAAAATCCAGATAAGAGCTCTGCAAACAAGAGCTTCCAAACAAACGGACAAGTCATTACACAATGCAATCCACACATAACATGTATTGAAAACTTGGCGTTCAATCTATTTTCTATTAAAACAATGTTAATCTACCCAAACTTTAAATGTGAAACCACCCTATATGCCAGTGGCATCAACAGCATCTGAAGAAGCAGCAGTATTTGACACACTAGGCTGTGAACATGTCCGTCACCTCTTGCATGATATACTGTGATGGGGCGTGGTGGGGTGTGGTCTGCGGTGCCGTACAGATGGCATCCGCAATCACGCCCGCCATGTTAAAAGGCGTGTGTTGTGGTGAGAAGTGCTGAATAAAGATGGCTCAAATTCAAGATCTGTGGTCCCGCCGTGCCTTATTCTGGTCACATATACCAAACTCAGTGTTGTACATAACACTTGTGTAATTTAGCATTTGCCACCAGGTTTCATTCTCATGTAACTGTGGTGTCACAAGTCCTGCTCCTTGTCTACAAAATGTAAATTTAGGTGAGCTCAGACAAACTTCCACTTTAGTTATATATGAAAAAAGCACTGCTATCGTAACTCTGCATTTATATGATATTTTCCACATTCAAGGAGACCAAGAATACGTAGATCGAAGTGTCTATAGCAAACTGTGATAAATGAAATGAAAGAATTCAAGAATTTGTTGTTCTTTGAATACGTCGTCCCTTTAAAGTATAATGAATTGATTAAAGATATCATTAAAAAGATCATTTCTCGCAGTGTAATCCTGAATTGTTTGACTTAAAGGGTGAGGCTGTAGTGTGTCAATCCTTTTGGTTTAAATCCATTCATTGTTCACAAACTTTTTTGACGGCACCCTCCGACAACACTGCTCTGCGTTCTCTTCCTTTTGTTTAGAAACCATGTTCATTAAACCTAATTACACCCTGGACTTTGAAGTGGATACATAAATTAGTCCCTGCTCAGCCACTACCTATAGCTTTGAGCTTTGATGCCACTGAGCCTGAGACACAAACTCATTACTAATGGAAAAGTTGAAGTAAGATACAGATATTCTCCTTTCCCATGGGGCAACTTGTGAGTGAATAAAATTAGCAGTGCAAAGACAATTTGGTCACATTGGCAGCTTTGCTTGTCTGCTGTCTTAACCTGCATGTTGTCACTGCTACCTCATTATTCCGGACAAGCGGACAAATAGAGAAACAGCAGCAGGAGATATAGAGGAGAGACAGAGGAGCATTATCAAAGTCAAGGATGAAGGGTCAATAAAAACAGATGGTCCTGAAAAGCCACTTTGGAAAAACTGCACTGGTGCCCTTTGAAAGGAAAGAAGAGAGGTCAGTTTTACCTCCCATCGCCTTCCAGTTTTCCATTCTTGTCTCACAAACCTTTAGAAAGTAGAAGCTGCATCAGTGTATGGTCTAATGGTCTGTTTATCAAAAGTAAAATACAACAACAAGGCACCTGCTTACAGCAAAACATAACAGAATAAGGAGCAGTGAGCCTCTGAGATATTGTGTGTTGTTATTAAAAAATATCCTCAGCATTTTCATTTATTTCATTTTATTTCATTTGTTTGTGTTAATTCAGATGTGAGAGTCACAGTACAACAAGTTGACAGTTTCATCTGCCTTTGTGTCTGTTCTTTGGGGGTCCTGTTAAAATGTGCACGTGTTAACTATTCACATCAATGAGACATTTATTTGTTTTATTTCTATCAACTCCTTGACTCAGCAATATTTTTGCCTTTGTTCAAAACTGTCCTCTGGTCTTTGTGGCCAAACAGTTGGGCCGTTGTTACATCTGATCATAAAACATTGTGGCTTTCCCATTTGGGTATCTGCAAATCTCAAGCTTTAAGGTGTCAGTTGTGGAACAAGAGGTTTTTTTCTTGGTTGATACATTTAAATCTGAATGTAGAAGAGTCAGTGACGCTGGTGTTCCAGCAGTTTCCAGTTCTTCGTAGGCTTGAGCCCTGGTGGTTCATGGGTTGTTTGTGTATATCCAAACCAATTTTCTTGACTGAGAGTGACAGCTCGAGTCTTTTTTCAGACCTTAGCAAAGTCACATTCAACTAACTTGTACTTAGATGCAATTGTTGTCTGCAGTTTTGAAAGTTCCAAGAGAACTTCTTAACTAGTGCCCATTGTTCTCCATATTGGTCAGTTCAACGAGTGCAGTCAAATAATTCCCTTTTATTTTGGCAACGAGAAACTACCAGTTGTAGTCAATTCTGATCATTACTGAAAAGTTTATAGGTATTGGACATAGTCACATTAAAGTATATTTTTGAAATGTCAGCATGTCTTGTAAAAAGTGAATCTGTTGAAACATTTGAGCCTGTATGCATAATTTAGATCTTTTCTGGATTAGAGAAAACCCAAAATGAATTCAAATTTGTGCACCTACGTTTTGTTTTTAAAATGTATTATTTTGTTTGAGGTTGTCGCACCCTGGAAAAATAATAGTTAAAAAAATAATCAAAAGCCCAAAATTATGATGAGATTTATACTAATAAAGAGTTTATGTAAATTGTACGTACTGTATACGTACAGATAGATTAAATGAATGGTGTTTTTGTTGTGCTCAACACTACAATAATACTGTGTTTTAATCGGCCCATTTGTTATAGCTTGGATTTTCAAGATTTTCATTTCTCCTGTGTTTTAGAGGTTATCAATTCAGCACACTAACTTTCAAAGGTCTCATACATGCTCTAAGAAGCATGAATATTAACACAGTCGTCTTGCAAGGAACAGCACTTTTCAAAGCCACAGCACCCACATGCCAGGAAGCCCACACACAGGGTAGATCAGATACTGATACTGCATCCTACAGACTTAGAACTCATACTAATGAAACAGAAATGTGATGGCAACAAACCATACCATAAATGTAACATCCAAACTTTATTGCAGAACTGGGTGACAGTGCAGTAGCATTAAGATCCTATATCACACTAAATGAAAAAGAATAATTCTTTCTGGCAGCATGAGGTTGTAGCCACAAGTTTTCTCTATGCATTTTGTGTTTTATTTACTTTGGCACATCAGTTTTTAATCAATTAATAACAGAAATCAATCATATTCATTTCATGGGTTTCAACAACTTAAATTGGTAAGAAAATGGTACCAGAACAATATTTAGAAATAAAGGTTTTATATAAATATACATACATATGGCTCTAAATTAACATCTTCCTCATAATCCCTCGATTTCTAATTCTGCAACCATTCCCTGTGTTTTAGTTTTACCTGGAATATGAAGCACTGGTCAACATCCTGATGCAGTTTTGTTGTATGTGTATTGAAGGGAAAGAAAAATTCGTCAGCATAAGGCATGATGACAGCCTAAAGTTGTGTGGCAAGAGTTTCCAAGGAGTTGCTGTTGGCTAGCAACAGAATGGACCAGAGGCTGTTCATGCATACTTGTGCATACCAATTCTTGTTCGGATTCTTAGAAATCACAACCTGCAGTTTCCTATAAACAAGCTAATAGGTTGTAGGGCTTTTTTGTTGTTGTTGTTTTTTATCTTATTTTGCCTGAATCTGCAATAAGGGGAAAAATTTGATATTGCTTTGTTTAGAGTTCGGACCATTTACCAATCACAAGAAATTGTAAGAAATCTCCTTTTTCATATTTTTAATGATCTGCCCTGCACAGGAAAAATCCATTTAAGTCATCTGTTATAAACTGATACTTTTTGATGGATGATACATGATTGTTAATTTGTGCCACACCATCAATAAAGCAGAAAGGCGTATTTCACTGGAAATATTCTTTGTGCTATACACGTCGTTATATAAATAGACACTTATCTTATCTACTTTTGCATGCAGTAACAGCGATCGAGAGCTGTGTTAATTTAGCATAGGTCAGTGTATGAATTCTGATTAGGTCTGACATTCTCATTATAAAGTGTTACCAGTCTGTCCTCTGTCTCCTTCGCCCTCTCACTTTACCTCTCTTTCCCTCATACTGTCCCTTCACCTTTGTAATAAACTCACTGTGTGGTTGGGTTCCAGTAAGTCATCCAAGCTCCGGTCAGAGCCAACACAAAACAAACACCCAGACTAAATATCACTTCACTGACTCCCACTCGCTCTCCTCTCCTCTTTGTCTGGCTGCCTCATAGTGAGGCCAGGAGTTTTTGTCTGCTGCTGGATAAAACCTGGGCCGGCATAGAGAGGCCAAATGGAGCGTTTCATACACTGATGGTCTTGCAGCAAGCCTGTTCTTGTAAAGTTCTACGTGTGGAGGAAAGAAAAATTTGAATGTTATTGTTAGGTCTCAACAGGGTCTTTACTGGAAAGCCCAGTTTCTGCAGATATTTCTAATAATTCTGATCTTTTAAGTCTTGACTTACTGTTGCATGCAATCATTTCAGCATCTAAATTTAAACTTTAAGGCAAAGGTGCATTGTTCTTTTACCTCTCACATATGCTCATAGCTTCGATTTATTCTCACCCAGGCTACTTTTGCTTTAACTGGCCCAGAAAAAGCAGTTTTTTGTCTCGTTGTCCAGAGGTTTGAACTGGTAACATGGCATGGGTGGCTTACAGGCCAGTTGCAGAAGGAGAAATGCAGCTCAAAGTCATTGAGTGAGAAGAGCAGGACAAGGAAAACAACAATGACAGGTTAAATACGGTCAGGAGCAGGAGTAGTCGCAACAGCAATACTGCAGAATTTCACCTTTGTGGCTGCAGTCAAGACCAGACAAATATTAGCCTGGCTTACACTGTTTGAGGATATGAACTCCTCAATTTCTGTCATAAACAAATTTACATGAATCTGCACCTTATAACTGTAATTAATTTAATAATAACTGTTCATAAATGAAATGTATGACATCCCCTGACAGTGCTGGAGAAATGCCCTGGGGCTCAGAAGGTAGCAGCACCCCTCCAAATTATCAAATGTTCCACTGTATGTTTATGTCATAGCTCTATCTTGTGAACTAAAATCTAATACAGTATACATTTTCCTCTTGAATTTATAAATTAAAATCTTGATGCCAGTGGAGCATGATGGAAAAACTTGTATCCTAACCTTGCTCTTTGCCTCTCTGTCATTTGTCGAAAATGACTGCCAATCTGTTAACCATTAACTATGCACCAATTTATTTTTCTTTGATCCTAATAGTAGTCCATCAGTGTAGCGAATTATTAATTACCAAATAAACCACAGCCAAAAAGTGGTACTAAGAAAAAGGAGTGAAGACAGCATGCCATTCAAACTTTGGATTTGAGCAGTGTGGTCAGTGACTCATGTCAGAGTTGTTCCACCTTTCTTATTTGTTGACACATAACAAATAAGAACTGCAAAAAGGTGGTTGGGTTAAGACAAAGTTTGGTAAACAAAGATCAGCTAAAAAAATGTTGTAGGCTGTGCTCACTCTCACCTGGCAAAAAGTCACTCAGATGCATTTAAATGACAGTTGGTGAAAATAGGGAGGTAAATGGACCAGACCAGATGATTATGTAGCAGTTTTATAGTCACTCAAACTGAAAAAATGTTTTTGTTTGTTTGTTGTTTTGTGTATGTGTGTGTTTACCTGTTTAGACATCTTTGTGGGGACCAACAGTCACTTATGAGGATAAAAGTGCCTGTCCTCACGAGTTCGAAGGCATTTTTGACACTCAAAATGTGGTTTTAGTATCAGGGTTACAATGGGGTTCTAGTTAGGTTCAGGGTAAGGGTTAGGCATTCATTTTTATTGCCTAGGGTTAGGGTAATCGGCTAGGGAAAGCATTATGCAAATTAGATGTCCTCACTAAGATATCAAAATGAGTGTGTGTGTGTGTGTGTTGTTTGATTGTGGCAAATCAAAGATAAGTGGAATTTACAAAATTCAGTGTTTACACGTTACTGTCCAACTATATTTACTCTAGAAAACTATGTACTGTACAGTGTTTAAAGTAAAAGTTTATTTCCATATATTTCTATATTCTGTCCATGTGTGCTCTCTGATGCAGTCATCAGAGTGTGGATTTTCATGAATGGTTTCATGATATATTTTCAGTGTTTCAGCACAGTAGAAAAGTCCTATATAAGAACCAGTTCATTTACAGTACATAGTCCTCAAGGGACATGTTTAAGGGACATGGAAATTTTGGAAATAATTCCTCTTCCCAAATGAAGATTAGTCACCAAACACTCACTGAGCACATCAGAGTCCCTGCTTACTGAAAATAAATTCTTTTTAATGGGGAAAGTCTGCAATTGCTTTCAGCAAGAAGGCTTGTATTTGTGTAAACAGTGGTGTTTGTGCCCAACGTAGCTGGTATTTGGTCACTACTCACTTCAGCAGTGGTTTTGGTTTTTTTTTTTTTTTGTGGCAGAGCTAAATTGCTGGAGTTGAGTTAACAAGAGAAGAGAGCCGCAGTAGATAGCAGTTTTAAGATACTTCTGTCTTAAAACTGAAGTTCTTCTATTGGACAGAGGGGTGAAATATCTTCTTATAATGTCTGTGGTTTTTCTATGAAGAGATGGTTTCCTAAATGCTTGGTTAGTTCTCTTCCTGTCTGTGGTTATTTTTGCACTCCTGCAGACATTAATGACCCAACCAACCCTTTTCTTACTGATACACCTCTTAATACAGGCCATTTGTGGCTGGGAATGAATCTCCATCTTCTCACTGTCATAGCCTTCTCCAATGCACTTTGGTTCATATTCATATAGATCTGGTTTCTCTTCAGTGGTATGTCAACTGCTAAAAAAAAAAAAAAAAAAATCTCATCTTTAATTTTGTTTCTGCACCCTGGATTAACAGTTTTTTAACATGCAAAAAAAACCAAAAAAAACCCACATTTATTAACTGCGTCAAAGCCTACAGTTGACAGATTTCAGATGTGTTTTTACCAGATCTGTCTCTGGTACAGCTTAATGAAGTCTGAATCAATACCTCAGTCTACAGTATAGCTCAGTAACAGCTTGTGCCATGACTGCAACAAGAAGCATATTTTTCATCTTCATTTTCGTCTCTTCATTCCACATGCTTTGCTAGCATGCAAGCACACTGATTCAGATCAACCCTCCGTGTGTTTCATCAAACCAGTGCAGATGAGTTACCAGCAACCAAGTCCTTTTTTGATTTTTCTGTCATCAACCATGAAGGCAGAGCAGGAGCTATCCTTTAAAAACCACAGCACTGGAGGTGAAAACATCCAGCTGAGATCTGAAGTGCTAACAAAATGCATTTAGCTGTCTAAACATATTAGATTTTACAAGAGATATCATTTTACCACAAGAGTTTTACATATTTAGCACACCGTTTTGAGTTAGCTGTAAGAAAGCTTGTGGAAACTGTGGTAGCAATCCGCTGCACTCTCCCAGACTGTGTTAATGTTAGTTTCTACACTGTACTATAGCACATGTTTTATACTCTCCAAACACTTAACTTACAGCAATATCTTCATCTTAAACTAACATATACACACTTGACTTATCCGTGGCAAAATGCTTACTACAAATGTGGTCATATTGTGTGGTTAGGATTCTGCACAGACAGTCTGAGAGATCTGAGTCCTTTCACTTTTTAGTCCTGGTTATTTTTTGTTTAGTTTTTTTTTATTATTATTATTTCAGCAATGAAACTTCCTCCAACACAATATGAAGGGCCATACAACCTGCTTTTAGATTTGAACAGGTATACTGTACATAATAAAATGTTAGTTCTGCCTGTTTGCAATTAAATATGAGGCTACTTTTCCTCTTTTACAGAGGTGTATTCTGGAGAGCAGTTGACATTTATAGGTTTGTAAAATGCTACCTTAGACCATAACCCATAATAATAAATGGCTTTGTAGCAAATCCATGATTTTTGTTTTTTGCAAGAAGTTATGTATTTTCTTTTTTTTTTTCCTTTTGTGTGTTTTTTTTTTTTATTTAGAGTGTATCCTGCCAGAGAGTGAAAGCAAAACCTTGGAAATCTAACATTCTGTCTTATTTTATTTAATAACTGTGGTATGTGCAGATATGCCTCCTCGTCTAAACTTTTTGGAAATTTTAAAAGAAAGTAAACTGCACAGTTAGATAGACCTGACCAGCTGCTTCTTCGCTGCCTGTTAAATTTACTCTACAGGATGTCAAGCTCACTTTTTCCAACTGCTTATTCATAAAAATCGATTCTAAGTTCCAGTCTGTTCAGGATATTAGAAATAATGGTATAAACTGAGGTGAAGAGTATGTGGAATATTTTCCAGAAGCTGTCAGGATAGTGCATTTTGCATGCCTTTATCCTTTTTATTTCAGCCTGTTGAGGGGGAAAGGCATATAGATGTATGCAAAGAGAAAAATAGCAGAATGTCCTATTAATTGCGAAGATTTGAACAGAAACGGAAACGCATGCTGCAAACGCTCCAGTGACCATATATAAAGTAAATATTATTATTTACTAATATGAAGAAAGCTATTCTGCTTTACATTATTCATTTTCCTTTCAGCACATTCAATTTTAAAAAAAAAACAAAAACAAAACATTTTTACACTATTTATGTCAAGTGATTTGTCTTTGCAACATGTCCTGGACTACCCTGGTGTTCTCTGTCTGTCCTTACACACTGTTGGAACCTCACAAGATGTTTTGACAGATGATAATTACCATTGACCAACACACTGCTTATATTACTAGGGCTGTGCGATATCACCAGGATCTCATATCCCGATATAAGATATTTCACATCCTGATAACGATATATATTCCAAAATAGTGCATTTTCGGTAAATTCTGTAAATCTCAGGAAATTCGACTTGTGTGAAGTGTTTTTAGCTGAGCGTCGTGTGTTTTGAAACTATATAGCTGGAGTCGAGTGTTTTAACCGATGCATGAAACTATACAATTTTAGACATAAGTTGCAACAGCCACCAGTTTGTGAGTATTTATTACATGGCATACCGCAGGGGAAAGCCTGTTCCAACGTTGGAGTCTAAGGTTTATTTTGAGAACCTAACAATTAAAATTAATTCAACGAAAAATTCGAAAGTTCTTCTTTGGATGTTGAGGTATGAACATTCAGCCCGGTGCCCAGTGCAATCAGAAGGGAAACAAGGAGATTGCTGCCAGAGTGATCAGGGCCAAGAATTTAAGCTTGGTAACAAGCACTGCTTGATGTGAGCATTGTACTGCTACTGCTTACAGTGGGGCAAAAAAGTATTTAGTAAGCCACCGATTGTGCAAGTTCCCCCACTTAAAATGATGACAGAGGTCAGTAATTTGCACCAGAGGTACACTTCAACTGTGAGAGACAGAATGTGAAAAAAAAATCCATGAATTCACATGGTAGGATTTGTAAAGAATTTCTTCATAAATCAGGGTGGAAAATAAGTATTTGGTCACCTCAAACAAGGAAAATCCCTGGCTCTCACAGACCTGTAACGTCTTCTGTAAGAAGCTTTTCTGTCCCCCACTCGTTACCTGTATGAATGGCACCTGTTTGACCTCATCATCTGTATAAAAGACACCTGTCCACAGCCTCAACCAGTCAGACTCCAAACTCCGCCATGGCCAAGACCAAAGAGCTTTCGAAGGACACCAGGAAAAGAATTGTAGACCTGCACCAGACTGGGAAGAGTGAATCTACAATAGGCAAGCAGCTTGGTGTGAAAAAATCAACTGTGGGAGCAATCATCAGAAAATGGAAGACATACAAGACCACTGATAATCTCCCTCAATCTGGGGCTCCACGCAAGCTCTCATCCCGTGGGGTCAAAATGATCATGAGAACGGTGAGCAAAGATCCCAGAACCACACGGGGGGACCTGGTGAATGACCTGCAGAGAGCTGGGACCAAAGTAACAAAGGTCACCATCAGTAACACACTACAACGGCAGGGAATCAAATCCCGCAGTGCCAGACGTGTTCCGCTGCTGAAGCCAGTGCATGTCCAGGCCCGTCTGAAGTTTGCCAGAGAGCACATGGATGATACAGCAGAGGATTGGGAGAATGTCATGTGGTCAGATGAAACCAAAGTAGAACTTTTTGGTATAAACTCAACTCGTCGTGTTTGGAGGAAGAAGAATACTGAGTTGCATCCCAAGAACACCATACCTACTGTGAAGCATGGGGGTGGAAACATCATGCTATGGGGCTGTTTTTCTGCCAAGGGGACAGGACGACTGATCCGTGTTAAGGACAGAATGAATGGGGCCAAGTATCGTGAGATTTTGAGCCAAAACCTCCTTCCATCAGTGAGAACTTTGAAGATGAAACGAGGCTGGGTCTTCCAACATGACAATGATCCAAAACACACCGCCCGGGCAACAAAGGAGTGGCTCCGTAAGAAGCATTTGAAAGTCCTGGAGTGGCCTAGCCAGTCTCCAGACCTCAACCCCATAGAAAATCTGTGGCGGGAGTTGAAAGTCCGTGTTGCTCGGCGACAGCCCCAAAACATCACTGCTCTTGAGAAGATCTGCATGGAGGAATGGGCCAAAATACCAGCTACTGTGTGTGCAAACCTGGTAAAGACCTATAGTAAACGTTTGACCTCTGTTATTGTCAACAAAGGTTATGTTACAAAGTATTGAGTTGTATTTTTGTTATTGACCAAATACTTATTTTCCACCCTGATTTACGAATAAATTCTTTACAAATCCTACCATGTGAATTCATGGATTTTTTTTTCACATTCTGCCTCTCACAGTTGAAGTGTACCTCTGGTGCAAATTACTGACCTCTGTCATCATTTTAAGTGGGGGAACTTGCACAATCGGTGGCTGACTAAATACTTTTTTGCCCCACTGTACGTAAAGCAGATTTAGGGGAAAGGGCATTGTGATGTTTCCTTTTTAAGTGCTTAAGTTAGGTTTAGTTGGGTTATTAAGTGTTTATTAAGAAAAAATGAGAATTGAAAGGAGGAGAGAAAAGTGAAAGCATGGAAAGCAATGATAGTAAAATATCTGGGGCACTTCCTGGAATAAAGTGTTCAGTGGATGCCTTGCACTTCTTAGTGCACTGTTCCCCTTGTGTTTCAGCTGTCTAAAGGGGGTAAATCACATAAAATAATTGTCTTGATTCTACTGTGAAATCTCTTATTTTCTCTTGTAAAAAACAGTTCTTGTCAAATTTCCCAAAACACTGTCAATTAAATACTCCATATCTGTTCAAATCAATTATCTCCACCACGCAAGTGCCCTGCAACACTGTTGTGAAATAATTGAGCTAATGGGTTTTTGTTCCCACGCATATGGTATCAAACCTCTCTCCAGCAATTAAGATCATTATCCGCCCTTGTGTTCTTGTTTAAGCACATTTCGGGTCCATTTCGCTAACTCACGGGTTGAGATCAGATTGAATTTAAAGCTCAAAACCTACTGTGTACTTTCAACCCTGTTAAAACACATCAGGTGACCACAAGAGTACTCCACTTATTGAGAGCTGTGGCCATTTCATCCTGAGAGCTCTTATAGCATGGATAATTGACCTTGTGGTAGAAAAGAGCAATTTGTACTTTAAGTAGCTGAGATATTGTTGAAGTTCTTACAAAATGAACTGCTTTGGAAAACCTTCAGCCACTGCAATTTAACCGTTTAGGAAAACAAGGTATTTATTACTAAAAACTCACACCTGCTTATTTTTGTTGTTTGTTTTTTTTTGCTTTGCTTTCTGATTTATGCAGAGAACACAGTTGACTGAACTTATGCTTCATCTTAGAATGTAGCAATAAGTGATGGATGGTAATAGAAATATGATGCAAATATGGATAATTCACGATACCAGCCTCCTCAGCAGGGAATATTTGCATATTTAGTGGTTTACCAAGGGCTCTTTCTGTGGAGGAGTGCCCACTGGTGTGTGGTGACTTTTACAGAAATACAAGCAGAAACTAACCCCCTACCCCCACCCCCTTTACACACACACACACACACACACACACACACACACACACACAAAGAAAAAAAATAGGAAAGAAAGCAAAAATAAATGCAGCGTCTTTCAGTCTTCAACAGGACAAATTGAACCAGATTTAATGACACCACACTGAAAACGTCTTGAGTTGTATTCTTAAGAAATACTATTACTATACTTTAAACTCTACTTTTTTATTCCCTTGAGATCCAGAAGGTCTTTTCTGCCCAACGTAGCAGTGATGATCTCTGAGTGATGTCACTCCCAGCTTCACCATCTGACTTCAGCAGCAAGTGAAACACAACAACAACCCATCATCACCTTCTCAACCTCCCAATCCAGACTTTAAGTCTCTAAAATCAAACCCGCTCACCATTCAATATCACCAAGACACCTATAAGTAGGCATCAATATATTATGTGCCATGAGAGCTTAGGTGAGGGGGGAAAAGAACAATAAATAGAAAATTATACTATATGACTGCAAATATATCTGGGTAGCCCACAAAGATAAAGTCTATGTTTAGGAAACACTGGGGTACACAGACTACCTTGAGTCCTTGTTGGTAGGTGTTTATGAATGGCTGTAATAACTTGGCTTCTGTAACAGTCTCCCAGGTTTTCAACTAACCATGCATTCAAGAGTTTTCAAAAGGGCCACACCTTATACACGTCTTAACCTGAACATAACTGTCATCCAGTTCTGAGGAAAGTTATTTAGGTCTTGGCAAATGTGTACTAAAATGAGATTCAGAATATTCAGAAGTCATTGTGGTGTTACTTCATTTACCACTGTGTTGACTGTTATTCCACTCTGTGCTGTACATTGCCATGTTGTGATTTACTGACCCTGCTTTCACCAAGCTAGACTTCTCTTGTGTGTCCAGCACCAGGAATATATGTATGCCAGTCAGAGTGATGCCCCCTGTCACTGGTGATAAGTGGTAATTGAATTTTGCCAAGCGAAGCTGTCAGGGCAGGTCTGGCAGACTAGTGTGTGTGTGCCGCGTGAGAGGGTCTTGGCAGCATAATGTTTTTAATTGTGTCGGTCAGGGCAGTGCAGAGGTCCGTCTGCTGTAACCTATCGGCTGTCTCTCGGTCTTTCAGCTTCCATTCATCTCCCTTCATCTTTGTAACTGAATCTTTTCTGCTTCTCTAGCATCAATCAAGCTAATTAGCAAATTAATCTTGAGGTCGGCATCAAAGTTCACTTGACTATAAAAAGAAGTGATCTGCCCACAGAGAGTGATCATTAAACTTTAGTTCTCCTGAGCCCTGCTACGGTTTATAGCTAGAGATTTACCAAGTGTGGCTAATAAGCATGTTGTCGCAATTGCAAACATGCGCCAATTGGAGTGAAAATGTCTGTGGGTGATCTACTGACAATGTGCTAAATTATAAAAGATGCAAATTTATTACAGCAATGACCACAGAACAGGAATGTCTACATGCTGAATTCAAAGAAAACTGAAAGAAATTTATTGATTGCAACGTGTACATGCTTTGCCTTTGCACCCTCACCAAAAAGGCATAAATATTCTGTAGAGCTTGCATAACTTAACGTCAGCATTCAAGAATACAATGAATCGAGAACACGTCATCAAGTCTCAGGTAGTTACATCTCTTCTCTATGGTCTTTATAACAAGTTTTTCTTAATCTTCATATTACTACCTGATAGTCACTTTCCAAAGTTGTGCTGCTCTGCTTTTAGTCTTCTGAGTATTTTCTACTGCTGTCACCATGAGGTTGCAAGGTCAAGGCAACCCTTTCTGTTGTTTTCTCGGTGAGTGTCTCTAACCCTCTGTTCTGGACACAATCCTAAGTGTTTGTGGCAGTTCCAGGCGGTGATGGTTAAGCCAGTTGACCTCAGTGGTGCAGCAGCTGACAAACTGGCCACTTTTAATGTCAATACCCCAAAGTGACTTGGTAACTTTTTCCTCCCCTTCATACAGCTTTCGGTTATGTTGTGCATTAAAAGTGTTTGCTTTTAATGCACCTGGGGCATTTCTTGTTTTTCATGTGTCCCTCAACAGCAACATAATCCTTAACCCCTCAGGCACAATGATATTGTATCTTACATCCCTGTTATGAAACCAAAGTAAGACCAAAGTAAGACAGGTCTACCAATGTCTACCGCAGTCAGTCACGTCAACAAACGCAAGAGTAAATAACCGCTTTGCAATAATGACTTAGTTCACACTGTTATTGCCATGATCCCTTGGATTCATTGTGTTCTTATTTAATATATTTAAATTTGATTTTTAAATGTTTTTTCTACATAGTTTAGATATTTTAGGTATTGCATTTTTATTTTTTGAATTTATTTATGATTATCTTATTATTCGTGTTCCTTTGTTTCATGTTTAGTGCAGTGGCAAGTGGTTAGTTTTATGAAAAGGCAAGCAGAGAGTATTACCTAACCATTACTTAACCAAAATAAATTAAAGTAAAATAAAATACAGTCTTGGTAGCCAAAGATGTATAAATTCTGGCAATCCTCCTGGCACTTAACAGCGTACACTATGTTACTCTGTCATTGTGCAAATGTACTGTTTATAAGATTTTTATAAGATTTGCAGTCAGCTGAGACTGAAGAAGTCACTTGGATGAGTGACGAAACACTTCTCCCACAAAACGCTACGTCCAGATGAACAGAATCAACTTTTGGAGATTTACTTTCCTGGATGATTAAGAATGCATCAAGACTAGTTAGTCTACTTTTGTGCTTATATTTGACTTATGTTGTGTCATTGAATAGAATGCTGTGTCACAACTATTGTACTATAATGCTGCAAATTAGGTAGTGTGTGATCAATGACAGTAGCTCATTTCAAAAGTAAGTTGGAAAATTTAACACTGCTGCCTGGAAGCAAACGTCAATAACATGTTGTTGAAATATATATATGCCAATTTTTCTTTAGAGAAAATGCAAAGTAGATACATTTTAAGTTCATAAGGCAATGTTTTCACGTTATCATTTTAATATTAGTAAATAAAGGGAGCAATTTCACAGTTTAACCTGGTGGAGATGTCCGGCTTTAAGTTGTCTCTCAGCTAAAGTCTTGAGTCTCCAGGACTTACATTAACACATCCTACAAAAATTACTACAGAAAACTGTTTTCAAAACTAACTTTTCAAGACGAACCAACTGAAACTGGAAATGAGATGCCCTCTTTCAATCTTGTCACAGCTCTTGTTGTTCGCAAATGATTGCAGTAATGAAAAATAGAGAGCAGAATTATTTCTTGTGGCTGCATTACTTTTGATGATGAGGTTGTGGGGTTTGTTTTCAGCATCGCTGGAATTAAACAGGAGGGAATTTGCTCAGAGTGGCTCAGTGGTTTTGCAAAGTCACCTGACAGCCAGAAGGTTGAATTTAATGCCTGGCTGAGGCAGAGTGTGAAAGTGTTTGTCTGTTTATGCATTTGTGTGATAGACATAGAAGCTTTTCATGCCACCTTTTGCCGAAAGTGTCCTGGGACAGGCTCTAGTCTGAACCTTGAGCAGATTACAGCAAGGTTTTTTTAGATTGTATTAATTGATCATAGAAAAACTGTTTTTATCAGTGTGGTTTTAAACAGAAATTCTAGCAAACATTCCACAATACTAGAAATAGGAAGCAAGAAAATGGTTAAATGACTGAGTTGATCATTTTCTATCTATAGCGGTGCCAAAGAGTCCAATTTTTTTATATGGAAACAATCAAAACTGTTGAATGGCTTGATGGTTGAAAAGCAGCAAACAGTAAATGTTTTCAAAGTTTAAAACATGTATATTGTATTTCTGCGTGCAGTATGAACTCATATGATATTGTATTGTGAGCAGAGAAACAGCTAAATCTGACATTTTATTCGATGTACTCAAGGATTTAATTAAACCATATGGAAATGATTTATTCCGCATGCGAAAAGGATCGTTTTAGCCAGGTCTGCTTTGCCAAGTGCTTTGGCCGCTCTGTGTAATAGTTTCTAACAAAGCAGTGGCTCAGAACTTATTATAAGTTCACTTCTTATGTACATCCTGGACAGGTCACCAGTCAGTTGCAGGGCTAACACACTGAGACAGACGATCATTCGCACTCACACACACCCCTATGGGCAATTTGGATTGATTAATTAACCTATCCCCACTAACTGCAAGTCTTTGGACTGTACGAGGAAGCCGGAGTACCCAGAAAAAACCCATGCAAACATGGGCAGAGCATGCTGTGCGGCAACAGTACTAACCACCGTGCCACCATGCTGCCATTCATTAATTCAATGCAATAAAATAATAAATAAAACTTGTGAATGGCACCAATTTATTGGGGCTCATAACTGGAGTATCTATAGGAATGAGGGCCAGTGGCTGGCAGCATTGTGTAAAAACCTTACTCTCAATACCAAACAAATCAAAACGTCATCATGGAGGCACAGAGTTACCCAACCCCTCTCCACATCAACTTATGATGGAGTCATATCTCTGAGGGTCTTTGGTTAGCTAATATAACATCTGTGGTGGAAAAGGCTCAGCACCGCCTCATATTCTTGTTGGTTGTAAGGAAGAATAAACTGGAAGAGAGGTTGCTGGTGACCTTTTTACCCCGTTACAGTTGAGAGTGTGCTGACATGTTTCATTCCATTGAAATTCAGAATACACTTGATTATTTTACTTTTTTATTCAATAAAATTTTATTATTATTGACATATAAGGCTCTACATGGACAGTTCCCTGCTTATATAGCAGAGCTTCTGAGACCTTATTCATGCAGCCTGTTTCTGATTTTCTAACCAGGGTCTCCTAACTGACTGTCGCTCTGATTTTAAAACCAGAGGTGCTTGTGAGGCTGTAGCACCCAAACTCTGGAACAGCCTTCCTCAATCAATCAGGTGATTCTGTTATTTTAAACAGTTTTAAACATCTGCTGAAAACTTATTTTAATAGGTTAGCTTTCCCTTAATCTTTCACCTTTATTTGCTTAATTTTATTTTGCTTGTATGGCCAAAAATACCAATGACCATTCACTTGATTCATCTTCTGCTTTATATTATCCATCTCACGCCCACGCTCATGGCCAATTTAGAATCGCCAAATAACCTTTAGAAGTGAGAGGAAACCAAGGCAGCTGCAGAAAACCACACTACTGCATCTGTCCATAATTATCACTGAAAATGTTTTTCAGTTACTTCTGTTTGAAAAAGAAACATAACTCTAAGTTCTTTTGGTGAGATTCAGATGTTGCAGCCCTTCTCTGTATCAGTTTACACAAGCAACCAGCATTCAGTTCACTTATTTTGTGTGACCATCCATGAGAACACACTCAGTCATAATTACAGTACTTAATTGGACTTTAATAATACAATACTACAATTGTATTGTTGTACAATAATACAATAATACTTCAACCTAACAAAACAGACTTGTTTAGCATTTTATCATATTAAATGTAAACTTAGTTCAATTAACTTTGGCCATTTGAATCAGTTTTAATGATCAGTTATATTTTTTACATATTTGAGGTTGGATGTTTCCATATACTGACAATCACATATATCTCCTGCCTATAAATATTTTCTCATTTTGAGGTCATTGTCTTCTATTTATTCCTGTGGCAATATAATATTATTTCCCTGTGCCAGACTAGAGTTGTCATGGAGATGAATACATGTAGTGCTATGAAAAAGTATTTTGCCCCTCTCCTGATATTTTAGTATTTTCTTGAGTATTTGTCACACGTCTTTCAGATTATCGAACAAATGTTATCATTAGACAAAGATTAGTCAATACAAAATGCAGTTTTTAAATAATGATTTCATTTATTATTCATTTGTTATTGATAAAAAATCCAGACCTACCTGGCCCAATGTGAAAAAGTAATGTGGAACAAGTGGAACATTTTGGGCTAAATCCCATATGGCCAATTCTTGTAAAATAGCTTCTAATAATACAATTTGTTTGATGATATGAAATATTTAAAGTGTAACAAAAATGCAAAAAATAAAGAAATCAGGAAAACAATTTTGTCAGGACTCTATGCGTGTGTAGGTGGTTGGCATCTGAATGGCAGTCATCAGTAACAGAAGTCTTTCAGGTGTGGAATACAGTGAAGACCTCTCTCTCACACAGCTTCAGGCAGGAAGGATTTTTTTTTCACTTTATGTAATTAAGTCTAGAATAATTGCTCAGAGGTTCCTCTCCTCCCTCTCGCTCTCTTTTCTTCTTTTTACTTGACAGAGGAATGTAATTAAAAAAGGAGAGAGAGCTTTCCCGAGGTTTGATCATTGTCTCCAACTTCTAATGGAGAGCTTAGACCTGCTGTCTATCATCAACAGTGAGTCAGGGAGAAGAAGGCGATACTGGGAGAACACTAAAGGTACACGGATCCAAAAGTGAGGAGGAAAATGACATAGAAAGACAGGAAACAGCTGAGGTAAAAAGAGCATCATGCAGTCAGAGAAAATGTAAAAAGAAGAGAAATGTAATGGCGCTGAGACAATGGTGTTTTCAAATCAGTTAAAATTTCTAACAATGAATGCCTTTTTAAGTTAGGCTTCTTTTTTTTCACTCTGATGTAGTCTGAAGTGAGTTTCTGAAGGAAAATGATAAATGTCAGGGATTTTCCTCAATCTGCCAATGCAGAACTGGTTCTTTGATAACTGATCAATAAAGAATGAGTAAACCATTATAAAGCAATTAGTCATGTTTGAAATCCTTTATGAACGAAACACCCAGCTTACATCATTAGACATACACACACAATTATGGGCATGCTGAGGTTTGTCACATGGAATGTAAATGGGGCTGGCACCAGAGGAAAGAGGTTAAAGATATTTAACCATCTTAAAAAACTACAGGCAGATGTTGTTTTATTACAAGAAACTCACAGACCTGTTACAGGTTTAAACGAACTTAAAACACCTGAGTTTCCTAATGTGTTTGCAGCTTGTTATAATTCTAGACAAAGAGGAGTAGCAATTTTAATACATAAAAATGTTAATTTTACAGTACTCGATACAGTTATAGATCCAGAGGGTAGATTTCTAATTATTAAACTATCAATATTGAACAAAAAACTATGTATTGTAAGTATATATGGTCCAAATGTTGATGAACCCTCATTCTTCCACGGATTTTTTAGTGCACTCTCTGAACACCTTGATTGCACACTCATTCTTGGAGGCGACCTCAACCTTGGACTAAATGAAGAAATGGATAGGCTCAACACAACAGCAACTCAGCGCAATTGGCAATCCACAAATATAATCAAACAGTATATGAGCGACTATGGCCTTTGCGATGCATGGCGCTCCCTTCACCCCAACAGTAAGGAATATACTTTCTTCTCACATGTTCATCACTCCTACTCTCGTCTGGATTATTTTTTGGTCAGCAGCTCACTGCTGAGTGACATTTCAGACACTGAGATTCACCCTATAGCTGTCAGCGATCATGCTCCTGTATCTTTAACACTAATGCACAAGAATAATACTACGCCAAGTAAAAACTGGAGATTTAACACATCACTACTTAAAGATGAAGACTTTATTAAATATTTTAAAAAGGAATGGATTTCATATTTAGACTTTAATGACACTCCCGGAACATCTGCTTCTGTTCTATGGGAAGCAGGAAAAGCTGTGATGAGAGGTAAAATAATTTCTTTCTCATCACACAAAAAGAAAGAAGAAAACAAAAATATTCAGGAATTAGAAAAAACCATCAAATCCTTAGAAGAAGCCTACGCGTTCCACCAAGATCAAGAAATAATGAACAAAATATGCAAAACAAAACTAGAATTAAATGAAATTATTAATAGAAAAACACAATTCCTTGTACAAAGACTTCGCTTGCAGAATTTTGAACACAGTAACAAATCAGGTCGATTTCTAGCAAACCAGTTAAAAATAAATAAAGAAAAAACAACTATATGTGCTACTAAAGATTTATCGGGGAACACAATATATGACCCTGGAAGAATAAACAACATTTTTAGGGATTTCTATGAAACTTTATATTCACCACAAATAAACCCGTCTAAAAATGAAATTGATTTGTTTCTTGACAACGTAACTCTTCCAAAATTACTAGACAGTCAAGCAATGGCACTGGATTCGCCACTGACGCCAGGTGAACTCCAGGAAGCCCTGATAAGTATGCCCAATAACAAGGCTCCAGGTCCAGACGGCTTTCCTGCAGAATTCTACAAAGAATTCTGGACAATTTTGGCACCAGTATTCCATAGATTATTGCAGGAAATCAAGAAAAATGGCAGACTACCACCAAATATGAATTCTGCCAACATTAATCTCCTGCTAAAACCAGGAAAAGACCCTTTATTTCCCTCAAGTTATCGTCCAATATCCCTTATAAATGTAGACCTTAAAATAATCTGCAAAGCTCTCTCAAAGAGATTAGAGAAAATAACCCCCCTCTTAATTCATCCTGACCAAACTGGTTTCATAAAAGGTCGGCACTCCTCAACAAACACTCGTAGATTACTTAATTTAATAGACTACTCATACAATAAAAACATTGAAACCATAATATTATCTCTAGATGCAGAAAAAGCATTTGACAGAGTTAACTGGAAATTTTTATTTGCAACTTTACACAAATTTGGTTTTGGAAACTCTTTCATAAATTGGATAAGAATATTATACAATTCCCCAACAGCTCGTATCAGAACAAATGACCAGACATCCTCCAGCTTTTGTCTCATGAGGGGCACCAGACAGGGATGGTCTGTCTGGTGCCACTTTTGCAATAAAAATTGCAAAAAGTGAAGGGGAGAGTCCCCTTCACTTTTTGCAATTTTTATCGAACCTCTAGCAGCAGCATTTAGACAGGCTACAACAATTAAGGGCATAAAATGTAAGAACGTAGAACATAAAATCAGTCTCTATGCGGATGATGTGTTGCTTTTTCTGCAAAACTCACAAATCAACCTCTCTGAAGTAATTACTCTAATAAACTGGTTTTCAAGAGTTTCAGATTATTCAATTAATTGGCCAAAATCTACAGTTCTTCCCATTGACTGCTCCTTCCATAATTCATCTTCTGCCCCACTACAATCTGGAAATATTAAATATTTAGGTATTAATGTTTCTCCTAAGCTTTCAGACTTAATTAAATTAAACCACATCCCACTTCTAAAGAAAGTAGAAGGCGATCTGACTAGATGGAAATCTCTACCCATATCACTCATGGGAAGGGTCGCCACTATAAAAATGATGATCTTGCCAAAAATAAATTACTTATTTTTAATGATCCCCAACAAACCATCACAAAATTGGTTCAGATCTCTGGATTCACATATTTCTAAATTCCTTTGGAAAGATAAACCCCCGCGTATCAGCTTAAAAACACTACAAAGAACCAAGGATAGAGGAGGATTAGATCTGCCTAATTTTCACCAATACTTCTTAGCCAACAGGCTTCAGTTCATCTCAGAATGGTTAAAATGTACCCTCTTAGATGAGCCCTGGCTAGATGTTGAACAGGCACTATGCAATGATCTAGAGATTTCAGACCTACCATTTATTAGCTCAAACATCAAAAGACATGAATGCTTTAAAAGCATCAATATCAGCTTTTCTCTGACAGCATGGTGGGAGTTTCTAAAAATAACGGAGTCTTCATTAATCCCATGCAAACGTACACCTATCTGGAATAACCCTGACATATTACAAAACAATAATAAGATTAATTTCCCAGAATGGAGTTGTAAAGGAATTAAATACTTAGAACATATATTAGAGGGAACAGAATTTATTCCATTTGACAGACTAGTTACACAATATGGGATCAACAAGAAAAGATTTTTAGAATATCAACAAATTAAATCCATAGTAAAAAAGAAATTTAACCTCAGTCAAGTTGAATTACAAACACCACCAAGTGTGGTTCAATTTCTTACTCTTAAATCCCCCAAACTATTATCTAAAATATACAGAACACTTTCTAAAATAGATGAATCAATATCCCTTCCTATTGCAAAGTGGGAAGCAGATTTATCAGTCAGCTTAGACCAAAACGTCTGGTCTCAGATGTGCTTAAAAACCTTTAAATTGATTAAAAATCCCAATCTGCAATTAATACAATACAAAATACTGCATAGAGTGCACTATACAGGTCATCGAATGTTCAAGATGGGCTTTACATCCGCCAACAACTGCTCACACTGTCAAGGCAATACACCAGACAATTACATCCACGCTCTTTGGTTTTGTCCACCAGTGCAGAAGTTTTGGCACGAGATATGTGAAGATTTATCAAAGTGTCTGAAATGTAAAATTCCAACCTCCCCTTTAGTATGCTTGTTGGGAAATTTGGATGATGTCACTACAGAAACTAATACAGTCCACATGGTTTTTACTGCCCTATGCATCGCCAAGAAAACGGTCCTCATGAACTGGAAAAATAAAAATAATCTTAATTCTAGCCAATATAGAAACTATCTAATAGATCACATTAGTCTCGATATAGCCTCTGCCACCACATTAGATCAATCCCTCTGGGCTCCTTTGATCGGCTCCATCACCTAGCGGGGTTGGGGGGTCGTGGTTTGGTCCCGCCTTGGCTATTGTGGTTGATGTGGAGGTTGGGATGGGCTTAGGGCACCTGGAGGACCCCTAGAGACGTTATCCCTGGAGGGCTTAACCCGGGGGTTGTGTTCATAACCTGGTTAGTGGCTCTGGTCGCTCTCAGAGGTTGTTCTCCTCGTGGCCGCGTGCAGCGGGGCTGGAGGATGGTCTGTGCTGGCGGACGTAGGTTACTGGCCTGGTGGCCTGGCTGCCCCTGAGTGGATCCGGGGCGGGCGTGGGGGTTTGGGGTTCGGGGGTGCTTCGCCTCCGTGCTGGGGCTCTGGCTGGGCCTTGGGGGCTTCGGTCCTCGTCGGTGTGTCGCCGAGGTTGTGGGCGGGTGGGTGCACGGGGGCTCAGCCCTGGCGCAGGGGGCCTCTTGTGCATCGGCCTAACCGGGGGGCTCTTCAACTGGCAGGGAGGTTGTTCCATCTTTGCAGGAGTCCACTCTGCAGGTGGGGGAGAGACATAGGAGAGGTGGAGAATAAACTTAACCTGGGTGTCTGTGTCTTGTGTAGTCTGGGAGATGATTGAATGTTGGGGTGGGTACAGTTTCCTCTGCGGTGGGGTGGGCTGACCCGGGTCCTGTGGGGCTTGGCGGTGCTGCTGCCGTAGGCCCCGGTCTGGATGGGCCTGGGCTCCCTTGCCTTGGTGGATACCAGAGGACGGGGGTGCCTATTGGGGTCAGCGGGGGAGCTGGCCCTAGGGAGGGACACCCTCCCCTCCCTTCTTTTCCTCCCCATCCCCGGCTGCCTCCCTCTTCCCGCTCCACCACACCCACCCACACAGGTAGGGCTTTGGGGTGCGGGTGTGTCACCAGGGTGCAGGGGAGACATTCCCCCCCCTCTGTCCTCTTCTGGCCACCTGTGCCTCAATTTTATCTCACAACTTAGACATCCACATTACTTACACTCTCATAACACACACACACACACACACATATATATATATATATATATATAGGGTCTTGAGGGTGGGCACGTTAACGGCGTCCAGTAGACGGTCTGTGTATTCAAACCTACCTCTGGCGCCGGTGCCCACCTCTCAATTTTAAATCCATGTAGACATTGAGGGTTCTCGGGAGGGGCCGTGCTAACACCTGCTGCTCTCTGGCAGCAGCACCATGCTCTCCCTTGTTTTAAACACACTTTAGAGCAACACGCAGCAACACTACACTTGAGCGGGAGGAGGGGGGTATGGGGTCTTAACACACCCCCGTTCTCTGCTAGCCATCGGGGCGGGGGGGCTGGGAAGAGATGCTGGCTGTCCGATTGGCCTCCCTGCTGCTGCGGAGCCTGGGGCGGTCTGCTAGCCTCCACCACGGAGGGAAGGGTAACATCTCTTGGGTCTGGGTGCCGTTTCCCCCTCTGGGGGCGAGAATACCTGGACCCGGGGTATAGACTATGTTTGGGGAGTGTGATTGTGTGTACATGTCCATTTACGTTTATTCCTACGTTGGGTGAGTGCTGAGTGTTTGTATATGTGTGCATGAGGGTGGGAATGCATGTCTGTGTCTGTGTGTGCCTGTTTGTCTGTGTCTATATGTCAGGTCGGGTCTTAGACTCCACCTCTCTGGGAACTCCCAGGCCCTCCAAGTGTGGAGGCCTATCTCCCCTCACCACACTCCCTGCCGGTGACTGATGCCCTCAGGGGTCGGTGCATTGTTGGTTCTTGGTGTCCGGGGCTGGGCGCTCAGGTCATGCGCCAGCTCACTCCCGGTGGCTACTTGGCGGGGCCTGGCGCCTGCTGCTCAGTCAGGCCTCTTCCGGGGCGCGGAGGGCCCTCGGGCCTCCGGCCTCTGTGCCTGCGGCTCGGTTCACTCTGGCACAGCTGGCTGCCGGCGGAGCCGGCGGGCACGCCGGTGCAGCCCCCTCTAGTTTCTGCCCGGTGGCTACTGGGTGACCCCTCGCCTGGGTATCCTCAGCCCTTCCCATGAAGGTGGCACGGATGCCCCTCCGGTGGTCCTCCTTGGGCTCTTGCACTCTGGGACCTCTGGATGTCTGGGGCCTGGATCTCCTCCATGCCTGCTTCATGCCCTGGGGGACAGGGCTATGGCTCTCTACATCCTCTTGCAGACCATTACATGGGGAAACCATTTGAATACAAGCGCGCCGATCCACACAGGTGTGCACACAGGTGTTCACTGTTTGTAGACTTAAATCACACCTTTCTTGGCTGCTACTTCAAAGCACATTGTGCGCTGTCTGTCCTGCGTGCTGCACAACAACATTCAATATTTAGTATTTACTGCTGTTTACACTTAGCTAGATTAATGCGATGGTGTTGTGTATAGTATGTTGCTTTGTTTTGTTTTGTTTTTTTGCTTGTTTTCTATTCTTTTTCTCTCAACAGGTGATCCCGGAGATATTTTTTCCCCCCCTTTCTCACTGTCCCTCTCCCCTTCTGTTTTTCTTTTCCTTCCTCTTTCTTTCTCCCTTTCCTATCCCTCACTCATGTCTGTCCCGTCTGTAACAACTGAAAATAAAATAAAATAAATAATAAAAACAAAGGTCGATCAAATGGACCAATACGGCAATGCCATGATGATCCATTTGGCAAAATAAATCCATTGGGTATCCTTGTTGGTCTTCAGACAACAATTCTGACGGCTAAAGAACCAAATGGGACAGGCAAAAAAAAAAAAGAAAAAAGAAATCCTTTATGAAGGGGGACTTTTGCAAATTGAAGGAATAAATGTATCCATGCAGGTTGTATAATATATATCCTCAACAACTCCCCTTAGTATCACCGTCATTGGACAGAAGTGAGCTTCACTGACTCATCAACTCATATCAGACTGCTTTCAGTAAGTTGTACAGCTCACTCCAGAGTAAATACACATGGACACCAGCTGAGGTAAACAACAGGCTGACGTCCTACACTCATTACAGATGAAGGTCGCCAGAGTTGTTTGTAGTACAGCAGCCAGTGCTGCTAGGATTATGTCTTCAATTGGGAGAACTAAGAAAACGAAATTCATATGACTGGAATCTGCAATCTCCTGACATCTGTTGATGAGATTTTACACAGTCTACCTATAATTTGACCAAATGGAAATGTCTTGTATGTTGTCTACAAAACCTTGAATGATATTATATTGGTCTTGAGTGGGGATTTGAAGGATGTGAAACTACTGTTTCCATGCCCAACACTGAAGTTTCTCTCTTGCTTTAAGATTCAGTTGCTGGAGTCAGCCTATTTAAATGTTTTTTAGATAATGTGTGTTCACTTCAGAGCTGTACAAAGACAAAGGCAAATATAGATCCTGCATTCTGAGACAATGATGGCTATGAGGATGTCTTTGTCTATTGTTTTGGAAAACTATGTTTTTTAATATAGCCAAACTATTGATTCACACCTATTATGCATCTAATTTGTAGGTAAATTTTCAGACATATTCATACTAGCAAACATAGCTGGACTGGCCATCGGGCATACCGGCCCGATGGTGATTTTTCGTTTTTATGGGCCGATGATTTTTTTTTATTTTATTTTTTTTTTTTATAACAGTATAAACAATGAAAGGTGATGGATTGGCCAGATGCTGGCAGATGTGTAAAAATAACTTTGGTGGCTATGGCGGAGCTGCCACAAGAGGCCAGGTGGATGAGGGAAAGGTGAGGCAGGAGGAGGAGAGACCCGAGGCGGCTGCCGGTCCGAGTGTCAGGTGAACTGAACTTCAGGTTAGAAGTTATGACCTGCAGTCTATCTGGGTCAGATATAAACCAAGTTTAGGTGGAGTTTATTTTCGTTGTGCTGACCTTTTACCGTCAGTTACAATAACTTGTACTGCGTACTAGCTAGCATGACGGAGTTTCTACAGCTGGGTGGGTGCTATGTTATTGATAAGGTTAGTTATTAGAGTTGCCAACCGTCCCCTAAAAAACGGAATCGTCCCGCATTCAGAGAAAATATTACGCGTTTCATATTAAGCTGAAAATGAACACAGTTTGTCCCGTACTTCAGCTACAATGGAAAAAGACACAAAGCTGGAGCTTTTCTCTGTCTTTACGCTGTCAGCTGTCTCTTCTCTCATTCAATCGTGAAACTGATCAATGATCAGCTGATCGGCTTTTCTCTATTGCTTGTTTATCGCCCACTTTGCGCCAGAAAGAGGAAACCAGCGGTTGTCACGCTAAACAACAGCTGTTTAAGCTTGATCAGTTGTTGTTAGAATTTATTTAATATTAATTTCTAGTATCAGCTAATGTTTGCTGGAGCCACAGCTGTAAAACCTGCTGGTCATGATGTCGGTTTGGTTATCTGGTGAGAGGGAAACATGAAGATGAAACCAGGAGATGTCCTTACTGAATCATCAGAGCTGAACAGGTGATGGAGAAACAGGTTTACCTTTTAGGTGACATGAATGAGTTGAAGGGAAGTTATGAACTGTTTCTGAGAGACAAATAACACCAAGATCCTTTTTGTGTAACTGACAGCTGGTAAGTGTGCAGGGGCGGATCTAGCAAGACTTTGCAAGGGGGGCAAGTGGGGCATTAACAGGGAGAGGGGGGCACAAAGAAATACTTTTCTTTCTTATTCTCATTTAAAATATTTAGCTTTTATTAAATAATTATCTGAATCTTACAACCAAAGTTTTTATCTGATGTACAACGTATAGAAATCATACATATACCATCAAAACAGTGTACATCACTGTCACAACAGCGTTTGTTTTCATTCAAAGGCTTTATGATTTTTCCTATAATACCTGGTGGGCCGGTCTCTAGTCAAAATGCCCGGGCCAATTTTTTGTCCCAGTCCAGCCCTGCTAACAAAAGCTGCTGTAGAACAGAAAAAAGAAAAAAAAAATCACACAAAAATGGAGAAGAGTATATCAAGGCCTATGTCAGTCCCAATCTCTGTGCTCTGGGAGGCTTCAAATGGAGGGAGAAGCTACAGGGCTGAATCTGGGACAGGCAGTTACATGCCCCACACGAAACAAACCCACATCATTCTGCACTGTATCTACCTGTGTCAATCTCAGAGTTACCACACACATACTGGAATTGCCACTTTCTTTTTCATTTTAATTGTGAAATATTATTTACTGACATGACAACAAGCAAGCAAAGCTGAGCAATTAAAAAAATGTATCTTTGACAGCCATTTCAAACAATCTTTTTAAAAGGGTTAGAGGTAGGATTACACCTGGTTCTGCATGAAAATTACATCTCACGTTATGTCAGTTTAAACTTTTGGTGTGCATCCCCCGTTCATTTCACAGTTTGCACATAATTAAATAGACAGTATTAAAAAGTATAAACAGTGGTTATTTAGGCCAGCAGTGGATCAAATGTTTTCTTAGGTGGGCACACTGATAAAGTACACATTGATCAAATCAAATAGAAACATAGTTTTAACTGTGTTAAAATCCATGAATTTTGGTATATATGACAGTAAGCTTGTTTCTAAAACTTTTTTTAAAAATATTTTTATATATTAATGCATGTCTGCATCAGTGAATGAATAGAGAGAAATATACATAAATTATGAGCAAATGTGGATTGAATGGCAAAGGACTGGTTATTACATAGCACCTTTCTACTCTATTGGAGCAGTAAGATTGATTTATACAACATGGCTGATTTACCCCATTCATACAAGTGCTTTTTTCATTGTCTAAGTGCTTTCATTCATATACATTCATATTTCAAAGAACCTGTAAACCTGTTTGAGACCGTTTTGTCCAGCTAACTCAAAGCAAAACAAATGGACTGATTCTTATATAACGCTTTTCTACTCTCCCGGAGCATTCAAAGTGCTGTATACAACATGCCTCATTCACACCCACTCATACAATGTACAGAAGGAACTGTACTTAAGTGCAATCTACAGCATTCACACACATTCACACTCCAGTGAATGCATCGGAGAGCAACTTAGGGTTAGTATCTTGCCCAAGAATACTTGACATGCAGACTGGGGAAGCCAAGGATTGAACCACCAACCTTCCAGTCAGTAGCTGATCTGCTCTACCACCTGAGCCACAGCCACCCCATAAGTAAAATCACAAAATCATAAATCAACTCCCCATAAGGAGTAAAATCAGTATTGACCTGCATCATGAATCTGACAGACTGGGAATCCACAGTGTTGGACAGCAGCTTCAGACGGTAGTCCTTGTTCTTGTCTGACCCACCAATACTGTGAGTTGGTGGGTCAGCACTCTAACTGGAACCTGCAGCAACAGGTTCAAGTGTCTGTATGCTGAACTCACAAGGACTAGCATTACAAACTGTAGCATGAGACAGTAGACTTTAAGTACATTTACATGATGAGAAAATCAATGAATATAAATCTGATGACTCTTTTACTAATTATCACCAGTGTTCAGGTCATCACTGGAAAGAAATTACCATAGTACACTTTACTTGTTCCACACACCAATGCACATCCCTGCATTGGACAGAGGACAGACATACAAAACCAACAACAACACAGCTGAAAGAGCCCAAGGAGACTTCAAAGTGATCGCCACAGTTATTCTGCACTTGAATTATGTACAGAGAGAAATGGAGGCTACAGTGTTCCCAGCATGACTACTCATTACTATCTTTGTTAGCTGCTGAAGAGTAGGCCAAGCTGCTTGGCTAGTGTTAGCATACACTTAACTTTAACATCATTCTGGGTTCTTGGATAGCTTTGCATTAGCTTGAGACTGTACAGATGTTTTTGCACAATAAAAATAAAAGTAATGTTCATCTCCACTCCACTTAAAAGATGTAGACTGTTGCACCACTGTCCTCCCTCCAGCACATGAACTGAAAAGGACTGAAGATAGGGCTAGTGTGCAGCAAAAACACGTTACATTACTGCGTTACTAAAAAATGTATTGTGATTAAAGTAATGCATTACTTACTAATACATTACTTTAATCACATTATTTGTCATTGTATTTAAAAAAAAAAAACTTGGGTGTGTTTCCTGTCACATTTACAGCCCCTGCCAGCCTCTCAATATTATTTTTTCAGTGCAATAGGTTGTAAAGTTTGGTATAAAGAATATGCATTTGAACTTTATGCTCTCAACTACTGATTTTCCACACCCTCAGTGTGTGAGTGTGTGTGTGTGTTTTCATCTGAACTCAAGCCAAGATGTGGGACTTTGCTGAAACTGGTCACCTCCATTGTAACACAAATGCAGCTGCCTGGGAGGAAGCTAATGGACTGTCGGACTGTCACACTGTCGCAAAGCTGGCCAAAAAACACACTGCCAGACCTCTCACACCTCTATCTCTGACACCTCTGACAATGTGTTGTTCATGTTTGGCTTTCGGATTCCCCATTCTAACCACTTCTCACCTCACCTTAGAGAAGTGCAGTGACAAAAATGCTGGAAAGAGTCAGGACTGGCTTCTGAGCAAGAGGCTTTTGCTAAGTGTTTAAATTTGAAACTGATTGTACTGGTAATTGAATATTGAAGTGATACAATATCCATTCAACATTATGGATTAACCTGCTTGAGGACTGATTGAAAATATTGACAAAGTTGAAATCACACTTGAAACTAGTGGAATTACCACAGTGGAAGATATTATAAAAGTGAATATAAGACCAAATAGTATCATAAAAATCGTTTTTGCCCCTCTAACTCAATAAGAAAATGTCATAGTTTTTATTGGGTTTAGACAGAAGTGGAGTTTGAAGCTACAATCTTGACCTCGGGCAAAACAGTCTCAACTCAAGGTCATTTCATAGCTTGTTGCTGAGTTACTGAGATTGGAGTCAAAAACAGTTTTTTTAAGGTAACATTGCTTTTTCAGTCTTCTAGAAAGTTAAAAATGTTTGAAATGATCAAACAGACATACAATACTCTCAAACTTTCAAACTACTCTAGGCTTTAAAATGAGCCTCTCATGTTCTTTGTCCTAATCCTCCACAAAAAGAACATTGTTATAGGTATTCAGGCACTATATGCCCTGCTAATTCATTCAAATTAAATGGCTGTTTGGTCTTTATGTAAACCACTTCAGCAAGATGACCTTGATTTTACACTCTGTCCAAATAGCATGACTATATTTTGATATGACAAGAACTACCTGAAGAGGATTTGTTTCATTGGTGATATGAAACAATCCTGAAATACACTGCAAACAAATCTTAAACTAAGATGGTACAACAGAGATGTGCAGTACTTTAGGTAGGGCACGAGGGAGACTCATGTCATAAATAAAAGGTGGTTGTCTGATCAAAACTTCCATCCATCCTTGTTTAGTTTAATAACCACCACAAGACTAAAGGGAAGGACTAACTGAGCATCTTCTGAAACTTGTTTTGCTGTCTGGTGATATCCTCTGGCCTCCCATGCTGCGTTCCCCTCCCAGGTCTTCCTAACAGACCATGGCTCAGTAAGCTGTGGTCACATGGGGCCCTCTCTCCCAGTGGAAGCTAGAACTCAAGCAATTTATATATGTAATTGAGTGGAAAGAAACTGTACCAGGAACTGCACTAGTATGCATGTGCATGGGTATGTTTATATGTGTTGACCCAGATGTTAATAACAAAGAAACATTCTGATTTATACGACTAGGTCCTAACTTATTAGGTTTATCTTCTTTTATATCTGTCTGTCACTCATTGCTGAAATCTGGGAAGGTTCACTTACAGTTTTCCAAAACATGGCTACATGGCAGGCCATTGAATCTTTCCTACGAGTTCATAACAAAGTTACGAGAAACAAAAATGTATTGTGAATTATAGATAGCAGGCTGAATATAAGGATAACAAGGCTACTGAAAGCTATTTTTGAGATAATTACCTTGAACATGGCGTGGAGTCTCTGTGCTGAATCTGCAAAAACAGATTCCTTCATTGATTTATTACTTTCACAACTGTGTACCTAACCTGTGGAAGAAACAAGAAAAAAACAATAAATATAGAATAATATTTGCAAAATAACAATTCAAAAGGTATCCTTCATCGACTTCTCTCATTTTTCTGTGCACATGTACAGTAAGTACACAATTCATTTGCATAGATGTGCATTTGTGCCGGTGTGCTTGTATCATGCAAAAGCTTTCTCCATTCCTCAAACTTGAGGTTTTCATCAGCCATATTAGCCTGCAGCCATAAAACCCTTCAGCTGTTCAAAGATGTGTCATGCAAAACAAATGCACATTCTCATTCTTCTCTGGGCATAGACCTCCATGTTGTTCATGTTCCAACTGCACACCAGCACTCTTTTATAAGCTGTTTTAAGCTGCCAAGAAGATTGTGCTGTTTTATAATTGACAGCGGGAACTGATCATTGTTGACACACATCAGAAAGTATCAGCTCTATAATCTGAGCAACTGTGATCGAAAGATTATCAAACATCGTACAGATTACGCAAGCTCTTCCCAAAGCCACACTGGTGTTTAAGCCGTTTTGCAGATTAAAAAGAGCTGAGTTTTGTTCCTATAAGTCCCCTTAATGTGTCACACCCCAGCAGTCTCCAGAGCAGACACAGGAAGTTTAGAGTCTGCTTTTATCTGCCATGCACAATAGGAGCACTGTGCTTTGCTAAGCTTGAGCTATGACTCGGAGGAAATCGTTATGAAGGAAGAATGTATCAAAGTCCTTTGATTGTGGAGGATCATAACTTGTGCGAAAGGAATTGTCTGTCTGCCCTCCCCCAATCCCATTTTTGAAACCTCACTGAAAAGTTCACCTTCTTATCTGTCAGTTGGTTAGTCAAGCTCAGTTTCAACTCTGTAAAGATTTGAAGGCATTCCTCCGAGCCTACACTTTGACAAGACTGCCACTTGTTGGTAAGTCAGGTTACTGCGCCATGAGGATGAGTGCATCAGTGGCACACTCATCTTTTACAAACTCCTACATTATTTTCTGTGGTTTCTGTGGTGAATAATAAAAGATAAAAAATTTTAAGATTCGTTTTAGCAATTTTGTCCCATTTTGAGTTTCCCAGGTTGAAACCCAATAAGGGAACAATGCATGAATATGGAGGGGTTACAAGACGTTTAAGTACCACATGAAATGCACAACTCACAATAGTGCATAGAATAGAAAAGTTTTTTTCTTTTGGCTAAGGTTTTGAATTTAATTTTAAACTCCTTTCACCTAAGGTCTCAAAAATACCCGTACAATCAAATGGAACTGCAAAGATTTCTCAAGTGATTTAGTAATACACTTTAAGCTTAGATATATCTCAACTTGGAGTCCTCGGTGTGTAAATGGTAATGGTAAATGGACTTGTTCTTCTTCTTCTATCGAAAAGTATAATTGTGTTTAGCTTCGTTGCATGATGATCTGTGTTTCACTGTTGCTAAAACTACAGAAACTGTCATGGTCCTGGGTCGGTGACCCAGCGCTTTGAGTTTATGATTATTAATTTCTAGTTTATTCTGATTTTGTATTAGTTCTTGGGGTTTGGTTGTCGTGTTTATTTTCCCTACCTGTGTCTCCCTCTGTGCTCTGTACGGGTCCTCGAGTTTTGTGTTGTAAAACAGCCTGTGTGTTTCCTGTTTTACTTTGTAGGTCTGTGTCTCGTTATGCCCATTAGTTCCAGCTGTGTCCCCTCCTGTGTGCCATTCCCTTGATTGCTGCTATGTGTATTTAGTGTCTGTGTCTTCCCCTACTCGGTGCCGCGTCGTTAACGTCTGTTCATCTTCTTACCTCTACTAGCTGTGTGTTCTGCTTCTATGTTCCTAGTGTTTAGTCTCCTGCTCCAGTTTAGTGTTTCTTTTCCAGTGTTTCAGTCCTTGGTTCCTCTGTTCAGACTTTTGTTTGTCTTTTGGTGAGTTTAGTTAGTACGAGGTTTTTCCCAGCAATAAAGCTGCGCTTTAAGTTTCACTTCCGTGTCTGAGTTCTGCATTTTGGGTCCACCACTCCTGCTTGCCTGCCTGCCACAAAGCGATTCATGACAGAAACTAAACTGGAGCAGGAGACTAAACACTAGGAACATAGAAGCAGAACACACAGATAGTAGAGGTAAGAAGATGAACAGACGTTAACGACGCGACACCGAGTAGGGGGAGATACAGACATAGCAGCAATCAAGGGAATGGCACACAGGAGGGGACACAGCTGGAACTAATGGGCATAAGGAGACACAGACCTACAAAGTAAAACAGGAAACACACAGACTGTTTTACAACACAAAACTCGAGGACCCATACAGAGCACAGAGGGAGACACAGGTAGGGAAAATAAACACGACAACCACACCCCAAGAACTAATACAAAATCAGAATAAACTAGAAATTAATAATCATAAACTCAAAGCGCTGGGTCACCGACCCAGGACCATGACAGTTTCTGTAGTTTTAGCAACAGTGAAACACAGATCATCATGCAACGAAGCTAAACACAATTATACTTTTCGATAGAAGAAGAAGAACAAGTCCATTTACCATTACCATTTACACACCGAGGACTCCAACTTCTTTTTCCGCCTGAAATTTTGCAGCGAAACTCGCCCCACAGTTTTGAGACAAGGTTCACATATGTTATATCATTTTGTGCGGCTGAATCTGGAATGGTGTACTATGACTTTTGGTGTTTATGACTTTTATAGTTTTTTAAATATTAATATTTTAGTGAAAATTTTCCCGCGCTTATGTGCCGCACAGTTTTGAGACAAGGGTTACATATGTTATATCATTTTGTGCGGCTGGGTCTGGACTAGTATGCTATGACTTTTGGTGTTTGTGACTTTTATAGTTTTTTAAATATTTAGATTTTAGTGCAAATTTTGGCCCATTTCTAGGCCCATGAGAAAGATTCAACTTTTGGCCCCATAGGAACAGATTTCAAACTTCATTTGTGGTGTGTTGGCTCTCTAGTGGTATGTCGGGAGTGGTACTGTCTACCTGTATTTGGATTACCGTAATGACGACAATATCAACGGTGCCACAGCGTCGCTGCTTTCAGGAACCATTGGAATTTTTAAGGTTGCGCAACCATTGAATAGTTACGGTAACCACAAGGGTGTATGCTTGGTGGAAACTTGGCGGCCACCACTTCGTTTTATGTCTTTTATTAGTGTTTCTAGGTCACAAAATAAACTTTTAAGATATTTTCAGATGAGAATGTAGGTGTGTAAACTTCAAATAGCTGCTTGTTTTATCAAGACAAGGCATATTAGCAACAGTTCTCTTACGTGTTGCTGCTAGCCGGCTAGCTAGCTAGCGCGGCTAGCGACCCTTCGCTAAAAAGCACCCGGGCTTCGCTTACAGTGAGCTGGCTCTAACTCCTTTCACCTCCCCGATCGCAGTCTGTGTCTCAGTGGACTTGTTTTTTGTTTATATGGGCCGATGATGCTGGTCGATGTGGGGAAAAATAACTGAGTTGTTTGGTGGTGGCTAACACGGAGCTACAACAGAGGGCAGCTAGCCACCGGTGTATGTCTCTTTCCCCTCCTATGCGGGGAAAGAGACTTATGAGGCGGCCGCTGATCGACCGGTGGTGGCTAACGCGGAGCTCAATCATGGATCAGGGAAACCAAAGGCAGGAGAAGCAGGCGGCTGCCGGTCAGACCGTGAGGTGAACTGAATTTCAGGTAAGAAGTTATGAATTGCACTCTATTTGGGTCAGATATAAACTGAGTTTAGGTGTAGTTTATTTTCGTTGTGCTGACTTTTTACAATCAGTTACAATCAGTTTTTACAATCATACTGCGTGCTAGCTAGCACGATGGAGTTTCTATACAGTTGTGTGTGCGCTAAGTTACTGATGTTGAACTTTATGACAGCCTCCCCTGTCATTCTCTCGCCTGTTGAAACTTCAATCATGAAACTGATCAATGATCGGCTTTTCTCTTGTTTGTTTATTGGGCTAAACAACAGCAGCATGTTTAAGCTTGATCAGCTGTTGTTAGAATTCATTTGATTTTAATTTCTAGTATCAGCTGATGTTTGCTGGAGCCACAGCTGAAAAAAGGGCTGGTCCTAACCAGGAGATGTCCTTACTGAATCATCAGAGCTGAACTGGTGATGGAGAAACGGGTTTACCTTTTAGGTGACATGAATGAGTTGAAGGAAAGTTATGAACTATTTCTGAGAGACAAATAACACCAAGCTCCTTTTTTGTGTAGCTGACAGCTGGTAACTGTGCAGGGGCGGATCTAGCAAAGCTTTTGCCAGGGGGCCAGGTAGGGCATTAACAGGGAAAGGGGGGCACAAAGATATACTTTTCTTTCTTACTCTCATATAAAATATTTAGCTTTTATTAAATAGTTATCTGAATCTTACAACCAAAGTTTGTATAACAATACACAAGATTGGCTGTAGACCATTGTTAATCATTCAGAACACTGTGTAAAAATAACAAAAAACAAAAAGTGAATGCAAAAGTGCATAAATATTTATTTTATGTGTTTGATGTGTGTGGCGGGGCGTGGTCTGCAGTGCCACTGCAGGGGAGGTGGACCCACCTGAGCGGCATCTGCAATCACGCCTCTCGGGCGTAAAGTCTGTGCTCTCTCGGCTGTTTTTTTTTTTTTGGTGCGTGTCGGGCTGTGAGATGAAAAGCTACAGCCGGCTGTGTGGGTACAGCAACCATGTGTGAAAAGTGGTCCATAACGTAATGCTTCAAAGTGTGTTCATGCAAACATTGTCAGGTCTGCCGTGGTACAATGGGACTTCTGCTCATGAACCTCTGCGCACAGCGTCTGCAAATCGGGGCTGTACGAAGTCACCTCATCTTTACACAAAACTGTAAGCTGTCATCTGTGAGGCGCGAGCGGTGTTTGTTTTTACCATAGTTCATGGTGGAGAATGGCTGCTCTGCTGAGTTTTGCTCTCTGTAGCCATATGAATGGCAAACTACACTGATTAGCAGCGGCATAGGCACACTTAAAATTTCTTCTGAAGTTTTCGCTTTCTAGTTTTATTTGATCTTTTTGGGGTTTTTTTGGCTTCCTGCTGGAAAAAACCCATCCTTTCTGCTGTTTTTTGTTTTCTGGCGATTTAAAGGAACCATTCGATTTCTGAGTTTAGGTCTAGTTGTCAAAGCATCAAGTGTGTGGATGCTCTCCAGCAGGTGTGACTGATTTTTGACCAAAGAGATCGATGGACTGGTTATTCAAACATTACTAAAAGTATCTTCTGTAACACAAGGCCCTGAAAGAAATCCAGATCAGGCAGATAACCCATAAGTTTCTTGGCCTACTGGGACACTGAAGTGAACATTATTAAAACTGTGCTTTCCCTGCTTTGATGAGGCAAACATGCTGTGTAAGAGGCATATTGCGTCCAGGTTTGTGTAATAAATTTACCCAAGGATAAGCATACAAATATGAAGCTTTTCCTTTCTAATACTAAAGTACTGAACTCCCTCTAGAAGGAGCTACTGTAACCTTTGAAAACACTATTAAATATACAATTGAATACAAATTGCCTTCGGCAAGGTTGGATATTAAGGTTCTTTTGGAAGTGAAGGAGGAATATAGGCATTAAAAAGGGAATTTTTTTTTCTCTTTCTTTGTACGTGGGCAAAAGCATGCAGTCTTAAAATAAGAATTAAAAGCATTTGCAGTACCTTGACAATTTCCTTTGAGTTGATTTATTTGCTTTCTCAATTGTTTCTGCCCACACATAATACTTATTTTTTTAAATAGCCATTACATGTTGAATATCCTTGTCATTAAAATTATATCTCTGGTTTGCATCCATTAATCTTTGCTGAAACATTTGTTAAGTAACATTACAGCTATCAGCAAGTTACTTTATTGCATTTCTCTGACTGAGGACACTTTTTATAAGCAGTTGCTGTAAACAACCAAAAACCCTCATGGGATAGCTTCCCACCTCTCACGCACTGTTAATGAACATGACTGGTTCATTAGTTCCTATCGATTTCCCCTATTGGGACACTTATTGCAAGTGTCTGGGACATAATTGTGATTGGTGGGTTGGCAGTTCCTGGTGTCCCCTGTATTTAATGTTTTCACTTTATGAGCTATAAAAGTCTGAATAGATAATCAATAGAGTGTTGCCATGGTTTAAGCCGCCTGTAAGGTTGATGGAAAGTTTTTCTGTCCCAGAGGATGGCCTTGAATGAATGTGCATGCATGGCAGTGAATGCATTCATATTTATCAGGTTTTCAGTGCATACAGGTGAATTAACATGGACAAGTACTGATATGAGGAGGATATTTTCAACAGACTGCTGACTTGGCACCAGATATGTTGCAGGATGCTTTGGACCGTATCATCTGTGACCTTCTTTTTTCTTCTTTTTCTTTCTTTTCTTCTTCGCTGTTCTCTCTATCATCTCTTACAGGTAATTCTGGTGGGTTCCTCTATAAATGAACGAGATCAAATGCTGTTTATCAGCACAGATGAAGGTTCCTCCTTCCAGCGGCAGTCCATCGACTTCACACCTGACACGCTCATCTTCCACCCCAAGGAAGAAGACAAGCTTCTGGCCTATTGCAAGGAGGGCAGGGTGGGTTGTAGACACAAACATAAAAGAAATTGTTGATTCTGTAGCTGAAATAAATGCACAAGGAGTTATCATTGGTGTTACGTTACTAAATCTTTTGTGGTGCAGCAGCGCATTATATCTCAAGATTTACGACTAAACTCAGGAAAAAAAAAACGTCATATGTTGTTTTTTCATACCACAGTAATGCTGTTCTGTAATTCTTGAATTAAAGTGAAATGAATTAAACAATAACCATATCCAAACACAGTGACGATATAGTGTAGTTACACTTGGCTTCTAGTTGGAAACCCTTTGGCAAGTTCTAAGAAGAAATAAAAACGTATATCATAAAACAATGTTTTTAATTATAAATAACCCACAAATCTATTTGTATATAGAAATCTGAATGTAAAACTTTTGCTTTAAATTTTATTTTTAAGGTAAAAGTTTAAATATGTATATTTATTACGTTGCTGTCAGATCTTGCACTGACTTTTCTCAGCAAACATCTAATGGCTGCAGTTATCCCTGTTTCTTGTGCACCTCTCCCTACCCTACTCATCCTTTCCAATTTTCCATACATTCTATGCAGCACTCAGCGAATGACTAGACATTCAGCAATGACCTTATGGGGCTTACTGTCCTTGTGGATGGGCCAGTGAAGGTCATCTGGACAATTGTCAAGTCAGCAGCCTCGAATGTAGTTGCTTGCACTCGACTAGACTGAGATACACACATAATTTACTCAAATTTAGAAGGAAATATTAAGTCAAGATAATCCATTATCTCAAATACTTTTTAATTTTGAACAGCAAAAGCCACAATCACCCAAATTAAAACAAAACAGGCATATAAAGACAAACATTTCACTTTATGTGCAATTAATATAGATTAATATAGATTTTATGTAAAACCTTTTCATTATATATTTTTTTAGTTTCACTACCATTAAAAACAATTAACAGTAAACAGAAACAATTAAACTATGATGGAAGATCCTGAGGTGCTGGTTAATGACTGTCAATGCACACTTGTAGAGCAGATAATAATTCAGCTACATGGCTTTTTATGTCACACACTGTTGTTTTTCATCCTGCTTAAGTTAATTGCTTTCATAGTTGTAACATGTCACTCCAGTCTGAGCCAACACGAAAGCCAGGGCATCGTATTGCTGTCCAATGAATTACTTATGTCTTTTTGCCGAGACATGAGATGATTCAGTGGATAAGACATTCAAGCCTGCAGCACTGTAGAAAACCTGCAAGATGAAAATAGTGTTGGTCAAAAATGCTGCTTTCTCATGTAGGTTAGAAACACTCAATCAACAGATTTATTAATAAGCAATGAGAGATGTTCATCTCACTGCATTTGACTGTTTTATAGCAGTAGCTTCAGTTAGGGGATCAAAGCAGAGCCAAGGAATTTAAAGATGTATCACTTGGGGACACATGTGGAATGGCCAATTCTGAGCAAAGCTAATGTTAACAGCACCACTGGTGTGAAACAGCAACAACAAATTATCTTCACCACGTTCCAGTCATTTATGGTGATAACACAAAGGTAGTGAAAGGTAGTATATCTGATCTGGCAGTGATATACAAAGGTCGGAAGCCCAAAGTGCAGATAGCAATATTTTTGTCGTAGAGAGCGTAGAAGTATTTTATTTTATGTTATTATGTTAGTTGACTGTAGTCGCCTATGTGGAAACAGCACAGCTATGTCTTGATGCATGCTCAATCATACAGGTAAGGTATTCATCCAGGTAATCATCCAGGTACTTTTGGATACAGCACAGCTATATTTCACGTTGTTGTCTACCACCACACCTGGGTAATTCACCAATCATACACTAAAAATATTGAATTAAAGGGCAGTTTGTTTAGTTTAGTTTATCTGCCACAGTCTTTGTACTTATCTGTATGTTATGAATTCATTTTTTTTGGATAATACCTTTTTAAAAACTAATAAATTAAGACTTTATCAATCTGTCAAGATCAACAAAATGTAATTTCATTTTGTTTTGTTGCACAAACCACCAAACAACTACTCGTATTCATCAAAGTCCTTATTTTTTGCACCGACTGAATTAAAACCCAATGTAAAAAGTGGCATTTGGGCTTAAATAAAAAGACCCTGAAAACCAAAATGGAAATAAAGCTCAAGATATTTAAGTAGGTGAGACATAAGTTTGAATAGTTAATAAGCTTGAATTGGCTCAACTCCTCCTCCACTTCAATAATTTACACATAATTAAGCAGGAAATTCAATTAGGTTTTAATCTGTTCCATATGGGCAGGCTGCAGATGGAAACGAGGAATCCATTCAAACAGAACAAAAAAATCATTTAGCTGGAGAATGATGTGAGGATGCAGAGCAACATTTTCAAATTACGGTTTGTGAGGGCAGACACATATTTACATCAAGGTCAACCTTCATTTCTCTTTTTCACAGCAACAAAAGAATGTGTTTTTAGGATTAGCTTGTCGTTACTGATTACATTTATTTTCCGATGACCATGAGTGAGATAGGCAGGAGCTGAGCAGAATGAGAAGGTGCAAGGATTGTGTGTGTGTGTGTGTGTGTGTGTGTGTGTGTGTGTGTGCTAATACACACTTAATGCACACACCTTGTCACGCTGACACACACACGGCTGCCAAACCTGTTATGATTAATATGTGAGCTCAGTTTTAATGTGCTGAAGTATGAAATGTAGTATCTTGATTGGATGAATAATTTTCTATAGTGACCTCCATTGTAAAATAAACAGCTGGCAATAATCTGGAGATACGTTATGCTACATGAAAATTGTGCTTTTTTTCTGTCTAATTGTGTGGGGTTTTTTTGTTTTTTTTGTCCAGCTCTTTGCTTCAGCAGATCTGGGCCGCAAGTGGACATTACTGCAGGAGAGGGTGACAAAGGACAGAGTTTTCTGGTCAGTCTAACTTAATTTTATAAAATTTGATGGATAAGATGCCAAGAATGCAGCTGTGTTTGTGTCATAGCTGGGGCCAGCATTACTAAGCAAGTTCATGATACCCAAGATATCTTTTTCTTATTTCCAGTCACTTATCCAAACATCAGCAACATCAGTAACTGAAGGTGGATCAGTCAACCCAGATTCTCCCATTCTTTTTATGAGTATGGTCACATAAAAATGTGCAATTTGATTAATCATAGACATGGACTAGTCTACTTGCAGCAAAGCAGTATAATTTACGAATGAAGAGACTATATTGAAAGATGTTAAACAGATAATACATCTGCAAGTTGGTACATAAGAATGTGTGATTTAAACTTTACACATGGAAGGAAAAAGAAGGGAATGACGTTGTTCCCTAAGAATCTCCATTTCTTATTGATGCTTGTCAGATAAAGACAAATACTATCTCTAGAACTACAGTCCTTTCTACTACGTAAATACTGAAGTTCTAGGGATTTTGTTGGAAAGAACTGATTGGTCATTATGTTGTAGTTTTGTACATGTTTGTGTCTTTTCTAAAGGATAACATGCACCAGAGCACATTAGGCCTGCAGCATATCTTACCATGGCGGTGTACCCATTAAGAAGATAACCTTTGTGTTTACCCTGAAAACCAAAGGATAAACCTGACAGTACCACACTTGCCTGACTCAGTCTCTAGGTTTGCTCTACAGGCCTCTGATAACTTCTTCACTGATATATAGTTTTAGAAACTGTGAGAATTAAGGTTGCCACCAAACAAAACATTTTCTGTTTCTTGTGCAAAGATGATTAATACTGGTTCTTGAACATATGTCAGTGTTTTGGCTAACCCTAATAAGTTAAGGAAGAGAGGAATGAAAATACAAGTACAAGGACTTTATTTTGAATTTACTTTGAGATGGGTGTTGAAGGCTATAATAAACACAGACGAAAAGAAAATTTGAACTGCTTAAGGTTATTTCAGTTCACTTAAGTTCAATTTAGTACCAAATCACAATAACAGTCACATTGTAAGGTAAGAACCCTACATTATTCTGGAGAAAACCTCAACAATCAAGCAACCCCTAGACAAGTTTGCATTTGTAGAAAGGACAACCTATGGCAGAGCCATGGCTCAGGGAATCCCTGCTATCTATCAAAAAAAGTTAAAAAGTAGTTATATGGCTCCACTGGTATATAAACATGTGGGGAGAGTGAGAGCTGAATGGTGAAGAACTGCTTAGTTCATTGCATCAAGTCTCTTAGGACTTTGATCCTATAGCTACATAACGGGTCATATGTCTAGCCTTAACTGTTAGCTTTATCAAAAAGGAAAGTTTTTCTTAAAAGTAGAGAGGCTGTTTGTCTCCTGAAAACAAACTGGAAGCTGGTTCCACAGGAAGGAGGCCTACTGAAAGTTGAAGGCTCTATTTGAAGGATTTAACTGGGTGCCGCTGAAGAGAAGCTAATATTGGACAAGAATGAACTCACTTTATCATCCCTGTCAGTACTCTGGCAACAGCATTTTGGATTAACTGGGGGCTTAGTGAACTTTAAGAATGACCTGATAATGATAAAAAACAATAGTCCAGCATAAAAATAATGAATGCAGATATAAGACAGAGATATTGTGCAGAAGAAAGAAACAAGTTCTACATAATTGTTTAATATGCACATTGAAGGACTTATCCTGGTATGGTAATGCCAACCAGATTCAGAATGCAATTAAACACATAATAACCTCAGTTTTGTCTGAATATTGGAAGGAAATTATGGGACATCCTTATGTCTTTAAAATATGCCAGGAGCCAAAGTATATGACTTGTGTCATCTGGCTTCGCAAATGAATCATACTGGGTATTATCTACGTAGCAATAAAAATGTATGCAGTGTTTTCTGATAATATTCTCTAAGGGACGCATGTATAATATAAAAAAGTATGGATCCCAGCACAGAACCCTGTGGAACTCCATGACAAACTTTGTGGAGAAGACTATCAGCTTACATGAACGAAATCAGGTACATACAATTTAAACCATTGGAATGTATTTTCTTTAATACAATTTTAGTTGAGATTAACAGTTTAATCTAAATTTATGTTGAAAAATATTGTGATCAACAGTATCAAATGCTACAGAGTGACCTAACAGGACAAGCACAAAGACATGTCCTTTGTTTGAGTCCATGAGAATGTTATTCATTTCAGGTTTTAAATTATACACAATCTAATAAGAACCTATGGCGCCAGAATAGAAAAGTCTCTTTGAAAGTAATAATACTCATTAAACGTTACATTAGTATAAAAATGAGAAGATGGGGCTTCGTAAAAAATTACACTTACTAACATTTTTAAAACTCACTAATTAACTCTAATGGGCTACAGCTGCTCCACAGAAGTCAAATACTAGACCCCAAATGAAACTATCTAAAAAAGAATGTAAAGATTAGAAAATGTTAAGTATATGAATTATTACAATTGTTCCCTTAATTTTATATTTTGCCCTTCAGTTGAAGAAGAAATGACATCCACATCAGTTTATGTATAATTTTAATATGCCAACATAAGATGGTGATTGTGATGAACCTTATCCTGTTTACCTTGACAGATACAAACTTCTCTGTATTCTGTAGAAAAATATTGTGATCAATGATGATTTTATATATTTTTCCATAGCATTACATTTGAATTTAACAGTTCAATCTTTCAAATAACGGACAAATATTTGTGAAATCATGATACATTTGTGAATGTATTTTAACAATCTAAATATGCATATATGTACAGACAAATACATTTAGACAAGAAAATTGTTTTATTACATTACAGTGATTTTACGTTAATTTACATTTGAAATGTGAAATCACAGTCCATTTATGTAAATTTAATGATATTCTAGAAGAACAGAACAAAACACAGTAAAATACTTTTATATTAGGATTTTTTTTTTACAGTGTAGGACTTTGCTCTTCTAGACAGAGATCTCAGTTCTTCCTGGATCTGCTGGAGCCACTTGCCCAGCTTGGGGTTCACTGCACCAAGTAATCCATTTACCACTGGGACCACTGTTACCTTTGCCCTCCACATTTTCTCGAGCTCTTCTCTGAGCCCTTAGTACTTCTCCAACTTCTCGTGTTCCTTCTTCCTGATGTTGCTGTCATTCAGTATCGCTACATCTATCACTATGACTGTCTTCCTCTGCTTGTCCACCACTACCATGTCCGGTTTGTCCGTCTGTATCTGGAAGTTCCACAGAAACTTACCTTGGTCGTTGAGAATGCAAATCCCATTTTGACTTTGGAACATCCTTGCTATACCTGGCACAGGCATTCCTGTATACTATGCAAATCACTTGGTTAATGGCGTTCCATGTATGCCCTGCCTGCTAGCATCTTGCACCCTGCTGTTATGTGCTGGATGGATAGATAACGACCTGTCACAAAAACAGGAAAATACATATTTTAAAAATCTGTCAAAAACAAATAGTTTTTGGTTCGTCCCACAAAGTTTCCCAATGGAACTTTTGTCCAACCTGTCTTCGAATCCACCAAATCTCAAATCTGCTCAATATTTTTCAAGTTTGGACTTAGACTTGGCCAGTCCAACAGTTCTAGTTCTCTAGATTCCTTTTTCACATAGTTTGTGCACAGTTTTGAAATATGTTTTGGGTCATTCTCTTGTTGGTATATAAACCCATAAGCAATCCATTTCAGTCTACATCTTGATGAACCAGGCTAGAATTTTTTGTTCATTATATTATGCTAGCATCAAAATTTTTGTGGATGTTTGCAATCTTTGCAATTTGTCACATTGCACAGATAATGGCTTCTTAGAAGTTAAGTTTCCCTTCAGCCTTGTTCATTCAGTCATTTGCTTATGGTCAGTCTGGAGACTTTCTTAGAATATGATCTAAAAACATTTACCTCTTTTGCTGCCTGAAGCAGCAGTGGTCCTCCTTCTGTCTATGCTACTTAAAGTCTTAAGGTGCCTGAGATATGCTTCAGTCAGCTTTCATTTCTTCCTCTTCCTGCATTCTGTAAGGGCCAGACTCCAAAGCACACTTGACCACACTGTGAGAACACTTGAAGTCTTGCTCTATTTGTCTCAAAGACCATCACAGCATCACAAAGTGCTTCAATGTAGACTATTCCCATTTCAAAGAGCTCTCTGCATGTTCCCATTTTAAAATGAGGAGGAATTTCAAACTGAATTCACATTTTATACCCACATTTGAGCTGGCAGACTGGATTTATCAGAAATTAATCAAGCATTCAAGCACAAAATGTTCTGTTCAGAAAATGCAAGTAAATATCAGTAATTTGCCAACTTAATCAAAGAAAATTAGAAGAAAATTTTAAAGCATATTGTTTTATATTGTAAAACATTAAATTTGATGAAAATGAAACAAAATATGAATGGAAAAACAACAAAATTATATTTTAACATTAATAATATAATTTCATTTAAAGAGCTTGAACAACCAACAACATTGGTGGATCAACATTACACAAACATAAAAAAATATATAATTTTGGCCATTGCCAAGTGGTGGAGAGAGGGGGGGCAAGACCAGGTGTGTGTGTGTGTGTGTGTGTGTGTGTGTGTGTGTGTGTGTGTGTGTGTGTCTCGCTCTCTCTCATAGAACAATCTAAATAGTTTTAAATGGCTTTCACTGGTATTATTTGACCAGCTTTAATATTTATTATGAAATCAATGACATAACATCAAAAGCAGTGACTTTATTTACAGTGCAGGAGAGTTGTGCTATTTATAATGTCTTTCAGCAGTTCTTAGTTCAAAAGTCTTGTATTTACTAAATCCAGCATCTGATCTCCAGTGTTTCCAGGACAGAATCTCTTCTCTCAGCCATGCAAAACACAGGTAACCGCAGCTAACATTTGAAATCTTTGTGCTAACAATGATGAAAGAGACTTACAGATGGGCAAGACTGAACGTCAGGTCCCAGCTTAAATAGCAGTCAGCTGATTGCCAGCTGATTCACAGGTGCTTGATTGCTTGAGGCACATCAGGGCGAGGGCTGAGATCCCAGGAGGATCCTGCCCCCCTAAGGTAACGTGGAGCAAGCAGACACATATACACAGAGCAACAAGCAAACACACCAAGAGGTAGAGAGAGAGAGGTTGCTGTGATGGTAGATTTTTCGGGTTTCCTGCAGAGCACCATCTTCTTTTATACATAAATCTCCAGATGGCAGGAAGGAGGCATCCTGTTTCATTTACTAAGAGCTGCAGATTTTTCTTTTAAGAGTTAATAAATATGTGAAAATGACTCCCACCAGGGATAAAACAAACTTTTTAGCAAATGCAACAACTTAGACGAGAGGGGTAATTTACATCCCAAGTACAACTATGCATTGCATTTTGTATGAAAACTGTGGATTCCTATCTTAACAATCATTAATCTATTAAAGTTAACCAAGGTAAACAACCTTCAATAGATTAGTAGAGCTGGTGTGAGGCAATATACTTAAAAAAAGAAACTTTGCTCAGAAGCAAACCTGAAAAACCTGCTTGGATAGGAATCTTTTCGAGGTCAGGTGTTTCCTATCCTTTCAATGCTCACATTGGTTGTAATGCACAGGGGTCAAAGTTGTGGGAAATTACTACAGAGTGTTTTATAATAAAGCTGTCATCTCATCCCAGAGAGAAACAGAAAGCAGAAGAAAGTAAATGGCTCTTGTTGTATATATTTCACAGCTTTCACGATCATATATCTTCCAGTAAGTCTCCTCCTAACTCTAGTCTTCATATTTTATCTCCTTTTTCATTCTTCTATTCATCTGTTCTCTTTTACCATTTTCTCCCATCTGAATTAAGCTTCATGTTACTCATTCATGTAAAATAGGCATTATTGTAAAATTATAAGTTCAAATGTGCAGCATTCAAATACTATTGAGTCCCTCTTTCCCATCTTTTAAAGTTCCTGTTAGTGTGTTTCCTCTCTTTGCAAATATTAAATGAGTTGGTTCACACACCCGAGCAACTATGATTTATACCACCAGTGCTAACTCACAAATCATCCTCTCTGCAATGTAAAAATTGAGAGCTTGTGGAAGGGGTGCCATATAGGAAGAGAAACACCCTAAGTGCTTCCTTTTTTAGACCTAAGTTACATACTCAAGTAAGAGTGAGAGACCCCTGCAATGAGAGCTATATTATGTAATTCTTACTGTAACTTGTGGATTAAACTTTTTTTTTTTTTCTGTGAATAACATTTGGTTTTGACTTAATAGTGGCACAAGTTATGGACTTGTTTTCCAAATTCATATTTTGGAAACCATGAAAAATGGCTTAAACCTTTAAATATTGGCTACCCATCCAATATTTACTCAGAAACACCTGGAAAACAGAGTGACCATTTAACCATACAATATAAGAGCAGATTAAACTGGCAAAAAATTGCTGACCACTTGACTTAATACCCCTCGCCAAGTGCCATCATATAGCCAGTGGCCTATTGCGTCAGTTGGTCTTTACGAAACTTTTACTTTGATCTTTACAAAGCTTGGTCCTTGGCTTTATTGGTTTTATTTTTTTAGTTTATTTGTTTTGTTTTGTTTTGTTTTGTTTGATTGACTTGTATTGATTATTGACTGAGCTCCATACCACTAATATCATAAAGATTGTGGTCCTCCATTCAAAAGTTTATATATGTGGCTAAGGTTTTACATACATACATACATACTGTAAATGCATGTTGTTAGAGTTTTGGGATCTGAATTTAGCCAGGCATATCAGCTATAACAGGAATAGCAGAGACCAGAAGTCTTCCAGCAAGTGCACATAAATCACACAAAAAATATCACATTAAAATTAATCTGCCTTTAGGCTGGTCTAGCAAAATGTGTTCCAGTGGACCTTGTTTTTGTGATGCTAGGTTGTAAACTTTGTGTTTGTCATTCTCAATAAAATGAAAAAGCTGTTTATTGAAATTGAACTGACATTGCAAGGCTGACAACTTAAAAAAAAAGTAAAATGTTTAAGAATAGGTGAAGAAAACAGCTTGTATAATAAGAATAATAAGAATAATAATAAGAAGAATTTATTTGTATAGCACTTTTCAAAACAGAGATATATATGTACAGAAGATAAGTGTACATGTTTGAACATACAGACACAAAAACAGACACGCACTTTTGTTCCATCATACACACATACATGCATGCATGGTTGCAAACTATGGCCAAAAAATGTGAAAAGATTAAGGAAACACTAACCTATAAAAAATGAGTTTTCAGCAGTTGTTTTAAAACAAATAACAGAATCTGCTGTTTTAATAGTCTGAGGAAGGCTGTTCCACAGTTTGGGTACAACAATGTCAAAGGCTCAATCAAACCGAGGGACAGTTAGGAGACCCTGGTTAGACGATCGGAGAGGCCGGCTGCATTGATAAAATCTTACAAGCTCTGCTACATAAGCAGGGGTGTAGAGCCTTATGTTAGTTACACTGGAAGCCACTGAAGCAATCCAAGGGTAGCTGTAATATGTGGCCCCCAACTAGTTTTTGTTAGTAGCCTTGGTGCTATGTTCTGCACCAGTTGGTGATAGTAAATTGCAATAATTAAGGCAGGAGTATGGGCTCAAAATGTGGTCATAAATATTTTGTACTTGTAAATCAGGATTTGTATGTGTAAAAAAAATTTGTGTGTGCGTAAAAAAGATTTGTATGTGTAAAAAAAATTTGTGTGTGCGTAAAAAAGATTTGTATGTGTAAAAAAGATTTGTGTGTGCGTAAAAAAGATTTGTGCGTGCATAAAAAACATTTGTGCGTGCGTAAAAAAGATTTGTGCGTGCGTAAAAAAGATTTGTATGTGCAAAAAAGATTTGTGCATGCGTAAAAAAGATTTGTGTGTGGACTTAGCCAAAAAAACCCTGCAAGTTACAAGTACGAATTTTGACCCTATTTTTCTTCCTTTCATCTGATTGGTCAATGTCATGTCAATCACAAATGTAACAATCCAATCAGAGAACAGATGGGTTTGGCTGTCGGAGGGGCGCTTTTTTTGAACTGCAGGTCTGTGAAGGGAATAAATGCCCTTTTACATGCCAACCCAGCGTTTTCCTTCATCACCACGAAGGAAAACAGTCTGTGGTTGTCCGAGTTTGGTGATTTTTGTGTCACAGGTCTACGTGTTTAATATAGGGACTTCCACAGCCTTTTCAACAGCGCTGCGGACCGTGGGGTGGGGGCGGGCAGTGTTTTGGAAATGACAGTCTTCATTACAAAGCTTTCTTCGTTATGAATTAGCATAGATGTTTTTATTGAACATTTGAAGAACTAGCAAAAAAAAACAGAAACTCTTGTAGAGGACATAAAGTCAGAGATAGAAAAGACAAGGAGCAGGTGCATCTAGTACAGGTAGAGCTGCTGCAAAAACCCACAGAGCCCAGCAGCCAGCAACAAATTCTGGATCCTTTGCTTTTAGTTAGCAGTTAGCATTAGCAGCACATCCTGCTCCGATGTGAAAGGACTTTTATGCTGCGCACTGTGACTCACAGCAATGGTCCCGGGTCAGCCCTGACTTTGTGTTAAACTAATCCTAAAGTAATAATGGTATTTCTAACCACTGATATACCACAACTTTATCCTTTCAACAGCTACTGAAAGTTAGGGGACCTAGCTGCTATCGGATATTTATATAGAGATCCTCCAGCTTCAACCTGTATTACCCTTCAAGGACCTGCAGTTCAAAAAAGCGCCCCTCCGACAGCCAAACCCATCTGTTCTCTGATTGGATTGTTACATTTGTGATTGACATGACATTGACCAATCAGATGAAAGGAAGAAAAATAGGGTCAAAATTCGTACTTGTAACTTGCAGGGTTTTTTTTTTTGGCTAAGTCCACACACAAATCTTTTTTACGCACGCACAAATCTTTTTTGCACATACAAATCTTTTTTACGCACACACAAAATTTTTTTACACATACAAATCTTTTTTACGCACACACAAATCTTTTTTACACATACAAATCTTTTTTACGCACACACAAATTTTTTTTACACAAACAAATCCTGATTTACAAGTACAAAATATTTATGACCACATTTTGAGCCCATACAGGAGCAAGATTAAAATGCGTCCTGAAAGTTCAAGATGATTGAATGACGGTAAAGATTTGATTTTCACAATATTTCTGAGTTGAAGGATACAAGAATGGACGAGCTTTGAGATGTGACTTTCAAAATTCAGGAGTTGGTAAAAAAAAAAAAATGATGCAGAGGTTTTTAGCAGATGATTTGATTTGATTTACTGGTGACAGGGGAGATGGACTAACTAACCTCCTTAGGGAAACTGTCTGGGCTGAGTACTGGAACCTCAGTTTAACTGGAATTGAGATAAAAGAAATATGAATACCATCCATCCATCATCTTCTTCCGTTTATCCGTGGCTGGGTCCCAGGGGCAGCAGCCTATGCAGAGAAGCTCTCTCTCCCTGGCCACCTCCTCCAGCTTGTCTGGGGGAACACCAAGGTATTCCCAGGCTAGCCAAGAGATATAATCTCTCCAGTATATACTGAATCTGCCCCAGGGCCTCCTCCTGGTGGCAGAGAAATGGCAGAGAAGCATTTATTGAGGCAGAGGCTGTCAAGGTTTTGGGCTTGACAGAAAAGTATCACTGGGTGTCATCTGCACAGCAGTGGTAGAAGATTCCATTAAAGCCATTCAGTCCATTGAAATCATTCACTAGATGGCCGAGGGGTAACATTTCTCAAAGTGCAAATTCACCTTCAGTCTGAATTCACATTGCATGCTTGGAGCTGACACTTCTATCCAAAGAAACATGCAAGTTTCCAAGATAGATCAAGGAGGACATGGGACGTTTGCTCATGGGTTTTCTAATAGATGGGAACAAGCAGCAAGACTCTTGATCAGGTCCAGAACCTTAAAGTATATATACAGTAAAAATAAATACAGAAAGTTTAAAAAAAAAACCTGCAAATGTCAGGTAGACAAAGAATTAGCTATTGATAAGGACATTTCAAATGCCCAGTGTTTGCTTAAAGCCTGATTGGAGACTAACAGGAGGAACATCCTAAAACCTGGCAAAAGGAGTATTTCGGCATTGCTGTGCATTGGTGTCAATGCAAAATAAATTACATTGAGGTACATGCCAATGGAAAACTATTAGAGTGGATTAAACAGGTGAACTATATGCTGAAAGGCTACTCCAGGGATCCAGGTTTGATTCTGCTTCTGGACATATTCCATGTTATTGCACTCTGTCCCTCCTTTCTTGGATACTCTGCTGTCCGGGGTAAAAGTCAGTCTATAAAAAGAAATCTGTTAAAGTGGACACAATACCATACTGAAGGTAAATATGGACGTGCTGTTTTGTAGCTGATAGTTGGTCCCTAGTCCCATTCTAAGGCTTACATAAGTAGTTCTCCTATATTCTCTTTACCGCTGTGATAAGCTGAAATGAACCCCCTACTCTAAGCTGTGGTCACTTCAGTTGCTCTATTAGAAAAGTTTAACTGTCATTGGTATAAATCACTATATATTACTGACATTTCATCACAGTCTCTGCTGCCAGTCATTCCTTAATATGCCCCTTAGCAAGCTGAACATTCTTTCTGATATCAGGCTAACAGATGGATAATGAGTTCTCCTCTTCTTGTCTCTGCAGTCGCTTTTCATCATCCACTGTTTAAATTGTGGTGACCTCTTATATTTGTACGATGGGTGTATAACCCATTCCATAGACATCTGACTAGCAGTAACTGGACTGAGCCCAGAAGCAAACTTGGTTTTGTAGATGAACCACATTTGTTGGCAGCTGTTTTTGTAAAACAGAAAAGACTTTCTGGATGATAGACAATAGACTTGATTTTGAATTGGCTATTAATGACCACTTTATTCCATTCAATCAAGTTAAGTTTTATGTATTGCACAAACAATAACGTACCGTTGGCAAAATTTTGAAATGTCATTTGCATTTAGTACGACCAAATAAGTTTTAGAATACTTTTAATAATTTTTTAAATAAGAAATATATATTTTACCTGCACCATGTATAGAGTATGAGACGTATGTGTATCATCCCAGCAACGAAAAACAAGCAGTGAGTGATAATTATTCTAATGCTGAAAGAAATGTGACTTATTTATTACTTATTAATGTGTAACTTATTTAAAGTAATACATACGATTTTTTTAAGTAAATTGTTTCACGTGTTTTTTCTGAAGCGTCCTCTCTCTTTACCTACAATATGACTGATATTCCTTACCCCTCATAACTCTTTTCCTACCTTGCTTCCCCTTCCCCTCACAGTCTGCTAATTGCTTGTAAAGTCTCTTTATAGGAAAAGTAACAAGGTTTTAAATCTCCACTGTGTCTTTACTGGCCAGGGGGATATTTTACAGACTACATTATGCAGTTCTAATCAGATGAACTGTTTAGTTTACCACTCACTGAAGGGCAGACAGAGCAAATGCACTTTTGTATACATCCGTGTGCTTTTAAAAAGGAGCATATGAACATTTTGATGGTTTTAAAGTATACTACGTTAACATGAGTTAGGATAAGTGCATTTTCCAGGAAGTGCTGACCAGTGAAAAAAGGGGTTGTGGACAGTGACTGTACATTATAACATGTTATCCATCCAGCCATACATTTTCTGCCTATCGAATTCAGGGTAGTGGGAGGGGCTTTGTCTGGATTGGCTAAAATAAAATTAGCGTAGAAATCAACGTGTACATGTTGTCTAAAATTATGATTGAATGGTTTAGTTCTAGATGGTCTTCCCCTGCAAACCTAGACATATAACATTGGTAATTCCATAAAAACAGTGGAAAGCATTTCTTAACCTTTGATTTTTAATTTAAATGATACATATTTAAAATGATACACTCAAACTTAAATGTTTCTACATTTACATCCATGTCCATCCACCACCCTAACAGGTTTGAGTCATGAATAAAAACGTTTTCCTGGGTTCACCCTGTTATGTGAACATCTAAAACACACATCATTTGACAGAATGCAGCGAATTTGTGTGGTCATGCCATTTGTTCCATGTTTTATTTCTCCATGTTTTCTGTCTTGCTCCAATATTAAAATTAGAAAATGTAAAAAAAGGAAATATGTAAGTAAAATTCTAAAAACATTAAAGTGACAAATTGTTATTATTAAAAAAACATATTGTATTGACTGTGCTTTACTGCAGTGTTGCTTGGACTAGTCATATGTGGTTTTAAGCTTGAAGTCTGATCTACATCTGACATGATTGTCTTCTGTGTTCCAGGTCTGTATCTGGTGTGGATGTGGATCCTGATCTGGTGCACATGGAGATGCAAGATACAAGTGGAGGTGCAGTGATCTTCCACTAGCCCACTCATCTTGTTATAATGTTAGCACTTGGTCAAAGAAGATGAAACTTTATTAGAATTTCTATAAGTTGATATAAATCTAGAGGTAAAATAAAGCACAAGGTTTAGCTTTGGTCCAATTTTATACTACTAATAGCAAACAGCTAATCAGCAAAGAGACTTGAAATTTGAAATGCTACCAGGTGTATTCTTACTTGGGTTTAAAAGCATGTTATTAAAATACATTAACTGGCACTATCACAAGCTGATGGGTAGAGGACCAAAATACAGGATTTTAAACAAAAAGGTGAACCTTTTATTAGGTTGAATGCAATGCCTACAGCCAAATCCGAATACAAGCAGAACTCTAAGGTCTTTGCAGGGAAACAGGCAAAACTAAGAGCACACAGAGGAAGATAAAGACTACAGACAAGACTAAGGAGAAGCACAGGACTATATATACACTTTAACTGGAAACAGGAGGGTAATGAGACATAGGTGACAGTAATCAAGACATTCACAGGGGATGAAGTAAAGCTTAAAGGAAGACACAAGAGACAACTAATTTAAACTGTTAAAATAACAAAGAACCCAACTAAAGGCACAAGAGAACTCACTCTGAATTCAGGGAAGGACAGAATTAATAATAGCCTTAAGGTAAAACCAAAATGAAATAATTAGTGCTGTGAAAATTAACATGTTAACGCAAATTCATCTGCCATCACGGTCAACGCGATAAAAGTTTTTTAACGCAATTAACGCATCTGGAGTGCAGAATGACTCAAAATCCCTGATATGTTTCTGTCAATGCATTTCGGGTAGTGTGTCCAAATAGAGTTACCTTCGCACATGCGCAAATGGGCAGCTGAACCAATCAACTCAATATGGAAGATGATAAACGCACATTGGACCTCTCAATGGAAATTTGAGTATTAAAGAAATAACAAGACGGAACAGTCAACCGACATAAAGTATTATGCAAATTGTGCAAGAAGGAATTTTCTTTTCACCGAAGCACTTCCAGCTTAAAATATCACACTGACGTGAAGCCTATGTTAGCCGGGGATGCTGCTAGGACCTTGGCTAACCACTCACGGAGAATCGGGGACTCAGTAAGTCTACCTCAGACATGTTGGCTGACACAATTGCCAAGTGGATTGCAACAAACTGCAGACCTATTAATATCGTTGAGAACATGCACTTTACATAGCTTTGGTTTCTCGTTTCAAGGATTTGAAGTGCCTCCCCAAGAGTGACAGAGAGAGAGGATAAATGTTTACATTTTTGTAGTTTTTTTGTTAACATGAAATGGTCAAGATTTTTAATAAACATGTTAAGTGCGTACATTCTCCCTTTTTTCGAGTCTGTTTGCTCATGCAAAATGAAATGCGATTAATATAGAATAAAAATGAATGATATTCAATTGTGATTAACCAAAATTAATACACTGTAACCCTGTGATGAATCTGATTAAACATTTTAATTGTTTGACAGCACTAATATATATTATATATTAGTGTATACTTACCTATTAGTATGTAGGTTTTTAAAAAAGTTTCACAGAAAATAACCTGTGTTAAAAGATGCAAGAAAATGATTTAAATACTCTTTGAATTGCTATTGATCAAGTAATTGCTATTAATCGTGATTAATTACAGAAAATTGTGAGATTATTTAGTGAAATATTTTTAATCTATTGACAGCACTAGAAATAATATTAGAAAATTGAAAAGCTTATCGAACCCAGGCAGAGATCCTAAAAAAAAAAACCCCTCAAAAATCTAAACCTCAAAAAATGAGAATTAAAACTTCATGCAATAGAGTACAGAAATACCTAAACAGAAACTCAAACTCAGATATATATTAACTAAGGATTCAAATTCAAAGGTGTAACCAATCTTTGGTCACATGACAATCAAAGCAAAACTGTCACTGTGCCTTTTTAGTAAATCTGTAAGGAGTGATTTGGATTTGCACAGGCCAATATGGCCCTATGCCGGATTGATGGTAATGAATTTTGTTTCTTGAAATATCCTTGCCAGATATGACTGATGCCTCATTCAGTTCAACTATGACATGAGGATCAACTTCTCTTTAAGAACTCTTGAGGTAGAGGATAATGTGTTTTACCTATCCAGGCAGCGCTAGCACTACAATGTAAAAGCAAGTAAAAGAAGAGATGACCGAATGACCTTGGTGTGGGAGTGTTGGTAGTGTTTATGTGTGAGGGGTCAGTAGGGAATTAATGGATAAGCTAAATACTTGGGGTCCCTCAGGGCAACACCAGTGAATTTGGATTATCATATCTCCTGAGTGACAGGCGAACACCTCCACACACAGGGCCAAGAGGGTAATAGAAATGTGTATTTGACATTGTGCATTTGTCAATGAAGGTGCCAAATGTTCAGATACTTTATTCACATCTTGACTTCATCTTCTCTCAGTCTCCCAAACTATAATCCTAAATTCTAAACTATAACCTCTAAATAAACCTGAGCAGGCAAAGTCAGATAGGAGTGGCAGACTCTGAAGGGCGCAATGAAGGATGTGTTTATTATATTTGCTGTTCCATTCTCAATAAACCTCCCTTTTATAAATGGCCATTAAAATCTGAACCTCTTGAGGAGGAGACGAGCAATCTTTTAACCCACACACAGAAAGATGCTGCCTGCATTGTGAAATCTGTCGGGCTGAACAAAGCTCCCTGTGTTTGTGGATAGTGAAGATGAGAGGCTGTCTGTCTGGGCTGACTGCCCAGTTACGGGAGCTCTTCCTGGGGCACATGGCCTCATCTTTCTTATTCTCCTCCCTCTTCCTCTCCTTGCTTCTGTGCCCAGATAGATAGTTGAGGAAGGCTGGAGCGATCAGGCATGCTAAACCAATCTGTTCACCCTGTTCCCCCAAATCCTCTGCTCCAACCCTGTCATGCGTAGCATGGCCAAGGTTAAACAGTGGCATGCTACCAAAAAGGACACAGGAGAGATGAGGAACTGTGGCGCTGCCCTCAGCTCCCAGGACTGCTGTCTGATGTTTGAGAAGGGCTGGAGGGGTGGGAGGAAAGTCTCCTAGGAGATGGGGTGGTCGATTGATGGATGAGCCATGTGTGCACAGAGATGCTAGCTGGCAGTGTGTCTTTGTATATTAGTTTGTCATTAGGGAGATTGAAGGGCAAGAAAGCATGAGAGTATCTTGTTCATGCACATATTGACACTGTAATGTTAGGAGTACTGTAAATGTGTACATGTCTCTACAAGTATCACATGTATTGCTTTCTGTATTTTTTTAAATAAGCACCAAAGTCTCAATAATATCCCGTTAGCTATGCCCTGTTTCCCTGTTGCTGTTTTCCTCGTCATACCACCCAATTTCAGCATGTGAGTGTAGTTGCAGGTATGTGAGGACAGCAAGTGGCATGAAGAAATGAGTGTGCCACAAGCTGGAATTGAACACTTAGTCCAATCTAATAGTTTTTTAATGAGTTCTCCACCGTATGCCGCTTTGATTAAATGTCTGGGCTTTTCAATAAATTAGCCACTCCATTTATTAGACCACACACCTCCTGAACAAAGACAAAGCAGAGGAGGAAAAGTACAGTGCTGATGAAAAGAATTGACTCAGTCATGTGATATGAAGTTGCGTCATCCTGAGGCTGAACTGATTTGAATTTTCTTTTATGTAGTTGTATGTTGATTTTATTCTACTAAGATAATACTTTAGAAAAGAAGTAGTAAAAGACATCAATATAAAGAAGATAGGATGTACCACATGTGAATGAAGGTGACTTGATATGGTGCATTAAAACACAGACATCTGTAAAACTGTCTTTTATGAATTTGTAAACCAGGTAGATTAATATCCATTCTGTGTAGTCCATTCTGTTGAGCAAAGGACATGGAGAAAGAGTCGTCCTCTCTCTGTCATATATATATATATATATATATATATATATATATATATATATATATATATATATGTGTGTGTGTGTGTGTGTATATGTGTGTGTGTGTATATACATGTATGTGTGTGTATATTGGTCATTCTCAACCTCCTTTGAGGGTATATCTCATTTTGACTAAGGTAATATTGTGTGGAACTTCCACATACAGACAGACAAACGGGTGATGGGTAACCAACCAAGAAATAGTAGTGGTGGACAAGCAGAGGAAGACAGTCATAGTGTTAGCTGTAGCGATACCAAGTGATAGCAACATCAGGAACAAGAAACACAAGAAGAATGAAAAGAAAATGCAAATACCAGGGCTGAGAGAGGAGCTAGAGACAATTTGGAAGGTTTAGGCAACACTGGTCCACATAGTAACTGGAACACTTGGAGCAGTGACCCAGCAGATCAGCAGATTCCAGGAATGACATCTGAGATATCTGTGCAGAACCGCACAGTCTTGGGAAATGGAAAGATACTGTGCAAGACCTTCAGGCTCCCAGGCCTCTCGCAGAAACGAGGGAGTGATTCTCCTTGAGCTTTGGTGGAGGTTGGTGGATGAATTGAAACAGAAGGCACTGATGCAGGGCAGAAGCAGCACTGATATATGTGACACACAGTTTAAGTTGCCTGCCGTGAAGTAGCTTGAAGACCTTTGTTTCATTATCTGGTCGTAGTAATTGTTAGTACCTCCAAAGTTATGTGTGAAATTCTTTGAATCTATTTTCTATCATCTATTTTTTAATGTTAAATGTGTGAGAAGTAAGCATAAATTCTGTTTGCCAGTTGGTGATTTGAAGTTTCAGTGAGTCCTGTAAGAGGCTGTATTTTTGAAAGATCAAGGTCAGTTTGATGAATGTCTAATTCACTTCAGATGCTGATAAGCTCAAAGTTATATCTGAGCTGATACTTTTAACTTATTTCCAAGTGTCTGATGTAATCAATTGAAGGTCAAACCATAAATGTGGGTTCAGCCAGTGCATCTGAACTGCTAACCTCGCACATGTGTGGATGCAGGCTTGAGAGTGTGAAGTTGTGTGTGTGTGTGAGTATTTTCTCTATTGCCAGCTTGTCACCTTTGGGGGGAACATAGCGGCTGAATTTCAAGAGTCGATGCTGCTGATGCAGCTGCTGGTTGAAATTCAATAGTGGTTGAGCTTTGCACCATGCGCTAGCCTCTCTGTGTGCCTGTGTGAGGGTAATCCCTCCTGGCCATTTGGATCCTAGAACGACTGTATGTCTATGGGGAAGCTGTCATATCTTATAGAGTCTGGAAAATGATGTCTCCATTTTTCTTTTCGCCTAGTTTTTCGTCTCATACATTTTCTTCCACTCCCTCTAACAGCCAGCCACAGAAAAGCAGAAGCTGCAGTCTTCAGTTTATGCTTATTAAGTGTGCCTATGCCAAGAGGCACACTTAATAAGCATAATTAAGTTCCAACTCTAACCAATCCAACACCAAAAGTCATGCTATGACTTTTGGTGTTTATGACTTTTATAGTTTTTTTAAAATATTTAGATTTTAGTGCAAATTTTGGCCCATTTCTAGGCCCATGAGAAAGATTCAACTTTTGGCCCCATAGGAACAGATTTCATTTGTGGTGTGTTGGCTCCATCTTTTGGTCCCACTGAAACAAATTTCAAACTTCATTTGTGGTGTGTTGGCTCTCTCTAGTGGTATGTCGGGAGTGGTACGGCCTGTCTACCCGTATTTGCATTACCGTAATGACGACAATATCAACAGCGCGCACAGCGTTGCTGCTTTCAGGAAACATTGGAATTTTTAAGGTTGCGCGAACCATTGAATAGTTACGGTAACCGCAAGGGTGTATGCTTGGTGGAACACTCCATATCCCACAATTCATAGCACGCCTCTACCGACTCAAACAATGGCGGCCACCACTTCGTTTAATATATTGCTTTTATTACTGTTTCTAGGTCACAAAATAAACTTTTAAGATATTTTCAGGCGAGAATGTAGGTGTGTAAACTTCAAATATCTGCTCGTTTTGTCAAAACATCCCATATTAGCAACAGTGCTCTTACGATATTGCTGCTAACGAGGCTAGCTAGCTAGCGCGGCTAGTGTCTCTTCACTAAAAAGCACCTGGGCTTGGCTTACAGTGAGGCGGCTGACACTCGTTTCACCACCCGATAGCTCGCCAAGAGACTGTTTCTCAGCTGGACTTATTTTTTGTATATATGGGTCAATAATTCATTTATTCATTTTAGTAACGGTATAAACAGTGAAAGGTGGCTGTCCAGATGCTGGTCGATGTGGGAAAAATAACTGAGTTGTTTGGTGGTGGCTAACGCGGAGCTCCAACAAAGGGCAGCTAGCCCTGACAGAAAGGACATACGGGAACGAGACATGCGAGGCGGGGAGGTGGCCGCCGATCGACCGGCGGTGGCTAACGCGGAGCTCAATTGTGGATAAGGGAAACCAAAGACAGGAGCGTGAGGTAAACTGAATTTCAGGTAAGAAGTTATGAACTGCACTCTATTTGGGTCAGATATAAACCGAGTTTAGGTGTAGTTTATTTTCGTTGTGCTGACTTTTTACAATCACTTACAATAACTCTACTGCGTGCTAGCTAGCACGATGGAGTTTCTATACAGCTGTGTGCGTGCTAAGTTACTGATGTTGAACTTTATGACAGCCTCTCCTGTCATTCTCTCGCTTGTTGAAACTTCAGTCATGAAACTGATCAATGATCGGCTTTTCTCTCTTGTTTGTTTATTGCGCTAAACAACAGCAGCACGTTTAAGGTTGATCAGCTGTTGTTAGAATTCTTCTGATTTTAATTTCTAGTATCAGCTGATGTTTGCTGGAGCCACAGCTGAAAAAAAGGGCTGGTCCAAACCAGGAAATGTCCTTACTGAATCATCAGAGCTGAACTGGTGATGGAGGAACAGGTTTACCTTTTAGGTGACATGAATGAGTTGAAGGGAAGTTACAGTGGGGCAAAAAAGTATTTAGTCAGCCACCGATTGTGCAAGTTCCCCCACTTAAAATGATGACAAAGGTCAGTAATTTGCACCAGAGGTACACTTCAACTGTGAGAGACAGAATGTGAAAAAAAATCCATGAATTCACATGGTAGGATTTGTAAAGAATTTATTCGTAAATCAGGGTGGAAAATAAGTATTTGGTCAATAACAAAAATACAACTCAATACTTTGTAACATAACCTTTGTTGGCAATAACAGAGGTCAAACGTTTACTATAGGTCTTTACCAGGTTTGCACACACAGTAGCTGGTATTTTGGCCCATTCCTCCATGCAGATCTTCTCAAGAGCAGTGATGTTTTGGGGCTGTCGCCGAGCAACACGGACTTTCAACTCCCGCCACAGATTTTCTATGGGGTTGAGGTCTGGAGACTGGCTAGGCCACTCCAGGACTTTCAAATGCTTCTTACGGAGCCACTCCTTTGTTGCCCGGGCGGTGTGTTTTGGATCATTGTCATGTTGGAAGACCCAGCCTCGTTTCATCTTCAAAGTTCTCACTGATGGAAGGAGGTTTTGGCTCAAAATCTCACGATACTTGGCCCCATTCATTCTGTCCTTAACACAGATCAGTCGTCCTGTCCCCTTGGCAGAAAAACAGCCCCATAGCATGATGTTTCCACCCCCATGCTTCACAGTAGGTATGGTGTTCTTGGGATGCAACTCAGTATTCTTCTTCCTCCAAACACGACGAGTTGAGTTTATACCAAAAAGTTCTACTTTGGTTTCATCTGACCACATGACATTCTCCCAATCCTCTGCTGTATCATCCATGTGCTCTCTGGCAAACTTCAGACGGGCCTGGACATGCACTGGCTTCAGCAGCGGAACACGTCTGGCACTGCGGGATTTGATTCCCTGCCGTTGTAGTGTGTTACTGATGGTGACCTTTGTTACTTAGGTCCCAGCTCTCTGCAGGTCATTCACCAGGTCCCCCCGTGTGGTTCTGGGATCTTTGCTCACCGTTCTCATGATCATTTTGACCCCACGGGATGAGATCTTGCGTGGAGCCCCAGATCGAGGGAGATTATCAGTGGTCTTGTATGTCTTCCATTTTCTGATGATTGCTCCCACAGTTGATTTTTTCACACCAAGCTGCTTGCCTATTGTAGATTCACTCTTCCCAGTCTGGTGCAGGTCTACAATTCTTTTCCTGGTGTCCTTCGAAAGCTCTTTGGTCTTGGTCTTGGCCATGGCGGAGTTTGGAGTCTGACTGGTTGAGGCTGTGGACAGGTGTCTTTTATACAGATGATGAGGTCAAACAGGTGCCATTCATACAGGTAACGAGTGGGGGACAGAAAAGCTTCTTACAGAAGACGTTACAGGTCTGTGAGAGCCAGGGATTTTCCTTGTTTGAGGTGACCAAATACTTATTTTCCACCCTGATTTACGAATAAATTCTTTACAAATCCTACCATGTGAATTCATGGATTTTTTTTTTCACATTCTGTCTCTCACAGTTGAAGTGTACCTCTGGTGCAAATTACTGACCTCTGTCATCATTTTAAGTGGGGGAACTTGCACAATCGGTGGCTGACTAAATACTTTTTTGCCCCACTGTATGAACTGTTTCTCAGAGACAAATAACACTAATATCCTTTTCTGTGTAGCTGACAGCTGGTAACTGTGCAGGGGCGGATCTAGCAAAGCTTTTGCCAGGGGGCCAGGTAGGGCATTAACAGGGAAAGGGGGGCACAAAGAAATACTTTTCTTTCTTACTCTCATATAAAATATTTAGCTTTTATTAAATAGTTATCTGAATCTTACAACCAAAGTTTGTATAATAATACACAAGATTGGCTGTAGGCCATTGTTAATCATTCAGAACACTGTGTAAAAATAACAAAAAGTGAATGCAAAAGTGCATAAATATTTATTTTACGTGTGGCAGGGCGTGGTCTGCAGTGCCGCTGCAGGGGAGGTGGACCCACCTGAGCGGCATCTGCAATCACACCTCTCAGGCGTAAAGTCGGTGCTCTCTCGGCTGATTTTTTGGTGTGTGTCGGGCTGTGAGATGAAAAGCTACAGCCGGCTGTGTGGGTACAGCAACCATGTGTGAAAAGTGGTCAATAACGTAATGCTACAAAGCGTGTTCATGCAAACATTGTCGGGTCTGCCGTGGTACAATGGGACTTCTGCTCATGAACCTCTGCGCACAGCGTCTGCAAATCGGGGCTGTACGAAGTCACCTCATCTTTACACAAAACTGTAAGCTGTCATCTGTGAGGAGCGAGCGGTGTTTTTTTTTTACCATAGTTCATGGTGGAGAATGGCTGCTCTGCTGAGTTTTGCTCTCTGTAGCCGTATGAATGGCAAACTACACTGATTAGCAGCGGCATAGGCACACTTAAAATTTCTTCTGAAATTTTCGCTTTCTAGTTTCTATTGTATTCTATCCTATTTTTTCCCCATTCTTGAGCCTTTTCTCTGTTACTTTCTCTACTTAACATAGATTACACCGCTTTTATTATGTCAGCTAAAAGCTATAGTTGTATTTAGCTTCAATGTACAGTATAAGTACCATTACTGTGAATGCTGTTTGAATAATCATAAAATTCTGTGAATATTCAACCTACTCAAGTTAAGTTACTTTATTTTTACAACACATTTAAACACATCAGATATTAGCTGAGACCTCATAATAAAAAAATATTTTACACTATATTTCATTCAGTTTTATAATGTGTATTCAAAATAGTCCAGTTGAGGGACTTTATGGGCCAACAAAAGTGAAAACCAACCATCTGGTAAGCAAGCCCTTTGTGACAGTGGGAAGGAAGAACTTTTAACAGGAAGAGACGTCAGGCAGAGCAAGGCACAGAGAGGGTCCATGATCTGCCTGGATCTGTTCAAGGGTGTAGGGGCAGAAATTACAAAGATGCATTGCAATTATTAACAGGATATTCTAGAATGCCAATGTGTTTTGTTTAAAATTTCCAGCAGTAATTATCCCTTCCTGTTTCCTGACTGTGTCACTGTTTCCTGTCCTGTTGCTGTCCATGTCACTCCAGGCTACTTGTATGTCACCTGCCTCATTCAGAACTGCTCGGACAAAATGGTGACGGCACAGTTCCTTGGAAAAATTGATCGCAACTCGCTGCTGGTGCAGGATGACTACGTATTTGTCAAGGTAAAAGAGGAATACATGTGCATGAATGTTTTTATTTTACACTTTGAAACACTGTGCTATATAAATGTCACTTATCTTCTCTCATTCCAGACTACTGCCATTCTATTCAAACTAAATTTTAAATCCTGTCACGTATTCACTCCATTTTGTCTGATGCATTTGTTAGATTCCACAGAACCTAATATTCTCAACATTACATCTGACTGCTGCATTAATGAGAAGACAGGAATTGCTCCTCTGATGGTTTCAAATTCTATTTTAATGTCTCGTGTTGCAGGTTATTGTTTTGTCTTTGTTCTGTTTGAACTCGTTCAGCTTTTCACACAGTAGACAGCATTTTGTACACATTTAATAAATACTATTTGTGTTGTGGGAGAGGAAATGTGTACACCTATGCATTTGCATGATCATATAGTCCATCTGTTCTCCTCTGCCTGTCCAATTCAGGAAGTCTGGACCCTATTCCAGCCCTGCAACCGCAAACAGGTTTCAGGGCTAACACAGAGAGACAGACAACCATGTGGATTCACATTCACACTTATGGGCAATTTAGAATCACTCAATAACCCTTTGGACTGTGGAAGGAAGCCAGAGTACCTGGAGAGAACCCACAAAGACATGGGAAGAACATGCAAACAGCAACCTGATCACTAAGCTATATGATATGGAAAACATGAGACAGGAAATGCAGGGGTGAGCTAGAAAACAGTAACTGAACTTCAAAAGGAGGATTATCCGTTGGTCAGTCAACCGTAGAGGCCATCATTTTATAGATGGATTAAAAAATTAACAATACATTTTTCTCAAGCTAGTATTTTTCTTATCACAGGGTGTTCAAGATGTGATACTGATAAATTGCATAGCTTAGCCAAGCTTAAACATTATTTTAAGCTAGTGTTATCAGAATTATAATCACATAGTCTGCATTACAGTCAAATGGAGATTTCAGGTTAAGCATAGGTCTCAGGAAAAAATTATGATTGATATTATGATCTGTTCCCGAGCTTAGTGAAATAGTGAAAACTTCTATTTTCTTCCTCTTTTTTTGCCAGAAACAAAACTTGTCACCTGACTGATACATTCTTTGTACTGTACGTCTCTAAAGTGGACCCAAAATCTAGGCAGCCTCCAAGGGTCGAGGCAGAGGCACCTATACTGTGGCTTTTGTTGCATTTACTTTCCAGCACTCTGTAGATAGATACTTTTAATGATCTCACGAGAGAAACTGTTGCGTTAAATCAGCAGAATAAAAGAATAAAATTACTACAGTCTACAATAAAAAAGCAATAAACAACAAAGTTAAAGTCTTATACTATGAGATAGTTCTATATACATAATACTAGTAAGGAAAAGCTGAGCAAGTTTCTTTTTTTTTTTTCTTTTTTTTTTTAAAAACCTGCATCTCCCCAGTTATTTCTCTTTCAGCATTTGTGTATATGTTGTATCTGTCAGTGTATCTATTCAGTTGCAGCTGTGTTTGGGCTTACAGCTGAATTTGCAGCTTTATGTCTGTTTTACTGATAAACTCTTGCTGCCCAGATAACATACAGTGCTGTCACTTGAAATGGAAAAAGAATTTCTATTCGTGATAGTGTGCGGAATTAATCTTGTCTATAATTGATTTGCCATGCAGTACAGTACTCCACACTCTGCAGTGGCCAATAGTTCAATTCTATTTGCATGGAGAATAGACATGAGCTGGTATGGTAGAGGACAATCTCCACAGTGGGACAAAGTTGCTCTCTCTGGGTGTTGTCCCCCTATGTGTAAAGTTATGTGTGCATGAGTGTTTGCATCTGTGAGAAGAATGAAAACTCATCAGGTCACTGTAGACTGGCCCATTGTCCTTAAGGGATAATCCTCCTAATATGTCAAGCATTACGTACAGATATCAGGTTTGAAGAACAACACCTCGCTGTCAATGGTAAATGGGAAAATCTTTACTAGCAGTTCTGACTTGTTTACCTATAATGAAACCCAACACCTGGCAGTTCTGTGAGTGATGTAGGTGTGCGAACATTTACTGCATGTGTCACTTTCCCTTTAAAGTAATAGTTGATACTTTCATCCCCAACTTTATAAGGTGAGGTCTGTTCCTTGATCATTAATATGAAAATTATTATAACCATTGATCAACAACTGATCAAAGCCCATTGATCAAAGGCCATAAGTACCATTAACAGAGAGAGTTGGGAAATGGCTGCAATCACAGCTTTGTAAGATGGCAAAAGATGGTTTCAGTTATTGTGCAAATGTAGTGTTTATACGGTTGGGGAAACCTGCAGTCAACTGAGACTGAAGAAGTCACTTGGATGAGTGATGAAACGTTTCTTCCACTGAAAACGCTACGTCCAGATGAACAGAATCAACCTTTTGTGATCAACTTACCTGGATGATTGAGCATGCATCAAGTACAAGACAATACAGTACAATACAAAGTGCTCTGACTGGTCACCTTTAATCTATGAGGTCCTAATTAGAATAATCTCAAACCTAACTGAATAACTATGTAGATTTGAAAGTGTCCAGAACAGCAAATAATGGAATACCTTTTGGAAAATTAGTTTTCAGAGCTCCACACTTTGAGAATTAATGTAAAAAGTGTGTTGTGGATTATGATACCTAAACACAAGTCTCTATACTGAGTATAGAAACTGAAACGAGGTACATATAGACAAAGAAAAAAACTGGAGGTGATGATAGACCAAATACATCTTGTCACTTGCATTGCCAGCTTTTCTTGTGCTTTGTCAGTCTTTTGATTTTTTTTTTTTGATTTTTTTCTCCTTTCAGTGTGCTGTTATGTGGTGAACATTTCCCGTGAGGTTTTCAGTTTTTTAAAGCCCTTCATTGTTCACTAAGTTCACCTGTTTGTTTTAACCCTTCCTTCAGTTGGTTGGTTGTTGTTTAGTAACTTCTTGTTTACATGTTCCTTACTGTGCTCGGTTCTCTTATTATGATTTTGGGTTTCATTTAGTTTGCTGGTTTCCTGTTTGTTATTTTAAGTGAAGGCGTTTTTAACAACTGGCAGCCTGCAGTCCTAATCCTTTCAGCTGCTGGGGGTTCACCCAAAACATTTCTTTCTGAAACTGACAAGTTTATTGATTTGCAATGAAGTACTTAACCTCTGCTATTCACACAAGTTTCACAAAAACAAGAAACTCTGGCTCTTTGTATAAATTTTGTCCAAAAAAAAAAAAAAAATCTTAATGGTATAAACAGATCTTCCGGGTACTTTTCCAACATTAAGGCACTACATAAATATGCAGAGTCAGAGCTGAGAATGCAGCTCTCATCCCACTCTGCCAGCCGTCCTTTAGAAAGTGATTCCTTTTGAAACCTCAGTCCATGACACTTTCTTCAGTAGCTCTCATTTTTTAAAAATGGCTTTTTTTGTTTGATCCCTCTGCAATGCTTATCATTAAAGAAAAGTGGAACTCACCTGCTCCTTTTAATCACAAGCAATGGCAATAATCACAGCTCAGTCTGAACTCAGATGACAGAGACTGACATCTCCATGAAGAAGGGAAAAAAGGCAAAGTCAAAAATAGAAGCACTGAATGCAAAGTTATAAACCTTTCCTTTTTATTTTGACAAAAGAAAAAATGTTTTTTTTTAACACAAACAAAAAAAGGAGTTTCAGTGCTGCTCACCTGGCAGGGAGTGTGTTTCAGAACATGGTTCACTCGTTTCTGAGCCCGTCACTTGGGATATGACACATTCAGCTCTTGTTCCAATCCACTGTCAGTCACCAGTGCGGTCTCTTTTCTCCCAACTTCCTCTGCTAAACTGTAGAATCACCTGTTTGAGTATTCTGGTTCGTGCTATGTGAGCTTTCTCATCGTCTGAGCACTCAGCGGGAAGGCGGCATGATTCAGCCTTTTACCCATTTGTGAGTTGAATGCCAAGGTCTGTGCAATGCGCAGGAGTTTCTTTGCATTTATCTATCTGCACAGGGTGAGTAACCGGCAACAGATGGTGAACTGTGCACCTCCACCTCCACAATTAGTCAGCTGGACATTTGCAGATGTTGAACACTTGATTCTGTTTTTCTGCAGGACAATATTTAAATGACTGGATGAATTCAGCCTTAATATGTCTCTTGATGCTGTGTCACTCAAATTGTTTTCTGTTCCACTCTTGCCTCGTTTTTGATCTCGGTGCATTCAGCAGCTTTCCCTTTAAAGTAATATACTTCTGGGTCGTATGTCTATAAAAAATTTAAAACTGTTTGACTATATTATAACTGTAGAACTGTTAGACTGTGTTATTCATCCTGTTGCTGTTGTTTTTGCTTATTTCCCAGGTCACCACAGGCAATCGGACCAAGCACTATGTGTCCTACCGACGGAATGAATTTGTTCAGATGAGGTTTCCTAAGTATGCCTTACCAAAGGTAATGGACGAGAAAATTGGTGCATCTTTTGCTAATATTGATTTAAGGTTGACACAGTTTGCTCCCTGAAAGACTTCTCAGTCTGAATTATGCACGCATCCCTCAGGGATCAGTGTTTTGAACACTTACATTTATAGTTGTTTAGCTAAGAATAATTACAAGAATTCAATGGAATCAGATTTATTTTTACTTTTGACATTAAATGTGTAGGTTCTGTAAAGTCATTACTGATGAAACCCACACCATTAAGTGAACTGTAGTTTGTATTCTGATATTTGCGCACACTTATGCTCACATTCCATGTGTGACCAGGTTCACAACAGTATTTCATGATACACAGCTCCATCGCTAGAGCCCCGCACTATTGTTATTGTATCTTGTACAATATTTGAGGGACTAGCGTACACCATATATACCCGTGCATCAGCACACACGGTTAGAACATTTACTTGGAAATTATGAATTTAAATAAGACCAGAGTACCAGAAAGGTTTGGGATACTCACTTATGGGAGTTCATTAAATTAGACCAGACTGGCCTACCACTCCTTGTACACACCACATTACTTATACTTATTTGCTGTGTGATTACTTGATTTACTGGTGAAGTACTCTTGAAGTACCCTTTCACATTACACATACGTTACTATGTTTTATCCTATAACTGAGGATTTGAAAACAGCCATGTGACTAACTAGGTCAGTCTCATTGGCCTCATCTACTGCTTAGTAATCTTTTCACTATCAAAACACTATATGTGTGTATTTTTATTTTTTTATATCTTAATGTATAATTTATGTTCAAGTCTGTATCATGCTGCGCTGTACTAAATTTCTAAGCTAATAATATTCTCACTGATGCCCGGAGTAGACAAGCAATGCATTTGAACCATCACATTCTTTGGATTTTTTGCTGAAATCCATTGTGTATCCTTGAAATAGAAAGTCCGCAGACTGTTGCAGGTAACTGAGAATCATGGAAGGTCCATTATTTCCAAGTTCTGTTATTATCAGTGTTGGGACTAACACGTTATTAAGTAACGCGTTACAGTAACTACGTTATTATTGTGACATTGTAACAAGCACGGTAACTAGTTATTATGCCAATATCAGGAACGCGTTAGTCGTTACTGGGATTTAGATAGGGTCGTTACTCGTTACTTCGTGTGGTGGCTATCGCGGAGCTTCCACAGATTCAGTAACATTAGCAAGTGGTGGAGGCCAGCAGGTGGATGAGGGAAAGGGGACGCAGAAGGAAAAGAGACCCGAGGCGGCCGCCGGTTCAAGTGTGAACTGAACTTCAGGTAAGAAGTCATTACCTGCAGTCTATCTGGGTCAGATATAAACCAAGTTTAGGTGGAGTTTATTTTTGTTATTCTGACTTTTTCCATACTGCGTACTAGCTAGCATGACGGAGTTTCTATACAGCTGGGTGGGTGCTATGAAGTTAATGATGTTGAACTTTATTTTGTTGCCAATCGTCCCGTCTGGTATTCAGAGAAAATATTACGCGTTTCTTATTGAGGTGAAAAGGAACAGTTTGTCCCGTAATTCAGCTACATTGAAAAAGACACAAAGCTGGAGTTAGTCTGTGTCTTTGCTGCACAGCTGCCTCTTCTTCTCTCATTCTCTCCCCCTGCTGGTCATGATATCGGTTTGGTTATCTGGTGAGAGGGAAACATGAAGATGAAACCAGGAGATGTCCTTACTGAATCATCAGAGCTGAACAGGTGATTGAGAAACAGGTTTACTTTTTAGGTGACATGAATGAGTTGAAGGGAAGTTATGAACTGTTTCTGAGAGACAAATAACACCAGGATCCTTTTTTAGGTAGCTGACAGCTGGTAACTGTGCAGGGGCGGATCTAGCAAAGTTTTGCCAGGGGGGCCAGGTAGGGCATTAACCCTTTAATACCGGTCAGAGTGGGCACGCTCTGTTTTGCGTAACTATTTTTAAATCCCGGTAGCTCTGCAACCACGTGAGCTAGCGCAATAATTTTTTTTGCATATGAAACCTGAGGAGTTGTACTTACATCTTATGCCATCAGCTTATTCTAGGTCACAGTTTCCTTCCACATATAGCTTTGCAAAAACTGCATAAAAAGCGCTTGCAGCAACAAAAACATAATATTCCAGAAACACGCTTTGCCGATCCGATCAGCTGTTCATAACACTTCCTACATTGGATTAGACGTCAGCGCGAACTATCGCATGTCCGCCATGACCTGCCTGAAACCGGAAGTGACGTCATTTTCGCGGGAAATGTAGTTTTTTACCGTCCGGGCCTCAATGAGCCTATACTGGTGTTTTTAAAAGTTATGTTTGACTTTATGACTTTCTGTGTCGTTTCTGGGATGCTTAGGACTCATATTGGACTGCTGGAAATAGTTTATTTTGATGCATATGCTGCTTTTTTGCAAATTTGCACTATAATATTTATTTTCGTTTTTCCTGCAGTGTATAAAAATTGGTGTTTTTCAAAAATAAAACTATGAAGGCACTCAAAATAAATTTCCTGTGGTGGGAAACTATTTTGTGCAACTTTTTTGTATTTACAGTTTTGAGGGATAAGCCTCTTAAATTTCGCTAACTAGAAATATGTTAAAAAAACAAAAACGATTTTCAATTTTTTTTTAGTTTATTGCACTTTTTTGCAATTTATGTAATCACTATGCACTTAATTCATACATATTATTAAAATCTAGGCTGTAATGGTTGTATTGATGTATAGCAACTTGAAATGCTCCCAAAAATGGCACTACAGCATGTAAAAATATAATATAAGCTCTGGCGGACTTGGTTCTATGGTAGGTCTTAAAGGGTTGACAGGGAAAGGGGGGCTCTAGTCAAAATGCCCAGGCCAATTTTCTGTCCCAGTCCAGCCCTGTATGCAGCTCATCTGCAGTCTGGAGTTACCTACATCATCCTATTCAGAAGGCAGAATTTCCGAGTTCTGAGTACAATCAAAGCACCACGACTGCAGTTTTTGTGTTGGATGTAAAAGGCTCACATGACACTGTGACGTAGGCTAGAATCATGGCAGCAGTCAATGACGGTCCAGGCGTGGGATTTCTCTCGTGGAAATATGCACATTATCTTTTCCTTTCTATTGGTAGGTGGCACAGTGTACTTGTGGCAAGTAAGCAAGCTAGAAGACTGGCAAAGTTATGGAAGCAACACATTAACAAGAGAATTCTGAGTAAAACCAAAGTTACTTTCCCTAGTAACTAGTTACTTTGAAAGTAACGAGTAACTTGAAGTAACTGAGTTACTTTTAATAGAAGTAATTAGTAATGTAACTAAGTTACTATTTTAAAGTAACTTGCCCAACACCGGTTATTATCTGTTCAGACACAGGCAGGCATGGTAGAATGATATACTGTAAATGTGTCCCATTCCCCATACAAAGGGTTTCGTGTGAAATTTCATGTTCCTAACTCTGTGGATTCAAAACTTTTAAAATCAAACCCCTTGTACCAATATGTTCCACTTCTTTGTTGGTCTCAAGTGTTCGTACACTACCTGCACTCAAATTCATCCTGGAACTGCCCTGATACATGATAACCCCCATAAAATATTCACACCTCAGCATTGATCCAGCAGCATCTTATGTCACTCATGTAGCCAGAGAGGATAAATGAGCTCCACTTCAATACAGGCCAGTATTGGAACCTTTGCTGTCAGCATCAGCTGCACAGGGGACCATTTTAGTGTGACACTTGCCAGAGTGCTATTGAACTCATCTGATTGCATGGTAAGCCTGAGGAAAACTTTCAAGATTTTTGTTTTTATTTATTTATTTTTCTTGGCTTTAAACTAAGCCCTTTTAGCCAGACACTGCGATTGTTAGTCTGTCACTGATAATCTTATGCAAGGTGTTTAGCAACACAAATACGTAAAATACATCCCCACATACTCTCAGATTTACTTTTACTAAGCCCACCACTTAGAGAAATTTTATAACCTGAATTGTCTGGCTACTTCAGCACCAAGAGCTCCACAATTTCCGTGATCCTTAAGGTGAAAGGAATTGAATTACACAGACAAACACACACACACACACATCTGGGGATCTGCTGTAATGGGAAGCCAGTGGATAAATTAGTTTGTGTATAAGTGTGTAAGTATCTGTTTAGATAAAATATGCCCTAGTTACTCTCATGCTCATCGCTCCCTCTGTCTCTCTACATGTGTCCTCTTACTTGGGTGAGCAGATAGGTCACGCTTTGCGAAGCTTTTAGGTCGAGCGACATGGGGTGGGGTGTCAGGGCAAAGAAACAGACAGGCTGGTGAGAGAGAGACTGAAGGGGGAAGATGAGGAGAAAGTGTGTGTGTGTGAGTAAGGGGAAGTGTTTCCATGTTTTTCCACTGTGAATAATTGAAAGGTTGGCAGATAAAAAATGCAGAGGCCATCAGAGAAAGCAGTTTTACTCTGTCCTGTGAGACCTGACCCAAGTGATGGATTAACCACACACACACAACCACACACACACACCTTTCTGGGGTGCGAAATCACAGGTAATAATTTTCCCTTTTTGCTCTGCTTCCTTCTCCTCTGGCCACTCGGTATGTGATCATGTTTCTGGGTATTTTAACACTTTGTTTAACTATCAGTGTATCATTGACCAGACAATGTCTTGTTGGTGCCTAGTAGGTCCTACGGAAGCAGTCTGCTTACTTGGGTGTGCATGGCTGCCAGTGGCACTGGGACACTAGTGTTTATTGATGATGTAACACAGGACAGAAGCAGCGGAGTGGATTCTGAGGTAAGACAAACTGTCTGCTCAAATCCAGCTAAGTGCAGTCAAATTGATTGGGCAGTGTTTTATAATACAGACGGACAATGACCTAAAATATACGGCCAAAGCATCCCAGGAGTTTATTAAAGCAAAGAAGTGGAAATTTCTCGATTGGCTAGGTCAGTCACCCCATCTCAACCCAACTGAGTATTTCACTTGTTGAAAACTAAACTTCTGACAGAAAGGCCAACAAACAAAGAGCAACTGAAAGTAGCTGCAGTAAAGGCCTGGCAGAACATAAAAAAAGGAGGAAACCCAGCATCTGGTGATGTCCATGAGTTCAAGAGTTCACGCTGTTGTTGCCAGCATAGGGTTTTCTAGACAAATAACTGTCAGAACCACCTATTCCAAACACAAGGTCAGCTGTGGGCTAAACGTCCTTGTGCTGCTGCTCCATTATTCCAGTTTTTCTTCTTATAAATTTCTCATTATATGATATATGAATAGTTTATTATGACTCTAATGTCTTTAGATATGAGAGGGTGCAAGACTTAGTCAGTTAAATGGGATGTTATGTGCACATTGAGCATTTTAGCATCTCCTAGTGGTTAGCTTGGAGACTACGGTCAAGTGAATTTTTCTGTGGCTTGGCTTGTGCATAATTCTTTATTTTCATTGAGCATATTTCTTTTTTGTATTTTTGTAGTTTCACAAGTTCTGGGAAAGCACTGTAAGATGTACATTGGTGAAGACAAACAAGTAAACAGCCCTCAACTTTACTTCCACGTCTGACTCATCATTTAACGCTTTCAGTGCCTGCTGCATATGTTTAGCTTTCTGTCACTTCGTGTAACAGAACCACGCACGCAGGGGACAGAATAGGATGTATAGTCAAAGGAGCTTGCAAAGAAAAGCGTCTGGACTTCTTTAAGTTGCTTGAAGACGTTTCACCTCTCATCCGAGAAGCTTCTTCAGTTCTAAGCTCAAATGGTGGAGAGCGCTTGGCACAACACAGAAGAGCCACCTCCACAGGACAAGACTCAGCTGGCCACCTGCATCTTAAGGACAAAGGTCACTCTTTCGAGGATGCCAATGTTCACATTTTGGACAGAGAGGACAGATGGTTTGAAAGAGGAGTGAAAGAAGCCATCTATGTCCACTGTGAGCGACCATCTTTGAACAGAGGCAGTGGTTTACGACACCAACTGTCTGCCATCTATAATCCAGTTTTGAGTTCCCTTCCCAGATGCTTTAACGCCCACTTACATCCTGGGCCATCTGACCTCAGGAATTCACATGATAAGGTGGGGCCAGGTTTCACAATGAACTCACCCGAAACTCTGGCTGATTGGGACCCACACCCAGTTTCACACCTTGGCTCAGGCGATCAGAGGATCATCAGGGGGTCCTTTTGTCCCTCTGTGGGGGGATACTCCCACTAGGTTTATATCTGGGACTCTCCACCATTTGACCTTAGAACTGAAGAAGCTTCTCGGATGAGAGGTGAAACGTCTTCAAGTAACTTAAAGAAGTCCAGACGCTTTTCTTTGCAAGCTCCTTTGACTACAATGACCTGGATGACTGAGAACCTTCACAGACAATAGGATGTATAAGAATCCTATATGCATCTGTATTACCAGGTACAAGCTGAGCTGAATAAAATGAAAATCAAACAATCTCAGGAGCTGTCAATGGCATTGTGAAGCCAGAAGTCCATAGAAACACTTGTGGCTGCCGATACCACATTTCAGGATTGCAAGGGTGTGTTCTGCTGCAGAGGCAGAATGCTGCAGTGAAGAAGCAGTACATAATAAATGTGAAATAAAAATAATATCTTAAAAAATAATCTGACTTTTCCACATCAGGACAACAGTCAAAACTCTGTGACCCATGACAGCTAATTTTTCAGTATTTGGAAATAAAAGCTTGACCTGAAAGCATTTTGAGTGAGTGTTTATAATTACTAAGAATTGATTTTATCTTTAAGAGGTATGTGTAAGACAGCTGGATGAGATCTTAAAGCAGTTAAATCTTTTAGAAAGCTGAAATGTGTGGGCCGACTGTATCAAAGACCTCTTTACTGAATTCAGTAATGTCCACGGGGCATGATGGGGATTTTAATGTGATTAATGGGATCTGTTAGAGTGTGAAAGGGAATGAGCTCAAAGCTGCTGAGAGAGGGTGAGCCCACTGAAGAGGCTATTATGTCACAGCTGACTGCCGGGGGAAATCTGGCATCAGATGTTGTCCTTTTTTTTTTCCGTTAATTAAATGAGCAAGACGTTCCTCGCACCATTCTGACCAAGGCTCAGTGATGTTACTGTAGGAAATGGGACAGTGATGGAGTATAATCTGTCAGAAAGATGTCTGAAATAATTGTACATGAGCCACTGGCAGGAGTATTGAGAACTGGCATAAGTAATTGAAGTTTATAAATCTCCTTCACACGTCAACCAAGCATTTGCTTTTAGCATGTGGCCTGAAATTCAATTTAAGACACTCATGTTTTCAATTCAGTTTCCACCCTGATGGCCAACAGGGTGCCAGTGGAAACTGTGGTACTGTTGGTCAAAGAGAAAGGGGGAAGATGTGTTAGGTGAGGTGAGAGGAGGGATTGTGTCTCAGCATCTGCTGACCCCACTCTGTGATTGTATGTGACCACTACGCTTCTGAGCATATGCCTAGCTGCTGGGTGGCTGTAGCTCAGGAAGTACAGCAGGCCATGCCAAGTATTCTTGTGCAAGATACTAACCCCAAGTTGCTCTCCGATCCATCCATTGGAGTATGAATGTTAGCTAGGAGGCACTAAAAGCTTAGAAGAAAGTGAATGTGGGACGTTGTACAGAGCGCTTTGATTACTCTGGGAGAATAGCAAAGCGCTATATAAGAATCAGTCCATAGCTGCTTGATTTTATTCAACTGTGGCCATGGCAGTGATTGAAACACCTGAATTCAATTATTTGGATATTTGAGTGAATCCTTTTGGCACTATAGTGTACTTCATCACAATGGTAACCATTTAGAGCTCCTGTTGTATGTTTCTGAATGGCTGCCTGAAAAGGTAAGACAAGGAAAAAAATCAAGGAATGACGTATTTGGCAAGTGTAACATGACCAACATGGTTGTCCTGCCTTTGTAAGACTTCTCAGCTATTCTTCTCAGTGATCCATATAGTCACTGTGGTCACAGGCTTGTACACCGATCCTGGCTACATGATTATAAGTGATTACTGTTAAACCTTTTTCTCTTTTTCTGTTACTGTACTTTTACTATAGACTGTAAACATCAACGTATGGAAAGAAAACTTTTAGGAGGCACGGCTGAAGCAAGGCAGTCAGAGCACACAATGCATAAGTCGCTGTGAAAATCCAAAACAAAGGACTTAGGATATGCAAGGGTGAGATGATTGATGGTCAGTCTTATGCCTTTAATAGTGAATGTTGTCTGATAACATTAAAACCTGCTGTCTCTTTCACCTAAATGTAAAACAAGATGTACGAAAACATCTTTCACTTTTACAATTTCCTCATTTTATTCTATGCGTCCTTCTGCTAGTGTGTGCAATTTAAAGTCAGGGGATCCTTATTTTCACTCATTCTTGTGGTTTGTTTTTGCTCCACACAGGGTTGGTAGATTTTTCAGGATGTGCACCCAGACAGTTTTCTTTCATGTGTAAATGTAAATGTAAATTGAGCTTTACATTCTGCACCTTCTCATTATAGTGTTCTGCCTTTGCCTTTCTAGTGTTATTAGCACTGTGCTGAGTTTGGATCAAGTACACAGTGAAATACACTGCTGTGAAAGAATATTTTCCCTCTTCCTTCCTTTTTTAAGTGTGCCTATGCCAAGAGGCACACTTATTACTATTCGTCGGATTTATTATTCTTATTCTCAATCTTCCGCCTAAAATTTCAACGCGTAACTCGCCCCACAGTTTTGAGACAAGGTTCACATATGTTATAACATCTTGTGCGGCTGGATCTGGAATGGTGTGCTATGACTTTTGGTGTTTATGACTTTTATAGTTTTTAAATATTAATATTTTCGTGAAAATTTTCCCACACTTATCTGTCGCACAGTTTTGAGACAAGGGTTACATATGTTGTATCGTTTTGTGCGGCTGGGTCTGGACTAGTATGCTATGACTATGTTTATGACTTTTATAGTTTTTTAAATATTTAGATTTTAGTGCAAATTGGGAAAGATTCATCTTTTGGCCCCATAGAAACAGACTTCATTTGTGGTGTGTTGGCTCTCTCTAGTGGTATGCCGGGAGTGGTACGGCCTGTCTACCCTTATTTGGATTACCGTAATGACGACAATATCAACGGCGCGCACAGCGTCGCTGCTTTCAGGAGCCATTGGAAGTTTTAAGGTTGCGCGAACCATTGAATACTTACGGTAAGCGAAAGGGCGTATGCTTGGTGGAAAACTCCATATCCCACAATTCATAGCACTCCTCTACCGAGTGAAACAATGGCGGCTGCCACCTCGTTTTTATATTCCTCTTATTCGTGTTTCTAGGTCACAAAATGCTGCTCGTTTTATCAAGACATCCCATATTAGCAACCGTTATCTTACAATGTTGCTGCTAGCTGGCTAGCTAGCACGGCTAGCGCCACTTTGCTAAAAAGCACCTGGGCTTGGCTTTCAGTGAGGCAGCATGTTTAAGCTTGATCAGCTGTTGTTAGAATTCATTTGATTTAATTTCTAGTATCAGCTGATGTTTGCTGGAGCCACAGCTGAAAAAAGGGCTGGTCCTAACCATGAGATGTCCTTACTGAATCATCAGAGCTGAACTGGTGATGGAGGAACAGGTTTACCTTTTAGGTGACATGAATGAGTTAAAGGGAAGTTATGAACTGTTTCTGAGAGACAAATAACACCAGGATCCTTTTCTGTGTAGCTGACAGCTGGTAACTGTGCAGGGGCGGATCTAGCAAAGCTTTTGCCAGGGGGCCAGGTAGGGCATTAACAGGGAAAGGGGGACACAAAGATATACTTTTCTTTCTTACTCTCATATAAAATATTTAGCTTTTATTAAATAGTTATCTGAATCTTACAACCAAAATTTGTATAACAACACACAAGATTGGCTGTAGACCATTGTTAATCATTCAGAACACTGTGTTAAAAAAAAAAAAAAAAAGTAAATGCAAAAGTGCATAAATATTTATTTTACGTGTTTGATGTGTGTGGCGGGGCGTGGTCTGCAGTGCCGCTGCAGGGGAGGTGGACCCACGGGTGTAAAGTCTGTGCTCTCTCGGCTTTTTTTTGGGTGTGTGTTGGGCTGTGAGTTGAAAAGCTACAGCCGGCTGTGTGGGTACACCAACCATGTGTGAAAAGTGGTCCATAACGTAATGCTTCAAAGCAGAAGTCCCATTGTACCACGGCAGACCCGACAATGTTTGCATGAACGCAAACATTGTCAGGTCTGCCGTGGTACAATGGGACTTCTGCTCATGAACCTCTCTGCACAACATCTGCAAATCGGGGCTGTACAAAGTCACCTCATCTTTACACAAAACTGTAAGCTGTCATCTGTGAGGAGCGAACGGTGTTTGGTTTTACCATAGTTCATGGTGGACAATGGGTGCTCTGCTGAGTTTTGCTCTCTGTAGCCGTATGAATGGCAAACTACACTGATTAGCAGCGGCATAGGCACACTTAAAATTTCTTATGAAATTTTTGCTTTCTAGTTTCATATTTATTACTCTAAAATGTTCAGATCATCAAATGAACTTTAATATTATAGCGTATGGCAGATTTAATTTCATGAAAATCTTCAGGTATTTTACTAGCTTAGAGTAAAGAGGTTTTACTCTACATATTAAGCAGATAATGTTTTTTTTAATGGAGGGGGGGGCTGTGTTTTGTTTTTTGGGGGTTTTTTTGACATGGGAGTCTATGAGTACAAGCCTCAAGTGGGAACCTGAGAAACTATTAGTTCTGTAATTGCTTCATTTTTCAGCTCTAGTGGTTGCCACTTCAAGAGTTTCACCCACCACAAGGGACCAGAATCTGCCAATTTCCAGAATTCTTGATCGTTGACTGGCAGATCAGCCTCACACAATCAGGCAGGCAAATCAAGCACGTGAGTGTGGAAAGGACACTCACAGCCACATGGTAACCCACTAAGGCTACGTCCACACTAGCCCGGATAGATTTGAAAACAGCGTTCGTCTGAAAACGCTACGCATCCACACTAGTGTTTTCAATCATTTTCACAGAGTTGTGTGCCCACATTGAAACGACCAAAAACGCTTACTTTCCAGTACTGCGCACGCGTGAAACGCAAGAAAATTTGACCTGCCTCAATTCTGTCTGCCCCTTATTTAGAGAATGTAAAATATTGCAGGTAATTGTAGATGTACACCAATACATTTTCAGTTTAGTATTTGCTCCTCTTTTCTGTTATTTGCAAAAAGATCCTATAAATTACTGTAGTTTGGGGAAAATCGCAAAGTTTAATTATGATGAAACTAAAAATTTACAGTGAAAAATTGTACATTTTTCTTCTACATACTTAGGAAATTATTTTTTTGTTTCTATCAGCAGATCTCGCATTTAAAAAAAAAAAAAAAAAAGGGGGGGGGGGGGGGGGAGATGGGAATGTCCAAGAGAATTGTAATTGGTGCCTCTCTGGTACAATCTGTTTCGTAACTATCTTTTTTTTCTTTTTTCTTTTTTTTAAAGAGGCTTTTGGGCTTTTTTTTTTTTTTTTGTTCACCAATTCTGCTTTTTGTTTTTGTGTTAAAAATTTAAAAGACAATTAAGATTGCATGTATCCTTGTTACAATAAGGATTTATTGATGAAAAGAAATGTGGGACATAGTATCTCAGGCCATTAAATATGCTCATGTGTTTCCCTTTTTAATAACCATTACCTATATTGAGACAACAGTGCTTTTTTCCATCTTTATCACATCCGATTCCTGAGTTGAGTCATAGGATATTCTTTTCCTTCCTACTCTGTTTGGCCACTAAATTGAGGTCTTCCACCCAAGCATTTCCATGAATACTGTCTGCATATATTTACATTGTCACCCCACCAGTCCCTGATGTTGGTGTATGATTGTTTTTTTTCTTCTTTTTGTGTTGTTTTTTAGTCCCTCTGGTAGGTGGAGGACTATCTCTGAATGTTAAAAAGGTATCTGAAGCTAAAGTTTAGACATTTTTCAGTTCCAACTCCTCCCAAGCTCCATACTGCTGCCTCAGATGAACTGTCAGCCAAAAACAGGCTGCAGCGCAGGGCTTTAATGGAGGACTGGAATAGAAGAAGAAAGAGAGAAAAGGTATATGGAGTTGAAGATGCAAGGAGAAGTAAATGAGGTGGAATATTTGTGTTTGAACTGAAACATGATGGTGTCATTATGAAGACTGCTCATTTATTTTTTCATTTAGAGGCAGTGTTGCATGGTAATGTGTTATACAGGAATGACAATATATCTGCCTGGAACGTGCAGCATAACAAACGATGTTCTACTTTCATCATATAATAGTTATATTCTTTGATGGTTTTTGGTTGAGTGTTGGCAACTTGATTTGCTGATTAGGCATTTTGACATTGTTTTATGGTTAAATGTTTAACTTACTGATTGCCATTGCCACAGTCTTGTGTAATTTGAGCAGCAGTCTCTCATGTTAATGCATGAGCAGTGCCAGAAGTCTGTAGATGTTAATAAAGACTAATTGGTTTTGAGTTAACAGACACTGGCAGGAATAAGAATGACCACAAAAACAAACGTAACTGAGCTGAAAAAGCATATAAGACAGTCCAGAAGAACTCAAAAGTCCAATAGACAAATGACAGAAATCTAGACGAGGACTGTGAGGCAAAGCCAGGACTAAAAAGGACACGGGGAAGTAACTGGGGACAGGTGGAACCAGCAGAGATGGGCTGTATACAGAAAAAGTGAAGTTACAGTTGAATATTTAGGTATTGTGCCGTTTGATGTTGCACTTCGTAGATAGTCTCTGTCCAACTAACACACAGCCAATTTCACACAGACACCAATCTTATGTGTCTCAATAAAAAAGAGCTTGTACTTTGCTGTATGCCTCATTAATTTAGAGTTGGAATGAGTTGCCTGTTTAATAAGGGAAGTTAGACCAGATTAATCTGTCTCGTGCTGCCTGTTTGATATTCTTTAATAAATGCTGAAAGACTCTTTCTGGACATCTTCACCTCTTTGCACTCCTTCCCGGCTGAAGAATTGTAAAATATTACTTCTGTATTTGTCACCCAAATATATTCCATTTGCTGACAATGAGAATTGCTGGAGGAATTTCTTTCAGAGCCATTTATCAAGCCAAAGTAGGAAAACATTATGACAACACCTCAAGACACAAAAGTTTGGGATTTCAGGTTCAAAAAGTAAAAGTACTCCTGCAGAAAAATATTCCCCATTAGTCACATTAGTCTATTTGCAGAAGTTTGAAACTGAGCCCATTTTAAATACTTTATATTCTCTTTAAGCTTCAGTAGGGTACCACTATTTAGCTCAGAAAAAGACCTAAATCTTAATTTTAAAAAGCATAAATGTATTTATAACATTTTTAAAATGACATCTGAATTAATAGGTTTAAGCATTGTGTGACATTGATAAGTGTGAATATGGAATTGTAAACAAATACAAGATGTGAAACCCCCTTATTTGTTTAAATTGACTGTTTTATAAAGAAGGATTTAGCAGGAGCTGATGGTTTCCCTCCACCATCAAGGCTTTTCTTGCTGATGTGCTTTTCACACTACTCCCAACTCATCTGCATCACACATGTTGACCAAGATGGTTAGTACAAAGAAAGCTGAGGTATCGTTGTGTGCTTGTTTAATTACTAGTCCTAGTTCTGTTCTGGTAACTGTTTTCACTGTTCCCTCAGAACAGTGAAAGCAGAGGCATCATCTCTGTTTCCCATTAATTCCCCATCAAAGAGGGGAGATTTGTCCACCATGCACAAACAGCCACAAAACGCTGCTTGCATTTGAACTTGAAAAGTTAAAGCCATTCTTAATGGGATATGGACACGCACCTGAATCTGGCCAAACACAGATTCCGATGCCCCCTTAGTAAAGCAGAGTCGAGACTGCTTGCACTGTCAATAGTCAACTGCAGCCACAAGTTGGCAGTGATTTGAAGGATAGATGCAAAAAGGTGAGGGGCTGTGGGACAGAATGCTGTTTGAGATGAAAGGAGAGAGACTGTGTTCACTGTGCTACCGTTACGCCCTGTCCCCTTTAGCCCGGGGTAGCCACTGGCCAGACGTGCAACCTTATCTCGGAATAGTGGAAGAACACGGGAAAAGAGTGTAACCGCGCATAAACCAGTCGCTGGAAGGCCCACGGTTTGATCCCGTGGCTAACGAGCCGTAACGCTACTCAGCTGCGGCACCCAGAACCTGAAAGACGGGACAGGAAGGGGGAAAGGGAAACAACAGCATTCTCCCACAGGCAGCGTCTCCTAGCCATATCAACAACCGTAACAGCTACATTTGAACTAATGTCAATTTTTAGATTTCACAAGACAGGCACTGGTTACAAATGCAATACAATTACATTTTCCACACTTGGCCAGGTAGGCTTGGCTAACCTTTGTCCCTTAATAAATAAAAGAAGAATAATTCTTTATATACAAACATTGTCTCTTCCCAATCCCAGAGTAACAAATACGGCTGTATTTAATAAGCTGCTTAACACTTTTGCACCAATCTCACACTGTGGTACAATAGGTGTGCTGACATTGCCATAAATGGCAAAAGACTCAAGTCTCTTATAAGACCATACCATGTGTCCTGTTTAAAAGCTTTGTGTTTACAAGTGTTTAAGTTAAGTCTTCTATTGCTCACAGTTCTGTTGTTCAAAAATCGAACAGCTTTTTTTACTTTCAGGGAAGCATTAGTGGTTTTCAGGTCACAATGTTAATTCTGCATAGTAAAAAAATTAAGCTAAAAGGTACCCAGTCCTTTCAAATGTGTCACCATGGGTCCTCACACAGCATCCGTCCATAATCAGCACTGTGGCAATTTGCAGAAAGCTGCTGAGTGACTCAGAAAGAGTACCTTTATGAATATGAAGATCAGCATATGGCTTTCAATATTGCTATTACTTGAACCACCACCATAAATCTAAGGGTAATTGAGCTTGAGTGTTTTTCATAAACAAGATGGAAGAGTGTCAGTGATTATAGACACACCTTCTTGGCTTCATCTCCAAATGTTATGTTAATGTAATCACTAATAGAGAGAAAGTGCTGAATTGCTCTTTGATCCTTCATTACAGTCTTTCATGAGTGATGAAACCATTTTCATCAGAGTCTCAAGAGCTTTGTCAGATACACCTAACGGTATTCTACACTCCAGGAAACAGTGTTCAGTGGGTAGAACCCTTATTCGTCATCTCCCCCGTTTTCTGTTGAGTTTTTTCCTCACTCTACATTTGTATTTATCCGATTATGTTCCCTGGCTTGCTGTAAATCACTGTCAAAGTTCTATGAATTACACTTGCTTCTGTTACTGATTTATCTATTCTCACTCTCCTTTCTTTTCTTTATTCAGTTTCTTTTTTCTGTCTTCTCTCCATCTGTCATTACTTGCTTTCATTTTCTTTGTCAGTCATTTCTCTTGTATTCATTATCTGTCATTATTACCTTATTTTCTCTTTTCTTTCTCTGAGCTTACTTTGTTATTCCATCCCCTTTATTCTCTTTATTCAGTTTGCTTCTTTTACGCTTCTTTTCTCTTTTTCTCTTTTTCTCACTAATTTTTCTGTTTCATTCTCTAGGATGTTCAGATAGTGAGCACAGATGAGAACCAGGTCTTCCTCGCCCTCCAGGAGTGGTACCAGTCAGACACATACAACCTGTACCAGTCAGATCCCGAAGGCGTCTACTACTCCATCGTCCTGGAAAATGTTCGCAGCACCAAGCAGCCAGAGGAGAATGTTCTCATTGACATTCTGGAGGTAAGATGGGGTGGTAATTTTAAGGCACAACGACTCAAAACAGTTTAAAAGTGATTTACTTGTCAAATTGCTATTATTTCTCTAATGAAATAACATCCAAAGCCTGGGCAACATTGTTAGCAACTGTATTATAATACACAATCAGTACAAGAAAAACAGAGAATATTGTTAACCATATCCTTGCGCATGTTCATTGACCTGAACATGCGCAAAGTTTCAAGTAGAAAAGAGAAATGTGAATGTTAGGAAGCACTTTAACTTTTTGTTGTGAGAAACAAGTGTTCAAATTAGTTTCTTACTTCAAAAGTCTCTCTGTTGTTTCCTTTCTAAACTAAACACCAGTTTCTTGACTCTGAATCTTAGTACATGTTTTAAAGTCTTCTGTTTTTATGTGTCCCTTATAGGGAAGTCAGCAAAAGTTGTTGTAGTTCCACAAAACAGTTTTGTAAGCAAACCTGTGGGTTTAAGAGGGAAATAGAGAGAAAAAAGGACAAAATGTAAAAACTATTTTTATGACAGAAAATTCCTGTTGATTGCAGAAGGGGTACACTGTGTCCTTATAACCCACCCATTAACACACCCCGTTTGGATCTTTTAATCAAACTGTTTTCCAGCCCAGGTCATGGTGGTGGCAGGCAAAGCTACAAAGCTTAGGAAACTGGGTCATTTTTTCTGGACAGCACTTCTAACCCATATTGAGTGATCGGGGGACATATAAACCCAAGTTAAACGTTAATTCCCTACTCTTCTCCACATTAAGCATGCCAGGAAAACTTTCACATTACAAGGCAGCTATGCTATGTAGTTGTTCATTTGTGTATGTCCTGAGTCTTTTGCCAATTTCTCCAGATAAATGGGCACAGAAGACGTGACACAAAGGGTGGAGGAAGAAAGAGAGAGGGAGCGTTAGAGGGGAAAGAATAGGCAGTGGATCATCTCCTCCTTCCCATGTGTCATCCCTTGCTCTGGGCTGCGCTTTCGTCACAAGCTGTAGATATAGATAGAGAGGTGAACAATATATGTGCGATGAATAAAGACAGATTGAAGCAGAAGGACTATAAAATACAGACAGGAAGCCAGAAGTACAAAGAGAATACAGGCAGGCTTATGTACTTTGATTTAAACGATTTGTTTCTCTTGTGTGAACATCAGTGCCACTGAGAGCTGAGGAAGGCTATAGAAGCAGACATATCTGACATGCTGCCTGGCTTGGTCTAAATGTTTTTGTTCATTATTGTTTCAGTCTTTTATATTTTATCTTCAGAACCTAAAGCTAACAATATCACAGCCACAAAAACTAAGCAGTAGATATTGATTTCTGTAAACTTGTCACGACTGAGGCAGCAGTCGTGTGATGAATAAATGAGGACCCAAGATGCAGACGGTGATGGAGATGCGAGTGGAGGTTTATTTACAGTGAAAATAACAGAAGTGAGGGCAGGACTGAACATAAACCTAAACTGGGTGAAACTAACAAACAAACCTGGAACATAAGGTCAGCGGGAGAAACTCAGAGATGGCAGATGAAGATGGCAGAACATGGAGACGTAGAGAAACATAGGGAATGAACACAGACGACACGACGAGGAGCACAGGCAGACACGCAGTATAACTACACACACCAGGTAATTAGGAAATGGCAGACAGGCGGGGACACAGCTGGAACTAATGGACATAACGAGACACAAACCTACAAAGTAAAACAGGAAACTCACAGACTGTTTTACACAACCTACTGGGGACCCGAACAGAACACAGAGGAGAGACACAGGTAGGGATGATAAAAAACACACAACTCAAACCCTAAGAACAAATACAAAATCAGAATAAACTAGAAAAATGATAATAATAAACTTAAAGCGCTGGGTCACCGACCCAGGACCATGACAGAACTAAACTTTGACAGTCCAGTGGTTTAAACCCTAATGATGGTTAAATGGCATATTCTATTTGATTTTATGACTCAGACTCTGGAATTCAAAGTTACGTTAAATTCCAGTTTTAGATTCCTTTATCTAGATTACAACATAAAACCAGTACCGGTAATATTAAAAACGGAACTAGCACACATAAAAAAGCAATAAATCAAAGTGTTAATGTCTATAGCTTCTGTTCCTTGTAGGACATCAATAGGGATGGGTATCGTTTAGGTTTTATCTGATACCGGTTCCAAACCGGTACTTTTGAAACGGTGCCGGTGCTTAAACGGTGCTCGAACCGGTGCTTAAAGAATGGAGAACACAAAATTGGTCCAAAAACCTCTCATGTTCAGCTGTTTTTTTGTAAAAAGATAACAATGTTAGCCTTTTCTGCAGCTATAGGGCATATATGGTATCACTCTTGGCTGGAAGCAGCTTAAACAATGGAAAAAACAAAAACTTTGTCCAAAAACTTCTCATGTTTAACTGTTTCCCACTTTTTATTTGGTCATTTTAGCCTTTTTGTCCAGGCTGAAGGGAGTATCTGCCATCAAACAAGAAGACAGCCGCATGTAGCTATGATGGTGTTTGCTAGTTGACCTTAGATACATTAATGTAATAACGTGGTTAGCCTACTCTACGTAAATTACACACGAACAACATTAAGCTACTCATGCAGAGAAGAACGGCTGCTGCTGCATCATCATCCTCATCATTTCTGCTACACTGGCAGGGCTAGGGGCCAGGACTCTACTCTTCAGCTTTTTGGGGGATGTTGCAAACTCTTCGTCCGATAACAGGCACCACACCTGCAGCAGATGCGCTCGGTGTGAGGTCTCGCAGCAAGCTATCAAATACGGCGCATTTTTCGGCTTTTAAAAAAAACGCTATGCGTCGCCAGGTGTTTCATCGGATTTCAGGTGTTACCTCCTTTCCACAGTATCACCTTAAAGCACTTGTTGCAGCTGCTGAGTTTGCATCTTTTGCTGTGAAGTACAGCAAGACTTTTGACCGCTTCGCCTTGGGCGTTTTTAATCTGTAGCTCTGCTCTAAAAGAACGTACGTACCTGGACCCGCCTACTATCCCCGGAAACGTAAAATGATTGGCTAGAATTCAAAGTGTATCACATCTCAGGGAAAAAAAGCACCGAAATAAAGCACCGAAATGTGCGCTGCTTTTCGGTCTGGTTACTACCGTTTATGTCAGAACCGGTGCCATCATGGCACCGGATACCGGTACCCATCCCTAGACATCAATGAGGTAAAACACATACTGTATATTGTGGGTTATCACACCCCTGCATGCCCTGGCTAAAGACACATGTATTCACACCTTTAAGGCAGATGATGTGATGACATATGCACAGCTCTTCCCAGACTTACACAACCCTGTCATCGCAGTCATCCCTCAGTTTTGTAGCTGCCCTTCACTGAGCTATGCTACACAGAGGAGTATCCTGAAAGTGTACCTCGTTCTGCTCCTTGAGGGAACAGAAGTTACAGACATCACACTTTGTTCCTTTTCAGTCATTTTACTTACTACAACACATATAGTGTGGGAAATATATACAGCCCCAGAAAGCAGCCACCAGACCTAAGTGGGACCTAGTGCATTGTAGACTAAGCAGAAAGGACAAAATAAGGTAATGAATGAGCGATCACTTCTAAGTGATAGAATTGAACGTGTTTGCAGTGATGACCAACTAGCTGCAGCATAAATATCATCCACAATGACCCCTTTAACAAGAGCCCCTGAATTTCCCAATTCTCATTCATTACCTCATATTCAATTCAGCGTTATTTATTTAGCCCCAAATCATCAGTCGCCTCAAGGTGTATTTTATTATAAGACCGGGCAACATAACAGAATAAATACCTAAAATAATACAATAATAATAAATAAAATGTGCTCTCACACCCCGAGGCAAAGAGAGACTCTTGGAGCGTTATGCCAGTAAGCCTTCATAATCCACTGGGAGAGCTTCTGTTTAGACAGAGCTCTACTACTGGCTGGATTAGCAAAACAGGCAATCAACTGGTCAGATAAACACACATTCTGAGTGCAGTCAATGTATATATTCAGTACTCACACCAGACAGAGGAAAAGCAGCCTCCTCTGTTCTTCAGAAGCCAAAGGAAGGAAGCAAAAACTCAGAAGCTTAAATTTCACAGAGCTACAAGCCACAGGAATAACCTTAGGTAAATGTTACATTCGTACATAGTATAACTCTGAGGCCAACAGAAAACTCTGTGCAAGAAGGCAAAGTTTGTAGAACCCAAAGCAAGAAGCAACGCGGTCTTATATGAAAGGAACTTCATATATACAGACTTAAAGATTCAGTTGGTGCGCTGTATACCTGCCGTGACCCCCATTAAAGCAATTATGATTAGCACATAGAGATGTCAAAAAAATTTAATGATAGAAAAGGTAAGACCTTTATCCAGCAGTTCCTGCAGGAATTTTAAAACATCCACAATAGATCACTGGAATGGGAGAATGCGTCGGTTCTGGTCCATTGCTCAAAGTTCTGTTGTTTGTATGCATACAAGCCTCTAGTATATGAAGCCCCAGCACTCTAAATTTTTGCCGCCACATTTGGGTGAAGACCTGGTTACCAAGTTTGACCTCTCAACAGGCAAGTATGCAGCTGCCATAGTACTGAGCATGGATGAATCACCTCCCCTCCGACCTGAGAGAGGAGGTCTTGCAGAGAGGACGGCCTCACTGCCAACACACTGATTATCTCTGCATACCACAGCTTTGCTGGTCACCAAGGGGCCACTAGAATCTGAGAGGCACTGCTGAGACACTCTTTCTTGAATTACTGGTATCATTTCCTTTGGGGGAAAGGCATACAGGAACATGTCAAGGAACATGTCAAGGAACATGCGCTACCGCATTCATCCCCAGAGGTGCAATAATAGTTGGTTATGGACAAGGTTATTATCGTTAACGAAAACGAACGAAATAACGAAAACTAGAAGTGAAAAAACATTTTCGTTAACGGAAATAAAAATAAAAACAAAAAAAGGAAAACTAACTAAAACTGGAATGAGTGTTCACAAAACTAACTAAAATTAACTGAATTTATAGCAAAAATGTGTTTAGTTTTCATTGATGTGTGCGTGTCATACAAGAGTCAAGGATGAAAATGAAGTTTAGTTTACAGATTTTTTTCTTGCTGTGTCTCATTATGCCAGCAGGTGGCAAGTACGTTAGTCGAGTCGTCTGTGTTGCTGCTCCGTCCACGCGCAGAATCATGTCAGGAAAAGTCGGAAGAAAGCGCCAGAGTCCAATTTGGGATTACTTTGAATATGACTGTGTTTTGGATAAAGCAAGTGTCTTGTAGTGGAAACAGACAAATTATGAGGGACATTTCTAAAGGGAAAAAAATCCCACAAACCTTAAAGTGCACTTGAAAAGCTCACACAAGAAGGCTAACCTAGCTTAGCTTGAGAAGGTGCACACTCAACCCTCATCCCCAGAAAACAGAAGCTAACCCCAGGCAAGGCAGCGTGAAGCATCCCGAGACAACAGGACTGGGATATCTACACAACTGTGTGAGTCAATTACCTTCAAAATGTTTATCAATTCACTTGAACCAAAATTACGAACATCCGGTGCTGCAAGAGTTAATAGTCTCATTGGGGCCAAGATATACATTTTATAGTTGCCTGGTATCAATGGTTGTTCATCTGCCTTTATTTATTTATTTATTTATTTATTTATTTAAAGAACCCATAGGTGGGAATGTGAGTTGTCTGTCTCTGCTTGTTAGCCCTGCGACAGACAGGCGACCTGTCCAGGGTGCAGTATGGTAGCTGGAATAGCAACATACCCAAGGATAAGCAGAATGACTGATATGATGAAACTGGGATTTTGTTACACTTAATTATTGCAAACACAACTAAAACTATAACTGAAACTAATCAAAACTAAACTGAAACTAAGGATTTTCAAAAAAAATAAAAACTAAACTAGCAAACAATTGGTAAAAACTAATTAAAACTGATATAAAATTGAAAATCTGAAGTCAAAACTAAATAAAAATAAAAACTAATGAAAATTGCAAAACTATTAAAACCATGGTTATGGAGAAGTAGGGGCAGTGAGCGAAGCAAAAAGATCTACTTCCACTTCACCAAAAAGATCCTGCGAGATATCCCATACTACATGTGTTCTACTGAATGACTCAGCTGGAAGAGAACATTCCCTTTGCTTGTTGAACTACATACAAGAGTTTGGCTAATACAGCCTAATTTGTTTTACATGACCTCTAGCTTAGTATTAGCCAATGTTAAGCTGCTGTCAGTCAGCTGATTGAATTTACAACTTTGTCTTTATTTTAGCATCTGTGTCACATTTTGTTTTAGTAGTTAACATAAATTCTTGTTCTGTGACAGGTAGCAAGAATGAAAGGAAAGCCCATAAAGTTGATTCTGTTCATCTGGACGTAACTTTTTCAGTGGGAAAAATGTTTCCTCGCACATCCAAGTGATTCTTGCTTCCCTGGCTGCTGTATCCGTGGGGATTGTGTTCACTCTGTGTTGTATAGCCCTGATGAGACCCAGTTTGTGCTCCAGTGGATGATAATGATCAAATCTTACATACTGATATGTATGTGTTGGTTTACAGTAAACATGATAATCCAGAATCAGTTTTGGGGGATTTCCTTACCTGGATGATTGAGCATGCATCAACACACATCAAAGGAAAGATTTGTAAGAGGGTACTGAGACCTAGTCTAATGTATGTTTTGGAGATGATGACATTAATAAAAAGACAGGAGGCAGAGATAGAGATGGTAGAATATATTAAGATTGTCATTCGGGGTGACCTTCTAGGGATAGGATGAGATGATCTGCTGCGGTAACCCCTATAGTAGGTGTAGGGGAACTCCAGGCCTCGACGGCCGGTGTCCTGCAGGTTTTAGATGTGTCCTTGACCCAACACAGCTAATTTAAATGGTTAAATTACCTCCTCAACATGTCTTGAAGTTCTCCAGAGGCCAAGTAATGAACCAGCCCTTGAGGCCTGGAGTTTCCCCACCCCTGCCCTAGAGGGAGCAGCTGACAGAAGATTAAGCAGTAGTTACATATATACCACTTTTTTTTTTCAAAATGACTTGCATCATGTTCAAAGATTTATTTAAAAGGGCAACAGAAATAACTTTTTGCAAAATTAACCCAAGCTATGAAAAATCTATCTCATTCTGTCAGGTACGTGGAATCAAAGGAGTCTTCTTGGCAAACCAGAAAATTGATGGAAGAGTGGCAACTGTAATAACTTACAACAAAGGACGTGACTGGGAACCCTTGGCCCCACCTACCACTGACATGAATGGCAAACCCGTCAGTTGCAAAGCGGTAAGCACCCTTCTAACCAAACTAGTCTGTACTCAATACAGATTTTTACAGAGTAAGTTAGTACTGCACATAGTCATGCATATTGTACATAGTAGTAGACACTTGGCTTAGACTTTGTATCTATAAACTGAAGTGCAGATGCAATCTTGCACAAGCAGCAATCAATCAGACTGTTCAGACCTGTTGACTAGGTTGTTCAGAGTGTAAGCATGAAGTAAGCGAAGGAAGGATGAGTGTTGTACATTGAAGGATGTGTTTGAGATGCCCTCCTAGCTTTGCCATCCATCTTGTCAAAGTTGCTGCTGCAGGGGTAGGCTAGTCAGCAAAGAGCAATGAGTCACCCGCAGTCTGATATCCATACATCATACCTCGCAGGGAGATAGAGGGGGTGTGAGTCTGTTCTTTTATTTGAACCATCACTTCAGTCAGCTGACACATCTGGAGGTAGGACACAGATATCAGTTTGAGACTCATTTACCATCTCTGAGCCATGCACGCATGTGGTTGGTCGCTCTGATATTGACCTCTCTTCCCTTTAGCCTCTTCCATACCTCAACAGAATTACCTTGCCTGGATTCCAGTTATTACATCTATCAGTCAGAGAGGTGGCTTTATTTCAAAAGCTGACATCACATGTATTGCCTCACTGACATCACAACTCACAGAGATAGACAAAGCCAGATAGCAGATGTACCATCTACTATCTATGTGTCAGTGTAACAGGCACGTGCTGTCAGCTGTAGCCATTACCTGACAGAGACTGGTTAAGAGAAATGACCTCTATACACAGGAGAGGTTTATCGTTTCGGAATGCGGTGTGCTGTAGTTTGCGTGCTCCACGAAGCACCACAAAGAAATGTGCAGATGCTAAAATATTTTTATATATTTATTGAGCAATTCCGCACAAAGCACATATAGCCAGACACTGGCAAAATTACATAGGATATAAAAGGTTAATTTGTTCCCATTCTTAAACCCCGTTCCTATAAAACTCCTACCATTAATGATTGCGTCGATCTTAAATGTGATCAGTGTAACATGCTACATGCCACAGGCTTTTAAGGTGGCAAAAATTAAACCATTACTTAAAAAGCCAGCACTTGACCTAGCTGTTTTAGTTAATTATAGGCCAATCGCCAGCCGCCTTTTTATTTCAGAAATTCTTGAAAGAGTAGTTGTAAAACAGCTAGTTGTAGGTACAGTTGGTACAGGTAAAGTCGGACACACTAACATTTTTTAAAACGGTGTTTAGACAAACAGCACTACACCTCTTATGGTACTTAACTTACACTGCTGAAGAATATGTCCTGTGCTACCTAACCAATAATTTGTCTTCACTGCTTTGGAATCTATGAGAAAGCATACTGAAAACCCTATTTTGGAATGAGCCAAAGTGATGTAATATACTGTTTGTAATTCATAAAACATAGATGGATCTTGGTGAGTAATGATCTGATGCAACCAACAAGTCTTCAGGTTCTTATAGATCAAACTTGCTTTCCAGCTGTTTGCAAACACTGGTTTTTGATATATTATCAGAAACAGTTCATGACAATCTTTTGTGCAAAACAATACATTTCTATTGAAACCGCAGTCAAAATCCTTGGCATTAGGGTTTGAAGCAACAAGTGGAAATGTAATTCATAAAATGCCTAACGTTTGCACTGGTGACTCTCCACTCTGATTTTCATATTTGAAATAAATTATCATACATTAAATATCTATCACAAATACAGTTTGATTAACAGAACTAAAACCCTTTTGAACTGAGATGAGTTTGCAGTGGGATAATCAGGTATCTCTGTCGTAAGACTCATTAAATATTGCTGAGCGAGTGCTCCGGTATTCAGTAGACCCACTATTTTACTCTAAGTACTTTGGGCCACATTGAACATTGTTTTGGTGGGTGGATCTGAGTGCTTCCTAAGTTCTTTCTACATGTGTCTCCTCTGCAGCCGGACTGTCACCTCCACCTCCACTTGCGCTGGGCAGACAACCCCTATGTGTCCGGGACTGTCCACACCAAAGACTCTGCTCCAGGTCTTATTATGGGTGCTGGTAAGTAAACCTATTTTTATTTATGTATTTTTTTTATGAGCTTCCTCCACTGGTTTTCACTTTATTTATTTTGTTTCTTGAGTTTTCTAGAGGGGTTGGCTGTGTCTTTGTAGATTTAGAGAAAGTGTATGATAGGGTGCTGAGAGGAAGTTGGGATTTGCAGAGAAGTATGTGAGGGTGGTGCAGAAGATGTATGAGAACAGCAAAACAATGGCAAAATGTGTCATAGGAATTACAGAGGGGTTCAAGGTGGCTGTGGTATTAAATCCAGGATTAGCTGTGTGCCCCTTCTTGTTTTCTGTGGTGATTGAGGTCTGAGTAGGGATGGGTACCGGTGTCCGGTGCCATGATGGCACCGGTTCTGACATAAACGGTAGTAACCAGACCGAAAAGCAGCGCACATTTCGGTGCTTCATTTCGGTGCTTTTTTTTTCCTGAGCTGTGATACACTTTGAATTCTAGCCAATCATTTTACGTTTCCGAGGATAGTAGGCGGGTCCAGGTACGTACGTTCTTTTAGAGCAGAGCTACAGGTTAAAAACGCCCAAGGCGAAGCGGTCAAAGTCTGGCTGTACTTCACAGCAAAAGATGCAAACTCAGCAGCCTGCAACAAGTGCTTTAAGATGATACTGTGGAAAGGAGGTAACACCTGAAATCCGATGAAACACCTGGCAACGCATAGCGTTTTTTTTTTTTTTAAAGCCGAGAAATGTGCCGTATTTAATAGCTTGCTGCGAGACCTCACACCGAGCACATCTACTGCGTGTGTAGCCGTAGCCCTGCCAGTGTAGCAGAAATGATGACGGATGATGATGGCAGCAGCAGCTGTTCTTCTCTGCGTGAGTAACGTAATGTTATTCGTGTGTAATTTACGTTGAGTAGGCTAACCACGTTATTACATTAATGTATGTAAGGTGAACTAGCAAACATCATCATAGCTACATGCGGCTGTCTTCTTGTTTGATGGCAGATACTCCCTTCACCCTGGCCAAAAAGGCTAAAATGACCAAAGAAAAAGTGGAAAACAGTTAAACATGAGAGGTTTTTGGACAAAGTTTGTGTTTTTTCCATTGTTTAAGCACTGCTTCCAGCCAAGAGTGATACCATATATGCCCTATAGCTGCAGAAAAGGCTAACATTGTTATCTTTTTACAAAAAAACAGCTGAACATGAGAGGTTTTTGGACCAATTTTGTGTTCTCCATTCTTTAAGCACCGGTTTGAGCACCGTTTAAGCACCGGCACCGTTTCAAAAGTACCGGTTTGGCACCGGTATCGGATAAAACCTAAACGATACCCATCCCTAGGTCTGAGTCAGGTTGGGGTCTGGCAGGAGTCTCTGTGGACTACGATGTTTGAAGACAACATTTTGATCTATAGTGAGAGTAGGGAGCAGGTAAGAGATTTTCATTGAGACTAACCAGGATAAACAAGATTAGAAATGAGTACTGTATTTTCCGGACTACAAAGCGCACCTGAATATTAGCCGCACAAGCTAGAATCAGGGGAAAATTCTGTTTTGTACATACATTAGCCGCACCTGACTGAAAGGCACAGGTGTTTTAATGTTTACTTACCATATGTAAGAGAATATGCACAAAGGGGATTGTCAGGAAAGAGATGGCTGTTTGGGAACACATCCCTTAATATTTTGAAAAACAAGTTACCGGTACATATTTGCACAACTTTTTACGTATATATACAAGTACAGGTAATTACAAGTACGAAACATGTACTGTGCTTTATAAACGAGTAACAAATGTATTGTATAACAATAACCTACAGCACACCAGAAAAATAGATTCGGACTACCTTTTAGGCTCAGGTGCAGTGACACGGCTTTAACAAGAAGAAGAGTCAGTCATTCACCAACATCTTTCTCTTCTTCCTGCGCACTAAAACCACCAAAGTCCTCTTCTCCAGTGTCGGAAACGAACAGGCTTAGGATGGCTTCGTCATCCACTCTCCGCTTCTCTCCTTCATTGTCGCTTTCAAAACCAAAGAAATCCTCGTTGTCAGTGTTGGAGTTGAACACCCTCTGAAGGGCCATGGCGGTGTTTCCCTCTCCATCACGCAGCAGTCCAGCCCTTCAAAATCTGTTGGTGATCGTGGTTGTTTTCACACTTCTCCACGCTGTCAGAATCCATTGACAGCCTTGGGCAAAACTTGCTCTTCGCATGCAACCAGTTTTGGTGAATGATTTATCGCCGCTCATCATCCACGCCTCCCACTGAACGCGTAGTGCTACTTGTTGCTTGCTTGTGTCGAGTGGCTGCAGGTGCTTCATTGTGCCTCCAGGAATCACAGCTGGAATCGAGTTTGTGCTCTTAATGGCTGCTTTCACAGAATCTGTGACATGGGCCCTCATGCTGTCCAAAACAAGCAACGCTTTTTTTTGGCGAAAGTATCCTCCAGGTCGCTTCCCATAGCACTCTTGCAGCCACTCCTTCATTACGCTTTCCACCATCCACCTTTTCTTGTTGACTTTAACAGAGATGCCGCTCGGGATCTCTTCTATTGGCATAGTCATTCACTTAAAAATCACCATTGGCAGAAGTTTAAACCCTGATGCTGTGCAGACCAGCACACAAATGAAATTTGTTCTCTCATGGCCAGTGGTTCTCACCGTGATGGTTGATTCACCTTGCTTATTAACAGGTCAAACGTCAACGGCACTTCATCCATGTTTATGATCTCATCTGGTCCGATGGAATACATTTGTTTTTATTTCTTAGTGTGAATTTGCGGAAGTTTGTTATTTTCTCTGCGTAGTCGGGAGGGAGTTGCTGACACACAGTCGCCCTGATGGACAGTCCTTTTCATTTCATAAATCTGTGACACCAGGATGGCCCACCTCTGAAATCTTCATTTCGTTGGCGAGTGTTTTGGCTTTTAGTCAGATCTGCACAGTTGAAACACCTCGCCCGTTTGCTCTCTGTGTGTTCACCCAGTCTTTAATACAGTCTTCAAGTTTAAGCCATCTGCTCTTATTTCCTCTGAAAGCTTTTTTCGTCTTTTTGGACTGAGCTAGTTTGTTACGCTGGCGTTTCCAGCGTCTCACCATTGAATCGTTTATACCAAGGGTACGTGCAGCAGCTCTATTTCCCTCGCTGAGAGCCTTGCTAATCAAGTTTGTTTTTCGTGCTACTTCATACGGCACTACGTTGCCTGGCGGACGGACATGTGACCAGCGTACCACTCTTGTACCCTTGTACTCTTGTGTGTCTGATCACATGCCCTTCCGCCAGGCAACGTAGTGCTGTACAACAGTGGAACAACCAAAACAATCGTCTTACAATATCACAAAAATCATGATCCATAGAAAAGCCGCACCTGACTACAAGCCGCAGGGTTCAAAGCTTGTGCAAAAAGTAGCGCCTTATAGCCCAAAACTTATGGTATATCAGAGTAGATCGGTGTATCAGAGGGACAGCTCAGGTTGACAAAGACAGAGACCCAAGGCTGAGATGGTTTGGACATGTGCAGAGGAGGGATAGTGGATATACTGGACAAAGAATATTAAATATGGGTCTGCCAGGCAGGAGGAAGAGAAGAAGATCAAAGAGAAGATTCGCTGATGCTGTGAAGGAGGACATGCAAAGGGCTGGTGTGAATGAGGAGGATGGGTAGAGTGACATGGAAGCAGTACAATAGCAAGCCCCTAATATACAGTGAGATGGAAAAGTCTATCTATACCATCCATTCAATGGAAAAGTCTTGAGTCTTCATTTGCCAATGTAGCGATCTGTTGAAACCTGTACAAATACAATATCATGTAAATATAATGTAAAAGGCAAAACCCAGAGTTTGTACAATTGTGTCTAGCTTGAAAGTCAAGATTCGAGATGACCACCTTTATTCTTCAGCACAGCCTAAACTCTCCAAGGATGTTAGCCGCCTTTTTTTTCCTTTCCCACACTGCTTCAGTAATTTTAAGTTCTGGGTTCCATGTGTGATAGTGTTCAACTGTGCGTTTTTCTATCCAGGTATATTTTTACAGCATTGGAAGTGGGTTTGGGATAATTATCGGGCTGAAAAATGATTGGCCATTAGCCATTAGCCAATTGCTTTCCAGGCACTTTTGATATTGCAAGCCAGATCGAAATCTGACAAGTGTTTTCTGTATTCATAAGTTCATCAGGTTTGACAAGATCTCCAACACCACTGACTGAAATTCAGTACCAAACCATCACAGATGGCTATATTGTTCAGTGTAACAATGATTCCAAACAAACTGCCAATGCAGTAAAAACATACCTAATTATAAAAAAACCACAATGAAACGTTACCAGTCATGTATTGGCCTCCCCAGTGCTAAGATCTCAATGTAATTGAATCAGTGTGGGGTCATCTTAGCAGAGAACAGAGAAAAAGCAGCCACTATCTCAAAAGGATCTTTGGAATGTCCTTCAAGAATCAAGGAGAACTATTCCTGAAGACAACTTAAAGGAATGACAAAAAGAAAGCTTGCCTAAGAGAGTACGGGCTGTGCTGAAGAATAAAGGTGAATAAAGTTTGTTACAACTGAACACATTTCCCATTTTCCTATCAAAATATAAAGAAATAAGGTGTGGCTCAAGATTTTTGCACAGTATTTATGTAAAGAGTTTGCATGGTTAGGCAAGAAAACCCCTTTCCTCCAGAGAAAAAATACACTAAAATAGGGAAAAGCTTTGGCTGCTCCTTTCTGTCTGTGCAGTGGTGGAGTATAAAACTGCTGCCACACTGCTTCATGCCTGGGGACTTTTACACAAGGTGGAGTTTACTAAACTGCCAGCAATTTTATTTATTGGATACTTTACTATATTTGTCTTTGTGGGGGCATTGCTGACAGAAAGCAAAAAAGGTAAGCTGCCTGTGTCTGTTTGTGAAAAAGAGAAAACAAGCCATTTAAGTCATACTTTTGATTTTCTACTAAAGCCCATTTCTGCTTAAAAAAAAGAAAAACTCTCACAGAAACAAAGACACACAGTATAGTTTTTGAATTGAATTTTATTTATATAGAAAAGAAAGAAAGTGTACTTTATTGATCCCTGTGGGGAAATTCCTCTCTGCATTCACCCATTCACTCAGTGAAGCAGTGGGCAGCCATTGGGTGCCCGGCGAGCAGTGTGTAGGGACGGTACCTTGCTCAGGGGTACCTCAGGGTAGCTGTTCAGGGGAATCGAACCCCCGACCTTCCGATCATGGGGCCACCACTCTACCTACTGAGCTATCCCTGCCCACAGTTACCGCAGGACACTGAGCTGCATCAAGGTGTGCCATGCTCTCCAGCTAGGACCACCCTTAGACAACCACAACAAGAATAATGGGACTATATCAGAAACTGAGTGACTCTTATATGCCCCCATCTCCAGCATTGCCTTCAATTCTTTGAGAACCATTTTGCTTTGGTGTTTTTGCAGCCTATAGGGTTGTAACTGAACTGTGAGAGCCTTGGGAAAGTTACCAAAATATACTTTATGAGGTTAGTGCAACCTGGCCCCAGAGAAAAAAACGCATCAGATATAGCTCAGTTGCAACTTAGCTATATATGCACTCTCAGCCGGTGAGAGATGGTTATCACAGGGAAGCACGTTCACCTAGCTCACCAGAGACACAAGCTTCGCCTTCTTCCATGCTTTTAGGAAGTTGAAGTGGTAAATCTAAGTTGCTCTGCCTCTGTCAGTTCACACAACTTCATAATAAACATTCCCCACTTGGGAATATGTGTGACCTAAATAGGCTCTTGTCTATTTATGTAGAGCAGAATAAGTTCATTTGAATTGACTTGGTCCCCTGTAATAAAGCTCTTACCTTGTGTGATACGAACAGTGTACGCTGCTCTGATTCTGATGCAGAAGATGACCTGAAACAGTGAGTGGCCATGCCACATCCCTCATAGCAACATAGTGGAGTAGCATAATCCACCAAAAATAGCACAAAATAATATAAATGTGCACTCTGGTGAAATGGCACCATGAAGTTCATAATAATACACTTGACTGGGACTTCCATGAGGGTTAGGAGGTGGTGAGGTGATTTTGGCATAGCCACTGGATTAACCAGCTGGCATTCAGGACAGGATAGGCAACACTAGCACACATCCCTCCAAATGCCCGGCCAGTAAAATCAGGCCTATTCTTTTCATAGTTTACAGGCCAGGTACGGGTTTGTAATGGGCTGCCTGAAAAGCCATTTCCCAGCAGCTCTTCACCACCAGCAACTGGTGTTCTCTTCACCAACACAAGTGTCCCTCTCTACAGTATCACATGACCTCACATCAGCATTCAGAGCACACCATCAGATATTGCCCCACTAACTTATTATTCTGTCCAATCTGTACTTAGAATCAGTGGATGCATACTGGAAGGCATAGTTGTAGTCATTGTTTTGCACTTATATTTAATTTAAGTGGTACTATGGGATACATTTGCACATTCCCATTCACACACTTAATACTCACCCACCATGCTTCAACCAAATTCCCGAGGCAAACCTGATTCTGGTTGATTTTGGACTGTGTATGGCCCTACAACCATAGCCTACGTTATACCACCTCGGGTCCTTACTGGAATCGTGTATGATCCTCATAGGTTGGGGGAAGATGACAGAGGCCTGGAGAAGGAGACATCCTGGCCCCTTAAGTACCTGCCTTAACCTGGCTCCTAAATAAGTGGACTCTTATTTAGGAGGTACCAGGGCTGCCCACTTCTCCAGCACTCTTCCACTGATATCTGAAAAAAATAACCAAAAACTAACCTTTAACCTTCCGAATTAGTCCAGAAACCAGTGGGTGACATCTTCATTGGCTAAATTAATTTTTCACAAAACATACATCATACGTCTGTGTAACCTGTTGGGGTCTTCACTGGTTGTCTGGAAACTTTATAGCAACAACATTACCAAAAAAGTTATTAAAGTTAGTGATGTGTTACTGAAGCACACACATTGTAACTACATTTTAATTTACAAAAGAAGTACAAACTCTAAACCCTTAAGATATTTGGGTTTAAAGCGTAACTTTACTAAATCAGAAAATCTATTCCAATATTCAAATATACCCCTCCAGCTTTGATCAGAGAAAGAGATAAATCCTTTTTTATATCTTAGCTAATTTTGGCAGATTCAGAATTCAAACATATTCTCTCCTTTTGGCCAAATGTAAAAAACAAACAAACAAAAACCACACACAGCAATAAAAAGTTCTCAAGAGGAGTGCTCAACCTTTGTGACTTTGTCTCTTCAGTTATTCCCTTTCTAGCATCCCTAACACAGTTTGAATCCGTTAGTGTTGCCTGCCCCACATGAAGGTTCACTTCATGCCTGATAAAATTCTCCATTCCTCATTGTGCCTTCAGGTAACCTGGGCTCCAAGCTAGTAGAGTATAAGGAAGAAATGTATATCTCTTCAGACTGCGGAAAGACGTGGAGACAGGTACACATCCTCTCTTTTAATTCTTCTTTTATACTGCTTCACTCTTCCCATTCTGACCTCACCATTTCAGCTTTCCACTGAGGAGAATCTGAGAGGATAAAGTATATTATATCTATCATTTCAAATTGTTTATTAGCCTGTGACTGTCATGCCTTTTGTTATTTCTAAACATGTTGCTTTTGAAAGGTGTTTGAGGAGGAGCATCATATCCTGTATCTGGACCATGGTGGTGTCATCGTTGCCATCAAAGATACCTCGATTCCCCTCAAGATACTCAAGTAAGATTACAAAGACAGTAATGCTTACTGCTTGCTGCTGCTGTAAGACATTGTTTAATGGAGTGGGATTTTTTTCATGATTGGCTTCTTATTAAAGGCTTTTAGTGTCACCAAAATCAGTTATAATCAATATAATGAAAGTTAATGGAATGATTTATTTTGAAATTCACTGATAGCAGTGATCATCCGTTAGAAGCCTGTGACAGTCAATCAATAAGTATGCTTTTAATTGTAGCCCTAGTTTTATATGCATGACTGACAAAATGGGAAAAAAAACTAAGTAATCAAGGAAATGTTAAATCAACGGGAGACAAAAGTAAAAATGAGTAACAGTAAAGAAACACTAACTCCAATGTAGAGTCAGTCAGTGGATGTTCAAAATGCCATGCGATCATTGTTATACAGACTTTGAATTGAGATGTTTATACTGTTTTTGAAAATGTAACATCCCCTGCAAAGTATTATGTTTTGGGTGCATTTCTTATATAATTGTTGCTTAGTATAATTGCATACTTGTAGATTTTGAAAAAGTTTCGATTTCTGGTACGGTACCTTGAATTTTTTAAAACGATTCTCTCTCCTTCCCCTTAGTCCACAAATACAGTTTCTACCTCAGCAAGATAATATCTCACTGACCTTAATAAATAAGGATCAAATAATGAGGGCGCATAGATAAGAAAGTGCTCAGGAAAAAAAAGAAAAGCATTTATCACAAATTTAAATCAAATGACTTTTCGGATAGGAACAGAGTCCTTGACATTCTTCCCTCACTTTGGCTTGGGTAAAAAGGGAACTTCTTAAGTAATAGAAGTGTGAATGTTCATTATTACCACTTCATTATGTAAAATCACCATAATGTAATCTGATATTTCTTACTTCCAAAACTCACTCCTATTGTATAGTTTGTTCTGGAGTCAGAAATGAATTCCATGACCCCCCCAAAATTCTCACTTTCACATCTGTGTTATAGTACTAAGAGTGAGAGCCACACACTAAACATTATTGTTCAATTTTCCAATTTTAAGTTTTATTCGTATAGTGCCAAATCACAAACACAGTCACCTCAAGGGTGCCTTATATTGTAACATAAAGACCCTACAATAATAATAATAATGATAATAATAATAATAATAATTATTATTATTATTATTATTATTATTATTATTATAACAAAATACAATTTTGTTCTTTAAGTTGCCGGTCACATTTACAGACTTTTAGAAAAAAGGATAATTTTTCAGTCCTGCAAGTCCTTATGTAGCCTTTTTAAAGCTATAATTCTATATCCAAGCTTGATTTTTATGCTTAATTTAGCTGGCATGGCAGGGCAATGTGCATCTGCCAGACAAATGCCAAAGCCAAAGTTTACTCTTTGCAAACTAGTTTATTATAATCAATCATACCTTCAATGGAAAAATAATGCATGCCACTTAACCATATTAACTAGCAATGTTATAATAAAGGTCTAAAGGTTATTCCTTTCTTTTTTGTAGTTGAGACTTGTTTCCATGAAAGTTTGGTTTTATTCCTATATTATTTTAGGTGATCCCTCCCAAAGCATCAGTTACTGCCAACCTGTTGACATTCTGATACGAATGTCTTTAAAGAGGTGCCAGATATACCCTTTGCATATGTGCCTTGAATGCTGAAATATCGTGTGCATGAATAATAGATGAAGCAGCACTGGCATTAGTGGATTAGTGCAGTACATCTTATTTTGTATCTTTTTTGTAGCTGTGTATTTAAACTTTGCTTGCTTTGGTTTTTATTCATATTTTGTTGATAGTCCAAGTAACACTACACCTGGTTAGGTTTAGGCTCTGAAAAATACTTTGTTATGTGGTTGAAGTAAAAATATTGCCCCTGCAAATGATTAACCCTACAAGTTAGAAAATTAAAGTTGGCTACTGTATTTAAAGGTGACAGCAAGGGGTTCTTTTCAGGTGTAAACATCTGGAGAGTTTGGAGTGACAGGCCCACGTTCCTATAGCCTAAACCCAGATATCAAAGGGGTGATTGTGCATTATTCAGAAAGGCAAACAGCTTTGACAGCATTCCACTTTTCAATGCCCTGGAAATGTGGAGAATCTGAATATTTTGCTGACTTGGTGTAAGGCATGTAATGCATATTTAGGTGTTCATGAGGTATGGAGAACAGAGACCTAGAGACAACTAAAAACACTTGCCTTTTCAGCATGCTAGCTGCATATATAAGAACGCCTATATCAATGTTTGAGTAGTGGTCAGAAGAAAGTAAAAAGGTATACTGAGGATAAACCAAGCCAATTCCGCTATACCTGGTGCGCATGAGAAAATTATCAATATGTTTTTTGTTACATTTTTGTTTGGTGGTGTGGTTTTTCTAATGTGAAATATGTGCTGTGGGTCCAAAAAGTTGGAAAATACTGCCCTTTATAAACAAAATTACTGATTGCATTATGAAGAATTATCAACGACAACATTTTTATACCACACACAAAACACATTTTTAGCCATTATACATTAGTATGCAGCCTTTCTCTATATCCACAGTACTTTGCTGTGCTATAAATTGCATATCCAGTGCACCCTGAAAAATGATCCTAAAACCTGGGACACTGCAGTTCATGGTCAGCCTTTGAATGGTGTCTTTTCTACTTTGTATGTCATCTGGCATTCTGAACAGTGATGTATTGGAAAGTGTAAGTTGTATTTATAAGCGTTACTATTAAGATTTATTATTAACCTTTTTTTACCTAGAAGTGAAACTCTTGAGGATAAGTATTTCTTCTGTGTACATGTGAGAGACAACATTATGATTTTGTCCAGTCCCATTGTTTTTTTTAAATCTTAGAACGTTTTCTTTTGAACCTTGGTATTAGACTTCATAGTTTAATGTGAACTTCTCCTATTAACTGCTTTAGAAGGTAGTCATTAGTGGTAAAAACTGGAATATATTTTATTTTACTTCACATTAGGGAAGTAATGTGATTGTTTTTTTCTTTTAGGGGTAATGTATTCCTTTTATATTAAAGAGCTTTCAGTAAGTCTGTGGCCTGGTTTAACCTATCACACACAGCAAGCAAAGATGACAAAAAAGTGTATAATGGCAAGAAAAGGAAAAACATATTAGTAAACAAGTATAGGTGGAGGACTGGGTAGGTTGTCAGTACTTGTATATTAAGAACTGTTCTTGACCTGAAATGCTTCTTCACAAAGTCCTCCAAATGTATACACTCCATACTATCTTTCCAAATCCCGAAAATATGACTTGTTCCCAGATTCTGTAGTGCCTTTGACTCTCCAAAATGATTACACCATGTTCCCAAGCAGGGGTAAGATAGCTACAACTGTGTGCATCAAAGCCATGCCATTTCACAGACACTTGAAGAGTGCATCTCGACTTTTATAAGTGACTGCACACACACACACTCCCTCAAATCATTTCCGATAATTCCCCAGCTCCTCATACACTCACTCAAACTTGAAGGAGTTTTTTTTTTTACACTCTGTAGCTCTCACAAGGCATTCATATCAGCTAATTATGAAAAGGCAGCAGGCTGAGAAATGAGATGCCTCCCTAGTACACTGCCTGTATAGGAATGTTATGTACATTTAAGATTTATGACTGCTCTTGATTTTGATTTCTTTATAGCACTCAAGGAATGGCATAAACGTTGGAGTGTAACATAAGAAGTAATTATAAGTTTGCCTAGCTAATCTCTCTGATTACAGCATTATCTCTACAACCAATGCTAATCACAACAACAGTCGCCTCAAGATGCTTTATATTGTAAGGTGGACCCTATAATAATACATACAGAGAAAAACCCAAATATATCACCTCCTATGAGCAAGCACTTTGGCAACAGTAGAAAGGAAAATTCCCTTTTAACAGGAGGAAACCTCTGGTTACTAAAAGATGGAAACGAGATAATTAATTAGTTATTAATTAATTAGTTTGGTGAATGAGGGAGCAGAATTTTCACTTATTCGGGTAACTTCAGGGTTAACCCTGGATTTTCTGTACAATAAAAGAGGTTTTCTTCTTACTGGGGTAAGGTGGTGTGGTAACTTACACTGAGAGTCTTAGAGAGCAACAGATATGGATGGTTGAGTGATTCCTAGAAGATCTTTCGGACCTCTGCCAGGAGAGTAGGAGGGTCTTTCTCCTTTCTACCCATTGTTTTTTATCAGCTTTGCTTCTTTGTCTCTGTGAGGTTAAGCCAGGCCACACAGATATAATGAAAGCTCTTTATTATATAAAGTATAACTCTCTAAGGCATTATTGCTCAACGAGTCCATCATCAGTTGCCATCTGGTCAAAGTTTCCATGGTCTTTAGGGGATTGTATTTATACGTATAGAAAGCTGACAAAAAGCAGTTCATGCTATTTGCATATATCATATTTAGTTACTATGATAAGTACTGATCATGCAGGATGATGGCACTAAAACTGTCTAGCCACTGCGTTATGCCTCATTTTATGTAACTATGTGTTTTGTTAGATAAGAATGTCTTTTTTCTTTCCTCGGTCAAATGAACCAAAGTCTAAAAGAGCCTTTAGCGCCTCATTTACTATTCACTCATCCATATCACTCATACCATTATTACTAATAAATGACAAAATCATTCTGGTGAAAGACTTTTAGGGTCTCAGCATGCCTCGAATTACCTGTGATCTGCTGTCTGATCACTTTGAAGGGCAAATGTTTTTATAGTTAATCCAAATAACCAAACTCGGAGGCAAGGAATTTGGACGAACCGTCCCCTTGGCAGTTTTATTCTGCTTTCTTGTTCTAATGCCAAGAACTCTCTTGGTGGTGCCCATTAGTGTCTTTGTCCTGTAGATAATAAAACTTGGACTGTCAGAAGTCTTTCATGATGTTGCGCTTGGTTGTACAGATGTTACAAGAAGTAGTGAGTAGAAATGAAGGAACAGAGTCTGAGTGAAATTCATAGCCTGCTTACATTCACACCTCAGTACTCCTTGATTCATCAATTCATCAAAGGCCCAAGACGTAACTGATTCTGCCTTTGGAAAGTGGTTTCAAACACTGTTAGATTAGAGAACCCTTTGTTTGACGCATAAAAAGGCCTAGCAAGGCCTAGCTTTGATGGCTTTGTATATCCATTCTGTTTTTCTTTCACAGTGCCTGTTTACCCAGTGATTATCTTATTGCACTCCTTGTTAGGACATCGTTAAAACACAGCCCGCAGAGCGAGCCACACACTGCTCGATTCAACATTGATCCCTCTCCATCACACAGTCACACTTATTCAGTACTGCTGCCACTGTTGACGGCAGGAGTTGTCAGCACAGTGAATAAAGCTGGGCAGATGGCTCTTCTTGCTTGCTTCACAAACCTCATTTTAGACAGGACTAAAGAAAACTTGAATAACAGACACTTGAGTTTCACAAAAAAGGATCTCATTATGACTAAAAGCATTTTTTTAAAAAAGCACTTAATTAGCAATGAATGCTGTATTTTGTCAATTTTCTATGTATATACAACTTCAGTGATCCAACTTTGTTATGTATGTGCATTTTCGCACTACATAGTTATAAAAAACAAATTACACAGTTCTTATACAAATTTTTACCAATGAATTTCCATGACTTTCAAATGATTTTCATTTAACCTACTAAAAATATCTGTTGTAAACGTATATTTCATTATGTTATCTATTATTGTAGGGTTTTTACAACATGGCATGCCTTGAGGCAACTATTGTTGTCTATAACCCCATATAGATAAAATCAAATTGAAGTGAACATGAAGGAAATCAAAAGGTACACCCTCATCTCATATTAACCAGTTTTAAATTGAACAGTTTTCTACTGCATAAGCTTTTGGGTTGTTTTTTTTTTTTAATCTAAAGTTCAAACTCCTCACTCGTTGTGTGATTCAGTATCTTGTCTGGCAGCCTTGGATTAAGCACATTTTTTGTAACTATTGGCTATTTTTGCAAAACTCTACACACAAATAAGAAAACCTGTCACCCAATTATCAAAACATTGTAGTTCTCTTGCAAAAGCGAACACAGCTAGATTAACTCTTCACACCTTCGTAAAAATGGTGTTTTCGTATCAAACAGTACACACAAGCCATCATCTACTAAGCACACAATGCGCCAACTGCACACTGATGGTATGAATACAAAACACATCTGGCTTTTGCTTTCTCTGTGCACAAGCTAGGCCATGTCAGTTTGAGCTCATACTTTTGTCATAGGTCTGTAAACATGGAGGGATCCAAACTTCAAGTACTGGTGTTTATTTACACACATCAAAACAAACACAAGTGTTTATTTCCAAGTATAGGATTATTTGCAATCGCCATATTGACTATATGGGTTTCTTGGTCTGCAGTGAACAGGCTTCCTCTGCCCCCAGCATCTGGTCATCTAGCAATTCTGTAAAGTAACAATTTCAGTATTTTTACATCTATGGTATTGTTGTGTTTCTCATTAGCATATGGCAGTGCTACAAATCTTAGTGCAAAGTGACTGTACTAACCGATTCTCATTTCAAAATGTCCTTATGATGCTTGCTACAGTGTAGCGGCTCGAGTTAGGCTGAACCCGTCGACCAGCTTACCTCAGGGTCATTCCACTGTTGATTACATGGTCCACTATTGTAGCTCTGATGTCATCAGCAATTCTATTTCTTACTCTTCTTACCCTTCCTCTGCCCCCTCCTTGTCCTCTTCCCCCCTCCTCGTCCTCCTCTCCCCCCTCCTCGTCCTCCTCTTGTTCCTCCTTGTCCTTGTCGTCCTCTTCATCCTACTTCTTCACCTCCACGTCCTCTTCCTCGGCCTCCTCTACTTCTCACTCTTCCTGCTCCCTCCATTGTACTCCACACACAGAGCTTACCTGTATTATAGTGCTTGGGCTGATTGCAAAGTGAACTAATTATCTAAAAAAGTTTTTACATGTGACAGTGTGCCAGACAGTTGGCAAAATAGTGTAAATAATAGCCATAAATGTGTATAGTTTTGCTAGGAGTGTGTTGATCATTTGGAAATTGAGTGTAAAGCAGTGAGTTGTGTTTACAGTTCTGCAAAAAGAGTGCTGTGCAGTGGATTGTAGCTACAGGTTTTCAAAGTGTGTGTTACAAAATGGCAAACTGAGTGCAAAGCAGTGTTTGTGCTTTTAGTTTTGCAAACTCAGTGAGTGGTTTTGCTATAAGTATTAATAGTTTTAGAAAATGTGCTATAAGAATCACAGTTAGGGTTTGGAAGTCCCAGGCTTTTCTAAGCCCAAGTCAGCCAAGTGGAAGCTAAACTGGCTAGTCTTTTAGCATCAATTCATATGTAAATTAGGTTGTTACTTGAGAAGTGGGGGAGTGGGGGTGTGTGAATGATTGCGGATTTCTAACTGCCAACTGCCTCTTTGTTAGTGTGTGGGGGTGGGGAGCTGCTAAAAGCTGTGAACTTCCTTTCCTGTTGAGGTCAATGAAATTGTCACCTTGCGGGGTTTACTAGGCTGCTGCTCAGCAAACCTGTGAAACCCACAGTATAACCCTAACCCTGCAGTATATTGCAAGTAAACCTGACATGTCTTCCCATATCTTGGCAAGGGAAGTACATTTGCAAGAGAGTTGGCTCACTCTCATATGGCTGGGAAGAAGGCAAGAAAAGAACAGTTGCTTTGGACACAACCCTCCACACCGTTTTTGTTTGTTGTTTTTTTTGTACTGTTTTTATCAATAAATCTCAGCAACAAAGGAAATACACCCATGTGTGTTGATTTCTCCCTAAGATGGCAAACAGAAACACAAGTTTCCTTGTGGGTTAGGGTTAGGCTAACCCTAACCCTAGGGTTAGGCTAACCCTAACCCCTAACCCTAACGGCTCAGCACCACCTTATTTACATAACAAAAGCAGCAGTTCACAGTTCAGTCCAGGATATTAGCTAAAAGCTTACCAGCCATTTGGCTGGTTGGTGGGTTTTAAACGTAGAAAAGCCAAATGGCTGCTCTCTGGGAGTTCCAGTGTTAAAGAACCAACCTTCTGACTAGCAGATGATCTGCTCTGCCTCCTAAGCTACAGCCACCTTATTATCTCACTAAGATAATTCTGGTGAAAGACCATAGCTATGGAAAGCACCTAGCTGCTCCCATGTTTAGAATATCAAACATTTTGCAATCCACTTTTTGTATGCCTTGTGTTTCTTAAGCCATTCCAAAATTCTTGTCCAAGAGATTTCAGACATTATAAAATAAGCATTTTGTTGGTAAGAATGTGTGCAGTATCCAGTTATCCCACATAGAAAACATGTCAAGACTCTGCAAACAAAGTATTGTTTAACTAATATTATGTTAGGTAGTCGATCATAACCATATTTCCATGGCTTTGCCAAAGTTTTATGGGATTACTTTCAAAAATAAATTACACATATGTAATGTTGTTTTATCTCAAAAGACAATAATACTTTAATTCAGAAATGTTTTAACAGAGCTACATTTCAAATATAAAACAGTACATGTGCTCTGTATTGATTCTAACGGTAAATAAAATTTAGTATCTGATAAATAATTTTATCCATATTGCAGTTGGTTTAAAAACCTAATAATTTCAGTGAGTCTTCCAGGCCCGTAAACAATGGCAAACAATAGCTACAAGCTAGCTATGAGCTAAAAAAGTTACCTTAACGTCTGATAGCTTTCTGAACCAAACAGAGGGACAATGTGAGAAACTGTACTGAAAATAAACTGAATTTATTGAATTATGAAGTGGATACACCAGTTTTCTATGATCCACTAGTTATTCAGCATTTAGCTAGTTGTGCTAATCACGCACAGACAGTATAAAGGGCAACACAATCTAAATTCATTAAGTACCAAATGAAATCAACATTAGAAGTACCAAATGATAAGACTAATGTTGATTTCTAGTGTTTTGATTGTTATTTAAGATTTCATTTGCTGACATCAGGGCAAGGCTCTTTTGTTATATCTGAATACAGTTTCATGAGTCTCTGCTTCTGTCTTGGTGATTCTGAACACTTCATCCTTTCCCACAGGTTCAGTATTGATGAAGGACGGACGTGGAACATTCACAACTTTACAAGCACCTCTGTGTTCGTCGATGGACTTCTGAGTGAGCCAGGAGATGAGACCCTGGTCATGACGTGAGTGGAAAATTTCAATTTCAGTGCTTCTGCCAGAATGATAAAACACACTGTTCAGTTAAATTAACTGAAAAGTGTCTGAAATTTTAGGTGCCTTTTAAAAAAAAATAAAATACAAATTCTAACTTTCATTTATGTAGCTGACAATATATTCTCTCATATTCCATGTCTATTCAGCGTTGTGGAGAAGAATTTAAATACATCTCCTACAATTTACCTTTTATTGTACCCTTAACTCTTCCTGTACTCGTATACGTTTTTAATAAGTTGTCTGAAAGGTCTACCGGGTAATAGAGTACATTTAAAGGAGCTCATTTTTCTTTTCCAATAAAGCAGTCCCCCTTTTTGGAGAGGGGCACCTAGTTTCTCTTCAGTTTCACATTAAAGCAGAGAATGATGGGAGCAGAGGACCCCTACATACTCACCTGCTGACATATTACTCCTATAGTCTGCTAAGTATTTGTGAACACATCCTGAGCAGGCTTAGACTAGTACAGCAGTACAGGCAGCTTAGTTAGCGTCTACGGTGCTGTGCATAAGTCTTGAGCCATAAGCCCTCATTTCTTTATATACGGCTTGAAAGACAGTATTGTATGAACAAGGGTCGGCTTCAGATTCGGATTTGCCACTCTCAGCCAAACGGCCTATGGCCGCCTGCTCATCCCAGTGAGCTAAACCAATGCCTGGAACCTTTACACTTTAACACAGCCTAATCACCTTCCTCTGTCTCACCATATCCCCTGCATCCTCATCTTTTACCCTAACCCTCTGCTTGTCCTCCTTCACTAGGTCCATGGACCTCCTCTGTGATCGCTCTTATTTTCTTCTGCCTGGCAGCTTGATATACAGCATTATATATATATTATACATATAATGCATATATTATTTGTCCAAACTCTTTACTGTCTCATTATTTGCCTCTCTAACATTGTCTTCAAAGTACTCAACCTGAGCTGTCTCTCTAATATACTAATTTCTAATACTGTCCATTTGGTCTCTCCCAACAAAAATCTGAGCATCAGCCTCATATTAGTTGAAACTGTCCATCTTCACTACCTCTGCTCCTTGTATTGTCAGACTTTCTCATTCACATTGCTTCTTCTGACTTTCACTCCTCTTCTCTCCAACGTATCCCTCCACCTTTCCAGGCTCTCCCACCTACTCCTCCCTACACAATCACAGTGTTAACTGTGAACATCTTTATCCACAAAGACTCCTGCCTGATTGCATCTGTCAGCTTGTCTATCACTGTTGTAAACAAGAAGGGGGTCAGAGCCAGTACCTGTTTGTAATTCCACCTGTCTCACTGTCCTCATTCATGTCCTAGCCTCACGTACTTTTCTGCCAATCCTGACTTCCTAATGCTGTAGCATAGTTCTTGGCAACCTATCATATTGTTTCTCGAAATCCTCAAAAACATTTTGCAAAACCTTCTGACCTTTTCTGTACTTCCTGATCAGCACTTTCAAAGAAAATATTACATCTACCATCAACAGATTCATAGCTTATCGGTATCATCTTCATCAGTCTGTAATTACTATAACTCTTTTGTTCTTGAAAACTGGTACCACTACAGTTCTCGATTTCTTTGGCTTCTCACTCTATGAGTACTGAATATCAACTGCAGGTAGCTTTAGGTGCAGATGTCAGGCGTTCATATCTTTTTAGGCGTAAAGTCTGTCTTCTCTTGCTTGCTCTCTCTCTCTCTCTCTCTCTCTCTCTCTCTCTCTCTCTCTCTCTCTCTCTCTCTCTCTCTCTCTCTAAATCTCTCCATCTCTAAGTTAGCAGGAGTGACACTTGTCACATCATCTTAGACCCCAGACCTTGGCACACAGATAAGACTCACTCCTAGCAGTAATCTGCTGAGAAGGGCAAAGAGATTGTCACACACACGCACAGATACACGCGCAGGCACACACACATGAGGAGGATAGATCGAACATTCAAGCTCACTCACCATTATCAGATATGTCAGGCACACAGCCTCTGGGCTGAGACACACTCAAACGCACACACACACATATATATGTGCCATCCAGCTGACTCCAGCGAGATAGGGTCGGCGGCCAAGGAAGGGTGTTGAGGGCAGCTCATGTCTGATAGATTAGCCAGGGTCTATTTCCTTGCCACGGAGTTTCGATTTTTGATGGCGGAGGCTGCCATCCCGTAATGAAGTCTTTGAACAGTGACTTAGCACCAAGGACAGGTGGGGAGTAGAGCTCGTCCACCACTCATACTAATAACACCCAGTCAAATATCAGGACAGCACAGGGGGGTTTCTACTGCACATACTGCTTTGTGAGATCATGAAATCACCTCATTCTGCTGCTTCTAAACCACTTGTAAGAAACATAATAGAAAACCACAGCACTGGTTTGTATCTAATCACATTCTGCAACAAAACTCTCCTGAAAACAATGTACAAACATGTGTTTTCTCCTACTTAGCTCTGTTTGTTTAACAAAGGGAGCTGTTAATGAGTTTTGATTTGTGTTCACTGAGCTGATTGGACTCTTGTTTGTCCACTAACAGAAGTGTTAATGCTCTGGAGCGCCCATTCAAAAGTAGACAAAGAAATAACTAAATTAACTCAACAGCTGGTGGGAATTAATGCACAAATAAAGCAATAAACATTTTTTTTTTTTATAAATTACACTGAAAGGTTTGCAGTGACCCAGCAAAATGTTGTTTACAAAATCTAGATAAGACTCACGGATGGAAATGTTAAACATGCGTTCATCCACATTACTAAGGCAGGATCTTCTCCTTGTCCTCCATAGGTGGTTTTCGGAATTTTGAAATTGGCGTATTGTGATCATAGACTGTATACAAAGATGGATGGTATGTAGCTACTTATTAGATTAAAGACTTAAGATAAGTATTTTTGGGCAGCTGCCATGTCGTTATTTTGGAGTCAGAGGTTACCATATTTGATCAGGAGGGTGATCTCGTAAGCTATCAGCTAATATTAGCACAGATCCTGCTAATTGTTACTAAATAAGACTTCAAATTTTACCTTAGCAAAACTGAAATCCAAACTTTTTTGACAGTCTGTACCACACAGCATGGAATAATTTAAAATCAGACAATTGCTTTGAAAATCCTCCAAATTTAAGAAGCAGGATAATCCGTATTTGACCAAGTCAAACAAGTTAGAGCAAGAAGAACAACAGAGGTAAAAAGTGGAACATCAGCATATGTGAATCTGCAGCCGAGACATCTGTCACTACCTTTTAACGACGCTGGTAAAGACAACATTAGTCTTGCTTGCGCGGCACTCCAACGAAGTGATTGCAAGCCAATAACATATGTCAGAGTCACTGATTTGAGTCACATCAGTATGCTTAAAAATGTTCTAACAGACACACACAGATTAAACAGCTGAGTTCAGTAATGGGAATATGGCGCATCACCTGTGATTTCCTGTAGAACACCACCATCTAGTGGAAAGGATGGGGAACTGTGACTTTGCTAAAAGGCTTTATCACTTGAGCTACATTCCCAATAGAGATACAATCCATTTGTAAAGCTGCAAGATGGTTTAGGTAAAGATTATCTCAGTGTTGCCCCTTGCATCATACAATAATAATGCCACAATAATGCTGTAAAATAAATACTTACATTTTAAAACTGCCACTCTGTGTTTTAGAAAAGCACATGTTGTGAATTACCAGTCTTAGAATAATTAATGAAGTTGCTGCTGTTTGTGTCAGGTGTGCAAGTGAGTGTAACTCAGTGACTCTGAGGAAACACAGAGGAAAGAATCTAACAAACAGCTGGAAGCAAGAACGTTGTTAATGTTTTATCAAACAAGCAGAACATTAAGGAAATATGCTGTCTTTACCATTCAGGTGTTGATGCTAAAAAATGATAAAAGCCTGATGTTCAGACTTTCCTTTGTGCCGACAAAAAAAGGCTTTTTTCATTATACTGCGTGTGTGTGTGTTTTCTTGCAGTGTGTTTGGCCACATCAGCTATAGGTCAGACTGGGAGCTGGTGAAAGTGGACTTTAGGCAGTCTTTTCCCCGTCAGTGCACTGAGTCTGATTATGACTCCTGGCAGTTCACAGATCAGAAGGTAATGCACACGGACTCACAAAGAGATGCAGCACATTCACATGATTTAAGCTGTGTTATAGATTCTAGCTTTTTGAAGTTTCCAAGTGAAATGATCTATTTCTAAGGTCATGGCTCTCGAGCTGTGTTTGGTTGTATCAGATTGTACAAACATAAGTGGCTACCGAGTGTGCACATGGATTTTATCACCCTTAGGAGGAAAAGTGCATTATGGGCCAGGAGCGGACGTTCAGGAAGAGGAAGGACACTGCATTCTGCATAAAAGGAAAAAGCTACACATCAGCTCTGACCAACAAACCCTGCCAGTGTACTGAGAAAGACTACAACTGGTAAATATGCACTGAACTGGTTTCAGATTACATCATATTTCCTCTATTATTGTATCTGAAAGTAGAATGCATAACATGTGGAAACAAAAGCAAATGTATTGTTTATAAATGCAAATAAAGGACACTGTGCACATTACAGGGTGGGCCATTTATATGGAAAACACCGTAATAACATGGGAATGGTTGGTGATATTAAAGTCCTGTTTGTGGCACATTAGTATATGTGAGGGGGCAAACTCCTCAAGATGGGTGGTGACCATGGTGGCCATTTAGAGGTCGGCCACACAATTTCGATCCGCTCATCACGTGTTAACTCTTCGACATGTCAATGGCTGTGAACAAAGAGAAACTTGTAAATAACTCATGAAAGAATAAAGTTACGTTGAAACCAAGCACACCATTGTTTTTCTTGTGACATTACCAATAAGTTTGATGCATTGACTGTAGAAAACATGGACGACGCGACCCCGCCTCCTACCATTGTGCAAAAATGAAGCCAAAATACCCCGCTTGTGGAGGCTGCCATCTTGCAAATTTGGAGCCAGAGTCTGCGCAGTAGTGACTTGAGGTGGAGCGACTGTGTAACGCTCCCGCCCACACACCCGCTGGACGTGACTGCAAACACGCCCCTCTACACTTTTTACCTAGCCCGGCGACTCAAGTTTTTTTTGCTGGTTTACCGCGACTGACGACTCGTTTAATTAAGGTAAATACAACCATTTCACTGTTATAAAAAAGACACACAGCTTATCATCTTATAGTTCTAAAATCACTCTGTTGTTAATTCGTTAGTTAGATTAGCCATTAGCATACGCACTGTGTTGGAGGCTTGTTGCTAGCTAGTTAGCGATGCTACACACCTGCTACTCTTAATAGTCTTCAACACTTATGTTTTTTTTTTATCCATTTTTAGACAGCGATGAGATCAGCTGCACACTCTACAGAGGCCCAGAGTTACTGTTAATATCAAAAATATAATGCTGTCCTTTGAGATTTTAACATAAGACTGTGAGTGTATGGATCTAAAACTGTTTAAATCTCTACAGCCTGGTAACATGGAGACTTTAAAAACATCAGCAGAACGTTTCAATAGTGCAGTTTAATTTGTTCTTTTAATTGAATAATAGTCCATATTATATCAACAGCTACATTCACCCTGGAGAGAAACTAGTGAGGGAGACCATCAGGACCAAGCTGGGTTTCCTGGGTCCAGAGGTTTGGAGAAACTTCTTCCCTTTCTTTCATCACAGCTGTCCTGTGCCATAAGTTCTGTTGACCCGCTGTAAGAGGCATCATTTAAGAAACACCAGGAAGACTGAAGCTCATGGCATTGATCAAGTAGGACTCATGATCTTCACCAGCAGCTCCCTCACAGGGAAATCTTCAGCACTCCTCCATAGACCCGCCCCACAAGATGGATAAACCCAGCATTTCATCAACACTGTGATGAGACCTTTGGTTTGTGTAATGTAATAAATACTCTGATACTCCCCAGAGGCTCCGGACTTTTACATAAAGATATTATATTCAGTCCTGTAGAAAGTTATATATTTAAAAATATGTGATCCTCTCTGGTTACTCTGGTATGAATAACTCTGAATCACTTTATGGTAAATAACACACTATGTGTAAAAAAAAAACTGTGAATAAATTCCAGATGACAAGTTTGTAGTTCAACATACAAGTGACGACCTTTGACCTTCATCAGGTTTTATTTAATTGTGTTAGACAAAATCTCATATGCTCTTCATGCAGCTGAGTACATCAAGTGTTTAAAACGGAAGCTGTGGAGGTCTGAGATACAAACTGAGGTCCTGTTAATGCTGATATATAGTGACACAGTTACATGAGTGATTAATCCTTTTGTTTTTTGTCTTTAACTTTATCAATAAAACAGCTGCAGCTTTCACTACAGCACGTGTGGTACTTTAACCTTTGTACTGTTTCCATCAGTTCATTTTGCAGTTAACATGTGAACATGTTGGATGATCTGTCTGCTGTCACTCGATGGTGCTGAGGTCTGAATCTGAGGGCAGCTCCTGTAATCACAAAGACAACAGAATAATCACAAACTCAGATATAAATTTTATCCCTCAATATTGAAACAAAGCTGATTCTTCTGTCCTCACACACTCAGGATCTGAAGTTCTTCTCTTACATTTTTTTTCAGTATTACAGTACACTACAGTACTTTAATCCATAGTTCCTGATTAATGAGGAGTTACTGAAGTACAAGCTTTTTAAAAAATTGTTACGGTCTTTACAGATGTGGCAAGAGACTGAAAACATGCTGTTGTTTGCACATATTTAATATTAAGCTCTGCACAGGAGCTGAAGCAGGGTGTAGCCTGTTGCTTTTACAGTATAATACTTGTAATAAAAGTACAGTAACAGTAATTAGTGACCAGTGTTGGGAAGGTTACTTTTAAAATGTATTCCATTACAGAATACATGTCCCAAAATGTATTGTGTAACGTATTCCGTTACGTTACTCAGTATTCTGAATACTTTGGATTACTTAATATATTATCATGCTGTTTACAACTACGTGAATGTACTATTGCTGTGATTTATTACTGTTACTGAAGGTCCGCGGCTCCGAACCGTAATAAAGGGACCTCTGACGAATATGTCGGTTCCGTGTTGGGCTCGTAGCCGAAAAATAGCTTTACTTTGTTGTCTGGGGTCAAGTTTGCTTGCGAGAGACGGAGAGAGGCGTTGAAAGGCTGCTCCAACGGAACTTATTGTTTCGGAGGAAAACACGAACACGGTGTACAGTCGAGTCTTAATAGCTTACTTACAACTGGGCTCGTCAGGCACTCTTCTTGGCTGCAGTAGTTATTATTATATTTACATGCTTCCAGCTCCCGTTTTTGCTCGATGACAACTGGTACTTTTCCTTTTTCTCCCTCCCTCGCTCACAGACACATAACGGGTATGGCAGTCCATTCTCCCTGCAGCACGGACTACACTGCCTATGATGCTACATTCTTTAGAGCTATGCCTGTAGCATTCTGTCTATTAGCTTAGCACAACAACAACAAAAAGGCCTCTCTCACCTAGGAAACACAGAGAGAGAGACAGCGTCACCCTGTAACCATGGCAACCGTAACGCTGCCGCCTGGAACTACAGACCGTAGCTGTCAAATAAAACCCAAACAGTCCTGACCTGCGACAATATGAAACAGGGAAGTACCGCCGTGTAATCCATTTATTTCAACAAAGTAACTGTATTCTAAATACCACCTTTTTAAACGGTAAATGTAACGGAATACAGTTACTCATATTTTGTATTTTAAATACGTAACGGCGGTGCATGTATTCCGTTACTCCCCAACACTGTTAGTGACTGAGCAGGCCGGAGCGTTTCTCTTGATTTCTTTAGTAAATTCATTCACCTGCACAGCTAAACGAACCCTGACAGCCGAGTGCTCATTTTAGCTAGCTAGGTCTCAGGAGCTTACGGATTAGCTTACAAACACGTTTAACTTACCGAAAAAGTGCAGCGGGGCCTCGGGTCCTTCTGTCGGGTAGTCCAGTTTACTGAAGAACACCTCAGGCTGTCAGGTTAAAACACTCGGTCGTGTTTTCGTAGCGTAAACGCTGGGCATCCTGTCAGAGCCTACGCTCAATCTGCTATTTGCGAACAGAGATACGCAAGTTTCTCCGTGACTGCAGCTGTCAGTCAAAGCTCTTATGATGACGTTTCACCCCAATTTAACATCACCGCGGTAGGAATTAGAATCAAACTTATGGGAAAGGAGACCCCTTGAACATCAATCAGCGTGATGAGAACTATTGAAAACAAAAGAAAGAATCTTTGGAAAAAAATTATCTAAGGAGAATTAATTTATTTTAGTCTGACCCCAGTCCCATCCGCTAACATGGAGGAGGCGGGGTTTATGACCTATACTGCAGCCAGACACCAGGGGGCGATAGAGACGTTTTGGCTTCATTTTTGGGGAGCTGTCGCGTTGTCCATGTTTTCTACAGTCAATGGTTTGATGCGTCACATGGCCCTCTTCCTATTGAAAAAACAAAAGTTGTATCCAAGATGGCCGACGTCTAAATGGCCACCATGGTCACCACCCATCTTGAGGAGTTTGCCCCCTCACATATACTAATGTGCCACAAACAGGACTTTAGTATCACCAACCATTCCCATGTTATTACGGTGTATCCAAATAAATGGCCCACCCTGTACTTCATGCTGTGTTATCTTTGAGGCCTTTACTTTTTCAAGTATTTGCTCAGACCAGCATAACTTTCTTGCTTAGTGAACAGTTATTAATTTTTATGATGTTGAAATGTCTTTGTAGTGATTATGGATTCGAGCGATCACACATGGAAACTGACCGCTGCATTGCTGACTTCTGGTATGATCCAGATTCACCACCTGAAGACTGCCACCTAGGACAGACCTACATGTCCAGCACCAGGTCTGTCTCAAGTTCACACCTACCAGCATTGTTATTCACTCTCTAATCTTGCTTACAGTAAGAGTGCACGCCTGACTTCACACTCTGTCCTCTGCTGTGTTTCAGCTACAGGAAGATGATATCTAACTCATGTGAAGGGGAGCCAAACAAGCAGCAGAGCTCTAAAAAGCACAACTGCCCCCTGCTCGCCCCTAAAGGATTACGAGTTGGCATAAAAGGGCAGATGCTGGCTGTGGCACCTGGGGATGACATCACATTCACTGTCCACCAGGAGCAGGTAGGACAAAAGTTGTTTTCTTTTTGCTTTTTCCTCATTTATTCAGTTTCAGTATGTTGAACACTATCTTTCTTTAACAGGGTGACACCAGCAGCACCAAGTATCAGGTGGATCTTGGTGATGGGGTACGGGCAATTTACCAGAACCTGACTGTGACTGATGAACCCATCCAGCACCGTTATGAAAATCCAGGCATTTACAAGGTCAAAGTGAAGGCTGAGAATATGGCTGGACACGATGAGGCTACCATGTACATCCAGGTCACAGGTTGGGTTTCCTGGTGAACTTCCTTGTCTTTTAATTAGACAGCCTCTAAAATGTATTTTCTTTCTTGGAGGTGGAGTTTTTGCTGATGTCTCATCACTGAAGCTCACACTGCCTGTCACAAACATCCATACTCATTTGTCCTGAATTTCTATTAATACCTAGCAGGGAAAAAACGTGACGAAATCATCTTTTGCCAGTTGGTTCGCTCCTCTCAGATCTGTCTAGCTTTGCCAAATATGCTGGAGACCGTTCTGAATCTCACTTCATTTTTCACTTCTTATTTGTCAGTTAGAAATGTTCTATTTCTACTGACACAAACTTTAATATTTAACATGGTAGCTGAGGCCTGTAGAGTCTGACCTTTTCTTATTATTTAAATAGAATTTCATTTCTTGTAGCCCCTCTACAGGAAGTACACCTAGAAGTGGTTCCCATTGCTGGGAGAAACCATGAAGTCAATCTCACTGCTACTGTCCTTCCCAGTGAGGCCAACCTGACTGTCTTTTACTGGTGGATAGGAGACAGCATGCAGGTAAAGGAAAAACTTCAATTGTCATTCATTTATAAATTCATTTCTAACTGTAAAATCAGTGGAATTCCATTAAAATTGCATTAGTTCAGCTAAGTAACTAAGGATTGAATACAGAGTGGTGTACAAACAGAAACGTGAAAAGTGGTGATTAAGAGGAAGAAACAGTGTGTCATGAGAAGCACTCCCCAGCACTTTAGGCCTGATGCAGGAAACTAAACTAAAACTTCATCACAAAAAAAGAAATCTCTAAGACTGATATTAAGATCTAAACTGAGAGCTGGTTCCATAGAAGAGGGACCTGCAAGCTGAAGGCTCTGTCTCCCATTCTACGTTTAAATACCGTAGCAACAACAAAAAACCCAGCAAACAATAATAAATAATAGCAGCAGCAGACTATATGGTGCCTTAGCCAAGTTACTATATAATGAGCCCAAAGAATCACCTAATTGTCAACTGGGTTTGACAATTGGTATGAGGTGTTTGTGCTGAAATGTTTGATTTTTATGTATTATGCATTATGGCCAAACATATCCACTTTAGTCACATATGTCCAAAAAACACAGTTGCTGAAGTGTTGTAGTTTGTTCAGATAAAATTTTGCAAAGATAATGAGTGCTGCTTTCTAGAAAGAGGCTTTCTCCTGGGAACCCTTCCAGACACACTGTACTTGTTCAGTCTTTTTCTAAATCTTGAATTTAACATGGTAGCTGAGGCCTGTAGAGTCTGACATGTAGTTCTTGGATTGTTTTTTTTGCTTGGTTGGTTGTTTTGGTGGTTTTTGCATTTTCTCTGAGCATTGCACTGTAACCTTGGGGTGAATTTCCCAAGATCTCTACTACTAGGAAGAATGTCTTGAATTTATTCCACTTCTTCCTCCAGACCAGAAAACTGCCAAAACATTCTGATTTTGTGGCCGTGGTTGGTTTCCCGAATTAAATTAAGGACATGCATTTAATTAGCAGCCCCCCGTGGCTACTTATCTTTTTAATTCCCAAGGAACTAGTAAGGGTGTACTTAAATTTGACACTCTGATTGTGCATTTTGGATAAGGTTTTGTTCAATAAACAATGACACAGCATTATAGGAAATGTTTTGTACTTTACCTGAAGTATTTATTTAGTTTTAAGACCTGGTAAAGAACAGATGATTTTTATTATGTTCTGATATGTATAAACTTTTCAGTTACTTTTTACAGTGATAAAGAGACCAAAATTTGTGTAGCTGCTAAGTATTAACTAGTTACATTGTGCACTGCCTTCTTGCTATTGGTTGCTGGACCCAGAGTACAATATGGGGGGTTTCTTGTTAGGGTTCCTCACTTGGAACAATTGCAATACCAATTTTAATTTAAGCTATGAGCAAATTTGTGGCCCAGTTACTATAGCAATGAATTAAAATAGTCTCAAAATTTATTATGCACAGCAGGTTTCATATTGCATAGGTTTATTAAATAAACCCAAAAATGTTCTGAATATTTCTGACCTCCAGACCTCCATTTTTTTTGTTTTTCCGGGTGTTCCAGATGTTTTTATCACTAATACTGTGAATTTTTCCTGCAGCCCATCCTGACTCTGCAGAACAACCTTTTGACTCGTTTCCCAGGAACAGGCAAAGTCTCAGTCACGGTACAGGCCACAAACAGCCGATCCATGGTGCAGGACACAAGAACTGTCCGAGTTTACGGTAACGTATGTTTGTATGTGCTAAGAGGTGAAGAGAAAGAAGTTATTATATCAAAGGTTCTGAGAAAGTTACATTTGTCTGTTGGCCAGAATAGAATTACAATATTCATTTTAATTCAATTCTTCAATTCCATTTTATTTATACAGCGGCAAATCACAACAACAGTTATTTCAAGGCACTATTGTCAGGGTGACCCTACAATAATACATACAGAGAAAAACCCAACCCCATATGACCAAGCTCAGGGTGGGGCGGTTATCTGCCACGATTGGTTGGGGAGAGAGAAGGAGGACAGGATCAAAGACATGTTGTGGAAGAGAGCCAGAGATTACACTATTTCTGGAGTAGTTTCATTTCTCGAAACTATGCCTCGTATTCTCAAAACAGTAACCACAAATCCATAACGTCTCACCCAATTTCCCAAACATCGTATTTTCAGGTCAAAATTAAGCTCTACACTCAAAACCATTCACTTGCTGAAAAACCAAATTTTGCCCACAGGCATAACACACAAGGCCTCAAACACACACACTACAACATAGTCTTACACATTGGTGCCATAAATTAAAAACAATATTTCCAGAACTGGCAAGTCATGTTGCTTGTGGTTCTTCCCCTCAAAAACCTTTTCACATGATGAAGACAAAAGACACAACCAATGCTCCTCCTTTTGGTCAGGTTAAAACTTGACTAACACAATAGAGTTACCCTGAACCACAGTTTAAGAGTGCACAAATGGCAGCATAAACTATCATGCTGTGATGTAACACAATACTTCATACAATATCAGAACTCACTTGTTGGTTTTTCACTCTTTCAGACTATCATTCAAAAGAACCAATGTATACCAGTTTCATCTGGAATTGGTTCTTTCGGAGGATGTGTTCAATAAGGAGAGGCTGATGGCATTTATCCCTCGAAAATTATGATCATCCTCAATCAATCTCCTCCTCGCAGGGGGACTACATTAGTGGCATCTTCCTTGTTTACAAGCTCCCTCTCTTGCTCCTCTGACAATTTAACCGGCCTCCACCAGGTGGTCCCCTCTGTGTCCTACAAAAAAATAGAAGCACTCATTTACTGTAACTGTCAAATATCCTTTTTCAGGACAAAAATGGAAACGTACTGAAACTCAAAAAACTTGAGTTCAGTAACTCAAAAGTTACTGAAGTTACTGTACAGAACAGTCTTACACCTACCTGTTTTCCTCCCTGAAGGTTCTGATGATGGAGGCAACAGTGAAGCGACTCAAAATTGGCTGTACTCGTTGCCCAGCCTCCCTCATAGTCATACCATAAACAAGGACACAGTCAACTAAAGTGGCTCGAAATTCATCCAAGACCGCTTGTCTCCTTGCCCTAGCTCTTCCCCTTCCTTGTCGCTGTTGTCGTAGACCTCCTTCTCCTCTGCCTCCTCGACCTTTCAAACCTGGATGAGCTGACTTTGGCCCTCAAAGTTTCTGATTGGTGTGTGATACATTTTGACTCTTAGTGTTTCCACTAATTGAGCTCAAGCTGTGCTGACTTAAGTCAACATCATTGAATGCTAGTGCTTTCAAAATGACCACATGGTGTAAGCACTGAAAATCAAAGGGATTTGTGTGTACAGTTTTCCAGTAACAGTTCACCAAATCTGACTCATGTATTAAAGCAGGGTATTCCCCTGCACTAAATTCCCCTGTGTTTATAGTTCAGGGAAATGGGTGTGCTTTTTGAAAAATAGCATTATGGTTTTGAAATTTGAGTTCAAAAGATAGTGTTTAAGCAATCGAGAAAAACTGTAATAACAAGTATGATTCAGTGCAGAGAGGTCATTCATTCTTGCTAACATAAACAATGCTGTTAGCTTAAATTTAATGCACATGTTCATTCTTTCTTTTGGATAAGGTAGTTAAGAAAAATCTGAAAAAAATTGAATTTAGATCTTTGTCCTACTGTAGGCTTTTTCTCATAGCTTTCAACCACATCTTGGCTTCTACTGTTGAGAGTGAGCTTTCAACATTCTTACATTTTTCAATCAGAGTTAGGATAGTAAAGTCAAACCTTAAAAGCTATTCCTGGTCTATGAGTCACTGAGACAAACAGGGACAAATTTGCTGCCTGTTATTGTAGGGTCTGCCTTACAATATAAAGCGCCTTGAGGTGACTGTTGTTGAGATTTGGCGCTGTACAAATAAAATTGAATTGACATTTTTCCATCTTTGGAAAATATTGTATGATCTCATGATTTTATTGCTTGTGTATCAATGTTAGCAAGTTAGAATTCATTTGACAAAGAGATGTGCTTGTTTTATTTATAAGCAAGCTTTAATATTTGAAGATATTGAGTTTATTTTAGTTTGATTTTTTTACTGTCTGAACTCAAGTACATTTTAACTAGCTTTTCGCTTTGGTTTCATTATGTTGCTCAAATTATTTTGTGATTTTTGTACACAGTTGTATACATGTTTGAAATGCTGCTTCTCAACAAGCTACACTACTTCTATTAGTTCATGCAAAAAAAATACACATATGGATAGGCAGACTGATTTCTTTACCACATATGTTCCCACCAAGGTGTTACACATCAGTCCAAACAGCGTAATGTGTAGGTATTTGCAGTTTCTTTTTAATTTTATTTATTTGCTAAAATAATATTTTATGTTTTAGTTGATCAATTTGAATCATAGCCATGATGCTTGTTGACTGCTCCTGCAGATAACTTCCAAGTCATCCCTCTGAGCTTCAGCAGAAACCTAGACAGATTCAATCCAAATATCCCAGAGTGGAGAGATGACATTGGCCAGGTGGTCACCAAAATACTGGCTAAGGTAGGTCTTTAAAGAGAATGGATGGTAGTGTCACGCAAAACTTCTTGTCTTTTCATAGCGCACAGTCCAGTCGAATGTCTGGTACTCCTATAAAAATACAAAACATAAAAGTATTACTGTTAGATAATGTAATACTTGTCTGTCTGTTATAATCACATAATAATAATATAATCATAGTTAGCATGCTAACCTTTGCTGATTAACACTAAACACTGTAGGATATGAATTATACAGTTATTGGATTAGTGTAGATTTAAGACATGACTGGCATTTTCAACTTGTGGCCCCAGATTACAGGTGTACCTCAGAATTCCCTAGTTACTGTGGTCAAACCAGGTCTCCCCACCACTGCCAACCTGTATGTTCTCCCACTGGACACCAAACCAGCCAAGAGAAGCTTGTTTGTAGATAAGGTATGTAATCACTGATAATAAACATATCCAATGCCTCAACACGGGTGGTGGCATGTTTTACTCTGTGGAGACCACAGACTAGCAAGTTTGTTTTTTATAAGTAACGTCAGTTACATTTAATACACTTAATCTCATCTTTAGCGTATTCCAGCCATCATTCAGGTCTTCAACGACAACAACGTCAGCTTTGTGATACGAGGAGGCCTACAGGTGCTCGTGATGCTAGCTGACCCAAATGCAGGTATATTTTGGTACATGTATTTTGCACTTCAGTACATATTAAGTGAAGTTTGTAAATGTATACAGTATTTTAAATGATAATTGCATCCTATTGGTTTATTTCCAAGAACTAGGTTATATTACTAAAGACTCAACAGCTACAGAGGCAGAGAATGGTGCGTTGATAAATAATATACCTGCTTTCTCTATAATTGCATTTAGCATAACCAGCTTAGTCTTTGGTTTGACTCCTGGGCCTTTCTTTTTCCTGCATCCGGGTCTGTTGGTGTTGTGCTCTGCTGTGTTTTCACCTGATGCCCTTTTTGACCTTTGATTGTAGAAATGTGATGCATTCTTTACTGTGTGCTCATCAATCCAGGCTACCATGGAGCAGCTGGAAGTGCCGGTGTTTGGACTCTAGCTGTCATTTTCCTCATTGGTCTTATTGCTACTGGCGCCTTTATCCTCTATAAGTTCAAAAGGTGAGTCATGTATTTTACAGTGTTGTCACCTTAACGACGTAGGCACAAAAAAACCTGACAAAGAATGGAAATCAAACATTGAAAGAAAAACTCATGAGGTTAGCTCTAAAGTCAGTAGTTTTGTACAGTAACATAATATTTGTAATATTGCCTCTGTGCACCACTGCAGTGGATTGTAAATGAAACAATTAAGATGTAATTGAAATGCAGACTTTCAGCTTCACAAGCTAGGTGAGGGCTATTCTTTCATTATTCCATGATAAATTAAGCAGAAAAATCCTGATAAAGTCCGAGTGTTGAATTTGCATGTCTGTTGACTGTAACTCTCAAAATGGGCTCTAAAGAGATGTCCATGGAAGTGGCTGTGAGTTAAAACCTTAGACTATAGTTTTGGCAGTGCATTTCTTAAAAACGAAGAAAAAGAAAGAATCCAACGGCCAGCTCAGAAGCACTATTGTGGCTATGGAAGGCAGTCACAGAATTCTTTCCTTGGTTAAGAACCCTCTTCATGCCTTCTTCGTTAGGCATATATCATTGTTAGAGTCTACAAAATTTTACACTTGAATGAAATACAGCAGGTTTACAATAAGGTGCAAACCACTAGTTACACACTAATGGTGAAGCCATTTTGACTTTGCCAAAAAATATCTAAAGGAGCCTGTAAAGTTCATACGACATTATCTCTCAACTGTGATGGAGGCAGTGTTACTCCATGGTCATGTATGGCTGCCAGTGGAACCGAGTGTTTATTGATGATATGACTGCCGATAGTAGTACAACTAGTAGAGTGAATTCTGAAGTGTACCGGGCTACTTTCTTCAAAACAGACAGTGCTTCACTGTACAAATGACCCAAAGCATACTACAAAAATTCACGAAAAGTTTTCAAGGTGAAGAAAAGGTGCCCGTTTCAGTCATCTGAACTCATCCCAATTGAATGTGTTTTCAGTTACTGAATACATAACTGAATGCAGAGAGACCCACTTACAAGCAGTAACTGAAGGCAGCTAAAGTCTAAGTGGAGTATCTCAAGAGATACTCCACACAGCATCTGGTGAAATCACCCTGGATTTTCTAAGCCTCTAAAACGGAAGGACTGTGTCTAAATATGGCTTTAACTCCTACACAATAAATGTAATACTTCTGTTAAACGTCCTCAATTAAAGCTGAAAATCTGAATTTTAATTGTAACCTGACTATTTAAAATCCATTGTGGATAGTGTGGAAATCCATCAAATGTTCAGGTTCCATACCAAAGTAAGTGACGCAAATTGAAACATCCCTTAAGTTAGATTGCTACAATATTGAAATTTTGTAATGATGTGCATGAACTAAAATGTATCCATCTGTCCAGTATCTTTAGCTACCACCAGCTATTTTAATAAAAATATCATATTCCTTGATGGTTGCAAACACCTCATGATGTTTGAAGTCATACCACCCAACCCTAAACAGTTGAATGAAAATTCACATTGTGCATGCTTCTTGTCACATCAGTAACCCACCAGCAGCACCTCCTTGTGTCCCTAACACAAATATCCACAAAAAGTCACTTAAAGAACGCAATGGAAGACTATACAGCCCCGTCTTACAAAAACAACAAATCCCACAGTCCTTGGCTTAGGCCTGAGGATGCATATCCCCCATTGTTTTTCAGGAAGCTTCCATGCACCCACAACTACGCCCAGATGCACAGTGTAAAGGAGCAGGAGATGATCAGCCCTGTCAATCACAGTGAGGACACCCAGCAAATCATCCAGGGTGAGGAGTACATCGATGACGACCTGGACTCACAGACTCTAGGTAACGCAGGAGGTAGCCCCGCCTTCCGTTCCCTAATAAGGACTACTACTAACCACTGCTACTAAACCCAAGCCACTAACACCAGCAGCTAACACACACCAAGGTACTGAAGGACTTCCCCCTTTTTGTTATTTTTACTGCCATTGCAGTTCTTTGAGGTTTATTATCGTTGCTTCTAAAGTAGTCACATAGCATTTCATGGTCATCAACAAGCACAGCTAATCATATTGCATGTCATTCAGCAATTTTTGCACTACATAATGCTTAAGGAATCTGAAATGTTAGTGTTACTGAGTTATACTTGTACACTTGCCAAAATTATTTTAATTTTATCATACATGACCTGATGTCTCTATATAATAATTTCTATAAATTTTATGACAAGGTTTTTCATAAAATACAATGCAACAACAAAACAATATGATGGCTATGGTTATGATGGTAATGAATTGCTTTGTGATCATTGATCTAGTGGATTGTTAATGGCGGTCACCATTAAAGTAATCATTTTTCTTTCCTGTCAATAATAAGTACATTCTTTGTATATCTACATATTAAACTATCTTTGTCACGACTATCATTGTGACAAAAGTAAATCATTCTTAATTTTAAAGCCTGATTGTGTTCTGTTATATAAGATTAGAATCTTTTATATTTTTTTACCTCTGTTTCATGTAATAAAGCAAATTGTATAAAAATCCCTGTCAGCATGTAGATCCTGTGAGGGTTTCGTCTACTAGGAGTGCTTAAGAAAGACACTGAGATTAGCAAATTGCAACTGGCCAACTTGGTCCTGTGAGTTCTATTTAACAGTATAAAGAAATATATATGGGAACTTTACTGATTAGAGCATGTGGAACAACTAATGATTTTTGAAGGAAAAACTTAAACGTAATTTGTGTTTTTATACCTAATTTTGAGCCAGCACGCTGGAATTCTTAATGAAGTCCAGAATTATTCAAACAATTAATCAACCATAGCATTAAATCAAGTTTACTATCCAAGAAGGCAAATTACATTGTAATTATATAATTATGTGCTTTACTATTTTTTCTGCTTTTTTGTGAAATGGTACATTTTGGAAGTTTTGGTGTTATGCTCACAGTCAGAACTGTATGTCACAGGACACCGTCTAATACTATACATTGCTTTATGTCATATATAACACTTTTACATAATTGTAAGTGGGCTTACATATGTGTTTTATGTATATTTTTCATGTCTCTTTAGCATCTCTCATTTTCTTTTTTCTCTTTTTTACTAGGCACTCATTCGGGTGTGGTCCTAAACATGAACTGCAGAGAGCTACACAGTTAGCAGACCAGCTGGTGGCCACCATGGTAATGCTGAAGAGCTAGTTGAGGCGAGCCGAGCTGGCTAATGAGCACAGGGACTCCACTCTGCCTTTTTCCTTCTCTCGTCTTTAGATTTTCCCTCTCCTCCTCCTCTGTCAGGTCACTCCACTCTTCCATGGACTCTTCCACTCTCCTGCTTCTGGGTATTGTGTTAATTATTTTGGGGAACTGGCTGACCATGGTGTTGGGACTCACCCCTTTTTTTGTGCCAGCCCTGGAGACCCTGGACACAAGGGCCAGTGGCTCAGTTTGAAGGCTCATCTGTACACTGTCTGTCTAATAACACAGGTACAATCGGCAAGCATGTCTCACAAGACTGGTTTCCACTGATACTGACAGTCAGAGAGATAGTTGAAACCACCAGAGACCGGTGTGCTAAAATGATTTGTGAGCACTAAACGTAGTTTGCATTGTTCCCCTCCATTATTGTTGCACCCCCCCACACACACACACACACACACACACACACACACACACACACACACACAGTTATCATTCTGCTCCTCTCTTCAATGGCAATAATAATCTCAATGGAATGTAGGATGTGATATAAACCCTTGTGAATTTGCATGTGATGGGTGTACACATGCAAACACAAGAGGGCAGTGTTGCACTTTTTGAAATCTCCACTGACAAGTACTCTTACAGCTCAGCTTTGGAATATACTGTATGTACACACAGCTTTGTTTATTTAACAAAAAGAAAAAGAAAAAAACATTCATCTCCATGTGTTCTTGTTTAAAAGTAACAAAATTTACAGATGTGTGGTCTGTGATGTTTCTGATCAGTTTCACCTTTGTCTGTCCCATGGTGCCTGAAACAGCAGACGCAGATCTGCTCAGTGACATTTCCTGTTATTTAGTTATTTCTGGAAACAGTACAGCCCTTTCTCCTTGTCCTCATCCCCGTCCTAACACTTTCTGGGTCAGAGCAGACCCCCTGGAGACAAAGGTTGCCGTCATTGGAGGGAAGCTGTAGTTGATATATTTTATTGTATCAGCCTATATTAGGCAAAGCTTGTGGTGGAATCACGTCTCCTTAAAAGTTTGGTTCATTTTAAATGTGTAAATATGATCGTGATTTACTCTTTGTAAATATCCCCTTTGTGTGTGTGTGTTTTACACTAATACCAAAATACATCACTTTTTTTACCCGTCTTTTTCTGGAGTTTCCTGCCACAGAGTTTCCCAGGTTTGAACATCTCACTGTTTCCACTTTCCTCAGCATCATTGCCTGCTTTACATTTTTGGGTATTTTCATTATAATGTCATGAGTAGGGATATTTCACTGTCTTTATTGTTAACTGGAAATAATTTTCTTGTCTTATAAAGATGCTCACAGTTACACAGTGACAGCAATGTAGATGGATATTTTTGATATACTGTCAGTTTTTCTTTTCCAGCACATGTAAAACACAAATGAGTGTTTCTGTTACCTTTGGACAGTCATTTTGTTTTTTTAATTGAACTAATGTGAGCAGTTGCTGTCACAATGCACCAGACAGCAGCTGAACAAATCTACAGATGTGTCAAGAGGTCTTTGAACGGCCTTGTCACCACCCTTTGGTCCATCTTGTATTTGATGCAGCAGATCGTGTTCACTCCTCCTGGTTTGATTCATCTTTTGTACATATTCTGCTCATATTTTTGTTCTTAGTTTTCTAGTGATGTGTCATCTTTGTATCAATGTCCCCTTAAACACAGGGGAAAATGGGAGTTATGATGTTCCAGTGTAGTAGTCAAGGAGTTTCACATATGGTGGCACAGTGTAACACAGCAGTGTAATTATAACCACGATTCTATCCTTTCATTTTTCTCTGGTTTGTTCGATCTTTTGGTTTTGCAATTAAAAACAACTGTGTTCTTTTCAGGAAGCATAGTGCACTCAACCTGCATCATGGAATAAATCACTCCCATAACGTGTATGTCTCTTTAATTTGTATAATATCATCCAGTACAACTGTTCATGTGCAGTTTGTCACAGTGTTTTGCTAGCTAAAAGTCCAGCTGCTGTATTTCACTGGGGGAGAAAAGAAAGAATGCTAACTCAACTCAGAGATGGAGAAAGATAAGAAAGACAGCAAATGAGAGGACGAGAGGTTGGATTTCTCAGTGTGCAAAGCTCACATATAAGTTCTCTTTTTAAATCAATCTGTTAAAGTCAATCATTGTTTTTGTGAAAAATGCTGCAGACTGAGGTAGACTTTATTATTTAAAAGGAAGATCCTCTGGGTTAGTACAGGATAAACAGGTTAGTTTGCTGTACTGATGGCTACTAAGTAAAGAGCAGTGTGTGACTGCTGCACAGTGGCCATCTAGTAAAAAGTTACTATAAGGTGTATACTGCCAATGTAGATGGAAATCAGCCTGGACAGCTCGAGCATCACACAAAATACAATGAGGTGACCAAGTTCATGCCATCAAAGTCAGTTAAGATAATGTGGAGCTTCTACCTCCTCTGCCTGGTCAGACTGCTCCCAGAGGTACTCCAAGTGGAAACTTTGGCTGAGACCTTGGGAGTTTGAGGTGGAAGCAAGGCCAGGGTAAAAGCTTTAGAGCTTGAATGCCAGCCAGATAACTGCCGATTCACCTGCCACAAAGCAAGCCCTGTATGGTGCCTATGACAGATTTTACATGGTTAAGGACATTATACTGATTATTTGAAGAGTTTCAGGTGGATTTTCATCTGACTGCTTGCAAAGAATGAAATGGTCAAAGGAAATTTGGATCTTACCGCTCCAATGTAAAATCGCTGGAAAAACTCAGGAGGTGTGCATGGCTCTAAGTGGAACAGATTTTGTATTATAATGTCAACGTTACAGTGTCAGAGTTTTAATTTTGTGAATAACTTGACAATCTTAGCTCAAACAGCTGCAAAACCTGTTTGCCCAGCACAGGGATATTGAATTCTATAAGATAAAGCCATAAATATGTGTGTCTGACTCTTCTATCAAAAATTACAGCTATTTATATGAAGTTGTACAACGCTTTATTTCGCCATGACAGTGCGTTTCTCACTATTATATGCATTTGAATGGGGAACTCGCCCGAAACAATGTAGGTGGTGTTGGCTGTGGCTATCCACATTACACCAGAGCCAGTGTTTCCTGTGAGGTCATCATCACCACACCAGGTCCTGTGCTTCTGGATTGGGCCAACTACATTTCACCAGGGCCTGTGTTGGTGGCTGATGCCATCCACATGACACCAGCGCCTGTGCTACTGGCTGAGGCCAACTACATTTCACCATCTACATTTCACCAGGGCCTGTGTTGCTAGCTGAGGCCAACTATATTTAAACACAGCCTGTGTTGCTGGCTGATGCCATCCACAAAAAAAGGGCCTGTGTTGCTGGCTGAGGCCATCCACATTACACCATGCAGGAGAGACTGCAGACAGGTTTATTGAAACTGTATGGGGCGGGAATGTCTCCATTAGCAGTTAGAGGGAAATTTACTGCTACCCTGAGCACTCCAAGCAAAACTACAGTACAGCCTGTGTACGTAGTAGCAGACCTGACGCAAGGGTTACTTAGCCGCTCAGCATGTGTAGCACTTGGGTTAGTGGCCAGAGTAGAAGCAGTGTCACTCACTTCGGTAGAGGCAGTAAAAATGCAGTTTCCAAAACTATTCAGGGGGTTAGGCCGAATGGAGGGGGAATACAAAATTGAGCTTAAAGCAGACGCTAAACCATTTGCCCTGTCAACCCCAAGAAGGGCCCTGCTTTCCCTGTTGCCCAAAGTCAAAAGAGAGCTTGCTCATATGGTAGAGTTAGGGGTAATCTCCAGAGTAGAGCAGCCTATTGACTGGTGTGCAGGAATGGTTCCACTACCCAAACCAAACAGAGATGAAGTGCGTGTGTGCGTGGACTTGACCAAACTGAACAATTCTGTGAAAAGAGAAAGACACATGTTCATCAGTTGAGCACACCCTAGGACAGCTAGAGGGCGCAAAGTTGTTCTCAAAACTTGATTCTAACTCAGGGTTTTTGCAAATACCTTTGTCCAAGCAGTCAGCTCTTCTCACAACCTTCATCACACCATTCGGAAGGTACTCTTTCAATAGACTCTGTTTCGGCATATCCTCAGCCCCTGAGCATTTTCAAAAACGAATGTCTCAGCTTTTGGAGTGGCTGAACGGAGTTGTCTGCCAAATGGATGACATTCTGGTTTATGCTGACACACAGGCCCAGCACGACAAGAGACTGGTTGCAGTCCTCGAACGGCTCACAAAAGCAGGGGTGACATTGAAAAGTGAGAAATGTGAGTTTGCAAAGACCTCAATCAAGTTCCTCGGACAGATCATTGACACAGGCGTCAAAGCAGACCCAGAAAAAGTGAAAGCGGTCAGCAACATGGAGGCACCCACCGATTGTGGGTGGAGTGAGATGATTCCTAGGAATGGTTAATCATCTAGGCAAGTACCTTCCCCACTTAGCAGAGAAAACAAAGCCGTTGAGAGAACTACTCAGTACCAAAAACATGTGGTGTTGGAGTGAGGCTCAACAAACAGCGTTAAACAACATTAAGTCAGAACTTAGTAAACCACCAAACTTTGCACTCTACAACCCCAAAGCACAAACAACAGTATCAGCTGATGCATCCTCCTATGGACTGGGAGCGGTGCTACTTCAGAAACAAGAGGATGACACAACCAAGCCAATGGCCTTCGCTTCAGGAGCATTAACCCCCACAGAACAAAGGTATGCTCAAATAGAGAAGGAAGCATTAGCCATAACCTGGGCATGTGAGCGATTGTCTGATTTTCTTATAGGCATTGAGTTCCATGTTGAGACAGAACTAAAACTGGAATGAGTGTTCACAAAACTAACTAAAATTAACTGAATTTATAGCAAAAATGTGTTTAGTTTTCATTGTTGTATGCGTGTCATACAATAGTCAAGGGTGAAAATGAAGTTTAGTTTACAGATTTTTTTCTTGCTGTGTCTCATTATGCCAGCAGGTGGCAGTACGTTAGTCGAGTCGTCTGTGTTGCTGCTCCATCCACACGCAAAATCATGTCAGGAAAAGTCGGAAGAAAGCGCCAGAGTCCAATTTGGGATTACTTTGAATATGACTGTGTTTTGGATAAAGCAAGTGTCTTGTAGTGGAAACAGACAAATTATGAGGGACATTTCTAAAGGGAAAAAAATCCCACAAACCTTAAAGTGCACTTGAAAAGCTAACACAAGAAGGCTAACCTAGCTTACCTTGAGAAGGTAAGGGAGCACACTCAACCCTCATCCCCAGAAAACAGAAGCTAACCCCAGGCAAGGCAGCGTGATGCATCCCGAGACAACAGGACGGGGATATCTACACAACTGTGTGAGTCAATTACCTTCAAAATGTTTATCAATTCACTTGAACCAAAATTACGAACATCCGGTGCTGCGAGAGTTAATAGTCTCATTGGGGCCAAGATATACATTTTATAGTTGCCTGGTATCAATGGTTGTTCATCTGCCTTTATTTATTTATTTATTTAAAGAACCCATAGGTGGGAATGTGAGTTGTCTGTCTCTGCGTGTTAGCCCTGCGACAGACAGGCGACCTGTCCAGGGTGCAGGGTATGGTAGCTGGAATAGCAACATACCCAAGGATAAGCAGAAGAGAATGACTGATATGATGAACCTGGGATTTTGTTACACTTAATTATTGCAAACACAACTAAAACTATAACTGAAACTAATCAAAACTAAACTAAACTAGCAAACAATTGGTAAAAAACGAATTAAAACTGATATAAAATTGAAAATCTGAAGTCAAAACTAAATAAAAATAAAAACTAATGAAAATTGCAAAACTATTAAAACCCTGGTGACGAGACATTAAGAGACGAAATGGACCTGTATGCACATGAGGTGATTTCAGGCCTTCCTGCAACAGAGGAGAGACTACAACAAATAAGAGAGCAGCAAGACAAAGATGAAACACTAAAACAAATCAAACTCTACTGCAAGAATGGCTGGCCGGACAAACTCAAAATACCAGGTCCATGTTTCCCATACCACCAGCATGCAGGGGACCTGACTGTTGAAAATGAACTTCTCCTAAAAGGTATGCGTATAGTTATTCCAAAGATATTACAAAAAGATATTTTGACACGACTGCACACAGGTCACCAGGGCATTGTAAAGTCCAGGGAACGAGCCAAGCAGTTGGTATGGTGGACAGGACTGAGCTCTCAACTACAACAACTGGTAGCAGAATGTGAGTCATGTGCAAAGGTGAGAAAGCAACCAAGATAAACACTCACGCCAACTGAGTTTCCTACACGGCCGTGGGAGTTAGTTGGTGCTGATCTTTTTGAGTGGAGTAACGCCAGTATTTGGTTGCAGTGGACTATTTCTCACGATACATAGAAATAGCTAAGCTGTCCTGTACCACATCAGCAGCAGTGATTGACCACTTAAAGTCCATATTCGCACGCCACGGCATACCAACAAAGTTAAGGTCGGATAATGGCCCACAATTCTCCTCAGAACACTTCCAAAAGTTTGCTACAGAGTGGGGCTTTGCCCACACCACTTCCAGCCCGAGATTCCCTCAGAGCAATAGTGAGGCTGAAAGAGCAGTGAGAACAGTAAAGAGCCTTCTACAGAAAGAAGGAGACCCATATCTCGCTCTCATGGCATATCGCACCACACCGCTTGCCAATGGACATAGCCCTGCAGAGCTTCTGATGGGGAGAAAACTTCGTACCACAGTTCCCATACTTCCATCCTTCCTCAACCCAGGTTGGACAAACATCACTAAACTGAGTGAGAGAGAAGGGAAGGAGAGAGAAAAACAGTGGAAATGGTTCAACAACAGACACAGAGCACAAGACTTCACTGGACTACACCCATAAATCAAGTTTGGATCACAGACATGAAAACAAATGGGACTATATCAGGCAGAGCAGATACGCCACGGTCTTACCTTGTTGAGACCCCGAGGGGGCTTCTACGTCGAAACAGGAGCCATCTCATGACACTATAAGGGACCAAGACTGAACCAACAACCTTCATAGTTAGAATAAGTTCACACAGTTAAATAAAATAATAGTTATATACAAAGGCAATAAATATTTGTTACAGATTTGAGTTAATGTAACAGCCTTGGAGTATTCAGTTAAAAGTTAAGTTGCAGTGATTTCAGTATTGACATAAAAGTGGATTAATACAGAAAACATTATAGTTTATAATGTACTCAGAAGGGGGGATGTTATGGTAAGGACTAATTCAGTGGTTCATGCAGCTTGGCAATAAACAGAGTCGCCACGTTAAGACAGAGCTGGCCCAGTCTCGTTAATGGTGCTGCTATTATAAACCCGAGATCTACCAAAACTTTGGCGAAGGCCATTGACATTTCACCAGGGCCTTTGCTGCTGGCTGAGGCCAACTACATTTCACCAGGGCCTACGTTGCTGGCTGATTCCATCCACATTACACCAGGGCCTTTGCTGTTGGCTGATTCCATCCACATTACACCACGGCCAGTGCTTTTCTCGCACGAGAAAAAATTATAAGTTTTCATCTTGTGATTAACTTGAAAATCTTAGCTCGAACAGCTTTAAAACCTTTTTGCTCAACACGGGGATATTGAATTCTATAAGATGATAAATATGTGTATCTGATACTTCTATGAAAAGTTACAACTATATTCATGAACTTGTACAAAAACGCTTTCTTTCGCCAAGACAGTGCGTTTCTCACTGTTACATGCGCCGATATCATGCACATTTCACCAGAGCCAGTGGTGTTAGCTAAGCCCATCCACATTACACCAGGGCGTGTGGTGCTGACCAATACCATCCATATTCCACCAGGGACAGTGTTGTTAGATGAGGCCATCCACATTACAACAGGACCTGTGTTACTGGCTGAGGCCAACTACATTACACCAGGGCCTTTGCTGCTGGCTGATACCATCCACATTACACCACGGCCAGTGCTTTTCTAGCACGAAAAAAAATGATACGTTTTCATCTTGTGATTAACTTGAAAATCTTAGCTCAAACAGCTTTAAAACCTTTTTGCTCAACACGGGGATATTGAATTCTATAAGATGATAAATATGTGTATCTGATACTTCTATCAAAAGTTTCAAGTATATTCATGAACTTGTACAAAAACGCTTTCTTTCTCCAAGACAGTGCGTTTTGTCACTGTTACATGCGCCGATATCATGCACATTTCACCAGAGCCAGTGGTGTTAGCTAAGGCCATCCACATTTCACCAGAGCCAGTGGTGTTAGATGAGGCCATCCACATTACAACAGGACCTGTGTTAATGGCTGATACCATCCACATTACACCAGGGCCTTTGCTGCTGGCTAAAACCATCCACATTACACCACGGCCAGTGCTTTTCTCGCACGAAAAAAAATGATACGTTTTCATCTTGTGATTAACTTGAAAATCTTAGCTCAAACAGCTTTAAAACCTTTTTGCTCAACACGGGGATATTGAATTCTATAAGATGATAAATATGTGTATCTGATACTTCTATCAAAAGTTTCAAGTATATTCATGAACTTGTACAAAAACGCTTTCTTTCGCCAAGACAGTGCGTTTCTCACTGTTACATGCGCCGATATCATGCACATTTCACCAGAGCCAGTGGTGTTAGCTAAGCCCATCCACATTACACCAGGGCGTGTGGTGCTGACCAATACCATCCATATTCCACCAGGGACAGTGTTGTTAGATGAGGCCATCCACATTACAACAGGACCTTTGTTAATGGCTGAGGCCAACTACATTACACCAGGGCCTTTGCTGCTGGCTGATACCATCCACATTACACCACGGCCAGTGCTTTTCTCGCACGAAAAAAAATTATAAGTTTTCATCTTGTGATTAACTTGAAAATCTTAGCTCAAACAGCTTTAAAACCTTTTTGCTCAACACGGGGATATTGAATTCTATAAGATGATAAATATGTGTATCTGATACTTCTATCAAAAGTTTCAAGTATATTCATGAACTTGTACAAAAACGCTTTCTTTCTCCAAGACAGTGCGTTTTGTCACTGTTACATGCGCCGATATCATGCACATTTCACCAGAGCCAGTGGTGTTAGCTAAGGCCATCCACATTTCACCAGAGCCAGTGGTGTTAGATGAGGCCATCCACATTACAACAGGACCTGTGTTAATGGCTGATACCATCCACATTACACCAGGGCCTTTGCTGCTGGCTAAAACCATCCACATTACACCACGGCCAGTGCTTTTCTCGCACGAAAAAAAATGATACGTTTTCATCTTGTGATTAACTTGAAAATCTTAGCTCAAACAGCTTTAAAACCTTTTTGCTCAACACGGGGATATTGAATTCTATAAGATGATAAATATGTGTATCTGATACTTCTATGAAAAGTTACAACTATATTCATGAACTTGTACAAAAACGCTTTCTTTCTCCAAGACAGTGCATTTCTCACTGTTACATGTGCCGATATCATGTACATTTCACCAGAGCCAGTGGTGTTAGCTAAGCCCATCCACATTTCACCAGAGCCAGTGGTGTTAGCTAAGGCCATCCACATTACAACAGGACCTGTGTTACTGGCTGATACCATCCACATTACACCAGAGCCTTTGCTGCTGGCTGATTCCATCCACATTACACCACGGCCAGTGCTTTTCTCACACGAAAAAAAATTATAAGTTTTCATTTTGTGATTAACTTGAAAATCTTAGCTCAAACAGCTTCAAAACCTATTTACCCAGCACGGGGATCTTGAATTGTATAAGAGAAAGCCACAAATATGTGTATATGCTTCTTCTATCAAGACTTACAGCCATTTATATGAAGTTGTACAAAAACGCTTTATTTCGTCAAGACAGTGCGTTTCCTACGATTACATGCATTTAAATGGGGGAATTCGCCCAAAACAAAGTATAGGTTTTCATCTTGTGAATAACTTGAAAATCTTAGCTCAAACAGCTTTAAAACCTTTTTGCTCAACACGGGGATATTGAATTCTATAAGATGATAAATATGTGTATCTGATACTTCTATCAAAAGTTTCAAGTATATTCATGAACTTGTACAAAAACGCTTTCTTTCTCCAAGACAGTGCGTTTTGTCACTGTTACATGCGCCGATATCATGCACATTTCACCAGAGCCAGTGGTGTTAGCTAAGGCCATCCACATTTCACCAGAGCCAGTGGTGTTAGATGAGGCCATCCACATTACAACAGGACCTGTGTTAATGGCTGATACCATCCACATTACACCAGGGCCTTTGCTGCTGGCTAAAACCATCCACATTACACCACGGCCAGTGCTTTTCTCGCACGAAAAAAAATGATACGTTTTCATCTTGTGATTAACTTGAAAATCTTAGCTCAAACAGCTTTAAAACCTTTTTGCTCAACACGGGGATATTGAATTCTATAAGATGATAAATATGTGTATCTGATACTTCTATCAAAAGTTTCAAGTATATTCATGAACTTGTACAAAAACGCTTTCTTTCGCCAAGACAGTGCGTTTCTCACTGTTACATGCGCCGATATCATGCACATTTCACCAGAGCCAGTGGTGTTAGCTAAGCCCATCCACATTACACCAGGGCGTGTGGTGCTGACCAATACCATCCATATTCCACCAGGGACAGTGTTGTTAGATGAGGCCATCCACATTACAACAGGACCTTTGTTACTGGCTGAGGCCAACTACATTACACCAGGGCCTTTGCTGCTGGCTGATACCATCCACATTACACCACGGCCAGTGCTTTTCTCACACGAAAAAAAATTATAAGTTTTCATCTTGTGATTAACTTGAAAATCTTAGCTCAAACAGCTTCAAAACCTATTTGCCCAGCACGGGGATCTTGAATTGTATAAGAGAAAGCCACAAATATGTGTATATGCTTCTTCTATCAAGACTTACAGCTTTTTTACAGGAATTGTCGGATTATTATATTATTTTATGCCATGTTAGACCCCTAATTAAAGATTGTGAATTATTATGTAGTTTTAGTTTGCATTATGCTCCTGAATTAGAAGAAGGTGATAACTATTACATTTGGTAAACTGATTTGCATTACATTAGACTGTTAATTTATTGTGAATGTATGATTTTGTTTTATGATGCATTATACTGCTGAGTTATAAGAAAATACTGTTCACAGAAAGTCATTGCCTTATTTGTCTGGTTAGAAGAGAACAGAGCATACTGCCCCATCTCAGCAGGAGCAGATAAACAGGGAGCCAAGGTCGTAGCTTAGGCGCTGTGTGAGAAAGAATGTGAATGTTTAGGCTTTTATGATTAGGTGGGGGCCACTAGAGGCTATAAGAGTTTGATCAAGGCTCCACCATTTTGAGATCTGATGCTGTCTGCTGTATGGTGTCCATCTCCCACGCGTGTGTTCATTAAATCATCGTTTGACTTGACCTGGCCGGACCAGTGTGGTTATTTTTGGTTTTCCTCTTGTATCCATCCCCAATATTTGAATCCGTAACAGTTTTGGGGGCTCGTCCTGTGGTATTGGGGTGGAAGTTTTGGAGGCTTGGACGGTCCGAGGTGGTCAGACGGGCAGACATTATCCGGCAATCGAACTGAGTGGACAGGCGCCTTTATAAAAGAGGTAGGCACAGGCCTGTTGATTTTATCCGAAGTGTGCTGAATTGGACGATAAAATTAAATGTCTATTCAGTAAAAGTTGCCGGTGAGTGTCTGTTTTGATGTTGATGAAAAATCTCATGAGAATTGAAGTTGAAATAATGGTAATAAATAGCAGTTGGACTGCTGAGTGATAATAAATAGCAGTTGGACTGCTGAGATAATTTAGTTGGATAGGAAATTGGTCATTTAGTGGGTTAAAGTCCCCATTGGTCATGGTTGGACCGGCCTCAGTCATACTCTTGTCTTAGTGTGTTGACTGTTGTTTCAAATCATTATAAATTTTTTAAGAACGACAGTTGGACTGTTAAGAAGCGCATAGCCCGGAGGTTACGCTCCCTCCTGGCCGCGGACGCGCGACCTTGACCTGTCGGCGAACAGGGTCTGTTCAGTTGGCTTGACTGTGGGGTACAGGGCATCCTGGAACAAGCTAGGAGTTAGAGGCTCCTTATCTGTGCTTTTTTGGGCAGCAAAGGTTGGACCTTGGGTGTTGGACACTTTTAAATTGAGTTAGGGACTTTAGAGATGAGGCCAGAAACTGTTGGACAGATACTGGTTAATTGATTACAAAAAAGTTGGACTTTCTTCGGTTGGACCCGTTAACTTAAATTTGTCAAAATTGTGTAGGCGCTAAAACTTTCAGGCCTGAGAGTGAGTGTAAATATAAGACGTCTTTGTAATATAAGAGAAAGTTGAGTGTGAAACGAGGCTGTGTGTGACGACAGCGCGCTGCAGCGCTGCGAGCTATTTTTAGATAGTGTGTGAACATGCAAATGAGGTGGCTGCTGTGAAGCCCACAGAGGACTTCCTGTTTAGCGTGTTATTGAGTTTTATAAGTATGATTTGCAAACAATGATACATGCCTGTAATTAAAACGCTGATTTTGCTGATTATAATATTACAAATAAAGTTTTGAATGACTACGGTGAATGTTTGATGTTTGGCTGAGTTTTGATATAGGAGAGACGGCGTTGCAGCTGCTGGGGGTGAGTGACCGGAAATATGCATGCCCATAAAAGGCAACTGCCTGACTGTGTGAACTATGCACCAAGAGAGAGAGTAAAATCTAGGCAGATGAACCAAATGGATGTTGTAAGAAAAATAGTAAATGAATGTTTTAGTCTCTTAATACAGGTGGATTTCTCTCAAACTGGAGACCTGAGTACAGCAGCAAAAGGATAGATTAACAAAATTGGGACGACAGACAGGCCAAGCTCTGGCTCAAAATTTAACAGTTTGACCTCTCACTTTGTCCCCACCCAAAAAAGAAGCTTAAGGGACATCTTCTCCTCCAGTTATCGGTTACCATCACTGAAAATTTTCAGGCAAGTACTTCACTGAATTGTTTTTGGCACCATGTGTCCCTGAATCTCACAAGCAAGCTCTAATTCCTGGCTGAAGACATGGAATGCTGTTATTTAAGGTGGGAAATCAAAATTTGGGAAACAAAATTAAAAACACACACAATTAGAGAAATGCCTTGTTTGAGAAAAAGTTAAAATAACCCACCCACAAACGCACACACATGCAATGAAGAAACGGCTTACACTCATGAACACGTGAAGATTTCCAGCAAGTTTAAAGCAGCGAAACTTAACATACACCTGATGTTAAATGATAAAGTTTATCCACTACTAACAAATAAACTCTCTGGGTTGCAGGACAACAACTTGACTTCAAAAAGACAGACAATGGTACGATAAACCAGTGATGAAACAACAAATTTAGTGGTTAAAAGAGTCAAATTGTGACATGTTTTCCTCTGATTGATTAATACAAGTGATTACTGAATGAAAGAAAATTCCTTTTTTGAATTATTAAACATGATCTTAAAGAATTTTAACGTGTACCTGTGTTGTCCTGTCAATTTGGTGGGTTAGGAGTTGATTATATAGTGAGAAAAAACAAAAAAAAGGGGGGGAGAAGGCTGACACAGGGCCTGGCCCCTCTCTGAATAACACAGCCAAAACAACATCATTTTCCTGTTCGTCTGTTTTTGTTTTGTTTTTGTTTTTTCTCTTTATGCTTGATTACAGGCTGCTTTGTCGGCCCGGAAAGCCGAGGCTGACCTGGACTCCTGCTCTCCCCTCTACCATCTTTTCTCTCCCCTCTACCATCTTTGATGTGACCCTGACCAAATGCTACAGCAGCTGGACCCACAACAACAGCCTGAGAATGTCAACAGTCCTGCAGGAAAAAGATCTCATGCAGCGGAGACGGAGAACGTTAAATCCAAGGCCCGTTTCACTATACGGGGGAGATTTCCAGACAGCTTCAGCTGACAGAGCTGTGACAAGACGCCTATTAAGCCTGGATGAAAAGTGAGGCCGAGCAAAAGAATGTTGACCTTAACAACTCTGCATTAAAACTGTGCAGGACAGTGACGGACTAACACGGATGATCGGGCAGCAAAAAGGGCGTGCCAGAGACACGAGGAGTAACTGAGGTCAGAAGGCACCTCAGATTGGACAAAAGCAGCAGAAGAACATAAGCTGAAGGCACAGGTGTCGGGGCTCGGTCAGGAGCTGACCTCTGAGAAGAGCCGAACAGCAGAGCTGCAGAAGGCCGTGGAGCAAAGCAAGGAAAACATCAATAAACTTCAATCTGACGTGTATGGAGACTCTGAGGTTTCTGCCCTCATTGAGAGCTCGAGACATCAGAGCAGAAACTGCGCATGGCTCAGGAGGAGCTGGCTGCTAATCGAACCCATCAGTCAGGCTTAGAGTCCCAGATACAAGACTTGAAATCAGGCCGGAGCTTGCTGGAGCAGGAGGTTGCCAAACCTGACAAGAAGCTCCAACAGCAGGAGCAAACCCTGAAGGACCTACAGAAGCAAAAAGGGTCAAGTTCAGGAGGAGCTGGACAAGGAGAAGATGCAGGACACTGGAGAAAAGGACTGCCTCAATTGGGGCCAGAACCAGTATGGAGAGAACTTTGGGCAGCAGCACCAATGGACCCAAACGGACTGAAAAGGGGGAGGGCAGGACCCCAGGGGCTTCAGGCCATGGTTTACCCAGAACACCAGAACAGGAAAGTGATGAACACAAACACACACACAAACACACACATCTACATACACTGACTCAGAATCAAGAGAAACACACATATGAACACATATCCACTCGTTGATTGACTGAGAAATGACACACACACGCACACAAATCGAAATGCTGATTCAATTCACTGAGAAGTGATCCACACACACACACATACATACACATGTTTGTACAATGAAGAGTGATACACACACGCTGATGCAATGAAGAATGCTTTACTAACAAATGCTATGCTGATACGCAAAATGCTGCACACAAACGTTCAAATATAGAATCTGTTACAACAACAAGAAGCCATTGATTGTTTAATTGGTTAAATGCATTTCATGTCACCCAGAGGGCATTTGTGTAGATTTAGGGGACAGGGTCGAAAGCAGTTTGGTTATGAAAACAATGTCTGTGAGTGATGTCTGTTTATGGCTCAAGGCCTCGACTGAATTGTTTACTGTGCTTCACACAGCCTGATAAGGAGCAGTGGTACAGAGTGAAAATGATGAATTAACGGTGTGAGCCTTATTTCGGAGCGCCACATTTTTGTGATTGAGATTTAATTGAAGGAGGAACACACTGAAAAATAAAAAAATAAATAAAAGGAAAAAAAGAAAAGAAAAGGGGGCCAGCCCCTGGATTTACGTAAGCATCCCACGTGTATTTAACACAATTGCCTCAGGCTTTAAAGATCTGTACAAAATTCAACAGGAAATCATAGCTTCCCTGTATTTCCTACATTGTTGGCATGCTGGTGAGTGCTGTTGCTCCACAGTAAGAAGGTCCTGGGTGCAAGTCCACAGTCTGGCTAGTTTGCAGTGGTTTCTCTCTGGGTATTCTGGTTTCCTGCCACAGTGAAAAGTCATGCAGCTGTTAGAGCTAGGTTAATTGATGATTCTAAATTATCCGTGAATGTAAGTGTAAATGGTTGTTTGTTTCTATGTGACAGACTGATGACCTGTTCGGGGTGCACCCTGCCTCGTAACCTATCACTTCAGGGTTATTTCCCAGCCCTCCTGCAACCAGGATAAAGATAGGAGGCTGGTAGTTGGTGTAGACCCATTCAATTTTTATGGTAACCAGAATTTAGACTTTGTTGAACCGTAGGCAATATGAAGACAACATGTAGTATTTAAGGGACCAAGTAGAATTTGGATAAAAGTTATTGAATAGTGTTGAAATAAAATGACAGAATTGTGAAGAATTAAAATATTCCAGGAGCTCAACTTACTCCATCAGAACATGTTTCAATCGTGTTTTATGAACTCAAAATGCACAGGTTTACTGAATATGAAAAGGTTGTCTTGATTTAACTCAGTTGTTTAAGTTTCTACCAAAGCAAAACATTTGTGTGCAACTAGTGTCCACTATTGAATCAAATAAGTCCAACATGTTTTTTGTCAGTGCAAAAAGGAGTTACGGTACCTGTATTCCTACACAATATTGTCCCGGGAAAGAGAAAAACTTTCTGGTGAAGTTTTGGTTGATTTTGGGTTTTGCTTAACACTAGGGTTATTTTATCAGTGAGGTTTGGATTGTTTTCTCTCTAAGAGAGAGAAAGATGGTTTTATGCTCGCCCCCGGAAATTGGCGGGTCCTTCCCCTCATCCCCAGACTCTGCTTCCTCCTCGGAAGACGCGTCAGTGGGATTAAGGAGGTCCTCGAAGTATTCCTTCCACCGCCTGACAATTTTCTCAGTCGACGTCAGCAGCGCTCCGCCAGCACTATACACAGTGCAGGTAGAGCACCGCTTTCCCCTCCTGAGACGCCTGACGGTTTGCCAGAACCTCTTCTCGCGCTATAAAACATTCTTACTGAAAACAGTTGCAAAGTATTTTTCTCCATGATTATAATGGGCTCTAGAGAAATTCACTTATATGGGACATTGATCACATGAGAAGTCCTGAGCCTAAAAGGATTGCAGCGAGTCAATCCAGTCCAAAAAACAAGGAACTGTTTTCCTTTAAAATGATGACGTCATCTTGCTGGTGATGGAGGCTCGAATAGGTTGCGTGTGAGACTCCATTATCAGCAATATCTGGTATGAATGTGTGTGAATGTATGCATGTGACTGGACTGTGATGGACTGCCGACTAAAAGTTTAAACTGACTTGATACTGAGACAAAAACGATACCGACTTTAGGATTAGTAAATGTCCACAAACAATTCACCCAGCCTGTAAAAGAAGGGTGGATGTTTTGTCTCGCTTTGTTTTGTTTTTGCAGGAGTAGAAGGATGAGAGAGACTAAAGGGGGAGGCTGTAGCTTCACATGAGTGTGAACTGCAGACTTAACCCTTTGGTTGCTAATTTTGAGTTACTGATGTTTGCATCAAGAAAATTGTGTTTTATTAGCTGTGTTTCGATTAATGCATCATATTATATTGTTGGGAATGTTAAATGCTAAAGTGAAGAGAAGCTTTGATTTCACTCAAGACTGAACATTTTATTATTAACCATAGCAGGCCACTGTAAAAAAGCCAATTAATTTTGATAGAGAAAAAAAAGCAAAAAAAACCTCTATTAATGTCTATGAATAACAGGGGAATGATAGACTTGTCACATTCAAAATAGAGATATGTAATGACAAACACTGGTCCACGTCATTTAGGTTCTTCATTGAAATAGTCAATAACTTAGAAAAGTAAGATAGAACCGACAGGGGCATGTGCTGAGATGTGGTGCTGCACAAGAACAAGAGCAAAATAAAGAAAAATTATTGTGTTTAGCTTTGATAAATTCAAATTAAAATGTACCATTACACTCAGAGGATCAATATGAAATTCAATATATGCTAATTTTGTATGAAGTACGTGACTGATAACTGTTCTGTCCTGAGCTTTTGTTTTTACAGCACCCACTTGACCACACCAACAGTTTCTCGCCACCAAAAGGGGGTACTTGCAAAGAATAGGGAGGAATATCATCAGAAGTGGGAAAGGTAAGCCCCGATGGGGGTGATAACATCATTAATTTCACGTATGGTCAAATTCTTAAAACTTGACCCCAAACATGAAAAATTCTTCAAACATTTAGAGACAGAGTGGAGTTCTAGATAAACATAATGCAGCAAACCACATAAGGATGGAGCGTTGGAGTTAATAAGATGGTGAAATAACACACAGGAAAAATGTTGATCATGTTGATTATGTTTATTCCAGTGTGCAGAGATTGGCTAATCTGACCAGGAAATGTTATAAAATGGATTGTCGGAACAGTCAGCGTTAAAGTCACCTTTGACAGTCCAGACTAAGATGGCGTTGGACATCTTCAGGGCGGAAAAGGGTTGGTGTGACCAAGGTGTGGTTTGGCTTGTTGTATGTATATTTCAAGATGATATGGCTCTGGATGGACCAGTTACCAGGGCATGGAAGGAGGACAGACTTATTAAATGAGGAGAAGGAATTTTCTGGGATTGAAGATCCTCTGGGTGAGTGGTTGACTAAAAGCATGCATAAAATAAAAGCTGTCGTTTGTTATTGATTGGTAATAGATTGATAATTGGCCACAATCACAGTTGTATTGACTTGTTGTGGACGTAGTCTACTTCATGTTTAAGCACTCTAATTAGCAGATTGAAAATAGTGACATTAAAGGAAGAATATGCAGCACCACCCTGTCAGATGCCAGTGCCGGTGGGGCTCAGTGATGAATCAGGTGAGCTGGATTCATGGCTGAATCAAAATATAGATGCCCCTGCTGTGGTCAGTAAGGGATATAAAGGGGGTGTTTTACTGTTATTGTAGCATCAGCATTATTGTTACATCAGAATCATATAACAGGCATTCCATTGAACATTTATTGAAGCTATTGACATTACATTAACATTTGTATTACAGTGATTGTTATAACCTCATGTTAATCTTCTATTTACAGGTGTCAAAAGTAGTCAACAAGTTCATGTTGAAGTGAAGTTCATATTAATACAGGTTTTGTTTGTAGACAATTGTGAAGACGCAGGCTCTGGGCGGAGCCAGGAGTTGAACAGATCTAACATGACAATTAAATTGATTTCATTCCCTAACACAGGATAACAAGATTGGAGCAACGACACTGGATAGGAGAAAGTTTGATACTTTCTAAGATATGAGGTCACTAACCTGTTCTTTTAATTTTCTAGCTTCGTTGAATTGACACATGTTAGAATTAGAAATGGCTAATTTGTTTTTGATGTCTTTTATTAGAATGAGTGGTTTTAATCATTTTTATACATACCTTGCAAATGTGCTTATAATGAGCTGGCACTCGGTTTTTTGAAGGTCATAAGCTTTGTTCGGCGATAGTCCGGACTGATAAAGTGTAGGAAATGCCAGTGCAGCGGGCTAAATGCAAACACGCTTACACACACATACACTAAATTAGGATAAGTCCTTGGGACATTCTGAATGTTCTAAACCAATTCTGAACCACCAAAAGATCAGTAGACAGCAACATTAGATTGTTAGAGCTAGGAAGAGAGGTGTTTTGGTTTTCTGTCTCTTACAGAGAAAGGAACAGACACCAGACGAGGTCACAGATATACGAGGATCCTTCGCAGCAGAGACAGACACGGTGACTGCGGAAACATCAACTGGGTTAAAGTGTCATGGCATTTTGGGCTCCAGTTAGTCACCTCAAAAGGATGGATCCCATAAACACAGCAATAACCATGAAGGGGTTGGCGGAAATCCAGGAACACCAGACCAACGACGTTCGAGAGGCTCTTGGTCATAAGGGGAACACGTTTCTGTTCCTTTTTCTGGGGAACACAGCTGTGACCTCAGAATACACAGATCATTGTTTGAAATCGGGGCAGAATAATCCCCTGATCTGTGCAACGACTGAAGGGTTGTCTAACCCCTGATGTTGAAGAAAGAAGAGTAGAGGATCACCCGACTGGAAGACACTGGTGCCTACAGCAATAAAATAAAGGTTAAAAGCTCCTCGGACAGAGGTTCTAGTCTGAGTACGTTTGGAGGGTATAAGGTAGCACCGAAATAAAGCTGTGGGAGAACTGGGGAGTGATGGGAGTGTCATCTGTACCTACTATTGTTGTTGTAATAAAAGTTTTTCTTGCATCTGAACTGCGCAAACACAGAGGTCATCTCACATATGGTTCACCCAACAGGGGGTTTGTCCCCCTGTTGGGTGAACCATATGTGAGATGACCTCAGGAGTAAGAAGAAATGAACCCAGCAACACTGGATTGCAGGGTGTAAGTGAGCTCTTTAAGTCTAAAGAGCTCATCAGGGGGAATTGTCGGATTATAATATTATTTTATGCCATGTTAGACCCCTAATTAAAGATTGTGAATTATTATGTAGTTTTAGTTTGCATTATGCTCCTGAATTAGAAGAAGGTGATAACTATTACATTTGGTAAACTGATTTGCATTACATTAGACTGTTAATTTATTGTGAATGTATGATTTTGTTTTATGATGCATTATACTGCTGAGTTATAAGAAAATACTGTTCACAGAAGGTCATCGCCTTATTTGTCTGGTTAGAAGAGAACAGAGCATACTGCCCCATCTCAGCAGGAGCAGATAAACAGGGAGCCAAGGTCGTAGCTTAGGCGCTGTGTGAGAAAGAATGTGAATGTTTAGGCTTTTATGATTAGGTGGGGGCCACTAGAGGCTAAGAGTTTGATCAAGGCTCCACCATTTTGAGATCTGATGCTGTCTGCTGTATGGTGTCCATCACCACACGTGTGTTCATTAAATCATTGTTTGACTTGACCCGGCTGGACCAGTGTGGTTATTTTTGGTTTTCCTCTTGTATCCATCCCCAATATTTGAATCCGTAACAAATTCTATAAGATAACGCCGTAAATATGTGTGTCTGAGTCTTCAATCAAAACTTACAGCTATTTATATGAAGTTGTACAAAAACGCTTTATTTTGTCAAGACAGTGCGTTTCCTACGATTACATGCATTTGAATGGGGGAATTCGGCCGAAACAAAGTATAGGTTTTCATTATGTGAATAACTTTAAAAACTTAGCTCAAACAGCTTCAAAACCTATTTTCCCAGCACGGGGATCTTGAATTGTATAAGAGAAAGCATCAAATATGTGTATATGCTTCTTCTATCAAGACTTACAGCTATTTATATGAAGTTGTACAAAAACCCTTAATTTAGTCAAGACAGTGCGTTTCCTACGATTACATGCATTGGAATGGGGGGAATTCGGCCGAAACAAAGTATAGGTTTTCATTATGTGAATAACTTGAAAATCCTGGCTCAAACAGCTTCAAAACCTGTTTGCCCCGCACGGGGATGGATATTGAATTCTAAAAGATGACGCCGTAAATATGTGTGTCTGAGTCTTCTATCAAAACTTACAGCTCTTTATATGAAGTTGTACAAAAACGCTTTATTTCATCAAGACAGTGCGTTTCCTACGATTACATACATTTAAATGGGGGAATTCGCCCAAAACAAAGTATAGGTTTTCATTATGTGAATAACTTGAAAATCTTAGCTCAAACAGCTTCAAAACCTGTTTGCCCAGCACGGGAATCTTAGTTGTATTAGAGAAAGCCACAAATATGTGTATGCTTCTTCTATCAAGACTTACAACTCTTTATATGAAGTTGTACAAAAACACTTTATTTAGTCAAGACAGTGCGTTTCCTACGATTACATGCATTTGAATGGGGGAATTCGGCCGAAACAAAGTATAGGTTTTCATTATGTGAATAACTTGAAAATCTTAGCTCAAACAGCTTCAAAACCTGTTTGCCCAGCACGGGGATCTTGAATTGTATAAGATAACGCAATAAATATGTGTGTCTGACTCTTCTATCAAAACTTACAGCTTCTATCAAAAGTTACAGCTCTTTATATGAAGTTGTACAAAAACGCTTTATTTCGTCAAGACAGTCCGTTTCCTACGATTACATGCATTTGAATGGGGGAATACGCCCAAAACAAAGTATAGGTTTTCATTATGTGAATAACTTGAAAATCCTGGCTCAAACAGCTTCAAAACCTGTTTGCCCAGCACGGGGATCTTGAATTGTATAAGATAACGCCGTAAATATGTGTGTCTGACTCTTCTATCAAGACTTACAGCTATTTTTATGAAGTTGTACAAAAACGCTTTATTTCGTCAAGACAGTGCGTTTCCTACGATTACATGCATTTGAATGGGGGAATGCGCCCGAAACAAAGTATAAGTTTTCATTATGTGAATAACTTGAAAATCTTGGCTCAAACAGCTTCAAAACCTGTTTGCCCAGCACGGGGATTTTGAATTGTATAAGATAACGCCGTAAATATGTGTGTATGCTTCTTCTATCAAGACTTACAGCTATTTTTATGAAGTTGTACAAAACGCTTTATTTCGTCAAGACAGTGCGTGTCCTACGATTACATGCATTTGAATGGGGGAATACGCCCAAAACAAAGTATAGGTTTTCATTATGTGAATAACTTGAAAATCTTGGCTCAAACAGCTTCAAAACCTGTTTGCCCAGCACGGGGATTTTGAATTGTATAAGATAACGCCGTAAATATGTGTGTATGCTTCTTCTATCAAGACTTACAGCTATTTTTATGAAGTTGTACAAAACGCTTTATTTCGTCAAGACAGTGCGTGTCCTACGATTACATGCATTTGAATGGGGGAATACGCCCAAAACAAAGTATAGGTTTTCATTATGTGAATAACTTGAAAATCTTGGCTCAAACAGCTTCAAAACCTTTTTGCCCTGCACGGGGATCTTGAATTGTATAAGAGAAAGCCACAAATATGTGTGTATGATTCTTCTATAAAGACTTACAGCTATTTATATGAAGTTGTACAAAAACGCTTTATTTCGTCAAGACAGTCGATGTCCTACGATTACATGCATTTGAATGGGGGAATACGCCCAAAACAAAGTATAGGTTTTCATTATGTGAATAACTTTAAAATCTTGGCTCAAACAGCTTCAAAACCTGTTTGCCCAGCACGGGGATCTTGAATTGTATAAGATAACGCCGTAAATATGTGTGTCTGACTCTTCTATCAAGACTTACAGCTTTTTTTATGAAGTTGTACAAAAACGCTTTATTTCGTCAAGACAGTGCGTTTCCTACGATTACATGCATTTGAATGGGGGAATTCGGCCGAAAGAAAGTATAGGTTTTCATTATGTGAATAACTTGAAAACCTTAGCTCAAACAGCTTCAAAACCTTTTTGCCCCGCACGGGGATATTGAATTGTATAAGATAACGCCGTAAATATGTGTGTCTGACTCTTCTATCAAGACTTACAGCTATTTTTATGAAGTTGTACAAAAACGCTTTATTTCGTCAAGACAGTGCGTTTCCTATGATTACATGCATTTGAATGGGGGAATACGCCCAAAACAAAGTATAGGTTTTCATTATGTGAATAACTTGAAAATCTTGGCTGAAACAGCTTCAAAATCTGTTTGCCCAGCACGGGGATCTTGAATTGTATAAGATAACGCCGTAAATATGTGTGTCTGACTCTTCTATCAAGACTTACAGCTATTTATATGAAGTTGTACAAAAACGCTTTATTTCGTCAAGACAGTGCGTGTCCTACGATTACATGCATTTGAATGGGGGAATTTTGCCGAAAGAAAGTATAGGTTTTCATTATGTGAATAACTTGAAAATCTTGGCTCAAACAGCTTCAAAATCTTTTTGCCCAGCACGGGGATCTTGAATTGTATAAGATAACGCAATAAATATGTGTGTCTGACTCTTCTATCAACACTTACAGCTATTTTTATGAAGTTGTACAAAAACGCTTTATTTCGTCAAGACAGTGCGTTTCCTAAGATTACATACATTTGAATGGGGGAATTTTGCCGAAACAAAGTATAGGTTTTCATTATGTGAATAACTTGAAAATCTTGGCTCAAACAGCTTCAAAACCTGTTGGCCCAGCACGGGGATATTGAATTGTATAAGACAACGCCGTAAATATGTGTGTCTGACTCTTCTATCAAGACTTACAGCTATTTTTATGAAGTTGTACAAAAACGCTTTATTTCGTCAAGACAGTGCGTTTCCTAAGATTACATGCATTTGAATGGGGGAATGCGGCCGAAACAAAGTATAGGTTTTCATTATGTGAATAACTTGAAAATCTTGGCTCAAAAAGCTTCAAAATCTGTTTGCCCAGCACGGGGATCTTGAATTGTATAAGATAACGCAATAAATATGTGTGTCTGACTCTTCTATCAACACTTACAGCTATTTTTATGAAGTTGTACAAAAACGCTTTATTTCGTCAAGACAGTGCGTTTCCTACGATTACATGCATTTGAATGGGGGAATTCGGCCGAAAGAAAGTATAGGTTTTCATTATGTGAATAACTTGAAAATCTTAGTTCAAACAGCTTCAAAACCTGTTTGCCCCGCACGGGGATCTTGAATTGTATAAGATAACGCCGTAAATATGTGTGTCTGACTCTTCTATCAACACTTACAGCTATTTTTATGAAGTTGTACAAAAACGCTTTATTTCGTCAAGACAGTGCGTTTCCTAAGATTACATGCATTTGAATGGGGGAATTTTGCCGAAACAAAGTATAGGTTTTCATTATGTGAATAACTTGAAAATCTTGGCTGAAACAGCTTCAAAATCTGTTTGCCCAGCACGGGGATCTTGAATTGTATAAGATAACATCGTAAATGTGTGTGTATGCTTCTTCTATCAACACTTACAGCTATTTATATGAAGTTGTACAAAAACGCTTTATTTCGTCAAGACAGTGCGTGTCCTACGATTACATGCATTTGAATGGGGGAATTTTGCCGAAACAAAGTATAGGTTTTTTCATTATGTGAATAACTTGAAAATCTTGGCTCAAACAGCTTCAAAATCTGTTTGCCCAGCACGGAGATCTTGAATTGTATAAGATAACAACGTAAATGTGTGTGTATGCTTCTTCTATCAACACTTACAGCTATTTATATGAAGTTGTACAAAAACGCTTTATTTCGTCAAGACTGCGTTTCCTAAGATTACATGCATTTGAATGGGGGAATTTTGCCGGAACAAAGCATAGGTTTTCATTATGTGAATAACTTTAAAATCTTAGCTCAAACAGCTTCAAAACCTGTTGGCCCAGCACGGGGATATTGAATTGTATAAGACAACGCCGTAAATATGTGTGTCTGACTCTTCTATCAAAACTTACAGCTATTTTTATGAAGTTGTACAAAAACGCTTTATTTCGTCAAGACAGTGCGTTTCCTACGATTACATGCATTTGAATGGGGGAATGCGCCCGAAACAAAGTATAGGTTTTCATTATGTGAATAACTTGAAAATCTTGGCTCAAACAGCTTCAAAATCTGTTTGCCCAGCACGGGGATCTTGAATTGTATAAGATAACGCCGTAAATATGTGTGTCTGACTCTTCTATCAAGACTTACAGCTATTTTTATGAAGTTGTACAAAAACGCTTTATTTCGTCAAGACAGTGCGTTTCCTACGATTACATGCATTTGAATGGGGGAATTTTGCCGAAACAAAGTATAGGTTTTCATTATGTGAATAACTTGAAAATCTTGGCTCAAACAGCTTCAAAACCTGTTTGCCCAGCACGGGGATCTTGAATTGTATAAGATAACGCAATAAATATGTGTGTCTGACTCTTCTATCAACACTTACAGCTATTTTTATGAAGTTGTACAAAAACGCTTTATTTCGTCAAGACAGTGCGTTTCCTAAGATTACATGCATTTGAATGGGGGAATTCGGCCGAAACAAAGTATAGGTTTTCATTATGTGAATAACTTGAAAATCTTGGCTCAAACAGCTTCAAAATCTGTTTGCCCAGCACGGAGATCTTGAATTGTATAAGATAACAACGTAAATGTGTGTGTATGCTTCTTCTATCAACACTTACAGCTATTTATATGAAGTTGTACAAAAACGCTTTATTTCGTCAAGACTGCGTTTCCTAAGATTACATGCATTTGAATGGGGGAATTTTGCCGGAACAAAGCATAGGTTTTCATTATGTGAATAACTTTAAAATCTTAGCTCAAACAGCTTCAAAACCTGTTGGCCCAGCACGGGGATATTGAATTGTATAAGACAACGCCGTAAATATGTGTGTCTGACTCTTCTATCAAAACTTACAGCTATTTTTATGAAGTTGTACAAAAACGCTTTATTTCGTCAAGATAGTGCGTTTCCTACGATTACATGCATTTGAATGGGGGAATGCGCCCGAAACAAAGTATAGGTTTTCATTATGTGAATAACTTGAAAATCTTGGCTCAAACAGCTTCAAAATCTGTTTGCCCAGCACGGGGATCTTGAATTGTATAAGATAACGCCGTAAATATGTGTGTCTGACTCTTCTATCAAGACTTACAGCTATTTTTATGAAGTTGTACAAAAACGCTTTATTTCGTCAAGACAGTGCGTTTCCTACGATTACATGCATTTGAATGGGGGAATTTTGCCGAAACAAAGTATAGGTTTTCATTATGTGAATAACTTGAAAATCTTGGCTCAAACAGCTTCAAAACTTGTTTGCCCAGCACGGGGATCTTGAATTGTATAAGATAACGCAATAAATATGTGTGTCTGACTCTTCTATCAACACTTACAGCTATTTTTATGAAGTTGTACAAAAACGCTTTATTTCGTCAAGACAGTGCGTTTCCTACGATTACATGCATTTGAATGGGGGAATTCGGCCGAAAGAAAGTATAGGTTTTCATTATGTGAATAACTTGAAAATCTTAGCTCAAACAGCTTAAAAACCTGTGTGCCCAGCACGGGGATATAGAAGTCTATTAGATAAAGCCATAAATATGTGTGTCTGATTCTTCTATCCAAAGTTACAGCTATTTATATGAAGTTGTACAAAAACGCTTTTTTTCGTCAAGCCAGTGCTTTTCTTACGATTACATGCATTTGAATGGGGAGCTCGCCCGAAACAAAGTATAGGTTTTCATTATGTGAATAACTTGGAAATCTTAGCTCAAACAGCTTCAAAACCTGTGTGCCCAGCACGGGGATAAAGAAGTGTATTAGATAAAGCCATAAATATGTGTGTCTGAGTCTTCTATCCAAAGTTACAGCTATTTATATGAAGTTGTACAAAAACGCTTTTTTTCGTCAAGCCAGTGCGTTTCTTACGATTACATGCATTTGAATGGGGAGCTCGCCCGAAACAAAGTATAGGTTTTCATTATGTGAATAACTTGAAATCTTAGCTCAAACAGCTTCAAAACCTGTGTGCCCAGCACGGGGATATAGAAGTCTATTAGATAAAGCCATAAATATGTGTGTCTGAGTCTTCTATCAAAAGTTACAGCTATTTATATGAAGTTGTACAAAAACGCTTTTTTTCGTCAAGCCAGTGCGTTTCTTACGATTACATGCATTTGAATGGGGAGCTCGCCCGAAACAAAGTATAGGTTTTCATTATGTGAATAACTTGGAAATCTTAGCTCAAACAGCTTCAAAACCTGTGTGCCCAGCACGGGGATATAGAAGTGTATTAGATAAAGCCATAAATATGTGTGTCTGAGTCTTCTATCAAAAGTTACAGCTATTTATATGAAGTTGTACAAAAACGCTTTTTTTCGTCAAGCCAGTGCGTTTCTTACGATTACATGCATTTGAATGGGGAGCTCGCCCGAAACAAAGTATAGGTTTTCATTATGTGAATAACTTGAAAATCTTAGCTCAAACAGCTTCAAAACCTGTGTGCCCAGCACAGGGATATAGAAGTCTATTAGATAAAGCCATAAATATGTGTGTCTGAGTCTTCTATCCAAAGTTACAGCTATTTATATGAAGTTGTACAAAAACGCTTTTTTTCGTCAAGCCAGTGCGTTTCTTACGATTACATGCATTTGAATGGGGAGCTCGCCCGAAACAAAGTATAGGTTTTCATTATGTGAATAACTTGGAAATCTTAGCTCAAACAGCTTCAAAACATGTGTGCCCAGCACGGGGATATAGAAGTCTATTAGATAAAGCCATAAATATGTGTGTCTGAGTCTTCTATCCAAAGTTACAGCTATTTATATGAAGTTGTACAAAAACGCTTTTTTTCGTCAAGCCAGTGCGTTTCTTACGATTACATGCATTTGAATGGGGAGCTCGCCCGAAACAAAGTATAGGTTTTCATTATGTGAATAACTTGGAAATCTTAGCTCAAACAGCTTCAAAACCTGTGTGCCCAGCACGGGGATATAGAAGTCTATTAGATAAAGCCATAAATATGTGTGTCTGAGTCTTCTATCCAAAGTTACAGCTATTTATATGAAGTTGTACAAAAACGCTTTTTTTCGTCAAGCCAGTGCGTTTCTTACGATTACATGCATTTGAATGGGGAGCTCGCCCGAAACAAAGTATAGGTTTTCATTATGTGAATAACTTGGA